>NC_138890.1:165403623-166678577 GCF_965194825.1 Balaenoptera physalus | reverse complement strand
TACTGCCATTTTCCTTTCCCTTGCTCATATTGGCTTTGCATATATACTGCTTTCATATTTAGTCCTTTTTCTGTTTATTTATGTTGACCGTGCCAGATTTTGGAAGATATTCCAGTTATGCACAGACCTTTCCCCTCTTATGTAGCAATATCAAAAGTTTATTCAAATACCGAATGGCACTGATTCAATTCATTGTTACTGAAGCAAACCGAAGATTGCCATCAGGTAAATTTTGGTTTATAATTCCTGGTCATGGGAATAAAAAAATAATAATACAGTTCAGGAAAATGGATGCAAGTAAAGACACACATTTTAAATATATGTTGTGTGTTCACAATTGATATGGTTCTTCAAGAAATTTCTTTTATATGGATTCCTGATAATAACCACCTCCTGTAAATTTAAGTGGTAAGTATTTGGATAGTACTGCAAAATGATCTCTGCTACCATCAGACACTTCTCACAGAAGGGCCCCAGTGAACACACAGTCACAGCACACTGGCTCCGTTCCACGTGCTGTTGATAAAACTGCATAAAGCCTCGTTAATGAGAATGGAGCTATTTTCCTAGATTTGTCTGAGTGAAATAAATTCATTTGGAGTTATTATATTAAAATTTGAATGAAAAATACAGACTTTGGTCTATTCAATTTTTTACATGTTTCAAAAACTATCTACTGATTTTAAAATCTTTCTAATTTTATTGCAAAGAGATAAAAAAATAGACAAAAGTACAATAGGATCTTCACATTCTTAAGGAATATTAAACAATAAAAACAAAAATAAATCATCAAAAAGCTTGTTAAACATACATAAATATGTCAGTCATATGGTTACTTTGTTCTTTCTACAAGCAATTATTGAGTGGTACTCTTCTGGGAATTGTGCATTCAGCATTTTTCAAAACAGTGGAAATATGCATATGGTGGATCAGAGCAACCGATAAGCAGAATTAATTAAAAAATTATAGCATTAGAGCATCCTAAGTACTACAGAGATATTGAAAGAAAAAGTAGGAGAACGGGATACGGATTATGTTTGTGCGTTTGATGGTGTGGTGAGGGCACAAGAGCATTGCAATTATAAGTAGGGAAGACCTGACTGAGGTAGTGACCTGTAGGTAGGAACTTAAGGTATGAAGATGAACTTTGTGAAATTCTGGGAAAGAGCATTCCAGGAAGAGGAATAGCAAATGCCAAGGTCCTAAGATGAGAGGTTGCCTATGAACAGCAAGGAACCATAAACTCTTTGCATACAGTATAGGAAGAAGAGAGAAGTAATATTCTGGTAAAATGACTCTCAAAAAAAAAAAAGCCATAATTTTTAGTGTTTGTCAATTTCTTGCACCGTGATTGATTTCAAGTTACCCCCCTGATGTTGTAGAATGTGGACATGGGATGTGGCGCACACAGCTGGCTCTCAGGAGCCTGTTCCAGTGGCCACGGCACGGCAACCTAGCAGCACCCAACAGGTACATTGAAATGTGTTCAACAAGACTAGTCATCAGGGAAATGAAAATCAAAACCACAGTGAGAGATCACCTCACACTTGTCAACGTGGCTATTACCAAAAAGATAAAAGATAGCGGTGCTGATGAGGATGTGGAGAAAAGGGAACCCTTCTAAACTATTGGTGGGTTTGTAAACTTGTATAGCCATTGTGGGAAAGAGTATGGGGGTTGCTCAAAAAATTAAAAATATAAACTATCAAAGATTCAGTAATCCTTCTTCTGGGTATATATACAAAGGAAATGAAATCAGTACTTCAAAAAGATATCTTCACTCCTATGTTTATTGCAGCATTATTTATAATAGCCAAGATAGGGAAACAATCTAAGTGTCCTTGAACTGATGAATGCATAAAGAAATTATGATATATATAAAGAGAGATCTAATGCACAGTATAATGAACATAGAAAACAATATTTTATTATAATCATCAAACTTGCTAAGAGACTAGAATGTATTTATTCCAACAACTAAATAGAAACAATAATTATGTATTGTGATAAAGGTGATAATTATCACTACCATGGCAATCATACTGTACAGTACATAAATGTATCAAATTAATGTTGTAAACATTAAATTTACACAATGTTATCTGTTAAATATATTTCAATAAAAATAAAAATAAATAAATAATATAAAATAAAGAAATACTTTTGCTTAGGGTACACCATCCTTTGTGATATATATAATCCAATCTCTTTTGTCTCTGTTGTTATGCCTCTTCACACTCACCTTCAATCTTGGAAATTGGACTGCCTGTGTTTCTAAAAGGCCTCTTTTATTGCTATTTATATTTGCTATTCCCATTGTCTGGAGAATATATCCTTCCCTTACCTACATGGCTAATGTTTATTTGCCTGTGAAAACAGAACCTCTTTTCAAGAAAAAATACAAATTCTTGAGTATCTACTTATGTAATACAAACAAAGGACTCAGTATTTAATGTAAGAAAAATTTACAGTCAGTACTTCACATGAGGGATATACTGGAAATTTGTGCCTCTATTTTAAAAGGCATATTAAGACCCAGGTACTATTAATGTAAATGACTGTTTCCTATAAATACTGTGGTAAATACTTGAACTTCAAAAACATACAAAAATTTTGAGCATCCAGACAAGATAAAAAATGAACTTACCCATACAAAAAAACAATAGGCTTGCTTTAGACTTGTTTTCAGTACATTAAGAAAAAAATGTATATAGATATTCTTAAATAGAGGCTTGAGTTTAATATAGTACCAGCAAAATGACATTATTCATTAAATTATTGCTGAGATAATTATTTAAACATGTGGGAACCATAAATAAATAAAACTCTTTACCTATATCAAACACCAGGAAAATAACTGCATTTAATTTTAAAATCTAACAAGATTTATAAAAGAAATAAAATCTTACAAAAAGGAAAGACTCAAGTGAATATTAGCATACATTTAGAGGAAAGAATTCTTTCAATATTGACGTGTAAAATGTAAGAAAGAAAAGGCTGAATTTGACCAAATAAAAGTTGACATCTACATCATAAAAATAGACAAAATTAAGAGGCAAATTACAAATTACAGGAAAAGTTTGCAATATGTGACGCAATGTGTTGATATAGCTAAAGAACCATTTACAAATAATTTAAAGAATAACATCTTGTAAAATTGGTCACAGTTCACATAAAAATACATTTCATAAAAATTTGATTTCAGCAAGTGTAAGAAAATTATATCAGGTTTCATTTCCCACAACACTCACCATAGTATTGTAACTGATTTAGCAGTCTCACAGCAACTACAGTAATGTCAATAAAAAATTTCTACTTGTTTTCTATGCCAATGGTTTTGATGACAGTCTTCAATGATTTAACATTCACCTAGATGTGTTTCCACTTGCTCAACAAAGTTAATGATTTTAGAACTCAAGTATGTAAGTCAAAACAACAACATGTACAAAATAGTATGCCCAGATTTAATTTGGAATTCTTTATTAACCACTTTACCTTTCATAACTGTTGAACAAGGTGTATATATAAGCACAAGCTATGTAATGTTCAAAGTCTCGAAAGAAATAAGTGAAATAAAGTTGCCACAAATGTAAAAGTCATTAATAGCCACAAGAAACATGTATTTTATTTGAAAAGGTGTTTATGGTAGGCTGAGTAATGACCCACAAAAGATGTTCTTGTCCTGAACCCAGAATCTGTGAATATGTTACCATCAGGACAAAAAAAAAACCCTCTGAGACATGATTTTAAGTTTAAGTTGTCTTGGATGTGGGAAAATCCTTGGAAAAGATACGTTTTGGGGCTTCTGGTGTCAGCTTTTAAATGAAAAAAGCTTAAAAGGCATCACTTCCATTCTCAAAAGAAAACAAGATGAATACAATGAAAATCAATGAATTTTCTCAGATCAACAGAGAACTGAGGTAAGAGGGCAAGCTGTCACCTGTAATTTAGAGAGGGAGATAAATACCAAGAATCACAGCTAAGATCAGCTTACTGAGCAGAAACTTCTAGAGCAAGTAACTGGTACAAATACTTAAAGGTAATTTTGATGAATTGCTGGAGGCTGAGAGTGGGCTAATTTGAGAGTTAAGAACTCCTGTGGTCTCTGTCCTACTAAGCCCCCATATGATTATGGGTTTTACCTACAGGAGCCCCACTGAGCCCTGACATAGAAGAAGGCAGAAAATCCCCTTGTGTTTCACAGAAGGGAGGGGAAAAGTAATCAGTTTGAAATATTCCCAGAGTGTTCTTCTTTTCAGCAATGGTCTGCCCTCGAAGGGAAACAACTTTACCAGAGCCTTATCAGACCAAAGGGAGGTTTAATTAAACAAGTCCTGTCTCCTCTTGACTTCTGCCCCATATATGGGGAAAAAAAGTCAAACAAACACTTCTGTAGGGCACGTCCCCAGGACTCAGGGCCACTGAAAAAGGAAAACTAAAATAAATAATATTGGTATGTGCTTCCACCTTAGGAAACTATAGAATGAAAACAATATAAAAGGAAAGCCAGTAGAAGAAATGAAATATTAAAAATAAGAGCATAAATCAATATAATGGAAAACATATAATTGAGAAAAATCAATAAAACCAAAAGCTAGTTCTCTGCAAAGATCAATAACATTTACAAATCTATAGCTAGGATAACCAAGAAAAAAGAAGACATAAATTACTAATTCCAGAAATGAAAGAAGTTGTCAATACTAGAAGAATATTATGAAAAACTCTGTGGCTACAAATTTAATAATTTTGATGAAATGCACGGATTCCTTCAAAGATACAAACTGCCAAAACATACAAAGAGGAAAGCATAAACTATTCTCTATGATATTGTAACAATAGATACATGATGTTACATGTTTGTCAGTATTCATAGCTGTAAAACACAAAAAGTGGACTTTATGTAATCTATGAACTTTAGTTAACAATAATATATCAATATTAGTTTATTAATCGTTACCAAATATACCACAGGAATGCAAGATGTTAGTAATAACTGAAACTATCTGTGCCCAGGGTGGTACATGTGATCTCTGTACTGTCTGCTCAAATAGTCTGTGAACACAAAACTTTAGATTTAGTTAGGAACAGTCCCTTAATTAGAAAAAGAAAGTATGTTTCTGGATCCCCTTAAATTTGTCCTTTATTGTACAAAATAATTCAACTAATCAATTATTTGGTGATATCGCTGCCCAAATTTTGATGACAGAAATCTTTCTCCTTTTTTAATGCACATGTGAATCCCATTCCATTTAGATTTTTTAAAAATCTTATTAGTTATTAAACCTTTGGAATCTTTTTTTTTTTTTTTACTTTCTCTACTCCCTGTTTTTCAATTTTTATTCTAGGAATGTAAAATCTTAGTCCGTTTGCAACAGGAACACTTCCGCTCAGTGGATTACACTAATGTAATTCTGGCTACTACTTACTAGAAAAACTCAAAGGAAATGAGCCTAAAGACTAATTCCAGAAATGTATTTGGTAATTATGATTGGCTTGATTTGTGACAAGTACCGCGCTTAGGCTCACAGAACTTAATTCGAACCATACCTATAGATCGCAGTTTTTCAATCAAGTGTGCTGAGCTGAAGCATCTGACCAGATTTCTAAACAAGGTATTGTCTTTTAGAGAGGCAGACAGTCTCCTTGGTCCTCCGGGGAATTATCTTTTGAAGTGGATGTGGCAGCAGCACTGAGGTAAAAAATTTAATGGAGGAAATGAGGCCAAGTTGGGAAAAGTAGAAACAGAAAAATGCTCTCCAGGCAAAGCAGCAAGAGGCATACCACAGTTTGAATTAAACAGAGAACTGCAGTGCTAGATTTCTTTGGACCTGTTTGTTTTTTCCCTCAAAATATAGGTGGCAATAGTAAAGTTAATATTAATTAAAGGACTTTTGTAACAAACATTGTTACATCCCAAAATGTGGAAATTTAAGTGTTTTTTAAAAGAACAAAGCCAAGAATCCATTGGCAAGTGAACAGAAGCTGAATTCAGATGTGCAGTTAATATGCTATGTCAGCTGAAACTCTCCTAAAATGTGCTGGATCCTAGGATACCCAAGGGGAATGAGCTATAAATATGTAGACAGTATTTACATTCAATGTAATGCAATCTTAAAGCTTTTAACAACACACTTACGCCATTTATGTTTGTTTGAAAAAAATCTCATCTGGGAGTCCTTCAAACAAGTGGCATACATCCAGATACAGTTGTCATTTTCTTCCTTTCATACAAGAAAAGGAAAGCAGAAGCTTGTTTATCAATCACAATGCTAGGAATGGCAAGTACCTAATTGCGGACTTCTGAATCATGGAATGAGTGCTTTAACTAATGATTTTTAATTAGACACTCTCCAGAGACTAAAGGTGTCACAATTTTAATCTAGAGAGATTAAAATTTTAAAATCAGAGTGATAGTATATTTCTTACCAGTAGCACAGAAATTTACATTCTGAGAGAGAATGATTTTGAGGGGAAGGTACCTAAGGATAGGTAGGGGTACTGAGAAGCGTATGTGAAGGTTACAGTCTAGAGGCACAAGCTCACTAAAAGAATGAGACCTAATCATATGATAGTAGAATGCTTGCCCTTTCCCCACACCTTACTAACACATTACGAAAGGCCTATTTACCAGCACCATTTTACCTAGCACATCATGTCTAGCTTTCAACAAAACATAACAATGCATACTAAAATGAAAAAACACAATATGAAGATACAGAACAAGCATTAGTACCAGACTCAGACTGCTACTCAGTGCCATTCCATAGGGTTGCTGGAATTATCAGACCAGGAATTTAAAACAACCATAATCTATATGCTAAGGACTCTAATGGAAAAAGTATACCGTATGCAAGAACAGTTGAGTATTGTAAGCAGAAAGATGGAACTTCTAAGGAAAAATCAAAAAGAAATGCTAGAGATGAAAAACACTGTAACACACATTAAGAATGCTTTTAATGTGTTTTCTACAGCCAAGGAAAGAGTCTCTGAGCTTCAAGACATGTTACTAGAAACTTCCAAAACCAAAAAGCAAAGAGAAGAAAGATTGGAAAAAACAGAACCGAATATCCAAGGACTGTGGACAACTGCAAAAGGTAGAACATATGCGTAATGGGAATACCAAAGGGAGAAGAAAAAGAGAAACTAACAGAAACAATATTTAAATCAAAAGTGACTGAGAACTTATCAAATTAATATCAGACACCAAACAACAGGTCCAGAAGCGCAGAGAACACCAGGCAGGATAAATATAAAAAATATATATACACCTAGGCCTATCACATTCAAACTGTGGGAAAACAAAAATAACAACAACAACAAAATCTTGCCAAAGGAAAAAGCACTTGCCTGTAGAGTATCAAAGACAAGAATTTCATCTTTCTCCTCAGAAACTAGGCAGACAAACACAGAGTGAGGTGAAACATTTAACGTGTTGAAAGAAAAACATCATCAAGCTAGAAGCCTGTATCCTGTGAAATTATACCTCAAAACTGAAGGAGAAATAAAGAGATTCTCAGACAAAAAAAAAATTAAGAGAATTTGATGCCAGTAGACCTGCCTTGAAAGAAATGTTAACGACATTCTTAAGAGAAGGAAAATAACATGCATCACAAATACAGTCCTACATAAAAAAGGAAGAGATTTAGAGAAGGAATAAATGAAAAAAAAAATTTACTTGTTTATTCTGAATTAACAGATAACAGTTCAAAATAATAATAGCAACAGTGTATTTGATTATGCATTTGGGGATGTGTATATATATGTGTATATATATATATATATATATCTATGTATGATTATGCATAAATGAAATGATGGTAATGATACAAGAGACAGGAGAAAAGAATTAGGAATATTTTATTATTATACGGTACTTGCACTATCTATGAAGTAGTAAAGTGTTATGTAAAAGTGGACTTGGATTAGTTGTAAACGTATACTGCAAATGCTAGGGCAACCACTAAAAAAGTAAGATAAATAAATAAATGAATAGATAGATACATAGGTAGATAGATAGATAACAAATCTATTTTAAAAAATCATCCACTGTTTATCTGAAATTCAAATTTAACTAGGCATTCATTTTGTTAATTTACTTACCCTGCTAATCATTGTGAAATAACTTGCAGAAAATTGCATGGAACTGCATGCTTTGGAATAGTTTTTAAGGAAGAGGATGAAGGAAACTGGACTTGTCAGCTCTATCTCTTCTCTTGTCTCTTGTCAAAATATTTTCCATAAAATATGTATGTCTCCATATTTCTGGACTATCGCCTGGCTCTTCTGGGCAGCAGCTGAAAAAGGCTGGCAGTGTCCACTGAATATCATCTCAGTCCAGATGAGGTGGAGGTGGCCAGAGTCCACTGGAGCCCGTTCAAGAGGGGCCTGAGTGATGGGGCTGACGGGTTTCCCTCTCACATGAGCACAGGGGAGGCCAGGCCAGAGTCCAATTTACGGGAGGCTGAGATTGTTGTCAGTGTTCGGACTGTAGATTAGACAGTGGCTTAGCTTTTATTTGAGCAAATATCTGATGGCCCAGAGGAAGTGAGGGACAAATAAACATGGGAAGTATGTAAACTTAATCAGCTATAATGAATTACTTGGGGGCTGTCATGAAAATTAGGTGCGAGAACCACACAGAGTACAATACATAATGTTTGGCACAGAGAAATTTATGCTCATAGGCAGTGTTAGGATTACACTCTCATCGGAACATAGATGGACTGCCTGCCTTTACATTTTTCAAAATAAACCAATAGCGAGAGGTCTGGTGATTTGGTCATAGTTCAGTAACAGTATAGTGATGATATTAAAAGCATTATTGGACAGAACAGAAGGTGAGGATGTTGGCAATTCATTGTAGAAGGCACTGCAATACCACCAGCTCTCTCATCTCACAGAGTGAAGAGACGAAGATTTTGTGATCATTTAATTATAAATTAAATTCTAAATTAAAATCTAAAGTTTAAAGATAAAAATCAAAATAGCCAAATATAATGAATTATACAGGGTTTGGAGGTATGATTTGGAGGGAGTAGAAATGCCATAAATTCCTCATCATTCCTAGTGAGGAGTCATCACATACTCTTTAAAATAGTCAATTTTATAATTTTAAAAAACAGGTATACCATCAAAAAATAGGAGCAAAATTTGAGGAAGGGACAGGGGAAGGAAACACAGCCCTTAATATTTTTACGTTTTATTTACAACTATTCTTTACTAATGGGTCATTATGGTTGGGGAAATATAATTAAAAACAAAATCTCCTGTCAACTCAGAAAATCTCTCCACAGAAGTAGAAGAGGACTTAAAGTTTTCATTATTGAATAAGCATTACACCAGAATGTGATGCACATCACAGGCACTTTGCTAAAGACCACAAAGACAGAGGGAAATCTCACCCTTTTATGTAGCCAGCTAGAGCAACCCAGTACATGTTCTCAGAATAAATGATAATTAGTCTGCAAGTAAGCGAGGACTTGACAGCATCGTTTGTCACACATAGTTCATCATAAACTCACCTGGTAATTTGATGGCCATTTGTATTTGCTAATTATCTTTATCCAAGGGAAAACATGAACTTTCAATCTATTTGTGAAAATATGTAGGTTTGCAACTTGGAGTCAGGCACCCAGAGATTGGGCTTCTACCCTCCTATGGAAACTAATACATAGGGATGCTATCTTCCTCTCATTTCAAAGAGATGGCTTCCAGGTCCTTGAATAAAACATTCTAGGGTTATAAAACCATCAATAGGTTATTTAGCTTTAAAAAAATTTATATACAACTCAAAGGGGCAGAGAAAGGGTTCACAATTACAAGTTTCCTAAAGTAAATTCTCTAAGAATAAGGAGGAAAGATCTTTTCCTTGTTTCAGAGATAATTTTTCTTCTTACATGTGATTTGTATTCATCCATATGTTACTTATATTATCTTTCTTACAGTAAAATATAATAAAATTGAATTTTGATTTCAGATTAAATTTGGATCCAGGAAGGGCTACAAATAGTATTTGTAAATGTCGCCATCCTTGCATGGGACGAGAGATATATTTATATAGAAATGTAAACATTCTGTTTACAATCAACAAATCTGACCCTGGTAACTGGGCTCATCTTACATTGTGGCATGGTATTATTCAGAAAGTGACTCAAACCAGATTTCAGTATATCTGTCCTTAATTTTTGTGAATTATGAAATAAATAATTGTTCTCCCAAGTTCAGCAGTATTAGGTGGAAGCTTAGCCAATAGTTAGAAAAAGGACAAAAAGCATCAAAAATAAATAAATATCCCATACTCACTTTTGCTTGTTTTCTATTTCTTGTTGTATAACTTCTGTACAACTAACTGTATGAATGAAGCCTACAGTTATTCAAGCCCACGATGTTTTAGGATCTTTTCAAGTCACCAACATTTGAAGATCTTTAAGTGTATTTTTTCATTATGTCTAGTTTTCTGAAGCATTCTTTATAGAGAGGTCCTTGGAAGAAGCAAGTCTATTACAAATCAATATCTGATGTTTGAAGAGTCTGGGCTGAAACTTTAAATTTCTGATCCTTATTGAACTGTAGTCTTTCTATGTGACATCTAATATTTATGACATGTTTTCTCAATTGACATGGACCAAGTGATCTGGGAGATGGGTCACTACATCTTAGAGGCACATGCTTGTCTCCCACCTCCCATTAATGAATATCATTGATATAAATTTCAAACCATCATAAATGTGTCTACCAAATATGGTCAAACATCCAAAAGTCTTAGGCCTGTTTCACATGTTGTAACAACAGACAAATCCTTCCCACTTTTTTATAGAGGTTATATTTTAAGAAGTTTGTAAATAACCTGCAAGAAATCACCAGAATGTTAAGTAAGAATGGAGTACTGCATTAATACCTAAGTTGATATCTTGGCATCTCTTCTTTTTCTGGGACTTCAGATCTTAGAAAGCTATGTTGACAATATATTTGATTATTTTAAGGAAAGTAGAAGGTGAAGATATAGTTTGGACATTTTTCTATTATACAGATGTCACCTGGAGACTTTTAGTAAAATATCCTGGCCGGAGGGGTAGAATCAATTTTAATAGTGGATACTTAATCCAAGACTTTCCATAATAATATGTTTCCTCACTATTGAAGTTACATTTACATTCAACATTTACATCCCTTGGTTGAAAATGGGAAGGTACCAAGATGTGAACAAGTCTTCTATGTTTTTAAAAGTGTGATTTTTTTTTTTCTTTTCTCACCTACTAACAGGACAATTATCTATACGCATTCACTCTGTCAGGCACTTTTCCTTTTCAATGAGCCACAGGAAAATATATCATTTTCATCTTCATTTTCTTTCAAAAGTTTGCTTGTAAAAGTCAACCCTAAAAATATTACTTGTGAATTAACTTTGGTTTTCTTAATCTATGTAACAAAGTGTTTGTATCTCAATTAAGTGGGGTTCTACTTTTACTTTGAATTAAGAAAATTGCTCCCACCCTCACAATAAGAAAAATTCAGATAATGTAAATTATCATTGTTTTCTTTAAGCCATCAAGGAGCCAATTTCAAATTGCCTAAGGTTTAAGAAAAAAAAAAAAGGTCCTTGCAAGGAGAGACCAATGCAGTCTCTACTCAACTCTCAGAGACCACAGTAGGAATCAACTTCTATAGCTGTGCAAACAGGTGGGAATTCAGGAAGAACTTTTAACAAACTGCAAAAAGCTGAATATAGGCAAGTGTGAAATGACCTACCATAAAGCCCACCCTCCATAAGGACCATTATGACAGTGTGTCCATAAAAATCACCCCTTTCTTGACCCTAGTGGCTAGCTACGGAATGAACTTGGCTCCTAATACTGAGCAGTCCTTCCTCATTTAAAATGTCTTGAGACTTCTTACTGGCTCCATTATAGCCAACCTAAGACCAATTATAAAGTCTCACCAGCTTGCAAAACCCTCGCCTTTATAGCAAGTTTGCCAACCAGAGCCTGTCTTAGTATACCCTCTTTTTTCTCTACAAGACTTAACACTACTTTCCAATATTTTTGAATCTTTGCTGAAATGAAAGTAACAGCAGGTAGGTATTTTTTTTTTGTTAGTTTATGAATAAAGAGTCTTTGTTAATTTTGTCCCGCACTTTGTTTTTTCTTTGAGAATGGGAACTGCAGATGTAAGAAGAATTTAGTCCTATTTGTGGGCTCTTTTCCATACACCTGAACAGGATGATTAGGAGAAAGCTAAGGGCAGAGAGTGAAACCAGAGAAAGCCTCCCTCATCATGCAACCATAGAGAGAAGGGAAGTGACTACCAGTGCAGGAAATACAGGAAGCCCACTTGGACACTTCTCTACTATAGAACAGAAGCCTTATGCCATGGAGAAGAAATAACAAGGTCCGTTGCCCCAGCACACAGATGAAGATGCATTCTGGCTGGGAAAAATAGAAAAAAAATTCCTTTATGCACAGGGAAGGGACAAGAAATAATCCTGGGCAAATGAGGGTCAATGCATATACCCTGAAAGCATTGTACGTTTTTCATACCCCTAGGAGAGCAACTGGAAACTTTTGGGGGAATAAAATTCATCAGAGGCATGAGACAGAGTATGACTGCCCATGGAAAGAATGCAAATCACTGAAGAAAACTTATGAGCCAGACACATGGGTACAGGGCATGCCTCGGACTGAGTCCTTACCCTGCCCTTCCCAACCCCACAAGGAAGGAAGTACTGCGTAACAAACAACAACAGTCTGCTACTGAAGGAGGAACAACAGTGTGACTAGGGATTCCTTTTGATGAACAGGTGTGCAGTGAGCCAATAGCTGAAGGTAGAGCAGGAGTATTAAGAAATATCCTCAGATACTTCCAGCTGCCACACTCAGTACAAGGTAAGCCTGGAGAATTGTGAAGTTGGTGCTGCACTCAAGCTGACAATAACAACTGCAAAACCCAAACACAGCTCAGCTCCTGACTAGAATCAGCCTCCCATCCTAATGGCCTAGCACCCAGCCCAACAGAAGCTATGTCCAATTCAGGGGATAAATAGTACTTACTTCAGTCTCTACTCCTTTATACATGACCCCTGGACTTCAAACAAAAATTAGGTGACACATAAAAAAGCAAGGAAAAACAACAACAATAAGCTCACCATAAAGGGACAAAAAAAAAAAAAAAATCAATAGAAGTAGACTTAGAAATGGCCCAGATGGGTAAGGATCATGATGAGAATTTAAAATAATTATGATTGATGTGTTAAAGATGTTAGTAATCAGGGGAAAATATGTATAAACATGTGGAAGATTTTACCAGAGAGATCAGAAATTTTAAGAAAAAGTTAACTGGATATACTATTAAAAAATAAAATACACCCAACAAACTATAATAGAGATGAATAATATTTATCAGTTGACTTGACATATCTGAGGAAAGAATTAATGGATTTGAAGATATGTCAACTGAAATAACCTAAAATGAAATGCTTAAAAAATAAAGAGTAAAAATTATAGAAAAATTTTAAAAGAACAGACCTGTAGTGTTTGTAGGACAATGTGAAACATTCTTACGTATACATAGAACTGTAATCCCAGAAGAAAAAGAAAGAAGCTCAAAAAAATGGGGTGAAGAGATAATTGCTGAAAGTTTCTCAAAAATATTGAAAAATAATAAGCCACGTATGTAAGAATCTCAGAAAAACCCAAGCAGGATAAATTAAAGACAAACAAATAATCAAAATCTAGGGAAAAAAGCAAATATCTATACAAATAATTTTTAAGCTACTCAAAACCAAAGATTAAAAGAATCTTGAATGTAGCCAGACCATAAAGATATACTACTGATACATGCAGATAAGTCTTTGAAAAGACTTTCAGTAACTATAAAATCCAGAAGACAATGAGGTAAGATCTTTAAAGTACTAAATATAGACATTGCCCACCATTCTGTAGCACAGCAAAACTATCTTTCAAAAATAAAGGAGAAATAATGTATTCTTTCTTATAAAACAATCTGAGGGAATTGATTGCTAGCAGACCTGCCTAACAAGGGATTTTAAAATGTTTTTATAATGAAGAATGAATATAAAATAAAAGCATGCATCTACATGAAGAAAAAAGATATACTGAAATGATTAATATAAAAGAAATATGAGATATTTTATCACATTTTAATTACCCTAAAAGATACCTGACTGTCCAATATAAACCTAGCAGCTATTTTGGGTTATGGTTCTATGGACTGAATGTATCCCCCCGCCAAATTCATATGTTAAAATCCTAACCCCCAATGTAACCATATTAGGGAGTGAAGCCTTTGGGAAGTAATTAGGACATGAGAGTAGAGCCTTCACGAATGGGATTAGTGCCATTATAAGAAGAGATAATGAAAGCTTGCTTCCCTCTGCTCTCTGCCTTGTGAGGCTACAAGAAGACAGCTATTTACAAGGCAAACAACAAGCTCTCACCACACAGCAAAACTGCTGACATCATGAACTTAGACTTCCCATCCTCCAGAACTGTGAGAAATAAATGTTGTTTAACCCATCTAGTTTATGGTAATTTGTTATAGCAGCCTGAACTAAGACATATGACATATATAAAAATATAATGTTGGGTTGGCCAAAACGTTCGTTCGGGTTTTTCCATAACATCTTACAGAAGAACCCGAATGAACGTTTTGGCCAACCCAATACCTGACAAAAGTACAGAAAATGGAAAAGAGGAGTGATGTGTGTGTGTGTGTGTATATATATATATATATATATATATATATATATATATATATATATATATGTATATATCTTTTTTAAGTTTTAAGTTACTCATGAAATGGTATATTATTTGAAATTAGATAGTGATTTATTAAAGATGTATAATGTAAACCCTAGAGCAACCACCAAGAAATATAGAAAAAAGAAATTTAAATTGTAAATAGTGGAAATAAAATGTAATCATAAAACGTAATTAATAATAAAGAAAGCAGAACAAAAAAAGAAATATACCAAGTGCAAATGTAACAGAGAGAAAACAACTATTAATATGGTAAATTTTTGTCCAATTATAGATATATAATTACATTAAAAGCAAGTGATCTGAACAAATCAGTTAAATGACAGACTCCTTGAAAATACCTAGTTAGAAGTTGTCTCTAAGAAACTCACTTTAAATTTAAAGGAAAAGATAAAAGTAAAAGGATGGCAAGTGATATACCATGCAAACATTCATCAAAAGTTGGTGTGGCCATAGTAATACTAATAACTGCAGACTTCAGAAAAAGTAATCTTATCAGGGACAACGACTTTACATAATAATGGGGAGGACAATTCAACAAGACACACCTATCACATATGTGTATGCATCAAAAATGAGCTTCAGAATTTCCAATGTAAATACTAATAGAACTGAAAGAATGATAGATAAACCTGCAACTATATTTGGACAGTTCTGCACTCTTTTCAGCACTTGGTATCATTTTATAGACATTTCAACTGCCATATTCAAAACTACTGTCGATACCAAATGTTGATGTGGAATGGGAACACCTAGAAATGTCTCATATATCTAAAGAAAGTTTAAAATATTGCAAACATTTTGTAGAATTATTTGGCATGTGATAGTAAAGCTAATGATACAACTACTCTATGGAAAGCAACTCCATCTGTTGATATTGTATCAAGATAAATAAACACATCTTCTAATAAAAAAAGACATTATAGCATTTTTCATAATGTTAAAATTCAATGTCCATCAATAGGTGAATGGATAAACAAGCTAATGTGTGTTTGTACTACTCAGCATAGGAAGGAATGAACCACTTAGAGTCATAAGATATGGATGATTCTCATAAACATTATGCTAAAGATAAAAACCAGGTCCAAGTCAATGCATGCTATATGAAACCATCTGTATAAAATACAAGAGGAAAGTAAGCTAATCTTAGATAATAAAAATAAGATATTATTTGCCTTTGAAAGAGCAGATTTACTGAAAAGATCAAGAGGTGACTTTCCAGGGTGATGTAAATGTTCTAAATTTTGTTTTGGATAGTGGTTACACAGCTATATCCATTATCAAAAATCATGAAAGTATTTTACATCTCTGTGGGCTTTTTTGTTATTAAATATTTCTCAATAAATTCTTTCTTACAATTATAATTTATGGAAGAATTAATTGATTTAGAAGGTGAGAAAATATATGGAAATTATTAAAAATTAGGGGAACATTAATTTTAGCTTAAGGGAATTTACAAAATATTCAGAAAATTGTATTTGAACATTGTCTGGATATAAGTGATATGTTAGCAATTCTACTTGAAAGAAAGACATTACAGCTTAAGAGAAAATTTTGAATAAATCATAGAATGTAAGCAATTCTATAAGCATTTAAAGGTGATTGAGTTATATAACATTGAAATATTAGACCTGGTAGCAGTGAACTCAAAGGGATATAGATTTTCATTCACTAAGTCAAGAAGAAAGGAATTTTAAAGTCAGCTCTAAGGACACGTGAATAATGCCTTTTCCAGATATATCTAGTCAATAGGTCAGAGAGGAAGATAAACATTTAGAAAATGTTAAATTATTTTAATATCCAAAAACAAACAAATCAATGTAGCTAATCTGGGACCCAAGTATCTATGTACAGTTTGACTTCTAGAAAATATGAATTTTTTTTCTGTTCATATCTAAAAATAACATTCTAAACATCATCAGGGAGTGGTTAAAAAAAAATTCAGTGAAGCCAACAACAATAAAGACTCACACACAGTCACTTTGTTTACATTCTAAAGACCAATTAGCTGACTTAATTTCCAAGCACCCTACAATCTTGCCCTTGTCACTCTGGTGTCAATGCTCAGATGTGCCACAAAACTCTTCCCAATGATGACAACTCTTGGTTTAGCATCTTTCTCCCTCTTTCCAGAAATACCACTTTTTCTCACCTTTTTACCCACCAAATTCACCGCCATTGTTCACCATTGCACTTGGAAAAATGGGGTTTCCATCAGCACTATATCATGACCCTGTTGTGTGGGCTTCAGACAGTGAATTAGCCAATAGTCACCAAAACTATCCCAGCTAAAACAAAGTTACTTTTCCATATACTACAACATTGCTGCAAAGTGCTTGGATTATATTAACACTGCGAATAAACATTCATACACAAAATTAAGAATCCTACTTGTAAAATAGGAAAGCATTATCATGTGTTTATTCTTTACTGTCACATACAATTTCATTATTTTAACTATTTTTAGAAACTATTAACTAATTAATCCCTGTACAATGTTTTAATCAACACATCCCTCTTTCTTCCAAACTCAGATTCATTTCAGTTAACAAACTTTAGAGTATTTGTTGTTTTAATGCAGCTAATACCTTTTTTATGGGAAAGAGGAAAACAATATAGGTATCGCTAAAAGTGGATAATAGTATTCTAGGTAATCCATGTCAGTGTTTGGTAAATTTTAGCTATCTTTATTTAATTATTTATTTATTGCACTGTCTTGTGTAAATAAGTTAGCATGTTTTATCCTTAATAAAATAACAGCCAGAACCTGCAAGTGTATAAATATTATTACTTGCCACTGAAAAAAAATTTAAGATTAATATTAATTTAATATTAAAATGTATTTAAGTTATATATATATATATATATATATATATATATATATATACCTATATATATAATTAGGGTAAGAAATAAATATTTCATTCTACATGCACATATGTTGTTCTTTATATGGTAATATTGCCACTCTAAGCTTATATCAGTATAACACATTCCAAGTTGTCATGATCTCAGTGTCCATGGCACCTGAACCATGTACTTGATCAAACCCATGAAACTAATGGAACACTATGAGAACTCAAAGGCTTTATAATAATTGTCAGAAAATATATTTGGAATACTATGCATGATTAGATATGCACAACTCTTTATTTTATAAGAAAAATATTCTCTTATAGGTACCCATCAAAAAATAATTACCGGTGACTACTATGAAAGCCATTGTTTTCTATGTCTTTTACAAACATAAATAAAACATAAGGCACATTCCAACACTTTAGGAAACTTGCCATGCTCTGACAGAGACATAATTGAATGAAATCATCAGAATGCAATTTAACAATAATTAAATTTAGGTAGAACTACAATAATCAATAAGAAACTGTAAAGAGGATTTTCCTATAGAGATACTACAGTATATTTACACATTGTCACATTAACTATGCTAAAAGCAAATAACAATGATATATTAAATATCAAGGTCAAACTTGAAAAGATTCATAGAATAAAAAGGAAAAAACAACGAGTTAATTTAAAACAATTAGCATTGTGACACAATCAGCTAGGGGCTATTTAAATTTCTTTTAACAGATAAAACATATTAAAATTACATTTGAAATTATTAATTGAAAACTAATAACTGTAAAATTTTCATATAACATCCATTAACATAGACATAAAGCATATACGTATGCTATTATTGTTTTTATTTAAAATGCTTTTACATAGATTATACAAATATAACATTAACAGAATAGTGTGACCATAACAGATTCATGTAGATGTGAATATTTTATATTTGACACAAATACAATTATCAAACCTATGAGGAAAATATAGAAAGTACAATAATCATTTCCAGTGTTATCTATATGGAAAAAATCATTAGATCTTTACCTCTGCCCATATGCAACATAAATTTCCAGATTCAAATTACTAAATATCAACAAAAAACTGAAATCCTTACAATAAATTATGCATATGTAGGTTGGCAGTCTGTAAATTGGAAGATATTGCTCATTAAGTTTGAATACATACATATTAAAAAACAATATTTCACGGTAAATGCATTACAAAAAGTGAAGTAAGAAGCTCCAAAATTGGTAAATGGGTTTTCAATAAATATGAAGTTTAACCACTGACCTCACTATAAAATTTTTAATTCAGTAATAATCTAATCCTTCAAATCATAAGGACAAAATACCATATAAATGAGCAAAGTACATAAATAAGAAATTCCAAAAATCAGAAACAAAAGTAGCACAATTCCAATAAACAAGGAAACGAAAAGAATATTTCATAACAAAATATGAGCAAAAAAAATCTATAAGCAGAGAGAATTGGAAAGAAAATGGAGACAGAGGAATGCCAAACAATTTTCACATTGGTGTACATTGCTATCAAAACTTTAGAGGGAAATTTCTGATATTTAAAACTCTGAATATATGTGTATAAAATGACTGAACACTTCAATTTCAGAGTGTTCCAAGTGGTGTTTTGAATATTAAAACAAATTATCATATCAATATTTTCATCATACTTTTTAAATTTTTGGATATAAAATGTAAATACATTTTGTTACAGTGTAACAATGGAAATTACAAAGGCATTAAAGTAAACTGAAAGCACAGATCAAAACAGATTTTTGTCAAAATATTTTTAAGATATCTGATAATTAAATGTGACTCAAGGACCTAGAGTGAATAATAGAATAAGGGAGAATGTTGTTATAAGGGACATTAGTGAGGCTGTGGGCAAAAATTAGAATACATATTGTGGAAGAGATAAGAGTCTTGCAACAATATTCCATTTCCTAATTTTGACAATTGTCTGGTGGTTTGTAAGCAATGCCCTTGTTCTTAGGATATATACACGGAATTACTTAGAGAAAATTGTCACAGTGTCCTTAATTTTATCCCAAATTATTCAGAAAATAAATCATGTGTGTGTACATGTAGAAAAAGAATAAATGAAAAAACAAATGTTGCAAAATGACAAAAATTGGTCCATCAGTTAGTAACTTTTTGTGAATTACAAATTTTAAAAAATAAAATATTACAAAACTTCAATAATAATGTAAGTTGCAAAATACATATTTCATGAACAATTTATTGAATATTATATCCTATAATACTATATACTACTTATAAATGCATACACAATTAAAAGACATGATTAGGATTTTATTTTATTTTGTTTTATTTATTTATTTTTAATTAATTTTTATTGGAGTATAGCTGTTTACAATGTTGTGTTAGTTTCTACTGTATAACAAAGTGAATCAGCTATACACATACATATATCCCCTCTTTTTTGGATTTCCTTCCCATTTAGGTCACCACAGAGCATTGAGACCCCTGAGCTATACAGTAGGTTCTCATTAGTTATCTGTTTTATACATAGTATCAATAGTGTATATATGTCAATCCCAATCTCCCAGTTCATCCCACCCACCCCCCTTCCCGCCTTGGTGTCCATACATTTGTTCTCTATGTCTCTGTCTCTATTTCTGCTTTGCAAATAAAATCATCTATATCATTTTTCTAGATTCCACATATATGCGTTAGTATTTGTTTTTCTCTTTCTGACTTATTTCACTCTGTATGACAGACTCTAGGTCCACCCACCTCACTACTAATAACTCAATTTCGTTCCTTTTTATGGCAGAGTTATATTCCATTATGTATATGTACCACATCTTCTTTATCCATTCCTCTGTTGACGGACATTTAGGTTGCTTCCATGTCCTGGCTATTGTAAATAGTGCTGCAATGAACATTGGGGTGCATGACTCTTTTTGAATTATGGTTTTCTCAGGGTATATGCCCAGTAGTGGGATTGATGGGTCATATGGTAGTTCTATTTTTAGTTTTTTAAGGAACCTCCATACTCTTCTCCATAGTGGCTGTATCAATTTACATTCCCACCAACAGTGCAAGAGGGTTCCCTTTTCTCCATACCCTCTCCAGCATTTATTGTTTGTAGATTTTTAAATGATGCCAATTCTGACTGGTGTGAGGTGACACC
Source organism: Balaenoptera physalus (assembly GCF_965194825.1). Classification (NCBI taxonomy): domain Eukaryota; kingdom Metazoa; phylum Chordata; class Mammalia; order Artiodactyla; family Balaenopteridae; genus Balaenoptera; species Balaenoptera physalus. The sequence continues at coordinate 166,657,773 of NC_138890.1, read as the reverse complement.
TCATTGTAGTGTTGATTTGCATTTCTCTAATAATTAGTGATGTTGAGCAGCTTTTCATGTGTTTGTTGGCCATCTGTATGTCTTCTTTGGAGAAATGTTTATTTAGATCTTCTGCCCAATTTTGGATTGGGTTGTTTGTTTTTTTGATATTGGGCTTCATGAGCTGTTTATATATTTTGGATATTAATCCTTTGTCAGTTGCTTTGTTTGCAAATATTTTCTCCCATTCTGAGGGTCGTCTTTTTGTCTTGTTTATGTTTTCCTTTGCCATGCAAATACTTTTAAGTTTATTTAAGTCTCATTTGTTTATTTTTCTCTTTATTTTCATTACTCTGGGAGATGGGTTGAAAAAGATCTAGCTGCGACTTATGACGTAGAGGGTTCTACTTATGTTTTCCTCTCAGAGTTTTATAGTGTCTGGCCTTACATTCAGGTCTTTAATCCATTTTGAGTTTAATTTTGGGTATGGTGTTAGGGAGTGTTCTAATTTCATTCTTTTACATGTAGCTGTTCAGTTTTCCCAGCACCACTTATTGAAGAGGCTGTCTTCTGTTCATTGTATATTCTTGCCTCCTTTGTCATAGATTAGGTGAACATAGGTGTGTGAGTTTGTCTCTGGGCTTTCTATCCTGTTTCATTGATCTGTGTTTCTGTTTTCATGCCAGTACCATACTGTCTTGATTACTGTAGCCTTGTAGTATAGTCTGAAGTCAGGGAGCCTGATTCCTCCAGCTCTATTTTTCTTTCTCAAGATTGCTTTGGTTATCAGGGTCTGTTGTGGTTCCATACAAATTGTAAAATTTTCTGTTCTAGTTCTGTGGAAAATGCCATTGGTAATTTGATAAGGATTGCATTGAGTCTGTAGATTGCTCTGGGCAGTATAGAAATTTTCACAATAAATCCAAGAACATGGTATATCTCTCCATTTCTTTGTGTCATGTTTGATTTCTTTCATCAGTATCTTATAGTTTTCTGCATACAGGTCTTTTGCCTCCTTACATAGGTTTATTCCTAGGTATTTTATTCTTTTTCTTGCAATGGTAAATGGGTTTTTTCCTTAATTTCTCTTTCAGATTTTTCATCATTAGTGTATAGGAATGCAAGCGATTTCTGTGTGTTAAATTTGTATCCTAAGACTAGAATAAATTCAGTGATTAGCTGTAGTAGTTTTCTGGTGGCAGTAAGTTTATGATTTTTTACTCTGACAGAGGGGTATATAAGTTTATGTTGTATGTATAATTATTTTAGAAAGGTCTTTCTTTGATGTTGTAATCTAGAAAATTTGTCTCTCCCTACTTCTGTTCTCTAAACCAATAGGAAAAACAAGGAAAATGAAGCAAATGGGGAACAGAAATGAAAATTACAGTTTTAACTATTTTTTAAAACTGCTTTATTCTCCAAACACTGTATAAATGAAGATAGGCTGCCAAATTCAATGTCTATTAGATTAGACAGAGAATGCAGGCAACAGAGCACCATGTAAAAGACAGAGCTTGCAGACCACAGAATTTTCCAAATCAGGAAACACACTGGGAGGCAAAACCCATGCTTAAAACATGATTATACTGATTCTAGGTGCCTCCCTGAGTGACATTTGAAATCACGGAACAGCAGGCAGGTCATTCTTGGAGGAGACTAAAAGGCTTGTTTCAGTCTACTAAGGACAGAGAATTCTGTTAAAAGCAACTGCCACTGAATTGCTATAGGAAATCCACACGTGCATATATATATACATACATATGTATGTGCACACACACACTCCTCGTCAAAAAAGCTTCGGAATAAGCCAAAATGATGTCTTAATAAACTGAATCGGTGGGACCTTCAAGATGACGGAGGAGTAAGATGTGGAGATCACCTTCCTCCCCACAAATACATCAGAAATACATCTACATGTGGAACAACTCCTACAGAACACCTACTGGACACTAGCAGATGACATCAGACTTCCCAAAAGGCAAGAAAATACACATGAACCTGGGTAGGGCAAAAGAAAAAAGAAAAAACAGAGATGAAAGAATAAGGACGGGACCTGCTTATCTGGGAGGGAGCTGTGAAGGAGGAAAAGTTTCCACATACTAGGAAGCCCCTTCACTGGTGGAGATGGGGGTGGGGGGTGGAGTGGGCAGGGGGGAAGCTTCAGAGCCAAGGAGGAGAGCGCAGCAACAGGGGTGCAGAGGGCAAAGCAGGGAGGTTCCCGCACATTCCTATGCATTCCTATACACTAATGATGAAAATCTGAAAGAAAAATTAAGGAAACACTCCGATTTACCATTGCAACAAAAAGAATAAAATACCTAGGAATAAACCTACTTAAGGAGGCAAAAGACCTGTATGCAGAATACTATAAGATACTGATGAAAGAAATTAAAGATGATACAAACAGATGGAGAGATATACCATGTTCTTGGATTGGAAAAATAAACATTGTGAAAATCACTATACTACCCAAAGGAATCTACAGATTCAATGCAATCCCTGTCAAACTACAAATGGCATTTTTCACAGCACTAGAACAAAAAATGTCACAATTTGTATGGCAACACAAAAGACCCTGAATAGCCAAAGCAATCTTAGAAAGGAAAATGGAGCTGGAGGAATCAGGCTCCCTGACTTCAGACTATACTACAAAGCTACAGTAATCAAGACAGTATGGTTCTGGCACAAAAACAGAAATATAGATCAATGGAACAGGATAGAAACCCCAGAGATAAACCCATGTGCATATGGTCACGTTATCTTTGATAAAGGAGGCAAGAATATACAATGGAGAAAATACAACCTCTTCAATAAGTGGTGCTGGGAAAACTGAACAGCTACATGTAAAAGAATGAAATTAGAACACTCCCTAACACCATACACAAAAATAAACTCAAAATGGATTCAAGACCTAAATGAAAGGCCAGATACTTTAAAACTCTTAGAGGAAAACATAGGCAGAACACTGTATGACATAAATCACAGCAAGATCCTTTTGACTCACCTCCTAGAGAAATGGAAATAAAAACAAAATAAACAAATGGGACCTAATGAAACTTAAAATCTTTTGCACAGCAAAGGAAACCATAAACAAGATGAAAAGACAACCCTCAGGATGGGAGAAAATATTTGTAAATGAAGCAACTGACAGAGGATTAATCTCCAAAATATACAAGCAGCTCATGCAGCTCAATATCATAAAAACAAACAACCGAATCCAATAATGGAAAGAAGACCTAAATAGATATTTCTCCAAAGAGGATATACAGATTGCCAAAAAACACATGAAAATATGCTCAACATCACTAATCATTAGAGAAATGTAAATCAAAACTACAATGAGGTATCATCTCTCACTGGTCAGAATGGCCATCATCAAAAAATCTACAAACAATAAATGCTAGAGAGGGTGTGGAGAAAAGGGAACCCTCTTGCACTGTTGGTGGGAATGTAAATTGATACAGCCACTATGGAGAACAGTATGGAGGTTCCTTAAAAAACTAAAAATAACTACCATATGACCCAGCAATCCTACTACTGGACATATACCCTGAGAAAACCATAATTCAAAAAGAGTCATGTACCGTAATGTTCATTGCAGCTCTATTTACAATAGCCAGGACATGGAAGCAACCTAAGTGTCCATCGACAGATGAATGGATAAAGAAGATGTGGCACACATATACAATGGAATATTACTCAGCCATACAAAGAAATGCAATTGAGTTATTTGTAGTCAGGTGCATGGACCTAGACACTGTCATACAGAGTAAAGTAAGTCAGAAAGAGAAAAACATATACCCTATGCTAACAAATATATATGGAATCTAAAAAAAAAACCAAAATGTTTCTGAAGAACCTAGTGGCAACACAGGAATAAAGACTCAGACATAGAGAATGGACTTGAGGACATGGGGAAGGGGAAGGGGAAGCTGGGATGATGTGAGAGAGTGGCATGGACATATATACACTACCAAGTGTAAAATAGATAGCTAGTGGGAAGCAGCTGCATAGCACAGGGAGCACAGCTTGGTGTTTTGTGTCCACCTCAAGGGGTAGGATAGGGAGGGTGGGAGGGAGACGCAAGAGGGAGGGGATATGGGAATATATGTATATGTATAGCTGATTCACTTTATTATACAGCAGAAAATAACACAACAATGTAAAGCAATTATACTCTAATAAAGATGTTTAAAAAAAAGACAATAAAATGTTACGACCAAAATAAGGGGAAAAGTCAGAGTTACATAAATGAAAGATACATTAATAGTGTAACTTCAAAAGGCTGTCAGTTAATCCTTTCTGATTTAGATGTGCTATAAAATACTAGTGATCTAAAGAATGCTTTTTCTAATTCCATCCTTGGTTTTTTTCTACTTTAGCCAGATGTCTGTCTGACTCAATTAGATCAGACATTTTCTGGTTTCCAGGTAACATGATTCATCAATGTTCTGCACCTACATTTGAATGGGATTATGACTGGGTTGAAAAAGTGCAAAAATCAGCCTCGCCTTAGTGGTATTGATTCACAGACCAAAAAAACCAAAAACAAACAAAAAAAAGAGAGATGGTTATTGCCTGCATGGAAAGTGAATACCTCCTAGAGAGGCTGAAATTCACTCCTGTCATCAAACATAGTTTAGGATACCAAAACAGTTGTTACTAAGAATGCTCCCTGTTCTAGAATTTTGAAAAATAAGATCTGAATTATAAAATTGGATCCTGAACTACTGTTTTGATATCCCAAATCATGGTTGGTAATAGGAAGAGAGAATTTCAGTCTCACTCCATGGTGTAAATGAAATTTAATCCAAAACTGTGTTTGGAAGGCAACTTTTTGGAAGTGCTAAACTGTGCATTTATTTCTATTCGCCTTGAGCCAGGTACCCAGGCAGCCATTCCACATTATACACCAGGGAAAGAGGTAGAGAAAATGCCTCTTTGAAAATATGGAAGCTAGGACATGCCAGACCAAAAGAGAACATGGTAATAGGGAGATCATCACAGTGGCCAAAAATGCAGGCATGCAAACAGAGCTCTTCAAGCTGTGGTCCTAGATGTTGTAGGTGAGTTAAGATGAAAGAAAAACAAAAAGTGGAGGCGGTGAGAGCCTGAGGGTCCCCTCTTCCCTTGATCCTGTCGTCCACTCACATGTATACAGCTTCTATTTTCTCCTTACCCAAAACAGCTATAAGAAGTCAAATTGGCAAGAAGCCTGGGCTAATAAGACAGAAGGAGTATCTGATTTAGGCATCCAAGAATTTTCCTTGGGTTCCATGTAAAAAGGAAGATATCCAGGGGCTGCCTTCCCCCAACCCTGTTAAAGGGTCCTAAAGGTTGCTGAAGGTGCTGACTGCTGAGCTTACTAGGGAGGTCATGGCTGGATTTGAGTGATATGAGAGCTAGGGCAGCAAGACCAGAAGTTAGGAGTATGCCCAAGGCCAGTGATGCTAGCTGGTCCCTTGTCAAGTGACAGATGGCAAAAAGGAAATCTGACAAACCAAGCCATCTGAAAGAGACTGAGTCAATTAGTGGAATTAACTCAGTTTACTGAGTAGATATTTCTCTGCTCCATATTTAGGGGAATGGGGACTTGGGATGGAGTACAGATAAGTAAATGGACATTTAAAGTGGCATGTCCTTGTATGTGTGAGTGTAGTGTTTATATTTGTCATCACACTACTTTTCAAAGAAAGGCTGGCCCATATTTTCCTTGGAATAAAATTACAAATTCTAGACCATCTGTGTACCACTTGAGGATGTGAAAGAGTTGGTGAAGATGAGACAGATTAAAATAATTCTAATTACTTGTGTGGATAAAATAAAATGTGTGAATAATAAATTTAATTTCTAATACTTTGGACTAACACACCTATGTTATGAAACAGCTCAAACAACTTACAAGGCCACTAACAGTTTTACGAACAGAAAAAGGTCAGGTCTTTGAGGTAATTTTAAGTAAGACTGAAGGCAAAAGTTGTATCTTAATGTTCTCAGACTATATTATCTTTTAACCAGTCAGTGGAAGAAAATAATGAGATAATTATTTTGTCAAAAATAGGACATGACTATTTGGGTAAAAAACAAAAAGAATAAAAAGAAAAGTTTTTGGGGAAACATTCAAGGGTTAGTTTTTGCTCATTTATAAAGATAAGCACTGTGCTTTTCTGTATTCATGTAGAAGTATTTCATGCCTATTGTTGACAGGGAGGAAAATATTTCTGGGATTTTAATTCTTTAGAAGACCGAAATAATTTTTCTTAAAAATAATTATGATGGTATTCAGATCCCAGAATCTGGATGCTGGGCTTACATGTGTTATCTTTCATGCAAACTGTTTAATTCATTAACCAAATAATTATTTCCCCTCCTAGAATATTTTATATCTAACAATTCATGCTGATAAGTGATAATCTAGCATAATTGGAAGGTACATACAGTAAAAATTAAATCATAAGGACGTAGCCTTACTTTCCATGTTTCCGTGTGTGTGTGGGTCTGTATGTGCATGTGTGTGTGTGTTGTGGAAATAAATAAAGGTCAAACAGTAAATCCATACAGACCTCTCCAGTTGTTCCCTCCCCATAAGTTTTGACTTTCCTAAACTCTTGTGTGATGTATGAAGACTGAATGCTCAAAAGAATTATATATTTTGCTACAAGTATGGCAGTATACAAAAGGGAAAAACAATAGTATCAGGAAATTAAGCCATGATCTATTAAGCTATGTCTATTTGTAAAGAAAGAACTTGCCAGTGTAACTTAAAGTTTAGCATTTTGAATTGAAAGAGCAATTTTACAAATAAAGATGTGTGCAGAGGCAAAGGATAAAACGCTACTTCAGTACATTGCCCCAGCTTCCCTGTGGTAGTCAATATTTTGTTGAAACTTGTCATATTTGTTTCCTTTCATATTTGTTATGAAAAATTAGAAGAGGCCCCTACAGCACCACAAACGAATAAAGGCGGGCTGGATAAAGATGAAAAGAACGTTTCATCATTCTGAAGGGTCAACTCTTACATCTAAAAGAAATCTGCTTTGACATTGACCAGTATTTTTTCAAACTTGATGTCTGAAGAGAAACAGAAACAATTTTTTTAATTCCAAATTTTATGTTTTATTTCTTTTTTTTTTTTTGCTTTTGGTTTTAGGCATAAAGCTAGCAGGCAGTTATGGTATGAAGAGAAAACAAAACAGCATAGGATGGCCCTGGATTTCAAATCTAATATTGTCAATTACCAGCTGTTGAACCTTGAGACAATTATGTGATGCAATCCTGCAAGCTGTGTTTCAGTTTTCTCATACTTAAGGGGAAATATAATATATGTCTTTGAGTTGAAATAGCTCTAAATGTAATCATACATATAAAGCATATGAACAGCACTCTCAAAGAGTGGCTATTCTACATACAAATACACGGTGCGTTTTTCTCATTAATCTCCACCTCAGAATAGAAAAGCGATTTTCACCTTTTCTCTGCATCAGAATTCTGGGAGAGTTTTAAAATTATTCAGATGCCTGGAGCCAAAACCTGATGATTTGATATATTGATTCAGTTGGTGTTTGGGTTGTTGGCCTGTGCTACACACACACTGTGGTGAACACACCTATGTAATGCACATCCACATCTAGACACAGCGCGTTACCAGGACCCCGGAAGCTGCACCTGTGCACCCTTCCAGGCACATCCTCCAAGGACAACCGTTATACAGACATCTAACAACAGAGATTAGTTTTGCCCCTTTTTGTGTCTGGCAACCATCGTTCAACATTATGTTTGTGAGAGTCATTCATGTGGTTGTGTATAAATGTAGATAATTGTATCTAATTAGGCTAATTGTTTATAATACTAACCCATTCTCTAAATACATCACAACTACTCTATTCATTCTCCTCTTGAGGATCATATGGGTAATTTCTAGATTTTGGTTAATAAGAATAGGGCTGCTATTCCATTAATGTATATGACCTTTTATGAACATGTATCTGTTGTATATTTTCCTAGGAATGGAATTGCCAGGTATATGGTATTCATAAGGTCAGACTTAGTAGAAACTAATTATTTTCCAAATTGGCTGTCTCAGTTTACCTTCTCACCAACACTATAGGAGAAGGCCAAGGACTCCCCATTTTTTGCTAACACTTGCATTTTCCATAGTTTTTCATTTTAGCTATTGTGATGGGATCATAACGATATTCATATTGCAGTTTTAATTTGCATTCTTGATTTGTAAAACTGAGCAACTTTCGTGGTTTGGATGCTTTTTTAAACAGTGTTTATTAAAGTCTGTTTGCCCAATTTTCCATTGTTTTGGATTTTTATTTTTTCTTATTAACATTGTTTAGTCTGAGACTGAAGCGTTTGCTTGTTTTTGTCAGATACCTGTATTATAAATAACTTCTCCTCCTCTAAGGAATGCCTTTGTAATCTCAACACACTGTATATTGATACAGATTTTCTTAGTTTTAATATATTAAGTTAGATTTATCATTTTTCCTTGGTGTTAGTGACTCTGTGTACTCTTTAATAAATATTTGCCGACTCTAAGATAATAGATTGTATGTGTTTTCTTCTAAAATTTCTACCATTTTCCTTGTAATTAGATTTGAAATTTATCAGGAATTGACTTTTTTTTGTCTGCTGGTTTGTTTCTGGATACTCTATTCTGTTGCATTGGACACTAGTCTTATATAATATCACTGCTCTAATTGTTCTAGCTATTTAAAAGTCAATATCTGATTGTATAGTAACTCCCAACTTTATTTTATTTTTCTTCAGTTGCATTGCTTATTTTTGGCTCTCTGCTTTTCCATGTGGATTAGAGAATAAGTTTATCAGTTTCTACCAAAAAAAAATTTCTGGTATTTTGATTTGGACAGTGTGAAGTCTATAGATTATTTTAAAGAGAATTGACATACTTACAATACCTAGTCTTCTAACCCATCGAATGGTATATCCCTCCATTTATTTAAGTATTCTATAATTTCCCTCAATGACGATAATTATTTTAATTATTAATTTCATGCTCATATTTAATTAGATTTTTTCATACGTATTTGCAGTTTTTAGCATGTTTATTGAGATAAAATTCACTTACAATAAAATGTATCCTTTTAAAGTATGCAATTACTATATTCACAGAATTGTGTAACCATCAATCATGACAATGACATTTACAATATTTTCATTACCTGAAAATGAAACCCTGTACTCATTAGCAGTCACTCTGTTAAAGCCTTAGACAACCACTAATCTACTTTCAGTCTATATAGATCTGTCTATTCTGAACATTTAATATAAATGAAATCATACAATAGATGATCTTTTGACACAAGCTTCTTTCACGTAGCATGTTTTCCAGATTCACCCATGTGGTGGTATGTATCAGTACTAAATCCTTTTTATAGATGAAGTTATTCTATTTTGTGGATGCCACACTTTATTTGTCCATTCACTGGTTGATGGTCTTTTGAGTTGTTTCCACTTTTTTTTGCTAAGATGAATTATGCTGCTACAAACATTCATGTAAAAGTTTTTGCATAGCAAAATGTTTTACTTCTCTTGGATATATACCTATGAATGAAATTGTTGGTTTTCATGGTACTTCTACTCAATCTATTGAAGGACTGACAGTTTATCAAAGTGGCTGAACCACTTGACATTTCTACTATCAATAAATAAAAGTTCCAATTTTGCCATATTCTTACCAAAATTTATTATCTTTTGATTATAGCCATTCTAATGGGTGTGAAATTGTATTTCACTGTGGTTTTGATTTACATTTCCCTAATTACTTATTTTGTTGAACATCTTTTATTGTTATTTGCCATTTGTATATATACTTTTTTAGAATCTATTCAGTTCATTTGTCCATTCTTACATTAGGTTATCTTTTTTTTCACTATTAAATAGTAAGAATTTTTATACATTTAAGATACAAGTCCTTTATCAAACACATAGTTTGCAAATGTTTTCTCTAATTCTGTGTGCTGCCTTTTCACTTTCTTGATTGTATCCTTGTGAAGTATAAAGGATTTTAACTTGGCTAGGTCTGATTTATCTATTTTTTTTCTTTTGTCACTTGTGCTTTTTGTATCATATCTAAGAATGTGTCGTTTAATCCAAGAAAATGAAGATTTATGCCTCTTGTTTTTCTCTGAGAGTTTTATAGTTTTACATCTTAAATTTATATCTCTAATTCATTTGGAATTATGTTTTTATATTGTGTGAGGTATGGGTCCAACTTCATAAGTTTGAATTACTCTTCTGAAACAAATATGGGTGAAGTAGTTTACTTGGAATATAATCCCAAAGCAGGAAAAGGGAATACCTTGAAAATAAGTCAAGAAAGGGAAACAAGCCATTTAGGGTTTTATATTAAGCAGTGCCCTCCAGAGAAGTAGAACCAAATGTTGTAGATATAGATGTAGACATAGATATAGGTAGATATAGTTAATAGGTAAAGAGATTTATTATAAGATAATGGCTCATATGATTATGGAGGCTGACAAGTTTCACCAACTTCTATGTGCAAGCTGGAAACCCAGGAAACCAGGCGGTATAGTTGGAAGACCTGAGGGCAGGAGAGCCAAAGGTCAGATTTCAATCTAGGTATAAAGGCCTGAGAAACAGGGGTACTGAGGGCAGAAGAAGATCAATGTCCCAGCTGAGCAGTCAGAGAATGAATTCAGCTTTCCTCTGCCTTTTAATTCTATTCAGGCAGCAAGAGATTGTACCATGCCCACCTACATGGGGGAGAGCCACTTGCTTTATTCAGTCTACTAATAAAAGTGTTAATCTCTTCCAGGAACACCTCCATAGACATACCCAGAAATAATGTTTAACCAGATATTTAGACATCCCATGAACCAACCAAGTGGACATATAAAATTAATTTTCACAGGCTTCATTACTATAATTGTTGGTGTTATGGACAATCAGGCTTAATCATATTGAATTTCTAAAGTTGTGCACTTCAATATAGTATCCAGGAGACATACGCGACTATTCACATTTAAAATAAAATTATTTTTTATTCCTGAAGGGTTTGAGCTCTTGTTTGTTTTCTTCTTATTAGGCCATGTTATCAAAGGGCAGGGACATACCAAGGCTCTCCCCCATCAATCCACTGAGGTCGAGACATTCTCTTCCTTGCCTCCATCGTGTTGGACCTGGGATTGCCCCTAGAGATGACAAGCAGAGAAGCCGAAAGCGACAATGTGGTGGTGCTAGATTTAATTTGGGGGAAAGATTAATGTGCCCCTCGATAGACATGCTCCCACACAACCCCCAAGCACCAGAACCATAGCCAGAGGACCTGAAGCACATATAACACAAGTGGGTCACGGAGTGACGATGAGCAGGTCTAATCCCCTTTCCACACTTTGGATACTGGAGCTGCCTATTTTAGGTATTGGTAAACAGAATTGTATATTAGTTTTTTGGTCACAGTATCGGAAACAGTGGAGCTCCAACAATTATAGTGTGTTGCCCCACACTGTTATCTTTGATAAGCATTAAATAAACCTTTCCATTATTCTATCAGCTGGGTTCCTTCCAGTGGACACCTACCAAGGACCCCTGTATTCCACTGATTCAGAGTTGCCATTGGGAGCATAAAATCTCCTGTACTTCTGACTTGTGCATGTGCATGACTGTCCGGATACCTATGGCTTTGGAGATAGCCCTTGGTCAGTAAAACAAGGCTGTCCATGATTAATACTGGAAACTAGCTAAGTAAACAGAATTTTCCAAGAGAGCTGCCCTGAAAAGTGGTGGACCAAGGGCTCATGGCCTAGTGCGTCAACATTGTTTTTTTTTTTTTTTTTTTTTTTTTAAATTTTATTTATTTATTTATTTATGGCTGTGTTGGGTCTTCGTTTCTGTGCGAGGGCTCTCTCCAGTTGCGGCAAGTGGGGGCCACTCTTCATCATGGTGCGCAGGCCTCTCACCATCGCGGCCTCTCTTGTTGCGGAGCACAGGCTCCAGAAGCGCAGGCTCAGTAATTTTGGCTCACGGGCCCAGTTGCTCCGCGGCATGTGGGATCTTCCCAGACCAGGGCTCGAACCCGTGTCCCCTGCATTGGCAGGCAGATTCTCAACCACTGCGCCACCAGGGAAGCCCCAACATTGTTTTTATAGTATATATTCATTTTGTCTCCTCCTTTGACTATAAGCTTCATGAACTGTCTTTATCATGCTCAGTATTCTACCCAGCAAGTACTATAAGGCTTGGTAAATAGTAAACCCTCAATGAAGATGCAGTGAATGTATGACTAAATGAATTTATTCATTTTGTGAATAAGCATGTGATTTCCCTTGGAAAAACATCACATTATTAAGATTATTAAATGATCAAGTGTAATCTCTCCTAAGGTAAATATTAATTTTATTAAGTGAAAAGTTATGTGAAGCATTTCATTAGTTTATCCCCACTGACAATTTTCATCCTGTCAGTACACTGGAAGCAGCATCAATATGGGAGTCTGATGAAATGGAGTTTAAGCATTAGCCTTGAGATTTATTACTCAGAATCTGTTTCTCTTCTCACAAATTATATTTCATGGTGCTGATTGAAAAGTGAAGTACTTAACATGGTATAGTCACCAAATGATACCTATTATTAATAGTAACATTTAGATGTTTTCCACATAACCACCAGTACTTTAGGATAAATTACTTTATATCTTTAACTATAGATATCTGAGCTTATGATACTGACTCTGACGAGAGGATTTGGAATAGTTCCACACTAAAAGACTTGGTGTCTCATAACGTAAGCTATATTTTAAACCAAAACTCACAGTTTTTAAGCTATTATCTAAACTACTGTTTAGATAGTCAAATTCATATCTAAATTAGTAACAGACTGGAAAAGAAAATGTCAATAAAATAAGTAGTTTTAACATTTCACACACACATACACACACAAAGAATTACTGTGATAGAAGTAGTCCAATTAGGCAAATTTACTGAAATATGCAAGTCACAATCCTGCTTGATTTGGTCATTAATTTCATATCACTAGTTAAAATACTAATATTCTCAGTTCATTAAATCTTAATTTTAGGCCCATACAGAATTACTTTCTAAAAGACTTACCAATGATCTCTATTTTCGGCTCTTTGATAGACACATCGAATTTCCAGTTCAGTGTATGTATAATTTTTGGGGTGTCACACAAAGACCTTAATTCATTCACCTTTAATTCAAGGATGGAAAGTTTAGCTATAGTACCAAGCGACTGGAATTTATGATGTGAAATGGATTAGTTGCATCTCATCTTGAAATGGCATTGAACTATATTCACCCTTACAAGCATCTTCACTTGCTCACAAATATGAACCAGTCACATATCTCTTCTTTGACAACAAGGGAGAATGAAATACAACAATAATTGTAATGTGCATGCAGCATCTGTTGCCTTTTCTCAGAGGTTTCTTTCTCATAGCCTTTTCTCATAAGCTTCTAGAATTTTAGAGTTTGATTATCCCCAGTATATTTCTACTCATTTTTCATCTTTCATTAATTGTTACTTGTTCTTAAATAATATACTGCTATTATAATTATTACTTACCTAAGAATGGACATAAAGTGATTTCCTGTAATATTGCCCATCTTTGATAATACAATTTTATACATATATAAGTATTTTGAAAGATGGATCTCTAGAATTGGGATTTCTGATTGAAATTGTTCAAGCATTTATAATTTTAATACAAAAGTCCAAATTTTCTTAGAAAAAGAAAAGACTTTGTTCATGTATACATTCACCAACAGATGAAATTCTCATTTCCCCAAAACCTTTCCAACACTAGACACTGATGAACTCATTTAAAATGTTAGTAATATGATAGGTTTAAAACATAATTTAAAATACTTTTAATTTAGTTGATTAATGCTGAGCTTTAGTACATTTTTCTAATATTTTTGGTGGTCATTGGGACCATTTAGTGAAAAACCAGTTTTTATGGCATTTTTACAGACTGTAAATTATAGCGTATTTACTTTTCCAGCACCTGGAATGTATCTCCATCTATGTTCTTTGCTGGCTCTTATTTAATTCAGATTCTTCTGATTATTTCCTATACTCTTTGCCTGTCTCTTCCACCTTCTCTATGGTGTCCTGAATGCTATTGTCTCAAACTAGGAATTATAGTGAAATGGTAATGTAAAATTTTATCTCTAAAAACTCCTCTTTCCTCCCGATTTCCAATGAAATGATCAAAAGATGCTGTTGACATACCAGAAATGTCAACATTTTGACCAAATATAGTACAAGAAGAATCATATTAATGAAAGAATAGCCACACAGTTCTTTTATTTTTCTCTGAAATTTCAACATGACACTGACACATCTAAAGAAAATTAATATAGAATCTCTGAGGGGTCCTGGATGGGTAGCAAGGTGAGGTGCTAGAGCAGTTGGAGAGAACCTTATTTTCTCTAATGCCACTGGCTGCCCCCCTCACACATAGCTTCCTTCATTTTCAGCATCCCCCAACAGAATGCTAAGTGGGTTACAACTGATGAACCTACATTAAGACACAGTTGTTGACATGAGTGTTCACTCTAGGTGTTGTATGTACTGTGGGTTTAGACAGATGTAAAATGACAAGTATTGACCATTATAGCATCATACAGAATAGTTTCACTGCTCTAAAAATCCTCCGTGCTCCACACATTCACTCCTGTCCCCAACCCCCTAATCCTTAGCAACCACTGATCTTTCTACCATCTCCATAGTTTTGTTTTTTCCAGAATATCATATAGTTGGAATCATACAGTTCGTAGCCTTTTCAGATTGGCTTCTGTCACTAAATAATATGGATTTAAGGACTCTCAATATCTTCATGGCTTGACAGTGCATGTCTTTTTAGGACTGAATAATATATTTTCTGGATATACCACAGATTTTTTATCCATTTGCCTACTGAAGTACATCTTAGCTGCTTCTAAGTTATGAATAAAGCTGCTAAATGTCTGTGTGAACATTTGTGGACATAAGTTTTCAACTCCTTAAGGTAAATACCAAATTGCTGAATCCTATGCTAAGAGTGTGTTTAGTTTTGTAAGAAACTGCCACAATGTCTTCTAAAGTGGCTGTACCATTTTGCATTCCCACCAGCAATGAATGAGAGTTCCTGTTTCTCCACATACCTCCCAGGATTTGGTGTTGACAGTGTTCCATAACTGGCCATTCTAAGAGGTGTGTAGTTGTATATCATTGTTGTTTTAATTTGCACTTCTCTGATGACATATGACATGGAGCTTGTTTTCATATGCTTATCTGCCATCTGTATATCTTCTTTGGTGAGGAGCCTATTAAGGTCTTTGGCCCATTTTTCAATCAGCTTATTCTTCTTGTTGAGTTTTGTGTGTTCTTTGTGTATTTTGGATAACAGTACTTTATCAGATGTGTTTTTGCAAATATTTTCTCCCAGTCTGTGGCTTATTATGTCATCCTCTTGATTATTTTTTAATATAAGTAACAAAATAGATTGGAAACACTTCCCCAGGCCATTGTCATCATTGTGTAACATGTTGTAGAATTTCTGGACAGTTCAATAACAGAAGAAAAATTAAGCAAACTATTATAAAATAATAACAAAATGATGTCTTACATCAATGAATGCATGCATTTATAACTGGGAGAAATATAATAAGCCACAACAGGAACTGCTTTGCATTTCAGTGCCCTCTCTACATGAAGAAGTTTGCTCTTTATCATTAGGGTATTTATGGGTTAGCATGAATTTTAAGTAACAGTGACATGAATTATTTTACAGTTGAGAAAAATCATTCAGTTTTAGAAACTAGACTGAAACAAGAAAATAAATGGAGGCAGATGGGAAAGTCAGAAGAAGAGAGCATCCACATAATTAACTTGAGTTTTAATCATGGCCTAAATGAAGGCAGTAAATGTGGGGATGATTAAAAAATAGATAAACTTAAGAAATAGACATTTGTAGCAAATGATTTTGATTATTGGTAAATAGAAATGAGGGAGAAAAAGGAAAGGGAGGAAAGAAAGAGAAAGAAAAAGAAAGAAAGAAAGAAAGAAAGAAAGAAAGAAAGAAAGAAAGAAAGAAAGAAAGAAAGAAAGGAAGGAAGGAAGGAAGAAAGAAAGAAAGAGAAATAAGGAGAAAGGGAGGGAGGGAAAGAGGAAGGGAGGAAGAAAGAAAGAAACTTCCCCAGTATTTTTTTCAGGTATTTGAGAAAATGGTATTTTCAGTTGTAGAGATAAGATGGGAGAAAGAAAACAATTTAAATGACACTGATAAGTTAAATGTGGACATACTGAATTTGATATTCTTGTGTAACATCACAAAACAAATGTTAGTGAGTAGCTATATATAATGGTCTGGAGTTCAAAAGAATTGTCTGAGCTATATATGGAGAGATGGGAGTTAGAAGAATAGATATAATATTAATACCCACAAAGAACAATTGCTAGATAACAAGCACACTGTTCTAAGTTTTTTATATATATATATAAAATAGATATTTTATATATACAAGTTTTATATATATATGTTTTTTATATATATACAAATCTCCATGAGAACTAGATAGGGTAGAATAATATATTATTGGATTTTCACATGTCAGAGCATAAAACAGAGACACAAAGGGTTAAGTGACTTGCCCAAGGTCACAAATCTTGTAATTAGTGGTGTAGAAGTTTGAACCCAGGCAATCTGAGGCAGGGCCTAGGCTCTGAAATACAGCATTACATAATTTTCCTTAAGAAATGGTAATTGAAATAATGAGAATAGGTGATATCAACCAGGAATAACCTCTAAAATGACAATAAAATGGTCTGAGAATTAAACCTTATGGAAAAATCAACAGTAAAAAAGCCAAACTCATAAGAGCAAGTAGAGTGGTAGTTATCATGGCTTAGGGGAGAGGGGAATAAGGAGATATTAGTCAAAGGGTACAAACTTCCAGTTATAAGATAAATGGGTTCTGGGGATCTAGTGTACAGCATGGAGACTATAGTTAACAATACCGTATTGCATACTGAAAGTTGCTAAGAGAGTGTATCTTAAATGTTTTCAACACTAAAAAAAAAAAAAAAAAAGCTAGTAATTATGTGAGGTGATGAATGTGTTAACTAACCTTATTCGGGTAATCATTTCTTGACATGTATGTGTATCAAATCATCACACCATACACCTTATAATGCTACACAATGTTATATGTAAATTATATCTCAATAAAGCTGGAAAAAATATTGGCAAAGAAAAAGGAGACTGGGAAGGAAACAGAAATAGACCTATCAGAAAGACAGGATAACCATGGAGGGGAAGGCCAGAGTGTTTAAGAGAACTGAGTTTCTCAAGAATAAGAGAAGGGTGGGAGACTTCCCTGGTGGCACAGTGGTTAAGAATCCGCCTACCAATGCAGGGGACACGGGTTCTCTCCCTGGTCCGGGAAGGTACCACATGCCGTGGAGAAATTAAGCCCGTGTGTCACAACTACAGAGCCTGCACTCTAGAGCCCGCGAGCCACAACTACTGAGCCCGCATGCCACAACTACTGAAGCCCGCGTGCCTAGAGCCCGTGCTCCGCAACAAGAGAAGCCACTGCAATGAGAAGCCCGCACACTGCAACGAAGAGTAGCCCCCGCTCGCCGCAACTAGAGAAAGCCTCCGCGCAGCAACAAAGACCCAACGCAGCCAAAAATAAGTAAATAAAATAAATAAATTTAAAAAAAAAGAGAAGGGTGGGCTGATAGTGTAAAAGCCACCCAACGTGACATGGAATATAGGAATAAAAAATATTGACTGTGCTTAGCAATTAAGAAGTTCATTGGTGATCTTGCTGTTAGAACTGTAACAAGGTGCAATGTTGAATAATTTGGAAGGCATAGGGAAGAAACACTAGAAAAGAACTAAGGAGAAGTGGTGGCTTGTCTTGTCGTGAATTACAGGTATGTTCTTAAAGATATCAATTAAACTTTTCAAGTTCTGGAAAAGAAAATTTTATTGTAAAATGAGTGCAATCCCCATTGTTCTAATAATCTATATAATTAAATTCCTAGAAAGAATTGACTTCATTATTGGTATTATGAGTTAAAATATAGCTTCACTAAAACATACTAGGGCATGGGGGATAGGGGTTGAGGGAAAATGTTTTCTATCTTTGCACCATTAGGAAACACAAACCTGTTGGTACTTTAAGAAAAAAAGTGACCCATTTATTTTGCTGTCTCCAAATTTTACTGTAAATAGCCTGTACAGAAACAACAGATGCCCCTTTTAACTCCATGTATAATTTGAAAGACAAAAGCTAAGAAAATTATAGCTTGTACTTTTAAAGGATAATAAAATAACACATTCATGTAAATGAAATTTCAGTGATCAGAAACAAACATTGGAATTTAGCATTTAATGATATTTTTTGCAGCAGCAGTGTTGCATGTCAAAGGCAAATGAACCTAGATACATGAAAAATATTCTGGCATCCTTAAAACATTGTGAAAGGTTTTTGAATGTCTGTAGCTTTTATTGTTTCTTTGTCAAAGCAATATGTTTACAGACTGACATTTTGTATCTATGTTGCAGTAACTTTGGGACCAGGAGGTAATGAACTTCACACAACGTTCTAAATGAATTTCATAAACACAAATCCTAGGGGCACAGAGGATCCAAAGCAGCCCTTAATCTATAAGTCAATTTTGATGTTCTCATAAATATATGTTTCTCGTGGAAACACCAGTAGCCTAAAAAGTATCTTTCCTAAAAGAATTCTATACCAAAAGCTTTTGAAATTGAACACAATGACAAACTCAGAATTATATTAAAAATAAATTTGATTTAATTTAGCAAACGTCCATTGCACAGTATCAGCTACCAAGTGCTGTTCCAGGTTCCTGCCTTTAGTTCAGAACCAAGAGGAATAATCAGACAGGAAGCAATTGAATATAAAATGATGAGACCAAAAAATAATAGAGGTATCTACAATTTGCTATAGAATGTTAACCAATTTCTTTATGGAAAGTTGCTGGGAAATTTCTCCAAAAATTATATGATTTTACAGTGTACATAAAACTTTTATCTGTCCTATCTGCCTTCAAGGACAACTTTCTGGGCTTAGCAGTTGATGATGAAAATTTGTTGCACTGATTTGGAGTTTGTGCCCCAGAGTAATTTTAAGAGCTTTTGAAGATGATTCCCCCACTTCCAGAAGACCCTGCATGGGCAGCAGTAGCTGCTATAGCCAGTACTCCAAACTCTGTAGAAATGAGTTTCACCAACTTCTACCTGTAACTCTGAATTAGACCCAGATCTTCTCAAGTGCATCAAGATGTGTAATATTATACACACTGCAATGAACTACAATAGTCCCCGCTTATCCTCTGTTTTGTTTTCTGAAGTTTCTGTTACCTACTGCCAACTGAGGTCCGGAAATACTAAATGAAAAATTCCAGAAATAAACAACTCGTTTTAAATTGTGTGCAATTCTGAGTAGCGTGATGAAATTTCAAGCCCTCCCACTCAATCCCACCCTGGATGGGAATCCCAAGACTTAGTCACTTAGTAGCAACATGGTTACCAGATCCACTGTGGTGGTATCCCAGTGTTTCTGTTCAAGTACCTTTATTTTACTTAACAATGGCCCCAAAGTGCAAGAGCAGTAATCACGACGACAATTTGGATATGCCAAAGAGGAGTCATAAAGTGCCTCCTTTAAGTGAAAAGGTGAAAGTTCTCAATAAGAAAAAAATCCTACTATGCTGAGGTTACTAAGAGCTATGGTAAGAACAATCTTTTTTATTTATTGGAGTATAGTTGATTTACAAAGTTGTGTTAGTTTCTGCTGTACAGCAAAGTGAATCAGTTATGCAGATACATATATCCACTCTTTTTAAGATTCTTTTCCCATATAGGTCATTACAGAGTACTGAGTAGAGTTCCCTGTGCTATACAGTAGGTCCTTATTAGTTATCTATTTTATATATAGTAGTGTCTACATGTCAATCCCAATCCCCCAATTTATCCATCACCAGCTCAGCTTTCCCCTCTGGCAACCATAAGATTGTTTTCTATATTGTGACTCTATTTCCCTTTTGTAACTAAGCTCGTTTGTACCATTATTTTAGATTCCACATATAAGCGATAACATATATGTCTCTTTCTCTGTGTGACTTACTTCACTCAGTATGACAATATCTAGGTCCATCCGTGTTGCTGAAAATGGCATTATTTTGTTCTTTTTTATGACTAATATTCCATTGTATATATGTACCACATCATCTTTATCCATTCCTCTGTCGATGGACATTGAGGTTGCTTCCATGTCCTGGCTATTGTAAATACTGCTGCAATGAACACTTGGCTGCATGTGTTGGTTTGAATTATGGTTTTCCCTGGATATATGCCCAGGAGTGGGATTGCTGGGTCATATGGTAATTCTATTTTTAGTTTTTTAAGGAACCTCCATAGTGGCTGCACCAATTTACATTCCCACCAACAGTACAAGATGGTTCCCTTTTCTCCACACCCTCGCCAGCACTTATTTTTTGTAGATTTTTTTGAAGATGGCCATTCTGATTGTGTGAGGTTATACCTCATTGTAGTTTTGATTTTCATTTCTCTAATAATTAGTGATGCTGAGCATCTTTTCATGTGCTTTTTGGCCATCTGTATGTCTTCTTTGGAAAAATGCCTATTTAGATCTTCCACCCATTTTTTGATTGAGTTGATTTTTTAAAAATTTTATTTTATTTATTTATTTTTTATACAGCAGGTTCTTATTAGTTATCTATTTTATACATATTAGTGTATATATGTCAATCCCAATCTCCCAATTCATCCCACCACCACCACCCCACCACCCTGCTTTCCCCCCTTGGTGTCCATACGTTTGTTCTCTACATCTGTGTCTCTATTTCTGCCTTGCAGAAAATTGGATTGTTTGCTTTTTTCATATTGAGCTGCATGAGCTGTTTGTATATTTTGGAGATCTATCCCTTGTTGGTTGCTTCGTTTGCAAATATTTTCTCCTATTCTGTGGGTGGTCTTTTCGTTTTGTTTATGGTAAGAACAAATTTTCTATCCATGAAATTGTGAAGAAGGAAAAAGAAATTCGTGCTAGTTTTGATGTCACACCTCAAGCTGCAAAAATTACATCCACGGTGTGCAATAAGTGCTTAGTTAAGATGGAAAAGGCTCTAAATTTGTATAATCAGATCTTCTGAGAGAGAGACAGAGAGATCACATTCACATAACTTTTATTACAGCATTTTGTTATAATTGTTCTATTTTATTATTAGTTATTATAGTTAAACTCTTACTGTGCCTAATTTATAAATTACACCTAATCATACATACGTATATATAGGAAAAAACATAGTGTATATAGGGTTTGGTATTATCCACAGTGTCAGGCATACACTGGGTGGCTGGGAACATATCCCTCTTGGATAAGGTGAGGGACCACTGCATCAGCGTCATCCCTGAGTGACTTAGCTTTCAATATTATCCTATAGAATTGTTTGTTTTCCTAAATTACTCATTACAAAGTTTTTATTTCCAAACTCTTATGCAATTCTAGTTACAAACATTAGAAACACATCATATCATAAATACTATTATATCAAAATATCCATCTGTAGATACATTCTAGAGAAACTGGTGTGTATTTTACTTTTAAGTAATGGTTAAAGGAAACCATATAATAAACTTGCTACATATTCAATACATATAAATTCTTGAGTAAGGTGGAGGGAGGGGAAGACTGACAACCAGTTACCTTACGTGATTATCCTTATGGAATTATTGCACAGCCTGAAAAAATAACTCACCATTTTTTGAAGTTACTTTTTGTGTGGGGATCCAGGATGCAAACCTAACCACTAAGGAATAATATACTAGGACTTAATTAATTGTTTAACTGGGACCCTTGGTAATTTTCATTGGTCAGCTATAATATATAAATATGGACTTGGTCCCTAGATTACAAGTAACTCTTTTTCAACCCAGTGTGAAGTTAATACGAAGAAATTTTAACACAGTACTTGTGACAGCAGCTAGGCAAACGCTCATGTTTATAAGCAAGTCTTGAAAGCAATTCATGCAAGTTGCAAAGCAGCTTGTCATCACTGGGTCTTGTAGGCTGTGGGCAAAGAGTCCATAACAATGGGACTGACAAGTTGCAAAGAACAAAAGCAAAAAAACTGGACAACTGGAAAAAGAGAAAGATTTTAGAGAATGCAAGAGTAAACACATTTAGAGTTTGACAAACATGACTTGCTAAAAATGATTGCAGGCTTCCAAAAAATTAGGAAAATAGATTCATGGAGTGATAGCTGCTAAGCAGATAAAATTTAAAAATTAAAAATAAAGAAGAAACCATGTTTACACGTCGAAGAAATGACCACAAAGGATTATATGGTTGGTGAAAAGTGTGGGAAGAAATAATCTTTTCATCTTTGAAATTAAAATGAAAGAGAAGGTTTAGTTTTAAACAGTCTAAATAAATTAAACCATTACCTGCACACTAAGTAAATTAAAGCGTGAACTTAATTATTTATGAAGATAATTGCCATAAATTTATATTTTACTGTAGTTCAATGTAACATCTCTGTTACTTTTTGAGTTTTTGTTCTGGAAAATTGGAAAATGAATTGTAGAAAACTCATTTCCTGGAAAATAAAATACTAAGTCCCTGGAGAATGTAAAATGGAACTTCTGTGAAGTCTGAGTGGGGACTGAGTTGTGAGTTTTCTGAGATAGGAATCTATTTGCTTTGTTTTTCTTCTTATCCCAGTAGTGCTATGACTTATGGAATTGTTAAGCAGATAATGAGGCTATCTTCACCTGCTAAGTCCTAATGTGTTCCCAGAAAAAGCTATATACAGCTGGTCCCCCTTATCCTTGGGTTCGACATCCACGGTGTCAGCCAATGTCAGATCAACTATATTTGGGAAAAAAATTCCAGAAAGTTAAAAAAAAAAACAGTTGAATTTGCCACATGCTGGCAACTATTTACATAGCGTTTACATTGTATTAGGTATTATACATAATCTAGAGATGATTTAAAATATATGGGATGATGTGTGTAGGTTATATGCAAATAGAACACCATTTTATATAAGATACTTGAGCATTTGTGGATTTTGGTATCCTCAGAGGTTCTAGAACCAATGAATGTCCGATGGGTCCCGAGGGACGACAGTATAAGTGTGCTTTGAGAATAAAGCTCTAACCAGAACTTCAAAAAAGGCACTAGTATGTCCCACAAACAAAGTTAGGAAAGGTTCTAAATCAAGAAATCTGAGACACAAGAATAAGGGTGCTACCAGAAAACTGGTGAATCTTGGAAACCAAGAAATGCACCTCTAATCCTCCACTCTTACTTTAGTTAATTTTATTTTTTAAGTACAGAGTGATAAATATAGTACAATTTTTATGTATGTTCTGAATTTCTTAGTAATATTACGTGTTGTTAATCAAACAATATTATACTAAGAAAACTTGCAGGTGGCTGTGTTGTTTATTCAAACTGTTGACATTTTAGTACAAAATGCAGGAAGAGGAGGCTGCTTATTACATATCATACTATAATTACATATATATTACCAATATTTTATCAAAGAAATAAAAGTGACTAGTTTTATGTTATTTATTCTCAATTCACACTGAGAGAATAAGTAAACTCATAGTCATCCAAAAAGCAAACATATAAACATCCTTTCACTAAAACTTGTATACCTGTTATGTGCTAGGTAATGAGGCTACCATGGTGTAGCAAAAAAAAATGTGCCAGGTAAATGTTATTATAAAAGTTATTATAATTACTGTTGTTGTTTTAGTTAGTGGTAGTGATAGTAGTGTCAGGATCTTTATATCATGTGACTGTTTTTTCCTCCCTATGATTTGTTAATCCTCATCCAAAATATTGTATTTTAGAAAATTAGGAGCAACTTTCTGCATAAATCCTCATTTATCTTCTTAAGAGATCAGAGCACCTTTGGTAATCCCCATGATATAAAGCCATGGAACAGGTTGATGGGCATGAATCTCATTCCTCTTCCTCTCCCAGGCATTAACAATGTCTCATGGTAGATAGATTGACCAGGTCCTTTTGATTGTTCATGTAATTTACCAGTATATTAGATTATCATTTATTTATTCCTTTACTCAATATGTGTTTATTGAGCAACTCCTATTAGAGTTACTTGGGATACAGTGATAAACCAGAGTCCCTGTCTTCAAGAGTAGGTAGGTCATGATCCTTCCCCTATTGAAAGAACATCCTTTTGGTAGATATGTTATGTGCTACATGATTGCATCACAAGAAATGTATCATGAGCTAGTAACAGCATGGCTAACCCAAGAGATTTCAAAAGTTCATGGTCTGCAAAAGAATCTACACCTGACTTGCTGTGATGATCTGTGATTTAGTGGGTTGGTGTCTTCAGGTTACATTCTTCCTTCGTATGTGTTTCTTTAGCGGTATATCTTCTCCCTCTGTCCCTTATTTTGTTCCCTGGTATAAGCATTCCCAATCCATCTCCTTGAAGCTCTCATACCTGTTGAATTGTGTTTTGCTTTATTTATTGTTGGTGATGTTGTGTTTTTTCCCCTTTAAGTGAGATAGGATTGGAGATGGAGCTGGAATTAGAGGAATGCTCTTCCCACAAGTAGAATAAAGCTCCGTCAAATATTTCCCTTTGGAATATAGACCTTGGTTATGGAGAAGGTTCTGAAGCTATTTCACAGTGATTTTTCTCGACTCCTACCCCAGTCAGATACATGAGAGAATCTTTCTCATTCAGAGTGAGAACCTTATGATGTTCCCATAGGTCAAGTTTATATAAGTACAGGGACCCCCTTAAGAGTGCAGTTCCCAGAAATGTCTCATGTTCACATATTTCCACACTCTGTCTCGAGGAGTTTGTCAAAGTTTTCATTTCAGAGCTTCTTCCAGTTACAGATTCAACAACGTTTCTTCAAGTAGGCAGATCTCAATATGTGTCTCTAGATGAGCCTGTCTCTCCAGATGAACAGGTGGTAGTTTCCCCTGAACTGAGTTTTCTGATAGGTCCAAGGTAAGTCATTGATTTTCAATTTTCCCAGCCTTTGCTTATTGTAATGACGAAAGTGAGGATTTGAAAGCTCTTCATGGTTGGAGCTGAAATTGGAAATCCAAACATTAATATTATTAACCTAGCTATGTCAGTGATACATCATTCCACTCCAGACTTTATAGAACAATGGGCATGGCATAAGGGACAAATATAATTTAACAACAGACATAATGTGCAAAACCATGGCTACAAAACCTACCTCAAGGGGTGTAACGTAGGAACAGGAATAAAGTATCTGGATCTTACTCTGATAGAGAGAGTCTAGATGAAGAGCAAATACGGAATATGGAGTCAAACAGCATAGAAAACCAAAGAGTTGAGAATTTAAAAGTGTGAGACAGGATGTAAAATTTCAGAAATCATCAATTTGAAGTCCAGAGGACAGACTTTTTTTTTTTTTTCATGAGTATTTCTATAGGTGTAGACTGCATGGAAAGTATCATAATAGATAAGAGACCAGTTGATTTGGAATAAAGTCTCACAAAAACTTATAAAACTCATTCTTATTTTTGAGAATATTTGCAAGGAGTGGAATGAATTCAATGCAAATCAAAAGTAGACTTGATTGATTTACCATCTTGTCACTGAAGTCTAAATTCCCATCTGGTCAAAAGTGACTAGAGTCTTAGATACAAAAGGAAAGAAAGTTTTCACCCTCTGGTTATAGGGAAGTCAAAGTTTTCAAAAGTTGTCATACATAAATCATGTGCCATTTTATAAAGCAAACTTTAATGTGCTGTCAGATTTTAAATTTTGGGGGGAAGGAAGTTCTTGTCTGGGGCTTTTAACTTAGACAGCTTTTGAGAAATTAGTGTCACCTGGAAGCATTTTATTGACAATTTAATGATTGACTTTTCTTCTACTAAGGGCAGGAATTTAAGGTGAAAGCGATGTCACTAATATTAAAACAACTTGATCATTCTGAAAGGCAAGTTATTTCAGGTCTGAGTCTCTTTGAAAACCTTTGAGAAAAAAATCATTTTGATTCTGGAGCATGTTGATTTTATGCCAGGTTTTGCCAAAGATCACCAACTCTGATGTTATAGAAATTGGACTGCGTGATTGGAGTTTTATAAGAAACTATGCTTAAAATGTTCTAATTTATTATTCTATCATGAGGTGCTCACTGTATTCTAAGTTTTGTTTGGGATGTATTAATACTGAATATACTCACAATATGACATGAATACAAAATAGACTCAATTTATCACAGCAACTAGGAATAGTAACATCAAATTTAAATGGATAAGGAGTGACCACTGTATTTTATTAATATCATGCCTACTGTTTATATGTTTTATTTTTTCCTTTACTTTCATATCTTTATTTGTATTAAAATTACATCTTCTTTAGGTACTATGTAGCTAGGTCTCCCTTTTTGAATTCATTATGTTAAAATGTGCCTTTTAAACAGAGTTCTTATACTATTAACCTTTAAAAAACTATAGAAAATATTAAACCAATATTCCAATTTTATTATTTATTATGTTTGTTCTCTCTAATTTTTATTCCATTGTTTTCCTTTCCTTCCCTTATTGTGATTATTTTAATATTTTAATATAGAGTATTTTAAATCATCTACTGGCTTTTTGGGCAAAATTGTTTCTATTAGTTTTCAGTAGTTGCTTCTGATATTATTTTACAATACACATATCTAACTTTTCACAGCCTACTTAGAGTTAATATTTTAGCAATTCATATAAAACACAGTAAGTACAGAAGGATTATGAAGCTATAAGCCTTTCTATCACTGTATTTTCTTTATTTTGTGTTTAGTTGTCCAGGGCTGCCATAAAAAAGACAACATACTGGTTGGCATAAAAAAACAGATTCAGTCACATTTTTAAAGAACTAAACAGGAAAACACAGACTTTTATATTTACTGAGACGTTTACCATTTCTGATGCTCTTCTTTGCTTTTAAATATTGAAATTTCTCTGTAATATACTTTCTTTTTTTGCCTTGTTAATATCCTTTTGCACTTTCTGCATTTTGCATTTCTTATGAAAAAATCTGGCGTCAAATTTTCTTATTTTTTATTCATATGATACTGTTTATATTTTTCCTTTCTTCCTGAAAAAATGTTTTTACTAAATATAGATTTTAAGGTAGGAGTTTTTTAACCTTTTTTTCAACACTTAACCTATTTATTTTATTGATTTTTCTCACTGTTGTCCAGACACCATGATTTCTGACTTGAAATCTGCTATCATTTTAATTCTTGTTCCTCTCTATTTAATATGTCACTTTTCTCTGCTTCCTTTGAGTTTTTTCTTTATGTTGGTTTTCCAGCCAGTTGATTTTATGTGAATAAGCTTGGCTATCTTTTAATTTATCTTATTCATGATTTGTTGAATTTTTAATCTATAAATGTATGTCATTTTGAAAAATCTGAGAACTTTTCATCCATTATTTCTTCAAATATTCTTTCTTCTCAAATCTCTTTCACTTTTTTTTCTTGTTCTTCAATTAAGTATTCATTAGACCTTTTGATAGTTTCCCACAGCTCCCTAAAAATGTTCTATCTGTTTGTTTGTTTTAATGTATTTTCTTTCTCTTCTTCTGATTGGATTGCTTTAACTTTAAAGGTAGCTGATTCTTTTGTCTATCATCTCCATTGTGCTTTTGGGTCCACCAAGTAAATTTTTTGTTTTAGACATTATAATTCATAATCAGCCTACAAATTCAATAATTTGCATGAATTGGAGAAATTCCTTGAAAAATACGACTTACCAAACTGATATAAGAAGAAACAGAGAATCTAAGTTGTTCAATACTAACAAAAATTCAAAAAAACTTTTAACAAAAACACTCCAACCAGGAAATCTTTAGGCCAAGATGGTTTTACTGGAGAATTAAATCAAACATTCAAGGAAGAAAAATACTAATATTACTTATTTTATTTATTTACATAATAAATCATTGTCCTAAATGTTTTTTTTTTTAATTTTAATTTATTTATTTTTTTGGCTGTGTTGGGTCTTCATTTCTGAGCAAGGGCTTTCTCTAGTTGTGGCAAGCGGGGGCCACTCTTCATCGCGGTGCGCGGGCCCTCTCACTATCGTGGCCTCTCTTGTTGCGGAGCACAGGCTCCAGACACGCAGGCTCAGTAGTTGTGGCTCACGGGCCTAGTTCCTCTGAGGCATGTGGGATCTTCCCAGACCAGGGCTCGAACCTGTGTCCCCTGCATTGGCAGGCAGATTCTCAACCACTGCGCCACCAGGGAAGCCCCTAAATGTTTTTTGAAGCTAGTATATGGATAATGTCAAAATCTGAAAAAGAGGTCAGAGAGAGGAGAGAGAGAGAGAGAAGAGAAAGAGAAAGAGGGAGATAAGAAAGGAGGAAAGAAGGAAAAAGAAAAAATGAGAGAAAGAGTTGGAGAAATGGAGGTACGGAGGAAGGAAGGAAAGAAGAAAAGAAGAAAGAAAAGGAAAGGAAGAGAAAATAACATGTCACCGTTACCTCTGATTTACCAAATTAAGTTCACCAATATATACAAAGGAGACTCTATCATGACCAAACTCAGTTTTATCTCAGGAATTCAAGGGTACTTTTTAAAATAGCTTTACTGATATATAATCCACATAACATGCAATCCACTCACTTAAAGCATACAATTAGATTTATGTGCAACCATCACCACAGTCAATTTTAAGACGTTTTCATAACCTGAGAAAGTAACCTTATACCATATAAATATCACCCTGTATTAGATTCCCAGACTGATATAACAAGGGGTTGACAGGACCATACTCCCTCTGAAGACTTGAGGGAAGAATCTTTCCTTGTCTCTTTACTTCTGTCCATTATTGCTGATGTCTTTTTGTGCTCTGTTATTAGTTGCATATGTGTTTATAATTTTTGTATTCCTGATGGATTGAACTTTAAGCATTATGAAATGTTCCTTTTTTTATCTAGTAACATTTTTTGTCTTAAACCCTTACCTAAAACACAAGATATGAAAATCATAAATTTTTTTAAAAAAAGATACAGATAAGTTGGCCGCCTTCATGAAAATTAAAATTCAGGAAATTAGAAGGCAGACCACACACAGGGAACAACTCTCTAGCAGTAAAAAGAACTCTTAAAACTCAGAAATGAGCTCAAATTAGTTAAAAGTAGTATCAATTATCTTTAAAAATTACACCAGCTGTGTCAAGATTTATTTACTAAATTGTGTTGATTTAGATACGAAATTTTTGCTTTTATTTACATCAGATTATTGAAGATTTATAAACAGATTTTAATCGCATTGATTGAAACAATTCAGTAAGTCAACAGATGCTCACATATTACTGCTATGTACCAGTAGAAGCTCAGAGATTGTTTTTTTCTGGAGTTGGAGATGGTTGATACAACACATACACTTCTGATCTCATCCACAGAAATCAAAGTTCCTGATGTTTACTGCAGAGTTTGTGATGTGCCAACATCATTTCAAATGTGATACAATGAAAATAATTATGTCCAAGGTAAATGTGGGCTTGTCATCATCTATTTTACAATGCATTTTAAAATGGAAAAATGCTCACTATTCCTGAGAAAGCTAACTTTTTGTTGTTTATTATATCCTTTAATAATTTATTCCCAAAGAAACCAAAGTGTCAACAATCATTGAGCCAGAAGTGGCAGCTTGTCAGTTCTCACTGCTCAATGAAAGAAGAGCAAACAGACATAATCCATCAGAGACAACACAGCTCTACTTATCAATTTTTATGATGCTTCATTTCAAAATATTTTCTAGAATCATCCAAATGAACACATATACTATACATTAAGGAAAATACTTCAATATCAATTAATTTATTCTATGAATCTATCATTTTGATGTCTACAAGGAAGAAAGGAGAACAACTTAAAACCATGATTATTCTTCCTAAACCATTAATAGCAAGCACGTATGTTGTAATCATTGAAGCTTCCTTCTGTAACTTAAATAAATTTTACCTTCGTGTTATGTTTCCATATTATTCTGCCTTAAATTCTCACTAAGAATTTCAAAGTGATTCCAGATAAGTTTGACAACGCATATATTGAGAGGATGACAAATAATTACCCTTCAATAGCAGTAAGCTTTTTAAATTTGAAAACACTAATAACCAATGTCTCGTAACGTATTTTAACTTAAAAAGGAATGAAATGTCCCTTTCTCTTCAGTAACAGTTCTCTCTACTCTTTACTGCTTTTAAACTGGGATTAATATTATACTTAGGAATAACACTAACATAGGTGGTTTTGATGATTTATATAAAAAATACACACTTGCATACAATAGATCAAGTAAAACTGCTGAATTCATTCCAATATTATTATTCCTAAATAACCTATTAGAAAGCATTCAGTTGTTAATGGATATTTTTAACATCTTTAGTGAGGTATAATTGATTTACATTGTTGTGTTAATTGCTGCTGTATAACAAAGTGAATCAGCTATACAGATACATATATCCCCATATCCCCTCCCTCTTGCCTCTTCCTCCCACCCTCCCTATCCCACTGCTCTAGGTGGTCACAAAGCACCTAACTTATCTCCCTGTGCTATGCGGCTGCTTCCCACAAGCTATCTATTTTACTTTTGGTAGTTCATATATGTAAATGCCACTCTCTCACTTCGTCTCAGCTTACCCTTCCTCCTCCCTGTGTCCTCAAGTCCATTCTCTACATCTGTCTGCGTCTTTATTCCTCTCCTGTCCCTAGGTTCATCAGAACCTTTTTTTTTCTTCCTTAGATTCCACACATATGTGTTAGCATACGGTATTTGTGTTTCTCTTTCTGACTTACTTCACTCTGTATGACAGACTCTAGGTCCATCCAACTCACTACAAATAGTTCAATTTCATTTCTTTTTATGGCTAAGTAATATTCCATTGTATATATGTGCCACATCTTCTTTATCCATTCATCTGTCGATGGACACTTAGGTTGCTTCCATGTTCTGGCTATTGTAAATAGTGCTGTAATGAACATGGTGGTACATGCCTCTTTTTGGATTATGGTTTTCTCAGGGTATATGCCCAGTAGTGGGATTGCTGGGTCATATGGTAGTTCTATTTTTAATTTTTTAAGGAACCTCCATACTGTTCTCCATAGTAGTTGTATAAATTTACATTCCCACCAACAGTGCAAGAGGCTTCCCTTTTCTCCACACCCTCTCCAGCATTTATTGTTTGTAGATTTTTTGATGATGGCCATTCTGACCAGTGTGAGTTGATACGTCATTGTAGTTTTGATTTGCATTTCTCTAATGATTAGTGATGTTGAGCATCCTTTCATGTGTTTGTTGGCAATCTGTACATGTTCTTTAGAGAAATGTCTATTTAGGTCTTCTGTCCATTATTGGATTGGGTTGTTTGCTTTTATGATATTGAGCTGCATGGGCTGCTTGTATATTCTGGAGATTAATCCTTTGTCGGTTGCTTCGTTTGCAAAACTGTACACATTCTTTTATGTTCTGAGCTAGATTTTTTTTTTTCAGTACAACTCAATATACAATATTTGGCCAATTAATTCATAGTGATCCAGCCTGAGATTTTAATAGTTAATGGAGGTTTATGCTCTCATCAGTGCCTTATAGTCCACATTCATGATGAAAGAACACTATAAACCAAAATGAACAAGTGATAGATCAACTTTCCAAAATGCATACATGTTTTTACACAGAATTTAGAGAGTGTCCTTCAATGGTATATTAGAAAAATCATTTAGTACCTTAACATAAATTTCCAGTAAAGTCAATAAAGCAAATGGCTATTTAGAAAAAAAATATGGTGTAGATTATTGCTTTTTATTTCTTTAGTCAAAGAAATTTACTCAAGGAAAATATATAAATAAATATAAATATATATATACACTTCCAGAGCAGACATATTTTTAAGCATTTTGACAATTAATGGTAGGTGTTCAGGAAAAAGTTTTTATTTGAGTGACAGATAAGATCATAATTATTAATGTGTTTTTATGCATAAAGTAGTTTCATCAATTTTATTAAACATTACCTCAGTGTTTTCATTACCATTTTGGTGTGTGAGGATTTATTTTAATATTACATGAGTTACTTTAAATAAATTATATATTTTCAAATGTTCAATGTACCAAAATCCAAAATACCAACAACACCAAATTCTAGCAAAGAAGTGGAGCAAAAGGACCTCTCATTCATTTCTAGTGGGAGTACAAAATGATACAGCCACTATGGAAGACAGTTGGGCAGTTTTTTACCAAACTAAACATAGTCTTACCATACTATCTGGCAACTTTGTATTTATCTAAAGGTGTTGAAAACTTATGTCCACATAAAAAGCTGCACGCAGTTGTTTATGGCAGCTTTATTAATAATTGCCAAAACTCGGAAGCAGCTAAGATGTCCTTCAGCAGGTAAATGGATATATAAACTGTGGTACAACTAGGCAACGGAATATTACTCAGCTCTAAAAAGACATGAACTCTCAATCCATGAAAAGATATGGAGGAAACTTAAATGCATATTACTAAGTAAAAGAATACAATCTGAGAAGGCTATGTACTGTATGATTATAACTACATGACCATTCTAGAAAAGGTAAAACTGGAGACAATGAAAAGATCAATGGTTGCCAGAAGTTGGGTTTCTGGATGAATAGGTGAGGTGCAGATTTTTAGGGTATGTGAAACTATTCTGTAGGATGGTGGATTCATGGCATTATATATTTGTCTAAACCCATAGTATGTACAAAGCCAAGAGTTAACTCTAATGCAAACTGTGGAGCTTGGGTGATCATGATATGTCAGTGTAGGTTCATCTGTTGTTATTCTTGTACCTCTCTGGTGGGAGATATGAATACTGGAGGAGGTTATGCTCGTAGGGGCAGCAGGTAAACAGAAATCTCTGTATTTTCTGCTCAATTTTGCTAGGAACTTAAAACGTCTCTAAAATAATAGTGTATTTTTTTTAAAGTTCAATGTTACTATTAGTTCATACTAGTTATTTCACGGTGCATATTATTTAATATGTTAAACTTTATGATTACTTCCTGATTTTTTGGAGTGTTGAGGAAATACATAATTATAGTAGGTGGGATTTGAGAAGACTTTAGATAGAAAAAAGAAAGGACAAAATCAATTAGGGGGAATGGACTTTTCTCATTCTGCTAGACACAATACAGATGGCTATACACATCCATTTAGAAAATAAAGCTCAGGAGAAAAAACAAAATTAAACTGGAGTTCTATGCTTCACCAGTGATGGTGCACTATCATTCTTGGTCTTAATGCATTTTGCCACCACTGTTTGTCAAGAATGTATGATGTGCTGCTAGTATTAGCCAACTCTATGCAGGAAAATAGACAAATGTCGACAGTATATTCAATAAATAGCTCACAAAATCAGCACACACCTTTATATGTCATTGAATTGGTGTGATTCAGGAAAAAATATGAGTGGAGAATTTAATGAAGTACCTAAAGAGTGAGAAGCCATATTTTCTTCTAAAACAAATAGGTTGTAGCTCAAGACATTCCAAGGTTTTAATATGAGTAAATGCACTTTGTAGTTTCAAAATGTTTCCAAAACTCTTAGAAAGTAGTAAACTTAAGAGTACTATTCTATGAATAAATCTTTGTTGGAGACAACAAAATGATGTTTTCAAAATAACCTTTCTTCAGTAAATGAGATACAAGACTTTTACTCACCAGTGAAAGAGTAACAAGGCATCCATCCTTGAAAACAGATTCCACATATAAACAAGCCTTCTAGAAAAGTCATAAGGATTGGGAATTCTTTAGTAATGACTAGGAAAATGTAATATTTTTATTAAGTTTATTTTATATTTAATTGTGTTACCATGAACATACCTCATCACACTTGGAATGTTTAACAAAAAATTGGAATTTTTACCTTTCCAATCAGAGAGGTGACCTACTGAAAATGTGTTTAAAATAGCATGGTCAGAAAAACCTCGTAATAAACCTGGTATCATGGAAGAAACTTTCTGTCTTGGCACAAGAATACCAAGGTTTGGGTCCTTCTTTTCCATCAATAACCTTTTCTCCATGGGCAATTTGTCCAATCCATCGACACAATTTCATAAATTGTATTTACGAACATGATAAAAATAAAACCTTCATCACTAGGCAATTCTACTGGAGAATTAAG
Organism: Balaenoptera physalus; assembly: GCF_965194825.1. Taxonomy (NCBI): domain Eukaryota; kingdom Metazoa; phylum Chordata; class Mammalia; order Artiodactyla; family Balaenopteridae; genus Balaenoptera; species Balaenoptera physalus. The sequence goes on along the minus strand of NC_138890.1, from coordinate 166,623,563 downwards.
AGAGATTATGTATGGGAAAATGCTAAGCAAACTGCAATATGCTTATGCAAAATTTAATTATATTAGGTCTGCTTCTCACACGAAGTATTATGTTATTATGTAACAGTAAATCATTAAATCTCTTTTTCACCATAAAATGTAGCATACAAGAAAATGTGCATGAGATACATGTATATTTTAAAGGATAACAACTATCAAAACACATTGTTTAAGATAAATGTTACCTACACTTTGAACATCTCCTTTTGCCCTTCTTGATAACATCTCCTCAAACACTTCAAAATGGCAAAATGTAACCATGTCTCTACATTTTGTAATAATCATCTTCCTGTTTGTCTTCAAAGATTTACTCTACTAATCTGTATCCCTAAATACTTATGTCTCAAAATTGACTTGTTTAGGGAGCTCAGGGACCTTTAAAGTGGTTAGCTTAGACTTCCTCAAAACATGGCAGAGGAATTCCAAAAAGGAGCATTTCAAAAGGAAAATCCCCAGTGTGTAAGCACTTGTCAAGCTTTGTATACATTATGCTTGTAAATGTCTTACTGGCCAAGCACAGAGTCAATAAGGGAAGGTGCTTCACAAAGACATGAATTCTAGAACATGCAATTCATTTGGAACAAACAAGGCCATAGTCTACCACGATATCTAAGCAAATAGATTGACAGTATCACAGATATGTTTATCCAGATAGTGACTGCCTAAATGTCAAGCTAGAATTTAATATCAAATCTGTGCTACTTAGAACAGGGGCTATGAAAGGAGGAAAGTCCCCCAGTCAGATGGACAGGACAAAATCTGAGAAGTGGAACATAAAATCTGAGCAATACTCACAAAATTGAAATATATGATTCATAATTGAAGGACTCTTTGAACCAAAGCTCTGAAATACCTCCACACAACCTCAGAGAAGTGGAGCTAAAGTAGATTTGAAAAAAGAAAAAAATATTTAATGATTTAATTATACTACTCATCCAATGGAGAAAAGAGGATGCAGAGTCTTGGAGCCAGGAAGTCACAAATTTCACCTCTTAGTTATGGCCCACTTTCAAAATATAACTCATATCCCCCCCCCAAATAGAAACACATTTAGTAATATGAGGAATTCTTGGTGACTACTCTTAAAAAATACTTGATATTCTGGATTTTGTTTTATTTTATTTGTTTTGCTTCCTTCAGAAACAGCAATAATGACAGACATCCTCAATATCAAAGCTGTTTTCAAATAATAAACTTACATTGACAAAAACTCTAATGTACAGTGAGATTGAGGGGAACTGAAATGCTCTCAGTGGAGGCAAAGAAACTAGATGAGTACACAAGGCAACATGATTTCAAAGCAGTGGAATACCATGAAATCAAGGGATAAGAGAGCAGCTGCTGAATCCAGAACATTTAGCAATCAAACCAATTAATCAAACCAAGATCAGCAGCTGGTATAAGCTGTGAAGTGATAGACTTCAGCGACAGGCTTTGAAAATGTTGTCCATGGATATATATAGAAATGACTGAATTTGTCTTGAGGTACTGCAGAAAGGGCAATGTTCATTTCAGTAATTTTTGCAACCGTGGACAGCTAAACTGTCTTAATGAGCATCTTTAAAAACAAAATATGACAGATAGAAAAGATGTATTGTCTGACAAGTAAGTATGGTTTAATCCAGATGTCTTGCTGACTATAGACTGATATTTTTTCATTCATTCCTTGGATGGATTTATTGAATCACACGTTATCCCATTTCATGCTAGTACTATACAAGTTATTTTAGATCACTTTGTGGGAGAAAACTGTCTTCTAAACGCTGGCTTTTATATATATATATAAAATATCTGATTTCAGGCAATTTACTTTACGTATCTAGGTTATGGTTTTCTTATTTTTAAAATGAAAGATTGGTCTCCCCAAAATACAGAAAATAATTTCTGGCTCTAATTTTTATTTTTTTTGGTTTCTTTTTATTATTGGTCAGCCCCTGGCATAAAGCACTATCTTCTAGTGATTAATTAACTAATTGGAGGTCTCAGAGAAATACATAAAAATATAAATAATAATATATGCTATCATGAGTGCACTCAAACATTAAAGGGCTTTCATAGTAAGTCCCTCAAGAATAGAGGGAAGGTTAAAATCACCTTGGACTGAATACATTTGAAAATATTTCAAAAGGAGATAGAAATAGGATGAAGGAGAAGTAGCTGAGTCTATATCAGGAAGGGGAGCTGAAGTGAGCACAGGTGAGAAGGCAGATTTTAACTATTTACTTAAAATAAGTTGATTGACACCAAATGCAAGTACCCATACATAATTTCCAAAATGTTTAAATATTCAGTCCAGATGTGCACATGCTCTTTTATTTATGTCACTGTTTTAAATTTTTTTGCCACTCTCACCCCGGTTTTCCTAATGGAGAAAAGCCTAGAAGGCACTTCATACAGAAAGAGATAACAATGCACTGTGTCTCAATTAAACAATGCATTTTTTTTTTTCTATTTGAGCATTTTTCTACTTAGTATACTCTCATCTTTTTTTCCTCAAAAGCACTCCTTGCTAAAAAGGAAATAAACTACTCACACCTCTAAACATGCAAATGGGTCTGAGGTCATTAATCTATGTATCTAATTCCCATATGCCCAAACTCTCTGGCTACATAAAAATCACCTCAAACTGAATAATTCGGACAATCAAAGAACGGTTTGTTTTCTTATATAACCAAAGTGTAAATATATAGAATAATTCAAGGTGAGGCAGAGTGTATATTTTGTTATCTAAGTCACAGTAGACAGAAGACATGCAAGTAACTTTTAATTGTGTGTGTGTGTGTGTGAGTGTGTAACCTGAACAGATACTCTTGGAGCTCTGCTTCTATCCCCTTAGCCCACCTTTACTACGGTGACCCACCTGCAGGGATGGTGGGCGATCCTGTGTGAGGTCTGATTCACACTGCAAGGGGCCAATCCCAAGCACTACGTGTGTTAATTTTACATACATATAAAGACATACAATGCTGTTGACAGTGCCCACAAGGATGCTGAGACAGATGTTTATCACTGGAGATTCTCACATGGAGGACCAGTCATCAGGAGGCAGCACTATGAATGTTAAAGATGAGAAGTAAATGTGATAACAGGTATTATACTGAAGTGGTCAGAATAGCAGAACAAAGAAAGACTGAAAACCATCTAACAACATTGTATTATAAACTTTAAAGTTGCTAAGAGATTAGACCTTAAATATTCTCACCACAAAAAAGTAATGATAATTATGTGACATTGATAGATGTCTTAGCTAACACTAGGGTGGTAGTCATATTGCAATATAAAAATGTATCAAATTAACACATCGTATGTACACCTTGATCTTACACAATTTTATATGTAAATTACATCTCAGTTAAAAAAGGTCATCAAACTCACCTCACAAATTTGTCAAAGCAGCTTTGAAATAAGAGGTGCAGCAATAAGAAAATGCACAAACAATTCACAGTTTGTATTTAAGTATAAATAAGTCTTTCACTTAAAACTAGCTGCCCTCTCACTTTTAATGGTATAAAATGCTATAATTTAATCAAGAAGAGAATTCAAATCCAGAAGACATAAAATATTGCCACTTTGTGGGGTTTAATTTAAGACTAGCGTATGAATAGATTTGGGTAAAATAGCTGTTTGCACATATTATGTGATGTTTCGACTTAAGATTGAGTCTTTTGCCCATGCAGCCTCTTTGAAAGGTGGCTACGTGTCCTAACGCTAATGCCTCACCATGCGCTGTAAAGGAGCAGAAATACTCATTCCAAATTGAAATATCTTTTATAAAATGTATCTATTTTGAACTGTGATCTTTCTCTGTAATTCTGCTTCTCCATATTATGGACCCGCCGTCTATTCATTTTTTTAATTTAACGATAAAAGTAAGTTGGAAAACAAACATATATACACACACAAGCACAAAAACTGTAAAAACATTTTCCAAAGATTGCTCTAAGGGAGACAGTTTAGTGATGGAAAAATGGCTCTTTAGACTAAAAATATAGAATTTCTGATTTACATCAAGTATGTTTTTCCCCTTTAAACTACCAGTCAATACCACAGAACTCTTCACATGAATCCATTAAGCATCATGCACAAATATATTCACCATGACATTATTGCGGGTGACAGGGAACTGAAGGAAGCCCAGATTTCCCTGGCTTAAGAAATGTGGAACTGAATTGTAGTGAGTGCACACTAGGGAGTCTATGAAGCAGCTAGAAGAAATGAATTATATGGAAATAGAGTAACACTGAAAAATCATATAAACCGGTTTTGGGGGGTAAGGAAATATGTTTAAAAAACCGAATTAAATACAACAAAAATATTTATGTCAGCTTAAAAAAATATTTTTTTTTTGTTTTTTGATTGGAAATAGAATTTTATTATTTATGTTAACATGTGATGGGTTGTCACTGCTATTTTTAGATGGATTTTAAAAATTCTCATTTTGAATATGGTATATATTAGTAGACATATCAATAGAGATAACCAACTAAACAGAAGCTATTTGGGGTCTTCAATAATTTTTTTTCCACGTATTTTATTTTGTTTTATTTATTTATTTATTTTAACATCTTTTATGGAGTATAATTGCTTTACAATGGTGTGTTAGTTTCTGCTTTATAACAAAGTAAATCAGCTATACATATACATATATCCCCATATCTCCTCCCTCTTGCGTCTCCCTCCCACCCTCCCTATCCCATCCCTCTAGGTGGTCAGAAAGCACCGACCTGGTCTCCCTGTGCTATGCGGCTGCTTCCCACTAGCTATCTATTTTACATTTGGTAGTATATATAAGTCCATGCCACTCACTCACTTCGCCCCAGCTTACCCATCCCCTTTCACTGTGTCCTCAAGTCCATTCTCTACATCTGCGTCTTTATTCCTGTTCTGCGCCTAGGTTCTTCAGAACCTTTTTTTTTTTTTTTTTTAGATTCCATTTATATGTGTTAGCATATGGTATTTGTTTTTCTCTTTCTGACTTACTTCACTCTGTATGACAGACTCTTGGTCCATCCACCTCACTACAAATAACTCAATTTCACTTCTTTTTATGGCTGAGTAATATAAATACACATATACACATGCACATATACACACACAAATATAAACACACATGCAAGACATATATCAAACATGTAGGACTGAATTATAGAGAGAGATAAAAGAGTGGGTATTGGGATGAGAGATCAAATGATATAGCTAGAGAAGGGTTTGCATGGAAAGCAAAAGAAATGTATCAAGAAGAGAAAGGAGACTGAGGAATAAGTGAATTTAACTCAGATTTTTTTCCAGTATCAGGTGTGTCCACAAGAATTATGAATGCCAGAAGACATACCATTAGAGAAGGAATTGTAGAAGACATACGGTATTTAAGAGATTTGGGGTATTTAATGGAATAATCTGAAGCTACTATAAACAGAAAGTTTATAAAACTGAGTAATAGCACTGTAAATTTTTATTTAATTATTCATAAAAATACAGTATGCAAAAATATGAATAAAAAGGTTCAATTATTAAAAATTATGGAAAAAAAGAAAGGAAATAAAAGCATAAGGAAGCTTACAATTATTAATGGGTTTTTATATTCTTTAATTTGTGAAAATTGCATGTTCACAGTTTATTTTTCATTTCATATCACATTTTTCTTATTTTCAAGGAATCCAATACTTTGCTTGTATTATTATATAATGTGTAATTCTGTTTTTAATATTTCTGTGTTTATAAAATATGACAATATGTTTTTAGCATGTTAAATACATGCCAAAGCTTTACTGGACTAGGGGAGAAGGTTATGCCTACATGCTCATAAAATGAGCACCATGAGTGTCAAAGCTATCACCCCCAGCACCTGAACCATAACAGGATTTAAGCATTTAGTTTTATATCCTAGCTTTTGCTAATTTCAAATTGGTTTCCACAGAGAGAGGGTGTTTCAAAATTAAGACACAATTCAATTATCTGTGATACACAAGAAAGCCTATCTAGTGCATAATTCTGGAATTGTACTGAGCATGCGCGCGCATACACGCACGCACGCGCACACACACACACACACACACAAACACACCTTTACTCACTCATGTGAAACTGTGCTCCAATCTCAGACTCTGCTAGCTCTCCTCTCCTTCTGTGGTAGTAGGACTCTAAAAGAAAGATCATGGACTTCTGATGACCCAAAGTTCTGAGGAGATAAGAGTTGTAAAATGTTTAGGTCACTGGAAGGAAGTGAGAGTAAGGGCAGTAATGGCAGGACCCTAGCAGTAGAGCCTCTCATTACAACTCCAGTTGTAGAGGAGTAAGGTCTACAGCTTAAAACCACTCCCTTCAGTTGCTCCATAAGTCAGTTCCAGAGGGATTGTGGGAAAATGTGTGGAACCTTTCTTGGATCTCAGCTTGGAAGGGTTAGGTTAAAAATTGAAGCATTCTGCTTATGACTTATTCCAAATTCGTCAGCTAAGAGTACAAGAATGCAACAAAGTCTCAATGACATTGTCCATGAAATACTGCATTAGCATTATTAGTAGCAGTTAATAGTTGCTCTCAGTTTTATCATTAATATAATTAATTAAATTATTATATCATATAATAGAATTTTACTTGTATTATAGTATTATATTTGTATAATGGCTTTTGGTTACTGATACTATTATTATTTCATTATAAAATAGTCATAATAAATAATTTTTCTTATCATAATTAAGGGACTACAAAAAAATCTAAAGAAAAGTAATTTCTATACAAATTTCTTTTTTCCCCAGAGTGATCAGTTCTGCACCTTGATAAAAATGCAGTGTGTCACATTTTGAAAATCAGACATTGGATTTAAATAGAAAACGTGTGGCACATGCATTCTTGTTCCAATCTCTTTATCTCTTTATTTGCATCTGATATGTCAAATTATCAAGGAACTCTTCAGACAAAGAATAGGACATGTGAATTAAATAAGTTTTCATAAGTTTTGATCTTTCAGATGTTGTCAGAAAGCATGAAAATAAGATCCAGGAAAGACTGATATTTAAAAGTTTCTGCTTGTTGAATGACTTCTCTGATTTTGGTTCCTTTACATTTTCTCTCTTCAAATTCTGGCAGGTATGTGATATCCCATGCAGCAGCTTTTGAAGACAGAACTTGAATGATAAAATGTTGCCAGGTGATACTTAAAAGACTCAAAAGGGTTTATTTTTTAACTCCAGGTACAGGCAAATTAAGCTGACTGATGTTACAGGTTTAAGATGAAAAAGGTAACAGGAATTGTGGATCACAATTAAACTAAGTAATTTCAAAAAACTGAAATTGTATTCATATGTTTATGGGAAATATTAAAATTAAGCAACCAGCAACATGATTGATGTATTGATACAAAAGAAAGTTATCATATAAAGAAACTTATCTGACAGAAAATATAAAACACATTTCTGTTTCTCTCTAAATCAGAATTTAAAAATTATTTGTGCTTTAACCTTTCCTTTTTCTTTAATAAAAATTATTTTAAAGGTAAATTCCAAAGATATAATTAGCTAAAGATCATTTAAGTTTAAGGAAAATGAATTTTATTCCAAGAAAGTTATCTAACCATTAAAATGGCATAAGATTTAATTATGAATATTATATAAATATTTCATTTTTCTCAATAAAACAATGAAAAATCTAGGAAGTGGCAAGTATACATACTTTGATTCAAGGAAATAAGGAATTTGAATAAAAATGTTTTATGGCTAAAAATATATATATATTGTTTTTTTATTTACGTATGACAAGATTGTCTATTAAAAAATAACCTCACCCTCACAAAAAAAATCCTGAAAGTAATAAGTAAGTATAACAATGTTGCAGTATAAAATAGTCAAAATTCAATTGCTTTCTTATACTGCACAAATGAAAAATTGATGTTTGAAATTTAAAAAATAACATTTACAATACTACCCAAGAAAATGAAATAGGTATAAAATCTAACAGAAATATGTTTATATGCAGAAAACTATAAAACTCAATATCTTGAGTCTTATGATCTATGAAAACTAAGTATCTCTCCATTTATTAGATTTTTTTATTTCTCTCACCAGAGTTTGACAGGATCCAGCAATCCCACTCCTGGGCATATATCTTGAAAAAAACCATAATTCAGAAAGATATATGCACCCCAATGTTCATTGCAGCACTATTTACAATAGCCAAGACATGGGAGCAACCTAAATGTCCATCGACAGAGGAATGGATAGAGAAGATGTGGTATATATATACAATGGAATATTACTCAGACATAAAAAAGAATGAAATAATGCCATTTGCAGCAACATAGATGGACCTAGAGATTATCATAAGTAAGCCAGACAAAGACAAATATCATATGATATCATTTATATGTGGAATCTAAAAAAAAAGATACAAATAAACTTATATACAAAACAGACCCACAGACATAGAAAACAAACTTATGGTTACTAAGGGGGAAAGGGGGTGGAGAGGGATAAATTAGGAGTTTGGGATTAACATATACACACTACTATATATGAAATAGATAACCGACAAGGACCTACTGTATAGCACAGGGAACTATACTCAATATGTTGGAATAACCTATAAGGGAAAAGAATCTGGAAAAAATCGATATATATGTATATATAACTGAATCGCTTTGCTGTACACCTGAAATTAACACAACATTGTAAGTCAACTATACTTCAATAAAAAATAAATAAATGTTTAAAAAAGACTCAATATTATGATGTGAAAGGTTCACAACTTCTGGTGACCCAAAGGACTGAAAAATACAATAACTGAAATGAAAAATTCACTAGAAGGAATGAACAGCAGATTGAGTGATATAGAATAATGCATAAGTGATCTGGAAGATACAGTTGTGGAAATCACCCCATCAGAACAGCAAAAAGAAAAACAAATTTTAAAAAATGAGCATATACACACATTTAACTCAATATTTTTGTAAAATAAGATTATTTTTCCATGTAGACATAAAGATTTTAGTTAACAGAAATTGGTGCCTTAAAATATTAAAGGAGAAATATAATAAAATTCTGTAAAAGTTCCTACTTTGTAACATTATTAAATGTTTTTGAACAGTTGAAGCCTTCATCTATGATGTTGAGAGCTTACAAAAACTCTACCAGCTCTACCAGCCAATGCCCTGGACTCTAGAATAAATGTTATTATGAATTTTTCACAGGTACCTCATGTCAGAGCCCTTTGAGTGACCAATTTACTCTGAAATCACGTCAGCTCGGTAAGTCAAGGCATTTAGCAGTTCACTTTAAATAGTAATAATAATGCTGGCAATGTAATAAATGACACCTAAATCTTCAATGACAATGAATTCTATTCACTTCTTTATTTAGACTTTAAAACCCAATATTTCACAGATAAAAACACACAGTCATAGAGGGTTTAAGTAAGTTGCCCCATGCACCTCGTTATGCACTAAAGCTGAGGTTCAAACCCAAAAGTAGTGTTCAAGACATAGAGAACAGAATTGTGGTTGCCACGAGGGAAGGGGGAGTGGGGGAGGGATGGATTGGGAGTTTGGGATTAGCAGATGCAAGCTATTACATATAGAATGGATAAACAACAGAGTCCTACTGTATAGCACAGGGAACTTTATTCAATATCTTGTAATAAGCCACAATGGAAAAGAATATGAAAAAGAATATATATATGTGTGTGTGTGTGTGCGTGGATGTGGATGTGTATATGTATAACTGAATCACTTTGCTCTACAGCAGAAACTAACACAACATTGTAATTAAACTGTACTTCAATAAAATAAATTTTAAAAAAACAAAGGTAGAGTTCAATAAGATTTTTTTCTATACACGATAGGTCTAGAAAAATTGTATCCATTAGTCAAGGACAGCAGTAGGGAAAGCTAAACCTATAGGTATGGGGAGGGGAGAAGCTGTGTGGAGAAATATTTGGCAGTGTTGGAAGTTGCAAGGTTCACGCTATCCACAGGGAAGGGAGATAGTTCAGTATATGGATTTCATCAATGGTAGCAAATGCTTGACCACAATGGACAGTAGCCATCAACCCAGAATTTGATACATAGCCAAACCTTGCTTAAGATTTAAAACAAAATAACATTTTTGGTTTGATTTTATGTTTGTTTTCAAATACTGACAATCTCAAATCAATCCAGGCATATGTTCCCAATCCCTTGATTAGGGCTCCGACCTTGTTCCTGGTGGTGGTTCTTTCTGCCTCTTGGCTCTGTTCTCTGCGATATCTTTTCCATAAAAAGTAGCTCATGTTTTCAATTAAGTCGCTTAGATATTTCAGAAGTCTTAATAAACGGTTTTAGATCACACCCTTGATTTTATCTTTATTATATTTTCCCTGATAACAACCTAGATTAAATCTTTGTCTTAGAAGCTGTTATTTAATTTGAGAATTATCTGCCAACTGAGGAGAATGGGAATGAAGAAGAGTTTTACTTCTTAATTGAAGAAATCCTGGCTTTTTTGTGTTTAGCGCATCTCTCTGTGTCTATATCTTTCCTACATAGCCAAAAGAAGACAGTTCTGCCTGGAAATCTTCTTAGCTATATTTCAGTTCATTAGGTACACATTTTATTTTTCATGTTACTGCAGGATACATTGTTACCAAAATACACCACAAAATAATGAAGGTCTTCTTTCCTCCAACTTTCAGTTTACATTCTTATTACTTTCTTTCAATCCCTTGCTGAGATCAGCCTCTGTGTCTTTATGCTTTTAATACTCTGCTTGTGGTCTTTCCAGGTTTCACTAGCACTTTCTTTATTTCCTCAAGGTTGTGTGGCCTTCAACTTGAAGTCCAGTCTGAAATGCAGTGCCACGTGTGACTAAAAGTTAACAAAATACACAATTATTTTTCTGGATAATAGATTTTTAAATCTTTTTTCATGTCATATCATGTTTTGATCTTGTTATTTTAGCCCTTCACAGAAATGTTCTAACTGAATTGCATTTTGTTATTATATTACTTCAACACAGGTATAAAACCTAAGGAATGATCATAAGAGAACATATTGCAGAATTTATGGTGATGATATATATGGCTTAAACATCTTTCCCAATACCTCATATTGTGTACCTCTCACTGAGTTATAGCCACATTAAAAAAAAAACAAACAAAAACAAAAACAAAAAAAAACTCCTGTGTCAGAAATAACAGGCTTATATTACTTTTAATACCATAGGCTTTTTTTTTTTTTTTTTAATTTGGAGCCTAGGAATCTTGATTGATAAATTTGCAACCAACTTCTAAGAACCATTGAAGTTGTTAAGGGATAATCTATTTCCAAATAAATCTTATCCCAGACTTCTTCATTAGTTCCTATGTATTTTCCATTTGCTTTCGTTTTCTTAAGCATGTATTTGTTCCCCTTGCAGAATATAGAACTGTGCAAGCTAATTCAAGTGATTTTAAGATTGCAGCTGACTCTACACAGGAGGTCACATATAGAATTAAAAGAAAAATGAATAAACTCTTTCTGCCTTTGATATATTGAGATGGATTGCCACATTATCCCAGTTCTTCCATTGGGTCATTTCTTAGGGAAACGTTATTAGTATAACAGATGCTTTTTCTACTGCATTCTACTCAAAGCTCAATGACCCTCACCCATGTCCAACCTACTGGCAGAGAGCAACCTTAATCAGATCTTCCTGAGTGCAATTTGACTACAGTGCTGTAGATGTATGTTTCTCTCAGCCTTTAGTATGATTGGGGTCTGCACAATACCCTTGATTTGATTGATCCAAATCAACTGTCAAAGTCTCTATCTAAGCCACTCTAGCTAAAGTATATTTTAGTATTTTCTAGAATTGAAGAGATTAGAGTTCTTGGAACAGGTTATACATACACAGCACGCCTGTCTCAATCCAAACGATGAATTCTTAGTTGTCGCATAGCTGCACAAAGTTAGCATTGTTTTTTATTTATGTCTACCTTAGAGGTAAAGCTCTGCCTTTAAAATGACATGTAACCTGCAAAAGGGGAAAATAAGAAGCAAGAGCTGATAGACATTGTTGATATATTGTAACTAAACGTGCAGGCGTGAGCATGCGTTGGTCATCCACGTGGGAAGTTGGTGTCTCAAAATCAGTAATTTGATGAATGAGATATGAAGGAGAAGCTGTTTCAATTGTAATTTTGAGAGTAGTTGTAGTTGCCTTAAGCCTTTCATCTGGACATTGCTTTAAACCATTAACTGTAATAAAGAATTCAGATTATATGTGTGTTCAGGAATTCCATTTTAAGAAGAGAGAACAAATTTAAACCTCATTTAATATTTGATTTGAAGAACTGACATGAGACAAAACTTGATACAAGTATATTGAGTAACAAGCATTGTATTAGCATGCAATAATCCATTTTGAAAACATTCACAGTGACAGAATTTGCTTCCTTTCCACAGACACAAATGGAGAACATTCAGAGTAGTATTAAATGGAGACCCTCAAGTTGCAGTAGGATTATAGAGATGGAAATAAATTCCTGAATCTTCTGCTTAGATGTAATTTCTTTTATTCTTTTATGCATCCTACAATCCATACATATTTATGGCATACCTACTCTGTGTTATATGTAGTTATTGCATACTGACTATTCGTATGGTTCTCTACCTATTCCATGAATAATATTGAATAGTCCTTCACATCTGACATTCTGTTGTGTATTCAGCATCATAAGGCATTTAAGGTATCTATTTTTCCCATTATCTAAAGATTTTTATTAAAATCTATTATTTAGAAAATAGTCTTCAGCCATAGAATCAGGGAAATCTATACATAAAAATTATGCTGCACATAAGACCAGACCCAGCGTAAGACTTAGAAACATGAAACTAACATGGCTCAAAAATGGAGCTAGGAAAAACAATCATAACTGATATAATTTCATACAGAATCCAAAATAATTAATAAAATGAATACCTTTCATCATCGAGCTTAAATATACATCAGAAAATAATTGTAATAAAAATAAGATTACCTTATTAAACATACCAATAGGAGAATATAGGGCTCATAGGGCCACATATTATGGTAGTCTAAGTTTAGCTATCATAGAAAAAATTACTCAGGAAATAAGCTTTTTTCTTCATCTCTCAAACAGAGTGCTACTCCAATAAGTGTGAGAGCAATAGAAGTAATGCAAAGAATAAAATTTTAGAGGATTAAAAGATACTTATTAATTTTTTCACTATTCAACAACTAGAACTGTATCAACAATTGCTTAATTTTTACTGGTGTATTTTTATCATAATTATTAACCTCAAAAGGTATATTTGAAATTTCCTTGTCCTCACAGCTGTACTAGTGTTTACACATACCAAAACATGCATTTAGCAAGCATTTAGGTATGTTAAAATTATATATTTACAAGTTCCCTCCCACTATATTACAAAATAATTGAAAGAAGATACCAAATTTTATTACTATTTCTTTCACTACATTTAACACAGTGCCTAGAAAATAGAAAGCAGTCCATAAAATATTTATTTACATTGTTCAATTAGTTCTTTACATTGTTAATTACTATATAATATAGTGAGAGTGTAAGAACACAGGAGGAACAAATACAAAACACCCAGAGAGTAAAAACCTGCCAAGGATAATAAAATATGAAAAACATGGAGAAATCATAGAATTTTAATATCTTTGTCTTTATAACTTTGAAAATACTTTTTCATTCAACAGTGATTAACTTTCACTGGCAAAGTCTCCATGGAAACACTCATCATTCTGATAAGTTGCTAGATGGAATTATTATTTACTCCACTTGTATAGTCAATCAGCAGTACTCATTCCTTATCCAAGTCATAACTAGCACATTACCATTTCCACAGCAAATATTAATCAGCAGGTATTCAGGTGCCTGAATACCATGAGCTAAATTGTGCTGAATTACAATACACATTAATAAAGTAGAACTCTCCAGAGATTGTTGATATATGGCTTTTACTGATCATACATTAAATTGTATTAAGGTGAGAAACACCCCTTAAATAAATAAATGAAAACTTACTCTGCTTGAATAATTTCAATTTAGAAATTAATGTGTTAACATGGCCTGTGAGTCACTGCCTGTCCTCTCCAAATAAACTCTTGTGATGGAGGCAGGATGTGCTCACTTTATATTCTACTGCCCTCTGGCTGATAAAACTTGCTGCCAGATAAGAGATTAGTTAACATTCAACATATGTTAATTAATGTACTTTATTAAAATGTGTTATTGTTGCCTTTATTCATTCTTAGTACGTAATTCATTGTTGTAGGGGATACAATAAAACCATTAGGGCTTTCCAAACAGTCATCAAAACCTCACACAGCTGGTGGTGTGCTGAATTGGGCGATTGGGATTGACATGTATACACTGATGTGTATAAAACTGATGACTGATTAAAATAAATAAATAAATAAAATTAATTAATTTAAAAAAACCTCACACAGCTGCGTCAGATTTTAAATAGTAGGATTCCTCTATTCACCTTTTGCTGCTTAAAATAATTATTTTTTTCTCACTGTGTGGCAAACCATAATCTAAAAGTTTATTATACCAAGTGAATAAGGGGAATTCATTTGCAAAATATGTGGGAGGTTTATCCCAAGAAGCTCAATTGAACATGTTTAAAATATTCTGTGTTAAAAAGATTAAATCTTGTAAATTTATGAAACTTGGGAAAGCCATTTAAATTAGTGGTAGACACACTCAGGCATACGACAGAACTTTCTTAATCAATGTAGTTTATTTCTTCTACAAACATGCTGTCTAGTGCCTGGGTAGGCTGAGAACTTTCTTTTAATGGGCTACTCTGAAGCACGTTGATGTACATCTATTCCCACCAGGTGAATTATTATAGTTACCAAGAGTCAACAGTATTAGCTTCTAATCCTCTTATATCAGTCAGGGTAATCTGGGGAGTGTTGTGGAAACAACCCTAAAATCTTAGTAGCTTAACACTAAAGTTTACTGCTAACTTATTCAAAGTCAGCTGCATGTTGTGTCACACTTCAGTCCGCTGTATTCCATCAAAAATCTAGACTGATTCCACCAAGATAGCACAAGTTGCCATATTTGTGTTGTCTTTTCAACATGTGCCTTGGGGCAGAGAATGACAAAATATGGAGAAAAGATCTTCTCTGCTTCCCACAGGTGTCTACACATTTTCTCCTACAAGTCATTGTCTAGAACTAATCACATAGTACCAGACAAACTGCAGGCGAGGTTGTGTTATGCAGGCAAATACACAGATATTTGGTGATCGTTACATGTTTCTTCTATTGTCATTATGTAATTTAAATCAACTTTAAGAAATATATTAAATAGGAGTGAAAAAATTGAGATATAGTTATTAAAACATGACCACTTTGGAACACCTTGGTAAAGTCCAGTTGATTAAAAAAGCACAGTACCCAGTTAAGTGTCAGTAAAATTTATGTAAAAAATAAATAAGTAAATCTAAGGAAAAGACACTAAAATCAAAGTGAGTGATTTAAACTTTTCATTAATTTTCTTTAAAAAGCAGATAATGGGTGCATTGTAGTTATTTCTGCGAGTTGTATGAAAAATAATAAACTTGCATAATCAGACTCAAATAGACTCATATTAAAAGAAAGGGCCTTGATCTTACATTATATTTGTGACTGAACAATATTTAAGTTAAGATAAAATGTTTAACTTATGTTCATATAAAATAAGTTAAAGAATGGTGATATTATGCATGGTTAAGTACATTACTTCTGTGTGACTTTGATCAAGTTATTTAACTTTCCAATCTGTAGAACAGGTTAAAAATAGTACACATCTCTTGGAGTTGTGAGGAATAAAGGGGAAAATATATGGAAAGTGTTTACAGTGCATAAATATCACTGAATGCATGTTAACTATCATTAGAATAATCACAATTTTAACTGACTTATTTAATTAACAAGCCAAATTTTAGTATGATTTCCATTGGGGAATAAATTTTCTATCTCTAAAGTTTAAAATATATTTAGCTTTACTGCATTTTAGTATATGTAGTTTAAAAGTTAGCAGCCTTACAGACTTATTTTAAATTTAATAAATTTAACTTTATTTTAAGATATAGTTTCCAAAGAAATTTAACCTTAAAATTTTGATTAATTTATTAACTTCTTTAGCATTTTCTTTTTTCAAATAAATCTAATGCATGAATTCCAAGTAAGGGAAATCATCTGCAGTAAGGTTTTATTTCAACTCTAAAAACTTACTAAAACATACATAAAAGCATATAATCAAACACTGTTTTTAATCCATCTGTTAGCATTTGTAACGCATTTGACTGTCAGTAGTGAAGAAACCTAAAGAGATAAACATGTCTTTAAAATAATAATTTGGAAATTCAAATCATTATATATTCTTAATAGTGCCATATTTTGAATTGTTTATTTTTCTGAGTAGTCTAGTTTTATATTCTATCTTAACACTGGAATTAAAACAGCATGCAATACAGTACCATGAGATACTCTGTTACATGTTTAAGACAAATTCATAAGTTGACATTTAATAATGAATAGATCTTATTAACATATATTACCATCAAAAGATATGTAAGTATACAATTTATTTTATAAAATGGTCCTACATACACAAAACTCTTCTTCAATCAATGGCCGGAAGGATGTACATCTTAAATAAAATACAAAATTAATTTCCTTTTAGCTTTGTGTTCTTTTTCATTTTCTTTTTTCAAACTATGAGTGCAAAAATATGTAAAAATCCAATTTTGTAAATATTTAGAACAAAAAATGAAAAAAAATAAAGGAATATTCAGATTTGAATTTGTTTTTCTCTCTTTTGAACCAAATTACATGAAATGATAATTGTAAAAGTAATTTGCCAATGACCTTTTTGGATATTCCAAAGGCCCCCTTTTATCAGGGGAAATAATATACCAATTTTTCTCCACTCTATTCAAATACAAATATTAATGTCATACCAATTTCAACACATTCAAATTCTACCTAGAATGAAGAGCATTTGAATTTCAAATGTTATTTGGAATACACATTCACAAAATAAGTTGAATTTATTTTGATCTCAACAGATACTTCGTCCAGGATCAAACATCCTGCCAGGAAGAGATAGTACCTTCAGTTCCATCTTTGATAAAAGCCGTTTTTGTTTGTTTGTTTGTTTTGTTTTGTTTTAGTGTGAGGCAAAATATTTGTTTGTTTGTTTTGTTTTTTTTTAGTGTGAGGCAAAATTTAGTGTGGGAGAGAATGAATATTCAACCAAGATCAACAGCCTCTCAGTGCTTGGAGTTTGTGATTGCAAATTCATAGCGTCTATAACTTTGATGGGAAATTTTGAATTGCAAATATTGTACTGTAATTTTATAATCCAACAAAAGAAACATGTTTGAAAATAAATGATGTAAGCCTCACTTTCAAGAGAACTTCTTGGACATGGCTTGTAGCGCCAAATAGATTTGAACACTGCAGCTGCTTCCTGAGCGGGATTCCCTACGGTCTGGTGGATAGATCTGTTCCCAGTGGTTAGCAAAGTTTCCTTTTATTGTTTCTGACAAGCATAACAGTCTGGTCACAGGTGTGGAAGACGGTTTTTTTAAAAAGAGGAGAAATATCCAAATTTTGACTGACATTTTGATTATATTTAGGCAACATCTCATATATAACACAAATGCATAGTAGGCTCAAAGTTTTATACAATAACACAAGACATTACTAAACCATACACTGCATTGATTTGGTAGTTTGGGGAATCTGATATACTTACTCCTTTAAAGCTGCTTTCAGAATAAGCAGGAAGTACAGCAGGTGGGTTGGGTAAAACATTTCCATCATGAAATCACAGGTTCTAATTACGCAAAAGGCTTACTTCTGGTTACCGCGTCTCCTTTGCAGTTCTTATGGAAGTACTTATTTCTCTTTCCATCATTGTTCAGTTCAGTTAGAGATTTTATATTATTCAGATCCAGTACTTCTTTGTAATGAGTTCTACTGCAGGGTTCTTCTCAGTGATCACCATTCTTCTTGGTATTCATTATTCTGTCACTGTCTCTATCTCTTTAGAGTATTATAAAATTTTGTGTATCAAAATAATTTGATCCTCCTCTGCTGCTTAGTTCCCATTTTTGATGATAATTCAGAGTCCTTACAATCTACCCATTTTTAAATATCAAAAAAAGCTCAAACATGAAAAAGGGCACATATTATAGAAAGACATACTTTTGCTCCCTTATTGAAAGTAGTTGTCAAATGTGTCAATTTACATACCGTAGAGAGTCTAAGCATGAATATTTAAAAAATCAAAAACATAAACTCTCATAAATGCACAAAATATGTCATTAGCAATTGCTCATAGTTTATATTATAATATAAAATGAGAGTCAGGATTTTCACAAAATTCTAACGATCAGAACACTCACTGGTTGAAGCTGTCTCATGAAAATCACATGCTGATGAACATTGTGATAAGCCTAAATATATTGCATGCACAGATTTCTTTTCATATCTCACTTTAGTGTGATGAATTGTTGGAATCCTACAAGTAGGAGAGAGGGGACAAGTCAACTCTGCTCTTACGCCACCAAATGTGTCAATAGGTTGTGCTGCTTCTTCCTGCCTGAGATTTGTTTTGACCATCACAACGTTAAGTAATTAATGAAAACTCTTGTTTCTTCTTTTCTGGATGCTGAAAACATTAAATATAATGCAGACAGCAGACTAGAAGCACTATATTACCTCTAAGGCATGGTCAACATACTAGAAAGATCAAAATATTAAAAGAAATAGTGCTTCCTTAATATTCTGATTTCCAAGGTGATTCTATTTCCATATCAGTTGGACCAAATTTGTTTTTTGAAGTCATTTGTGTTCTGACATTTTGTGTTTAAATTCTTAAATTTAAATGTATTACCTCCTGTAAATTACAGGAGGTAATACATTAATAATCAATATTAATACTCCATTATATGTGGATGTAAATAAATTATAAGAAACCATATCCATTTTTAGAAGTAAAGAAAATGGTAATGGATCATAGACTCTTCAGAGTTTAGAAAAGACAATGTGAGGAAGAAGGATTGGTAGTGATTTTTTTTAAAAAAGCATCTGAAGATAAAATGAAAATATGTATAAAACCAGAATCCAATGTTAGTTTTAGTGAATCAAATTATTTAGTATGATTGTAGGATCTGACTTCACTTTGTAGAAAGATCAGATAATTTTCTCTTCCCATTCAATGTTTTTGTCCATTTTTACTTTTGTTGTTTAGTTGTCGCTGTGGCATGAGGTAGTGAAAGGTACATTTTTGTACACAGTAAAATAGGAAAAGAAAAAAATGACCCTGTGTACCTGTGACTATGATATTTTGGATTAGAAACAAATATAATAATCACTAGAAAACTTATGTAACTATCCCAATTTCTAGTGAAAGTTATAAATTCAGTCATTAGTAAACTTAAATACTAGGTAAACCTAAGTTCTTAGATAAATCTTTGAAAAGAAATTATCAATAAAAACTTAAAAAGCTCTTCCTTGTGAACGTCTTATGGTATTTCTAAATGACTCATAAATACTTACAGGATTATCCCAAGAGAAAAATTGAGATGCTTGTTGGGTCCAAAGTTTAAGAGTTCCTCTTGACTCTTTGAAAACTTATCCCACTTCCCTCCATTCTTACTTAATGCATGCTGATTTGCATTGTCCCACAGAAACTAAAATATTATAGTCACAGGTAAAGGCAAAATATGGCAGTTTTTGATAATATTGCTGTTGTGGTTTTAATCTTAAACTGGGAAAACCAGCAGTCTTTCTGCCAATAGACACAAAAATGATTTACAAGACTCTCTGCAGGTTCAGAATTAGGAGGCTTAAAGTAAACAAGTGAACAAATGTCCTGGATTCTCTATCTCTTGTCTAACCAACAATTCTTTGAATATTAAAAGCAATATTTAATCCCATTATGTCACACAAAATATCTTTAAGTTTGACTTAGATTGTTGTGTAAGATAAAAATTATGAACACTTTCAAAGAACATTTTGCTCTGTGTGAACCTTAGGGTTCTGTAAAGGGGAATGTGCACAAAGCCAATTTTGTACTTTCACCAGTCTACCTAGTACCCGACCTCATTACAGTCACTTCAAACTACAAGTCGATATTTATCTATTCATATCCTGTTCTTAAAACATTCCCAAAGTGAGTTCAATAAAGTAAAAAAAAAACAAAAGTCAGGAATAGCTTTTCTTCTAGAAGTTGTGCTTTGTCAATACTGGCCCTCAACTCTTTGGCTTTGCTTTGTTTTCCTATAAACCGTTAACGACTAACCAGATGCATTCAGTAACAATATATTTTTTTCTTTCTTGAACTAAAATATCAAGGATTTTAATAACATTTTTTGAGAGCAGACAATCTTCTTTTCGTCCATTTGTAAATAATAGAATATGCATCAAAATGGACAGGGCAATGAGCATGTTAACTGCCTGCGCAGAGAATTGGGAGTTCTGGCTTATCCTCGAATGTTATGAATAGATGTATCCCATTTTATTATCATGCAAATTCATCTTGTTTCAGCAATCACATTTTGCTGTCCAGTTCTAGCTTTGGAGTCCTTGAATAAACAAAGACCCTGGTCATCCCATAGACAGTCTTACTTTTATGTGCATTTCCTAATGGGCTTAAAGGATAAATCCAGCAATTTAGCATATAAGCATCAATAGGGTTCAACCACCTCTTCAATGTTGTTTATACTCTTAAGAATATTGCCCAGGGTGTTGGAAATCCATTTTGAAGAGAAAAAATTGTCAAATCAAGTGGATTTTCAGAGAAGTAGGCAGCAAAAAAAGTAAGGGTGACTACTTAAACCACCAATAGTATGAACTTATGCCCTTTGGCCCTGTCAACTGGGTGTTCCAATTATCCTGGGCAGTTTTCACTGGCTTCAGGTGAATCTAATTTTTTGACAATACCTATCTTTAGCAACATATGACCAGAAGAGTTAGTTTCAGATGAATTTGTCAAAGGACTTGAGAGAGAAAAAGGGGTTGTTGAATTCCAAAAAAAAGAAGAAGAAGGAGAAGGAGGAGGAATAAGAGGAGGAGAAGAAGGAGGAGAAGGAGGGGGAGGAGGAAAAGGAGGAGAGGAAAAGAAGAAGCAGTGAATGCTTTCTTCAGCGTATACATGCTTACACTTAAAATTATGGCCTTTAATTTGTCATTTCCCATTCACTCCTCTCTCTCTCCACTGCTGTAGGATGTCTGTCTCAAGCCTCAGAGGAATTTCTCTGCCTTAGTATTGAATACCAGGTGCCTTTCCCATATTTCTGACCTGACTTCTTTCCCTGTTTTGACAGTGTTGACTGACTACCTTCAAATGATACACCCATCTGCTACCCTCTATGACAACAAACTTTTGTGGGGTCCTTCCGACCTCTAGGCTGCAGCTTCTCAGTATCCTTCATGGTAGGATACTTACGTTTTTCATTTATTTTAGAAGTGAATAGCAAATACCACGTACATCAAATTTCTCTAGCAAATCATCATTATACTAGAAAAGTAACGTGGAGAGGTGTATAAACGCAAACATGGTGGAAGGACGCAAACATTGCGTGGAAGGTGTATAAACCTTCATGGTTTAGATCACTCTGTATCCAGAAAAATTTGTACTAAACTTGTGTGTTGAACCCTGTAGAGATTGTAACCCTGATCAGTTTAGAATAGTGTTAAATGTGACTCAATTTTCATCATACTCTCTATTTCATTAAACTTCTACTTAGATCTCCAAAAGAGAGATCTCTGTCTCAAAAAGGAGTATAGAATAGTGGCTGAAATAGGACAGTTTCTTGAGCTGATCTGCTCAGGTTCACAAGTGTGAATCATAGAGACCTACCTTACAACAATGCTTAAAAGATTAAATAAGTTAACATTTGCACAGGTCCTATTCCTACATAAGTACTTTTAATCTATTTGGATTTACTTTATTGCTATTTCCTTGTAACACATAAAGTTAGATGCTTTGCTCATCAATTTTCACTCTTTCTTCTTCTCTAGTTTAATGCAATAAATTTCCATCTAAGTACCACTGTAGCTACATTCTACAGGTTTTGACAGAAGCAATTTTGTCATTGATGTCCAAAAGAAATCACTTGATGTTATGTGCTTTCATGATTTTTCTCTTTCCTCACCACTCAGGGGCAAAATTACTTATGGATCATTAGATGAGGGAGGAAAAGACAAGTGGGTCTATTTTACTATTTTCCCTCAGTACAATTGTCCTTTTTAACACATCGCTTACATGAAAAGCTAAGAACCCTATTTTTCTTCCTGATTTTTCTGCAGAACAGAAAAAAAAAAAATAGCCTTTTGGATCCATATTGTGGAAATCAGAATTTACATCTAACTACTAGGCTACAACTATGCAATGGCCGATAATGGGTCTTTTTCACACTGAAAGGGAAACTGGTGGTTTATTAAGTCATGATTTACAAGAGAAAAATATATATATCTCCCAAATCTAATCAAGAGTGACCTCAGAAAGCTGTAAAAAGACAAAGGTAATGTGGAATCAGGAACTCCTGGTGACTCCATTAATTCTCTGTACACCACAGGGTCCATTGGCACCAATTTGTAGAAGGTTTTCTGAGCAGCTCCAAATATTTTTGAGTATTGCTATTTTAAAGCCTTCATTCTTTGTCAGAGTAATTAAAAGAAAAATTATAAAAATTACTTAATTTAAAAAATAAAAGTCATTTTACTTGAAAATACAATATAAATCCATTAGAGTTATTTTTATATATCTTATACATGTTATGGGGTATCAGTGACATTGTTTTCCTGTATTTCGAAATATTATTTCATTATAACTCACCATTACTCATAATTATTTCTAACCATGCTACCAAAGATTAAAAGAATAAGTAAACTTTAGAAGGATACAGTAGCTATAGGGAAGAGAAAATACTAAATTAAATTATCTTTCCATTTTTTATTATGTTACCCAAAGTATTGCATCATCTTTCAAGAAGGTATTAAACATATTGGAAATGTCATCTTTGTAATCTATTTTTAAAATATATTGAACATAGCTGAGAGTTCAGAATTTTACATATTCTATATACAATGGCAAAGAGAAAAAACTGATATGAGAAAACATGTTATTACTAGACCAATCAGGAGATTAACACAAAGAGACAAAGGGCAGCCCTCTGGACTCTAATACGGAAGGTCAAAGTTATCATATCAGTGAACTCAGATTGAATCTTCAAACGATAATATCCTAAATGAATTTTCCAAATTCAGGAGCCAACGAATGAATACTCTTAGAACAAAAAGAAAATAGAGCTTTCTCTCCAGTTAGAAAGAATGTTATCTTACTTCAGCTAGATTTAGGATCATCACTGTCATGGGTGAAGGCTTTAAAAAAATATCCAAATGCTTCCCCTATAAAATGAACTGTAGTAGTATCATTATTAGCTATGCTGTCATTTCCAATAATCTAATTCTTAGTTTATGTCATAATTTGGAAAATATAGGGATTTTATATTAATCTACGTAATGCACATTGAGAGGATAAAAAAAGCACCACTTGCCAGTTCTTATACTTTCATATATTTTCTATATTAAAACATGTAATTTTATAGTGCCATGAAATAGAAAGCTCAATTTACACTTTTAGTTACTAATGTGTATAATATATAAATACGTATATTGAACCTTCAGGAAAGAATTGAAACTCCACTGAGCCTCTATTATTTGAATCTCACAAGGTGAATATTGGAAAAATGTAACTTTCTTTACCTCCATGACCCACAGATGACACCTTCTTTTAAAAAATTTTATTTTATGTAATTCAGAAACAGAATCAGATAGAAGAAATCATCAGAACATTTGTTTTGTATTTGGAAGATTGCTGATAAATTCAGAGTGTTGTTTTTTAAAGGTTACTGAGATCAAGTCTGTCTTTGGCCAAATTACAAATATTCCTAATCTCCTACATTGTCTCTCACCATGTCAGTTTACTGGGAGCTATTTCTGATTATCTGGTCACCTGTGGAGCTCAGTGGAATGATGTTGGAAGAGGGCCTCACCACAGCCAAAGGTCTTGATGAGCTCAGAAGCAGGATTTAGAGCTCACAGGTTTGAAATTGGTGCATGGCCAACCCCTGGTGACCTTGATTCTCAGTTTCCCCAGACATGTTGTCCCTCCCTGCCTTGGCCTTTGGTCATCTTTTCTGTCTATTCTTCCACTTCCTGTGTAGCATTTACTCAATTTCCTATCCACTGATATCAGCTCCATTGTTAATTCTAATTCACTCTTAGGTCATGAAATTTATTCCAACCCTGATGATTTCTCCACTAAGTCCTAGGGAATGCTGATGAATTATCCAAGATGTTACCATTATCCCCATGTGAGACATTTGGATGGATCCCCTTTGCTAGAGTTGAGATGCATTCCTAAAGACAATAGTCCTAGGGTTACCCCTCTTGCCTGATCTGATATGATGCCAAATCCTTGAATACATCCTGATGACCTGCTCACTTCCTTTATTCAACAAGCATTTATTGAGAACTATCTATACCAGGGCCAGGGTTAGACACAGTTTCTCCCTTCAAAGACCTCAAAGTGCACTGCAATGGTTCTAAGTCTTGACAACATATAGCGAGTGCTTTAAAAAATGCAGATTGCTTGGCCTTACACTCAGGCATCTCAATCTCATAAAACCAAGGAATCCCATAAGCCAAAGGAGGTGCATGAGAAACTGTATAGTAAGAGTTACTCCAAACGATACTGGTACTCATTAGATTATCTCATATATATGAATAAACACACAAACCAATAACAGTGGAGCCAGTTATACATGTTAAGATAGTTTACTCATGGCAATTGAGGCACTGGAAGTTAGAGCCACCTTCAAATTAGTCTTGAACAGTTTCTTTTTTTACTAAGATATAATTGACATATAAAATATATTAGTTTCATGTGTATAACTGAATGATTCACTACTTGTATATATTGAACACTTTCTTGCATAGTATTTAGCTTGAGCTGAATTTTTCCAGCCTCAACTGTGACTCTAAACAATTTACCATGACATTGAGACGGAAAACATTGGAGAAATTAAAAGCATAGTCTCTGGGGTCAGCCTGCCACTTGTCAGCTCAGTGAACTTGAGTATGCTACTTAACTGTGCACTTCAGTTTCTCATCTGTAACTTGGGTAATAATTGTACTCACCTTTTAGGGATGTTGAGATGGTTAAATACAAAAATGTATTGTCATGTTTATGACAATGTCCACTGCATAACCAAATAAACATATTAAATAAATGCAAGCTATTAATTTTTTCTCAGAGAAGAATATTTGTCAGATGACTTTTTGAAAAATGAGAAGGTTATTACTTAAAGCATCAAAACATTTTGTACTGTAATTTAAATATTTTTGTATAACTTTCTACCTTATTGATCAGAATAAGTGACTGTAGTTTAGCCTCTCCTGAAGGCTTAGGTTAGGGTCCTCTTTATGGTCATTGATTGTGAAGCCCTGTGTTGAATAGCAGGCCCATAGTTCACTGAAAGATGGGATTGTTTGGCCCATAGGAAAGAGATTCAGATTGCATTGATTTTCTAGAAGGTACTCTTGTTCCTTCATATTCAGTAGACATATTTTTACTCTCCTAAGGACACTGAATGCAACATCCTTTGCCTGCTGAAGAATACCAGATGAAGCACCTAAAAGAAGCTAGTTAATACAATTTCAGTTTTAAAAACAATGCAAACTCAAGTGGAGTTAGATTCTTGCAGAGCAAAGGAAAGAAACTAATTTCCAGCTGTCCTTAAAAGCTCAGGCACTTTTATGCTTATTTTTTAAGTTAATTTTTATTGGATAATAGTTGCTTTAAATGTCGTGTTAGTTTCTGATGTACAGCAAAGTGAATCAGCTATACGTATACATATATCCCCTCTTTTTTGGATTTCCTTCCCATTTAGGTCACCGCAGAGCATTGAGTAGATTTCCCTGTGCTATACAGTACGTTCTCATTAGTTATCTATTTTATACATAGTAGTGTATATATATCAATCCCAATCTCCCAATTCATCCCACTCCCCTCCTTTCCCCCTTGGTATCCATACGTTTGCTGTCTACGTCTGTGTCTCTATTTCTGCTTTGCAAATAAGTTCATCTGTATCATTTTTCTAGATTCCACATATAAGCGATATTATACTTTTATGCTTATTTTAACTTGGTAATTTTGTGCTGTGAGCTTAAGTTGTGGAATTTTTGTCAAATGATTAAACCCATATTTTTGTCTGAAATATAAATATTCCAAATCAATATGATTTTAGCTTTGTATCATGCCAAATACAAAGATGTTACACCATATTGACTCCAGGGTCATTAGGTAGTAAGTCAGTGTATCAGTCAGAAAGAAACAGAGCCCACGTCACCTGTTTCAATAGAGTGAAATAGTTACAAAGCAGTTAAAAAGCTGAAAGCTTAAATGAGCAGACAGTGAGACAATTTATTAATAAACAAAAGCAGGAAGATGCTATCAGCTATTGGAAGAGGCAGAGTAACCCAGGTCTGGGATCCAGAGCTTCTGGTGAGAATAAGAACCACAGATGAGATCCAGCTACTTCTATAAAAACCCCTGAAGCAGAAAAAGAGGTTGAGTGATTCTCCCATCATCTGATACTACAATTTTTTTCCAGTGACTGTCATTCGTTAATTGGTAAGAAAATAGTTGATTAACAGAGAAGACTGGGACTTCCCTGGTGGCGCAGTGGTTAAGAATCCACCTGCCAATGGAGGGGACACAGGTTCGAGCTCTGGTCTGGGAAGATCCCACATGTCGCAGAGTGACTAAGCCCATAAGCCACAACTACTGAGCCCGCATGCCACAACTACTGAGCCCGCATGCCACAACTACTGAAGCCTACACGCCTAGAGCCCGTGCTCTGCAACAAGAGAAGCCACCACAGTGAGAAGCCTACGCACCGCAGTGAAGAGTGGCCCCTGCTCACCGCAACTAGAGAAAGCCCGTGAGCAGCAACAAAGACCAAACGCAGACAAAAATAAATTAATTAATCAATTAAAAAAAAATACTGAACTCCAGATTGTTTAAAAAAAAAAAAACAACACAGGAAAGACTGGATCTGAGAGCAAAGGTTGGCACAATGAGAGTATGAGGAAATAAACTACAATAAAATAATGACTTCCTGAAGCTCTATTATAGAAGAGTAAAGACATATGTGCTCAGATATGCCCAGAGACATGTTTTTTGTAACATCACCAAATTAATATCCCATGATTACTAAGCCTATGGTTTCTTCATTTTCTTTAAGTACTATTGCCATAAAAAATAAACATAATTAAATTAGAAGAAAATTTGATTCCCTTTATTAAATATAAACTCTGTATTTAACTTGAAAGCAAGATTAAATATGACTCAAAATTCCAGGTAAAACTAAATGTAAAAAAAAAAGAAAACTATTCATACATGAAGCATATGTTGATGAATTGTGGCTATCTTATGTTAGAATATCCTAGAACCTTGTACATCACTGTGGCTTGTAGTAAAAGTAGACAGCAACCGCCACAAGATTTTTTTTTCAATGTATTTTTTCTCTTGCACCCTGCAAGTAGGCTAAGAAGTGGAAAAATGATCCTAAAGTAACAACAAATGTTAATAGGGAAGGAAATATATTGTAGCCTAATTTATTCAGATCGGTCATTTTCTCCAAGCTGTGTTCCACTTTGTGCATTCTGTTTTAATGCACTCCTGAAAGTATTGACGTTGCTGGTGCTCCCTGTCAGCTGACAGGACCATCAAAGTTGAATCTGAACTGCCGGGTGAATTTACCTCTTATTCGTTAGTGAGACAAAGTTTAAGAATTCATTAAATCTCTCTAAATATAACTTCCCCATTTAAATACAGAAAAGAAAGTAACCAAAATCATTTACCTGGAACCACATTTAGGCTATTAGGAACATGTTTTAGGAATGTCACTAAACACTTATAACACCATGTGGAGTTATTTACCCCATTTCACAAGGAAGGAAGAAACCAAGGCACAGAGAATTCAAAGTTCCATTTGCCTAGAGTAACAGATGAGCAAAACCACAGTTTTGGCAAGATCTCTGTCCTATATCATAATAAAAACTAAACTAGCATGATTAGAAGGTGCCAGGCAAACTTCTAAGAACTCTCAGTAAATTAACTCAATGAGTACTCAAAAAAGAATTTCTATACAGGTGAAGCATTAAAAACCCAAAGAAGTTAAGCAATTTGTCCAAGGTCCCACAGTTATTAAGTGGCAGAACTTGGATGCAGTTTGGCCCCAGAATCTCCACTGACAAACAGTGTTATATTTATTACCTCTCAACATACTGTGTTAGGGATGTTATGAAGAGCATACAAAGCATTATATGTGAAAATATCCTTGAAGTACAGCATGCTATATGTACATAAATTATTATTGCAATTCATAACGAGAGGAGAAAATATCAGAAGATACTAAAGGTGATTATAATAAGTACCATTCGGAATATTATGATGAAAATCAATCTCAATGGCTCTTTGTCTTTGAAAAATAATGTTACACAGTAGATGCAGTCCAGCCATGTTGTACATCTGAGTAAAGATGTGCAGTAGTTTCCCATGGGATTTAGCATAATTTCTAGACATTTACACTAACCTAACAATCTCTACCTAAATTGGTACCAGCTACCTTGCCAATCTTACCCCTTAATATCTTCCCCTGGCCCACAGTTTTAAAAGCATTGGGGCATTAGGATTGGCATATATACACAACCATGTGTAAAATAGATGGCTAGTGGGAACCTGCTATAAAGCACAGGGAGCTCAGCTCAGTGCTCTGTGATGACCTAGATGGGCACGATGTGGGGAGTGGGAGGGAGGTGCAAGGGGGAGCAGATATATGTATACATATAGCTGCTTCACTTCATTGTACAGCAGAAACAAACACAACATTGGAATGCAATTATACGCCAATAAAAAAATTATTTAAAAAAAAAATAAGGTCTTTTTGCTAGTCTTTAAAAATATAAGCTTAATCTGCCTTAACAATTCCTTCTGCCCATAAGGCAATTTCCGCTGATCTCCTCTTGGGCGGCACTTTCTTGTATTTGAATCACTTCCTCAGAGGTTCTTACTTTACCTCTTAAGGTAGGCACACAGTCAAGCCCTAGTCTATTGCCTTGTTTTTATACTTTGCAGAGCAATAATTTATATTTCGTAGTTTTTAAAAAAATGTTTGATAGCTAAAGACTTTCACACCCAATTAAAAGCAGTCTACATTTGAGTACAAGCCTTGTCTCTCTTCATGGACTGGCATATGGTAGGTATTTAGCAAATGTGGGTGAATAAATGAAAGAATGGATGACTCATAATTAAATAACTAAATGAATATAAATTTTTGAGTATAGAAAGCATTGTTATACTAAGACCAAGATCATGGGTTAGAATACTATGAAAACCAATTAGCATTAACAGAGTTTCACTATTGAAAAGTAATTCATCAACATGAAAATTCATTATATTAGTTAAAATAAAATCAAGGTACAGGTATAGATAGATAAACTCATATCCTCACCATTTAATGGGAATATAAGACATTATTTATAAAACAGTATTAATAGTGGCAAAAAATGAACGATGTTATATATAGCATTCTATGAATGCAAAATAATCTTTTATTTAAAATTGTAAAAGAGAACAAACATGGAATTCAGTAAAGTTATTTTGTGTTTAAATATCCACAAAAAATCCCTTTGGAGTAATATACTATCATCTTTGAAAATAAAGCAAATTATTGTAAATATATTTACCCGAATTTCTATTGTTCTTTTTATTTTTTCCAAAATTATTTTGGTTTTAATTCTCAGTACTTACTTCAAGTCCATTCCACCTATAAAAGTCTTACAGTTAGCTTTGCTTTATACATGTTCATTTATATTCACACAAAACACCTTTCTCTCAAGACTTATTTTCTGTTATTTGCCTTTGTCACTGTTGATGTATGAAATAAGCCACTTAACTGGAAGAAGTGTTTAAATTGAATAAGGATGACACTGACAATGAGGTGAAGTTTAAATGAATATATGTTTAAAGTAAAATGACTTTTCCTAAGATTTACAATAAAACATTTTATGTTAAGACAGCTGAGGTCAATATGCTTGAGATCAAAGTTAGATTGTAGGATTTATGGTTAATCTTATACTCTATAATTTAGCAGTAAATTCCAACCCTGATGTATCATTTCTGTCTAGAATTTCAACCATGGCTGACATGTATATAATTTTTAGCTTAATTTATTATAATAAAAAATGGGTTCTTCCAAATCAGTGTTTACAACCTATCTTTTCTTCATATTCCTTTATTTTTCTTTTCAAGGGTAGTGGACAGAAAAGGCTAAAAATTTTTTACAAGGATACTACTCTTTTTCTGAAGTTTTCCAATAAGGAAAGATCACATTTTTAGAAATAAACTTAGCATTTATAATGACTGTCCGAATTTAAAAAGGTATCTCTTGAAACTAATTAATTGAAGTAGAACTCCAAAATATGCACATTAAGGGACATAAATTCTATAGGATATTTTCTAAAGAATAGGATTCCATGAGCAAATAAACTTTGTAAATACAGTTTTGTATCGTACCTTGGAGAGTCAGTCACACTAATCAGTATACTAAAGGTTTTGAGAAATTCGGCTGTAATGGTATCTGACTATCTCATACGTAATCTGTTTAATTCAGTTTTTACAAACTCACTTTATTACAGGTGTCCTTCATGCAACAACCTAGTAATTTTAGGAGAATATACTTTGGCAAAAAATCACTTTGATTTTTTTTCTAAATTAATTTATGCTTATTTATGTTAAAGTGTTTTTGCATTGTTTATTTTACGTCTATATTTACTAGAATATATTCTTCCCCTGGTCATTCTAGATAACTGTACATATGTGTGTATTCATTAGAATTGTTGTGCCTCTCTCAGGTAAGATTTTTACCAGCATCAATGTGAGCACACACACAATGTGCACATATGTTATAGAAATAAACAAAATCTGATTTCCGTGATGGCAAGTCAAAATTAGCCTGTGCTTTCACGGTCCGTCTTTGAATGATCCCTAGACTTTGGTTGACAAGAACAGTGAGCAGAGAACTCACCACCCTGCCTCTACTTTGGATAAGAATAGGAAAGAAAGTTGAGTTTCCTGGAGAAAGGACAATGATTCTATCAATTACAAGGAAATGGAGATAGATTTACATAATTTGGGAGCATGGACATATTAGAAGGGTCATGATTTGGGAAATTATAAAGTAGCAGCATCAGGAGATAAAGCATAGCTGTGAATATTCTACATATAGAAGAATGGGATGGGTGAGATAATGTTGGAGATAGAAGCTTATGCCCAAACCAACTGATACGTTTTAAGTGGAGAGAAGTGAGAATTGGAATAAGAGGCAGAGGGATGAACACTTGGAGGAAGTGAGGGAGAGCAGGAGTAATGAACATTGTTCCTTGTGAAATGCAGATGGACTCAGAAGAAAGGGTGAGAGTCACTGTGACAAAGATACATTAAGATGCTTAAAATGTTATCAAAATATCCTCCCACCCCATCCCCAAACACACACAACAAACCTGCACTCTAAAGTAAATATTTTTATTATTTACATTAAATAATAAACAATTGTTGAATGAATAACCATTCTTTTTAAAAAATGCCAATTGACCAGGTTCAGAAAAGTAAGAATAATCAATGTAGACTGTAAATATAAAAATAGACTTGAAGAAGATTGTTACCTTTGCTGACTGTCTACTAATTATAGGATTTTCCTTGAGTTATATGAATAATTATTAATTCTGCATTTGCTTTATTAGGATAAATAAAAAACCCAGTAAGCCAAAATGAACGTTATACATGTCTTATGTGATAACCAGTATAAATGATTTTTAAATCAAAAGTGAAGGAGGAAATATTCACTAGTAGGATTATTATGGGAAACAAACAAGACTATGAATCTACTGATTATAAGATAGCATATTGTATAAAGCTAACAAATCATTGAATCTATATGAAACAAACAAATATTAATTCTGCTCTTTGTAGGATCTTCCTTGAGTTGTGTGAATAAGTTTTCTATTTGCTTTATTTGAGTGAGTATAAACTAAGTCACCCAAAACTCATGCCTCATAAGGTTTATGAATTCCAAGGATAACTACTTCAAAATTTTGTCAAAATAAAACACGGAAATGTCACTGGTAGAATGTTATATGAAACAAACAAACACCACCACGAGTAGCCATGTCTCCTCCCAAATATAAAATCATATTTTATAGCATCACTTTACCTTACTAAACATTCCACTTTGACATTCATTTATTTAATGACTATTTCTATTTGTGGAGTTCTTAAACTTCCCCTCTTAGTTATTCATAATATGTGATCATATACTATTTGACTTTGATAGAATTCAATAAATGTATCTAATTTTAGCTGTTAATAATTCCTGCTTGAATGAAATTCTTTTAAATTGTTTCCATCTTCTATTAAAAAGTTATCAATATTGAAGAAATGAATTTCCAAAAATATATGCTGAATTTTCTTTCATATAAAAACACAATTGATCATATAAACTTAGAGGGTCAGTCAAAGCAGATTGGACTAGATAAATGCATCATGGTATTTCTCCATGGAAGAAAGGGATTCTGTGCCAATTATTATATATGAAAATATTTAAATTTTTTTTGTATGTTTTCCTTCTATATATTGCTCATTAATTCATTCCTAACATTCTTAATTTCTTATCAGAGTGCTACGAATGTTTAACACAATGCCTGTGTCTTACTAGCTTTGGGTTCCTTTTATTCATATGCAGAACAAAATTATTAATATTAGTTCAAGTTAACTTGTAATGTTAGGACACAGATGTTGAACAAAACATATGGCATTGAAAAAGCTGATGCCTAAATCTGAATATTTAAAATATGCCTTTTAGAGAGTTGTTAATATAAATGCTATCTATCTCATAGTGTCTTTGTAATAAGGAAGCAGAATAAGTCCTAGATTTGTCTTTGAATAGTCATTCATATGCACTTATTTTAATAGTTTACAAATCTAATTTTCCCTACTTGTTACTTTTGCTAAATTCAATCCCCCTAAGATAAGTAATGACAAAAAAATAGAGCTAGTACAATAACATCACTCCCCAGGGAATGTCTACAGGAGACCACCTTTGTCACCTCAATCACAAATGATAGTTGCTCTTATTTCATCTTCATTGTTGTTTGTTTTTTGCCAGATATTTTCCTTAGTCTAGGTCACACCACTTTGGTGTACAATGAGGTAAGGGATGCATCTCTCATAATGTTATGACAATGTTATTTAGTTTACGGGATTTATAAAACAATAAACAAAACTAGAGTTCTAAATATGACTTAGAATGTTTTGGTATTTCTTATTTGTTCAATAGTAGACCTTAAAAGTAAATTTTAAATAGAAAGAAAGTGTTTGTGTACAGACACATACACAACTGTGGTACAAAAGAACTGAAAGCAGTTTAAAACAAAGTTTTGGAGAGTATCGAGGAGAAGCCATTGATTTATTCTGACTGAAGACAAGGGAAAATTCATCCAAAAAACGTTAAAATTTAGCTAGCTTCCGAAGACGAGTAAGATTTTGACAGATGAAAATGTGTGGAAAAGCCTACTAGATATTCTGATATTTTAAAAAATTGACAGTGCAATATTTTTGGCAGCTTCTCTTTATTAACTATTTTTTTTTTCCCCGAGCTCTAGGCAGACATTTAGCAATTAATCTTCTGGAGCTACAGTGAAATAGGCAAGTGTGATGGGAATCATGAATAGCTCAGTGCAAGGATAAAAGATAAAAATGACAGAAGTGACAAGTCTAAGATCATAAAAGCAATCACTCATCAGAGATTAGAATTCCTGAATTTTAGCCTTCACTATGTAGCCTTTAGTCCAATAGTAGATATCACTGGCATTCTTCCATTTACTTGCCATGATGGTGTGTCAGGAAAAAAGAAAACTCTAGGATTTTGGTCCTTTACCAACTATACTACAGTCTAGAAATAATCTGTTTCTCTACGAGAGGTATAATAATTATTTCAATGTTCAATGGAAAAAGATGACTTCCTAAAATGTACTTATAGATCCACTTGCTTTCTGAAGAATGAATTCATCTTGGCTCAGATTTGCGTCAATGTTACTGATATATTTTATCACCATTGTCGTCATCATTTTCATTTTACTCTCCACATCATGAATCCCACCCATTCACTTACTTTCATGACAATATTTCAGTTTTAATTTTGTCACATTTTCTGTTGGTATCATTGTACATTCAGAATATACATATATTGTTTAAATCTATCTTCAGAAAAAAACTATTCCTTCAATATAGCAGATTTTCTTCCTGTCTTTAATATTTAGGAGGTGTGTAGGCTAATAATTAAGAGATTTCCCAGGAGCGAAATGCATTCTTGATAAAAGTCAAAATATCAGGCATTTGTTAGAACCAGCACAATATTCTCTAGAATTAATTAAACCATAAAATTATATATATACAAAGCATGGAATGTTTTTTACTCATCTTTACTAAAGGATCAAAATGCTATACACATTTTGAAATAAGAACTTGAAAGAGAGCCCCATTTTTGAAAACTGGAAGAAAATGACACAGTATGGAGAGTAAGTAAAAGATAGTGTTTCACATTCAGGCTACATAGATATTATATGTATGCATATATTTGTAACAACTTGGAATAAAGGACACAACTACTTTATAAGTTATAATAAGTAATTATTATTTTTCATTATTTTCATACCTAACAAATCCTATTATAAGTCCAGGTCAAGAAGCTGAACTTCACTAAAGAGTACAAATATGATTCATGAATTGTAACAAATATTCATAAATTTTAAACGAACTAACAAATATGATTCATAAATTTTAAATGGGAGCATAAGAAGTAGATCAGAAGAGATATAGGAGGGGTTTCAGAGTCACAGAAAACTTTAGTCAAGGAAGTAAACAAAGTTATGGTGGAAGGTCATGGGCTAAATCCAAGAATCGTTGATATAAAATAAGAAAGTGTCTTTATTGACCATGAGTCAAAATGGACTGTCCTATCTCTCATATTCCGACCCCAGTATAGAAAGCAGAAAGTAAATGTCAAATGGGTAGTACCGATTGTTAGAATGGAGAGATGAAGTATAGTATACTAGTTAGTGTAAGTAAAACATGCTAATTTAGTAAATTCAGAGAGAAGTGCAGTATCAGAAATACTTTGTAATGAAACCAACAAATGAGACAAAGAAAATCTTCAGAATGGTTTCTTACTTGCTAACAGAAAAGTGAAGTGAGTTGGGATCACAGTTTAAGTTTGATTAGATGTAGTAAGAATCCACTTGATATTGGTGTGTGCACAGTTCATCCTGGTTGTCACAAATCTTATTTTGATAATTTTAAAATTTAAAAAAAGTTCACATTTAAAGGACATGTAAAGACTCCCATTTTTAGGCAGACTGGTAGAATATTACAGAATGTATTTTTGCCATGGACAAAGAATGAGATAATGGGGGGTCAGTGGGAGAGAAGAATCTGGATCTTTTATAAGCTGTAAATTTGGTCTCTATGATCTGAAGTTTTCTGGGAACTGTATAACGTTTAGCTCTCTTCGACTACGTATGTGGTTTGCTGCTTAATAAACTAAATATTTATAGTTCCACATTATATCACTTTTCATATCTGATTCCATTACTTCATGGAAGAAAATTTAGAGGGAATAGAGTGATTGAGTTAAAAATAAGTATTATAATACCTACAGAAATAGTAACATATAGCAGTTATCTTTGTTTAGGACAATACTTACATTTATTTAGTCATTGATATTCAGTTGGAAGATGGGTGGAGGTAAGGCTGTACATACAAAAAACATATGAGAAGATTTCTACAATATAAACATCTAATATTTTCTGCCACGTTAAAATAATTTCTCTTAAATGATGCCTGTTGTATTGGTGAACACATCACTATAAAACTTAGTGCTTTAAAATAATCCATTTATTTGTATGGTACAAGTAGAAATTATTATTATTAAATGCAGGGCTCAGTGATTGCATTAATTATCATTTAGAGCTTCCAGAGAGGGAGCTGAGGAAGGAAATACTGAAAAGAAGAAAGCCATATGGACATGATTACAAAAATATATATACAAACTACACAAAATCATTAGCTGGTGCTTAAACTCCAATTCCCCAAGGAACTCCCATGAAAACCATAGCTATAAGGCTGAAAGACAG
The DNA here is from genome assembly GCF_965194825.1 of Balaenoptera physalus. NCBI lineage: Eukaryota > Metazoa > Chordata > Mammalia > Artiodactyla > Balaenopteridae > Balaenoptera > Balaenoptera physalus. Next base: position 166,587,198 of record NC_138890.1, on the reverse strand, counting down.
GATAAAATTTTTCAGTAGCCACTTAGGACTAAGAAGACAGATTTTGGAGTTTAATCCTGCTAAGTAAGAGGGACTTCAGAAGTATTTTGTGCTTTATATTCAAACCCCAGAAAGTCTAGGCCTTAAAATTAAGGACTACATTCTAGAACCTAAGGAGTTTGTCCAAGATATGACATCAAACTAGAAACAGACTCACTTTAACAAACTCTAAAATCAAAACTCCACAAAACTCAACATAATCACCAATAGTTCAATTGCCTTCTAGATCAAAATTTAAAAACCCTTAAAAAAAGATAAACACCAGAGTCTATAAATATATCATCTGCAATGTCCAGTATGCAATAAAAAATAATAAAAGTCATATTTAAAAAAGAAAAAAATACAGGAAAATGTGACATTGAGTCAAGAGAGAAACCCATTGATAGAAACAGACCAATAGAAAACCAAAATTTTGGAATTATCAGATAAAGGATATAAACAAACTATCATTGATATGTTAATGAATCTTCAGAAAACTATGGGACTACTGGGTAAAGAGATTTGGACTATCAGAAGAGAGATGTGAAAACTCTAAAATATAGAAATGGAAGATATAGAATGAAAAATAAAACATCTCAAATAATGAATAAGCATTATTGTATCAGAGGAAATCTGTAAGAATATAGGTGATTCAAAAAACATAATTAACAATTTGGTCTTAAAAGATGATTATAAAATTATGTATGCCACGACTGTAGAGTGCACCTGGTTTCAAATACACAAGTAATATTATAAAAATTAACTAAATTCTGGGCATAAAGTAGCTCTTAAATAAAAAAGCGAAACTAAAACTATAAAGTATATTTTTTTACCACAATGCAATCATTTAGACAGCAAAAATGATATGTAAATAACCCATAATTTAAGACAAAATTAAAAGAGAAATTAAAAAACTTTTGATGAATCATACAACTGGTGGGATGTATCTTAAAGTGTTTTAAGTGAAATTATTAACCCAAACTGAAAATATTGGAGAAAGGGAAAGATTTTTTAAAAAAATCAATAACTAAATATCCATCTCAATATTACAGCTCCCCACTGCACTAGATATTCCTCTCCTATTACTTACCTATTGCTACATAACGATGCTACCACAAACAGTAGTTTAAAACAATACACATTTATTACCTCACAATTTCTGCAGTTCTGGACTCTGGACTCAGCAGGATGTTCTGTTGCAGAATCCACAGGCTGCAGTCAAGGTGTTGGCTCAGGATGCAGTCTCATCTCAGATGGGGAAGAATCTGCTTCCAAACTCACATGGTTGTTAAGACTCAGTTGCATGCAGCCTGTTGAACTGAGGACCTCAGTTTCTTGCTAGCTTTTAGCCATAGGTCACCCTGAGTTTCCAGCTGACTGTTGGCTAGAGGACTGTTCTCAGTTCTTTGCCACACAGACCTTCCCAACATGTCCACCTGTTTCATCTAAACCAACAAGGGAGAGAGTCTTTTAACAAGGTGGACTTGAGTGTTATGCAACATAACCACCTTGCCCACACTCAAGGAGGTGAGACTACCCAAGGTTGTGAGTCCTGAGAGGCAGGAATAAGCAGGATCCATTTCAGAATCTGCTCACCACACTTCGTTGGTCTCTCTGGATCCACTTGCCATTTTTCTTCACCCAATTAAATGCTGTATAGCTTATGGTTAGTTACGGACATGGGAAGCATAAGAGTAGGCAATTGGAAGACTGGAAAAACACGATGTTGGAGTGTGTGTTCCGCTGGCTCCCTCCCTTCCCAGGGATGGTAGGGCAGGGGCTGTTCTGTGCTACTGAAACTTAGAGCTTAGGCTTGTGGGCTCTCACTTACAGAATCAACATTTATCCAAATTCTGGGAATTGTATTGATACTTATCTCTTCACAACCTGAAGTTGTATTGGATCTTAGCTGTTGTTAGTCCATGGTGATGCAGCGTCTCTTGTAGGGTTCCCTAAACTGAACCCAGTCTATTGCAAATAATCTCTTCTTTAAACTCTTCTCAACTACCCTGGGTGAGCATGCCATCTGTTTTCTGAGAGACTCTGACCAGTAAAACCACATGGGAAGATAATCTAGAAAATCATATAGCTTCAGTGGATAAGAAAAAGCATTTAATAATGTTCAATATCCAAAATTAACAATTCTAAAGGAAATATTTTTTATAACTAGGAATATAGGGACACTAATATAATCTGATAAAGGATATCCTTCAAAATACCAAGCAAACATCATGTCAAATGGTGAACTATTCAAAATGTTCCTTAAAGATTGAGAATGATTCAAGGATGTTTCCTACCCTGTTATTCAATATTAAATAAGAGGCATGTAAGGCAAGAACCATTGATTGGGGAACATTTCTTATTAGAAATTGATATAACAGAAATCAGGACTGTGTATTTAAAAATCCAAAATTATCTACCAAAAATTATCAGCATTTATAAGATAGTTCAGCAAGTTTGATAAATTAAAAACCACACAATAATAATTTGAAGTTCTATAACCTAATTAAGAAATCTGAGATTATGAAATTTATCAGCCTTAAGATAGAAAATCTATGGACTTAGTGCAATTATAATAAAAATCCCAGTTGTGTGTGTGTTTACAGGTGTGTGTGTGTGACAAGGAGAGACAGAAAGTGAGAGACAGAGAGAACAGGGCTATGACATGAAAAACTAACCTTACTGGAAACACAGAGGACCACGAATAGCAAAGTTACTTTTGAAGAAGAATGCCAAGGTATAAGAAGTTGTTCTACCATATATTAGTATTTATTATAAGTCTGGAGAAATTAAGACAGTGTTGTAGTAGATAGATACATGGGCAAAAAAACAGGTATCTAGATATAGCAGAAGCAGACACACAGATACATAGGCACTTGATTTAGGACAAAAGAATTCAAAGAAAACTAGAGATATATTATTTTCCACAGAAGGTCTGAGTCAGCTGGATATCATATGGGGGAAGATGAATCTTGGCCTCAAACACATGATATATGGAATATGCTCAGTATAAAATGCAGTTATATTTTAATATAAAAGGCAAAATATTAAAGTTTCTAGAAGATAAAATAAAATATGATTATGACTTTGGAATAGGCAAAGACTTAAGAACAAAACATTGGCCATAAATAAAAGACCACATTAAATTTTAAATGTCCTCAAAGTTTTTGAAAGGTTCCCCAAAGTCATCATTATTGCAGGCAGAACTGCAAGTGTTAGAATGAGAACAGTTGTCTGCAACACACATAACTAACAAAAAGTTCATATCTAAAATATAGTTTAATATTGGGCAAGCTAATAAGTAAAAGAAAGATAACGCAAAAGAAAAGTGGGCAAGAAAAGTAAACAGACTTGAAAATATAGCTAATTCAAAATAGCAGATACATCTACCAAAAGCAATTCCTCTCACTAATAATTAAGGAAACACACATTAAAAACCGCAGTGGCGTACAGATGCACTCACTAGAATGGCTAAAATAAAAATGACAGTCAACACCAAGTGTTGGTGTGGATATTGCACAAGAGCTCCATAATCTGCAGATGAGAGGGCAACTAGGTATAATCATTTTGGAAAAAAACAAAACAAAACAAAACAAACAAACAAACAAAAAAACATTGGCAGTATCTACTAAAGCCAAACATATGCATATCTTATGTCCCATCACTCCTATGTATAACTGAACAGAAGTGTACATATTTGTTCAACAAAAAACACATACAAGAATGTTCAAGCGTCACAAATTGTAACAGCTAAAATTGGAAACGACTCGGTTGTTCATCTGGTGTTCAGTAGAATGGCTATATCGTGGGATATTTATTCAATAAGACATTATTCTGATCACACTTTATGGCTACAAAATATGAAAATGTGCACAAGGAGACATACTAACAAGTTCAGAGCATCACTTCTACCATAGGACCAACAAGAACCAAACAAGATGTCCATAAAAATAAAATGGCAAATGTGCAGTATACATATGCCATAAGATATTATATAGTCACAATTATGAATGAATCAAAGCTACAGGAAACAACCTGGATGAATTGTAAAAGCCTATGGTTGAGTAAAAAATTTAAATACTATATGCTTCCACTTGTAAAATTCTATAATAGTTCAAATGGAATCTTATTGTAAAGTATAGAGAAAAACAAAGTGGTTTCCATAGAAATCAAACAGTTCCTGTGAAAAATATTTAGGAATATAACCCAAAAACTTAACACACGATCACAGAAAAAAACCCACAAACTTTGACTAATGCTTAAATAACAGCATCTGTATCAATAATACTACAAACAATGGTAAGGTTTCTAGTAGGTAGAGTTCTAGTTGAAAGAGAATCCTGGCATAGAGTAATAACTAACATTCTAGAATGCTTTAGAATGAACTAGGTTACAGGTTCTTACTGAAAAATTTGTTTAACTTGTTAGTAGTAGTACAAGAGGGATTAAATTATTGCACTTCTCACCTTAAATCTTGAGCTTTCATGGTCTCTTGATTTGAAATCTGAAGTCCTTTGACTGTAACGGCTAACCAGGACAAGACGTTTCAATTCCCTAGGAATTCTGGCCTTTTTTGGTTTAAAATGGAGATATTCTACTAAATGACCACAGCATAAATTTTAGTTTTAAAATTCTATTTCTATAACAAATACATCATATATTTAATTTTCTTTTTTTGAAATTAATATGGCATATTTGCTCAGTGACAAGTCAAGTTAGATGAAATTTATAATTGTCAAAAATGATAGCTTGAGAAAAAGTGATTTTATATTTTTGTTAAATAACTTAAAATAATAAACTATGATGATTCACCAGGAAGCTTCTTTTCCTATTCTAAGGATTTTTTTTAAGGGAAGATAATGCTTGAAGAGGATTTCTGAAATCTAAGAGGATGCAAAAAAAGAATGAAAATCAAATATATAGTGATTTTTAAACATCATTCAGAACCTAGGACTCATGTGCAGTGCCTGCAGTAAGACTGATTGGGAACATCACTCTTCATTTAAAGGTCACTCTCTATATGCAGCTTCATGAAAATCTTTGCTCCACTCTTAGTTTTACCTCTCCAGAAGCAAATGACTCCATCTTCTTCTTTGCCAATTAGTCAGAGAGAGAAAGAGAGAGAGAGAGAGTTAGCTCCTGCTTTATTTTTGGACTATGTCATTTTATGCCAGTTGCTTCTGGAGATTTGTACCACAAACATCTGAAATTTAATTCAAACATTCATCCTTTAGATCATACCACTGTGATTTGCCCCCTTGTTTATTTCAGATGCTATGTATCTGACACATGAAAAGGAAAAATTCATTTCAGTAGTGCAAATACAATTCTGTTGCCTTTTAGAGGTATGGAATAAGAGACACCAGGGACATAATTGGCTGAACAAATATTTCACTTTAGAGAGTAAGCAGTCAGACTATAGGAAGTGAAGTGTCACCTCACCAGACTCTAAATTTTCTTACAGTTAGCTGGTGATTACAGCATATGTAGTCCCGATTCATTACAACATGGCAGTCTTAGGGAAATTGTTGTTCATGTTCATATCTCTCAGTGACTTGAACGTAATTGTTAGAGAAGAAAATAACAACACAGAAATGTCTTTGAACAATTAAAAGAGATCTTAATAATTCACATCACAGAAGCAACCTGTTTTATGCTCAAGACTCCTTGATATCTGTTTAATGAATATTTTAAGTCTCTGTAGTCTTGTGAAGTCTGATCACAATTGAAGCCATAGAGCTATGGAAAAAACTGTTATTGTTAAACTCGACCCAGTGTAAATATTCATGTGATGTGATCTGTGCCCAGATTACCTACCTGCCCCTCACAACCTCAGTAATCACCTACCTAGATAAAGGCTCTTACCTTCATAGCTGAATGAAAGATTTAGGAGAGCCAACTAGAAGAAAATGGGCTATTTATAGTCCCTTGGTCTACAAGGAAGCCAGACAAAAGAGAGTGACTCCCAAGGCTATTAAGATTGACTTTTACAAAGTAGCCATAGAAGCAAAACACTGAGATGATTTGTTATCCGGGCCAGAAACTACTGAAAATGTTTAGAAGGGTTATACTTCTGAAATGACAATGAGAAACCTTGTTCTAAGTAGATACACCAAAGCTACCCCATCTCATTTTCTTGGGGGGGATTACATGTCATATTACGTGGAATATCTTGGACTACTCTGGTTATTTGATTTATGAGACTGTTGTGTGCTGAAATAATTGGGAGAATTTCAAAGAATATATGGAGGCTTTGGGTAAAACAAATAAAGGAATTCTTCCCTCCTAAGTTATGAACATTAGAATGAACATTCATCATTGTGGGCATCTGCAGATAAATTTCTGAATCATAGACCTTCTGCTGTCTTAGGAGGCCTGTTGCCAGGAAAAATTGCGAATTTTGTTTCCATTAGAGTAAAATTCTAAGAATCCTAGGAATTTTTAGTATTATTAGGTTTGAGAAATACAAATATATGAAGATATACCTGTTAGCTTGTTCTCTTACACTTGAAGAAAACAGTATTACTGCTAAAAGCAAAGAAGGCACCAACTGAGGGTCAGCACAATGTTTTAGGTGTTTGGCAGAATGACACTCACAGCCCATTTCTGAAAAGACGTTAATAAAATTAAATATTAGCTTCTGGAATTGCAAAATGATGCAAATTTTCATATTTTTATTTTCAGTCTTCTAAGCTTTAAATTGCACAATTAGAATATAAACATACAGATAAATATTCACTATGACTAGTGTTATATTTTTTGTAAAGGCATTATGCTTATACTATTACTGTGACTATATCCTGTACTGTGAGAAGCATTAGAGACCCAAGTCGTCAAAAAATGTAGCAACTTCTTTCATCAGAATTAAACAGTATACCACAGAAAGGAACTATGTCATTTAAGAAAGACTTCCAACATAAATTTTTAGGGGAAAAGATTTTTTGTTGTTTAGTTTTCCCCCAAAATCTAATAAGGAAGGTCTAGGCTATTGCATGGTTCAACATATGGTGACCTATATGATAAGCATGACAAGACAAGCCTCTTTCTGTCCCCAGCAACATCCTTATCTCATGAAACTCCAGCACTGACATTGGCAGCACCTACCATTTGATCAGAAATTCCCATCCCAAGTGTTGTTTGGGTGACTTAATAAGGTTGGAGAACAGAGGCTGCAATGTCATAGTCAAAAAATGTCTATGGTATAGGCTGAAGAAAAGTTTTAGTTATCAATCTTTTTCATTCCTTTTCCAGTGGAAAATTTCATTAGATTACCCTAATTTCACTTTCAAAGATCAACGCAGAAAGACTCCAAGAAGATGGGAGCTTAAAAATTTTATTTCCCAGGATAGGTGGTAAAAGTGATACCATTTTCATTACATGCTTTTGACTAATATTTTAAATAATAAAACACTCTAATTCTTTTCTCAGCTTTATTGAGCTATAATTGACAAATAAAATTATAATATATTTAAAGTATACAAAGTGTATTTGATATACATATATATATAGTGAAGGATCTCCACCAATGAGTTAACACATCCGTCACCTTACATATATATCTTCCCCCCCCCCTTTTTTTTTTTTTTTTTGGTAAGAACACAAGTTCTACTCTCTTAGCAAATTTCAGTTATACAATATGTTATTACCACCTGTAGTCACCATGTTATACATTAGATCCTCAAACATTATCCACCTTATAACTGAAAGTTTGTACCCTTTTTATTAGCTTCTCCCTGTTTCCCCCACACCTCAGCATCTTGCAAACACCATTCTACTGTTTCTATGACTTTGGTTTTTTCAGAATCCACGTATAAGTAATATCATACAGTATTTGTGGTTCTCTGTCTCACTTTTTCCACTTAGCATAATATCCTCAAGGTTCATCCATACCTTGACTATTGTGAATAATGATGCAATAAACATGGGAGTACGAATATCTCTTTGAGGTAATGATTTTGTTTTCTTTAGATATATACCCAGAAGTGGGATAGTTTGATCATATGGTAGTTTTATTTTTAATCTCTTGGGGTACCTTTATACTGTATCCATAGTAACTTTACCATTCATTCCCACTAACAGTGTACAAGGGTTCTCTTTTCTCCACATCCTAACCAGCATTTGCTAATAGATATCCTAACAGGTGTGAGGTGATATTTCATTTTGGTTTTGATTTGCATTTCCCTGATGATTAGTGATGTTGAACATTTTTTCATGTACCTCATGGCTATTCATATACCTTCTTTGGAAAATTGTCTATTCAAGTCCTCTGCCGATTTATAAATTAGGTTATTTCTTATTTTGTTATTAACTTGTTTGAGTTTCTTGTACATCTTGGATATTAACGCCTCATCAGATACTTGGTTTTCAAATATTTTCTGTCGTTCTATACATTACCTTTTCATTTTGTTGACGGTTTTCTTTGTTGTGCAGAAACTTTTGAGCTTGACATAATCCCACTTGTTTGTTTCTGCTTTGTTACTTTTGCTTTTGGTGTCTAATCCAAAAATTCATTGCCAAGACTGATGTTAAAGAAATTACCCACTATCTGTTCTTTTAGGAGTTTTATGTTTTCAGGTTTTACATTCAAGTCTTTAATCCATTTTGAGTTGATTTTTGTGTGTGGTGTACGATAGGGGTCTAGTCTCATTGTTTTGCATGTGAATATCTTGTTTACCCAACACTATTTATTGAAGACACTATCCTTTCCCCGTCGTATATTTTGTCTCCTTTGTCAAAAATTGTCAGTCTCATTTTTATTCTCCCAAAACATAACCTTGGAACAGATGTAGAATGGGGGTTCGATCATGGAATATTCTCTATATTTCCAATAGTTGAATCATGGAATAAACTAATAGTTCACTTAAGTTTCCAGCCCTTCCCTTTGGGTCTGATCTTTGCCTTATGATATATACAGCCACTACCTAGGTCATCTTAGAAATAACCAAGGAAATTAAAACGTGTGCCCAGAGCATGCATATTGAAAACCAATCATCATTGACATTTTGCTCTTCCTCAGCCTTCTTCTGTCACCTGCTGTGTTAACCTTTTCCTCACAATCACCAGTGATCCTTGAGTCAAAGCCTTTTTAGGGTAAAGCAGTCATAAATATTGGGGAATCTACATCTAGCACAGCATTTATACATAACGATAGCACAATACAACAAAAGCAACATAATTCAACAATAGCAACCATAGCATAATACACCTAATCTTGTAGAAACCAATGAGAAATGGGGATACATCTAAAGAGACAACCAATGTTTAAGACCATTACATGTATCTTCATATTGTTATACCAATTATTTGCATCCCCTCTTGATCTATAACTATTCAAACTTTATAATAAAGTTTTTCAAACCCTTTTATATAGTAATACTGTTGTTCAATATTGTGAACTAAATTTCCCAGAAACTTACTAGAACCCATCTACAAATTATCCATCTCCAACCCAGATTCTCCCTAAACACTTGGTGATATTATAATACAAAAGATGACAGTTCCACAATGAGAAGGTCCCACAATGATAAAAGCCTGAATAGTTTTTAAAAAGTACCTTGTAGCTCCAAAGTAAAAAAGAAGTGGAATTATAAATGAAAATAACAAACAGCTCATGGGCAGGTACTTTGGGGGCACGTATCCAGGTATGAGGCTCTTGATGTGCAGTGCCAGCCCTCTTGCCAAAATTAATACCAACACCAGCCCACCATACACACACAGCCTCTTGCTGTGTATTAGATTTTTATTTTCATTAAATATACTTTAATATGTTTATAGAAGGTTAGAGATCTAGTTCAATCAGCTGCTTTTTCTCCTATGCCAATTGAGTTAGTCTACACAAAGTAAACAAGATTCATGGGATGGAAAGAAAGGGAATAACTTTAAAAGCAAGAAATACTCTGCAGTTTTACGGCAAACTTGAAAACTCTTGCAATGGAATGTTTAAGGGAACAGAAAGTTTCAAGTGTCCTGGAGACCTGGGGATGAGAAACAGTTTTAAGAGAGCAGAAAAAGACATATGTTAAGTTATCAATAACAAACTTATCTAGTTTGAAGTTATACCTGGGATGAACGTGATAGCTCAAAAAGTAGTGGAAAATCATTTTTTATGATCCGTGTGCGATGTGGAGTAAGATTCCAAAAATTTGTTTGGATTATTCATAACATATTTAGCTACTTTGGTTAAATAAGTACTTAAGGACTTTCTGGAACCAAGTCACCATGCATTGTATTGACTTTCTGTGTTCCTGGTTCCTTCAAAAGGATCACTGAATGAAATTCTGGAACACCAGTTATTCATAAGCTGGGAAAATCTTGTTTTGTGTCCCTAATAATTTTACTATTATCCATTGTTCAAGAGGTCAACCAAGGCAGAGACTGCTAAAATTCCTAGCACTTCAGCTCTAACCAATGTCTTCATGCCAATTTCAGAGTTTACATATTTAATAATCATGTATATATCAATTACTATGTGCCAAACTTTATGAATATTAATTTATTCAATATGTAAATGTAATCCTTTCAGGAAAGCACTGTTATAGAACACAGTATTGATATTAGGAAACTGAGATTCAAAGAACAAAGAAACGGTAGTAAGAAGTAAAGCTAATGTTCAAATTATTTCAATATGTTAATAATATAAAAAGTCATATAAATTAATGTAGTTCTTTAAACTCATTAAAAGTTATTTATAAATTTCAGAAGAAATATGGGAACTCTAGCCATGTGTCGTCCATAGGGCTGGCACATATTATAACAGATTTATTTTTAAATACCCAGTCTTATTAAAGAAGAGGTTTCCATAAGCACTGCTAAAATTTAAATGAATAATTAAGTATACTGTCATATAATAAATATGTAGAGGTGCTATATTATATTTCCTTAGCCATTATTTTTATTTTGATTAATTTCTATGTCTATTTTCTAAGATGCAAAGAACTTTAGGTTTTAAAGGGCTCTAGTACTAAGAGAGTCATATTTAGTTATCTACTAGGCATTTTGAGCTATGAGGAAATATTGTGATCTGGGTCCTCCTCTCAAGGGATTTACAATTTCCTTGGGGAGGTATAGACCCTGGAATAATTTTTTTTAAAAAGAAGAAGAAACAAGGAAACAGAGCACAGCAATATTTTTTTGAAATATTATTTTTCAGATCACCTATATAGGATCACCTGTGGTGCTTACTAAAAATGTGGTTTTCTGGACTATACCCTAAGTCCACCTAATTAAAGTTCCTGATCCTCGTGTGCACTATATATTGACAATCAGCATAAAATAGACGAATAAAGATGTAAGAGACATATTGCATAAAATGAGAGGTCATCATGGGGAAGAGATTAAAGAATGTTGCATAAGCAAGTATTCAATGGGGGATAGAGCATATGATTCTTCCCTAACAAGAATACATAGCATTTGCAGAAAGAGCATTGTCTTTCCATTTGTAAAGACTAAAATACAGAAATATGAATTTCCTGATTATGAGAACCAGCATGTTTGGATATAAAGACTGGAGATTAAAGTCAGTGTGTTCTGGGACATAGATAATTCTCAATAAATATTCGTTGGTTGAATAAATTAACAAGACCTTAAGTGGAGGACTGAGGAGCTCAAAGATGTCCTCTGAAATAAACAATAACAATCAATGTCATTTATTTCAAATACCTCCTATAAAAACACTTGAATTTTTCTTTCCCTTGATGCTCAAAACAACTCTCAGTATGAATAAATAGTCTCGTAAATAACAAAATAGAAAATTCAGGTTCAGAAAGATTAAAGTAACTTGCTTGACTTCCTGTGGCTACTCAGTGAACCCAGATGTTCTTCCCTCCATTGGATATCGCCTCTTCACATCATAAAAAAAATCCCGGCAGTGGGACAACACCCTGTGCAAAATAAGTTTAATGCTGCAGTAGTCCATACTCTCTATCTGGTTCTTTGTGAATCTTATTTTCTAAGTGAAATTGCTCGTGTTCCTTTAGAATGCATATTGTTCTATATGAATTATTTTCTACTATTTTCTGGGGGAAAAGGTCTAGTTATTTCAATAAAGGCTGTATTTATTTTGTTACATATATATAGCAAATACTATTTGGTGTTTTTTGTAAGTTTATACTGTACACTTCAAGTCTCTACTTATAAACACGACATTGTTTTGAAAAGTGAAAAACTTCTTTTATCTTTCCAAAGATCAGCCCGTTGATCCTAATCCTGCACTAAACAGCAAACTATAATTATTTTCATGATTGGTTTGCTCAGAAGCCTAGCAATAACTCTGGGGTGAGGATGGTTAATGAGTACAACACATTAACCTATATTTAATGCTTCTTTTCAGAAATGAGATTCTGATTTCAGTTTAGATTACAATCACCAGGTCTGCACATCACTGAATCATCATCAGTATAATGTACACTGATAGCCTCAATGGTATTACTATAACAACAATTCTAAACTGAGACCTAAGAGTCAGAAATAAAGTCAAAAATTCTCAAATCTCAAAACTGTGCAATTTTAAGAAATGAGAGGGGTTTAAAGCTTACTGTCAAGCTGTAACTTTGTAATTTAATTAGTCTGCATTGTGTTGGTTCTCAAAGTTTGTCCCATCATTTTTCCATGATTTTCAAAATTTTCTCCAAGTTAGCTATTGATGAGAGTCCAGTAGTTCTTATTACAAAGTAGTAGGAAGGCAGGAAGGAAGGGAGGAAGGAAGGAAGGAAGGAAGGAAGGAAGGAAGGAAGGAAGGAAGGAAGGAAGGAAGGAAGGATGGAAGGGAAGGAGGGAGGGAGGGAGGGAAGAAGGAAGGAAGGAAGAAGGAAGGAAGGGAGAAATACTAATGTATTTTTTACAAAACTCAAGAGGCTGAATCATCTGGACAATTAATTTAATAGCTCCTTACTATCAATTCCTCTTTACAACTTAGATGGGTCGTAAAGAATTCACATCTCAAAACATAAACAGAATTCATTTTTTCTAATCTAATTCTTCAAAACACAGTAAAAAATGATGTTTCTAATTACTGAAATATCTTACAGTTTGTCATCTACTTTTTCTGTAAATGTATATGGAATTAAATTTGGAACCATAGCTAAATTACCTGAAAGATGTTACCTCATGTATCAAGGGCAAGAATATATGCACATATTGTTTTATCGCTTGGTTTTCTTCATGACACACACAAAAAATCAAACTACTTCAAGGTTTCAGGATATTGATTAATTTCGAATATATCATATATAAAAGTATGTTCCAAGAATGTAGTGATTTCCTGAACAATAAAAATAATAAACAAAACTTAAGACATACACACAAATTTTCAGTTTAAAGTCAAACATCTGTAATATTTTAGTGAGAGTATGGTGAATTATCCGGATTGTGGCTTCAAATCTTCATTTCAGTTTTCATGTGTAGATAACATACAAATTGAATTTCTTCTAAGTCATGATTGTATATGTGAATAGGTATTCAGGCATTGGTATGCAAAATCTGTACCCATAACCAGGAAATAGGGTAGAAATTGAGGTATTTCAGTAATCAAATGAAGTGTTACATACAAATGATTTCCTTAGATTATGTGCCTAAGGTATATCAAAACACTTAATAATCTATAAAAATAATATTTTAATAATAGTGAAAATGGAAAGATATAAATTGTTGAAGACAGAGAAATGGTGAGATTTGCTTATAGACTAAACATTTAATTTATACTGACACAAGTCTGTTTAAAATATTTTATATTCTCTGTCTATTAAATTGAATAATATGTAGACATTACAACCTATGGCAATATTTCAAAGGCCGAATTACAGGATTATGTTTATTTCATACACCTTAATAATCTATATGAGTATGAGACCCCTACAAATAAGAACAAAATAATCTATGTATTGTCAGTGCCTAGGAAGAAAAGAGGCCTCAACCAACATTTGCTGACAAGGATGTTTAGAATAGAACCCCAAGATGAGATAAATTCAGACTGACCCTTGGCTACATTATGCAGGACACGTAGTTCATCTTTACTGCCTTTCCTACCTTCATTTTTTTTTTTATTATGGAAAGATGTATGTAACATAAAATTTACCATTGTATATATTTTTAAGTATAAAATTCAGTGGCAGTGATGATATTCACAGTATTCTGCCACCATCATCACTATTTCCAGAATTTTTATCACCTAAACAGAAAGTTTGTACTCACTAGGCAATAACTCTCCATTTCCTGTACTCCTAGCCCCTGATAACCTCTAATCTAATTTCTATCTCTTTTAGGTTCCTGGATCCAATTTCCAACGTGGGGAGGGGTTTCCAAACATATAACAAGCAATTCTCCGGACACCAGCTGGGCATCCTACAATTCAACTCAATTCTCTTGCTGTCTATCTGGGGATAGTATCAGGCTCCACAGGCTAAGGGTTCAGTCCCTCAAGACTGCCCATCCCCCCCACTTCAGAGGCCAGCGCTACCTGTGCCTCTGACTGGCTGACTCCAGATCAGAGGTTCTAACAACCTGCTCTTTGGATTTCAGACTCCAGTTGCCACTCCAGGTTGTCACCTGGACTAACCAACAAGCTATAAATCAAAAGTTCCCATAACCTCTCCCCTGGGTTTGATGAATGTGCTAGAGCACCTTACAGAACTCAGAGACACATTTTACTTACTGGATTACTAGTTTATTATAAAAGAATATAACACAGGAACAGCCAGCTGGAAGAGATACATAGGGCAAGGGAAGTGGGAAGGGGCATGGAAATTCTGTGGCCTCTCCAGATGCTCCCCTTTCCCCAAATCTTCACCTGTTCACCAACCTGGAAGCTCTCCGAACTTTGCCCTTTGGGTTTTTATGGAGGCTTTATTACATAGGCATAATTGATTAAATCATTAGCCATTGGCTCTGGATCCAAACTCCAGCCCCTCTCCCCTCTTGGGAGGTCAGGAGTGTGGGACTGAAAGTTCCAACCCTCTAACCCCAGGGTTGACTCCTCTGGCAATCAGTTTCCATCCTTAGGTGAGGTCCAAAAGTCACCTCATTAACATAACAAAAGACACCTCTGCTGCTCTCCACCTGTAGGAAATTCCAAGGGTTTTAGGAGCTCTGTGCCCTAATGGAAGACCAAGTATGTATTTCTTATTAGAAATCACAATCATACAGTGAATTTGCTATTCTAGATATTTCATATAAGTAGAAAATATATACTTTAAAATTTTCTATTTCCCTTCCTTCGGCCACTTAGGTCCACATTTGATAATAGTTGATAAAATCTCCTCATATATAGTGCCCATCCCATCCCATTGCCCAAAGCTCCAGATCAAGTAATCATTTAACTCGTATATTTGCCACAAGAGAATCTGTCTTCACCCAAGTTTTGTGGAAGACGGACTGGGCATTCTCTTAAACTAGTGTCCAGTGAATTGAAAAGAAAATTAAATGTATTATTTCTTCCAAAATTTTTGATTTGTTCAAAAAGAAAAAACTTGTATAGATCCTTCTAGATGTGCTTGTGCCTCAATTCAAGAAATAAATTACTTTCTGTTTTGTTTTGTTGGTTGGTCTAGTCAGTGGCTTAATGGCCCCATTCCCACAGAGTTTCTGCCCTTTTAGGTACAAGCATTGTTCTTATTGGAAGGGCTTATCAGCAGGAACAATAGTGATCTTATTAGCTACGTCATCTCCCACTTCAGTGAATATTGTCCTGTTTTCTCTAAAGCTTCATCTTAACATCCTATCAACTAGAACCTAAAGTTAATGGTCTATGTCTCATTCTTTTTACGTAGCGACCAATGATGCATAAACTAAAAAACAAACATAAAAAAGATCTTCCTTTTCAATAAGGGAAATGTTTCAGCTTCTTCATCTTGTTTGACAGATTTCCAATGATACATTTCCTTGACAATCATTATTCCTGGACTTTTTTGCACATAGTCTTCAAATACCTACCTGCCACTTTAATTAGTGGTTTCTGTTCACACTACAAAAATTCAGAATGCAGGTGTTGAATTCATGCAGTTAATTAATAATAGCTATGATTTGGGGAAAGCAAAATATTTTGAAACACAAGTTTAGGAGGTAAATATGTACTGGTAAACAGTGGAACTATTATGGCACTGTTGTATAGCTGCCATAAAGTTGTTAATTTCTGTGGAAATTATTTCAATCTGTTTAAGTTTCAAGATCCCAAATACTCTTACTACATTACCTGAAGACTTAGAATAAAACCTTGCCTCATGATTACTAAATCTTTAAGTATTACCAATGAATCTTGTCCTTTGATATTATTTTTAAAGATTTGTATTCATCCATAAAACAACATGAAGAAAAGAAAATGCCATCTTAACAATTTTGCACTTTTTTTCCTCTATGCATATAGACCTGAATTGGATTCAGTTACCTGAAGATTACTGAACTATTTTCTGAGGGATAAAAAGCATTTTCTCAGGATATATTACTTTTGAGATATAATAAAAATATCTGGATACTGTAACTACAATCTAAATTTTATATATATATATGTCTATATATATTAATGTTTTGTTTACTAATGTATACTAATATATTAGATATAGTATTATTATTATAATTATTACCAGTATAATAACATTATTAATATTATTTTTAACAATATATATGTTTAAATTGTGAAATTCCAAAGTTTTCGAAGGAAATTTTTACAAATATTGGCTCTATAAGATGAAATGTCAGATCTGAGCTCACCTTTGTCAATTAAATTTAATTCTGTCATATATGTTAATTTATTTGCCTATGTATAGAAAATTATCATGGTCTAGTTGAGATATAAAATAAAGTATCTAATATTATAACAGCTAGGTAAAGGAAAATGTATACTGTTTTTTGTAAAATTTAGTGGAAAAGGTTTTTCAAAGAGAATATTCATCAGCTCCACGTTTCTTATCAGAACACTGTCTTCTATTTCTGGGGCCAATCTATTGCAACTTAGATTTCTACATCAAGCAAGAAGTAAGCAATTCATAATAGGATTTCCTTACCAACTTAGAAAAGAAATCCCTGCAGCCATACACAAAGGAAGAAAATTGAAAAAGAAAAGAGAATTTTGCAAGAGCAAATTCTGAGATGGAGTGATGGAGTAATTTCATAGAGAGCTGTGTCTTCGTTCAAGATAACTGGGCAAAGAATGTAAAATTAGTTATGCTATTAATAAATATATCTGATTTTTAAATTCACTACAGGAAAAATATAGTTTTTTGGATATAATTGATTTTGTTGACTATCATTACTAATATAACACTTATTAAATGACAGCTGTCATCATATAATGTCTATTTCTATTTGCCTTTCAATTAAAAAAAATCCCAAGAATTTATATTTAAAAGCTCAGTTAACTTAAATGACAGTTTATTTTATCAAAGAAATGCCATATCCATTTAAAAGTCTCAGGAATAGAAATAGTATAGACTAGAGCTATACTCTAGTATAGCTAGAGTTGGAATAACCTGGCATGTTCGTTAAAGCTCAGACTGCTGGGGCCCACCGCCAGAGTTTCCAATTCAGTAGGCTTGGGGTGGAGCCTGGGAATGTGAATTTTTACCAAATTGTAGGCGATTCTGACGCTGCTGATTCAGGCTTAAAACCTTAAGAACTCTGGACTAATTAAAAGTTTATCTTCACACTTTATTTAAAGCAAGTCTCTTTTTTTTTTTGAGCAAGTCATTTTAAAATTAGACATTAATCCAGAATTGTAGTATCAGTGCCTGAGATATCTATGCCAGATGAAGTTTA
The DNA here is from genome assembly GCF_965194825.1 of Balaenoptera physalus. Classification (NCBI taxonomy): domain Eukaryota; kingdom Metazoa; phylum Chordata; class Mammalia; order Artiodactyla; family Balaenopteridae; genus Balaenoptera; species Balaenoptera physalus. The sequence continues at coordinate 166,569,438 of NC_138890.1, read as the reverse complement.
TGTTAGACAGGGAATTCTAACTAGTTTGGCATTTGAAAACATTATAGAAATTTAGGTTTCTCTTAAGTTCCCCAAATTTTCTTTCATTCAATAAATGGATTTAATGTTTGTTCATGGGATTCTTTGAGATTTATGAGGAATAACGGATATATGAAAACTCAGATCATCCAAACCATTGGATTTAAAGCTGATATTTCTTCAAAAATACTCAAAATTAAGTTTTCTTAATCAGTCCTTACAACTTTTACTATTATATGACCACATGGACTCATTTGCGTCTTCTTTAATGAGAGCTTGTTCTCACTGAGAACTCAGGCACTTGCATTAACAATCATCTGAAAACAAGAAAGGAAGGAAAAGGAAGGAAGGAAAAAGAAGAAAGGAAGGAGACTGATTTTCATAAAACACAGAATATGTAGAAAATACAACACCAGTTAGACCTCACGCCTAAAAATCAAACCCCCTTGAAGCATTTTTCCTTTCTTGACTTCCGTCCAGGTGACACTCAGGCAGAGCTGGCTTCATGGACATGTGACCTGTGCAGTCACATAGGCCTTTGTGCTTTGAATGCCCCTGTGCTTGGTTGAATATTCTGCTGTCATTGCCTTGGAACTCTTAATAACTCTTTTAAAGGGGTTTCATATTTTCATTTTGCACTGTAGCCTGTCCTACACTCAGGTAATAAAATTAATTCAAATATCATGTTTTTCTTTTCTCCCAATGTAAGCTTATACTTGGGAAGTATATGTCTCAAAATTTAAACAATAAATCTTGGTATAATTATTTAAAGCCACAAATACTTCTAAGCATATCTACACATAGGAAATGTGTCAAGTATGACAAAATAATCATATAGAGGAGGACTAAATATGGAGAAAAAGAAAAGAAAATGAGCATTTGTACAGTGGGAATAGATTTACAATGAAATTAATCAAAGAAGAGAAAAAAGAATTTGAACCTAAGGACTTCTAGGATTTGGAGGGTCACTTCCATGTCTGCCAGGGGAAGGAAATCAGATTCTTGCATATGAGAGGACCATATTGTTGAGCAAACTAGATTATCAGTTAGTCTACTGCGAAATACACACAGGCAGATCTAATACTTTATAATTTGTGCCTGGAGAGATTTCTGGCCTATATGAGCATAGATAAAATCTCCCAAGAGCAAGACAAACCCATGACAAATCCATTGGGCATGGCTTCTATTAGGAAGTTCTTATTAATTATTAAATTAATTAATTATTAATTAATTGTTATATTAATTATAATATAATATAATAATATTATAAATATATAATATAATATAATATATTAATTATATAATAATTGATTATTGTTTATTTGGTTACCTACAGGAAAAAAATATTTTAATCTGATTGCACAAGTAATCAACATCAAGAGACAATTAAAAAAATATTTGTGTTATTTTCAGAGGCTCACCTTAAAAGAATGCCTCCATGTGAGGGCAGGAGGTAGACTGGACAGATGTAAATAGACATTTTGTTTCCACTGTAATGAACTTTCAAGTCTCAGGAAAACAAAACGTCTAACCCTTTCAGTAACTCATCCTTTGTTTGAAATAACAGCATAGGACAAATGTATTAACTGAGGAAGAAATTTTTCTAATATAGAATATTGTGTCTCTCATCCAGGAAGGATTTATTTTCATTAAAAATATGTAAATAGTAGATACTGAATTAAGATTACTCTAGAATTTGAATAGCAAACCTATAATTGATGAGCTGCATAAAGGAAAAGTTATTCTAAAGCACATCCTACATTTCTATGTACATAAAATTTTACAAATAAGATTCTAAAACTTCTAATTCTAAGGCAGTAGTCACACAAAAAATAATTACTGTATTCATCTATATTATTGTTCCTTTGAATTATGAGACTGGAGAGCAGGGTATATTTTTTTTTTATAAAATGAAGTAAAATGTACTTTGGAGCCAAATACTTGAGAATCAAGCTGCTAAGGTTTTAATCCTGACTCTCTCTTTGTAACAGTCGAGTTTGGGAAAATGCTTAAATTCTCTGAGTCTCACATTTTCCATCATTTGCTAATGATAATGATAGCAAAAATCTCATAGGGCTTGTCTGAGAATTAAATGAATCAGTAGATATAAAGTGCTTAGAATGGTGTCTGGTATTAGGTAAAAAATAAATAAAAATAGGTATTATTGTTGCCTTTGTTATTATCATAATATAGCAGGCCCTGAGACTAACATAACAATTACAAAAGGCCACCCAGAGGAAGTGATTTTTGAAACTGATCTTAAATCCCCCAACGAATGTTACATGCACATGTACTATTACATATGTAGCTTAACTGGTCTCATATATGACTTGCAGAAAGCAGTCTGTGTTTTACTCACCTTTGCATTACTTATGCAAACGTCCATGCTCCAAAACTATTGCTAAATTGAAATCCCCATATGACTGCAACTATCTGCACACTTGTTTCCAAATATTATAGAAAGGCTATATTCTTTAAGAAAGGGTAGAAGAACAAGAAGTCATTAAAATTTCAGTGGCCTGTAAGAGACCTTCGACATCATGAAGCCCAGGCTCTTCATTAGAGAGATGAGAAAACTTGACCAGAAGTCAAACTGCAGGTCAGAATCTCTAGCTAGTGAAAGCTGACACCGAATGCTTACACTGAGACCACAACCCAAGTCTGTTAATTCCTTCATCAACGCAGCTCAAACTAACACTGGGGATCAGGAGAACTTTTCATCCCCATGTGTACAGGATATCACGTTATAACATTTATAATAATAGCCTTCTCTCTACTGTTGAAAATGCCTAATGAAGGGATAAATATCCAACTACGTGCCTTGTTGTGCTGATAGAAAATGACACTTTTATTCTCTCAGAGGTTATGATCTTTTTAACAAGGAGAATCAATGCAAACCTTACCTGCAGAGGAAATGTCATCAAATTATACTTCATCATTTTAAGTTTCATGGATACAGGAAACCAAGTACAAGCCATGAAATTTCTATTAAAAAGAAAAGCTAACTCTAAGCATTATTAAGTTACGAGTCAAGTGACTAGAAATACAATATTATTTTTTTTCAGTAACAGCAATTCCATCTTGGCAAGGATCCAATTAGGGTTGGCCATGATGATAAACACGTTTGCTTGAAATCTCACATCTTTATGATGCAAGGTAGATTTTACTTTAGAGTCAACTTACATTTCTAAAACTATTTACTTTATTTTAGCACAGGTCATCAACTCTCAGACAAAAAAGAAAAATCTTTCCTATGACTCATTTTGATATAAATGTGCCCTGTTTTCAAAACTTGGCAAAATAAATTCTATAGTTTATAAAATAAACATTTGGTACAAAGCCAATCAAATTAGCACATATCTGAAAGCTTTGAAATATAGTCCACATACACAATGAAATTTCTATTCTGCTTGTATCCATTTTCTTAAAATAAAAACAACATACAGCCATCCAACCCTTAGCAGTCTCTACTGAGAGACCATCTCTCTGGGGATCCAAGTGGACTATGTTATACTGACAGCATAAAGCCTCTAGTTCCTCAGTATATTTCCAACTCAGTACAATGCTGAAAAATGGTGAGTATTCACAAGCATTGGATAAGTGAATGAATGAATGAAAAAGTCTATGGAGATTCTCTTGATGATGAATAATTTGCAACTACTGTGCTTAAAACAAGGTTCCTAAATAAAAGGCTGGTCTCAACTCAGCGGAAAGCGCCCCCCCCCCATTTACAAATAGGGAATGAGCTTCAAGATTTATTTGAAAGAAAAAATCAAAAAGAAAAATAATATGCATAATATACTACAATTGTATTTAAAGAAAGAAATGGAAGCAGTTATAGTTGATATTTATTCATAAAACATTTAGAATTATTTCTAAGAATTTTTATAAATTTTGAGTTAAAAATTAATTTACAATAATAGTTTTATAAATGGAAATAAAAGTGTTCCCTGCATGTGTTAAGTGAGGGAGAGGAGGGATGTCTGTAGAAACACACAGGGAAGAATTATTCTACACAGCATTTAAATTATTCAAATTTGAACTTTGTAAGAGAAATGTCTATTCAAATAAATTTTACAAATGAACTCCTCAATTAGGATATATTGAGTTTGATTAAATTTAGGTGTGTTTCTAAGAGGAACACTTTTATAGATAAATTTAAGCTACCCTCTATTATTTGGTGACTCTCATGTACTCAGATTACCCCCAAGGCTCTCGTCCATTGCTCCCAGACACCATTCATCAATAGGTTTATTTTTTTGTTCTGATAAAAATACTTTCCCTCTGCTAAATTTTACCTAATTGCTTTCTTGTGGATTTCTACCAAAAAGTATCCAGCAGTCATCATATCTTTCTGATAGCAACAGACACATGCTAAGAATCATTGATTTTACTTTCCACACTGGAATCCTGAAATTTGAGTCGGAGAGTTTTTCATTACAGACCACAAAGTAGACCAGAAAATCAGATGGGAGTACCTACAGATTTCATATTTTAGGTAACAGAATTAACAGTTTTTACAAACCTCACTGAACTGCTGTTTGATAAATTACCTCTTTATGAATCCAAGTAGTACTTTTAACTGAGAAAAAAATTTGCTCAACTTGATTTACCATAATTTCAGAAGATGGCACGATTTAATGCAGGGTTTCAATTACATCAGGTCTTACAAGATCTCATTTGTGCGACTTCATTGACATTGTAAAGCATTTAGCATCCCTTGGGCCTGGAAGAAAAGAGACTTGGAAATATGCTCTTACATGGACCATAATTTCTTTTTTCTATTTTAAATAAATTTTATAAGGAAAAGACAGACAATACTTATTGCTCACAATTTACTGCTCTTTGAGACAAATGAATTCACTTTATATTGATCCAAACAAAAATTTATTTATTCTTTCTTCTCTGGGACTCCACTCCCCCTAGAAAAAGGAATCACGTTTAAATAGATTTTTGAGAAAACAAAACTTTTATATATGTTTTAAAAAACATTAATTTAAAAATAATCTAACAATATAGAAATGCTACTTATCTGTCTAGATCATCTGATCTAAAACAAATTTTTTGACTTTAGGAACACTATATAATTAAAACATATTGAGGTTAAGAACCAAAAAGGACTTTTGTTTATGTGATCATATATGTTATTATCTACCATTTTAGAAGTCAAAACTGAGACATTTAAAGACATTTATTCATTAATTCATTTTAAATTACAATAAAATATATTTCATGTTAATGTAAATAATATATCTTTATTAAAAAGTATAATGTTTTACTATAACCCTCTCAAAAAAATAAAAAGAAGCAGGGAATCATTTTACAATTTTGCACATGTGTTTAATATCTGGCTGAGACAACAGCAGGGTTATCATATCTGCTTGTGCATTCCATCTGTTTTTGTTTTTTTTTTTTTACATTCCATCTGTTGCCTCCCACTTATATGTACCTGGAAAGAGGAGGAGTATTTTAAAAGGATTTTTAGATAACTGTGGATACTCTGTTTTGCTTTTACAACAAAGTTTGACAAGTTGTGGTTTCTTAAAGGTTAACTGCAATGTAGAATCTGAATTTGATCAATGTACTTTTTTTACTCTATTACATTAAAGTTCATTTTCTTGAATTCTGAATGGGTCATTTACCCATGTATGATTTTGTAACATCATTAATTGGTCATCTGAGATATATTGGTTCTTTGAATTATGCAGATAATCAAAATGTTGACACATTTTATTATATAATATCAAGACATCACATTTGTTAATATCACCAATGATCTCATCAGAAAAGTATTTGAGACTCAGGAATCTCTCAAGCTCATGATGACGGATACAGGTTCTGGGAAATTCTAATTTTCACTTGAGATGTCCAATATAATCATTGGCAACAAATACTATCAGTTGTTGTCCTTGAAGTGACAATCTCACTTTGTTGATAATTTCAAGAAAATACCTTTCAAATACACAAGTCTGAATAATTGGTGTGTCAGTCCTTGTTTAAAAAAAAACTTGTGTTCATATCAATCATTGTTTGAAATAAAAGTATATTTTCATGAAAAAGCAGCTGATGTAGCTCACATCTCAAACAGTTGCATAAATACTTCTACTCAAGACAAGCATCATATTTCATTTTGTAGTAAATGTGCTTAGTTTGTACTTCCCATTTTGTCACATAGAATTTTGAAAAGACATGTACTCGGAGGTCACCCAAGAGTTACTCTCAAGAATAGTAAAGAATAGTAAAAGGAATAAAAGGAAACTTCTAACTAAAGCAGAGTTATAAAATGGTAAAATGTTTCATAAAGTGAAGTTTTAGTTACATCTCACTTTATTACTTTACGTGGTACTTTTACTTCCTATTTTGTCAAAATAGGTTTCCAAAACCTAGCTCCATACAGGAATATTTAAATTTTGAATTTTTCTCAGAATTGCTCAATCTTCTATCATGTTGATGGAATGAATACTCCATCTCTTAAGGTGATTTGATTCTTCTTTACTTGGACTATAGAAGGCACATCTGATTTTGATATTAGCAATTTACCACAAACATTATCATTTAGTCCTCTGGGTCATATTATACATATTTACATTGTCTCTACATATTTTTAAGACTTTCATGGTTGAGATTAAATGTTGAAAATGAGCAAAAGTTTCTAATTAGCATTACTTTCCTAGCTACCTTCAATTACAGCCAAAATTTATTAAATTTCATCAGTATTCAAAAAATTATTGTGTGGATATCTTCACAATGCTTTCACAATATATTTGATTTGTTGCTTAATTTGAATTCTTTTTTAATAAAATGTATAGAAGTGCTCAGATTTATGCTGAGATAAGCTGAGTACAATAAATGAATACAAATAAACCTAAGATCATAGCCACTGGGTTAATTGGGTGGAACATGGGGCAATAGAGGTATTTATTATAACTTTGTGAATTGGTTCAAAATATCTGTTTATTTCATACAATGGTCAATGTTTCAGTTCAGAGAAAATTTGTGAGAAAATTGCTAAATTATGCTCTTGAGTAAAAGGAAAGTGTTGAGGTCAGGTAATGACTTAGAGAAAAGTTGACAGATAAATTTTCCCAGGTAAGAAGTATAGGTGGAAGGGAGCTAAGATCTGTACAATTCCGATTGTGGATTGAAAGAAAAAAAGAAAGAAATGTCTACTGCCATATTAGGGTTAATAGAAACAAAATAGGTGGAAAGTACTTTTAAAAAATGGAATCAAAAAATAATTTGATATTTTTCCTTAAATGACAAATCACACCATGTTAAATACAGAATACATTTCCTCGGAGACATTGCAGCAAGGGCGAACAGCTGCAGAGGTTATTTTAAGCTAATGGTTTTTAATCATTTATTATTTTACTGAATGGTTGGCTGGGGAGTTAATTTAGAATAGTATTTGTCTGTATGTGCAGTGTTGACGAGAATCCCTGTGGATGAATTTAATATAACAGGGTCTCACTGGGAGGCAAATGACTATTCATTCTCCAGCCAGTCAGAACACTTCCAACAGCTTGAGCTCTGCTCAGTGCTTACCAGGAAGAAAAATAACAGTGGCATAGAACGCTTAACCTTCCTTTTGAAGCGATAATTAGTCATAAAATTCACACTGGAGGAAAAGTAATTAATGATCAGGAATTGTTACTTATAGGCTGCTTCATTTGGAAAGGGGAAACCAGAGCAAGATGCTGGATTTAGGATCTGTTTGCCAAGAGGTAGTCAGCCAATACCCAGCCCGCATTTGTCTTGGAAGACTTCTGATCATAGGTGCCTTTATCATTCTCTAGTCCTCAGGACTCCCCTTATGTCATGGTAATTGCATTTCTTCCTCTGTCTCCAAGGTAGGCTCTTGAGAACTCTGAGAACTCCAGAAAGTTACCTAAAAGACAATCATCTCACAAAGTCTATTTAATAAAAACAAACAGCCTAAGGACCAGGAAAATTTTTTTGTAATTCTTATCAAGAAAACATAACTAAGTCTACATTGCACTCGCTTTATTAAAAGAACATGAACTCAAATTCTAAAAGATACAAATAACAATAATAATAATATGTTGTATCACGTATATAATATATATATATATTTATACTATATTTCTTCCTTGTTAAGGAAAAAATGCACACCTGAGGCATCTTAAGATTTTTGTTAAATAGAATTTTTGTTTCAATACACAACTTCTGTTGCACAATATCTAATTTTGTGCTGCTTAGATCATAAGTGACCAGTAAGAGCATCAAGAAACATACGTACCATAGAGTCATTTATGTACATACAATAGTTACAAGTGTGTATATGTGTGTGTAAAATATATTATTGAAATATTTTTTTTAAAAACTTCACAACTTATGTTCCTTTATGGGTAAGCTAAGTCTTTGACACCAGGCCTGTCTTTTGCCAAAGGCAGACTTCAGCTCCGGAATCTAAAAGAGTCCAGGAATCCCATCAATTCTCCTTTAAATACCAGCAAAAATCTAGAAAACTCCCTGAGGAATCAAAGACCTAGCTCCCTCTAAATGCCACAAGGTTCCTTAGGTTACCTCCTTTCTCCGAAATCCTGGATTCCATTTTAGGAACAAAAAAAGCAGAGAAAATAATCTTAAAGAGTGAGGTACTAAATCTATAAAAACTAATGATTTACTTAGCTAGGCTGATTAAAATACTCTTTTAAGCTTCTAAGTTTATTGGAATGGACTATGTTTACTTATTTTCCCTCTATTACTTATCAGGTAGGTGACTGAGAAAACGGGTAGACAAAGTTTCTTTACACATTCAAGTTGTAGTGCTATCAATTGTGTGATCATAATGCATTTATAAGATAAATAAAACAAGAAGACAGAGATGAAAAGAAGGAAAAGGACAAAGAATAAAGAATTGCATGGGTTTGGAGGTCTCTCACAATTCCCTTAGCTGACTCCCATCTCATCTCCTACGAATGCCTCTCTGCTTCTGTCCCACAGTTTGTGTTCTAGTGATTATGTTCATCTTCTTGTTACCTTGAAAGCCATCCTCTACTGACCTCAGATTTCCCCTTATTTTGTCACCGTTGGGTCTCAACACATTCTAGAAATTTCTCCTCGTTATGGTGTTCTTTTTGGCTTCCTTTCAGCAGCTCGGCTCTTCCCAAGTTCTGTCTCCAGTGTTGGTGGCCATTGATCAGGAAGTCTGTGTGGTGGCTTCAAGTTGATTATGTTCCCGAGAAAACAAGTAGCAAGCTTTCTTGAAAGTAATTATGACAATTTATGAGTCTGAGATCAAAATATGCATATAAAATATGAATTAATATAAATTAATTTTGAGTTACTTTTGATAATGCTGTTTCTCCAGTGCATTTGACTAGGGAATAGACACTATGGGAAAAGGCACAAAATGCCTTAATTGTCCTTGTCCAATGTGCAGTTAGATAATTCCAAAATCCAGAAGTTGAGAGGTCACCATGAGTTTCTTTATTTCTTTTTGCAAGTTATTTTCAATAACTGGCTAGCAACGTGTATAAGAAAACCTTGCACTCTTCAGTGGCCATTGACACTACCCTTCACCCAAGACAGAAAATGGCAGATGATCGGCAAAGAGGAGCATGGAGTAAACCTGGAGAGATGAAAACGGCCAGGCTATTATTTTAGTTGGGGGACTTTATTCTCTAGACAAAAAGGGGATAGTGGAAGTATTTTAGGGGAGAGAAAGATATGATGATTTCATTTAAGAAAGAACACTTGAGAACCAATAAGGAGGAGAAATTGGAGGAATTACCTTTTAGAAGTGGGAGACTAGGAGATTATTTTTAAATTACCTAAAATCATTTAATTTAACAGAAGGTTAAGATCTGAGCCAAGGCAGAAAAAGCGAGGATGAAGAGAAGGCTATGGCCATGAAAGATGTCAATGTGTTCTATTTGCATTTAAAGGACTGGCCTCAGTTTTGTTAGTACTAATCCTACATTTCTGCCTGTGCTTATTTCTGATCATATGGATGATCATAGAAAATACAGGAAGAGAAACATACTTATCAAAATAATCATGTGGGGTCAGTTCTATAAATTTTGAAATGGAAATGGACATATTCTGTATGCAATTAGTCATGTTTGTATAAAACTCGGCTACAAAGTTCAAGTTATAAAATGTCATGTATGAAAAGTCATGGAGATGTAATGTACAGCACGGCGACTATAGTTAATAATACTGTGTTGTGTACTTGAAAGTTGCTAAAAGAGTGGCTCTTACAAATTCTCATCACAAGAAAAAAATTTCTATGTATGGTTATGAAAGTCAATTAGACTTGTGTTCATTATTTTGCAATATATACAGATACTGAATCATTATGTTGTACATCCAAACCATTATAATGTTACATAGCAATTATAATTCAATACAAATTTTATTTTAAAGACAAACAAACAAACTTGACAGAATGATTTGCGAGCCACCAGAATGGAGTTCACAGTTGAAGTGACTGGAGTTGAGAATATATGAGCAAAGGGTCCAGAAAAAAATAACCATTTAAAAATCTGAGTAACACTGAATTACACTAGTGCTAAGTAGTGATTTGCAAATTACAGTGCATTTTTGATGTGCTAGACACTGGGAGTAACATTAGCCAACACTTAGGGACAAATATCTATGTTTCAGACACTCTTCTAAATACTTCACATATATTTTTCATTTAATCATCATGACATCATGCTTAATTCATAAATATTATCATTTTCCATTTTTTACTTATAAGGAAATTTTAAAATGTTTTAATTAATTTTTTCTTCCAGTTTTATTGAGTTATAATTGACATACCACACTGCATAAGTTTAAGGTGTACAGCATAATGACTTGACACACATATATATTGCCAAACAATTACCACAATAAGTTTAGATAATGTCCATCACCTCAAATAGTTAAAAAATTTTTCCTTGTGTTGAGAACTTTCAGTATCTATTCTTTTAGCAACTTTCAAATATATCATACAGAATTATTAACTATTGTTAACATTGTTGACTAGTCATCATGTTTGTATATTATAGCCCCAGTACTTATTTATCTTACAATTAGAAGTTTGACCATCTTTACCCAATTCCCCCTTCCACCACATCCTGTCTCTAGCAACCATAAATCTGGTCTTTTTTTCTGAGTTTTTTTAAGATTCCACATATAAGTGAGACCGTACAGTATTTGTCTTTCTCTGTCTGATTTATTTCATTCAGCATAATACCCTCAAGGTCAATCATGCCATTGTTGGAAATTTCCTTCAATTTTATGGCTGAATAGTATTCCATTGTGTGTGTGTATGTGTGTTTCTGAGTGTATCACACTTTATTTACCCATTTATCTGTGAATGGACATTTAGAAAATTGAGGGAGAGAGAATTTAGTAAATTATATGAAATGTGATGATGTTAAGAAGTGGTAAAGCAAGCTTTAGACCCAGGCAGTCTAGCATAAGAAGCCATGCTTTCTGCTAGTAAGATTCTTGGCCAAGGGTTAGTCTCGCAGTGCTGATAAGAGAAGCAGAAGATCCAGAAATAGAGCAATGAAGACATTTTGAGGAGGATGTAGCCAACTGTGTCATGTACATGCAAAATGGTAAAAAAAAAAAAAAAAAAAAAAAAGAAATTGGTAGGATTTGGCAATTAGAACACCTTTGGTGACCCAGGAGCAGAATATAGCCATTGGGAGAACTTCTGCTGATAAATGTATTGGGGAGGACTGTGCATAAACCACTGCTCTACTTAGGATGCAAGCCTACAGAAAGTCGTGCACTTACATCACTACATGAGTCAAAGGCTGAGGGAGATATGCTATGTTAGGTGTAAATTGTAGTTTCCCTAGGATTTTCAGTAATATTCTGTGCTGGTTGCTTTGGGATTTGAGCTTTATCTGGTTTCTTAATGCAAAAGGATGTTGACTTTCATAATAGTAAGATTTCAGTTTTGAAATATAAATCAGCATGATTGCATAATGTGTATGCATGTGGGCACACGTGTTGTGCATGTGTGCACATTTGTGGAGTGTTTGTATATATGTGCATGTGTGTGTAGTGTGTATTTGTGTATGTATATATGGTATATGTGTGTGTGTGTGTGTGTGTGTGTGTGTGTGTGTGTGTGTTTGGGAAGGGAATGGTAGACCATCTATCTGGAAATCTACCTATGAAATCTTCAGTGAAGAGATTTCACTAGGTTTCTAGGTAGGGAATCAAACTAGTAAATATGTGACTTGACTCAAAGACAGCCAAGTCTTCTGTGTTGAGCATGTTTCTTGTTAAAATTTGACGCATGCTGTGTGTTTTCTACAGTACACTAACCGCTATCTTCAGCCCGCGTGGAGAAGACAAGGGAAGGCTACCTTATTCTGTCCATGAAATTCTGCACTTTACTCTGGCCAAATTGGTCCTCAGCAGAAACCATTCAACAACACAGTCAAACAGAGGCTCTCTCAAAACTCAAGGCTAGACTTCAAGTACATTAGTGAGCTTGTGATTTCTTTGGTACAATTTCTCTTTATACTATGTTTGATAGTTAATGCTGTGATCCACATTCATGGGCTCTAAACCTTATGGTCCAACAGCAATAGCCTTCTCTTGTTACAGGCATGTGTACAAACTTTCCTAGAAAATAGTTGAACCCACAAGAAGAAGAAGAAAGAATGTTATGGATCTTTCTGCTGAGAGATGGTACAGAGAAATCTCTTCTACAGTTCCTTTTGGGAAGAGACTATTAATGTTTCCAGGTGAAAAAAAAGAAAAAGTAGTTGATAAAGAATTCTTCAACCCAAATAATGTGTTCTAAAATATTACACATTACAATGACAATAGGTAATGTCTAGTTCTGAAGTTTGGACTTGGGGAAATATAAATGCTCCCAGAATGACAATTTTAAAGCATGATCCAAAAAGAATATAATTCACAACTTAGAGACAGTGGTGAGTATTGAGTGGTAAGGGAAGCGAGGGTGAAGTGCAGGTGGAATATCCTTTCACACCCACATTAAAATTACTTTTCACTTTTCTTCTAATCAACACATAAGAATAAAAATAAAACATTTTCTTCAAGTAGTTTTTGGCATAAATGAAGGCTGTTCTTATGGAAACATCACCTCTGTTCTGAATGTTCATATTAAGTATCAGAAACCCTGCTTTCAACTTGATGAGATTTGTGCTTAATTTTCTGCATTGAGAACTTGACATGTTTCTGGACAAAGTTTGATAAAGACCAAGTAAGTTCTTGTGAACTTTGTTTGCAGTGCATCATCACATATGAGTTGTTTGCAAATAAGAGTTCTGGATTCCTATGTCCCCATTTTCTTCTTTATTTGAATCCTTGATTTCTCAGTGCACTTGCTCCCAAGGTGTCCAAATACTACTGACCATACTAGGTCTTACCCAAATACTGCCTAGTGCCCATATACCACATTCAACTATTCCAATGGGAAAAAATAATATTTACTTCTTCCTTTATAAGTGGTAACTCAGCATTGACCTGTGACAATATTCTCCATCATCTGCCTTTTGTATACCACTTGCATCCATCAGTAAATCTCTTTGGGATGAATCCTTACTGAACTAGAATATCACAAATACCTGAAATTCTATGTCTGCTATGTTTGTCATCCATTTCTCATCCCAGGCTTTACAGTTTACATTTATTCATGATTACTGTATTTCTATTAGTACTAATAGAAAAAATATACCATTTCTTAATGGTTCACTAGAGAAGACCATAAATTGTAGAATGCGAAATTGTTGTCATATTCAAATTCTGTCCAAATACAAATCCCCAATGGTTCACATGTCCTGTGATGATTTTCCTTGGTGACCCTAACTTAGAGACATTTTGTCTTTTCTCCAAGTGCAGTTTGCATTTATGGCTCCCAGAGTAAACTTAATCACATATATTTAAATTCCATAGCTGCTCTCTGTGTAAATTATTTCCCCAGCAGTGATTAATCTCCTTGTCAGTAGGACCTATATTATTTTTCCTCTGTATCCCATGAAGTGCCTAGAATACTACTCCGTAGTTACTTGAAAATGTGAATAGATTTGATTTAGTAATGTCATAAAAGGGAAATTATAAAGAATATTTAATCTCTTCAACTGTTAGTTTTCTAGACTTGAGTTCTAACTTGTAACTGTAAATTCCTGGAAATCAGAGAATGCATCCTGTTGCCACATTCCCCCCTCAGCATCCATCTCAGTGCCCTCGAAGTTAGAATGTAAGCTGCATAAAGCCAGGGATGCTGGCTCTTTCATTCACCTCTACAGCCTGACGCACGGAATGGGCCCTAGATAAATGCTTGTTGAATGAAGAAAGTGAGTTGTATTAGATAATTTCTGGAATGTCTTTCTAGTCCAAATTCCTTTTTTCTGCGAATCCTTCCTCCCTAACCAAAGGTGAGTCCCATAAGCAGTAATGTCCTTTCCATTTTTTGCCATAACCGATTGGACCTATACACACTTAGTACACAACTTGCCATCCAGATTCCCCTGTATTCTTGCTGAAATGTTCATTGGACGCACTGGAGTACATTACAACAACAAAGCTTGTGGGTGTAGTGAATCGCAGGGCTGGGACAGCCACGTGCTGCCATGGCTACAGATGCAATAACTCAAGCATGATGGCTCTGGGGAGCAGAGACATCCATCTGTGGAGAGAGACAAATGGAGCAAATGCCAAGAGGAGGAGAGTTAGAGGCAAGGATGGAGAAGCTTTGCCCCAGGGCCCTTTTCTGGCCCTGCTTCTGATCCTTTGAGAAGTTGGCTCATCTCCTACCCTGTTTCCATGAGTCTCTCCTAGGAATTAATAAGTTAGCCCTCAGGGTTTCCTATTATTATGTGACCAAAAATAATTTACCAATTTAAAATATTCAACAAAAACTGTACAATAGAGGTTGAATTGAGAAGACATTGAGGGTATTTTAACTGATAGTTAGGGACCTTGGACCCCAGTTGCAGTTCTACCATAGGCTAAGGGTATCATCTTTGTTTCTCCATTGGTGAGTTAAGGATGCTGGACCAGATGATATCCATCAATGCTCCTATCCCCCAACTTTTGTGGTCCTGCCATGACACCAGTCACTTTGATAAAAACTATAATGTTCAATTAGCCTAGTATTTTCAAATACCCAGATATTTTATCACACGCGAGGGACTTATCTAGATATTTACAGCATTCTTTAGCTTTCACCTAGATAATTTAAGTTAAACTGGTGCAGTCCCCTTTCAAATTCACTTTTTAGCTCTTCACATTCATACAGCACCAGACTTTATTTCTTTCATTCTGAGATCTTTCCAAATAACATTCATGAAATCAAAATAAAGCTTGAATAGGCTTTTCTAATTACTGTGCATGGAACACCTTTTTTTTTTTTACATTTACAGAAGGCTCTCTCTCATTAAAAATTTA
Source organism: Balaenoptera physalus (assembly GCF_965194825.1). Lineage (NCBI taxonomy): Eukaryota > Metazoa > Chordata > Mammalia > Artiodactyla > Balaenopteridae > Balaenoptera > Balaenoptera physalus. The sequence goes on along the minus strand of NC_138890.1, from coordinate 166,554,024 downwards.
GTATCACAATTTTATGTTCTTTTGTTCTGAATATATTAAAGTAGCTCTCCCCAACAAATTTACAAAATTTCCTGGGCATATGTAAATATAGAAGACTCGGTACAGGCCTTGTACCAATCAATATAGACCCAAGGGACAGAAAGGGAAAAGATAGCACATTGCAAAGAATCCAGTAAACATTTATCATTACATCTTAAAAATCCTTTCACGCTGGCTTCTATGTAGTTGCATAATAGTTTTTAGATTAAATTAAAGTTGTTACAGTTTGAAAAGAAACACATTTTAAACTCTTAACTCGTTCTGTTCTTTTCCTTCTCCCATTAAGCAACTGCAGAATACGTCTCCTGACTCAAGTCAATTAGTATGCATAAAATCATACTTATGTGACACAGCAACATTAGCTGCCCAAAAATGCTTTAAACAACCTCTCATAGCTTAGCTCAAAATACTAATTTTGTGCATGCAGTTATCTCTCATATGTTTTTCCAGGAAAACTCATGTTAAAAAGTTGGAAGAATGATCTTCCTGACCCTGAGTTCATCACTAGAACCACGGCATTAGCTCAGTGACCTAATCCATATCATGCTACCATCCAGCTCTGTGCCTAGACATGCACAGTCAGTTAACAAGCCTAGGAAAAAACATAAGCCAATTTCTACCTATTGAGAGAACTGGTTTGAGCCCCCAGACTGATTTTAGTGCAGCAGAATAAGTTACATGGGTAGCTGACAGGAAGGGTGTGGGAAGAGCCAGTTGACTACCATGTATGAGGAGGAAAACCAAGAGATAATGTTAAAATGAGGATTCAAAGAAATCATGGCAAACATGTGCAAAGAACACCAAAATAGTTTAGTTTGACTGAGTTGATATTGCACGAAGTAGGAAATACATCTGGAAATTCAGATTGGAACCAGATTATAGATGGCATTGATTACCAGGCTAAGGAAACCAAAACTCAAACTATTCATAAGACGCCACTAACGATTCTCAAGCAGAGAACTGACTTAGAGCAATAGAAACAGAGTGACAATATTAACTTCAATTAATATGTCATAATTATCTATATTGCACATGGTACTGCATGGAAAATAAAGACTGAGGCATAGTACCTGCCTTTAAGACAAAAAAATACACACACATACAAAGTAAAATAATCAATAAAATATACCTATACTCTAAAGCAGAAAAGGTTAACTCCTATAAGAAAGGATCAAAATGCTTTGGTAATCTTATCAGCCTCATACATTCTTTGCCTCTGTATCTTTTTTCTTCTAGTCACTGATTCCATTTGGTTCACTACCAATTCAGAAACAAATATGATTTTAGGTAAAAATTATCAAATTACCTTTAACCCAATGTTCTGAGACTTAGCAAAAATTAACTTTACTACTCATGCTTAATAATAGCTAACATCCATTGAACATACTGTAGATACCAGGCATATTCCTAATCATTTTACAAGACTTATATCATCTAATCGTTCCAAAAATACTACATGTTAAGTTTTATTTTCAATTTCTGAGGCTGAGAGATATTAAAGAATTTGGCCAAGGCTACACAATTTATGCTTTTAGCTCTTAGCCAAGACATATACTGCATACTATGTAATTTAAAATTTAACCTCAAACCCAAAATCAAGAGCCCTCACATTGTCCATAGTCACTACCATTTCACTGAGTTCCCATCTCTCCCTTGGGCTCAGGTTCCTTATACAGGCTCTGTCTTGTCTTTCCTGCTTTAGTCCCTGTAGGATACTGAATCACTGCTCATCAATCTCCAATACCCCACTTCATGGCACCACTCCCCAAGGGACCACCACAGTGTAGAACTCAGGCATGGTCACGTGACAAGCTTTGGACAATGATATTTGAATGCAAGTAACAGATACTCATTTGGTGAAGGATCTTGAAGAGCAAGTAACAGTTCTCCATCACCTCTTTTCTTTGCAAGATGGTCAATACCTGATAAAGATAGTTCCCACAGCCTGGGTCCCAGAATAAGAACTGAAAGAACAAAAATAAAGCTGACCTGCAGTAGACCCTTCTCCAAGGAGAGCCAGATTCAGATGCCTTCTTCTCCTGTTCTAGATGCACTTCTTGCCCTTTATCAGCCCCTGAGGTTAACACTCCCCTCACAGCACTGATTTCCACCACTAGTGTTGCTGTAGGTCATGTTCCACAGGAAAAAGAGGCCAAGACACTGAGATTTGTGTGCTGGAGGTTTGTTGAGAAGTAATCTATGGAAAAGCACCTGTGACAGGTAAAGGAAGCAGGACTGAGCAGTTGGAAGAATTGAGTTGTGATGCATTTGCAGTGAAGTCTTCAGGTGAGGTATGTGGAGATCTGGATCTGCAAGACCCTTCAGAATTTTCCCAGGTGAAGCAAGACGGCTGCAGTTTCATATGTTCCTCCCACCCCTGTATTGACCAGCCTTTGAATACAGGCTGCTCCCTTGAAAAAGGCAGCTTCTTTGGCCTATTTCTGGACAGGGACTTACCCATGAACAGTCAGAGTTGACACTCCCCAACTGGGACAATGTTTGCACCATTCTACAGAGGTCTCTTCAGCATACCACAGTACCCACTCTAGCCAGCCATAGTGAGTTCCACCCATCTGAAAATAGCTTCTCCAAGATCCTGGTTGGTTTATTTTTTCCTAGGAAAACTTACACAAGGAAGGTTGGTGAGTCAACTACAGCCACTACCACTGCAGCTGGTCTTAAGGCCACAATAGGTACTCATCATCTCTCCTCTATGCCCTATGCCCTACCTCCCACATCCTTCTCTAGGGCCTCGAATGGCCTTGGGGACTTATCAAGTGTGGTGAACCAGAGCCTCATCTCCAAGGGCTCTGTGCACCTATCCACATGTCCTTCTCAGGGTGTAAGCCAGTACCATAGCCCAGGATAAGACCATACATGTAAACCCTTACCAATCCCATGTAAAGGTAAACTGCTTCTGACCTTCCTTTAGGGAGGTGAAAGGCAAGCATTCACCATATCAATGGTTACATAGCAGGTAACTGCAGCTCTACTAATAGGCTTTATAGTATTACCATATTTGCCACTGTTAGCATTATGACTTGATTGAGTTACATTGGTACATGTCTTCCTCCAGGATCCGTTTGGCTTTTTAGTGCCAGCTTGGTAAAGTAAATGGAGATATCATGGGAGCCATCATACATGCAGCTTTTATGTCTTTAAGACTGACAGTACTCTCTGATAGTCCCCCCAAACGCAATACCACTTGTATTTTATCAACTTACCCAAGAGACTGGCAGTTCAGAGGCTCTCCTGATATTTTCTAATCGGATAGCTCTTATCAATAGGCCCAGTGATTCTTCATTCCATTCAGACATACAGGAAAGGAGAAATGACCACTGGGTAAGTCTGTGAGCCAAGTGGATCCTCTATGAAACAGAACTAGGTCGGGGTTCTATTTATTAGCTCTGTTATGCTGCCTCCCTAAAAGGGAACCCATGATGAATCTCAGGGTTCCCAAATAAAAATTTCAAGATGGACTTTTGCCTAAGAAATCTCAAAATATCTGGGTATTCTCCCTTTCCCTAGTGTAAGGTTATATAAGTAAAATCTGTAGGTCACTTTGAGGAAAGACTGGGAGATTCATTACTACATTTTCCTCATTTTGATTCAGATTTTCTTTCAGCCTAAAAGTTCAGTATCTGAGAACAATCTTAGGTCCAGAAATTGTGCAAGGAATCATAGCTTTTCATTGACGTGCTTGCCCTCTGCCTCCTGATCATCTAGCCATTATTTATTTTGGTTATAGACTGAATATTATCTTTGTGGTTTGCCCATATATTATACTTTTGTTCCTGAGAATGTTGTGTTCTATTAAGCACATCCAGAGCTCTTTTGGGTCAAGTCTCCCAGATGCCATTCTTACCTAGCTATTCATTATGAATATCATGTCCTTCTTAAAACTGGTGAATAAGCACTGTGATATGACCTTTATCATTTCAGTATCCTATCAATCACCTCCATCTCTATCAGGCAGCCCAGCATTTGCTATTATCAGAATGTTTAATCTTATTTGACAGCTGTTCCTTATGCAACTTTATTGTCTATCCTTCTTGATCCAGCACTTTCACTATCTGAATCCAAATCCATTCTCTCTGCTCCTGCTGGAGCATATTGCTTAGGCCTTGCAACAATTTGGCATATAGTCCCTTTCTGTCCTTTATAGTTCCAGCTCTTTCCCAGTTGGGTCAGGAAAGAAGGTGGAATTAGATCTTGCTGTGATCTTGCAAGGTAGAAGCCTCTGCAATGTCTTGAAGATAGGGAAGAGTGCTAACCTCTCATAGGGAGGAGTGGGATATTTCTGCAGAAGCTTCAGGGGAATCTAAGGACTCAAGCCTATGAAGACATCAATCCAGATGTTCTAATTCCAAGTATAATGGTCTCATTCCTCCACAATCAAGGTCCTGACTTTGGCGTACCAGATCTACAAATGTTGAAGATTCAACCAACTCTGGAGTTCTGCCACTCTCATTAATAAGACCTGAGCCAGATCCCCATCTTTTTCTGCCTTCTGACTACAGGAGTTTAGAGTCAATGGCTCTCTGTCCTCCATGTTTTGTTTTATGTAGGAGTTATTCACCTTCAGCCTTTGTCTTTCTTTAATGCATTGATGATCTTCAGCAATAGCCATCCTATTTCATACAATTACTACTTCCTCCAAGCCCATCACACACCTGCAACCAGCACATTCCCTTCCACTACTATTCCATCCCAATGAGAGTTGAATGTTCGTACCACAATCACATGCCATGACCCATCAGTGTTCCATCTTCCCCAAGGAATGAGATTTCCACTGCCAGCCAATCACTGGGTAATCCAGCTTGAAAACCCTATTATAAAATTCACCTTCCTATGCCAATAACTGGCACCACCTGTCTTAATAAGGCCCAGGAAACAGACGCTGAGTCTCTAAAGTTTACATGCAAGCGGTTTATAAAGGAGAAAACGGTTAGCGGGGTAGGACTGGGCAGATAGATTGAACTGTGAAAAACTTTCAGCAGAGGACTCAACTGGATATTATGGGAAACTGGAGCTGGCAAGGTCCATGCCTTGTTTCAACTGAGGCAAAGATGCCATGACTTTCTGCTGCTATATCAAGTCGTTGGATACAGGCTGCCTCCAGGAAGTGAACATAACTTGGGCAAAGCAGCCTCCTTCAGCTTAGGGCAGCTCCTAGAGAAGAACTGAGCTCTGAGCAGTCAGTAGACAAGACTACCAGCAGCTGTGAGAATGCATTCCTAGTTCCTAAAGAAAACCATGTACTGGGATAACGTCCTCAGCTAACTTCCAGGAAACTTCCTCTAAATTTGGTATTGATTAGTCATTTTGCTAATGGTTAAGCTCATTCAGCCCCTTTAAAACCTCTTATGTATAACTCATATCACTCTTTTGCCCCAAAGCTGTCTTGACAGAATTAAATACAAGTTTTTGTTCCTCTCCTGCCCTCTCTTGGCAAAACTGGACAAATAGAATGTCAAGAAAATGCCAAATTTATTCCCTATGATAGCTCCAATAAAGGACATTAGCTGGTTACAGATTTAAGGGACTTCTATTACTTGAAGTTTTGTGTTTTAAGGACAATCTCATGGTCTTATAAGCCTTCAATTTAAAGTTTATTATTCATATCAGACAAGGAAAACATATTTTGGAGGAAAGAACTTACTTCTCAAAAGCAGAAATTAATGACCGTTCATTTAGAAAGCCAGATCACTGTAAAGTTTCCCAATTTGAGTCATTAGGTATTTACTTATTGGCCACAATGCACAGGATACTATGGGGAGACAGATAGCACATGACAGGACACTAGGTCTTTGCTTTAACAAACTTCATTACATAGAAATAAACCTCATTATATAGAAGAAAAACAGTAATTTACCCATTCAAACTTTGTTGATAAATGCCCAAATGCCAGTCACTGTCTAGGCAATTTAGGTGATACAGAAATAAACAACGTTTGACCCCTAAGTCTAAGTTTGCAATTTAATTGGGATAGCCAGAAAAATATAAAACTGAGTACACGAAATGAGACAAGGAAGTAGGTAGTATAGAAAATGTGCAAGCAAAGTATTTGGCAGAGGTGAGAGAACCAAATTCATCTGAACTTTGAAATCTCTGGGACATATTTCACAGATGTTATCAGCACCCTTCAGAGAAATTCCTAGATAATAGTTATTCATATAGAAGCGTACAGAGAACTAGGAATGCAACAGCTAATGAAGCTGATCATACAGACATATGGGTAAGCTGCTCATAAAGGCTGTAATCAATAACAGAAACTGAAGTAAATATGCCTAGAAAAGAATCCATCGGGGAGTAATGGGAAAATAGTGCTTCTTCCAAAGCGAAAGGAAGCTATTACCTTTAATATTTGTGCATGTATCTGCTTGTTTTGTTTTGACTGATAAATGTGTGGCAGTTTTCAAATGGGTAAAGACACCAACCATCTGAAATATAGGTCACTGACAGTAGGTGAACCAGAAAATCAATACCCTACATCCAAGGAAGTATTGATTTGTTTAACAAAAAGGGGAAAATACAATGCACCCAAAAGTTTAATAGAAAATAAACCTTAGACTGCACTCCAACAATGGCAATATATGAACTCTGAAACCACAAAGAAAAACTAACACCAGAGAAATTTTAGGCAAGTCAAAGTCTCAGAAATTCATATCCAGAGACTGATAATGAGTGAATTATGTTGGAATTCATTTGCTTATTGGCTAATTGTTACATTCCGTCTTCACAAATATTTATTAGTGCAAGAGAGCATAGATTACTCTGTTGACTATAGTATTGTTACAAATAATGAAGTGTGAATTTTAAAGGATAAAATAGATATATCTGTGAAAAATATGCATATTCTTAACATCTTTAAAATGTTGCTTTCATGGCTAAACAGCCCTTCTAATGACAAATATAGGTGTGTGTTCTTATCTGTTGACGTAATAGTATTAATTTTGCCTAGAAAGTCAGTCAACATTTCTTTCTTTTTGTTTTCTGAGCCTTTATTTAGTTTCCTTTTACTTAAAAACTTCAGTCTTGTCTGGCCTGAATAATCAAGACCTCCTTCAAACACTGGGCATATTTTAGTTCTTGGTATAGATGGAGGGCTCATGAGTATCCAACATGTTGATAATCTAAAACCAGGATTTCATATATGTATTTCCCTACTGAATCAAAAATATTGGAATATACAATAAAAAAGGAATAATTTTAAAAGAAACAAACATGAAATAAATTTAGTCTGATTCTGTTTCTTTTGGTCTTCTAACCAAATTTACCCATATCCAAATGTTCCTGGTCACATTTTTCTCTCTTAACTTATTAAAACATCCAGAGATTCCATTTTGGTGCAAAACTTAAGAGACAATACCTAAACAGGCAGCCCAGCTGGAAAATACAATAGCGTACAAACTGCACTTCTCACTGAGAGTACCTCAATTACTCAGAAAACTTTTAAACATATGTATAAGAGTGTTTATTCAAGGTTAAATGTCAAGGAAGAAGAGAAGTTAGCATGGAAATCACACATCTCATGTTTGACATTTCTCTAGTAAAGGATGATTATCCTTGACTTTTTTTTTTTTTTTTTAACATCTTTACTGGAGTATAATTGCTTTACAATGGTGTGTTACTTTCTGCTTTATAACAAAGTGAATCAGCTATACATATACAGATATCCCCAGATATCCTTGACTTTAGATTTTGTATCTTGATTATAACTTTCATAATGTGACTGTTTAAAAAGTTCTCCAAATTAGCAAGTATTCTCAAACTAATCCAAAACTTGAATACTGTACTGACTTCATTTGAATGTTCTGATTATAGTCAGTGAATCTCAAATTGGGACCTCAGTTCCAGTTTGAAGGTAACATAAGTTTTACAATAATTGTAACTGTAATACAAGAGCTGAGTTAAAAAGACAAACAAAATGTAGATCTCGTTAAGTTTTAATTGAATTTTTTGTTTATCCTTCCCTATACCCACTCACACTTGCTGAGTTCTGAGGAATGCATTCACTCCAATATAGTCTAATGGGGAACCGAATTTCACGTACACAGTTTTGCTTTAAATATGTATTTTAGAAATCTAAACGTTATGGAAGTTGATTTTCACTGTTCTTTTTCATCAAAAAGAAATAACTCCATTCTAAAGCTGATCTAGACTCTCTAGGAGAAGGGTCTGCTCTACAAAGCCACCCTTTTATGAACAATGCATAAACGTGGTTGTTATTATTAAAGAGTGATCAAAAGTCCTTGGTGCCAAGACTGAAAAAACAAAATGCACAAATGTGTTACATTTATAGCAAAATTAGAAAACTTAATCCTCTTAAACCCTGGCTACCTGAACAAGAGAAAGTTAGCATTGTTCTATGATGGTCCCTGGTTGATGGGTGGGAGTGTGTAGGGAGAGTAATGAACTATTTTCCAGAAAGCAGCGAAGTCACTATTCCTTCTCATGATACACTATTTTCTAGAAGTTTCCAACTACAGAGATGATAGTTACCTAGGGATACAGGTCTTCCTTTTAAATCATGAGTCTTTGACTCACAGATCATATAGTCATGATAGACGCAGTGATGAGTTATCAGTAGGAAAGCCTGGGCTAGGGGATGGTCAAGCTCAGTGGCCCCCTATAACTTTTGCTTCTGCCTTTGAATTCTCAGGTCTAGACAGTTTCTATCACCTCCAATAACTTGACAGATTTTTCTTAAAATCATTGTCTATATAAAACTACTCAATGCTAACCAAATGTCAGCCAAGAATTTATTAAGAACCCACTGGTCAACACCTCTGTGTAATCTTTAATCTACTAACCTTAGATCCTGATTACTCATTGCCTTAATGTCTAACGGAAATTTGAAAGTAATCTTCATTGAGCAGTCTCTTCGTTATTCCAAACTCATGCTTTCTGAAAATTTACCTCTAAGTGAAGGAGGTAAAGACATTATAAGTTAAGAATTTCTAGTGTAGTAGAAATTTTAAAAAGAAATTGAATTAAGTTGGAAAATGATCTATGACTACCCATACCTATGGTTATCTAAAAAAAGTTGGATGGATGGATAGATATAGATAAATAGGTGATAGATAGATAGATAGATAGATAGATAGATAGATAGATAGATAGACAGACAGATAGGTAGAGATATCAGCCAGGTCTTGGTGTTCCTGCAAGCTGGTCTGGGATCCACTGCTAGGTGTTGGCGTTCTCCTCTTGAACATTAACAATTTCACAGAATATCAATATCATACAAAGCCACTTTGTGACCTTAATGAATCAAGAAAAAAATGTGATCCCTCCATAATCATGTCTGCACACAAACAAAAGATGGATGTTGTCCAAATGACAAAAATGACCAAACACCTCCTTATACTGGCTGTTGCTTTTTATCAATTACATGTAAGTTTCAGTCTAACCTTCCTTTCTTCTAGATAAAGTTTATTAAGATACCCAATCACAGTACTACCCTCACCTCATGACAGCATCCAATCCATAGCAAAGCCCTACTTGCTTAAACCCTCCCAAGGATCATCTAACTCAAGCCCAAATCCATCTAAAACTTTCTTGTTGGGACACCCCACAGTTGCCCATGTTGTGTGTTCTCCCTTGCTTCAATTTGTAATAAAGCAGCTTGTTCAGTTGCAGGTGAGTTCATGGTGGTCTTTCAGTTGGAGGGCATTGACACAGCCATTACCCATCCAACTCACTGCTGCCTTTTTCTTTGCATGCTAGGTGACATGCTGCTACTTTTAACATAGTAAAAATAGAAAATGTATAATCTTTTCACATCAAAACCTGGATACAAAGCATCCCCCTCGAACATACACATTGTTGTAACAAACAAGAGGTAAAGTGAAAATATAAAACTAAATAATATTAGGGAGAAAAATGTCCACCTTTATCTAGGTTATTTCAAATACAGATCTAATGGGAGGCACATCCATAACCATCTATCATGATTGTCTCCTACATTTTTACTCTCAATGTGCCTAGTGGATTTTTAAAAATAAATTACAGTTTTAGTCACTGAAAAATGATCCCTTTCTAGGGAAACTTTATTGTCATGCTTGTGATATATATTGTTGTTATTTCTCCTTGAGAATAGAAGAAAATTACTGTACATTCTTTAATATGGAATGATTTATTTCTTCATTTCACTAACCAAAATATTTTGGGATTGAAAGAATTATTCTACATATTGCTATACCAACCTCCAATAATTCATGTGCTTTTTATGCTGAACCAATTGATCAATTTACATATTTATTTATCCTTTCATAATTATTGTTTGCTTCTGAATTTACCAATGTAATGTCCAACAAGATTCATTACACATACTTTACAAATTGTTACTCCTTTGTGTGAATCTCAGATAAGGGTCAGAAGAGAAAATAATATATTTCATGCCTAACAGAGTTTGCTTACTTTTCTGCATTTCCATATATTCCTACCTAAGCTTTGTTGGGCTGTAAACAAACCTTCATTACATTTCGAACATATGTTGACATATTATCCTAAACTAACAATCATGTATTTAGGCTTACTGAATTCAATAAACCACTCATCTCGCTTACATATAACATCACATCAACAATTTTAAGTCACTCAGAAGTCAGTAAGGCTGGTCCTTGAAACTTTACAATTGATACATTTGAGACAGAACCACAGACTTTGACATAATCCAGAATACAAGATATAGCAGGATATTAGTAATTAAATTTAATTTCTTTCATCTTTTTGAAATTGGCACTTAGCAAATCCTTTGGCAGATAGTAGGGCTTTAGAAATGGGAGAAAACATAAATAATTATGCTTTCTATAACACCTTTATTAAATACCATGCAATGAAGAATGAAGATCCTTGTTAAAGCCTGTGGAAAAACACTTTGGGAGTTCATCAAAAAATTAACAATAGAACTACCATATGATTCAGCAAATTCACTTCTGGGTATATTTCCAAAGAACTGCAATGAGGATCTTGAAGAAATATCTGCATTCTCATGTTCACTTCAACATTATTCACAATAGCCAAGATACAGAAACAAACCAAATTTCCACTGACATTTGAAATGGATAAAGAAAATGTATGATAGACATATAATGGAGTATTAGTATTAAGCCTTATAAAAGGCTGAAACCCTACCATTTGTGACACGGGTAAACGTGAAGGACATTATGCTGAGTGAAGAAGGCCAGTCACAAAAGGGCAAATACTGTGTGATCTCACTTATATGAGGAATCTAAAATAGTCAAAAAAATAGAGAGTAGAATAGTAGTTGCCAGGGGCTGGGAAGAGGGGGAAACTGAGAGCTGTTCAACAGGTATAAAGTTTCAGTTACGCAAAACTGAACAAGTTCTAGAGGTCTGTTATAAACCTAATGCCTGTAATTAACAACCCAGTATTTTGCACTTAAGAATTTGTTAAGAGGGTAGATCTCACATTATGCATTCTTACCACAAGAAGAAAGGACAGCAATATATATATGTAATTAATCTTACCGTCATATTAAATAATATAACGTATGTATTTTTAAAAAGAGAATGAAAATCATAAAATCCACCAGAGAAAAAAAGACTTATTTCCTGCTGACTATTGGCAGACTTTTTGTTAGCAACAAAGAAAACTATATAATATTGTCTTCAAAATCCTGAGGGAAATAGTCTCTTAACCTAGAATTTTATATGAAAACAAACTGTGATTTAATAGTGAAGGTATAATAGTATTTTCAGATATACAATGACAAATGATATTAGTAATCAGCAACTGTTCTTCTAGAGGTAAATAATTCCCGTATAGTTCCCTTTCACTGATGAATAAAGGGAGGTATAAATGAGTTAAGTAACTTTCCCAAAATAATATAGCTATAAATTTATTTATTTATTCATTTATTTATGGCTGTGTTAGGTCTTCATTGCTGTGCACGGGCTTCTCATTGTCGTGGCTTCTCTTGTTGTGGAGCACGGGCTCTAGGCATGTGGGCTTCAGTAGTTGTGGCACGTGGGCTCCGTAGTTGTGGCTCGTGGGCTCTAGAGCGCAGTGGCAAGGCAAGAATTTGAAGCCACATATTTTCCAGATGCAGAGTCTGTGTATTTAACATAACACTAAAGGATCTATTAAAGGATACTTATCAGCAATAAGCAAAGTCAATTTGGAGGTAAGGTGTTAAATGCAGGATGATCAGGCTATCTTTGTGGAATGTTTCCATCTAACTATCATCTTGCTGATAAAAATCTTTGTAACTGAGCACTATGTTTTATGTCTCATTTCAATAAAATATCCTGTATATTTCCCTCTGAGCCTTTAGGGTTCTTGCTTATATTATATTCTCTATGAAAATCTATGAAAAGTGAGCTCTAAAAAATGGTAAGTAAAAGCTAGTCTTTTGAAGACATAAATAACTGTAATAAAACCTGGGCCCCCATCTGGCCAGTCTCTGCCTAGAGACACCTTCAAAGGAAACACACAGATCCTATTCCAGAAACCTTAAGGCATATTGTTCACCTACAATGTGAATTTTCTTTAAAAAGTCCAGGCCAAGTGTTTTACCTATTTTAACAGAAAAAAAAATTTCCAAAAGTCTTCTCTATACCTCATTGTTGTTTGATAAAGAGAAGAAAATTTTAAACATATGTAAAGGAAGAAACAGACATAAAAGACTACACAAAACAAGATATCGACAGAAAGAAATCCTGGTCACTGATGGTTTTCAGGTTCTCCAAACCAGCCTGTCATGTGGTCTGGCTTCACTCTCTGCCCCTGTGTTCTAGGGAGATACTCAGGTAGCCTGTTTCATGGGTAAATAGAGATAATTCATTGGAGAAAAGTGGCTCTGGGTATAGTCAAGCAATGGCACAGACACTGAAGGAATAAATGAAGATCAAGAGACTTTTGTGAAAGTTAGAAACAAGGCGTTTATGATATGAAAGATCCTGTAGAAAAGGAGAGGCTGACGGTGCAAGGAAAATGCTAATAGCCAAAGGAGCAAAGTCCTTGAAAAAGCCAGAAGGCAAGAGACTTGGTCTTTCAGGGAGGGACTTGCTTCCATAAGAGAAGACATCCAGGCTAAAAAGAGAAGATGGGTGAGAAGGTAGGACATACAGATATATTTTGATCTGACCAAGGGAAGAGGAGAGAGCTATTTCCTGGTAGCATCTATATTCAACAAAACATCATATAAGTAATTGGCTGCAATATGGCAGCAGTAGGTGAGATGAATGGGATGTTAGGGGAGAGAAAAATAGATATAACCGTCATGATACAAAGTGAATTAGTATGTTTACTATAAAAACATAGGTGGCTTCTGTCCTATCTAAGGTAAGGTATTATAAAGACATAGTAATAAAAATCAATACACTTACTATCATTTCCTCTGGAAATTCTTAACTACAGTTTTAAGTATGAAGCAGACAATCAACTGTATTGATCTAGTTTTGTGCGGTGGTAAGGGAAAAACGGGCGAGAAATTGAGGAACATATTCAAAAGCATAACTCTGATGAGGGACTATGGAATCTGAGCTGAATGAGGAGAGGCAGGAAGATAAAAACTCAGACACCTATGGATCAATAGCGTGATGACCCCAATGAGATGAAGCGGTTTGCACGGGGTTGTTAGAACAAGGAAGGAGAAACTATATTATTGGTGTGGGCAGAAAGCAGAGCTACAAGTACATATCTAGGGGCTTCATCTGGTCCTCCCGACTATGAGCTCACTTTGAACTTGCTCTCAGTGCTTTGGACCGTGGTCCAGAATTTGATACCCAACTTTTTTTTTCAACTTTCCAAATATTTTATTTTTTTATTGATGTATAGTAGATTTATAATGTTGTGTTAATTACTGTGTACAGCAAAGCGATTCAGTTATACATGTATATATACATTCTTTTTTCATATTCTTTTCCATTACAGTTTATCATAGGTTATTTTTTTTTAACATCTTTATTGGAGTATAACTGCTTTAAAATGTTGTGTTAGTTTCTGCTGTATAACAAAGTGAATCAGCTATATGCATACCTATATCCCCATATCCCCTCCCTCTTGCGTCTCCCTCCCACCCTCCCTATCCCACCCCTCTAGGTGGTCACACAGCACCGAGCTGATCTCCCTGTGCTATGCAGCCGCTTCCCTATCATAGGATATTGAATATAGTTCTCTGTGCTATACAGTGAGACTTTGTGGTTTATCCATTCTATATATAAAATCTTACATCTGCTAAACCCAATCTCCCACTCCATCCCTTCCCAAACCCCTCCCCCTTGGCAACCACCAGTCTGTTCTCTATGTCTGTGATTCTGTTTCTGTTTCATGGATAGGTGCATTGGTGTCATATTTTAGATTCTGCATATAAGTGATATCATACAAGATTTGTCTTTCTCTCTCTGACTTACTTCACTTAGTATGATAATCTCTAGTTGCATCCATGTTGCTGCAAATGGCATTATTTCATTCTTTTTTTATTGGCTGAGTAATATTCCATTTATATATGTACCACATCTTCTTTATCCATTCCTCTGTTGATGGATGTTTAGGTTGTTTCCATGTCTTGACTATTGTGAATAGTGTTGCTATGAACATAAGGGCGTATGTATCTTTTCGAATTATAGTTTTGTCTGAGTATATGCCCAGGAGTGGGATTGCTGGATCATATGGTAATTCTATTTTTAGTTCTCTGAGGAACTTCCACACTGCTTTGACTCCCAACTTTTAATTAGTTTATTTGGGAGTGCTAAGCCTGCCCTATACACATGCATACAGAATTCACTCAAATTAGTTCTGAAAGGAAGAGATTTAATAAGAGATACTGAGAACTCACAGAACTGATGGATGGCTGAGAAAAATGTTCTAGGCAGGCAAACATACCGCCATGCTACAAAACCCCAAATAATGCCACCGCCGGTCAGCTGCCACCACCACCCCAAACACCTGGTCCAGCACATGGGATGTACCCCACACTACTTCCTGTTTCCTCAGGTAATCGCACTTGATTTGTGGAAAATAAGCTGCCTGTTTGCCCTCTACAGACCTGGAAAGCTAAAAAGTGTACTACTTTGTGATTCCATGTTGGGATTGACAATGCATGTGGAAACTACCAAAATGCGAGAAGGATGTGCTAGTCTTTGGGTGGACTCAAGAGGGACCGATGGGAACGACCTGGGTTACCTCCTCTAATACTAAAATTTCTTATTTTCTATGTTGTTTAAAGACTTTGATCTATAAATGATTGTATAATTATGTATACAGTACAGAAGAGTGTTCAATAGAAGTTTTTTGTGGTGAAGTTTCAAGAGAGAAAGGAGAGACTAATATATGTTATTTTGAACTTCCATCCACTCAGACTAGGTATACAGATTATTTTTTAAAACTCATTACTTTGCCAGAAAACTTCTAAAAACTAGTTTCCTACTGTCAATTGCCTACTTATTTCATAATTTCAGTAGTTTAAAATATTTCAGTTTGAAATGTGTAGAAGTGCCATGGCATGCTCACTATGACACAGCCACTAGACTTCAGAAAGAATGATACCAATTCCTCATACTAACCTGGAAAAAACAAATTTCATATTCTAAAGCCAGGCCACCGAGTGAAAAAGGGGTCTGAAGTCTTTAAATTTTACACATTTCTTTTTCCGTACTTAACCAAATACCTGAGGGGAATGCGTATTTTTAGCCTAAATTTACACCATAATTATTTCAATTCTGGATCACAGCATCACTGTATAACTGTTAATATACTACTAAAGAGAAGTTGGAGAAACATTTCTGGTAAAACATTTCTTTACAGAAGATGGAGAAACCCTATAATTTTCAGTGAGATGATTACATGAAGTCCTACCTATAATTTTATTTAATTGTAGTTTTTTACTTCATTTTCTCAGCCAGGATTCCCTTCCTTTTATTTCACCCTTGTCTCAAAAGGAAGACATTGAAACTATCTTCAGCAAAATGTTCATGGATATTTACATAGTTAACTATTCTCTATTTGTGTCAAAGATTACAGTATTTTCAAACTATTAGCAGAGAAGT
The DNA here is from genome assembly GCF_965194825.1 of Balaenoptera physalus. Lineage (NCBI taxonomy): Eukaryota > Metazoa > Chordata > Mammalia > Artiodactyla > Balaenopteridae > Balaenoptera > Balaenoptera physalus. The sequence goes on along the minus strand of NC_138890.1, from coordinate 166,537,966 downwards.
TAAAACTCATTCTAGCAACTATTTTCCATAGTTACAGGTATAGACAGGACCTCTTTTTTAAACATAGACCGTAAAAGTATTAGTCATGGGCTACATATAAGTAAAATTAATAAGGAGAATATATAATAATAAAAATAATATGCTATATGGCAACAAATACAAATATAACCTTACACTAACACATATAGTTGGCAATAATAATGGACTTATGCATTAAAATTCCACTAGGAAACTTCTTATTGCTGTTGCTACATAGATGGCGTGTGAGAGTTAATAACGTGGATTCTGGAGCAATATTTCCTGAGTTTAAATCCAGCTCTGCCGATACTATGTGAATATCCCCAAGTTCTATACCTTCTCGAACCTCTGTCTCCTCTTGTGTAAAGGATAACACTAGTACTACCTGATAGGACTGGTCAGGTGCTTAAATTTAAAAGTACAGATTAAGGGTATAAATCAGTGGTTGGCGATTGTAGTGAGCTGTGAGTTCCCTATAAGGTTAGCTTTTTAAATTAAATGCCTATATTATAGAAATATTATTGATTGTCTAGATGAAATGAATCAGTGATTCACAGATTTTTCCCATTATGTCTTCTAGTCCAAATAAAGATAAAACTATATCTTCAATCTATATGCAGTTAAAAACCTGAATATTCTATTCATACTACTCAAAAAGTCTGAGATTTTGCTGAAGTTTAATTAATCATCTGGTTCAGGAGCTGGTACACTTTTTCTGCAGCCAGCCAACTAGGTAATACTTTAGTCTTTGTAGGCCATATACTTTCTATCCCAACTTCTGAACTCTGTCATTGTAGCATGAAAGCATCCATGGACAGCACAAATAGGCATAGCTGTAATCACATGAAATTTTATTAACAAAAACACACAGCAAGCCAGATTTGTCCCAAGGGTGTAGTTCGCTGACCCCTGCTCTAGGTGTTTGATAAAATGAACACAGAGTTCTCAAATATTTTAACCCAATTTAAACTTTCCTGAGGGAAATAAACTTGATTGAGCTACTTGAGTATCATGGTTCCACAGTCTGTGAGTATATGTATCCAAACCCTGAATTCTCTTTCAAATAAAACGAACATAAACAGAGCAGTCAGAAAGTCCAATGTTTCTTGTTAGCAAGTACAAAGAGGAGATATGACAGTTTACAAGACTTAAGAACTATGCTTGACTCACCAGTTGAATAAGGTTCAAGTAATCAGAGGAGTAATGTGCATATTTTAATTCTTCTGCTTACCACGTGTAGGTGAAACACCGTATATGTGATAAAAGTACTATTAATGTACAGTTGATCCTTGAACAGCAAGGGTTTGAACTGCCCAGGTCCACTTATTCGGGGATTTTTGAATCTGTGGATGTGGAGCCGTGGATAAGGAAGAGCCAATGTAAGAAGAACGGACTATACATTATACTGGGATCTTCCACTGCTGGAGGGTGTGTGCCCATAACCCCTGTGTTGTGCAAGGCTCACCTGTATTATTAACTTGAGAAGGTTCTAAATTCTAAGATAAAGGTATGATAAAAAGTCTTAATAATCAAGTATAATATTTTCTAAAATAAAAAGCAGGTGAATCTATCCAATCAGAGTCTGAGTGAGAACCCACGATCAGTGGAATTGTGAGCTCACCCAAGAGTTCACTGTCTTGTGTCCCTCAAGCAGTATGATTACAACTTAGTATCATCTTTAAAAATAAAAACTAAAAAGGAAATTGATGGCATTCTAGAGAAATCCGAATATTGGCAACAGAAGCTGAAATATATATCCTCTGGGTCTTTATCAAATGTTTGAAGTGTGGATGTTTTGTTTTAGGTTACCTAGATTGGGGCAATCTAGGTAATTACCCCAATTTTCCCTGCTTCATTTTACAGAGTGGGTCACAGTCTAAGCGTGTGAGGAAAATAAATAACTGGCTGTTATTTAAAGGCGGGCTGTGGGTTTGTTTTGGTTTTCACTTTTTGAGGCACGGCACCTTTCCTGATTATCCACGTGTAGAAGACACCAACTTTGTGTGATGGTGGCATGGGGTGTAGAATAGACAGTACATCCTCAAGCAGCTTCACTCCGCCATCCTCCGTAGATTGGTTCTGCACAGTGGAGCCCAAAGCCCTGAAAACAGCTGTAATGGATCCTCGAAGGACTCAGTCCTCTGGTGTGTCCATCAGCAAATACCCAGGCCCGTCAATATTTGAGGAAGAGAGCAGGTTCCTAAGCCTTTTCTGTCCACACCAGAAAGGCCGATTATTATGCCGTGTGAGGACAGATAGCCATGGGACTGGACGGACAGGTCCACTAGCTTCACCCACGGAGCACTGACATCAGTATCCATCAGGGATTCTCTTCTCCCAAGGTAAACACATTCTCTCGCAGACTTCTTTTTGTTTATCCAGTGTTCCAAGCCCCAACACGTCTATGCATTCAGGACTGGCGCCTACCTCCCCCTGCTCTCTACATTCCAGTGACCATTCCCGAGGATAATACCTTCTGATTGTTGAAGGTCAGCTATTGGACCCCTGCCTGAGTCTTCCCACTTTGATAGGATAGAACCAAGAGCCCGTTACAGCTCCTCCCTCCCAACAACTCTGTGTCTTTCACCTCATCCACGACCTCTAGTGGCTTTTCTGCACTCTTCTAGTTTTCCCTCAATCGGAGCCAGGTCTAGAGTTAGAAGCACCTGGCATTTCTGCCTCCTGTCCAAGTGACAGAGCACTAAGTCCCAGATATAATATATGTATGTGTATATACAGAGGGAAAGACAGAGGAGAGAGACACAGAGAGACAGGGCTATATATATAGAGAGAGAGAGAGAGAGAGAGAGAGAGTCCTGTGAGGAAAGTGCTTCAGTCTACCTTGCATTTATGAGACACAGTACAAGACTGAAAACAAAAAGAGGAAGATAATTAATTCCTCAATTTCAGACACTGTTAATGAAAATCCAAGGAAATTTGTCTACAATTCCACATCAAGTTGAATGAAGGGCGGTTTTCCCCTCACTCATTCTCTAGTCATTATTCAGGAACATGTTTACTGAGGACATATTATATTGACACCTAGAGATATTCGAGCCTACATTTTTGTATATTTTCCAGTTGACTATTGCCTCTTTTTGTCTTAAAGCAAGTAGTATCTAACCCTTTTCTCTTACTTCCACTGCTCAGAATTAACTGCTGGTTCTGGATCCCTCACTCTACTTTCTGTTTATCTACAATATTTGCAATAAAGACACATGTAAAAGAATGCTTTGTCATTTGCATTTAAAAAGTGGGGCCTTGTGGTCTACATTTCTCTGGTTCTTGGATTTCTCACCTGTAAATGCAACAAGACACTACTTTGTGGTCATTTACAATATTTTAATGCCAAATGCCAATTGACCTATGTGAAATGAAATCTAAAAAAAAGGAAAAAGAAAATCTTTCCTCTTCAGAAATCAAAATATAACTCAAGTCCCTACCACCATTGCACACACATAAAATTATTACATTTTAAGGAATGTCTTCCTTATTATTACATATTCATAGTTGAGCAAAATAGACATATAAAGCTAATTAAATTACGACTCCTTTTATGGATAACAAATAAAAATTAGTTCTGTGTGATTGAATCCAGTGGTGCTTAAAAATGTGGCCCATGGACCATGGCTGGTCCACAAATTGTTACTGATTTCCAATGAGTTAAGTATAGGAATGGAGAATTTGGAAACATTTATGGTAATTTGGAGATTAATTTTATCTCTGTTGAGTCTAATGAGAAAAATATGGGCTTGTATTTATGTTATTTTAAATTTTATTTCTCATGTGCAATAGATTGGGAAAAAAAACCCTAAAACTTATCTTGCACCAGAGAAAGTGTGAGAAGCACCATTGCCCAGCAATAGTCATTGTATCCTCACATATATACTACCTTTCACTCTTTTTAAACCTCTGTTGTACTCATAAAACAATTGATTATGAGATATTTATTAAGTGTGTACTATATGTTGGGCACCATGGAAAAGCACAAAATGTGATAAGGCAAGCCTAAAATCTGGTTGGAAAAGTCAAACAAAGATCAAGGATATAGTTAGCAAAATCAGATAATTTGTCATGAAGCCAGAATGGTGGGCTGTGGATGAACCAGAATCACCAGAAGCTGTTAAAAGTTTTCCCAACATCTTGCTTTAACTACCTCTAGCCAACAAAGGGCCCAGAAAATTAATTGCTTTGATGTTCATTTGCCACGCCCTTTACTTAATCTAAGAAACTGTTCAAGCAGATGTCAAGACTGTGGACATTTTATGAAAATCCTTAATACTTGTGAATCCTGCTTTTTCTTCTCTCTTTACCAACAGATCTCTTACTGCAGCAGTCACAGAAAAGCTGAGCTGAGGAGAACCAAATCATCTGCAACGTTCAGATAAATAAAATGCACTTTTGGAACCTTTTACGACACCTCATAATAGACTTCACTTCACCTCATCAAATAATGAAACCCTCTTCTTGACAACAATTTGGACTCAGCGAGAATGTATTAAATCAACTGCCCTAGGACAAAAAGATATTTGTCATCCCTCAATAGATGGGAACTGACAGATCTTAGAGGATTAAGTAGAACCCTCTTATTGTTTATGCTTCATACCTCACATCTTTATCCTGAGGCCAAAGCCACCTGGAGTCCTTTGCTGTACACACACAAGACTGACATTTGTTTTAATCTACGAAAAAGCATAGACACCATAGTGGCAATGAAGTCCCAATGGTCCTTTAGCTACTTTGACGCTTTTCTGACATTACCAGATAGTAGCAGATATATAGAGATGTTCAAAATCAATTTCACATTTTAAAACTTTCCCATCTAACTGTCAGCATTCTTCATGTTACCGTGATCATCACAGAACCACATGTAAGCAACATGAGATTTGAGAGTCTTTTTAAAATATGTGTGAAATTATTTTAATCATTTTACCAACACTCTTTCACTAACGTATTTTCCCAGTAAATTTTGAAGGGTGCTTTTCAGCAACAGAGAAAAGGTATAATTGTACATCATTTGTGCCATTTATCATGGATTTGGGTCTATACAACTGATTTTCCAGTACCTCTTGTTCTTCACTGAGTTATTTATTTTCAACAGTAGAGTTGGGAATTTAAAATTGAAATGACGTAAGTATTAACTCATAAGTTCTGTATAGACTTTGGCATTCATCCAAATGTTATAACCCTAAATGTGGTAAAATAAATGGAAGAAATAATAATGTGATGAGTGTTTTTGACATGGATCATGGTGAAGGCAATATAACTGGAAGCATGGATTTATGTAAAATTTGCAAGAAATGCCAATGTTATTCCTGAAAACTTTTAAAGCTAAGTTATTCCTATCACACTGATTCCAGAATGTCATTATCACAACACCTTAATCATTAATTGGAGAATAGTATACTCTAGCATAAGATCCATAACTGGTTTAACTTGACATCATATGTTTACAAAGTTGTATGCCAGGATCTTCCTTTGACACTTAGGTATCTTTCGGAGCAAGAAGAATCACATACATAAAGGGAATTGACTAACAAAGTAACTTGACCATTTATATAAGTAGTATCCTAGTGAGAGAAAATTTTCCGAAGCCATCCTTGGTCCCTTGCCCCTATTCTCTGACGTTCCAATTGTGAACCTAGCTATCATCATCAGTAGGCTGTAAAAGTCCCTATTTATTTCTCTGTGTGTTCCTAATACTGTGTACAATGCCTCACTGGTATACAGTAGACATTTCATAAGTGAATAAACTCAAGCTTTCTGTTTGAAATTGAATAGAAAAAAATAAAACTTTCTAATTGGCAAAGAAATAAGAAAACACAACCCACTGTACTTTGGGGATTTAGCTGAGGCCAGTAAATGATAAATTTGTTTTTTTTTAACTTATTTTTATTGGAGTTAGTATCTTTACAATGTTGTGTTAGTTTCTACTGTACAGCAAAGTGAATCAGCTATATGTATACATATATCCCCTCGTTTTTGGATTTCCTTCCCATTTAGGTCATCACAGAGCACTGAGTAGAGTTCCCTGAGCTGTACTGTAGGTTCTCATTAGTTATCTATTTTATACATAGTATCAATAATGTATATATGTCAATCTCAATCTCCCAATTCATCCCACCTCCCCTTCCCTGCTTGGTGTCCATACATTTGTTCTCTATGTCTGTGTCTCTATTCCTGCTTTGCAAATAAGCTCATCTATACCATTTTTCTAGATTCCACATTGAGTTAATATACGATATCCATTTTTCTCTTTCCAACTTACTTCACTCTGTTTGACAGTCTCTATGTCCATCCACATCTCTACAAATGACCCAATTTTCTTCCTTTTTATGACTGAGTAATATTCCATTGTATATATGTGCCACGTCTTCTTTATCCATTCCTCTGTTGATGGACATTTAGGTTGCTTCCATGTCCTGGCTATTGTAAATAGTACTGCAATGAACATTGGGGTGCATGTGTCTTTTTGAATTATGGTATCCTCTGGGTAGATGCCCTGTAGTGGGATTGCTGGGTCATATGGTAGTTCTATTTTTAGTTTTTTAAGGAACCTCCATACTGTTCTGTATCAATTTACATTCCCACCAAGAGTGCAAGAGGGTTCCCTTTTATCCACACCCTCTCCACATCTTTTGTTTGTAGATTTTTTAATGATGGCCATTCTGACAGATGTGAGGTGTTACCTCATTGTAGTTTTGATTTGCATTTCTTTAATAATTAGTGATGTTGAACAAAATTTGGGACTAAAGACTTGGAGACAAAACTAAGGATGCAAGTACTGACCAAAATCGATAGAGACAAAACTAGAGAAATTTTATTAGAAAGACAACCAGTCTAGAAATATAACTGTTTCCAAATATCCCAGTTACAAATCAATGCAAGCTACTTTCTAGTAAAACTGTTAACACTTACAGAGGCAAAGCGTTAGAAGCACTCTATAATGACCTACTTTAAGGAAGGATTTGTGAACCGTCATTTAAAGGGCAGGAATTTGCCAGGATTTTATCCCTAATGAACGCAACCTGACACCTGGTGGTGACCGCCCTGAATTGCAGATGTTTGATCTGGGCTGTCTTTAAGGAACTGTGCCGCAAATCCCACCAATATAAAGCAGTGGAGGTGATAGTTCTTGTGGTCCAGAGGAACACACCACTACCACCACCATCATCACGAAACCACACAAAAAAAAGAAAAGATTAAAAACCAAGCAAACAAACAAACAAACCAAACCTGTTTTTATTATCCATCCCCAAAAAGAAGTCTAGGCTAAAATGAACTTTTGGAACAAATGAAGATTGAGTTCAGCCCTTGGCCCATTCTCGTCCTGTGCCACTTTTCTACACCTACCAGTAAAATCATTGCCCTTGTCCAGCCCAATAGCCCTTCTGACACCAGCTAACCTGAGCACATCCCCTGTGTGCTTGAAATCTTTCCATCTACTCTAGCATAGCTACCACTAGTTGGAAGACTCACATGTCCAGAATTCCAGAAAAGTGATACAAGGTGCATCGTTTGTCAAAGTGCCAAGGCCTAGATAAGGTCTAGCTCAATGAAAGTGTACACAATAAATAAATTAGTTACTGTAACCTATTTTGCCTCTTTGTGTATGATGCTAAGCATTTTAGTAAAGGAGTCTCATTTTTCACAAATGTGTTTCAAAATACTAATTGATGATGTGATGATTATGATGAGTTATGTTTAGTAAATATTATATGGAATATAAGCAGAAATACATTCATTACTATAAGCAGAAATACTTTCCTTACTATTTGTGATTTATGCTCTAGAAATATTTAAAAGAAAAAAAATTTATAAACTACCAGAATATAAGCACTATTCTCCACAGTCAAAGGTCCATAACCCAGGAAATCAAGCAATTGTTCAGTAGATGTGAAAAAGGTGGTTCAAGAGAAAAAGAATGACACTTTTTATTAAAGAAAAGGAGTCTTTCAGAAAATAAGTCTATATCCATCTAATGTCTCTGAGTTATAGTTTAGTCTCTGAATGGCTTTTAGTGGGAGATGCTAGGTTCTGGGCACTTGATCACTTTGAGGCATACCAGACCTTCCGTGGAAATAGTATGTGCTCTCCTAAGATCATTGACATTAGAAGAGATACCACTTTGCGTTCTCTAGTTTTAGTCTAGCTATTACTCTCAAGAATTATAATGACATGAATTATAGCCATCATTTATTTACACTACTTAAACGATTATGATTTGTGACAAATCCAGGTTCTTCAGCATTTGATGGAATCATCAAGTGTCTTTATCTATATGGAATTAGAATTGGGCAACCCTTAGAATAGATTCAAGGTAATTTTACAGTTAAAAATTCTAGAAAAGAACAGAGAGAGATGATCATTATGCCCAATTAATAAAATCACTCAGCTGGAAGAGATCTAAAAAATAATAATAATAATAATAAGTCTAATTTACCAAGAAGCCAATCAAGTACCCATGGCACTTAGTTCCTATAAACAGTGCCTAAACATCTTGACTCAACTGGGCAAGAACAACTTAATCGCTTTACTATTTCTCAGTGCAAAGCCAAGGTCAGCATTTTAAGGTCAAACTCTGGGACTTTTATTCAGTTACCAAGATTGAGAGTTCCTTGAGAAGTCCAGAGGTATGCCTCAAAATGGGATTGAGATTATGAACAAGTCTTTGCCCTCACTTTCTATAGCATATTCAATCAAAAGTTTAGTGTCATCATATTTGATATAAAATTAAATAAGGTATATCATGCCTGAATACCTAAAGATAAGAAAAAAAATTGCATGTATCAGAGAATGGAAAAAATGGAGAAATAGAAAGAGAGAGATCGAGGGAGAGAGAGATACAATTTTATAGATTAAATCACTACAGTGTTTAGGATTTTAAGCTGTATAAAATTAATGTGAGCAGACTTTTTTAATTCCTTTACAGTAAAAAGAAGCAAAAGCACTTATCTTAAATTCAACATCAAATTCTTATTTTTAGCTTTCAGTACCATACTGACACATCAGAAGAAATGAAGCTCTGTGTCAAAACTCCAAAGGAACAAAGAGGAAGTAGCCTCTTTCAAACCAAAACATGTCTTTCTCTGAAGAAAAATGGGAAAATTGAGTTAATATGCCATGACAGTCATCAGGGCTGATCACATAATATTCTTACTCTCCTTCCAGGTACATGGAAAGATTATAGTTTCAAAATAACATGAAGTTCGGTGAGATCATGAGGCTTATGTGGGCCAATGAAATGTGACAGGTAACACTCCTATGACATTTGTACTTTCTGGATGGAAATTTAAGAGCCAGTGTGTGAGCTTTAACTCTGTGTGTGTTTTTTCCTTCTATATCAGTAACAAGTGATAGCATATAGAAAATAAGAGAGAACAGCTGGGTCCTGGAGTGAGGAAACAGTGGAGAAGATTTCCCCAGCCAACCCAGACTGATATTTAGCATGAATAATAAATAAATATTACTATTTTAAGCCATTAAGATTCTGGGCTTATTTGTTACAAAGCCTAGTCTATCTATCCTGCCCAATACATACAAATAGAATATCAGGTTCAAGGCTGACAAAGGCACAGAATGCGATGGCCATAGAAAAGAGTTAGTTCCAGGTAATTGAAGCTTTATTAGAAGACAGTGTGTTGTAAATGATACGGACTTTGCTCTTCTACTTCCTGCCTTTAAGATCTTGGATAGTTTATTCTCCCTAACATAGTTTTTCTGATGATCTGATGATCTCTTTAGTAAACATTAGGCATAAAATAGACAGTCAACATATTTTAATATTTTTTCTTTCCTTTCATATAATCATACAAGTCACCAAGGACTTAGACTTAAAATGAATAATTATTAATTATAATTATAATATTAAAAGGCCATGCTATCTGCAGTGTGGATCAAGTATAACCTATCTTTGGGAGAGCAATAAGACTGAGATTTCTGAACTACTATATTCCAAGTACAGATTTCCTAATATGGGTGCTACACAAACCAACCAGAGCAATAAAACAGATTATTATTCACAGTGAAATTGAGAGCCCAATAGTTTAGCCAAGTTGCCAGAAATAACTTCCTGAAAATAGAAACTCTTTAAGTTTGTGGATAGTTCAAGTTTTTGTTTTTTTTTTTTGCTTTTGTTTTAATTCATTCCTGCTGGTTATACGTGCTATTAGACTAGTGTGGAAAACTCACACTAGTGACTTGGACACTTAATAGGTTCTCCTCCATGTGCTGTAGCCACCCTATGTGTATATTAGTCACAATAGATTAGGCTATGCCTTGGTCAAAAAAACCACCTCTAAATCTTAGTGGCATAAAACAAAGATTCTTTGTGACATGTGTGCTACCACAGGCAACATACAGTGGGTCTATATATTAGTGATATGGCAATATTAAATATCATAAAGATGCTAATATTATATAACGTTTAACATCATATTTAGGATATTTGATATTATATGGACAGTAAAGCTTCATAACAACATAGCATGAACGACTACAGAAATTTGAGTCTTTTCAATCACACTGTTGTTATATAGATTATCTTCAATTTCTGCCAGTTCTGCTGACCTGTGTAAACTAATGTATATAAACACATCCTAAACTAGAGCTCTAACTGGAATGATCTCATGATTCTTACATTAGTTTCTTCACGTTAAATCTGCAGCAAACATGTTCTAGGCTATAACACACTGAGTATTGGAATAAAATCAAAGGCTAGGCTCACTAGAATCATCAGATGAGCTCTTCTGACTAAATTTGTCAGTCATTTGGTCAAATTCTTGGCTTGGTGGATAATTAGGTTGATAAACCTTTTCACTGACTAGTGGTTAAATGAACGAAATTTACCAGCTACTTTGACAACATGGTGTGGAAAATATTCCAAACTCATTATTCATTTGAACTCTTTCCAGACCAAATGTAAAGTGTAGCACATTATTATGGCTTCCTTGAACTGACAATGTCTTTTGAGATGTGTTTATTTTCTAGGAAGACTTTGAGAAATCCATTATTAAGTTTGGCCCTAGCTATTAAAAATAAGCACTATTCTTAGATCAAAGTGATCAAGGTGGATTTAAAGTATGATTTAAGTGCAGTGCATAGTTTATTCTCTCAGCTGTTGCTGGGTACCTGAACAGATATCCACGTAGAATGCTGAGGAATGTATTTTCGTATAAATGATACCACAGTCTTAAAAGGAACCCAAGCAGATCTGTACACATCATCACATCTTCCTTACCCTTTCCTCACCCAAGCAGGACCACGTGCAGCCTGGAGCCAACAATATGGTGAACATTAAGGTTGCCATATTTGGGACACATGTATCAATATGCTAAAAAAGCACTTACTTGTTATTTATCTGAAATTTAAATTTAAATTTAACCAGCTGGTTTGTATTTTATCTGGAAATTCTGGTGACAGCACAGTTCCTTGAGATACAGTAGTGGTCAGGTTAAATAATTGTTAATATTTCTTCTGTTTTCTCTGCGTTGGGATGAATTATTCATCTGTGTTGAGCAGTGTGCAAATGATAATAAAGCCAAATCCACATTTCTGTAGCACTCCTGACAAACTGCTGCAATATTAAAGAAATAAATTACAAGTCCTGCATTGCTTAGCTGCATGGCCCTCATCCCTGCTTTTGAGACATTTCAATCAACCTTACAATATTCACCAAGTTGCAAGATATTAAACATATATTTTATCTGTCCTGAAGTAGCATTGATTTTGAAACTGTAAGGTCTTCTGTTTTTTGTTTTTTTGTTTTTTTCCAGATTATTGATGATCAAACTGACCATTTGTGTTTTAAATTAGGTTTTCCATGGCTAACATACTTCACATCGGCACTTATTATACAAGCAACAATTATGTCATCACAGGGCTCTGGTACAACATGAAGGGAGTGTAAATGTCAGGATTGATGACTATGGCTCAGAGGCAGCTCATTAAAAGCAATGGTGTGAATAGTACAACTGTGTTGCCTTTGAAAGAACCGAGTATGTATTATCCACCTATCAGTGCACCAAAGCAGCATCATAAACGTAGATCTCTAACTGCAGCCCGTTTAAATGAGGAAAGGGTGTATATTAATCTATTAAATTGATTTTACCCAGGGGGAAAAATAGTTCTCTGTATTTATGAAAGTGCAAGCATTCAGTGCACAGAGAAGCACTTATCAAATGAGCATCCATGGTATGTAGATGCATTTTACTAATGCTTCCTGCTAAGATAAATAGGCAATGCTCATAAAAGATGCTACTATAATTTGCTAGAAATAAAAGAACTAAAAAAGAGCAACATGTCTACAGCTTTTTGGAAAGCACAGAGAGGAAATTTTCTAAATTACTGAGCCTCTATGTTTGATATATTTAATTTGAAAGTCATTGACAAAACATGACAGTAATTTTATACACACACACGCACAAATAACTCAGTATTTTTTATATTTAGTATTCCCTACAGGTAAGTTAATAAATTGTTTGGTGATAATTGTATGCTTCAGATCTTCCTTTATTTTCAGAATTATAGGATCCCAATAAAAATTTTTAGATTGGAAAAATTATTTAAATGTTGAATATTCCCTATTCTCTGCATTTGCAACAAGCTTAGGAAATTTCAATGTACACGCATAACTTCAAAACTAAGCAAGATAACTCAGCAGGACTCTTTTCCATGATGCTTACCATTCAGATATCTTTGAAGCTATATCATCTCATCTTTAAGCAGCATTAGCTAAGCCCGCAGGCACAAAATTTTTTTCCCAGTAGCCTCTTAGCAGATGTATCTGGACACATCTTCTACATGCTAATACCCAATTTACAGATTCCAGGGGAAAATGAAATTTCACATACTATGAGGAAGTAAAGTAAGAGATACCCACTTAAATTTCTGGGGGATGGGGAGAAAGTGGCTTTAAATATTCTCACACACACATTGAGTCTCTGAACTCTTGTACATGACCGTACAAGATTAGTGTACTTACCCTCATTTTTCAGACTGAGACACTGAAAATGCAAAAGATAAAGGTCCCAACACTAACAAATGGAAAATATTTGAACCTAGGACTTCCGATTTTTAGGTCAGTACTTTTCCACAGGACCCCTGCTGCCCCATGGGGTGGGAGGAGGGTGATGTGGAGGCGGCTACTGACTTCTGGCTAAGCCTGACCTTTTGTCACATTATCTTCTTCCTAAAAAACAAAAACAAACAAACAAACAAAAAATATATATATATATACAATATCTCCTTGTTTCCCAACTTTGTTGGTTGAAATCATCCATGTAACACTTGGTATGAAATCCAGATGTCAGCTTTAATTCCAACCCCTCTCCACCAGGTAATCAGCAAATTCTGTCAATTCACCTTCAGATGCGGTTCTTTGTCTCTGACTTCAGTGCCACTGCTTCTGTTCAGGTCCTCGTTGTTAGCCCATCTGGACTGCTATTCGACCACCTTAAGTAGTCTTCTTAGTAACAATTTTTTCTTTCGTCACTTCCGATCCAGTCTCCACCTTTAACTCTTTCTAAAATTCAAATCGAATCATGCATGCCATTCCCCTGCTTTACTTATTTCCATGTCACCCAAATTGTCCATGAACGAGATCCAGACATCTTTGCATGGCATAAATAAGTCTTTTGATGATCCAGCCATCCTCTTGTCTTTTAGCTTTATTTCCCACTCCTGACCCAAATGAACTGTTTTGAAGTATCACCAGTTTTGTGATCACCCTATCTATCCTTTTAGTTTTTTAACTCTTGTCCTCTGTAACGCTGTCCCCTTTCCCTAGAACAAGCTTGATCTCTAGTTCTAGCAAATAAAATTTTGTTCACTGCTACAGTCTGAATGTTTGTGCCCTCATCCTCAATTCATTGGTTGAAACTTAATGCCTAATGGGATGGTATTAGAAGGTGGGGTCTTTGAGAGGTGCTTAGATCATGAAGGTGGAGCCCTCATGAATGGGGTTAGAGCTCTTATAGAAGAGTCCTCACGGAGCTCCCTTGTTCCTTCTATCATAAGGACACAGTGAGAAATTGGCAGTCTATGAGTCAGGAAGTGGGCTCTCACCAGAACTCAACCAGGCTGGACTTCAGCGTCCAGAACTGTGAGAAATAAATGTTGTTTATAAGTTAACAAGTCTAGGGCATTTTGTTACAGCAGCCCAAATGAACTAAGACACACATTTTCAAATGGGTTCAAATAACATTTCCTCAAAGAACTGCAGCCTTCAATGACAACATTTCTCCCTTCCTCTCTCTCTCTGTCTCTCTCGCTCTCTTTCTGTGTGTGTGTGTGTGTGTGTGTGTGTGTGTGTGTGTGTGTGTGTGTATTTTCCCAAAGCATTTTGAGTAGTGGCACCATAGAAGATTTCCAAAAATAAAAAAATTTTGCCTTTGTTTAAAACTCTTTACTAGTTCCTTATTTGCTTGAGGATAAACATGCTAACTTTTTAGAATAGCATGCAAGGCCTGACTCTTGTTTTTCTATTCAGGGTAATTCCTCATTAATTATTTCCTTTCATTTAGATTTCACCAAAACCCATCTTTTTCTCCAAATATATCACCATTATCAATACCTCCTTGGATTTTCTCAAGCTGTTTTTTTTTTCATTTATAATTATATTAAAGAATTTTAAATAATACAGGTATTTTCAATAATGTGCTATGCAATTAAAAATCAGGCCACAAAACAGTTTGCATGACATGGATTCTGTTTTAAACAGATACTCAATTTAGTTTGGTGGATAAAATCATATTCCGTAAAGAGCACCAGCAGTAGGAAAAATTACTGTAGTTGTGATGGAAAATTTAGTAAGATGTGAAGTTGACAGTCTGAAAGGAACAGAAGTTGAACAGGAAAATTGAAGATGGGATTAATGACAGAGTCAGGCAGTTTTCATGCAAACTGCCAATGTCTATACCAATTATAGATATAATAAAAATTAATTTATTTGTCACCATTGAGGGGGAGGGAGGTTTTTTTTTTAACACCTTTATTGGAGTATAATTGCTTTACAACGGTGTGTTAGTTTCTGCTTTATAACAAAGTGAATCTGTTTTACATATACTTATATCCCCATATCCCCTCCCTCTTGCGTCTCCCTCCTTCCCACCCTCCCTATCCCACCCCTCTAGGTGCTCACAAAGCACCGAGCTGATCTCCCTGTGCTATGTGGCCGCTTCCCACTAGCTATCTATTTTACATTTGGTAGTGTATATATGTCCATGACACTCTCTCACTTTGTCCCAGCTTACCCTTCCCCCTCACCCTATCCTCAAGTCCATTCTCTAGTAGGTTTGCGTCTTTATGGGGAGGGAGGTTCTGAAGAAGGCCTCAGAATACCCAAGATTTACCCTCTTTTAGTATCATCATAAAAAATAATCATTTTTGGAGGAAATATTTTCAAAACATATTCAGCAATTCCATATTTTCTTTAAAAAGGATACAAAGATGTGTTTGTCCTGATGAATCAACATTACTATGATTAGTTTCCATTTATATACAAAATACTGACTTGCTTATTTTTTTAAAATCTGTTCATTGTAATATTTTGTTGAGTTTATTTGCCTCTTATGAAATACACTCTCCATGAAGTTTTTAATTGCTACTTGTTATCAGCTGTAACTGATAAAAAATAAAATTTTGATTGTAAAGTTTCTATACATATTGAGTCAACAGGCAGGGAATAAAAGTCATACACACGAAGTGAAATTCAAGCACTATAGCATATAGCCCTTGTAATTGTTTTCTGCTGATCAGTGTTTTCCTTCATTTCCTTCACATTTTTTCCTTTTGTCAATTAAGCTTGCCAAAAAAAGTAGGACAAGTTGTATGCTGAAGTAGATGGACAGGTAAATGAAATAAAATATATTTTTCAGAAAATCTAGAACCGTTTATTGTAAGGTACACCATTATTTTATCACCTTCTAAAAAAGAAAAATACTTTTAATTAAGCTTTTCTTATCATTTAAAATTGTTTCATTATAAATTCAATAGATGATCACTTAAAGACTTATTTACAAATGTATATTTTATCTTCACAGCAAAAAAATGGAAGAAAATATACATGGAAAAAAATGGAACAAGTTGATTATGATACTCCTCAAACTTCTTGAGCAACTTCAGTTTTGTGTGAATCTATTTCCTATCATTCTGGCCTTCACCATGGGATATAATTTTCCTCAACTTGATTATGTAGTTACAACATTTTCCCTCCAGTAATTTTCATCAGTCACTTTATCAGTTTTCACTCATTAAGCAACTGAAACTCACCTATAAAATCTGAAAAGGTGTAGTACCATGCTTATTTTTCTGGTTTAATTGGGAGAAAATAACACTTCTGTGTGACCAGACTTTCACTGTGATTTCTCTCTAAAAAGTTACAAATTTTCTTCTGATATATACCTCCTGTTTCCTTTATAGCATCATAAAACACAACACACACACACACACTTCTAAACAGAAGCTCTTTTTCCCTGGAATCTGAAGTTAAATGTTATATCAATGTAGTTTAAAACTCATAGTAGAGGGTATTTTTTAAATTTTATTATTAATGCTGTTGAATACATAGCCATATGCCTGGGCCTCTGTGATCTGCCAGAGCCATTTTGCCTCAGTTGATTTACTGGATTTGCTATTCGCTTCCATGAACAAAAATACTTCCTTCTAGTACAAAAGAATATCCAGTTACTACGTTTCCTGGGAAACTCATTTTATACCAAGATGGTAGACAGGACATCAGTCTTCTGGGTTCTCAAAAATCCCTTCCAGCTTACTTTCATCTTCACTCTAAATATGACCTCAAGTGGCCTCCACAACAGCCATTGTGTGTTCAGCAAACACCTGTCTGTTTCAATTATAAAAATGCTTAGAGCAATTAACCTTGAAAGAAAGTCTCAAGGATCCATCCCTCAGGTTGACCCATCTTGAACACAGTTTATTCCTGTCATTCCTTTGTTAATGTCACCTAATGTGTCTCTAAAACACAGTTTTATCTATTTTCATTAGGTGAAAGAGGTTCAATTAATCTCAGAATATGGTGCCTTGCAAACATTGTGGTCGGAAATTCACCTGCCTCATTAACAAGGATAAACTCAGCAACCAAAAGGAAAAACAAAACACAAATGCAAGTGCTCTAGTCCGTGAGCATTCCCAAGACCCACCATGGCCGGTGTTTTGACTAAGACTCCAGCTGTTTATCTAACAGCCCTTGGAATTGACAGCATTGGTGGCTTTAAGCCAAGCCAGGGCAGATGGGACACTCTTGTTTTAGCTACAGTGGGCATAATGTTGGCAAAGAACTTCAGTAACAATCCTGCCTGTCAACAGGTCTGCCCTCTCTCAGAAAAGAACTAAGGCACAGGCATGAACTAAAGATGGCGGATAATGTGATAGTGTCTGTGGGGAAAAGAAACTCTCCGTTTAATAGACAGTATTATAAATATTATAATAGAGTTATTAGTGAGAGCAGACTGAAAACCAGCTGCATCGTAGCAGTCAAAAATGCTATAGCCTCAGGTTTGAATATGAGAGTGCACAGCGGAAGAAATTTTGCATCAAATGTTCCGTTCTGTAGAATTGATGAAGCTGGAGAAAAAGAACAGTGTATTCTGCTAATGACTCCAGGAAGAAGGGCATATCATTATTCAGAAGGCCTTATCCACTATTTGCTTCTGAGGAACAGTAGTGATGATATCTGAGTGACTCTTTTGACAAGTGCATCTCTGGTTGAAATATTAGGAACTGCAGGGCACGTCTCTCAAGGGGAAAAGGGAACCTGAGAAATCTTAACAGTGCTTTCTAGGATAGAAAAATCCCCCAGGTCTCTCAGGACATAGCCGTGAGCGGATGAGTGAGAGACAATGTGGCATGATGATTTTTCATGTATGTTAGACTCACCAGCTCATATACACACACGTGTCATCATTGAGGAGTACTATCATGGAGAGGTCAACTGGTCTCATACACCTGAAGAAAGTTCTGCAGGAAAACTGTAGAAACTAAGTGCTATTCAAAACCATACTTACACTATAGGTTACTAAGCAACTTCAGACAAAGTTTCTACCTTAATCCCTCTTAAGTTTTTTAGGGGTAATGGGCATCCACATTAACTCCAGACCTTGAAAACGAGTGGGACAGATAAGTCAACTGGGGCCTTCAGGGTTGAGAGGAAGCCATTATAATGAATAGACAGAGCCATGGAAAATATTTTCTGCTAATGAATAGCCCTTAATCTGTGACCTACATATAATAGTACACTGTCACTCTGGTTGCTATAACACATACATAGTAGGGAAGGATTTAAGGCTGATGAATTATGATACAAATCTTTTCTTCTGTAATAGCAGTGTTTGAATTAAAGTGAAAGTATTGGTCTATTAAATATAACCATTTAGGCCGTAGTTCTAAGGCTGAGGAAAAAAAATACAATTTTGAAAGCAAAATTTTAGGAAAGGCCACAGGAAAAGAAGCCTGTTGTTTCTTGGGAAGCAGTCTTAGAAACAATTGATACTGAAGCCATTCTTTTCCACTCAAAATGATATCCCCAATCACAGTGACCTTCTCAGGAAGCCAAACTGATGACATCTGAGTTACGACAGATTTAAGAATTGAATAATGAGTGTGAGGAAACTGATCAGTGAGGTTCCTGGCCAGCGGACTAAAGTGGCTAGAAAGATCAGAAATATTTGAGCAGCAGTCATGTGTTTAAGTAGGAGTTCCCGGGACTTCCCTGGTGGTCCAGTGGTTAAGACTTCACGCTTCCACCGCCGAGTCACGGGTTCGATGTGGCGACATGCCGCAAAAAGGAGCTCCCTGACACAGCCTTCTGCGACAGATGAATTTCATAGCTTTGCCCAGCCAGTGGCAGCCTGGGCAAGGAGAAAGTACAACCATGAAATACAGATTTAAAGAGCAGCTCAGGAAGACACCACAAGTTAGTTTTGCAAACTGGTTAATATTGAATGAGACACTAGAAACAGATTTCTTTTTTAATGCGAGAAAGATAGTCCACTGACCCATGAACTCTCCTCTCACCAGTCTGGATCTGGAGGCAGAGTTAAGAGTAATGTGCTAGATAACTGTAGCTGATGCTGGCAGTCACCAGGTCACACCTCTGGGCACCCACAGTACCCGTTCCCACTGGGCTCTCCACAGTGGCAGAAGCCAGCTCAGCTTCGCTACAGGAAAAGCCAGAGCACTTCAGAGCGAGGAGATCTGAGGCAGACCACAACCAATAACAAACAGGAAGTGGTGGGCAAGCAAAATAATCTCTCACTCCTCTAGAGGGACAATTCTGAGGCTGGCGCTACCCAGAGCCCCGATTTCCGACAGCAATAACAGACTCGTTAATGCAACACATGCTGGGCTATATGGGAACAAAGAAAAGTTGTACCAGATAAAAACACATGGTGAAATGAAAGAACTGGAAAACAGAAATGCAGAGATAAGAGGGGAGCTATGTCTTAGGTCCACGATGGGTAGAAGTGTCTGCTATGTTCAGGGAGAGGCTGAGTGCCCACCCTCGCCTTTCTGCCCCTCTCCTCCCCTCAGAAACACTTTGTGACTGAGCCATAACTCTGTAATGTGCATCTACGTCCAAAGGTCACTTTCTCAGGGCCCACCTACCTGAGGCAGCAAGGCTCTTCAAATGATGGAGAAGTATCTCTCCTTTTGAGCTTCCATTTTTATGTTTTGTGTGGTGTGTGGTTCCTCATTGTACTTTTCTACCTTCTAAGGAAGAATCCATCTTCACCAATACTTTGGAAAATTAGAGACAGTGATCAGGTGAGGAAATGCGTGGCCCAGACCACAGAGCTGCTGGACTCTGCTTTCTCCTGCTCTTCTCCTCACCACACTACATCAGCTGCATTGGCAAAGAGAGAAGCATGAGCTCTCGGGACCGATTAGAGCACCATCCTTCCAGGGAACAAGACAAATCTTTGTGCGTGTTGGATGGCTCCATGGTATAATTTCAAACACAGTGATTCAGTGACCCTGGGTTTGGTAATAAGGAGAGTTCCAGATACCTGCAGGAGAACCAAGTACCCCAATTCTTGAACATTGGTCCCCTCCCCTTCCCAGGTGAGGCAGACAAGTCTTTGTGATCAGACAAGTATTTGTGATGAGTGTTCGGGAGAGCAGAAGGGAGCCCCTGAGAGCCTCTGATCAGGGCAAGAGCCTTAGCTCTACCCTGTAAGATTGCAATGCTGTGCCCTTCTTAATCGGAGGAATACTGACTGAAACATCAATCAAGGATCATGTAGAGAAGGAAACTCTTCGAGTTTTCCAACGGAGAAATATAAGAAAATATTTTTGTGCCCTTATAAAAGAACAGGTAAGTAACACAGAGCTCCATTTATCCAATGTAGAAAGTCATGAGTATTGAGTGCCTGCACCTTTACAAGGGAGGAGAGAGTTGGGTCTGAACTTTTTCTTTTTAGTGTCTTATTTTTGTCTTTCAGAATCAAGGCAGAGACAGGACAGGTAGGGGGAAAGGGGGGAGCATTAAAAGGTTGATTTTGACTCATTTATTCCTGAGCTCTCCACGGGTTACTTACAATCTCCTCTTCCATGGGTTCCTATGGCCACAATCTCAGAGGGTTTTGGTTGGTAATATTGAATACAAGTCTTTCAATAAACAAAATGAAGCCCACAGCAAGTAGGATTCGTAGGAAGAGAATCAGAGCCTGAGATACATCTCAGATTCTCTGCTCTGCCTACTCATGGGAATGAATGATGAACTTGGGAAATGGGTGTTGCCCAAAAGGTGAATTGTAAGATGTAATGGCAGGACTTTCAGCTGGGTTTGGAGGCAGACTGCTGGGTAATGTCTTTGGACAAGTTGCGCCATCCTCCCAGGTCTCACATTCCTCTGTGCGACAACACCTGGGGGTGTGTGACAGGCTCAGTAATTGTGAGACTCACAGGGGATAGACTTTGGAATCCACTGAGTCAATTACAAATAACCACACACACTTGAGCTCTACTGTTACTCTCATTGATCATTTTTCTTCATACTGTAATTTCTGGGGCTTTCTCAGAGTCTAAAGTAGACAGGGATCTGAAGAAGACACTACAGTTCCTGCCAAGAGGGTACAGGCTTATCTCAGAAGCCAATTTAGAACTACTAGGGTCCAGAGTTGGTTCCACTGACTTTTGCCCTAGAAGAAAGGCAAAGGTCCAGAAGGTGCCCTTCCAGACATCACTTCAGGGTCAACCTCTAGGCATGGTCCAGGTTCAGGTGAAAGCAGGGATGTCTCTATGGGCAGAAAAGATGCCAAATTTGAGAGAACAAGAAACCCACTGGGCTGATGATAGAGAAGAAAGCGGAGCTTATCCAATAACATCAAGCTTGGGCTGCCGGTCAGCAGAGTCCAAGTGAAGGCAGATCGTTTAGATTCCTGCAGCCTCAAAAGATGTGAATTTTCAAGACAGGAATTTCAGACACAAAGACAGACAACCTGGAAACCTTCTGAAATCCCAGGACCAATAACTATGGCCAGGGCATCCTCCTTCCATGTCCCCCAGGAAGCCTGTGTCCACAGCCAACACCACCAGTTTTCACCAAGGGTCCCAGGAATCTCAGGCCACTGTCACTATCTCTAGGGATATGTGCTTCATCGACAAACACAAAATGCTCCTCCATCCCTTCTTTTCTTTTAAATTTTTTAAAATTTTTGTTCGTTTGCTTGTTTAATTTTTATTGGAGTATAGTTGATTTACAATGTTGTGTTAGTTTCAGGTGTACAGCAAAGTGGATCAATTATACATATACATATATCCACTCTTTTTTAGATTCTTTTCCCATACAGGCCATTACAGAGTATTGAGTAGTGTTCCCTGTGCTATATTGTAGGTCCTTATTAGTTATCTATTTTATATATAATAGTGTGTATATGTCAATTCCAATCTCCCAATTTATCCCTCCTGCCCTTACCCCCTGGTAACCATAAGTTTATTTTTACACCCGTAACTCTATTTAAGTTTTGTAGATAAGTTCATTTGTACTTCTTTTTTAGATTCCACACATAAGCACTAGCATATGATATTTGTCTTTCTCTGTCTGATGTACTTCACTCAGGATGTATGACAATATCTAGGTCCATCAATGTTGCTGTAAATGGCATTCTTTCATTCCTTTTTATGGCTGAGTAATATTCCATTGTATATATGTACCACATCTTCTTTATTGATTCCTCTGTTGATGGACATTTAGGTTGCTTCCATGTCCTGGCTATTGTAAATAGTGTTGCAATGAACATTGGGTTACATGTATCTTTTCGAATTATGGTTTTCTTACCATTGAACTTTCATTAATGAAAAACACACTCACTCAACATTAACATTATGAGCTGGTACACTGAACTTGTATAGGCATAAAGTTAACAACTCAGAGTATCTTCTCAAGTTTGATCTGTTGAAACACATAACGTCATCTTTCATGGCATAACTTGCTTTTTTATTTTTTAAAACTGCATTGAATCTCTTGACCAACGATTTTAAAAAATGTTATCCTTTGACAACAAAACAAACAAACAAGCATTAGTATCAATTTTTTAATCCCTTTTTCCTCAGTGCTACACATGAGGATACCACTGGTCCCCATGTTGGAAGAGTGCTTAGTAACATCAATATAAGAGAATTAGATTCTTCAGGACTTCCCTGGTGGTGCAGTGGTTAAGAATCCGCCTGCCAATTCAGGGGACTCGGGTTCGATCCCTGGTCCAGGAAGATCCCACATGCTGCGGAGCAACTAAGCCCATGTGCCACAACTACTGAGCCTGCGCTCTGGAGCCCACGAGCCACAACTACTGAGCCTGCATGTTGCAACCACTGAAGCCCATGTGCCTAGAGCCCGTGCTCCACAACAAGAGAAGCCACCGCGATGAGAAGCCTGTGCACCACGATGAAGAGTAGCTCCCACTAGCTGCAACTAGAAAGAAAAACCCGTGAGCAGCAACGAAGACCCAACGCAGCCAAAAATTTTAATTAATTAATTAATTAATTAATTAATTAATTAATTTTAAAAAAGAATTAGATTCTTCAACGGATGAAATCTATTTCAAATTATGGTCATGACAGTTGTCTTCAACTCAGAATGTCTTGTTCACTATAATGTACCTTTTAAGAACAGCCTTGACACTGAAAGGGATAAAGTTTTGCCATTTTTCTCTTTAACACATTCAATAAGTTCCCTGAAGCAATGAAGTTCAACATAACACTGTTTGCACTTCTTTCAATTTGCATAATTCTGTAGCTAATGAGGTGCTGAACATTATGAGCAAGAAATAAATAGGCCTCCCTTAATAAATTATTTAAAAAGTCAACAAAATTTTTGATATCTTTTGTTCTGAATTAAAATATGATTTCAAAGCTTCAAATAAACTGACAATTTTCAGCTTCATTTGTTAAAGACACCAATGGTTTTTGAATGTGAAAGAATTGGAAAATGTTGAACTTCAATTGTTTTATAGATGTTTTACCAAATTTTAAAGAAAAAGCTAATCTTGTGCAAGTTGTCTCATAAAGCTTGCTACACAGCTCATTTCATAGGCTAAAATAACAATTTCAAAACCAAATAAAGGCAATACCAAAAAATCCCTTATAAACATAGATGCAAGTATGCAAATAAAATATTAGGTAAGACAATCAATACATGAATTTTAAAAACTATATTCTACTATTAGAGTATATGCCAGCAATGCAAGAATGGTTCCATAAGCAAGATTTGAAAATACACATTCCAATAGATTATTGTTGCATATGTAATTAAATCTTCCATGGCTCTTTCCATAAAATGACATATGACTACTCTCAAAAAACATCAGAATTCTGCAAGACATTTTGAATTAAACTCCACTGTGAGAACATGTGACATCATCATTTGGTTGGCTAAATGACCACTGGGAACAGTGCTGCAAAAGTTGGCCAGCTGGAAACTGTAAGACTGAGATCATATGAAATAACTGAGAGTTGGTAATAGTTATAAGCATAAGTGATATTTTGCGATATCTACAACAGGTAAAATGTGTAGAAAAATATACATGATTTCTGTTGATACCAGTACCACAGGTAATGTTTAATCGTATTGAGTTTTTGCCTATATTTGCAGTGAAAGAAAATGCTAAATTTCTCATAAGAAAATTAACCTTGCAGATTAGTGAAAATAAAGACTGGCTATTTTCCCTTACAAGTTCACAAATATCCTAAATTCTACCCTTAACCCCTTCACAGACCATGGACCAAGGTTAAGAATCACTGTGTCTTGACCCAGATAATATTGTAACCCAGGGTATTAATAGAACTTACACATATAATAATACTACTAACCACAACAGTAATAGAAAACATTTGAGTATACTACATATGTTTATTAATCCACTAGCTTTATGAGATACATATAAGCGTTACTTTCATTTCACATTGAAGAAAGTGAAATTTACGTGGAACAACTTAGCTTAAATTACACATAAAATTAGTGGGAGTCAGAGCCAAAACTGAACCTTACATTTAATATCAATGTCAGTATCAGTACTTTACATGATGATGAAAATATGAAAGACTATACAAATATACAGATGTTGGGTGTCTGTGTGTGTGGTGTGTATTCGTGTGTCTTGCAATAGAACCTCATACTCAGGCTATACTGGATGACTAGATAAACTGTAGGAAAGTTTAGCTGGAGACCTCAGAGTAAGGAATCAGATATTATATGAAGACACAAGAGAATTAAGCAATTGAACAAAAGAGGGAGAAAGTTGGTTCTTGAGTCAGGAGTATAGATAGGGGTTGTGGGATAAGGACAGCAACTAAATACCAGTTGACCCCAAAATTGGGTAAGAGAAGTACCCAGATGCTCTAACAGCAAGGCTAACATTTTCCACACTTAACTGTGGGTCACTCCTTTCCTAGATGAAGAACATGGGTCCAATCACTATGAAAATAAGAGACTGCATTTCCCTGTCACATGGTAGCACAGCGCTAATGAGCTGCCCTGACAACTTCGGATCAACATCGCAAGCTTCGGATGAAAGCTTTTTTGTGTTCAGTTTCACATAATGGTATTTATCAAAATAAGATAAATATGTAAGACCCTTCCTAGGTTTTTCCTACCTGTCTATTATTGATGTGTTTAATGATATTTATTACCAAGGTGCTAGATAGTTAAGTATGTGCTAGAGGCCTTTCACATTTCATCACCTGCAAAAGATGTTCAATAAATTAAACTTTGGTGGCGTCACTTGGCAGTTTTCCTAACTGAGGAGTAATCTAAAAAATAATTTCATTATATCCATCACTTAAGCTGTAAATCTAAGGCAATATTATTTGTTAGGGAAAAACAAGAATAATTTAACTATAATTATTGTGAAAACAGACAGTACACCAATCTTAACAGCATACAAATGATATACCTCTCTAGTTAAAACACCTGAGCTTGTTTACAGCTCTCTCATTATTGACTCTCCAAAGACCATACAAAAATAGTGATGTTTTTAATTATCCTGACTGCAACCCACATTAAATAAAAATGTGCCCCAGAAGGGTATGCAGAATTTGTCATATTTGAAACCATGTAGAATATCCATTTTATATTCAGAGACCTGTAGCTTTTCTAGGAAAAAATAACAGAATCAAAAATATGTAATCTTTATATATCCTGGAAAATACTGACTTTTGTTTCTTTTGTATTATTAATCTATTATCTGTATATAAAATAATGCAAGTTAAAATACAAAAGCAAAGGAAAGAGTATATATTTTACATATGACTTGTTATAATTTTCAGTGTACAACTATATTTAATAAATTTGAGGCATATTAGAAATAAAAATATTAGGCCTGCATTTTTCACAGCTAATTTCTAGACCTAAAACATTCTTCAAATAAAAGTTTAATGCTTAAAATATTCCAGATAGTTAGGAGACTAGAAAATGGAATTATCTAGCACAATTATCCTCCACGGAAGATGAGTTGATAAGTTTCTGGATAAACACATTATTTATTGATGTGGACATAATCAGCAAAATAATTAAAATTTAAAAAATTTTAAATTTAAATGTTTCAGTCTGGGAATGGGAGGAGTGTGGAAAAATGAAACTGAAAGGACATATTTTTTAAAAATTCATTTATTTTTATTTATTTATTTTTGGCTGCATTGTGTCTTTGTTACTGCGCGCAGGCTTCCTCTAGTTGCGGCAAGCGGGGGCTACTCTCCGTTGCGGTGTGCTGGCTTCTCATTGCGGTGGCTTCTCTTATTGCAGAGCATGGGCTCTAGGCCCTCAGGCTTCAGTAGTTGAAGCACGCTGGCTCCGTAGTTGTGGCCCGTGGGCTCTAGAGTCTAGGCTCAGTAGTTGTGGCCCATGGGCTTAGTTGCTCCGTGGAATGCGGGATCCTCCCGGAGCAGTGCTCAAACCCGTGTCACCTGCATTGACAGGCAGATTCCCAACCACTGCACCACCAGGGAAGCCCTGAAAGGACATTTAAACCCATTTGAACACTTAAAAATGTATAGCTATGTGCATTTGTTGCTTTCAATATTATAAATTAAAAAATAATTATAAATGTACTGAGTTACTCTTCTTAAGATTTCTGTCCCAAGATTTCTGGCTCTTCTGGTGGTATGCACTGTTTAATAGTGTTAGCACAAATTATTATTTCCTTATACATAAATACCAATAGCTACAGTTAGGGAATATAAGATTTCTTAAATTGTCAAAGACATAAATTTTGACATCTTATACCAAGATAGTGGCAGTGGGGTAGTAGTTAGTAAATGTATTTTGAATATATTTTGAAGGTATAGCTGACAGGATTTTCTGAGATGGGCTATGATAATGAGAATAGTGAAAGATGCCTCCAATATTTTTGACCATGGCGACTGGAAGAATGATTTTCTGTGGAAGAAAAGACTATAGAAGGAGAAGACTTATAGGAGAGGAAATCACAGCAAATTAAAGGCAACCAAAAATTCTTTAGCACTTTTACCATTGAGAGGCAGGTCCATGCCTTTGCCCTTAAAACTGAGTGGGCTCTGTGACTGTTTTAACTCATGAATTATTGCGCATGTGATACTGTGCCAGTCTCTGAGCCCATGCCCAAGAGATTGGCAACTTTACTTTGTTTCTTGGAACCCTTGCTCTTGGAATCTGAAGCTCCATGTAAGAAGTATGACTACTCTGGTCTACTGCACTGTAAGAAAACCCAAGCCATGTGGAGGGATCATGAAGGATGAAGCCATATGAACCGTAATGGAGATAGAGAGAGAGAGAGGAGACACAGAGAGACAGAAAGAAAACCATGTATGAAAGAGCAGAAGCCATCTTGGGAATAGATCATTCAACCCAGACACCCCAGTTGATGATATTTGCCTCTCTCTGACTTTTTTCTCCTGTTCATCCTTTCTCCATTCCTGTTTTTCCCTTTTTTATAATCTTTTCAGTTCCTTTTCCCTTATTTCTCTCCCTGTTTTTTACTTCCAAGTTACTAAGAGTAGAAGTAAGTAAGAGGGCTTGAGGGAAGGGGTTGAGAGGGAAAGAAAAGTACACAGTTTTTTTTTTCCACTTCCCCTTTGGAGGTGTGTGAACAAGGAATATGGCGCATTTTTCTCTTTCTGGGGATTGGAGCATCTCTCCACCCTCAGCCCTTCCGATTTTCTCAGCAATGATGTCTAAAACAGGGATTCTTAACCTTGAAAAACAGTTTCTGTTTTTATTGGTTTCTTTATGATTTTGTAGGTGAGAGAAAACCTTGGCAGCCCTACAAAGTCAGTTCACTGTGTGATATTTTTCCATTAGAATGTTTAAGATAATCACTTTTGAGAACCATCTATCTGATCCCTTCCCAAATTCCTAACCCACAAGGTCCTGAGCAAGATAAAATGGCTATTTTAAGGCATTAAGTTTAGGAGTAGTTCACTACACAGCAATAGATTATCAAATCAAGATCGAGTTGTTTTATACATGCTAATTTTTAGATGCCCATAAATAGTCATAGTTTCAACATATTCCAGCTTTGGGATATTCGATGAAATTTTTTCTGAAGGATTAAATGAAATAATATCTGCAGAGAGGTCTAGTTTAGTTCTTTCCTGTTACAAATTACTCAACAAATGTTAAATGGTTTTCAATTTTTAAAGTGTCCTGATAGTTAAAAAGCAGAGGAAATTAAATATGTTATGAATCAGAATGCTGTATAAGTTTTATGACAATTAAATCATGCAGAGAGGTAGAGGGAACAAGAAGAAATGAAATCAAGAATACATGCATTAGCATCATCCTATTTTATAGTGGGTAGTCAATAGATATTCTTTAAATGTGATATTTCATTTTTTTAAGTTTATATAATTTAAGGCTTAAAAGTTAACAACTAGAATAACCTGAAAAAATGTTTCAGGGAATAGGGAGGGAAAAGCAGACCAAATTGGTGCTCTATTAAAAGCATGATAATTTATTCTTTTTAAAGCAGAAAAACATATGTTTGTAGCAGTTTTCTACAAAGTGTGTGTGTTGGAGGGGGTGTATGTATAATGGAAAACAATATGGATTATATAATTCACTTATAGAGATAATACTGAATATATATTTCATATGCCAGAAATAAATTTTTAAAGATATGCAATAAATTCTGGATTGTAGGGGAAGGAAAAACTTCTCATTTTTTACTTTCATAATTTTGTAATTTCAAATGAAGACTACAAAATACAATGACAGTAAATTTCCAATTATTACTCAACACATTTTTAAAGCATATGATACTTCTCATGTAACGAATAAAAATGAAAATGCCCACATTTTACTTAAAATTTGAAGTATCTATATAGTCATTAATGTGTTTTTTAAAGTAATCCCCTCTGTGATAACTAGAAGCTTTTATTCTTCTGTCCTCTAAGTCTTTCTGATTCCAGTTTATCCAAAGTTATTTTAAGTCAGCATAAGATGAATTCTTCTCAATTAAAAAATAAAGAATATATTATGCTGTACTTCAGAATTCTATTCTTATATTTTCTGAGTAGACTGGACACCTCAAATCTGTCAGAACTAGAGATTCAGAGAGCTGTGGTTACCGTCTTCATTTTCTCCTTTCCCTTCCAATTCAACTCAAAAATTGACCTTTTGACCACAACTGCTACCTTTAGCCATGAGCAACACATCATCAATCATACTTTTAAAAAGGGAAAGCTTTCCAAAGGCTGTACTACTTTACCAAAACCAAGTCTCTACTAGTATGATGAAACAGAGAACTACTTTGATCATTCAAATCATGTGGGTCCCAAAGCATAATACTTTTCACTAAAATATTTAAATAACTGATTCAAAAGTGATATTGTTCTTTAAAATGCCTGAAAATTGCACACATTCTCTGATTCTCCTGCTAATAGAAGCTGTTCTGTCTTACCCCATATCTTAGTTCTATATATTAACCTCATGTCATAGTCTTCACTTTTTGCCTATGCAAAACCTGTATTTCATAATATCATTATTCATTTATTTTTGTCATAACTATTATTACTGATTATTTGGTTTATGTTTTCTAAACAGAAGGGACTAGAAACAAACAAACAGGTAAGTAGATGAATCTGTAGTCTTTATGGTGAAATATCCTGAGAGAAGAATCATTCAATAGTCCTTTTGTGGCACTGTCAGAATTATTTTTCAAAGAACTGAACCATAGAGAATTCTGTCACTAGCTCACAGCTTAATTATATTTTATGAAAAAAAATAGATTTAAGCAAAAGAAGGCTAAGGAATTATATTGTACTAAAAAAAAGTTTAGTTTATGAAACTAATGCAATACCATAAATGTTTTATTAAAATTCCGTCAAGCCCCCATTTTCTTTTTCTGCTTTGCCTTCTTTATCTTTGCAGCATATGCATTATAACTTACTGTGTATAGAATGTACTTCATCTGTCAGAGGCCTTGGGAAGCTTTTGCAGTCTAATGTTTGAGACATTCTAATTTATCACCATGCAAGAAACTATGACACATTTAGTGCATCATTTCCCTGGGGACTGTATTATGACTTGGCAATGGGGTAGAGAGAGTGCCTTGAAAGGTCATTTCTATCTCTTGCTTTTACACTAAAACATTGAGAATTGGTTGTGTTTGCTTTCTCAGGATTATTAGGCATTTTAAAAGGTAGACATGCAGCCATTTTGGTATAAAAAGAGGTGATAACTGACAACTCAATATATAAAGTAAAATATGAAAGCTGTATGAGATTCCGATAATAGATATCATCCACTTCAAGAATATTCGAGCATGACAGAGGTTCCATGACTTGAACCCTCAAGTTCAATTGTTGTACAAGTTAGGAAGACTAAGTACTAGGAAGGAAAAATAACCAGAAAGAGAGTTTGAATGGCTTTCATAATTCCTGCCATTTCAAAACAAAACAAACCACAGAACAATCGCCGCAGATTTACTAGTTTGAGAGTCCTGATGGGAGCTCTCAATGGAGATTCTGACAAGGAAGAAGAATCACACGTAGAATCACAGAGCAATTACAGGCATAACTAACTAGAAATAGAACAATTGAGCCCAGCTGCTTTGTACAGACCACTGGGGAAAGATCTGTGTTTCTGTTGTCTACTGCAATTCTTGGCAAACCTCATCACAATCTAGTACGTGTTTCTACGCCTAGTAATTAGAAACCAACACATTCCAAGCAGTTGCACAGAGGCTGAGGTCAAAAGACCATGTTAGGACAGCTGAACTAGCTCAGCTGCCTTTCCAGAGGACAATTGCTTTGCATAATTAAACTTTCAAGGGTGTAATTCGAAGCGGAACCACTCCTACCTCCTAAGGCCCATTCTGATACAGTCAAAATTTCTTCTAATGGTATGTTCTTGGAATGGAGACAGAGTATCAGCATATGACCTGGAAGCCATATTGGAAAGGAAGTTACATTGGAAAATCTTTTGTTGATTTCTCTGTTACGTATCTTCCTTCCTCTCTCTCCTCTCATTTACTGGCAATCTTTATCTTGTAAGTAAAATTTAGGACAAGCATTCGTTACCACCCTTATTTCCACCAAGCACCCACATCTCTTTTGTTACCTAATGTAGTAAATCAATCAACAGCTACACTTATGATGTATTCACCACGTGTCACACACTAGTAATACAAATGGTGAGAAGGGCATGATCTTTACAGATAGGACTGAGTACTCCCAGTGAGAGAGACAGAGAAGTCAGCAAAAAATGACAATATCATACATTTGGTACATATGTGTCATGGTGCGTACAGGGATAAGGGCTCACACGTTTTGAAGGTCAGAAACGGTTGTCAGGGAGAAATACAATCAACTCTGAGACCAGAAAGAAATGAGTTGGAATTATCTGGGTAAAGCAAGGGTGGATCTTTTCTTAAGCATTTGGAACAGCATGGGCAATATGCCGAAGGTGAGCAAGAATTGTCATGTTCTAGGACTTCCCATGGTAAAGCTTTTACCCAAATAACTCTGTCTATACTCTCTACCTTCACTCCTTTTAAAACACACCACTTCCCCAAGCTTCATCCATTGATATTGTCTGTATCCTTTTTCTTCTAGCCTTTTCAAGGATTTCTCTCTTGCAGTTAGCCCTTCTCCTTCTGTTTTCTTCTGTCCCTCTCATGGGTATCATTTAACCCTTTACACGTACATGTATTAACAATCAAAAAAATGAAAAAACATGTCTTGACCCCTATGCTAAGGAGTTTGGTGTTTTATCTGAAGCTATTGGACAACCAGTGAACGGTATTAAGAGAAAATATCATAAAGGTTGACCCCTTAAAAGTATCATCCTGGCTTTTGTGTAGTATCTATTGGAGGGTGCAAGGCAGGAAACAAGAAGACCTATCAAGAGGCTTGCTAGTGGCCTTATCTAGACAGTGACAGTGGGGAGAGACATTAGATGGATACAGAGAGAGTGACAAGAAGTACAAGAGAAGGTGTGGCTGGATCAGATGATCGGCTCAACCTGTTGAATTTGGGGGTCTGATGAACTTTCAAGTACAATTATTAGACATAGTTATCCAAGGAATAAACTGGTAGGAAGTTTGAAATCTTTAGTCTATGAGATCCAATCTTGAAATTCTGACAACTTAAACATACACACACACACACACACACACACACACACACACACACATCACCTTGAAGCTACCGGGGGAAAATGGGGGGAGAAAGGGAGAAAGCCATATGAATAGTATCTGTTAAGAGTGCTACTATATTTCCCAACTTATATATGTTTGAAATCAATTTCTCTCAATTCTTATTCTGACTTGTTGCTAACTACTTCCTACCATTGGCTTCCCTGTAATACAATTTCCTTGAGTATAAAATAATCGGATTTCAATACAGAATTATAAGATCTCTATCACTTTCCAGCTCTAAAATTCTAAGTGTCTGATTCTCAGACCAATTTTTAAACCTGGAGAAAAAATCCTGTATTTAATTCAAGTAATGTCTGAGCTCCTCAACATGAATCATCTGGCCATCCTTTGATTTAAAATTCCAGGCAAAACTGAGCCTTTCTTCTTAGGCAGAGAAGAGATTGAATTCACCTTCATGGATCTTTTTTAATTCACCCAAAAGCAGTACCTGAGACAAGGTTTTGAGCACATGTCAGGTTTTGAAAAGTAAGAAAAACACCAGTGGGGGGAGAAGCAAATCAGAGAAACAAGGAAAGAGACAGTAAAGGGTATGTTTTAAAGCCAGCTCCCACAGTGGGTTACTGGAACTTAATCGCACTGAGAAAACTTGGGGGGGTGAGAGAGCCGGGGGAGTTATACACTACCTTCTGTCAGTCACTGCTCCTGGGCTGTGACTATGGCACATCCAGCCAGATGCATGCAAGCCAAAGGGCTCTTCTACAGCCATAGAAACTCTTCAGACAGAAAGAGCAGGTGCTGGAAGTCAGGCGGCAGCAGACTCATAGGGTGAGGGGATACAATTAAGGTCTGCTCTACTCCCTCAGCAGAAAAACTCTAAAACAAAATCTTCACTAGCCCAGAACCTCAAGAACCCCATGCCCTGAAGAAACTGCAGGTTGGTTCCTGTAAGTTGAAGACACTAGGACTCGCTAAAATGTTCCCAAGACTTTTCAGAGCCATTGCATAGTCTTGTGATTTACATATCTTTCTGGGCATTTACCTTTATCTCATATAAATAGGAATGTAGAGATCTGAATAGTCATTGAGGTAAGAAAGAATTATTATGACCAATATCTAAAAAAAGAAAATAAGACTTTTTTGAATGATTCAAAAATTTTATGGATATTTCACCAGTTGTGCATTTTATTTCCTGGGAACTTGTTGATGAAATCATATTGTGATATAAATACATTTATTTCAAATTTACCTAATTTATAAGCCTAGTCTTAGAATAGAAACCTGACACAATAATTAGAAATGTCACTTTTACTTCCCAAAATAGTGACGTTAATTTAGTCATTAAGAGTTTTTAAATAAAATTCTTGCTGGTCTTTCAAAAAAAAAAAAGTAACAAGTCCAAGTTCTTTAGTAATTTTACTGTAATTAGTAAAAACTTTTCCTTGTATATTCAGGATGGAGTAAATATTTTCTAATTTATTTCCTCTGATCTCTTAGAGTCTTCTCAGTATAAATTTTACTTGGTCATTTTTCAGAAATAGGAAATAAATGATAGGTATATTTCATTTTGGACTTTACTGCTATAATTTTTTTCTTTTTTAAAAAAAATATAGGTACATGACAGGGCATCTCTCTAACAATTCTTTTAAATACGTAAGGAGGGGATAAATTCTCACTTTTATGTATGTCCTAGGTGCTTAGCCTAGTGCCTTCTGAATGGCACTCAAAAGATTTCTTAAAATAACATTATTAATACTCTCAATTTCTTTCTCAATTTGGACTTTTAAAGGCTTATGTCCATAGAGTGTCTTATACAAACGTAACATTTCAGCTCTGGAAGGTGAATAATCATTTGTCCAAGTATAATTGAGGAAGGGCAAATTTGCTATATAACTCTTATTTAAGACAAGGACTGGCAAGCTAACACATCTGCCCAGTGTATGAGATGACTGTAATTGATGACATGTCCTATAGATGACCGATGTCCTTGAAACATTGTTTAAAAAACCTTAGTTCTGTAACTACAGTGGATTAAATGGTGCCACCTCCACCTCCCAAAAAATATTTGCCCACTCAAAATATGTGAATGTGACCTTATTGGGGACAAGGTTCTCTGTGGATGTAATTAAATTAAGGATCTCCAGATGAGATCATTCAGGATTATCTGGGTAGGTCCTGATTCCAATACGTGCTCTTCTATGAGACAGAAAAGAGAAGAGACACACACTGAGGAGAGGCCATATGAAGATGGAGGTAGAGTTACGCAGCCACAAGCCAAGGAACGCTGGAGCTCCCAGAGCTACAAGGGACGAGGAAAGATTCTCCCCCAAAGTGTTGGGAGGAAATGTGACCCTCCAATTGCTTGATTTCAGACGTCTGGCCTCCAGAACTCTGAGAGAATAAATGTCTGTTGTGTTAAGCCACCGAGTTTATGGTTATTTGTTACAACAGTCACAAGAAACTAATACTGTACAGGCATTATCTTTTCAACAAAAACTATTTTCAGTCTTACAAGTGACCTTTTGACAGTAGTTTCCATTTTCATATCACCTGAAAACTACAGAAGGTTGTTACTGTGATCCTAGCTTCAACATTTTCAGTTTGAGTAAATATGGCAACATGACCCGCGTTCTCTGTATATCTGTTTTCCTTGAATTCTCAGCACATGGAATGTGTCCACTTTCAGCAAGCCGTGACTATTTGGCTAGTTCTTCTCAAAGAAATACAAAACAGAAAGGAGGTACCAGTTTACGATTCCCTGTGCTCTTTTTCACTGCTCCAATGACCAAGAGCCTTAGCTGGCTTGACTAAAACAGAATATCACAGACTGGGTGGCTTAAACAAATATCTACTGTTCACAGTTCTGGAAGCTGTGAGTCCAAGATCAGGGCACTAGCATGGTCACATTCTTGGTTAGGGTGCTCTTCCTAGCTTGAAGATGGTCACCTTCTTGCTGTGTCTTCACATGGCAGAGAGAAGGAGCACTGCTCTCTCTCCCTCTTGCTATAAGGGCACAAACCCCATTATGGGACCCCACCCTCATGACCTCATCTAAACCTAATTGCCTCCCAAAGGCTTTACCTCCAAATATCATCACATTGTGGGGTAGGGCTTCCACATGAATTTGGGTGGACACAAACATTCAGCCTATAACATCAAGGAAGCAAATATTGGAATGGAGGTGCCTCTAGATCAACACAGCAGATAGCTGTCCTAGAGAACACCCAGACCATAATGGACTTGACAAAGCAAGGAATAAATTTCTACTGTGTTAAACTATACAGAGTACTGTGATGTTTATTACCATGGTATAAACTAGATTACTCTAAGAGCATATATAAAGCTAGAATTAAGAAAGTATTATTTTTTAGTAAGAATTCTGCTTATAATCCAAGGGATTATCCAAGGGATAATGCCATCAGATAAATTTCCTGGGTTACAACTGTGTGATTACATAGATTAAAATTCCACTTGGTATAAAGCAACTGAGTGAACATGCATTATCATAGGATTTGGCCCATTATACACACAAATTTCCAAAAAAGCACATATTACTAATTAATGCATAATGTGTAACATGTAGAAACATAAAATATGGAAACATTTAAATAAAAGCAAATAATTGGATACTATCTGGACCCTGGAAATTTTCTATTTCTTAAAAATATTTTTATTATCTGATTTAGTTTTTGGTTAACATATAATGTTTTAGAGAAAACATGAGTATTTCAACATTCTAATCCCTGGAACCTGTGAATATGTTACTTTATGTGGCAAAAGGGACTTTGCAGATGTGATTAACAATCCTGAGATGAGGAGATTATCCTGGATTATGTGGGTGGGCCCAATGTAATCTCAACAATGCTTATGAGGGGGATACAGGAGGTCCAAGAGGAGAGAAGATGCTATCTATGGTGCTGGCTCTGAAGATGGATGAAGGGGCCAAGGAATGGCTATGGTCTCTAGAAGCTGGAAAAGGCAAGAAAATGTCTTTCTTCACTAGAGCTTCTGGGAGGTCTACCAACATCTTGATTTTAGTTCAGTGAAACTCATTTTGGATTTCTGACCTCCAAAACCGAAGATAATAAAAGTGTAGTGTTTAAAGCCTCTAAATTTGTGGGAATTTTTGAGAGTAGCAATAAGGGAACTAATACGACTTCTATCTAATTTTTTTTTACTTACATCGATTTCTGTCTTAGAAAGTTCTAAATTGTTGCCTACCCTCACCTTCTCAGCAATCTGGCATTTCAGTTTGCTCCATGGGCTTAAAATGTTTTAGGAATTTTCATTTTAAAATCCTTCAACTGACAACACATCGTGTAATATGCAAACATTAGTTTTAGGGTAATCTAAATTCCACATACATTATGATAGGAAGAACTGGATCTCTGCTAATATCACCCTGTCCTACATACATAGAGTTCATAATTTTCCCATTCAAAGCAAAAAACAAGGGGTCGGTGGAGAAATACGAGGCTATACTTTCAAGGGGGATTAAGATAATTTGATATAGCAGAAGATATTCCACTCACAACAATCCTTTATTTTATACCACGTTCCCCATCTTTATAAGAAAAGCATAAACTAAGAAGGAATGAGTTCTTCTTGTGAGTTTTGATATTTGATTATTATTATTAAGGACTGCTCTTTTTTTAAAATGGCCCCTGACAGAGACAAATTTCAATTCCTACATGGAGTGATGCATTGGACCACTTTTTAAAAATGTTTGAATACAATATCTCCTTTGGGGTGGGATAGGGATGGTGGGAGGGAGATGCAAGAGGGAGGGGATATGGGGATATATGTATATGTTTAGCTGATTCACTTTGTTATAAAGCAGAAACTAACACACCATTGTAAAGCAATTATACTCCAATAAAGATGTTAAAAAAAAAAAAAGTTGTATTTTTCAGGCTGGGAAGCTACAGCCACTACTGTTGCTACCTTTGCCACTAGAGGCACCACTGGCGACCCTGCAGGTCACAATGTGGAGGCACTGCTTCTGACAATGCTAATGGCACCGCCAGAAGCCAGATCAAATGTCCTCCTGCTTCCTCTGCCTTTCCTTTGCTTCGCTTTCCATTGGCAGACACTCTCAGGAAGCCAACTTGCAAGGCAGTCACTTTTTTCCCCAGAATTGAGAAGAAGTAAGGTGTAATCAGTATCCTACTACTGCACTTGAAGAAGAGCATAAAGTGTTTGGGTTATGAAAGCAAATTTATTTATATATATAGTTCGATTTACTGAGACATCAGGACAATCCGATTGTTTAAAGCTAAGTATAGAAATCACAAATAAAAGCACAAATCAGTTCAATAACTGCTGAATCATTCATCATTTTTTCTTTTCCAATACAAGTAATACTCATAAAAAGGAATAAAATAGTGTAATTTGCAGAGATGTGGATGGACCTAGAGATTATCATACAGAGTGAAGTAAGTCAGAAAGAGAAAAACAAATATCTTATAATATCACTTATATGTGGAATCTAGAAAAATGGTAGAGATGAACTTATTTGCAAAGCAGAAATAGAGTCACAGATGTAGAGAACAAACTTATGGTCACCAAGGGGGGAAGAGAGGGTAGGATGAATTAGGAGATTGGGTCTGACATATATACACTACTAAGTGTAAAATAAATAACTAATGAGGACCTACTGTATAGCACATAGACAGGGAACTCTACTCAAAGCTCTGTGGTGATCTAAATGGGAAGGAAATCTAAAAAGGAGTGGATATATGTATACCTATGACTGATTCACTTTGCTGTACAACAAGAACCTAATACAATGTTATAAAGCAACTATACTCCAATAAAAATTAATTAAGAAAAGAAATAATAAATAAGTAAACACCTAGTCTCTGTTCAGTCATAAGAAAAATTGCCTCTATCTCATACATCTTCTTTGCTCACTCTTTAACAAAATCATATTCTGGATCCTAAATTTAATACAAAGTGCCTAATGTACCTCACCTGCCATTGGGCATGAAACAACTAGGTAGCATTAGCCTGCGAGACTTTTCTCTGGGAAATATTATTCAGTGATACTAAGGAGAAAGGGGCATAGACTTTACACTGCAGGCTCACCCAAGTATGCCCTCTAGTAAAAGTGGGCTTTACTTATGAAGGCATTTTAAAATACCCTTCTTATTTCCACAGTCCACAGAGAACACTAATTCAGTGGAAGGAACACAGCTGCCAAAGAGAATGAAAACATAGCTCACCAATATCACTGAAACAAAGAGTGCCTGGGTCCGGAAGTTGTTCTGGAGTTAACCAGAAAGTAAAACAATCTGTGATTAGTAAAGAGAGTCCTGTGGCTAGAACTTGTCATCCCATTACAGAAATATTGAGACAAAATAATGTAGGAACCCGAGAGTATTTTAGAGACTAGAAAACCAACTTTTATTTTAGACAAGAACTCTTTGCCTAGCTAGTTAAAGAGAAGAACAGGAGAATGATTTTTAAAAACCTGAACATATATATAGGATTGTTTCTCAACACTTTTATCTACCTTCTTTGTGATAAATTAAACATCTCAGCCCCCCTCTAACAATGCCTGGATATTCTGATAATTTTAATGAAGATGCCAGTTACAAATTATTGCTTTGTGTCTCCTAACCAGACAAGAATGTCTATCAAGCTTTACTTTCTGTTATTTGTATTAGGAAAACAATTTAAGTTTTCCATATACAAAATTATAATATTAAAATGCTTTTAGAAATTTCAAATATCCCTCTTTACCATGGCCCAATAAAGATTGCATTTCCTAGATACAATTTCTTACCCAAACTTTTATCCTCAGCATATAGTGTTATAATACCTGGTCCTCAAATAAGTTTGATCAGAGGAAAAAAGCACAAAGAATAGAAAGAACAGGTCAGAATACATGTGTTTTACTCCTAGCTTTGCTATTCATTATCTGCATGAAATTGGCCTGTTTACCCTTTGAAAAATACATGGATTGTACCATGTACAATCATACAGAAATCTGTAAGATCTCTTTGACCACTAACAGTCTATGAACTTGTGATCATTATTTATGGTTTTGATTCTGTGTAATGCATGCCTCTTTAGAGATGGGAAAATGTATACCTTGATAAATGTATAGAAGAAAATCTATAAAAATTAAAGAAAAAAATTCTAGTTAAACATGCAAATAGTGGACACACTTATCTTCTGACTCTTAAAACTTCTAAAATGATAGTTTAAAAACCACAATACATAAGTCCTCAAAAATGAAAAGAATGGAGCAAAAACACCAGTGAACAAAATATTTTGGCAAATATTTGAAAGGCAGAAAGCTGATAAAATGATGAACTTTTCACAGATAGCTTACTTAAAGTACATTCGAGGCCAGTACTGAAGGCTTTTGGAAGCGGTCAGTTCCAAGGAATGTGTAGATGAGCTATGCATCTAAAAACAGAGGAAGTGATAGAAAATTCTCATATAGATATATTGGACTGCCCAGTCCCTTCTGGAAATTGCTGCCTTGAAAGTTGAGAAAATAATAAAGACTTAACAATTCAAAAATGCAAACTATTTACTTTCCATGCATGTCATATTACAAATCAATTGAAGAGAAGCAAAAAAGGAAATGGAAGATTGATAATCTAGCCACAAGAGATTTAACAAAGCAAAGTGGCAAAAAAGAGGTCCAGGATAACAACTTGACAGCATTCCTCAAGAGAAACCAGTCTAGATGTAATTAGGAGCCTAGAGTGTTCCAGGAGTTCTCCAAGGGGGAAAAGGCTTTAAAAATTTATCTACTATGTTTGACTATATGGAGGAAAAAGTATAAACCGGCACCTGACAGATTTTATATAAGATAGATAAGAATAGGTACATAAAAAATGATGTAAGTTAGAAAAAGAAACTTTATGTCAAAAGAAAGAAAATATTGAAAAAGAAAGTAAATAAAATCATAGCATACCCTTCTCTCTGCATTGGACACTGACATGATCACAATATAAATACTAATTAGTTATTTGATTAATAATTCTACAAAATATTTTGAAAGACATAAGTTATTATGAACAGAACCTGCTTCTAGAGAGAGATAATGGAGTA
This sequence comes from Balaenoptera physalus, assembly GCF_965194825.1. Lineage (NCBI taxonomy): Eukaryota > Metazoa > Chordata > Mammalia > Artiodactyla > Balaenopteridae > Balaenoptera > Balaenoptera physalus. Next base: position 166,497,791 of record NC_138890.1, on the reverse strand, counting down.
GAATTTGGAAAGGATCCTTTTAAAACATTTGCATATTTTCCATGTGCATGTCAGAGTCCCAAACAGGATGCCTCAGTTTTCTGTGCAGCAAACATGAGTCATAACCTGACCCTATTAACAATTTTAGGGCATGATGTATATCCTAGTTTTTCCTTGCTTAAAGGAAAAATACTTATGCTTCTCATATTTCAATTTATAATAAATTAAATACTTGAATAGTAATAAATAGATTGTATGGTTTGGAAACATGAAAAAACAGCTTCCCTGAATGTTGCCTTACAAGAATGCTACACATTTAAGTTTGGTGCTAGGACAGGGGGAGGTTGACAAATTCTCGCTAAGCTGGCATCTATTTCCTTTATACCATAAGGAAGGAAGATAGGAAGGAAAGAAAGGAAGGAAGGAAGGAAAGGAAGGAAGGAAGGAAGGAAGGAAGGAAGGAAGGAAGGAAGGAAAGAAGGAAGGAAAGGAAGGAAGAAAGGGGAAGGAAGGAACTGAAGGAAGGAAGGAAGGAAGTGAAAGAAGGGAGGAAGGAAAGGGAAGGAAGGAAGTGAAGGAAGGGAGGAAAGAAGGAAGGAAAGGAAGGAAGAAAGGGGAAGGAAGGAAGTGAAGGAAGGAAGGAAGGAAGGGGAAGGAAGGAAGGGGAAGGAAGGAAGGGGAAGGAAGGAAGTGAAGGAAGGGAGGAAGGAAGGAGAAGGAAGGAAGGGGAAGGAAGGAAGTGAAGGAAAGGAGGAAAGAAGGAAGGGAAGGGCAAACCATAGTTAAGTATCTTATACTCAGGTTGTTTTTTGGTTTGTTAGTTTTTTAATAGTGCACGGTGCATGCAAGTGTGTATGTGTGCATTTGTTGTGCTGTTAATAGGTGTGGATCTACTCTAAGTTTGCTAGTAAATCTGTAAGTCAGATTTCTTCATTAATGTACTGCCATAAATGGGTGAACTCTGTTTTCAAAAAAATGACACATATTTGCAAATAATAAATAAAAAGTCACCAGCTCTCTAAGAAGAAAGCGATGACAATAATCTTATGAAAATATAAGGAAAATTTAGCAAATATATGCTAAATTTGCTCCACGATGAAACATGCTCCATGATGAAACACTAAAGTGTATTGAGGCTCCACACTGGGCAGATGAGACAGGAAGAGGTAGCGTTCCCTGGAAAGGGTTACAGTGGAAACCCATTGGAAACAAAAATTCATGATGAGAGCATTTTCTTTTATAAATTGTTGTATTTTTGCCTCTGAATAGAAAGGAAGAAGCACAGACCTCCTTAAGAAAACTGCTTAGGATGACAGAGGATTACTCTCAGTTGGGGAAAAGCAGAGACATGTCATAAAATGAGAAGAGAGGCATGATGTAGTAGAGAAACAAAGAGGAAATTCCACTTGTTTCTAATCACACAGTTTTATAAACAATCACTTACATCAGATTGTCTATTGAGGCATAGATAACAATAATGGAGAAACCACAAGAAAAATAACATGGAAACTTAGGGTGGTATTTCAGGAACCTCTTTACCACATCAAATACCGCATCAAATCTTCTCATCCTCCTTTGATCCTTGTCAAGCCTCGACTACTGTGGGGACCATGCTATGGACTGAATTGTACCCCCTCAAAATTCGTATGTTGAAGTGCTAAACCCAAATGTGACTGCATTTGGAGATAGGGCCTTTAGGAGGTATTTAAGGTTAAATGAGACCATAAGGATGGGGTCTTAATCCAATAGGGTTGGTGGCTTTATGAAAAGGGGAAGAGGGGGACTTCCCTGGTGGCCCAGTGGTTAAGAATCCGCCTGCCAGTGCAGGGGACATGGGTTCAATCCCTGGTCCGGGAAGATCCCACATGCCACGGAGCAACTAAGCCCGTGTGCCACAACTACTGAAGACCACATGCCTAGAGCCTGTGCTCTGCAACAAGAGAAGCCACCACAATGAGAAACCCGCACACTGCAACGACGAGTAGCCCCCGCTCACCACAACTAGAGAAAGCCCACACACAGCAATGAAGACCCAATGCAGCCAAAAATAAATAATGAATTAAATAAATAAATAAATAAAAAGGGGAAGAGGAAAAGATGTCTCCATGCCACATGAGGACACAGCGAGAAGGCGGCAATCTGCAAGCCAGGAAGACAGTTTTCACTAGAACCCCACTGTGTCGGCACCCTGATCTTGGACTTCCAGCCTTCAGAACTGAGAAAATAAATCTCTGTGGTTTAAGCCACCCAGTCTGGTATTTTGTTATGGCAGCCCTAGCGAACTAATGACCAGCTGTTTGGGCTGGAAGAGCTATCACCCAGGGGCATCAGGATGTGCCTCTCTTCCTCCCTCTGCATATCTTACCTCCCACCCTGAGACATCCCAGTCGACACTGCACAGATTATGTGGCTTCTTAGAGGATGGTCCTGTACAATTAAGCATTCACTTTTAGTTGTAGCCAGAAACTTTGCTTTGGCTTTCTCTTTTCCCTTTGCTCACTTTCCTTATGACTCAGTCTTTCTTTCCTAGGATTACAATCCAAGTAGTAGCACAAAAGCCTTTCCTTCAAGCTTTGATTTCTAGGGAACCCAGGCTAAGCTGATTGATATTAGAAATGGCCCTAGAAAGCAGTTCTTCAGTTTTTAGGATTACTGGCTGGATTACTCACTCATGTGACAACAATAAGGGCCACTTGGAGTGGTAAATTGGGTGGAATAGCCCTTGTCAACCATTAGAATCAAAATAACTAAGACTTTTCACAGTAGTTAATGGGAATAAGGTATATGTGGACAATGAATTGCCAAGCTAGGCAATGACAGTAACTTTAATGGTATGAGGGCAAATAATAATTTAAAAATGTGGAAGTGGGCTGGCTATTTTTACCATTATTGGAACACCTTAAAAAAGAAAATAAAAGTATCACGGAACCAACTGCCAACTCAAGGCATTCTGTGTTAGCTAGAAAAGCTTCCATGGCAGCTTTTATGGAAACTCTGTCCTCCTAAAGTCCCAGGAAAAATTTACTGAAAATCAGCCACAGGACTAAATTAAAAGAATGAGAAATCTGCAACAGACATGGAACTCACAATTTCTCTTCTTATTTCAAAGCAATAGAGAGCCTCAGTGCTCTTTGGGTGAAAAACCAAAGAAACTTAACACTCTGATTCTCCAGAACCTTCCAGGTCAAAAAAAGTAAACCCTTCTACTTTTCTACAAATGAACAGATTCCCTTTTCCTGAAGGCAATGAAACAACTTCACTTCAGGAAGCTATACCTCGTGATGCTTGTTTTCCTCAAAATCAAACAGACTACCCCCCAACTGTCATTTCTTTTCCAGGCTTGTAAATAGGTCAGGTTTCAGTATAGCCTAGGTGGGAAAGCCCCTGCTTTGAGTGGAAATAATTTACTCCGTGAAGAAATTGATATGTCTACTTAATATATATGTGGAGAACAGAGGAACGCATGTAGACATGGATCCTAAGGATGTTGGACTATAGAATACATAGCTGGTAGTAGGAATTTTATTGTCATATAGGGATATTCACTTTTGCCTTGCAATTCATTGTTCTGACACCTAAAGCAGCTCCTGATAATCTTGCTTACATGAAAATAAACTTCAATATTCAGGGTGGAAATACAGAAAATTTTTTGATTCGGGTTTGAGCAAAGGGTCAGAAGGTTCAGAGAGGTGAAAATATTAGAATGGATTTAGTGTGTATGATGGGAGAACAAGCCAACCTACTTTGACCCTTTAGGTGACCCAAAGGATACTTCCTCAGTAGGGCCATAAAGAATGCACTAGGCATTGTGTCTTTAAGAAGCTCCATTCTCTTTATTATGGAGTTGATGGTGGGGGATATTGGTATGGAACTGATCTCTGTAGTAAAAATGGGGATGATGGGATTCTGGAATGGTAGAGCCCAGGTGACAATACTTAACTGTGAGAGCCAAAATGGTTTAATTACTTCTTTGGGTGTAAAAAAGCCTGAATGGGTATGTCTAAATCACTGGAATCTGCAGTGACAGCTGATAGGTCGTGATGTTCCTAGAGGCATGATAGACAAATAGCAAAATGTGGTGTTTCTCAACTTTATAATTTAAAAAATAATCAAGAGCTGAGAAGCAGAAGGTTGATGTCATCCATTGAAAAAGAATATCATGGACCTTCATGGACCACACGCCCAAATCCCAATAATTGAAGTGGAATTTAATTTTTCTCGAGGAAACAACCTACAGCATCACCACAAGTGTATATGGAAAGTTTTCTCTGATCCTTCCTTTATGGGATGAGGGTTATTGTTAAGGTACCTATGCACTAAAATTCTATGAGGCAATTCTTCACTACTGGCTTTGTATATAGAGGGAGCCATGTGACTAGGAATGTGAGTGGTCTCTAGGAGCTGAGAGACAGCAAGGAAACAGGAAGCCGGAAGATGGATCTTACAGCTGCAAGGACTGGATTCTGCCAACAGCCTGAATGATCTTGGCAATGAATTCTTCCCTGGAGCTTCTAGATAATAATGCATCCCAACCAATACTTTGAGTGTGAGACTCTGTGCAGAGAACCCAGCAGAGCAGATCCGGGACTTCTGACCTAAAGAACTGTGAGATAATAAACACTAATAGCATACAGTTATTTTAGGCTACTAAGTGTGTGGTTATCTGTTTCACAGCAATAGAAAACTAATACAAGGTAGAATCAAAACCAGTTCATCTTCATATTGCAGAAGAGCCGTGTATATTCACTATTTGCCTTAGAATTATGTTAACTTTTCTGCTCTCTGTCATGTTATACTGCACAGTGACCTCAATTGCCTTGATATTCTTCAAACACAATGATCTATAATATTGATAGCATTATGCTAAGTGGACCTGTGAAGCAAAAAGTAGAAAATGGTTAATGCCATTGTCCAATTGCGTTATGTTATCAATATGGTGCACTAGCATGATATTTTATGGAATGGAAAGACAATCAAGTTCCTTGCAGACTAGACAATGACAGAGGGCTAGAGAGTTGGGGTAGCTATAACGTAGGTCAGTGAATAGCCAGAAAGTTGAAAGCTCACTATTGGTTGTTGTCTTTACTAAAAGGCATAGAGAAAAGAGTTTTCCAGATCAATAATGGTGTACTAGGCAAGAAAAACTATGTTGACTTGTTCTAATAAAGAAAACACATCTAGTACACCATTTGCCATTGGAGTCACTACATGATAAAACTGATGATAATCCACTGTCATTCTCCAAGGTCCATATCTTTTTGCACAGACCACATAGGTCATTAGAATAAGAATGTAGTAGAAATCACTATCTCTGCATCCTTCAAGTCCTTGAAAATGATACTAATCTCTGCAGATCCTGTAAGAATGCAGCATTGGTTTTGGTTAACTAGTTTTCTAGGTAGAAACAGATCTAGTGGCTCCCCTTAAACTTGTTCTACCATAATAGCTCACACTCTACTTGTTGGAGAACCAACATGAGGATCCTGCTTTTTGCTAAGTGTTTACACTAAATGATGCATTCCGGAACTGGGAAAATAACCATTGGATATGTTCAGAAACCAAACAGACCTACCATTAGGTGAATCTCAGGAAAAGACCATTATTTACTTGGGCTTCTATGCCCCTAACCCTACTAGCTGACCATTCTGGATTTCTGGAGAACTAGAATCAGTATAGAGTCAATTTCAAGTAATTCTTAAAAATTTGGGAAGTATATCCCTTTTCTCACTTCACAGTCACCCTATTAGTGACTAAATTTTGAGGCCAGGAAGCTGAAACTTCTCAAGTGGGTCCTTGAGAGTAATGGGTAGTTGTACCACTCATACTTCCATACCTAGGTGTTCAGACCCATGTTCTATCTTTAATGGACACACCTTGAGATAATAGCTTTTGATATAGGATTTGTACTGTGTCTTAGAAAATGAAACCCATCCATGTAAGGTATCTCCACCAACCTTTTACTCAGCAATGCCTTCAAAAAGTAGTGTACTTCTAGTAGCTTTTGGGTGGTGTAGTAAGACCATTAGATCCCATGGTCCTAAGCCCATTACCACACTCCCTTTGAAGTATAGTGAGCCCCTTAGTTTAAAGCAATATTAGCCAGTATCTGTACCAGTGAATCAGTCCCTTTGTAAGCCTTGTATAGTGGTGCAGGTGGAGGCCCTACAGGCAGAAGAAGCAAACTGGTAGCTGGAAATGTGTTATTTCTGGTAAAGATCAATGACTGCTGCTTCCAGGATAGAAGAAGTACAGCAACACGGTGTAATCGATTTACCAGCAAGCAGCTGGTAGTGCAATGTCAAGTTTCAGCATTGGTCTCTGTTGCTAGTAGGTTACCTAGGTTAGGAAGCAGTAGTTGGGCCTGGGATTCTTAGGGAGATAAGAAATGTTTTGACAACAAAAGGCATACTATGAATTTAATATATAATATTAATTATCGTATATCTAGGCAGTAATGATTCAGAACCTAGTAAGTCAATGTACTGCAGATGGGTATCCAGAGTTTCCAGAAATCCTGCTTTGCTATGTAGAAAAGAGGTTTATTGTTAAAGCACGTGAGGCATATGTGCTGTGATGCTCATATTGGTCCCTCCAGATTAATTGCATCCTTCTCCACCTTGGTTTCTGAAGCTTCCCTCTATCAAATGCCTTAATGGACTTCTTTGCCCACATTGGCTTTGGCTAATAGAGATTCCTGGAAGAAGACTGGAGAAGGGGAGTGAGCTTGGGATTTTTATCCTCACAGATCCCTACCCGCAAGCTTTGTGTTCTTTCAGTTTTCAGGAAGAACTATCTCACTCCTTCAGCTTAGAGGAGCAAGGCATTTCTAGCATTAAGTTCTGTACATTACCAAACCTATGTAGAGGGTGCATTTATTAAACCCTCTCCGAAGTATACTAACTTGTGTGTGCCGTCTTTTTCCTGTTGGGACTCTGATATAGTGTATGAAAAAAATGGGGGTAGGGAACTTTAATGAAGTGAAAAAATGGAAACCAAGAGAGATTCTTTGCAATTAACAAGAAAACGGATAAAAGGTTTCTGGTAAAAGTGTTTTACTGGTACTGAAGTGAGAACCTGGGCAAAGGGTAAATCCCAACAGATGTAATTAAGTGATAATATGCAATTTCTTGTAAGAAAGACTTTAAGATTTGAAACTCCAGGAACACTAAGTTAAAGTTAGATGGAATCTATTTTCCCTGATGTTGTTAAACTAGCTAATTGTGTATATTCATACCAGAGGAGTGATACAATTAATTTTTAAGTATAAATCCATACTTTCCTCTACTCGACCTCAAATAGGCAAATATTTTCACTGTTGTCCTATTGTAATCCCCATCCATTTTACAGTTTATTTGTTATGTATTACTACAATAGTAATAGATACCTAACAATACAAAACATCACTAGTTTAAACAGTAACTGTTCATTGCTCATATGTATAGAGTCAGCTGTGACTAGACCAAGTAGCTCTGCTGATCTTGGCTGGGTTTGCACACGTGATGGCTGGCTGGCTGTTGGGTGACTCAGCTCTGCCCCACATGGTCTCTCCTCCAGTAGGCCAGCCATGACAACTTCTCATGGCAGTGGAAGAACTGCAAGGGCAAAAGTGGAAACACAAGAGGACTCCTGAGGCCCTGATGCGGAATCTTACAACCCCTTCAATCATATGCTACTTAGCAAAACAATGTATAGGTCCAGCCCAGATTCAAGAGATGGGGAAATTGTCTTCACCCCTGTAGTGAGAGAAAGAGCAAGATCACCTGGTGAATGAACTGAAAGTGGAGAGGGAAAAGTATTGGGGAAATTAATTCACTTGACCTACCCTGTATGCCTTTTTTCACACCTAACCCTGAATATGAGGACCAGCTGTGCAGCTCTTTCCATTATCCAGTACTCATGTCTTCAAAATAGTCATTCCCATTTTAGACAATTAAGACTATAGGTTCTTTGGATTGCAAGGAACAGAGATGTAAGAAATGGAAGTTTACACTAACCAGGGAGTAGGAGAAAGTGAGTAATCAGCCTCAGGAAAAGCAGGGCCCATATACCCGGCACTGATGGCAGGCAGACATCAGGATTATGAGCTTTGCATTCAGGGAGCTGATTGCCTGAACAATCTCCATCTCTTTGCTTCCTGCTCAGATCCATGATTAACCTGCTCTTCTTTTCAGTCAATGAAATATGCTTCCCACGGGTCCAACAAGTCCCCACCTCCCTGCACTACTCAGTAGACTTGATGGAGGAGAGACCAGCTGGGAGGAGCTCTCCTGAGCAGGGTGGAAAGAGTGGGTCACTGTGAGACTGCCAGCAGCCAGGTCTGGCAGGAGTCCTAAAACAATCTCCAGTTACAGAACAGGTGCTTTCCCCATTACTACTATCATTATCATAAAGACTGCTTTTCCCTTTTTACGACTCAAAAACTGTGCATGAAATGAGCCAAAGAGGAAATCTAAATTCCTGATGCATCTGTACACATGAGGAAATGTCCTCCCTTTACTAAATTGTTACTTACAATAACAGTAGCAGCCGTTATGATGACAATTTCATTTCCTCAGTGATTTACAATTTTTTAGAACATTGCCCCATATTTGTTCTATTTTTCATCACTGTTTCTAGCCATAGCTCCTCTATCACCCATCTGTGTAAACCTGGGCAACTTTCTGCCCTTCTCTGGGCCCAACTCCCAGCCATGGGCCACATACCGGTCAGAGCAACTCCAGACTGGAGGGCTCCAGTGGCAATCAGACCTATGTCCTCCATCTCAAAAGGAGAGAGTCCCAGGGTAGATTTAGGGAGGCTTGAGGCTGAGGTAGAGAATATTTTATTTTTGTATTCATTATGAACCTCAAATGTTATTGTTTATTAAAATGAGTAGGATATTTGTTTAAAATTAATATTTCAGCACCTCCTCTGAAGTCTGAGTGTGGAGACCAGGAAATCTGAAATTTAGACAGTATCCCAGGTGATTCTGATGACTATTTCTATTCTATTTGACTCAGTGATTAGATTTGTGTACAGCAAATAAACGCAAAGTTTTTTTCCAGGCCACTACATACTTGATGGTGTAACTAGCCACAAAAGATATTCACTACTTATATAGGTCTTAGTAAGTACATCAAATTAGGGGTTTGGGATTAAAATATATACACTACTACATATAAAATAGATAACCAACAAAGACCCACTGTATAGCACAAGGAACTATACTCAGTATCTTGTAATAGCATATAATGGAAGAGAATGTAAAAAAAGAACATGTATATTTACATATATATGTATAACTGAATCACTTTGCTGTATACCTGAAACTAACACAACATTGTAAATCAACTATATTTCAATTTAAAAAAATTTTAATGCAAAAAAAACCTTCTGAAACAAAAATTGACCTGTTACTTGTTTTTCAAAGCACACTAAATTTTGTTTTACAAATGAAACAAGATAATCTAGTAAAATATAAATCATTATCTCACATTTAACTATAAAGTTTAATACACCTTTTTTTCAGCTTATTATTTCTATTCAGAAACTTTGGGGGTGGAATCTACAAGCTCGAATTTAGTAGAAATGCTTACCTCATGAAGATCTTCAGAAAGGAAAGGAACTGAACATCCACTTGGCATCTAGTCTACGGGAGGTACTTTGACAAACATCATCTCACTTATAAAAACGGCCTGAATGTAGTGGTTGGGCAGTTGGGCTCGGTGGTCCTCTACCTGGATTCATGTCTTGCCTCTGCCACTTTGGGCATGTTAATTTCTCTGCTTCCGTCTTCTTATCTATAAAGGAGGGCAATAATGTGACCAACCTCAAAGGATACTTATATAGATGAAGGGTATTCAGATAAGCAAAACCTATAGAGCTAACATACAGTAAATGAAAAGGAAATACAAGCTATTATTGTTATTGTATAATTACAATCTCTATTCATTATTACTCAGTGGGATATTTTAAGGTTTCTTAAAATTAAATTTACCTATTATTTGGCTTAATTAAGGTTGGCAAAAAAAAAATACAGTACTAGTATATGGTAAATTGGTTTAAGACTGTATTTTTATTGTTATGGCCATCTTTTTCATCTATCTTTTACCTGAGTGGAAGGTATGATACTTCCATCAAGCTACCATCGCCAGACCCTACTTCATGCTATAGACTCCTCAAAGACCAAGTGATAAATCCTGAGAAAATTAATTCTGCTACTCTCTATTATAAAGAGGAAAATCAAGGATTCTCTCTTACCTTCTGATGAAAGATTTTTAAGATTAACTTCTTCGTGACTTGGTTTCAGTCTCTTTACCATGGAATACCTCCGGGGTAACAGCTATTTTGCATTTTAACTAGCAGCCTCCTTAACCTTCTGTCTGGCATTTGAAGATCTCTGGCTGTGACTCTAATAAAGGGCAAACACTAGGGGAAGTGAAGGGCAGGCCTTCCTTTGTCTGTATTTGTTACAGCCTTTTCGGAGGACAACAGGGAAAAAGTTCTGCTTAATTGTGTACCTTCAAGTTTCAGCAATCCCATGACATATTGGAGTGCTTTTCTTTTATGATTTCAGCTTTGCTCTTGCATTTCCTTTACACATTCCTCCAATGGAAAGCGAATTTTTATGCTTTTATAGACTGATCCAGCTCAGAGTCAAAGCAAAGTTGACAATCAAAGGCTAGGATGGCATTTGAAAAGAAGATCATACCTATAGAGTTCACAGTAGGAGTTCTCTGAAGCCCTTGAAGGTCTCTTTTGAAACCAGCCTTCTCTGCATATCATTTGTTACTAAAATGCTAATACTGTACTGTTAGTGCTGAAATTGTATTCCAATTCTCTGTAGGCTTTATGTAAACTGTCCTTTGCATTGTTCACAGACCTAATATTCAGATTGTTGGACAAAGTACTGAGCCTTTGCTCTGATCTGATAGCCGCTCCATCTCCTTTAGGGCCATTTTACTGACTGATGTGTATTATGCAGCCAGAATGGGATTACCCATAATGCCTCTTCTTGCTTAAACATATTGGCAGTGAGATTAGATATTATAATGCATGCATTCTCCTTTCTCTGTGGAGATGAGACTGCTAATTCCTTACCTCTAGGGCTTTTAGATATACGGGAAAGTTTTGGTTTCTTTGATTTTTTATTCACCTACCTCGTCTCCTCTCTGACTTATTCCCTTTGCTGTTAGAGGCGTGTGAGTATGAAGCCATAGTATTCAACACTACTTTTATTAGCTCCATGTGCTACAAGTTCTAAACAGTTGCAAGCCTCTTTTTTGGAGGGGTCAGGATGTGGGGGGCATAGGAAGAGGATATAAGACAAAAGTTGGAAGGTGCTTATAGGAGGGCAAAATTTTCTTTCTCTTTCATTCCTTATACAGAAAGCATGTTTGATGATGACCGAGTAAAAAAGAGAGTGTCTTTGGTAGCTTAAAAGTATATCAGCTTTATGCTCCTGGAGTGGATATCACTGCCATTGCCTATGCTTCACAGTGAAAAAATATGAATGACTAAAAGCTTTAAGGAGATAAAGAGCTCCTAGTCCCAGCCTCCCCAGTGGAATCAGGGAGAGGACAGGCTTGCATGCTTTCTCACAAAGATTAAGCCTAAACAGGTTGCTGAAGGTAAGGCAAAGAGGGAGAAAAATATCTGGCAAATCCAATATGAGGAGATAAAACACCCACCTTAAAAAAAAAAAAAGAAAAGAGTATCAAGATAAAAAATGACTCTGATTGAGACAAACAGATTAATACAGAAATATTTGGTACCATTGTGTGAATTTTAGTGTATATAAGATTAACTAATAATGACTTTCTTTTATTATAACGGATTGTATCCACATGGCCAAAATACACTATGGACCTAATAAAGGTGATGTTTAGAAACTAGGAAGCAAAGTATAGTTGGACAGGCATTGGCCTCTACGTTAGGAGACTGAGATGTCGTGCTTGTTTGTTTGTTTTTGTTTTTGTTTTCCTTTCCACTTATAAATTCTGTGAGTTTGCGCAACCCATATATGAAATGCTGTGAATAATCCTTTCCTGTGTTCTGGGAAAAGAAAAAAATAATAACTTACTCAAAATGTTTTTTTTTAAATCTAACAGACCTCTACCAACTTACAGTAATATCAATATCATTAGGAAATTAATCCTAGCCTTCAGCAGACTGACTCATGCCACAAGCTGCCCTCTATCTAATTGCTATCAATAATTTATCTTCATTTCATCTAGCTCAGTATATTTCAAACTGGGAACCATGTAACTTTAGCTCTAATTCTTTCAGCCTATGGAGGTTAAGCACTAGAGAATAAATTTTGCTTGTCACCATTTTACTGATAGTCTCCCTGGGAATAATTCTCCTTTCCCAGACCTTAACACACCAGGACTGAGAATGACCTCTCACTAAATTCCCTAGAACAGTCCCTTTATCGAACCTGGACTTAGGCAAAATAATTACTGCACTTTCTTTTGAAAAGCAGAAAACCAGAGTCAGTCAGATCCCTGCGTCTAGTTGATCGAGGCTGGCTTCTCAGCTTTTGCTAGGTGTAATCCAAGTTACATTTGAGAATTTGAGACTGGACTAAAGGAAATGTGCTTGGTGTGCTGAGTTTGTTCTGTAAACCCTGACATTTAAATAGAATGACCTTGGAAACTTCACAGCTGGGGCATGCAATCAGGCAGAACTTAAGGGGAAAAAATATTTACAATTATTTAATTTTGCCAATACGGAGGCGGAGTACTTAGACACTGCAATTGAAACATAAATAAAAAATAGTAATTATGTGACATGATGGAGGTGTTAGCTAAACCAATGGTGGTAGTAATTTTGCAATATATAAGTATATCAAATCAACACATTTTACACCTTAAACTTACACAATGTCATATGTTAATTATATCTTGATAAAGCTGGAAAAAACATAAATAAAAAACAAATCTAATTTTCATTGTTACCTGACCTCTGCACCAATTCAAATGGATTATGAGACCTGAGAAATATAAAGCAATGTAAAGAAACAAGATATACAAATTTATGTTAATACTAATTTAAAATCTGGCTTTTAAAAAAGTTACAATGATATCTACTGCAAAACACACACACACACACACACACACACACACACACACTCACACACACAGAGCATAACTTCATGAAAATAAAGACTCAGACCATCATTTGGTAGCTTGCAGGATCAATCACAATACAGCTTTTATTCTATTCTCTCCACTCTTTTAAAGACATGATTTGGAATTATAGCTATAGTCATTCCTTTCAGATGCATGTACAATTTCTTAAGAGAAAACTTTTATTTTCATTGATGAATTATCAGTTGTTTATGCTTAACACTGTTAAATCTTTTGGATTTTGACAAGGTTTTAAGACAACATTAACAATCAACCACTAACAGTTACATTGTGTTTGGACTCTGAATATAAATGCATAGGTATTTTCTTTATGTTTTTATTTAAAAGGTGTCTTTTGGGCCAAATAATTTTTTAAATTTTCTTAAAACTTTGAAGTGGGGAAGACCTCTGACATTCCTACAGCTCTGCAATTCAAATCAATTTTGTCCATGTAAAAAAGCACCATTGTTGGTTTGAAACCTTGAGAGTTTCCTGGGTGAAATCTGAAACATGGAGGGCAAGGAGAGAACAAAGAAAGAGGCAGACCACTCTAAGCTGGTAGGTGGCAGGTTTAACAAGGAAACTTACAAATGAGGATTGTCTTGGGTGTCACAAGAGTAGATCTCTGCATCCACGACCAGAATCTTAAAAGTTTGTATGTACAGAGACCTTAGACTGGGTTCAGTCACATATATCATTCAGATGGTCTCATCAGCACTTTACTCTCTCAAGGCTACATCCTTGGAACAGCTTTGGCCGTGGGGACGATGGGCCGAGTGTACATTCCAAGGACCAGGGAAGGGGTGAGGAGCTTCCAATGCCCAGATCCAATTCACAGGTCAACCAGCATTCACATCCGCTTGATGACCTCCTCCAACAATCACTTAGCATTTTTTTCCTTTATTTAAAAAATTTATTGAAGTATAGTTGATTTACAATATTGCATTCATTTCAGGTGTACAGCATTGTGACTCAGAGACACTACAAAAAAACTACAGGCCAATGTCTTTGATAAATATAGACGCAAAAATTCTCAACAAAATATTAGCAAACTGAATCCAAAAAACTGAATCATTTAGCATTTTTTTAACAGTGCATCCATGTAAGCTATTGCAAATCCTCTTTGAAGAAGTGGGATCGAAATGAACTTTTTTTGAAATAAAATTCAAAAGATTTAGTTAATCTGCTATATCACTAGAGAGAAAGTATATCAGTAAGACACTATTTTGAAGTAAATATAAGATATTTACTAGTCGGAATGGGCTAGGTATGTGCAGTAATAAACAACCCTCAAATTTCAGCGGCTTAAGCACAACCGTGGTTCCTTTCTTCTTCATGTTTCATGGCTGTCGGGTTAACTAGAGACTCTGCTCATCTCAGTGCCTCAGGATCCAGGCTAATGAGGCAGCCACTATCCTGAACTCTGGGGTCATTCTGCAGAGGCAAAGAAGTTGCTCTTGAGAGCCTTGGATCAAAATTAAAATGCAGAGCCCCAAAATGATTCACAGCATTCCCACTCTCAACTCATTGCTCAGAAATGTACTTATAGCTCTATCAACCAAAAGAAGTCAGAGAATGAACCAACCTTGTGCCCAAAAACTGGAGGAGAAAAAGATGTGCATAGTAAGTAAACCTAAAGACCAGTACAGTCTACCCTTCTGTTCAACAAATATTCGTTCCAATCTTCATTTCACCAGCAAAATACACTTGCAGCCTCCCTGAGTAAGAAAACCTAAAAACTGTCCAGCCAGTCATGGCATGAAACTCAAAGACTTGGATCTGAGAGATGGACAGTAAGGTCTGTATCAGGGGATGTGCCCGTCATTAAACTACAATCTCTCACCTTGAACTCCACCTTTCTATATTCCACTGGATGATACGGAGATTCTGCAGACCATATTTTCTCTTTTACTAGCTGACTCCTGGTTAGGCTTTGCAGTCAGGTTTCTGGAAGAAGACTGGAAAACTAGAAGAAGGAAAAAAAAAAACCATGGTGCTTGCTTTATGATTCTGTAAAAATCACTCCAGTAATATTGCTTAAGTGACAGTTATCCCAGTCACAGCAGCTGATAACAGCTTGTAATTTTTCAACACTCCCCAAAGAGCCTCCCTTTGCCCCGTCGGAGACAGCAGAACCAGCTAACTGGAGGTAAGTGCCACTCCATCAAGGTCTGCATGCCACCTCTAGAGCGTTCCCCCTCCAAGTTCACCAGTCAGAGGGCTGAATCCTATCTCAGAACCCAGCTCTATAAGAGTTCTAACTTTTCCTTTCAATTTCCAACCCCTGGGAGTACTAGCTGCTTCCATTAGATACTCTCCATGTGATACTTTTAGTGTTCCCTTCCTGCCTTTTCACGTAAGAATATTTTGTATTGAATTCTCTGTTAAAATAGCTGGTGTGTTTTTTATCCCCTGACTGATGTAGTGTCTGTTTCAGGTTGGAACCAGTTCCTCTTGATCCAGAGAACTGTATACTCAAAAGACAAGGTATTTATCAGCACCCCACTCTATAAAAAAATTTGGGGTCAGGGACAGGGTATCTGTAGTAAACACTCCTACTTAGAAAGTGGAAAGAATATGGGATACTAAGATTCAATTTTCTGAGGCTGGGTAGAAATTTCTAAGGGAAGGGAAATATTCATGATTCTGTCCTGGTTTTGCTCCCTCCTCATGGGAAGGGTGTCCCCAGTCCATTGTTTTCTTTAACCTTTTGTTTCCAAGGGCCAAAGTAAAGTCCTTCCTTTTCCATTATCCCCTTAGGCCACCTCTAAAGAAGGTATTGGAGAACATGCCTTCGGTGACAGTCTGAGTCCTGTGAGAAGCAGATGCCAAGAAAATATTAAATATGCAAGAAATTTATTAGGAGACATGCCTGTGGGAGACGGCGCCAGGGAGGCTGGAGAAACTTCCGTTCATAATGCAAGGAGAGGAGAAAAGGAAGGAAGTGAGGAAAGACGAAAGGAAGGGCCGACTGAGCATGTTAAAACGCAGGGCAAGTCTAGGGAAATTTTGGCAAGGGCATTAGTGAGTCCTTGAGCCAAAGTCACTCATCAGAGGGGTCCTGCATCTCCCAGGAACGAGCCTGCCCATGTTCACTCATTATCTGGGAGCAGCCTGCGGGAAGTGTAGCCCCAGCACACATGTGGCGAGGGTTTCCGAGGAGGCACTGGAGCCATTGGTCATGGTCTCTGCTGTTGATGATCTGAGAAGCACATCCTCACGGCCGCCACACTCTCTTTTGGAATTGAACGCCTTCTTAGATTTTTTTCCTCCCATATAAATGTGAGAGTTCAAGGTTATTCAGTGTTCAAAACAGTGCAACTTAAACCACAGTCTTGTTTCATTTTGTTTTGTTCGTTGTTTGTTTTGCCAGGATAGCCTTCTCAATAACTTCGTCTTATTCTAGTACGCAGCATGTCTCAAGAGCGACACCCATAGTTTTTCCCAATATTTTACTCCCTCTCTGGATATAATTCCTGCTACTTGGAGCCTATCAAGTTCCAGGAGAAAGCAACACTCCTGTCTCTTTCCCCTAAGTCAACTGTCCAACACAAAGGCCTAATGGGCTGTACCTAAGCCATTCAAAGGTTGAACAATGGATTTGAAAGCAGTACCCTTAATTTGATTCTTGCATTTAAACAGTGTTTAATCTGATTTTGTTGCTCAAAGAATTTCCCTTGTTGTCTTTTACTGTTTGGGGTTGAAAAGCTTTTATTTTTTCCAAACTTACAAGTAGCTGAATATCTACACTCTCTATTTTCTATATTCCTGCTTGCCAACCAGTTCTCTTTCTTTTACTGCCTTTTCAAGAGGAATGGCAAACATACCTAATATCCATCTGCTTTCCAGACTCTTTCATTAATGCTTCGTGTTCATTAGGTACATCATGTGCTTTCCAAGTTTATTCAGGCAACAGTTTCACCAAATAATTGGCCACTACATAACAATGATGATTTCTTTTTTTCTGAATAACCATGCATTGGCAATTAGATACTTGTTCTAGAAGGACACATCATAGGTCAGAACTATTTACATGTCTCCAACAAACCACAAGGAGTCAGAAAGTTCATTCCCGATAGGTACCTGGGGAAAAGAATAAGAATAAGGACTTTCATAATGGTTTATAAAAAATATAGATGCATCAGTACCAGGTGCACAAAATTTTGCTCTTTTTATCCACTCAAATTTCTTTTGCCATTAATATAAATGGAGCTAATGACCTGAGGATGATTAAACCAGATTTCCAAGATGCGACAGTATCACTACTAGTGATACTGAAGAGTCTGAAGAGTCTGTGCAAAGACAGCACAGGGTATGATCTTCTGGGTGTCTGCGGTCTGAGGATTGTGGCCAGTGACAGAAAACTGAGAAAATACCAATGGAGAAAGAAACGTTTCCACTAATGACTCTGTCATCCTATTTGGGATAATGTAAACTTTTGGACATGTAAGGAAGAATAGCATTTAAGGTACACTTTAAATATAGGTTTTGCCAGTCAGCTGTTTACTAACCCATTCTCTGACTATATGTCTCTACATGTTGGGGGAGATTTTTTGCTCCACTTCTCCAAAATTCCTCCTTAAACTACAGAGAAGGAAACTTCTGCTGATAATGTCATCCAGTGTGGGAATATTGAGAGGGCAGTTTCTGTCCCTTTCTCCCCTTTATGTGCGCCTACAGAGAAGTGGTAAAGCGACTAACCAGACGAGAGGGATTAACGAGAGTCTGACTTTATTAAGGTATAAGCATCACAGTTTAATTGAGAGCATCAGAGTTTTAACCTGTATCCCGACATTAGTTATTAATAGCACGTCCTTTCACTGATAAGAGCATCCCAGCATTGACAGAAAATGGTGTGGTTAAAAATTCCCCATGATACATGGTGTGTTTTTCACCTCTTGCTTCCTATGCTCTCAGGCAGCAGATTTGGAGCTTCTTCTCTCTATGCAGTAATTTCTTTTGACTGAGCCCTCTTTGTTTGCAGAAGGACTGTGTCATGGTTAAATTTTTGTGTAAACTTGGCTAGTCTATGGACCCAGGTGTTTGGTCAGACACTAGTCTAGATGTTGCTATGAAGGTATTTTGTATATATGATTAACATCTACAATCAATTGCCTTTAAGTAAAAGAGATTACCCTGGATAATGTGGGTGGGGCTCATTCAATCAGTGAAAGGCATTAAGAGCAAAAACTGAGGTTTGCTGGAAAGGAATTCTGCTTCTAGATTGTAATACAGAAATCCTGCATGCGTTTCCTGCCGGCCGACCTGCCCTACAAATTTTGTGCTTGCCAGCCCTCACGATCACGTGAACCAATTCCTTAAAATCTCTGTCTGTATGTAAATGTGTATATATACACATACACAAAAAATGAGATTATATATATGTATATATACACACATATACACACAAATACACATGATTTTATATATACATAAAATTTATATATGTGTGTATATATTTGTGTGTGTGTGTATATATATATATATAATTATATTGATTCTGTTTCTCTGGAAAATACTGACTGATACAGCCTGCTGTTCTGCAACTTTTCCACCTGACCTTGGATCTAGCTCTAAGACAAGGTCAGATTCTTTTGAATAAATACCAATTTTCTTCAGCAATTACAGTTAAATGAAGGCTTTAAGCCTCATCTTCTACTACCTCGTTATCAGGTTAGCAGGTGATTTGCTACAATGCAAATATGTTTTAGACAAAATAAACAATTATTTTTTAGCAAGAAGGCACAGAAACAGTATTACAATCTATTCTCTAAAAATTACCAAAGACTGCACTGTTCATCTCAGACACCCCAACAACTTCCAGGATTGAAAGGTTCATTCTAAGATGGATGAAACAATATTTTGAAGGCAGAATCATTCAGCCTTCCTGTAAGGTTAGGTGACACTGTCCTCAGGAAGCCAGAGGCTATAGACCTAAAGTCATGCTACTCATTGGTTCCTGCCAGATCCTATCAGTTTGCTCATAAAAGGGTGAGGTACACACCCCATCTCTCTAGCCACCCTCACCAGTTGAACATCACTCAACTCTCTAGTTAGAAAGTATTTTCAATAATCCATATTGCTAGATTTTACTAATAATCCTGATTTTTTGAACCCTTAATGCTAATTCCTGAGCTGTAGTTTCAAGATTAAGGTGTTTGAAATGATAGCCACCCCTAGGGTACAAGTTATACTTATCTAGACGTGAATTCAACTGATTATAATAAATTAAAGTTAAAATAATTGATCACACAGAAATTTAACAATCACAGCGTCGTTGAGTCTAGGTTATCGCTTATCCCAATACAAAGTCAATAATAGACCAGAATGCAAGGCATTGGCAATAGAGAGAGATATAAAATCTTACTGTGTTAATTAAACAGGTGGAAAATAAGTATATTAAATAAAGTAAAATTACAAAAATACAAGTAAGAAAGGAACAGCTTACGTAGTTGAAATATCATTTCTTTACGTTGTCGATTTAAGCAGAGCTATCTCATAAGGTAGTCCCATTTTAACAATTTCAGACAAATTTTTGAGTGCCTACTGTTCAAGGTACTAGAAGTCCAGCAAAAAAATAAATTTATAAAGTCCCTGGACATTCTGTATTCAATATAAATATAACTATATATTTCATATTATATGAATTAATAAACATTTATATTTTAGTTTATATTTATAAATATAGAAATGCCCTGCTTGGCATTCTATTGGGAAAAGTAGGTGAAAATGAAAACAAACAAAACAAATAGTATAGTATAATATACTAATATAATAAATATATTCTAATATATTACAGTGATAAGTGTTGTAAAGAAATATAAATCAATGTGAAAGTAGAGAAATGGGCAAGGTTTCTATTTTAGAAAGAGTAATAATTCCAAGGGTTTGTGAATGACAAATTGTCTTGGTCTTTTCGATTCTGAAATGCCCGGTGTGTTCTTCTGTTGAATGCTAGTTTAGCTAGTATAAATGTCTAATATCTTTTGAATACTTTGGAGATATTATGCTACCATCTGCTAACATCTTTTTTGTTGATGAAAATTTTGTCCTCAGGTATTTAGGAAATAATCTTTTTTCCAAGGTAAATCTTCACTTGGATGTTTTGAAGTTTTAGTATAATTTGTCCAGGATGGATTTCTTTTTTTAACTATGTGATATTTGAAATGCATTCCTAGCTAACCTCTCATTTCTTTTAAAATTATAAACAATTGTTAAATTTGAACAATTATTGATTCTATGCCATTTCTCCTCTTCTTTAGGAATTCCAATTATGTAAATATTGAAATGTTTCTATTTCTGTTTTCTCTGTTGCTTAATATTAGCTTTTCTAATGTATGCATGCACTTGTGTGTGTATTTATGTATATGATGTGTATGTGTGTGTTTTTCTTACTATATTCTTAACTAATTCCTATATATGATTTTATTCATTTATTCTATCATTGGTTTTATCCAGCTTGGAGTTTATCAACCTGTTAAATTTTATTTAAATGAATATATTTTCTCATTTTAGTATTTCATGTTAATCTTTTTACTTTGACAACTGTCTTGTTTGCCTCTGCTGTATTTTGCCTTATATTTTACTGATTTTTTTTTTTTGTAGATTTAAGATTCATGTTGAATGAGAGGAGATCTCTCTCCCTCAGTCTCCTCTCACTCTCTCTCTCTCTTTCTCTCCCTTCCTTTTTTCTCCACTTCCCATGGCGCTAGTTTAGAATTAAATCTATTTTGGATAGCTGAGGACTCTTGTCCTCTGGTGATACTGAGCATATAGGCATCAAGCCACTAAGCCAGAGAGTAGCTTTACTCAAAATTTTGCTATTTTGTTAATTCCTTTCTCCCTCATGTCATAGATTATGTAACCTCAGTACTGAGAAAGCCATACTCCAGCTACTGGTTCCAAGCAATGAGACTTGATCAAATGGAGCTCTTATTCTCATTTTCCCAAGAAGACCAAATTTTCAGCTGCTCAATTGTTGTTGTAATTCTAATCCCAGTAGCCTCCAAGCATTAGCTTTGCACAAAGTTTTCCATTTATTTTTAAAATTCTGTTACACAAGGATGGTTGTATTAATTTTATAGTATACATATGTTTTCTTTAATGTTCTCTTTTAAATTTCAACTATCATCATTATGCATTTGGAGTAGGAAGATATCCGAAATGTGAAGCATCATTGCCATCTTGGCTTGAATGCAGTAGCACATTCTCAGCAGTTTATGGCTCAGGGTATTTTCAGTGTTGTTGTGTCTTTCTTTTTATTTTTATGTATTTCCATACTTTTCTTCAATCATCATACTTCTTTGGCAAGAGAAAAGAAAGAATGGATTTAAGATCTGGAAAGGGAAGGTAGTTTGTAAATGTTTAATCTATACACATCCTGGTGATTTTTCTAATAAATATTCATTGGACTACTTCAGTCTAGAAACAAGAGAAAATTCTCAAGTATATTAGGACATAAAGCCAGCGGGGGAAAAAGAGGATATTAAGATAAAGAAGCCAACTACATTTTCTTACTTCATTAGGTTGAAATATTTCTATATCATTAGCAATTTTCACTTCCGAAAAATTTTCACTTTCACTTTCTTGAGTTTGCAAATGTTTTCTCTCTGCGATTAAACCATCTGTGCTTGCTAACTGGCACCCATGGAAGTTAAGTTCCTGTCCTCTCCCCCCACCCTCCACCCCCCAAGAAAACCTGGGAAGTAGAAGCACTATATTCCTTGATGATGATATTTAAAAAGGACGGTTCCCAGGTTTTTAAGGAACTATAAATCTGGGGTATAAAACTGGCTAGAAGCTTTTTAAAAGATTTACATCTCAAAGGGACACAGAAAGAATTTACAATTACAAGTTTTCTAAAGTAAATGCTTTAAGAAAAGGGAGGTCAGGCCCGTCTGAACTTCAGTCAAGCTGAGAGCAACTCTAAGTCCCTCTTGGTCAGTTCTCTCTGCAGTGTTTGACACAGTTGATCATCCCCTCCTCCAAACACTGTTTTCACTTGGCTTAAGGGACACCCCCACGGCCAGTTTTCCCTCTACCTCATCGGAGGTTGTTTCTGTGTCACTCGTCTTGGACGGAGGACTCTCTTAGTGTATTTGTTTGCTAGGGCTGCCATAACAAAATACCACATACTGGTTGACTTAAACAACAGAAATGCATCTCTCATAGTCATAGAGATTGGAAGTGCAAGTTCAAGGTGTTGCCAGATTTGGTTTCTCCTGAGCCCTCTCTTCCTGGCTTGTAGATGGCTGCCTTCTTCACTGTGTCCTTATATGGCCTTTTCTCTGTGTATGCATCCCTGGGGCCTTTTCCTTTTCTCATTAGGACACCAATCCTATTGGATTAGAGCCCCACCCTGATGACCTCATTTTAAGGTAAAACTTCCCGAGTTTTCTCTATCTCAGGAAATAACTCCAGTGTTTAGTTGCTCAAGGTAAAAAATCTTCTTGTCATTTTTCACCTTCCTCATTCTTTCATATTCCCAAACCAATTCTTCTGCCAATTCTTTCAACTCCACTTTCAAAATATATCTTAAATCTTACCTGAATCCGAAGGAGAAGGGGTTTGGCTCTGGTTCTGTGTTTATTAATTGTGTGAATTTGGGTAATTGTATTAACCATTATGCCTCAGTTTCATCTTATCTAAAATAGATTTTTAAAATATCTACCTCACAGATATTTGTTGTGTTAGAACATAGAGTGCCCAGCATGTACTAATTGCTTAATCAATAAATGGCAAGCATAATCACATTGTATAATTTAAGAAGTTTCTTCCAGTTGGGACATAGTATCAATTTCACCAATAATACAATAGCTTCATCTCTTTCTTTTTTTCCTCCCTATTTCCCACAGGAAATCTTGGTCAGCAGTTAAGTATAATCAGAATTTAAAACGCTTGAGCATAAATTGGGTATATCGTAGGACATTCCAACAATTCCTACTCTTACCACTGCCTTACTGAAGTTGACGCATAATTCATTTTGACTGAGACAAAGCAACTGCCAAATTTAAATACATGTGCAGCAGTAGACTTCACAAATGACCACAACCATAGAATTTATCTTCTGCTAAACTAAAGGTTATAATCTCTACTGCATCTAATATTTTTCTCTACTGTCTCCTTCTGGAACTTCCTTGTATAGAGTACATATACGCTGTATGAGTAAATGCAGGTTGTGAAAAAGCACAGATCATCTATGTCAGCAATTCCTCAAGGGGTATCATGCTCAATTATCATCCTTCTCTCTTTTTTTTTCCTACCTGCCAAACTTTTCAGGATTCTGATCTCAGGGACAACTTCCTATTTAGGGATTTTATTTGATAAGTGCTTATCGGAAAAGAGAAACAGTGTGAAGTTAATAACATAAACCCAAGACATCAATTTCTAACTGTGGAATTGTATAGATAGAGGTATTAAAAAATAAAACTCTTTGGAAAATACTTTATAAACTATAAATCCTGATGAAATGTCAGATACCACTATTTTTAATGGGGTCAGCCTATTGCTCTGAGGTTCATGACATTGACTTATTCCAGAGCAGGCTAACCCCTAAGTTCTTTGGTGTCACTCTGGTAAGCTTGGTGCTCTTGTGGCCTCATTCATTCATTAAAGGGAGTGTGACATTTCACCAAGTCATTGAACTGAGATGAAGGAGTGGATGTGTCCTGAACTCCTCTCAAACACTCATCTTCTAACTGAGAATGAGGTAGGTACACTAATAATAGTGTTGACTAGTGAAAATGGTCCTGCTGTTTGTGGATACAAAACGTGGTATCACTGGAGGTTAGCTGGTTAGAGATGGATGGTTTCTCTCCTCTTAGTTGTCCCTCAGAGACTTTGAAATTGGAAATTAATTTACTCTTAATTGGGGAGAGTTGGAGTCACCATGGTCTTGTCAGTGGCAGTTCCTTCAACATAAGAGAATCTCACAGTCTCTTCTCTCTCTGAAGCCTTAATAGATGTCCTCCTACTCCTCTCTCTTTTCCTAATGTTCCCAAGCCAAGCTTAAGTTTCTCATCCTCCTTGATGCTTTCTGCATCTTTCTAGTCCACTAGGATCCCAAAGTCTTTAATACAATCTTACACCTTAATCTATTTCTATACACTTCTGTGTCATGTAGGCTAATTTTTCACATGTGAATGCCTCACCATCCCTATTTCTTAACAATTTAAGGTAGCATATGATAGAAACTCATTGGAGATTACTTATATTTATATAAATAAAGATAATTATAAGAAAATAGGAGAAATTGTTTTCTTAAAAGCAATATTCAGGTAAGCCACATGATTGAAGAAAGTTTTGCAGGAACCACATCATAGGAACTGAAATGGGGAGTCACTGCCAACAAATGCCTATATGAATAATCTGACACCCAGCCATCTTGGATGGTAGCCTTGAAAGATCTGCTTATGTCACAGTTTTATGTCATTCCTTGTATGCCTTCAAATGGACAGAAATCTCCTGAAGCATATCCTTTTATTAAAGTTCTTGCTAATGATGATATATACTACCTAAGCACTCCAGCACCCTGGGTAATTTTAAGGCAAATCCAGTAAAGCTTCAACTTTGGAGATTATATTTTCTGCGTTGCAAGATTTGAGTAACTATTTAACTTTGCTAACGTTTTGCAAAGATAACCAATAACCCCCACCGCATAGAGACTCTCCATGGCAGCACTATTTAAAGAGCTTTGCATTCGTGTATTACACTTATAACACATCACTTCTGGTTCCAGTGTTTAAACTGGTTAAGACTATTTTATTTTTAGGTATAAGAACCTATATAGATTAAGCTAAAAGATTAGTTCACACCTTTGAGATGAATACTTGAGGAACTAAATTAAACATGGCTTCAGGAACTGGAAGTAGAATTCAACACCACTGGGACTCGCTCTCTCTTCTTCTGTTTCTTAGCTCTTCTAAAATTACTTCTGAATGTACACTATCTTCAGGGAGTAATAGAGATGCTTCAGAGGCTCTTATTCACATTCTCTCATCTTAGCAGTCTCAGATGAAGGAGAGATAGAGTATCTCCTTATTTTCTTATCAAAGAATGACTTAGATTCACATTACCTGAGTCATGTGCCTACTCTTTCATTGATTACTGTTCTCAGAAATTTGAGGGCTTCTGACTAACAAGGTTGGAATCATATTCCCTTTCTTGTGAACTAGATGAGGGGTATCCAGCTATGATGTCAAGACCCAAGATGTTTGGAACCATATAAAAGAAAGGAAAGGAATAGTTTCTAAAAGAAGAGATATTAACTCTTATTCTTTACTTGAATTTTCACATATTAAAGTAAATAATAACAGATTACACTTATAGAGTCCTTCCTATGTACAGTTACAGTGCAGATTATGAGTTAACTTATACAAACAATAACTCTGTAAGGTAGGAACTATAATTATTACCACTTTTCAGATGATGGATCTTTGTCTTTGTAAAATAGAGTAAATTGTCTAAGGCTTCAAGTCTAAGAAATAGCAGGAGCTGCATGAAACTCAGATTTTTCTGACCCTTCAGCATCATGATCAACCAAACCAGGTGGTATGGCTTAGGGACTGAGAGTTCATGCTTGGACATCAAATGGACCAGAATTTGTTTCTCAGCTCTACCAGTTACTGGCTGCATGATTTTAGGAGTAGCCCACCACACTGCACAGAATAACCACAGAAATGTTTATTTAATAAAGGAATGATTTTGTATATTATGATTTGCTATGTTGATACATGCTTAGAAATTGAATTATAGCTTCCAAAATCCAAATAAAAATGAACATAAAAGAGTTAGGTGTCTATCTCTAAAGGTGATAAGTAAAATGGAATCTTAATCAAGATAGCCAGCAAATTTCAAAGCTCTCTGATTATCCTTTCAGAGTGAATATACCACTTATAATCTGTTTATTTTTTTACTTCAAATTGCTTCTCCAATTATATCTTTTGGCAAGACAAATATGCTCTTTCTTTTTTGTCGTTGTTCTATTAAATGAGAGAGAAGGAAGATATTTGTTTACAAATTAGGAGGAGGGTGATTCTGGCATGTCGAGAATTTGACCTGGAAGCAGAAAGCATGGGGAAAAAAACTAATTGGAACTAGTGCTATAATTTTGCTTCTCTTTACATGGGTTAAAAATGGTCATAAAAAATGGGATGAACTTGAATAAGAATTAACACACTTGAACTCGTCTTCTTATACCTCTTTATTTCCCATACATATCTTACAGACCTGTTATCAAATTGCAGTCTTCCACCTTATTTCTGCCAAAATATAATCTTGTTGAAATGTAGACATAGCCTTGTAGTGACTTTACTTCAGTATCCAAATCACTGAGGAGTGTGTAATTATTACTCACAATCTATCTCCAGCCAAATTACTGACAAGACAAACAGGCATTACAATGTACACATGTGTCTAGTACCCATGTGTCTATTATTCTCCTTCTCTATTTACCTGCTTTACTAAAAGAAAAAGAAAACAATTAAAAGCAGAAAATCTTACCAAACTACTGTTTTTACTCATTTTTTTTGTTTGTTTCTCTCAATATGTATCAATATAACTGATGTTTCCTCTGAATTAATAAGTTTTTGGAACAATGTAAAGGATAACTGTTATCTTCTTAGCAATCGTCAATATATAAATAGGTGAAATTTCATGAATTATTTATATATAATATGTTCATTCTAAGAGTTCATCCTTAATCCAAATTGAACCAACATCATTTGGTTGACTTCTTTGTTTTACCATTTCAAACAGGGAATGTTTTTACTTTTTCCTGTCTTTTATAGGTATCTAGAATTCTTTCACTTTGCTTGAGAGAGCATATTCTAGCAACAGTTTTTAAAAGACATGATACATTAAATAAGAAATAACTTATCCTTAATTTCTCTTTCTGATCATTCATTGTTAGTGTATAAGAATGCAAGAGATTTCTGTGCATTAATTTTGTATCTTGCAACTTTACCAAATTCGTTGATTAACTCTAGTAGTTTTCGGGTGGCATCTTTAGGATTTTCTGTGTGTAGTATCAGTATCATGTCATCTGCAAACAGTGACAGTTTTACTTATTTTACAATTTGGATTCCTTTTATTTCTTTTTCTTCTCTGATTGCTGTGGCTAAGACTTCCAAAACTATGTTGAATAATAATGGTGAGAGTGGACATCCTTGTCTCATTCCTGATCTTAGAGGAAATGCTTTCAGGTTTTTACCATTGAGAATAATGTTTGCTGTGGATTTGTCATATATATGGCCTTTATTATGTTGAGGTAGGTTCCCTCTATGCCCACTCTATGGAGAGTTTTTATCATAAATGGCTGTTGAATTTTACAATTGCTGCAAAAAAATAAAATACCTAGGAATAAATCTACCTAAGGAGGCAAAAGACCTATACTAAGAAAACTATAAGATACTGATGAAAGAAATCAAAGACGACACAAACAGATGGAGAGATATACCATGTTCTTGGATTGGAAGAATCGATATTGTGAAAATGGCTATACTACCCAAAGCAATCTACAGACTCAATGCAATCCCTATCAAATTACCAATGGCATTTTTCACAGAACTAGAACAAAAAATTTTACAATTTGCATGGACACACAAAAGACCCCAAATAGCCAAAACAATCTTGAAAAGAAAAACGTAGCTGGAAGAATCAGGCTCCCTGACTTCAGACTATACTACAAAGCTACAGTAATCAAGACAGTATGGTACTGGCACAAAAACAGAAATATAGATCAATGGTACAGGATAGAAAGCCCAAGATAAACCCACGAACCTATGGTCACCTAAACTATGACAAAGGACACAAGAATATGCAGTGGAGAAAAGATAGCCTCTCCAATAAGTGGTGCTGGGAAAACTGGACAGCTACATGTAAAAGAAAGAAATTAGAAGATTTCCTAACATCATACACAAAAATAAACTCAAAATGGATTAAAGACCTAAATGTAAGGCCAGACACTATAAAACTCTTAGAGAAAATATAGGCAAAACACTCTTTGACATAAATTGCAGCAAGATCTTTCTTGATCCACCTCCTAGAGTAATGATAATAAAAACAAAAATAAACAAATGGGACCTAATGAAACTTAAAAGCTTTTGCACTGCAAAGGAAACTATAAGCAAGATGAAAAGACAACGCTCAGAATGGCAGAAAATACTTGCAAACTAAGCAAATGACAAATGATTAATCTCCAAAATATGTAAACAGCTCATGCAGCTCAATATCAAAAAAAACAAACGACCCAATCAAAAAATGGGCAGAAGACCTAAATAGACATTTTTCCAAAGAAGACATACAGATGGCCGAGAGGCACATGAAAAGATGCTCAGCATCACTAATTATTAGAGAAATGCAAATCAAAACTACAATAAAATATCACCTCACACCAGTCAGAATGGCCATGATTTAAAAATCTACAAACAATAAATGCTGGAGAGGGAGTGGAGAAAAGGGAACCCTCATGCACTGGTGGTGGGAATGTAAATTGATACAGCCACTATGGAGAACAATATGGAGGTTCTTTAGAAACTAAAAATAGAACTACCATATGACCCAGCAATCCCACTACTGGGCATATACCCTGAGAAAACCATAATTCAAAAGGACACATATAGCCCAATGTTCATTGCAGCACTATTTACAATAGCCAGGACATGGAAGCAACCTAAATGTCCATCAATGGATGAATGGATAAAGAAGGAAGATGTGGTGCATGTACACAATGGACTATTACTCAACCATAAAAAGGAACAAAATTGGGTCATTTGTAGAGACATGGATGGACCTAGAGACTGTCATAAAGAGTGAAGTAAGTCAGAAAGAGAAAAACAAATATTGTATATTAATGCATATATGTGGAATCTAGAACAATGGTACAGATGAACCTATTTGCAAAGCAGAAATAGAGACACAGACGTAGAGAACAAACATACAGATGCCAAGGTGGGAATGGGGCAGTGGGATGAAATGGGAGATTGGGACTGACATGTATAGACTGCTATGTATGGAATAGATAGCTAGTGAGAGCCTGTTGTATAGTGTGGGGAACTCTACTTCATGCTTTGTGGTGACCTAGATGAAAGGGAAATCCAGAAGCGGGGGGCTACATGTATGCATATGGCTGATTCACTTCTCTGTACAGCAGAAACTAGCACAACATTGTGAAGCAACTATATCCCAATAAATTTTAAAAAAACAGAAATACATCAAACCCAGTAACACAGATAAAAATCAGATACTGCTAGCCTGTAAACTTCAATGAGGAAATTTAAATTAGATTGAAGGGGAAATTTTCACCTACAGATATCGATTAGAGTTACAGTGGTGTAAAATGAACTATTACCCTACCTCATAGGATTTCACTATCTTGGATGTAGGAAAAGTTAATAAATTTAACAAGTAGTTTTGTTAAAAAAAAAGAGAGAAATTATGTATCATAAGTTATGGACTATCTTACAAGAGGGCTGATTCATTCAAAAGTGTTTTCTAGACTAGCACCATCCAATAGAACTTAGTGTGATGATGAAAATTTCTGTATCTGCCCTGTCCAATATGATAGACATTAGCCACATAAGACTATGAGGGTTTGAAGTTGTCTAGTGTGACTGTGGAGTAGAATTTTAAATTAAGTTAAATTAAATTAAAATTTTAAAAAGCCTTGTGCAGTTATTAGCTACCATATTTAACACAATTTTAGACAAAGACATTTTCTGTATTTCACTATGTCCTTCCTCTTCAAAACGTCTTGAGTGTTGTATGAATTGTTCTCGATTTCTATGTCCACCACCTTAATGTCTCCTACATAATCATTAGAATATTATTCATTTGTTCAGCATTCAGCAAATATTAATTGAGAGACTATTATGTAACAAGTCTCGCGATATACAACAGGCGTAGATCTATAAGCAAAAGTAGCATAGTCCCTGTACTCATTCAACTAAAACCTCACTGGTTAAGGAATGCACAAAGCACTGTGAGCTGTTTTAATCAAGAGACTCCCTTCTCCAGAATGACCTGTGGTTCTCAATCCCATGAGAACCAGATCTGAACACAGAACTCAACTTTAATACGGTTCTTTTCTATTTTTATACTTCTCAGCCAGACTGAATAATAAGTAATTTCCTAAATTTTCCCACCTTCATCACTATTGAGACATTCTCTAATATTTGACCCTTGAAATTTTCTTCATATTCTACCTTTCAAGGTTCTTATAAAAAGTTACCTTTTTCAGGAACAAATATCTTATTTACTTAATAATAAGTTAGGATTAGCCTCTGTAGCGCTTATACATCATATAGATGTAGATTTTCATTCTCAACTTGGATCCATGATAGTTTGGAGCTAGTTGTGTCCTAATTTGGAATTGACATAGAAAATTCAGAACATAATTCTAAGAGCAAGTCATTTTTAAAATCAAACTGACAGAGATGAACAAAAAAAAAAATGATGGTCTGTTGTTTAAGTTGTCTAGTTTCACAACAGAGAGCTGTGATTTTTTTTAAAAACGACCAATTTACTAAGTTGATCTATATGTCATATATGTTAAAGTAGGAAAGTGAAAACTAATGGATAATAAACTTGATTCTCCAACACAGTCTTTCTACTTCCCATTCAGAAAGTAAAAGTCCTGAGAAAGTGCAGAGTCTGGGAGAAATGCCAACATGCCTTTTCTCCCTACAGAGTCAGCAAATAAGCCATTTTGTTGATTGGGTATAATTTCTGATATCTTATACTCATAAGTGACATTTCTATTTTATGTCAAAAGTAAATACAGCTAATTGATCCTTGTCCAATTACCCAATTTGAGCTTTTTCATTAATTCCTAGAGAATCGTACAGTTGTTACAAGCTAACTTTTGCATAGTGTTTTAGTATTAACATACTTCCATAAATCACATCTTACATGAGTCCCACAACTCAGGTACATTTCACAGGGAAGAAAATGTAACTTAAAAATGTGCTGTGCAAGGTCAAAAAGCATACTAGTGAGGAATTACATGTCATTATATTCACTATTTCAATATTTCAGTCTCTTATTTACTCTGTTCCTCTCATCCACGCTCTTTTTCTCTTCTCTTCTCTTACTCTTTCTATATAAAAATAAATAGATAGAGACAGACCAAGATAGATATGAAGAATCGATATATGCATGTGTTCTTTGCGAGGGTAATTTTTCAATTACAATAGATAAGTAAAGTGCTGTTTTAAGGCAAAGAATATACAATATCTTTTTAGTATTAGATGAATTTTTTAAAAGGAAAATTTTTGTATAGTGTCATACAGATAAAATCCCACTTTCATACTCTACTTTTGAATTTGGACATATAAGCATGATGGTTTTTCTGTAAAATATATAGTAATTATTGTAGGAGATAAACAACTTTAACAAAATTCTAAACCCCTACTGTAGAAATAATCATGACTCCTACTTAAAATTTTTTAAATTAATAACTTTTCGGCAATGAAGTTCAGGCCATGTAGTTTTGCTCTCTCATGAAAAAGGAAAATGACATTCCAAAATCTAATTTTTTTTCAGATACCTGGCACATCACTTCACTATGGGTACATATACATATCCATATACATTTGCTGTCTACAGAATTCTTCGGTATTATAATTTCATTTCAATGCTTCTCAAATTC
Organism: Balaenoptera physalus; assembly: GCF_965194825.1. NCBI lineage: Eukaryota > Metazoa > Chordata > Mammalia > Artiodactyla > Balaenopteridae > Balaenoptera > Balaenoptera physalus. The sequence continues at coordinate 166,466,057 of NC_138890.1, read as the reverse complement.
ATCCATTTTCCTCTATATACTTGTTACCTTCTCATTCTGCACAGTAAACTTATTTTCCTTTTTTCTTTTCCAAAAATTTTCAGCATGGGAATAGAATTTTAAAGCTATAACTCTGGGAATGTAATTTTGTAAAGAAGTTTAATCAAAGAATATTTTCCTGACCTGGTTGAAACCTTTTCCTGGTTTCAAGATGATTCAGTGGTCCTAGATCTTAGAAGGCAGTAACAATGAGTAAAATACTATGATCGTCATTAGTACTGCAAATATTTCATCTCTCTCCTTTCAGGCACATGGGGGCATTTCAATTCCTGGTTCCTCTCTCGTTCATTGGCCAGAGCCATGTGACCAATTTTGTTCAAGAAGTCGTGAGGGAAAACACATACAACTTTTGAGTCAAGCATTTTGTTGCATTACTCTCAGGCTTTACTTTCCTTGGGTTGCAGAATCTGGTCGTGGTCTGGATGGTGAAGGGTCCATCACCTTGATCCTGAAGTGAGAATGTGGATGATGCAGAACAGAGCCACCTGCTGACCCACAGTGGACACGTAAAACAAGGGGAACGCAACGTGGTTCTTTCAGGCCACTGAGATTTGGGGGTTATATGTTACAACACAACGTAGCCCAGCCATGCTAATACAGATGCTGTGACTGATAAAAATGCAGTATGGGTATCTCCTTTAAAGCAGAACTATGAGACACATGTATTCTCTCATCATTACAAAAGTACACCTACAAAATGGGTTAGATAGGATCTAATACCTGTCCTCACTTTCTGCTTCCTCTATGTTAATACCCAGGATATATTCCTACTTACCCCAGTTTTCCCCATATCCTCCAATCTAAAATGTTATCTCTTTTTCTGTCAAATATATTCCGTATAGAAACACATTACAGCCTATATTTAGCATAGAGGCAAACTAAATTAGTTTTGAAAATATCTGTCAAACCCAATAAACTTTGCAAAGCAGTTCATGAGATAACTGTGTTTGATCTTTGCATAACTGTAGTTTTGCTTAGTAGTACTAAGTCACCCAGAAAGAAAACCAAACAGCTAATAAAATCTACTGGGTCATTCTAAAACTATAGAGTAATTTGTTTATTTAAAATACTTTATAATATTTTCCATTTCTCTGTTACAAAAAAAAAGTATCATGGTGAGAAAACAGTATTTAATATTAGTTGTGAATCTCAATGAAAACATTGAAAATGCCTAATTTATTTAGTTAATGTATTTGAGCAATATTGTACAATTATTTCTAGTTACTTGAGTTCAGAAGTACACATTCTACATATATGAATTACATAAATATACATTATATGAATTATATAGCCGCATATATTGGTATTTATCCATTACACAGAATATGCATCATTGCTGTCATTATAATTATCAAGAAATTATGTATAAAATACACAACTAATGAGAACATACAGTGTAGCACAGGGAACTCTACTTAATGCGCTGCGGTGACCTAAATGGGAAGGAAATCCAAAAAAGAGGGGATATATGTATATGTATAGCTGACTCATTTTGCTGTACAGTAGAAACTAACACAACATTGTAAAACAACTGTACTCCAATAAAAATTAATTTAAAAAAATAAATTAAAAAGTATGATTCATTCCAGAAACCACTTAGGTTCATGTGAATAGCTGTCAGTCAACTAAGAGTCCACTTTTACTTTCTGCATTTAAACTCCTCTTCCTTTGTATAGAAGAATCCATGAATTTCTTATAAAATTGCTTACAAGATGGGCTTCCCTGATGGCGCAGTGGTTGAGAGTCCGCCTGCCAGTGCAGGGGACACGGGTTCGATCCCTGGTCCGGGAGGATCCCACATGCCGCAGAGCAACTAAGCCCGTGAGCCACAACTACTGAGCCTGTGCTCAGGGGCCTGCGAGCCACAACTGCTGAAGCCTGCACGCCTGGAGCCCGTGCTCTGCAACAAGAGAAGCCACCACAGTGAGAGGCCCATGCTCAGCGATGAAGACAAATGCAGCCAAAAATAAATAAATAAATAAATAAATATATTTAAAAAAAAAAAGAGGGCACACTATTAAAAATTATATTCCTCAGTAAGGCAGAATATTTTTTAAAAAAATTGCTTACAAGAAAAATATCCTGTAGTGCCTGCATGCCTTTTCTTAGAAACAGGAAGAGAATTTATCACCTAGCTCAGACAGTAGATGTGAGTGAGTGTCTTGCAGACAACAGGGTCTGCGCTGGGGCAAAACCATGAAGAACACAAAACTTGGCTTTGATGTGTGCCTACTGCCTGGATTTGTTTCCTACCTCTATGAAGCATCCCTTGTCCCTTCCCCACATTTACTTTCAGGCTGCATGCTGTCCAACCAAGTCATAGCCCACTTATCCTGTGATATATTTGCTGTGATGCTGCAGATTGGCAGGTCACTCACGACACTGCAGGAGTGGACATATTTTTTTTAAAATACTGAATCACAGAGTTCTGCACTTTCAAATGCTCCACAAGCAAATCTTATGTAAGAATAGACAGATTTGGAATTAAACCTTCAAGAGTAGCAGCAATAATGAGAAGAAGAAGAAGAAGAAGGGGGAGGTGGGGAGGAAGAGGAGGAGGAGGAGGAGAAGAAGAAAGAGAAGAAGGAGAAGAAGAAGGAGAAAATAACTCTCAGGTGTGGAGATTTTACTACTCCGCTGGCCAGAGAAGAAGATATTTTGGTATGTTTAAATATATTTAAATATAGTTTGAAAATATTTTGTGATCTTTTAAATATCACCTAGAAGGTACTCACCTAGCCCTCTGTGAGGCTGCACCAACCATACACAAGTGCTATGTGAGGATCAGTGTTTGTACTAGTGTTAGTGATATTTATTCCAGAGACAAGGAGAGTCTGCCTCACCCACTCAACCACATTCTCACATTCCATACAAAAGTGGTCCTTAAACTTATCTTCACAAGTATTACCTGGGAATCTTGTTCAACATGCAGAGTCAAGCCCCAAGGTCCAAAATCTTGGATGCAGAGGGCTGGCGTGCAGACAAGAAATTTGGTGATTATCCCTTTTCTTTGAGAAAGAATGGATCTGGGAGTTATAGGACGTCATATTTCTCTCTGTTGTTATTTTGGCATCCTGGAGGATCTATAATATATGAAATAAGATAAATATCCTCGATGCATTGGGAGAATGAAAATCATTTAATTGGGTGTCAAAGAGATCTGAATGTAAAACCCAGCTCAGGCACATTCTCATGGTGGGAGCTTAGGCGATTTATTTCACCTTCTGAGACAGTTTCCTCATTTATAAAATAAATTTTTAAAAAAGCCAAACAAAACAAAACTATCTTGTAGATTTGTTGTAATGATTAAAGAAAATAGTCAGAGAGACAATAACAGTGCCTAGCCCATGGTAGACATTTTTTAAGTTTATTTAAATGCCTGCCCATTTCTCTCGTTACTTTAAGGCTTTCCATTTTAAACCTACAGGGTTGGCTTAATTCTAATAAAACTTGCTTTCCACTTAATTCACTTCTGAAGCAGTTCTGGAAAGATTAAAGTTGGCATTTTTCCTTGCTGCATGCAATTTTGACTGTCCAGTCAATTAGCAGCCAGACTCAATAGTGCATAAATTGCTCACAGTTATGTGTTGGGTTTTCTAACCCCAAAGGCTGACTATAGCTCTTCTTTCAAAATGCAACAAGAATTCTTTATGTGCTGAGGTACCAGTGCTCTGTTTTTTTTCCAGTGAGTGGAACTGTGATTGCCCTTCATGGATGAAACATTTTACAGAGTTATATTCTGCTTTCAGGGTGTTGTTGGAAAATAAACTATTTAAATTTTCTTTGGAGTCAGGCCTCTGATGGGTGAAGGAAGGCTAGTAATCGTGTGTATATAGGATAGTGGTTGGCTCAAGGGGATAATTGGTGCAGGAAAAGCAAGCCTTTCAGCTCCAGCTCACGAATTCTAACATACACAAGGTCAGCAGTGATCAAAGATGTGAGAGACTTTATACGTTCTTTTCTGGTTCCTGTTAGATGGAGGGTTTATGTCAGAAAAGCATCTCCAGAAATGACAACCTCAGCACAGAAGACACAATTTAATCGACCTGGAAGAACAGCTATCACTTCATCATTATAGGCCGCGGCCACAATCAGGGGGAAGACAATTCCATACAAATCTCTCTGCCTTCCCAGGGACACATACCATGGAATGACCAGAGTGGCACTTGATAAAAGGGAGCAAGTGTGTGTGATCCAGCAAGTGGACAGTGAAGACTGTCTACTTAACGAAGACATCGCTTAGATAATTAACACTCAGTGTTAAATCTTAGATAATTAACACTTAATGTTAAATCGTCCAACCGTGGGTCAACAGTTGTGCAGGATTTGAAGATACTTAGGTACAATTTCTTCTTCCCTCCATGCCCACCATTGTTAGGTACTTTTCTAGTCTTTGCTACCTAATTTTCTAAGTAAAGAAAATTGCTATCTAATTTCTCTTATAATGTTCTCCCCACAAATGTGGAGGATTTGTGTAATTTTGGCATTCCTACGATTATTGATCCTAGACAACAATACCCTTGATGACAATATATCAGATAGAGCTCTTCTCCAATTGGAAATATTTTAATGTTAAATATTTTAGTGTTATTTTAGTGTTAATATTTTAGTGTTAATAAGTGGCTATTATTTCATGGAAAAGACATTAAAGACCCACAGGCCTGGATTTGAATCTCTACTAAATATTGTGTCTCATATATGTAGAAACTTATGCAAACTACTCAACTTTTCCTTACCTGTACTTTCTTCACTTGTCAAATGGTCATAATAATGCCAATCCTACAGGGCCATCGTAAGAATTTGTAGTATCTTAAAAGACATATTTCATAAAAGATACCCAGTAAATGTCAGTTTCTTTTCTTCCATTAGTATTGATAAATGTAGAAATTACAAGAATAATTTTGCAGCTTTATCATGTATGGATCCATTTAAATGTGTAAGACATTGCACCAGTGGCTCTGAGGTTTCCTTTTTTGTAGGGATTGCAAGCCTGTCCCAAAAGAGCAGTTTCTATCAGGTGAAGGAAAGTGTCTTCTCATTGGAGAACCACAGAATAGAGAGATTGAATGAAGCACGGTTAGAAACCATGGGAAAGCAGCTTCCTGGGTTAGTCAAGACTGACATTTTGTGAATGATTGACAAAATTATAACAAGCTCTTATATTTCACAGTATATACATGTGCCATATTAGTCATTTTCTCAGTAATCAAGTACATAAAAGGAACAAATTCAAATAATGATCAGTTAATTCTCTAGACAGAGTCAGGAATAAATACCCCAGGGTTGTGGGTATCTTGTAGATAGCATGCTGGTACATGGTACCATGGTACCCTGTTGCGAGGCCTTAGTGAACTGTTTACATTATCTGTGACTAACATGTTAGATTAAATAAAGAATATTCTAAATCCTTTCTAGCTATAAATCTATCTGAATATTTGCTATTATTGATGGGAAATATACAATTAATTACAATTTTGCAACTTGCTGTATCATATTTCTTTTGCTGTGCTTGACTTAAAATTAATCTATTTCATACTCTAAGCAGAAATTTACTCAAGCAGAGGTATTATAGTCAAATTGTCTTATGTTGCATTATTTACCTTGCTACTAACATTGCCTAAAGATTTTCAATTTCAAAAATGCATACTATCAATAATGATAGTACTAGAAGAACACAGCATGGCGTACCGATGCCAGGTTGATTTTAGAGCACAGTCAATAAGATTAGTGATCACCTGGCAAGTAAGCCCAATAAATTTTGACAAGAAACTCATTAAGAATAAATACATTTCCCCCATATTTATTCTATTCTGACTATAAATATGTTTTTAAAGAATATAGAACATTTTTCTTGACAACATCCTTGACATTTTAGCTACCAGTTTATAAATCATATAGGAATTTGACAGAGTTACAATACTAAAGTGTCTGTGTAGCACGTAGAAATGGACCATCCAAACCAACCTTGAAACTAATGAAAGATAATAGTTATATGAAATAGCATTATTTTTACTTATTGGAACTTTTTTCCAGTGTATAGGAAACTTCCAGAATCAATCAGGAGAGAAACAGAACATGTTCTCGCTCAGTGACTTAGATATATTTTTCCCTTCCTTTGTGTTATGTTGTTTAGGCATTTCAATTAATTGAACACAACTTATTAATTTTAGAAACAGGATGCTTTTGGCTAACATATATTCATTCTTTACATCAACCTGTATTAAGCCTCTATATGTAAAAGAGTCTATACTAAGCTCTAAGTATATTCTAATATAAATTAGACCCAATTCCTTGACCTGAAGGAATTTTGTATCCTTATTGATGAACACATACACTGTTAATGGATTTTTAGATTTACAGTATATGGCAGATACACCATCCATTGCCCATGCATTGCCCATGCTCACGTACACAAATACTTGAAAATATCTCTCTAGAGTGGGGTAGAAGAGAGAGTGCTACCCCAAGACCAAGAGATGTTATGATTGTGATTAACTAGTTGTATAATCTCATTCTTGGTTGCCATTGATTTGTCTAAGTAAACCCATGCTTCTGTTCTAATAAAATGTAAGAGAATATTTGCTGAGGAAACATGTTCTTGTTAAGTCAGAAACTATGGAGAGTCTGAGATTCTGCCTACTTTCAAGCTAAAAACTTATCTTGCCACATTTTGATATGCATTTTCTGACAGAAAAATGCAAGACCTCTGGGTCAGAGAAATATTTCATTTAATACTCATGTCAAAATGAAACAGCCAGAGAAATACCTTGCACCGGTTCCCCACATCCCAGGTCCCACAGGGCAATACCATGAGGACCAGATGTTTACATGTATATGTGGCTGGTTGCACCACAAGAGAGGAACTCCAAAATTTGAAACTTGGAATTTACATAAGGTAGGCAATGTGCCCATGCTCCAATCAGGAAGTAGAGAGAGAGAAGCCTTATTTTTACTCTGGAATGTGAACAGATTCTGTCTGGGAAGATAGGGGAAGGTCTCTAGGTTAATACCTTGGAATACAAACATATGTGTCCAGATGAGATGGAGAAGGAAGATGGCCTCTGTGAGTCTCTAGTGATCAAGGCCTTTGCTAGTCAAACATGCCCTTTGGCAAGGAAGGCCCAGACATTGCAAACCTGAAATATTTATGGAGATTTGTCTCTCAACACCTTTCCATTTGCATAAAAAAACAAAGCCTTCCAAAATGAAGGTCTCTTCTTTTCTCTCTTTTTTCTGTGTGGCAATTGCACATAATCCCTGGAGATGCAAACACCATTTGGTGACCATGAAGCAACAAGCATGTTGGCAAAAGTCAACACACTAGGAATGACAGAAGAGAAATATAAAAACAGTTTGAACACTTCACTGCATTGCTAAGCAGTTGAATTAACGTGAGGTACCGTCTGCCTCTGCATTTAATGTTACGTGAGTAAAACAAACTCTTATTTGTTTAAGGTATGTTATTGATAATTTGAGTTTCCTGTTACTTGCAGCTGCATGCGCTTCTAAATAATGCGCAGCCTGTGAAGAGATTCATGAATGAACAACCACCTCCTCTAGCCTGAGTAAACCTATGGTAAAGCATAAGGAAATTCTGACTATAGTACATTTATGGAACACTTGTGATTCACATGAATTCTGTCATTCAATTCTTACAACTCTTGGAGGTATATAATTTCGCTGGTTTCACAACTGAGGCAATTTCAACTTAGCAAGAGTAGGTAACGGGACTTGGAGGAAGAGAAAACATGTAAACATGTGAAGTCCGTGTTTTTACCCACTCTACTATGTGCAAGCATCTCCTGCCTCTGTCACAATTTACAAAAGATGTGAGTGCATCCTTCTCAAGCAGCAACCCATTCTCCAGGTTTTGTCATAACAGCCCTCACTCTTAAAAAATACCTTTCTCTTTGGTATTGCCTCTACACTCACTTCTTCTCTTCTGAGGAGCATTTTAGTTACTTTGATTCACTAGCCCTTTTGAATATTTATCACCTCCAGATAATGTGTACAAAAAATACAGTCATCTTGAGGCAATGCTATAACCCAGAGGAGTTTACCATTGGTTGGAATATCAAGCTGTGGTGGATAGATGCTTTGGGTGCATCTAAATTCACAGGACACAGGCGGTCATTCTTTGACTTGGCACAGAGAAATCTATTGGTTCTTATGCACTGAGTGGAGCATTGAAGAACCAAAAGGGTCAACTTGTCTCTAAGTAATTTGATTTCCTACAGGAAAAAAATTTCATTACAACAAGCACCTAATCTCTATATTGTATGAAAGCTTTCCAAATCCCACTGGGCGAACGGCTTATAGATTTCAAATATTTCTCAACATAACAGAATGTCAGTGAAACAAGAGAATTAATCCCCCCAAGTTATACATTTGTTAAACCAATAGAGAAGAAGATTAGGTGGATGCTGGGAATATCTTAGTTTGCTGAAATATATGATGATTGAGGAGACACAAATGAGTAACAGAGTCAGATACCAGTGATGTTTCCTGATGGCTGTCCTGGTTATCCAGCCAAATGCCATGAATCAGTTGTGTCTGGCACATTCAACTAGAACAGTGTTTGTTTTAAGGACACTTGACACTTGTTTGTTTTGATTTGTTTTTAATTTCCATTATGAACCAATGGTTTTATAAAATGCAATAAATATGAAGTACTAACAAATTAAAATTTAAAAAATAAGACTGTAAATCCCAAATTTTTAATACTAGAGTTAGTAGACAAATATCAATAAATGTAGAACAAATATACCATAGAGAAAAAAATAATTTAAATACCATTAGCCTTGTTTATTTAAAGTGTGCATAAAGACAATTAATATAGAAAAAAACTGTTGTTACATGTAACTTTTTTTTTCTACAGCCATAATTAATCAGAAGTCATGAATGAAGTACTAATTTCCCCCAATTAAATACACACACACATTTATATATACATATATACTTTGAATGAACACTATGTATATCAATATTTCATGTGGCAAATAAACTTGCTTATTGCTTTTAGCCTAAATATTCTAAGTTAGATTGACAACAAAGCTATTTTTGTGATAATGTTTATAAGCTCCATTTTCTGTTTCAATTAAAAAAAAAACACTCATTCTAGAGAATTCAGTCTCACAGAGGCATATTGATGGGAGCTAGGAAAATATTTTTAAAGCAACTTCAGTAAGCTCAAGATATTCATATTTAACTCTCATAGAACATAAAACAAGTGATTCTGTGTTTTAAAAACTTGTTCTTATTCCTGTATCAGCAGCCATTTCCAGTAATTTATTCTGTAAAGTTTTGGTTAAACTTAAATTATCTTTTAATGAAAAAAAATGGATTCTGGTTTTCATATACTTGTTAGCTACAGTTGATAAACTCATCTGAAAATATCACACACAGTAATGAGCTCCTACTGTGTGCAACCACTACAGAGTTTGTGCTATAAGCATCCTACAAGGAAAGAGCTGCAACACCTGAAATTCTCTGTGTTTGTTCAAGGAACGAATCCACTGATCATATGTTAGATAGTAATATCAGGTTTCTATAAAAGTTTCTAAACTCTTTTGTTAAGGCTTCTATTTATCTTTTCAGGAGACCACTGCCAGCTCCACATCCACAATGAGAAGCACTGATCTAGAGAGATGCAATGGTCTAGCCAGAACTGACATTTCACAGAAGTGCATAATATTTAGGATATTACATACAGTAACAATAGTCTGTATTTTCTGCAATCAGCACCTCATTTTCCACGAGAAATGTCTCTCCTTTCTTCTTACTTCAATTTCACCTTATCTCTGTCTTACCCCAATTTAAACTGTTTATTTTATTTGTACTAGTATCTTAAAATCTAAACTTTTAATAAGGGACCATACATTTCAGCAGGAGAATGGGAGATTAGAACTAAAGAAATAATTCTTATTTACAGACCATGAGGTGGCAGCAGACAAGATAGGCATGATGAAGACCAGCCATTCTCTCCAACTGTGTAAAGCCATCTTGGCTTTGATGGTTGCTGCCAGGGAATGGTCCCTTTACAGTCACCCTGGAGAAGATTTAGTTTTCCAGATGCAAGATAAGAAAACTACTTTTTCATTGTTGTTTCTTTTTCTTGGTCTATTATTCTCCCTTCCATTAATGTTGTCCTTCTAAATGCTCTAGGTGAGATGTGAGACTTCCTATTGCAGAATTTGTGACCTTTACATCCGTGACCTTTAATACAAGCTGGCTAATTGAATTGGCTGGGAGCTCCACGAAACTGGCTGTGCAAAATGAGTAGGTTCTTTTTTTATTTCTTTACCTTCAAAGTAATGGAATAACATGGCCCACAACACCACAAGGTTTATAACACCCATGTTTTGTTCTTTTAACTACTAACAGTAGCTCTGAGCTACTCATAGCTTAACTCAAGGCAAATAGATGTACAACTCTTTGATTTTGGTACAATTTTTATTTTGTTGTATATTTAACTCTTTGAAATAAATATTCAACCACTGCAGTGCTGGAGTGCAATATTGAGGGTCCTGGCAGATGGAAAAAGCCAAATTGTCATGTACAACATTGAGACAAAGCCAAATACTCTGGCAAAGGTTTGGTGTCTCCATGACCTCACCCTGAAAAACACAGAGTTTAACCCTTTGGAATCTCTTGTCTGACTATTGTTTTATGTGAAGTGGTGTGGGCTGAAGATGATATAATTAATCCTAATTAGCCTTGGCTTCAGAAATTAATCCCATTGGAAAGGAAGGTAGGCCAGGTTTACAGTCTCTCATAATTATTCCTTCTGGATTCCTTATATTCTGCAGCAGCTCTGTAAGTCCAACCTTTTTTCTCCTTATTTTCTGTGTTACAGAAGTGTTCTCATAGTGTTTAAAAGTTAGTCTCATTATTTGACAGAACGGACATTGCTAAAGCTAGCAAATTCTATGGCTCATGAGGAAACAGAGTGTTTTATTTCTTTTGTTCCAAGGTTAAAAATGCACTGTGAAGTAGATATTTGCATTTATTTTCACGAACACAATCCTGGAATAAATTACTGCATATCTGTGAAGTACAGATGGGACCCCTAGCTTCAAAAGTTTCTTAGAATCCTCCTCTGGAAGCAAATAAATGGTACTTATTTTACATATTATTATTTCACACAGAGCATTGAATGAAAATACAAAGGTATTATAGTTTAATCTTTCTATATTTATTGCATATATAATTTTAATCTTCATAAGAACAGTTGATAACTGTATCAAGTAAGTACTAATTTCTGCATATTATTTATATTATTTTGTTTTAATCATAACAAGTTTACTTCATGAAAGGCTATCAGTGTCAGATATTAGAGGGCAAGTATATAGCTACTCAATTATAAAAGTAAATGAAGCATTCAAAGAACAAGTATTTCTTGTTTATGTATCAGCAAATCTACTAATCCAATGCTCATATTAAGTTCTCCATTTATCCAGAATTTCCCACCTCTAAAATACTGAACCATATAGAAAGTAAAGCCACCTTCTTAGTATAAGAAAATAAGTGATAAAATGAAAGAAAGGCTCTCATTAGAGTAGGTCAAAATAAGTAAACAGGAAAATTCATGGATGTTCAATATTAAATCTTCCCAAACTACAAATATATACTTTGGGACTTCAATTAAAATTATTTTACCACTATGATTCTTTAACTTTAGTCACTCAATCCCTATTAACCATTAGTCCTAGGGAAGTTTAATCAATGTTAATGGGAGAAAAAAATAGGAACTGTAAAATAGAAATTTTATCCTTCTTCCCTAATAATTATGAAGCCAAAAATGTACTGTGGCCAAGATGAGTAAGGGAATCCCACGTGTAGAAACATTTACGAAACTTGGTAAAATGGAATAACATGTGATAAAGGGAAATTCCTCAGAAGAGGACGCCAGTAAGCTTAAGTACCAGACATCAACTCCTCCATGAAATAAAACAAGTAGAATTAACAGTTATAACAGATACGTGCAAAGGAATGAAACTGTACCATTTTCTTACAGGATATACAAAAATAAACTCAAAATGGATTAAAGGCTTAAATGTAACACTTGAAATCATAAAACTCCTGGAAGAAAACATAGGCATTACACTCTGAAATCAGACTTAGTATTTTATTTTATTTTATATTTTTGGATCTGACTCAAGGCAAAGGCAACAAAAGCAAAAATAAAAAAATGGGGGCTTCCCTGGTGGCGCAGTGGTTGAGAATCTGCCTGCCAATGCAGGGGACACGGGTTCGAGCCCTGGTCTGGGAAGATCCCACATGCCGCGGAGCGGCTAGGCCCGTGAGCCACAGCTGCTGAGCCTGCGCGTCTGGAGCCTGTGCTCCGCAACAAGAGAGGCCACGATAGTGAGAGGCCCGCGCACCGCGATGAAGAGTGGCCCCCACTTGCCGCAACTAGAGAAAGCCCTAGCACAGAAACGAAGACCCAACATAACAATCAATCAATCAATCAATAAATAAAATCTTTAAAAAAAAAAAAATGGGACTACACCAAAATAAAAGTTTTTGCATGGTAAAGAAAACCATCAACAAAATGAAAAGACAAGCTACTGAATGGGAGAATATAGTTGCAAATGATATATCTGGTAGGGGGTTAATATCCAAAATCTATAAAGCACTCACACAACTCTATATCAAAAAAAAAATACAGTCTAATTTAAAAATGGGCAGAAGACCGGAATAGTCATTTTTCCAAAGAAGACATACAGATGACCAAAAGACACATGACAAGATGCTCAACATCACTAATCATCAGGGAAATGGCAATCAAAACCACAATATCAACTCACACCTGTTAGAAAGGTTATTAGGAAAAAGATAACAAAAAAACAAGAATTGGAAACGATGTGGAGAAAAGGGAGCTCTTATATATTTTTGTTGGGAAGGTAAACTGGCACAGACACTATGGAAAACAGTATGGAGTTTCCTCAAAAAATTAAAAATACAACTACCTTATGATCCAGTGATTTCACTTCCAGGTATTTACCCAAAGAAAACAAAAACACTAATTGAAAAAGATACATGCACCCTTATGTTCATAGCAACATTATTTACAATAGCCATGATAAGGAAGCAACCTTAGTGTCTACCAATAGATGATGAATAGATAAAGAAGATGTGAGATATATACACAATGGAATATTACTCCACCATAAAAAAAGAATGAAATCTTGCCATTTGTGACAACATGGATGGATCTCAAAGATATTATTGTAACTGAAATAAGTCAGAGAAAGACAAATACCTAATGATTTCATTTATATGTGGAATATAAAAAACAAAACAAATAAACCAACAAAACAAAACAGAGACAGACTCATAGATACAGAGAACAAACTGGTGGTCACCAAAGAGGAGAGAACTTGGGCAAAATAAGTGAAGGGGATTAAGAGGTATAAATTTCCATTTGTAAAACAAATAAATCACAGGGATGTAATGTACAGCATAAAGAATATAGTCAATAATATTACAATAATTTTGCATGCTGGCACATGGTTACTGGATTTATTGTGGTGATCAATGCATAATATATATAAATGTTGAATCATTATATTTTACACCTGAAACTAATATAATATTTTATGCCAATTATAGTTCAATAAAAATTATATATTTTTAAATAAATTATATATATTATAAATAATAAGAAATTCTATCCACTGACTCATTATTTTACAAACATCTTTTTAAATTGCACCAAATGGTCCATTAAAACAATTAATAACAGGGTAATTCACTAGTTAACTAAAAATGAAAAATGCAGGTCAAGTTAAACGTATGCTTTTATTTTGCAAATAACTTGGTGAAAGACAAAAGATATCCAGGTTGGATGATAACTTTGTGAATATTAATTCAAGCACTGTCATACAGATAAGGATATTCAGGAGGTATGATAGCTAAATTTCTGTGTAAGAGCTGAGGCAGAGCTAGATCACAGATCTATAACTAACTCTTCTAGTCCTATTTTTTTCTGTTTTGCCTTCTCTTTAAATCTCTGTTCTCCAATAAATTTGAAACAATGACTAACTCATGGGCTTCCCTTTCAGTCACCCCTGCTGTCTCTCAACCATGATATAGATGCAAAAGTGAAGGAGAAAAGGAGTCAGTAAGCACTTACTGCATGCAGATATTGCACTAGGCATTCGTTCACATACTTTACATCATAAAATAATTACACCATCCTGTAAGTTATGTATATTCCAATTTTGTTTATTACTAGGGAAAATTAGACTATGTTAACATTGCCCAAAATTATAAGGGTAGTAAATATCGCACCTAGGATTCAATTTAAGGTCTGATTGACTACAAAATACATCAGCTTTCCACCCAAAAAAAAAAAAAAAAAGAAAGAAAGAAAAAAAATAGAAAAAGGAGCTCATACAGGGATTAGGCTTTGTAAATTGATCTGGAATCTGAAAAACAATTTCATGGTACTTCCAAAGACAAATGTCGTCAGTTATAAAGTAGAACTAGAGTATACTGCAACCTAACTTTATCCCATATCCCCTGTTCGTAAGACCAAAAACGTCTCAGGTTGGGGGAAAGGTAGAAATTATTTGGTCAAAATTCCTAACCCAACATATATTAAAAATCATGTAAACAATTACATTTATGTCCTGTGTCTGTCTAAACTGAGTCTATGATGACTCTGTATCAATAGGAGACCCCTGGTATTTTTGCCACTTGAACACCATCATTACCCCCATCAGATTAAATCATTATATAAAGGTAATTGTCATCATATGTTTAAAACAGTGAAAAACATAATAGCATTTGGGGCAACTGGAAAGTCATGCGTGGGTATTTCCTCTCACTGTCTCTAACTCAGGCTAGAGCAGACCACAGAGGAACTATGCTGAGATCACCAACTCTAATCAACCACAGTTTGATTCTCTTTTGGAAATAATTTTTGAGTCTTAAAAGTTATTCAGTGATTTCAAGTGCCAGTAGGTAACAATGTAAAAATTATATCTCCAGGGCATAGAAATATCCTTCAGGTGGGTCAGACGGCTGAAGTGTGTGGTTTAAGTGCTCTTATTTTCAAAGTACATAGCAGAGAAAAATAATAAATTGACTGTAAATAATAAATGGACAAGTAATTGGCTACAATCATTTCCTAGGATTTCTACATTAAAAGTTCTAAGGTTGTTAGTATTCTGTTTATATTTTGTAGTAAAATATTTCATCCAATAAATTTGAAGACTGAGAAGGACACAATTAAAGACTAAAAACTGTGCAGAACATGGAAGAAGTGAAAAAGAAGCAAGTATCCCCAGTGCTTAACAAATGCAGTGGAAGATCAAGAAAAAAGAAGTTCTATTTTATTTATAAAATCACTGACATTTTTAAAATTTATTGTGTCTTATGGAGGTATGGGCTGAATGTAAAGACTGGATCTAGTAATGTTGAAATAAATTTATGCTTTATAGATAAATATTATTTTGAACAGGAAAAAAAAAAGTGAGCTCCAGAGTTATGGTCTTAAATTTTGATACAAACAAAGGCCATATTTTGTCAAACTGTGATCTTCATATTTCTACCTACCAAAGGTAAAATTTGGGGGTAAATGGAAAATGAATTTGATCTAGGATAGTATTTTAATGCATCTATTAAAATACATTGTTCATTAGAATGATAAAAGATATACTTAAAGCAAACCTCAAATGTAATTTAATTAGCTGACATATGTTTAAAGCAATATCTCAGATTTGTTATTGCAATTTTTGTTCTAACAGAAAGATTTCTGTTTTAATGGCATCTGCAGTAATAAGACTTGGATGCTAAAGACAATCTCTTAGTTTGCAAATCTTTATCTTAGCTATTTATTTTACTATTGTTACCAATTTCAGTTCACAAAGTTGGTAGAGATATGCACTTTGTGTCACAAATGATTCATAAATGTTGGAGCGTCTGTTACAAGAGAATGTCATTAAAATAGCCAGGAGGATAGCCCATTTTATGGGAAATGCTCTAATTTTTCAAAATTACCACTACAAGTTGTAAGGACAATATTAATTTTCATAAGGACATTGTAGGGCTAAATTGAAGTCAAAATGTGTTGACTTTGTAGTTTTGAAGAGCATCTAAAATTAGGCTGGAAAGAGACATGCTCTTTATCTGAGCGATTTTCTGCAAACATAGGCAAAATCTATTACTCGTCCATCCATGAGATAGTAATGGCACCCGAAAACAAGGCTGACTCATCATTAGGAGTCTGAGTTGTATACACAGATGTGACTCTCATCTTTTGTGCCCCAAAGCTATGTGCACATACCCATTGCCTGTAAGCAACCATATACTAGTTTTAAGATTTAGTTAGTGCTTATGGTTTTTTTGTTTTTGTTTTGTTTTGTTTTTTAGTGGATAAATAGAAATGGGAGCAAAGAAAGATTAAAAGACTGTTTCAAAATTATTCACAATTAAACCAAACTAATCATAAGACATTTTAAACTTTTACTTTCTTCAGTTCAACTCAATCAATTCAAATCAAACTTATAATAATTAACTAGTGAGATATTGTAGTAGGTCCTTTATTTCAGAAGAATGAACTAACTTTAAGTTATATTCAGTCAAGGGGAATAATTCTCCCAGGAAAGAAAGAAAAATAAATAAATAAATAAAAATCTTCCTTTAAAAAACCACACTATACCAATTTTTATGCGTTTTATATTGTGATAAAAACAGCATAAAATTTGCCATCTTAATCATTTTTAAGTGTACAGCACAATTTTGTTAACTGTAGTGCAACAGATCTGAAACTTTATACCCATTGAATGACTCCCTATTCCTTTTTCCCTCAGTCCCAGGTAACCACAATTCTGCTTTTGTTTCTGAGAGTTTGACTATTTTAGAAACCTTATGTAAGTAGAGTCATGCAACATCTGTCTTGTCTGCATACTTTATAATGTCCTCAAGGTTCATCCATGTTGTAGCATATGAAAGGATTTCCTTCTTTTTTAAGACTGAATAATATTTCATTATATATATATATATCAAATTGGTCTTATCCATTAATCTGTTGAGGAATATTTAGGTTTCTTCCATCTCTTGGCTATTGTGGATAAAGTAGCAATGAACACGAGTGTGCAAATACCTCTTCAATATCCTGTTTTCATTCTTTTTGATATATACCCAGAAGTGGGATTACTAGATCAGAGTTCTATTTTTAGTTTTTTGGTGAACTCCCATACTGGTTTCCATAGTGGCTGCGCCATTTTACATTTCCTGAAAAGAATATGATTCATCTTTTCCAAAACTTGTTATTTTCTCCTTTTCTGAGAGTGGCTATCCTAATGGTATGAGGTGATATCTCATTGTGGCTTTAATTTTCATTTCCCTGAAAATTAGTGATGTTGCACATCTTTTTTCATGCTTGTTGACCATTTGCATATCTTCTTTGGAGAAATGCAGAGTAAGTCATTTTCCCATTTTTTAATTGAGTTAATTGTTTTTTGTTAATAATGTGTAGGAATTCATTTTATACTCTGGATATTAACTTTTTATCAGATATATGGATTGAAATATTTTCTTCCATTCCTTAGGTTGCCTTCTCACCTTGTTGAGTGTTTCCTTTGCTACACAGAAATATTTAAGTTTGATGTAATCTCATTTGTCTATTTTTATTTTTATTGCTTGTGCTTTTGGTTTCATATTCAAGAAATAATTGCCAAATACAATGTCATAAAGTTTTCCCCTATGGTTTCTTCTGGGAGTTTTATACTTTCAAGTCTTACATTTACAGCTTTAATCCATTTTGAGTTAATTTTTGTATAGGATGTAAAGTATGAGTCCAACTTTATTCTTTTGCATCTGGATGTCAAGTTTTCCAGTACCATTTGTTAAAGAGACTATTCTTTCTCCATTGTGTAGTCTTGACACCCTAGTTGAAAATCAGTTGATCATATATGTGTGGGTTAATATTCTGTTCCACTAGTCAACATACGTCTTTATGCCATTAACATCATATTTTGATTACCATAGCATTGTAATATTGGTACTATACTGTAATATTGATTACTATAGCTTTGTAACATTAATCAGGATAGCTTTGTGATATTTGATTTCTATAGCTTTGAAATCAGGATGTGTAAGGTAAAAAAAAATGCCATTGAGATTTTGATAAGGATTACATTCAAGCTGTAGATCACTTGGGATGGAATGGATATTGTAACAATATGGTCTTCCAATCCATTACC
Source organism: Balaenoptera physalus (assembly GCF_965194825.1). Classification (NCBI taxonomy): domain Eukaryota; kingdom Metazoa; phylum Chordata; class Mammalia; order Artiodactyla; family Balaenopteridae; genus Balaenoptera; species Balaenoptera physalus. Next base: position 166,447,803 of record NC_138890.1, on the reverse strand, counting down.
ACAGGATGTCTTTCCATTTACTTCTGTCTTCTTTAGCTTTTTTCAGCAGTATTTTTTAAATTTTCAGTGTAAACTTCTTTTGTCTCCTTGGTTAGCTTTTTTATCTTTTTTACTGCATCCCATAAGATCTGGTACACAGTATATTAGATTCATTCACCTCAACATATTTTCTAATTTCCCTATATGTTCTTCTTTCACCCATTGCTTGTTCAAGAGTGTGTTGTTCAATTTCCACATACTTGCAAATTTTCCAGTTTTCCTTTTACAATATCTATTAATTTCTAGTTTCATTCCATTGTGATCAGGAGAGATACTTGATATGACTTTAATCTTCATAAATATGTTAAGACTTGTTGTGTAGTCTAATATCTAATCTATTTTGTGCCCTTGAGAAAAATGCTTATTCTGCTACAGTAGAGTGGCATGTTCTGTAAATATCTTTTAGGTCCAGTGGGTCTATGGTGTTGTTCAAGTTCTCTGTTTCCTTACTGACCTTCTGTTATGATCTGAATGTTTGTGTTCATCGCCTCCCCCCAAAATTCATATATTGAAACCCAATGCCCAGTGTGATAGTATTTGAGAGCGAGGTCTTTGGGAAGTGATTAGGTGATGAGGGTAGAGCCCTCATGAATGGAACTAGCGCTCTTATAAAAAAGACCCTATAGGGATCTTTAGTCCTTTCCACGATGTGAGGACACAGTGAGAAATTGGCAGTCTGCAACCTGGAAGAGGGCCTTCACCAGAACTCGACCATAGTGGTACCTTGATCTTGGATTTCCAGCCCTCCAGAACTGTAAGAAATAAATTTCTGTTTCTTACAAGCTTACCTGGTTTGTGGTATTTTTTAATAGCAGTTGAAACGGACTAAGACAGAAATTTGACACTGAGAAATAAGAATGCTGTTTTAGCACGTACAAAAAAATGTGGAAGTGGCTTTGGAATTGGGTAATGCGTAGAAATTGGAAAAGTTTTGAGGTGCATGTTAGAAAAAGCCTACATTGCCATGAACAGACCACTAATAGCAATTCTAGTGAGGGTTCAGAAGGAGAAAAGGGGAGTTGTAGCAAAATCCTCTACAGAAGTAGATTCTCTAGGTAGTCATGAGTAGAAAATTGGTAGAGATATGAACAATAAAGGCCATTCTGATGAGGTCTCAGGTGGAAATGAGAAACATATTATTGGAAACTGAAGAAAAGGTGATTCTTGTTGTAAAGTGGCAAAGAACTTGGCTGAATTGTGTTTCTGTCCTAGCGTTGTGTGGAAGGTAATACTTGCAAGTAATGGATATCTGGATACTTTGCTTAGGAAATGTCTAAGCAAAGTATAGAAAAAGCTGCCTGATTACTCTTGAATATGTATAGTAAAATGTATGGAAAAATAAATGAATTAAAGACAGAATTGTTGAGACCTTCAAGATGGCGGAAGAGTAAGACGTGGATATCACCTACTTCCCCACAAATACATCAGAAATACATCTACATGTGGAACAACTCCTACAGAACACCTACTGAATGCTGGCAGAAGACCTCAGACTTCCCAAAAAGCAAAAAACTCCCCATGTACCTGGGTAGGGCAAAAGAAAAAAGAAAAAAGAGACAAAAGAATAGGGACAGGACCAGCACCTCGGGGAGGGAGTTGTGAAGGAGGAAAAGTTTCCACAAACTAGGAAGCCCCTCCACTGGCGGAGACAGTGGGGGTGGCAGGGGGGTAGCATCGGAGCCATGGAGGAGAGCGCAGCAATAAGAGTGCAGAGGGCAAAGCAGAGAGATCCCCACACAGAGGATCGGTGCTGACCAGCACTCACCAGCCCAAGAGGCTTGTCTGTTCACCCGCTGGCCGGGATGGTTGGGGGCTGGGAGCTGAGGCTCCTGAGCTCAAGCTTCGAAGTTCAGATGCCAGGGAGAGGACTGGGGTTGGCTGCGTGAATACATCCTGAAGGGGCTAGTGTGCCACAGCTAGCTGGGAGGGAGTCCAGGAAAAAGTCTGGAACTGCCTAAGAACCAAGAGACCATTGTTTTGGGGCGAGCGAGGAGAGGGAATTCAGAGCACTGCCTAAACGAGCTCCAGAGACAGGCACAAACTGCGCCTCTCAGCACAGACACCACAGACGGGCATGAGACGCTAAGGCTACTGCTGCCGCCACCAAGAAGCCTGTGTGTGAGCACAGGTCACTATCCACACCTCCCCTCCCGGGAGCTGGTGCAGCCCGCCACTGCCAGGCTCCCGTGATCTGGGGACAACTTCCCCGGGAGAACGCACGGCGCGCCTCCGGCTGGTGCAACGTCACGCCGGCCTCTGCCGCCACAGGCTCGCCCCGCATCCGTACCCTTCCTTCCCCCCGGCCTGAGTGAGCCACAGCCCCCGAATCAGCTGCTCCTTTAACCCCCTCCTGTCTGAGAGAAGAACAGACACCCTCAGGCAACCTACACTCAGAGGTGGGGCCAAATCCAAAGCTGAATCCCGGGAGCTGTGCCTGTGCGAATAAAGAAGAGAAAGGGAACTCTCCCAGCAGCCTCGGGAGAAGTGGATTAAAGCTCCACAAACAACTTGATGTACCTGCATCTGTGGAATACCTGAATAGACAACGAATCATCCCAAAATTGAGACGGTGGACTTTGGGAGCAACTGTAGACTTGGGGTTTGCTTTCTGCATCTAATTTCTTTCTGGTTTTATGTTTATCTTAATTTAATATTTAGAGCTTAATATCATTGGTAGATTTGTTTATTGATTTGGTTGCTCTCTTCCTTTTATTTTAATATATATATATTTTTTTCCTTTTTCTCTTTTTGTGAATGTGTATGTGTATGCTTCTTTGTGTGGTTTTGTATAGCTTTGCCTTTGCCATTTGTCCTAGGGTTCTCTCTGCCCATTTTTCTTTTTTTTTTTTTTTTTAGTATAGTTTTTAGCACTTGTTATCATTGGTGGATTTGTTTTTTGGTTTGGCTGCTCTCTTCTTTCTTTCTTTTTTCTTTATTACTTTTTAATTTTTTTATATTTAATAATTCTTTTTTTATTTTAATAACTATATTTATTTTATTTTTTTCCTTCTTTCTTTTTTTTTTGTTTTTCTCCCTGTTCTTCAGAGCCGTGTAGCTGACAGGGTCTTGTTGCTCTGGCCCTGTGTCAGTCCTGAGCCTCTGAGGTGGGAGAGCGAAGTTCAGGACATTGGTCCACTAGAGATCTCCTGGCTCCATGTATTATCAAATGGTGAAAGCTCTCTCAGAGATGTCCATCTCAACGCCAAGATCCAGCTCCACTCAATGACCAGCAAGCTACAGTCCTGGACACCCTATGACAAATAACTAGCAAGACAGGAACACAACCCCACCATTAGCAGAGAGGCTGCCTAAAATCATAATAAGCTCACAGACACCACAAAACACACAACTGGAGGCGATCCTGCCCGTCAGAAGGACAAGATCCAGTCTCATCCACCAGAACACAGGCACCAGTCACCTCCACCAGGAAGCCTACACAACACACTGAACCAACATTACCCAATGGGGGCAGACACCAAAAACAACAGGAACTACAAACCAGCAGCCAGCAAAATGGAGATCCCAAACACAGTAAGTTAAGCAAAATGGGAAGAAAGAGAAACACGCAGCAAATGAAGGAGCAAGGTAAAAACCCACCAGACCAAACACATGAACAGGAAATAGGCAGTCTACCTGAAAAGGAATTCAGAGTAATGATAGTAAAGATGATCCAAACTCTTGGAAATAGAATGGATAAAATTAAAAAAACGTTTAACAAAGACCTAGAAGAACTAAAGAGCAAACAAACAATGATGAACAACACAATAAATGAAATTAAAAATTCTGCAGAAAGAATCAATAGCAGAATAACTGAAGCAGAAGAACAGATAAGTGACCTGGAAGATAAAACAGTGGATATAACTACTGCAGAGCAGAATAAAGAAAAAAGAAAGAAAAGAATTGAGGACAGTCTCAGAGACCTCTGGGACAACATTAAGCACACCAACATTTGAATTATAGGGGTCTCAGAAGAAGAGGAGAAAAAGCAGGGGACTGAGAAAATATTTGAAGAGATTACAGTTGAAAACTTCCTTAATATGGGAAAGGAAAGAGTCAATCAAGTCCAGGAAGTGTAGAGAGTCCCATACAGGTTAAATCCAAGGAGAAGCACTCCAAGAAACATAGTAATCAAACTATGAAAAATTAAATACAAAGAAAAATTATAAAGCAGCAGGGGAAAATCAACAAATAACATACAAGGGAATACCCATAAGGTTAACAGCTGACCTTTCAACAGAACTCTGCAATCCAGAAGGGAATGGCAGGACATATATAAAGTGATGAAAGGGAAAAACCTACAACCAAGATTACTCTACCCAACAAGGATCTCATTCAGATTCGATGGAGAAATTAAAAACTTTACAGACAAGCAAAAGCTAAGAGAATTCAGCACCACCAAAACAGCTTTACTACAAATGCTAAAGGAACTTCTCTAGTCAGGAAACACGAGAGAAGGAAAAGACCTACAATAACAAACCCAAAACAATTAAGAAAATAGTAATAGGAACATACATATCGATAACTACCTAAAATGTAAATGTATTAAATGCTCCAACCAAAAGACATAGACTGGATGAATAGATACAAAAACAAGACCCGTATATATGCTGTCTACAAGAGACCCACTTCAGACCTAGGGACACATACAGACTGAAAGTGAGAGAATGGAAAAAGATATTCCATGCAAACTGAAATCAAAAGAAAGCTGGAGTAGCAATTCTCATATCAGACAAAATAGGCTTTAAAATCAAGACTACCACAAGAGACAAAGAAGGTCACTACATAATGATCAAGGGATCAATCCAAGAAGAAGATATAATAATTGTTAATATTTATGCACCCAGCATAGGAGCACCTTAATACATAAGGCAAATGGTAACAACTATAAAACGGGAAATTGACCGTAACACAATCATAGTAGGGGACTTTAACACCCCACTTTTACCAATGGACAGAACATGCAAAATGAAAATAAATAAGGAAACACAAGCTTTAAATGATAGATTAAACATGATGGACTTAATTGATATTTATAGGACATTCCATTCAAAAACAACAGAATACACTTTCTTCTCAAGTGCTCATGGAACATTCTCCAGGACAGATCATATCTTGGGTCACAAATCAAGCCTTGGTAAATTTAAGAATATTGAAATCGTATCAAGTATCTTTTTCCACCACAACGCTAAGAGACTAGATATCAATTACAGGAAAAAATCTGTAAAAAAATAACAAACACATGGAGGATAAACAATACACTATTAAATCACCAAGAGATCACTGAAGAAATCAAAGAGGAAATAAAAAATACCTAGAAACAAATGACAATGAAAACATGACGACCCCAAACCTATGGGATGCAGCAAAAGCAGTTCTAAGACGAAAGTTTATAGCAATACAATCCTACCTCAAGAAACAAGAAACATCTCAAGTAAACAACCTAACCTTACACCTAAAGCAATTAGAGAAAGAAGAACAAAAAAACCCCGAAGTTAGCAGAATGAAAGAAATCATAAAAATCAAATCAGAAATAAATGAAAAAGAAATGAAGGAAATGATAGCGAAGATCAATAAAACTAAAAGCTGGTTCTTTGAGAAGATAAACAAAATTGATAAACCTTTAGCCAGACTCATCAAGAGAAAAAGAGAGAAGACTCAAATCAATAGAATTAGAAATGAAAAAGGAGCAGTAACAACTGACACTGCAGAAATACAAAGGATCATGGGAGATTACTACCAGCAACTATATGCCAATAACATGGGCAACCTAGAAGAAATGGACAAATCCTTAGAAAAGCACAACATTCCCAGACTGAACCAGGAAGAAATAGAAAATATAAAGAGATCAATCACAAGCACTGAAATTGGAACTGTGATTAAAAATCTTCCAACAAACAAAAGCCCAGGACCAGATGGCTTCACAGGCGAATTCTATCAAACATTTAGAGAAGAGCTAACACCTCTCCTTCTCAAACTCTTCCAAAATATAGCAGAAGGAGGAACACTCCCAAACTCATTGTATGAGGCAACCATCACTCTGATAACAAAACCAGACAAATATGTCACAAAATCCTCAATAAAATACTAGCAAACAGAATCCTGCAGCACATTAAAAGGATCATACACCGTGATCAAGTGGGATTTATCCCAGGAATGCAAGGATTCTTCAATATACACAAATCAATCAATGTGATACACCATATTAACAAAATTGAAGGAGAAAAAAAATATAATCATCTCAACAGATGCAGAAAAAGCTTTCAAAAAAATTAAATGTCCATTTATGATAAAAACCCTCCAGAAAGTAAACATAGAGGGAACTTACCTCAACATAATAAAGGCCATATATAACAAACCCATAGCCAAACCATCATTCACAATGATGAAAAACTGAAACCATTTCCACTAAGATCAGAAACAAGACAAGGTTGTCCACCCTTACCACAGTTATTCAACATAGTTTTAGAAGTTTTAACCACAGCAATCGGAGAAGAAAAAGAAATAAAAGGAATCCAAATCGGAAAAGAAGTAAAGCTGTCACTGCTTGCAGATGACATGATACTATACATAGAGAATCCTAAAGATGCTACCAGAAAACTACTAGTGCTAATCAATGCATTTGGTAAAGCAGCAGGATATAAATTAATGCACAGAAATCTCTTGCATTCCTCTAAACTAATGATGAAAAATCTGAAAGAGAAATTAAGGAAACACTCCCCTTCGCCACTGCAACAAAAAGAATAAAATACCTAGGGATAAACCTACCTAAGGAGACAAAAGAACTGTATGCAGAAAACTATAAGACACTGATGAAAGAAATTAAAGATGATAAAAACAGATGCAGAGATATACAATGTTCTTGGAATGGAAGAATCAACATTGTGAAAATGACTATACTACCCAGAGCAATCTACAGTTTCAATGCAATCCCTATCAAATAACCAATGGCATTTTTCAGAGAACTAGAACAAAAAATTTCACAATTTGTATGGAAACACAAAAGACCCTGAACAGCAAAAGCAATCTTGAGAAAGAAAAACGGAGCTGGGGGAATCAGGCTCCTTGACTTCAGACTATACTACAAAGCTACACTAATCAAGACAGTATGGTACTGGCACAAAAACAGAAATACAGATCAATGGAACCGTAAAGAAATCCCAGAGATAAACCCATGCACATATGGTCACCTTATCTTTGATATGGGAGGCAAGAATATACAATGGAGAAAAGACAACATCTTCAATAAGTGGTGCTGGGAAAACTGGACAGCTACATGTAGAAGAATTAAATTAGAACACTCCTTAACACCATACAGAAAAATAAACTCAAAATGGATTAATGACCTAAATGTAAGGCCAGACACTATCAAACTCTTAGAGGAAAACATAGGCCGAACACTCTATGACATACATCACAGCAAGATGCTTTTTGACCCACCTCCCAGAGAAATGGTAATAAAAACAAAAATAAACAAATGGGACCTAATGAAACTTAAAAGCTTTTGCACAGTAATAGAAACCATAAATAAGATGAAAAGACAGCCCTCAGAATGGGAGAAAATATTTGTAAATGAAGCAACTTACAAAAGATTAATCTCCAATATTTACCAGCAGCTCATGCAGCTCAGTATCAAAAATACAAACAACCCAATCCAAAAATGGGCAGAAGATCTAAACAGACATTTCTCCAAAGAAGATATACAGATTGCCAACAAACACATGAAAGGATGCTCAACATCACTAATCATTAGAGAAACGCAAATCAAAACTACAATGAGGTATCACCTCACACTGGTCAGAATGGCCATCATCAAAATATCTACAAACAGTAAAAGTTGGAGAAGGTGTGGAGAAAAGGGAACCCTCTTGCACTGTTGGTGGGAATGTAAATTGATACCACCACTATGGAGAACTGTATGGAGGTTCCTTAAAAAACTAAAATAGAACTACCATACGACCCAGCAATCCCACTACTGGGCACATACCCTGAGAAAACTATAATTCAGAAAACCACAATGTTCATTGCAGCTCTATTTACAATAGCCAGGACATGGAAGCAACCTAAGTGTCCGTCAACAGATGAATGGATAAAGAAGATGTGGCACATATATACAATGGAATGTTGCTCAGCCATAAAAAGAAACCAAATTGAGTTATTTGTAGTGAGGTGGGTGGACCTAGAGACTGTCATACAGAGTGAAGTAAGTCAGAAAGAGAAAAACAAATACTATATGCTAACACAAATATATGGAATCTTAAGAAAAAAAAAATGGTTCTGAAGAACCTAGGGGAAGGAGAGGAATAAAGAGGCAGACGTAGAGAATGGACTTAAGGACACGAGGAGGGGGAAGGTTAAGCTGGGACAAAGTGAGAGAGTGGCATGGACATATATACACTACCAAATGTAAAATAGATAGCTAGTGGGGAGCAGCTGCATAGCACATGGAGATCAGCTCGGTGCTTTGTGTCCACCTAGAGGGGTGGGATAGGGAGGATGAAAGGGAGACACAAGAGGGAGGGGATATGGGCATCTATGTATATGTATAGCTGATTCACTTTGTTATAAAGCAGAAAATAAAACACCATTGTAAAGCAATTATAAAGGCCAATAAAGATGTTAAAAAAAAATTATTAAGTTGAGTGGCTGAGTCAGTTAAAAATTTAACAAAAAAATCAATAGCTTTCTTACGTACCAACAATAATAGTTTAGAAAATATAAAAGAGGAAATAATTTAGTACAGTAGCAAAAAAGTGTTAAAGTAGCTGGGAAAAATAAATTCTTAAATTTAAAGCAATCTTCATGAAAATTCCAGGGGTTTTTTGAAATTGGAAAATTTTATAAAGTTATCTGGAAGAATAAATATTCAAATAGAGATTAAAAATTCTGAGAAAGTAAAACTAACAAAAAAGGACTTGTCCTATGACATATTAAAATATATTATAAAATTGCATAAAAATGTAGTGATTTTGCTTCCAGAATGGTTAGACTGATCAATGAAATAGAAGAAAACGACCAGAAATGGATCCAACTTTATGTAAGAATTTAATATATGGTATACATGTTGGGAAATCTGTGTGGCAAGTATGAATTGTTCAGTTAATTATATTGTGGCAGGTAACTTTTTGAAAACATTATATTCCTATGTCACATTTTATGCTAGAATAAATTCCATTTGGAGCTAAATGAAATAATCACTTGTATTGTTAAGAACTCTTAGTAAATTATAAATACAAGTAATTAAAGAAGTTCTAAAACTTATAGTTAAATATAAGTATTACTTAGGCTAATAAAGCCTTTTTAGGCTTAACATCAAAGCCAGAAATCTTGAAGAAAATTTTGATAGATTGTCCATTTAAAAATTATAGCAAAACAAGAAATTTTTACCCCTTTCTTCCCCCAATAACTGATCAACTGTGGGAAAAATTGGAAAATATATAAGAGACAAAGGTATGTTTTCCTTATAATGCAAAGAGTTCATAAATCAAGAAGGAAAAAGACAGATATTTTCCCTGACAAACATTTTCTCCCACCTCAGAGAAAAATGGGCTAAGGAGGTAAAAAGGCTATTCACATTAGAAATCAGTTAGTCATGTGAAAAACATTCAACCTTCTAATAATCAAAGAAATGCACATTCACAAAAAAAGGATGCCACTTTTAATTTTTGGATAGGCACATTCTAAAAAGAACAAATCCACTCTCATGAGTGCATAGGAACTACATACTGTGAACACCACTAGGGAGAGATACTTTCCCGTAGGTAATAAGTATCTATGTATAAAAATTGTAGCCAGAAATTCTACATCAAATACTTTATCCTAAGCAAATCATAGGATAAGTGAACAAAGAGGTTTGCACAATATTATTGTGTGGTTTATAATAGTGAAAAATCCAATACAACTTAAGTGCTATCAGTGAGTAACTGGTTGAATAAAAGTTGGAAAGTTCATGAAATGGAATTGTAGGCAGTCATCAAAAATAAGCATGTGGACCTCTATTTAGCTGTATGAAAGATGTGCACAAAATATTCATACCAAAAGAGTAGAGTTCAAAGAAATAAAATAAACAATATGTTGTTTTATGTCTGTACATAGAAAAACTCTATTATACACCAAAATTTTAATAACAGTTATTTTGAGGTAGATTATGGGTAATATCCTTCTACTTATTTATACATTTCTGCACTATCTGAATCTTTTGCAATGATCATTATAAGCAGAAAAAAGAAAAACCAACTGTGAAGAAGGAGAGAATGAGAAGAATCAGGAGAAGAAAAGGGAGGAATGGTGAAAGGGAGGGAAAGCCATTTTCTGGGAGTTTTACCATTGCTTCAGTTGCTTTTTTGTCTTCTGAGACTATGTTGTGAAAACATTCCTCTGTTTCAGTTTTCTACTTTCCTCGTAATCCAACTGGAGAGGCTGTTAAACCATGTATATTTAAACCAGAATCTTGTAATTTAGGGAAAAAATGATAAATCAATCCATGATCTTGATTTTGCCTAAGGAGAAAATGCAGTTCGATGGGATTACCAGCCACACAAAACACCTGTAAATCAAAATGTGCCAGAATATTTATTATCTCAAACTGTTTGCTGTTCTACTTTAGCAAAACCTTTCCTAATGGGAAGGTTAAGAAGGACATAGAGGCCACTTATTTCTTCTTCTAGATACCATATGTAATGCTTTTCTGTGCCCCTTGAAGAATTGTTTTCATTTGGTTGAGATTTAGTGTAATGCCTTCAGCTAAAAGTTGGAGACCTTTTTCATTCATTCATTCATTCAACAAATATTTATTGAAACCTCTCCTGTGCCAGGTACTGTTCTGGAAAATTGGGACCTATCAGTGTCCAGCTTTCCTGGAACTTGCTTTCTATCCTTCTAAGAAACAGCCATATAAAGGTAGCTATTGGTGAGGCTGTCTGCTACTTTATTCAGTATCCCATGGAGAAGTTTCTTTAAGACATGAGAACTGGAAAAGTAGTTGAGGAATTCATGTATACTTTACTCATAAGCAAATAAAGTTTCTTTATTTGTTTGGGTTACCAGAAAGCTTAGTCTATTGTTAGCTCAACTTGAGGAATTGCGTAAGATTTTATGTCCATCCTATTCTAATACAAACTTTTCCTCCTTTTAGAACTCCTTATCTTCCTATTTCATCCGTATTTTCACTGGCCTTGCTTTATACAAATTCGAGTTGTTTCACTGTATTCTAATGTATTTGTGAACTGCTTCAAATCTGAAGTACCTTGTGGGACTAGAGTAACAAGATAACACCATGAGGAAACAGACAAATCCAGAATGTGGTACATTTTTCAAGACAACTGACTTTGTCTCTTCAAAAAGCCAACATTAAGAAAAACGAAAACGTGGAAGAGACTCTTCTAGTTTGACAAATGAGGAAAAAAACATAATAATCAAATGCAATAAGTGAGCCTTGATTGGATCCTGGCTCAAAAGAACATATCTGCTATAAAAGATGATTTTTGAGGAAAGCTGAACAAATCTGAATATGGTATGGGTAATAGATATTAGCAAGATTGGTTATTTTCTCAAGGCCTGATAATAGTATTATGATTATGAAAGAGAATGTTCTTATTTTTAGAGGTGCCTACTGCAACATGTTTGGGTGGTGTGTCTTGTCTACAACTTTGGGATGATTCTGCAAAAAAAAATGTTTTACAAACATTTATATACAGGTAAATCATATATGGCAAAATGTTCATTGTTGAATTGTTGAGTCTGGGTATCAGGTACTATTGTTGAATTAGAGTGAATATTGTAATATTCTTTCACATATTCGGTATATTTGGAAATTTTTATAAGAAAAACTTGGAAAATTTTTTAAAAATTAAAAAATAAATTAATACACTACTATAATAGTTGTATTCATTCTAACCACTTTGATGTCAGCTGACAAACAAAATCTTTGGGAAAAAAACAGTACATTGAAGTGTATTATTATTAAAGATAATAAATTTGCATTTGAGCTATTTTTCAGTAATTCCATAAATCCTATAATTTACATATTTTAATTCATGTTAATATAATATACAATCTTCAAATAAATAGTTCCATCAATTTGAAATTTCCCATTTTCTCTTGAATACTGACAACCCAGGAGCCTTACATAAAGTAGGTATTATTTGGCCAGTAGTAATGAGCTCATGAGTAATGAGCTTCATGTCCTACATATCCTAAGCCAGTAAATATTCCAGAGTGTACAATAGCATTTTGGTTGATTCTTTTTTATTTATTTTCACTTTCTTTTACATCAAAACATATTTTTTAAAAAGTATCCACAACTTGTAAAGAAAAGGTAGCCACCATGAAGTATTTTAAGATTCACCCAAGGATAATTGACTTGCTAAGGAACTATTTCTTTGTGTGACTTGCTACCTACTAGTGATTAAAGTCCTAGATATGTGAAATTAGTTATTAAATTGTAGTTTCTTCATTAAAAATGCAAATGTTATCTCTGAACAAAAAAGAAAACTACTAAGGTTATGTTTTTATTGTCTTTGGGGATGTTAACCTATAAATTGTAGGAATGTCCTGTAGAATAACAACATTAACACTCCTTTTCCTTTTTAAATGCCCATGCATACCCAGCCCTTCAAGTATTCTTTGAACCAGCTTTGAACATTCCTGTTAACTCTCTCATTTATGAATAAAATAATTTTGGACACATTCATTTTCTACTTCTGTAAGAGTCATGTTCACTTTTTAACTTTCGAAAATTAAACTTTGACTCATCATTTGAACAACAAAAAATAATTTTAGAGAAACAAATCTAATTCCTTAGCCACCAGCCAGAGAAGGTGATTTGAAACTAGCTTTTTCAAAGAGAGAGTGTTTAAGATTCCAAGGCAGTCATAAAATCTCAGAAGGCCATCCACAATTTCTAGAATTTAAATGCAATAGTCCATGGCTGGGTGTTATCTAATGTAAGGGGCTGAGAAGTTCCATCATTTTGATGACCATAAAAATGTATTTTTCGATGAATTCTTGGTATTTGACAAATAATATCATTTAGCTGCCTGTGCTAGAGAGGTTTGACTTTCAAATCATAATGCCAGTATTTTATAATAGGTACCTCTTATGCTTCTTTTCCTTTAGCAAATTTTCTGAAAGAATTTTAGCCTCACAAATAGATCCTGTATATCAATCTAGGCCATGGCAGAGTCAGACAGGTAATAGTGGTAGGTAATAAACTAAAGAAGGTAATAATCTGAGATGGGTAATACCGTGGAGCTGGTGGACATTGTGTCACACATAGGTCACCTCTGCTATGTATATTATTAGATCTTCCCTTTGATGGGACCAGCCACACACATACTCAGGCTCTCAGTCAATCTACTCCAAAACAACTTTTGTAAAAACAAACAGGACCTCATCTGAGTATCATACTGATTTAAATCAGTATTTTGTCGGTTCTCCGGACCATTTTTAAAACTTGCTTAACGTGTTGAAATGAAATGCTTGTTTTTCTCATTAAATGCAGTTGGGAGTAAATAAGTCATCAGTGAAAGTTTCAGAAGTTCAGGTATTTACAAAGTTGATAATCACACACTCCGCCTATGTACCCTATTTCTCATCTTTTCTCCCATCCCAACCTGCTTTTCCCTAAAAGGTGATTTTGAGATTTAAGTTGAGGTCTGTACCTAATTCCATATTTATAAAAATTTAATTATGGTCCTTCATGCTTGACTGCTAATAAACCTTTTTGTCCTGAGGCTGCCAAATAATCATTTCCTTATCAATTTCATTCTAAAATAAATCGCATGTATTATTACTAGGTTGTTGGGATATCTTAAGTCCATATGAGACGGGGTGGATTTGGGAATTGGGACTTTCCATGACTTTCTGCTTCCCACTTGCCTACGATGATTTTTAAACTAATTCTTAGGGCTCTCTCTATTTACCTTATTCAATAGCCACCATTTCATTAAACCATTCATTGGATACATGAGGATGGGCATAAAATAGATGTCTTGTTTTTCTATTTTTCATGCACTTTTTCTGTGAGAAATTCTTCCAATTAAAAAATGTTAGGTAAGGGAAAATATTCTGGGATGTAAAATTATAAAGGATCTATTGACGTATAAAAAAAAGGCAACAATTAGTGACTCTAAGATTGTTGGACAAGACATTATCATCTTCATCTGCCTAATAGTGAATTTGGGGCTTTATTCAACTTCACACAACTTGGGAGGAATGTCACTCCACTTCATGTTAGGAATCAGGAATCCAGATGTGTGAGTATGTAAGATTCTTCAGTTAAAGTTTTTCAAATTGCTTCTCTCAGAGAATTATTGTCAAATAAAAGACATTACAGACACAGTAGCATGGGTTAGTGTGTTGTAACTTCCTTAGTTAATTCAATAAGATAAAAAGTACACAAAATAACTGCAGTTTTATTTAACAGCTGTACAGACTCTAAACTTTAGACGTTAGAGAATACGACTTATTCATGAAAAATTCAGTGTATAAAATGATAGTGTTATTATTGAATTTTTAAAAAAAAAAATGAAAGAATTTCATATAAGTTTTATTTAGAATAAAAACTTTCCTTTGTGCATTTGAAATATGCTTAGTTTTGCAGTGATCTAGCTCAAATAAAGAGAGATTTATTCTTTGGCAACATCTTTTCTAGAGGTCCTTAAGCCCATAAAGCAATGTTGTAATATTGTACAGGTTTCATTTCCTTAATGAATGACAAATTCCTCCATCTACCCAATTAGAAAGCATCTTTTCTTTTCCTGGAAAGAACTCAAAAAACGAAATGGCTTTTTCATTGGCTTCTCCCATAGTGTGACATCCCAAATATCCCAGAGAGAAATGCTAGCTATTTAAGCAATCCTGTCATGTTTGAAAAATGAGCCTTTGCCTTAGTAACTCAAAGAAAGGGAAGGATTTGTCACCTACCGATGCTCTTTTATCTTAGTGTTTCTGTGTCATTTATCTTCTTGCTTGTCAACAGCTTTTTTTTAATACAGTCCTTTTAATTACCAAATGACAATTACGGTTTGAGTGTGGAGATGTTGAAATTCTGTTACTACAAATGAGTTGAACTTTTCCTGAAAGATCCATATTAGTTCTACTTTGTACAGGCAGAAGTATGCATGTGAATTTTGCACATTAAGTGTGGTCAGAAGCAAGTTACCTAAATAAGGGATAGTAATTTTTCTACTTACCTATTCCAAATCAAGCATGTATTGACAGTTATGCTAATGAAAAGACTAATGATCAACAAGGAACTAAACTATTAAATTGACTTTGGTTAATGAACAATATCTTTCAGTAAATGACTAATTTAGGCCATTGAGACACCTGTAGCCTTGGAAAAATAAAAGCCATTGTGCAAAGCCCAGCTCCACCAGCTGTTGGCTATATGGTTTTGGACATGTTGCATACTTAAGCAATAATTTTCTGTCCCTTGTACCGAATGCCACGTGGAATTCTTTGGTTAGTTATCACTACATTATAATCACGACTGTATGTGAGAGCGGGATCTCCAAGAAGGGATGCCTAATGGTCTCTTCTGGGGAAAATGTAGAATTTGAGAGCTCAAAGTCCCTTACAAGTGAAGTGAAGGCCCCTATGACTAATTCTTCTCACTTGATTATCTTTCCTCCACCATCCAGTTCCTCACGCATGTGCCTAGAGCCTCCATCCTCACAGTACCCTGAATCATTTATTCCTGGTACTTACTAAAACTTCAAAAAATATGTGTGTGATGATTATTTGATAAATATTTGTTCTTCTTGTCTGCAGGGTTATAAGCCCTTTAAGAACATAGATCACATCTTTTTGTTTATTATCATATCTTAAATACCTACCAGAGGGCTGGATACATTATAAGAATTCAATAGTACTTTTTGAATGAGAAAGCAACTCAATGAATTACTGAATAAAAGTCAATGGCCTTTACTCAGACTTTGTGATATGAAGATACTTAATGCTCATCAATATTTAATATTCTCATAAATCACAGTTCTAACCCATTTCTCATCCTACATCTCGACATTTCTTGTTTGCTTACTCTTTCTATCTGAAAGGAGATATTTGCCAAAGATCTGCCTTACTCTTTATTTTACTGTCTGTCTACCCAGTTCCTTTCTGTGATATCGTTCATGTCTAGAGCTTCAACTATCTCCTCTTGCTGATGATTAATGAATATTTATCTGCAGTTGAACCTCCTAGCCTAAACTGAGTTTTGGTTGATTTATTTGTACTGTGATGCATTTGGACTGGATTAGGTCCATGATGTCTTTCTCCTCTAAAACCATATCTCAAATTCAACATATCTAACATGGATTCCTTCTTAAAATGACTGTTACTTAATTTCCCTTTGCTCTCACTAGCAATGCTGTTCTCCGCTTCCTACCACAACTAAATCTGAGGCTCTCCTTTGATCGTATTTCTATTACTGCAGCAGCCTCCTAATTTTTCTTCTTACTTCCAGTATGCACACTCTCAACTTTCAATGATTACCTGTTTAACCTTTAAAAAAAAATAAAAGAAGAAAAAACTTGTGAATGTACTATTTTCTTGCTCAAAACATTTTACCTGCTCCAAATTTCTTGCCAACTTTACAAACACCACAGCATGGTATTCCAAATCAGCCAAAATGTGGTTTCAATCTATCTTTCTGGTCTCATCTTTTTCCTCTTATATGTGTGTATCATGTATTTTAGCTAATTTGTTCAGAATCATTTGTTGAACACAAGCTCTCTTCTCCACTATGATGGTTTTGTCATAATCATACCTCTTTCTAGAAAGTCATTCTCTATCCACTTGTTCATGTAGCTCTATGGTTTAAGGACATGCTTTAATTTGACTCTTTGAAACTTTCCTTGGTAAATCCTTTCAATCAATCAAAAATTCATCTCTACCTCCTCTAGAAAATTTTGTTTAACTCTCGAATACCTATTTCATGTACGTATAATATATCCTCGTTAATACCTAACATCTGACACTAAATTCTGTGCTCTCATGAGCAGGAACTGCATGTCTGAATAATTTTGAAATCCCTGGCTCAGGGATCACACAGTAGATCAATCACATAGTAGACAGTCAATAGATAGTGACTGATAAAATACATGAATGATAAATAAATGTGACTATGTGTAAGAGAGAAGGTTCTAATTCTTATTAAAAAATTATTGGACTGCGCAACTCCAAATTTTCTTTCTAATTAGTTAAGTTATCTTGGGGAAGTCAAAGTAAATTAAATCAATTAAATAATCTTTAAAATCCAGTTCATAGTGAAATTTCTTTGAACACCTGTCAACCACTTTCAATAAGTACTAATGACTCATAAACATTAACAGAGACAAAGTTATCAGTAAGTTCTAAAGAGACTGACCTCAGTTGTCTTTGATTAATGAGTCAAATAAGTAAAAATATCCAAATCATTTCTTCTCTGTTGGATAACTTTTATATTCTCCTAGACCAAGGGACTTTCTAAGTGAGTAGATAATCTTCACCTCACACATCAGAGAAGACTCAGATCTCTAGAAAATCATACTGTAAATACCTGCAAGAATGATTTCTTCAAGATTTACTAAGTTTGCTTGGCTCTCTTCAAGGTAGATGCTTGACCTTGTAAAAAACTATAATCTTAGAGCTGTTGGCCAAATCTCCTTTTCCTTGGTTTGGTCTCTTCTGATAGTCCCTGATGAATCAGTGCTACACAGCTGCCCTGATATACAGATTACAATGCTCTGTTTCTCATGGTTTACCAGTCTCCCAAAGTATGGGTAAGTGTCAAGCCCAATTTATTATGATTTTACAACATCAAACCACAACCATAGTAAACTCAATGTAAAATTACCTAGCAAAATATAACCCATAGATATATGTACACATATTTTAATGTAATATATCTTTTTCAAACTCTAAAAGTTCTTGAATATAACACTAACACATGCACTTACCTGAATTTCAACATCTTTCCCCAAGCTTACAAGCTGAAGGAATATCTAGAAACAGATACCTACGGTGGAAGTATAACATCTTTTCTTTACCTATGTTGCTTTCAACCTAGGCATTCTATCTTTCTGGTGGGACTCCCAGAATGTGGTCTGTTTTCAGACAGATAGAACTTTCTTGAACTTTACCATCTCTGACATTGAAATTCAGCAAAATATCCCAGAATCCTAAAACTACTCAAATTGCAAAGTACAAAATTGAACTAAATTTTAAGCAGTTATCTATAACTCCACATATTGCTAATATAAAATAAATAAGTCCAAAATTATAGAATGTGCCAATCTTTTTTAAAGATTATCTTAAAGACCCTATAGATAATCTTACATATTCATTCATGACTATAACTATACTACAGAGACTCAGGGTTTGGTGGTTCTCTGGAGAATGTGGTTATACTTCCAGAAAATTTTGAAAGGGAAAAAAAAAGAGGTTTATAATTTACAAAAAAACCCATAATTGTTAATAAAATATTATCTGAAACTTAAAAATATAGCTAAACTTGTTGTTTCTTCAATATTATACTGATGCCTTGTCAAACAGGCCCAAGTACTAATTATCTAGTGTAACATTGGTTGACTTACTGACTACCATCAATCAGGTCAAGACTACATAAAGTTAGACTTGTAGAAGATTAATATGTTATAAATGGTTTTGGCTGCTAGAGATGCAAATTATTGCCATCTGATAGAAAAGATAACAATAAAGGTTATAATTGTATTGCTCTTCAGGGCATTGACAGTTTCAGATCTTATCTAGCAATCTTATTCCAGCATTATTTATTCTAGTGACTATACAGAATCTGTCTATCAAATTTTCCTCTAAATTGACTTTCTCATCCTGCTGGTTTCTTCATTAATAAATTAAATAAGAGTCTAACACATGTTTTCTATATATTGGAATGCAAATTAATTGTTAGTTTTTGAAATGTATACTTTAATACAGTTACTATAAAAAGTTCTCTAAAATGTAGACAATTCCAATGGGGCAATCAAGTCACATTGGAGCACTGAGTCCACCTGATCACACACTCCCTGTACACACTCCTGCCATTTATTAGCCTACTATGAAAATAATTATAGGACTCTAAAGAGATTCCCATCAACTAGGCATGTTTTTGCAGGAACAGATTGTATTATCTTTGCAGCTAAGTTGTTTCTTCTCCTAATTAATATAAGAATCAGTGAATTTTATATGAAATGAGTAGAAAGTGTGAATATTCCATCCAACAGACACACTGTTATCAGGTGATAGAAAGGAGAATGATGGTAATTTATGAGATGATCCAGGAAGTACCTGGGATCTTCTAAGATATGTATTTAAGCTCTGGAGAAACAACTGAGAGATTCTGCAATGGTTTTAAAGTTATAATCTGTTAAAGTGACATTTTAACTCTATAAAGATATGCATAGTCTTTGTTAACTAGTTAAGATAATTAGAACTACATTAGTGATGCCACTAATGACTAATCACAACCCACACTTAGTGGATAAATGAAAACTGATGATTGGAAAAATTTGTAAATTTGAGTGAACATAGTTTTTTATGATAAGCCTTTTTGTCTTTGTTTTTGTTTTGTGATTATTTCCTTTGTTTTTTTTTTTCTCTTCCACTTTCTTTTCTTTTCCATTTTAACTGACATACAATTGACATATAAAATTGTAAGATATTTTCAGTGCACCTCATGATCATTTATGTCTACATTGTGAAAAGATTCCCACCATCTAATTAATTAACATATCCATCACCTCACATATTCATCTTTTTGTGTGGGGTAGGGAACATTTAAGTTCTACTCTCTTTGAAAGTTTCAGTTACATATAACACAATGTCATCAACTATAGTCACCATGTATTACATTAGATCCTCAACCTTTTTCATCTTATAGCTGAAAGTTTGTAGCCTTTTACCAACCTCTCTCATTTCTCCCACCCCAAAGACCCTGGCAGTCACTTTACTACACCCTGTTTCTATGATTTTGACTTTTTTTCCCTTTGGTTCCACATATAAGTGATATTGTGCACTATTTGTCTTTCTCCATCTGGTTTATCTGACTTAGTATAATACCCTCAAGTTCCTTTCATGTGGTCGAAAATGACAGGCTTTCCTTCTTTCCTATGGCTGAATAATACTTCATTGGACATATATACTACATTTTCTTTAACCATTCATCTGTTGATGGACACTTAGGTTGCTTCCATATCTTGGCTATTGTAAATAATGCTGCAATGAACATTGGAGTGCATATATCAATTGAAATTAGTGCTTTTATTTTCTTCGGGTAAATACTCAGAAGTAAGATTGCTGGATCGTATAGCAGTTCTATTTTTAATTTTTTTGAGGACCCACCATACTGTTTTCCATGGTGATTATACCAATTTACATTCCCTCCAGCAGTGCACAAAGCCTACTTTTCTCCACATCCTCACTAACATTTGTCATTTGTTGTCTTTTTGATGACAGCCATTCTAATAGGTGTGAGGTATCTCATAGTTTTGATTTACATTTCTCTGACAATTAGTGATGTTAAGCACCTTTCCATGTACTTGTTTTCATTTGTATGTCTACTTTGGAAAAATGTCTATTCAGGCTTTCTGCCTACTTTTCAATCTGGTTTTTGTTGTTGTTGTTGTTGGATTTTTTTATTGAGTTGTATGATCTCTTTATATATTTCGGATATGAGCCCCTTATAAGACATACATTTGCAAATATCAGAATAGAGAGCCCAGAAATAAACCCACACACATATGGTCAATTAATCTATGACAAAAGAGACAAAACTATACAAGGAAAAGACAGTCTCTTCAATAAGTGGTCCTTGGGAAACTGGACAACTACATGTAAAAGAATGAAATTAGAACTATCAAGTCCTCTGCCCATTTTTTTAAATCAGATTGTTTGAGTTTCTTTGCTTTTGAGATGTATGAGTTACTCATATATTTGGGATAGTAATCCCTTATCAGATATATGATTTGCAAATATTTTCCCACCCTTCCTGTAGGTTTCCTTTCCATTTTGTTGATGTTTTACTTTGCTGTGCAGAAGCTTTTTAGTTTAATATAGTCCCACTTGGTTATTTTTTCAATTGTTGCCTTAGCTTTTGGTGTCAAATCCAAAAAATCTTTGCCGAGATCTATGACAAGGAGATTACCCGCTATGTTTTCTTCTCAGAGTTTTATGGTTTCGAGTTTATGGTTCAAGTCTTTAATTAATTTTGAGTTGATTTTTGTATATGGTGTAATATAGGGGTCTAGTTTCATTCTTTTGCATGTGGCTGTCCAGTTTTCCCAACACCATTTATTTCAGTTCTATATTCTTGGCTCCAGTAAACCTTTTATAAATGTAGGGGTTTTTTAATAACAAATGTATTTTAGCCTCAAGGTTAATAATTTTTATTATTAATTATTATTAATAATAATAATCTTTGTAACAATTAAAACAGATCTTTTGCTACTCTAAAGAAACTTCTTTGTCTTGTTTGGTAAATAGTCAGGAAAAGAACTCAAAATTATGATGACAAGATATGCAACAAGTAGATATATACATTTAATTTAAATTTTATAAGACATAAAATGTTGGAGAATTACTGAGTCTATTTGATATAATAAAATGACTAAATCAAGGCTTTACTTCTCAAAGCAATGTGTCAACAATCTCCTATTTCTTTAAGATTATTTATTAACAAATATTAGGCCAGCTGGAAATGACAGACTCTGCTTCAACTAAATTTCTATACAAGCAAAATTAAAAAATGTTGGCAAATATTTTTTTTGATTGAAAGCTCAAATACATAATATACTTACTATGAATTCTTTTGTTTTTTCTTTTCTTGAAGAACATGCTTTTTAAAACATTTTTATTTTATACTGGATATAGTTGATTAACAATACTGTGTTAGTTTCAGATGTACAGCAAAGTGATTCAGTTATACATAAACAGAATACCAAGCTTACATATAGGTTTATTTTTTTTACATGTCTAAATAGAATATCATTTGAAGACAACTTGTGTGAAGAAATCCATACCCTTTCTTGCCTGCACTGGAAACTCCTGGCATAAAAATCTGAGCTCTGATTCTTCAGTCCCTCTCCTAATGCTGCCTATTTCTTTTATGTATAAGGCCTCTACCAACTTCAGAAAAAATGTAGATGAATCATTCAGAGAAATAGAGAAGAATGAGAATCAAGTCCAACAGCACTGAAGAATTTACTGGAATAGTAAGTCGAACAAGGACGAGAGAGTTAAAACTTATCATTTCTTAGCATACGGAAATGAGGAAATCTGTGTTATTAGGCACTGTGAAATCTCATTTAGAAAAAATTAATTTGTTATTTATAGTTGAGTAAAGACTAAAGGAAGGTTTACCTCTGCATTATGCTTGGGAAATCAACTCAGCTAGCAAAAGGATAGAATGAACAAGACTGGAAGACATTCAAGAGAAAAATCTTTTTCAAGCACATCAATAACATTCACCTTTTCCTACAATAAATGGTCTGTACCAATAAGTAAAGCATCGTACCAGTGACCAGCTTTGCTTACCTACTGCTTTGATGTGTAAATCATGAATCAACCACTATTATTCATTCATTAAAGCAAGACCTTCAACAAGGTAGCAATTTGTTGCCATATAATCCTGACCCCTTGTCTAAAGAGTATGCAATTAACTTTTAAAATGGTGAAACCTAAATGTAAACTCTTTTCAGTAGAGGTCCTAATAACAATATAAAATTTTTTGTAAGACCATTAACAAATACATTTTTACTATCACCTAAATAATACATCTAATTGTATAAACATTTTAAAGAATTAAAAATATAACAAGAAAGGTGAAAATATCTGAAACTACACAACCCTGTGGCTTTAGTTATAATCTAATCATAAATATGTCCTTGCATACAGAAGTGAATAATCTGCAATTCTGAAATAAAAAGAAAAATTAAAAGCAAAATTTTTATGTAGACATTTGTGACAAATCCTGATAAGTCCTGACATAAACTAGTACAGGTTCATCATTCCGTCCACTATAATATTTATACATTTCACAGTAAAAACATTAACGTGTTTGATTATATTGGGTTGCCCCAAGCACTTCTTGAAGGGTGAAATAACGCAGTATTACCTTTCTAAAATCTAAAACCTACAGAATTTTGAAACACATCTGGTCCCAGTGATTTCAGATAAGGGATCATGAAGTGATATATGATCAGATATATAATTTTACATAATTGGATATTATTATACCTGATTCTTTTTACATTTTTATTCCTCTGAGATATTAATGCTAGTCTGAGCAATTCGTGGAAAGTCTTATCTAATATAGATAAATTTTTAAAATTTAAATGTTATTAAAATATTTGTCCCTCTAGGATATATTTAAATCTAGTCATTGGAATTATTTTTGTCATTAATATATAACAGACAAAGAAAAAAATAACTATGAGACGTTTCCTCTATTAGAAATAAATGTGTACCCTAAGCAAATTGTGAAGATCTTGTAGCCATTCTTCAAATGCAAATCCAAGATCTCATAAAATACTTGATTATCTTTTCTTTAAAAGAAGTGGCTCAGGATAAAAATGGGCAGGGTCCACAATAACGATGACATAAAGAGGGCTGGCAATTCAACCATCAGGTAATAATTATAAAACTTGAACAATATTCAAAGAGGTAATTTGAAAGCAATGGAAAAATGACCACAGTGAGAAGAAACTTGAAAAGAGTTTATACCTAAAAGACACCGATTTCATGAAGAATTGTAGATTTATGGCTTTTTAGCCTGGAAGCACTCCCCATTTCGCCCAGCTGTGACAGCAGAAAACTGCAGTCTTATACTTTGAAGTGGTAGATGATAAAGCTCAGGGCATCAGAGCAGCTGAATAGAATATGAAAGGAATATTTTCTATAAGCCAGGAAACCTTACAAAAGCTGAGGTCAAAAATTTGAAAACAACAGCCCCAAACTCCAGCTCCCTGACCCTCCCCACCCACCCGACCCCTGACGTCTCCCTGAATGTTAAACGACTACAGATTTGCACAGGAAACTCAGAATGCCGAGCAATAAAGCAGACGGAAAGCAAAGAACAGTCAATCCTTTAAAGGCAGACCTGCTCCTGGTTATATTTACAAGTTTTTTCCAGTACCCAGCACGGTGCCTGGCACAATAGTTCCCCAGTGAATATCTAATGAATGAGACCATTGCCAATGTATCTAGAGAACGTGAATTCTCCTGTAAACACACAAAGGAACTTGTACCAACAAAGCTATAAATAACAAGAGAAAAAAAAAATGTATATATACATATATGTCTGAATCACTGTGCTATATACCTGAAACTAACGCACTATTGTAAATCAAGAATACGTCAATTAAAAAATGTAAAAAAAAAAAGGAAATGCGAATGATAATAACTATGTAAGAAACAAATAACATGTACTTGAAAAAATAACATAACAACCAAACCCAGTATATAGAATTTGTTTGGGTCCACAATATTAAGACAAAGCAGTTCCCCCTCCAGGTCTTTTTTATGCACTCCACCGACTAGTTAAAGGAACAGGGACACTTGTTCTTAGAATATTTCATATTGTGAATTTGTCTGTTTGTTTCCTTACGGTATGTTTTTTACTCGTTCTTCAGTTCTAGTATTTTCTATAAATGGGAAGTGAGTTCTGAAAGATTGATTAGATTCTGGTGTTACCAATTTTTAGCATAGCAGTTGCTATATACTTCATATTACATAATATCAAGAGGATTATGTCTAGTTATCCTACTAAAATTAAGATAAATCAGTAGCTTCATGTGAGCAAAGCCTTACCCCTTCATTATAAAATTCCCATTCACATTTCACAAGTGGCTTATCCATCCGTGATCAAGGCCAAAGTCAAAATGATGATTTTCCAATTTGAGCATTTCTTTCACATTTATTAGATGAAATTGCTCTGTAAAGAGGTACTTTGCCTAATCAGTTAGACTATTTAGCCACTCTTACATGCAATTCTAATAGAAAAGCTAAGGCAAATGCTTAAGTCTTTCTCTCTGCAACTTTAATTGCCAAATTTCTAAGTAAAGAGTTGTTTTCCTTGCCTCTCAATTAATTTATTTGTTGTTCCATTTTTTTCTGTGCCTATAACTCCTATACTAATCTGACATGCTTATCCCATCTTTTAGTTCAACAATTAGATACTTTCAGTGATTACCTCCAGAATTTATCCAAAAGTTTCTGCAGTTATTTTGTGATTGGTTGAAACTCATTCCTAGTAGAACCCTTGGGATGGTCTCACATGAAACTCCCTGAGTTCTTAGTTGCATGTTTTCCTGTGATCTTTCTACTCAAACTTAAAATTGTAACTAGATATAAAATCTTTGGTTCACATTTTCTTCCTTTGCATATCTTCCAAAAATGTTGCTCCATTAGGTTCCAGCAGAATATTTTGCTTTTGATATTTTTTTATGTTACTTGATTTTTTTTTTTTTGCCAAAAGACCTGAAGATTTTTTAAATCTATAATGTTCAATATTTCTCAGTGTTGACCTATCTGGGACAATATAATAAATTCCTAGCTGTATCTTGTGAATATGTAGTTGTTTTATGCCACTAAATTTTGGTCTGGGCTGTTGAATAGGAATGGATATTTAAAACATGAGTTTGTACCTCAATGGGGTGCTCTTAGTATGAGAATTAAAGTAAAAAACAAACTTTTCACTTTTTAATCAGCATTTGGGGGAAGTGGAAAAGCTCTAAGACAGTCTTTCATTCCATCAAAATGTTCTCAAAGAAATAAATGGGCTTAGACTAGTGTTTCTCTACCTCAGTCCTACTGACATCTTGGGATGGATAATTATTTGTTGATGGGGACTGGGTACATTGCAGGATGTTTAGCAGAATCTTTCATTTCTACCTATTAGATGCGAGTAGCACATCCCCATTTGTGAAAACCAAAAATTTCTCCAGACAATGCCAAATGTCCTCCTTTTCTCCTCAGTTGAGGACCACTGGCCTCAGGGAAACAGGGGTGTACCTTCAAGACACTTCATTAAGATCTCAAAAAAGTGTAAAGCAAGGCCTCACATACAACCTCAGGAAAACAAAAAAGCATCTAATAATCCTAAGGATATGTCTCTTAGTCCTTCTGGTACAGGCAATACTGCTTCCAAGACTTGTTTATGTTTATTGTCTTATAGCATCTTCACAGAGAACTCAAGATCTAGAAGGACTTAGAGTACACATTCATGGATATGGTTTTTGTCTAATGGAGTGGATTATAAATAGATATATTTCAGAAATATAGTGTTTTAAAGTAATTGTACCAACTTGGATTGAAAGTGATTAAAATGTAATGAAATGAAAAGTAAAGAAAATGAAAACAAGCCTTTGGATCTGCAAAATTCTTCTTGTAGCAAGCAGACCAAGAAAACTACTGTTTCAAACATGAAAATGGAAGGAATAGGTAAACAAAGTCACAGAATTACAGGGCAGAACCAAGAGTCCAGAGGACAGAGTCAAGAACCACAGAAATCTTTACCAGGGAGCAGGACTAAACCCCAATCAAATAACTGGTAACATGTTCAGTTGGATTTCAGAATTGTTACAGAACAGTGACTTCTATGTGTCCTGGTTCTGCCCCCATTTTCTCAGGAGTTTCTATAGCAGTTAAATTTTATGTATTCTATCATTGTATACTAGGTATATATGTGTGGCCAGAGGAAGATAGGGTCAGATAACTTATCTCCTTAGTTCATGGTCTTCAGATTGAGAGGAACTGACTCTGAGGAACCTCATTTGCTCCTGAACTTAATCTGTATGACGAGAACCTTGACATCAAGTTTGAGCTAATGCCATAATGGGATATAACTTGAGAAGTGGGGGGATATTTACAAAGAGTATTTGTATTTTGCATTTGGAAGAATGTAAATAATTTGTGGCCACAAATTGATTGTGGTGACTTTAAAACATGGCTGAAAATTTATTGCAATAGTTCCCACCCAGGGGTAGGATCTAGATCCCCTCCCCTTTAATACTGGAGAGTTTGTGACTGCTTCAACCAACAGATTATGGCAGAGTAATACTATATGACATCTGAGGCTAAGTTGTAAAAGACCAGGAAGTGTCTGTATTATTCGCTGAAGCACTCTCTCTAGGAAACCTGAACCACCAGGTAAGGTGTTTGACTCAGAGTCCTGAGGGCTCCATGCTGGAGAGACAATGTGTAGGTGTTCCATCAAAAGTGCCAGCCAAGCCAAAATTTTAGCCATCCTTGGCAAGAATGAAGCCATGACGGCCCCTCTTGACCAGCCCATAGACTAACTGAACACTGCAGAGTAGACTTTGCTGATGCCACGCGGTATCAAAAAATTAGTATGACTCAAAATTTGTGACTCACAAAATCATGACATATAATCAAGTGATCATATCTTATGGCCTAAGTTTTGGCAGTAGTTTGTTTAGCAGCTATAAATCATCAAAACACCATAGATTCTGTCACCTATTTGTATAGAAGAGGTTCTTTGTAGGATTTTTAACTTTGGTATATATCCCCTGGTTGGTCTGCTTGGTTTTCAGGAGGAGTTTTAAGAAAATACAAAATTTATGCTGCTGTCATTTTCTTCCTATAACCTAAGTTCTTCATTTTCCTTAAAAATTATTAATGATTTTGATAAAGATGGCATACTGTACAAATTTGCTGATGACCCAAAACTCCATAAAAGGATCTAATGTACCATAGAACCTACCAGAAAGAACCTGATGGAATAAAATGGTGCAATTAATCTTATGCAAAGAAACCTAAAAGAAAGAAGGAAAATTAGGAAGTCATTGGTAACTTCGAGGACATCATTTTAAGAGATGTTAGAATGGTGTTCCAGAAGCTACATCTCCATGGGAATCAAATCTAAGTTTCCTGCAAACTTTGATTCTTTGATTTTAGTTATAAGCAGTCATTCATTTATTTAGCAAATACGCTGAATGTTTTATAATAACAGAAAATAGGTGCCAGGCAACATATTAAGTGGTTTTTGTGTGGTGTTTCATATATACAAAAACTCCCAGAGGAGTAAACATTAGTAGCCCTATTTAAAATAAAGGTAATAGAGATAAGCTCAGGAAAGTAAAGGAACTTGCTTATAGTTGTACATCTGGGGAATATCTGAGCAGGGATTAAAGTTCCATTGGACTACAAAGTTTATACTCTTCCTCTTAACCTATTCTGGCAACTAAGATAAGGTCCATGCTCTCTACAAGGTTATAGTGTTTTCTAAGGACAGATAATAAAACCAATATTTACAGTGCAGTGTAACGAATGCTAGGGCAGACTATGAAGCTTAAGTTGTGGGAGTGGAGATGATCACACCAAACTCTGTTTCTCTCAGAAAATAGTCTCAACGGAAGTGGAGGTGATACTTGGCCAAAGAAAACTAGGTGCAGGGCAGGTGGGGAGAGATGAATGCACAGCACAGGAGTTCCAGGCAATGAACTGCAATGTGCAAAGCCACCAAGGCCTGAAAAGTTTTCATTTAGGGCAGTTTTAGTAAAAAGAGCTTCCAAAACAGTTACAGAGAAAGAGAGAGAGGGAGAGAGAGTGTGTGTGTGTGGGTGGTGTGTGACAGGGCTGGAGAGGAGAAGGCAATAAATAAATCTAGAGAATGAAGTCAGAATTGGCTTACAAACGGCCTTGTATACTGAAGGAAAGGGTTTGAACTTTCTCCAAAAAGCTATGGAGAGCCAAAAAGGAATTTAATCAGTGGTCAGAGATGATGAGATGAGTATCTGAGTGCCAATATTCCCAGAAAAAATCTTCTTCGTCTCAAGCCAACTTCTGAACTGATCACTTTGACCAAGGCAATGGGCTTGGAGAGTGTGTTTTCCTGGAGCTAGAACTGCAGGCAGACCCTTTAGAACTGCCCCGCCCACCAGCGTAAACAGGCTGTTGGGATTGGTCAAGACGGACTGGTTGTTGGGAAGACAAACAATCACAACATTCAAACAGATTTTCACATGGCTGGATTCTGGGCTTGCATTTTAAATCTTTAAGTGCCTTCAGGTGAACAAGAAAACTAACAGTCTTTTGTTGTTAAAATTATCAAAACATTGTTTCGCCCTATCATAAAAAATGGAATATTACAATTTACCAGAAAGACATAATTCTACTAATAAGGACTCTGAAAAGGCTATCAAAACAAGATGATATATTTGCTATTTTAATTTGTAAGAAACTATAAGAACCTGTAGTTATACACACATATACTTATTTATGTGCATATATAGCTTAGTATATGTGGAATAATCATTAAGTTAAAAAATATTAATAAATGTATTCAGTGTGTTTCAAGGAAATTAAAAACATTGAAGCTAAGGATACACAGCAACGTGTACAAAATGACTAATATATATATATATATTTTTATTAACCTACAATTATATTAAGGAATAAGTTAATTGAATTAGAAATGTCATTTATTAAGCTTGTTTGGAATAAAAGTCTACTTGACAACTGAGTAAAATCATTAAGGACTTGCCAGAGGAAATAAACAAAAAACCCCAATACTTCTCATAGGGTTTACTGTGAGCTACAGGACACAGCAATTACGTAGGCGAACTACGAATCCTTAGCTAGGGAACCAAGGTGAATGTGATGAGTTCTTTTTCTATAATATGACAAAAGAGAAGGAAGCCTGAAGAACAGTGTTAATCAAGGACAATCTGACACAAGAGATGGAGAAGAGAAAAAATGTTTAACAAGTTAAGGGGTAAAAGAAACTTTAGCATAAGAACTGGATGAGTCTACAACATTCTGTCAAGAAAATCTTTCCCCTGAAGGAGCTCTCCTCAAAAGATTAAAAAATTGCTTGGAGCACACTCAAATATGCAAATACTATCAACTCTTTTGAGAATCAAAACATGACTCCTACACCTCTTCACAAGAAAAGAAATTCACCTTTCCAACTGAATAGTGGCCAAATCCAATTGCTTCTTAATATTTAAAGAAGTAATTAGTCAAACATGGATAAAATTTGGGGTAAAAGTGATGAAATTCCAATAACAGCATGAGGACTCACTCAACTCAAGCTGCATTTATAAGAAAGCTACCAATCAGATACGTCTACATTGAAATAGGTCTTAGGGAAATGCAGCACGCAACAGGGGACGAAAAAAAAAAAAAAGGATACATTTCAAATCCAAATGTGCCAGAGTAAATGTCCCAGATCTGCCTCACAGTAGTTTTGTGATCTTGGTTGTGTTACATAATTTCTCTAACTCAGACTTCTCATCTATACATGGAGAGAGAAGCCCTTGCATTATACAGTTGTCATGCGTATTTAATGAGCTAATATCTTGCAAGATCTCTAATATGAGTTTAGTAAGGAATCTTATTAGTTGTGGTATACATATGTATTGATTTTATATTTCCTCCCAGCTGTATTCTATTACCTTCTACCTTCTTGCCTTTGGAAAAAGCAAGCTCCATTAATGTAATTTCAAGTTATTTTTTTTTAAACTTTCTCAAAAACGTTTGCTATTAAAGCAGTAGTCACATCAGTATCTTCAGTGATGCTAAATTCCTCTCTTTTCATCAAATCCCCACCCTCCCACCCATCTGTGCCCCAGTGGGTGAAATTCTAATATCTCAGAGAAGTGGTCTATTTCTCTCATATATACCCCAGCCCTCTGGGGATGGTATTTGACCCCAAAGCAGAAGGGAACTTGTTGTCTATGGTGAATCCACTTTGTCATACCTGCTGACCCAGCTATATGTCAGGCAGGAATTTAGTGTGAAAGATCTGTTCCACTGGCTCCAGTAGACTCTACTAATGATAGACTCATCCAAACTGATCATCTAGACATTGTTCAACCCATGTAAGATTTGCTCATACCCTCTAGCCAATATCCCCAGGTGGATGCACCACTTTACATTTCTTTGCTGCACTTTCCACTTTGCTCCAAGCTATGTTGCTGCCATTAAACTAAAAGCCTTAATCCCATGTGTGATGGTTAATTTTATGTGTCAACTTGGCCAAGCTATGGTGCCCAGTTGTTTTTCAAACACTTGCTGTGAAAGTACCTTTTAGATGTGATTCACATTTAAATCAGTAGACTTTGAGCAAAACAGATGACTCTTTATAATGTTGGTGGGCCCCATCCAATCAATTGAAGGCATTAAGAGAAAAAAAAAAAACTGAGATTTCCTCCAAAAAGAAGAAATTATTCCTCAAGACAGCAATATCAAAACACTGATGAATTTTCCAGCATTCTGCTATGAGGAATTTGGACTAAAAACTGAAACATCAATGCTTAGCCAAGTCTCCAGCCTGCTGGCCTGCTGTACAGATTTCATACTTGTCAGCCCCTAAATCATGTGAGCCAATTCCTTAAACTCTCTTTCTTTCTGTTTCTTGCTTTGTGTGTTTGTGTGTGTGTGTGTATAATATATATTTTATATATACATATATAGATAAATATATATATACAGATATACAGGTACATTTATATATGTATATAATATTTATATATATACACACACACATTTATATATACAATTTCCTCTCAGGAACTGAAAATTCAAGAGTAGAAGGGTGGTACTGCCCATCTCTGCCTGGTAGTATTCCACCATGATCTACCATACATTTTTTCTGAAACATCCCTGGCACAACCTCTCTTGTAGAAGAGGCCAAGTCGATCGGTCATTGATATCAAAAACCAGGCCTGGGAATAGCATGCTTCTTCCCTCTTTCCATAATTACCAGAAAATATTACAAATCATTCTCTTGGTGCCTTCCCTCCCTGGGAAAGTGGAAGGGAGGAGAGAGTACTCTTCTCAAGCAATCAGAGCTGTGCTTGGGGCATAGTAGGTGCTCAGTGAATATAAGCTATAATTATTCACAGGCACTACACTCCTCCAAAAAATGAGAGGTGGGGCAAGGGAGCAGAGGGAAAGGGTGTGAAGATGGGATGATGGTGGTACAGCTGGCTCTCTCTGAAGTGACACGTTTGTAAGCTTCCTGGGAAAG
Organism: Balaenoptera physalus; assembly: GCF_965194825.1. Taxonomy (NCBI): domain Eukaryota; kingdom Metazoa; phylum Chordata; class Mammalia; order Artiodactyla; family Balaenopteridae; genus Balaenoptera; species Balaenoptera physalus. The sequence goes on along the minus strand of NC_138890.1, from coordinate 166,415,777 downwards.
ATGCTGGCACAATCACTTGCAGTTCTCAGAACTCAGTATGTGGGATTGCTAGCATCTTTTCTCAGCAGCCAGGGTCCAAAGGTCGGTTTCCAATAAAGAGGGTCTCACTCAGTCCCTAACACTACTATGCTACTGTCTTACTTAAAAACCAGTTTACAAGACCAGATTTAAATGCTTGACCGTCAAACACTTAAGATAATATCCTTTAATAGAAAGATTATTTGGGTTGAATTCTGAAGTGTTGGTTTTTAGTTCTGTCCATTGCCTTGGATACATTGCAGGTTGCAAGTCTTGGCTTTATTTTATAAACGAAAAAGAAGTACCTTGTAATGTTGCTGTGAGTATCAAGCAGATGTCATACCCGCAAGGGCTTTGCAAAGTACCATACAAGTGGTATGCAAAGCTTTACTCCCCTCCATCTCGCTGAAGAAAAGATGAACTGTTTTGTATTGATCAAAAATCATGTCTTTGACAAGTTTTATAAGTTCAGTATAGATTCCAAGCTATTCATGATCCTTCAGATCCTGTACAGTGACATCATTCTTTAGCCAGACTCAGGATGAGTAAGATCAATGTTTTGACAAATAGAATCCCCATTCAAAATGCTATAAAACAGGGCTGAATTATAGCTTGCCTCCCCTTCTCTCACAAGTGCATTTGAATAACAGTCGGTACACTCCAGGAGCTGAATGGGTGACTAATTGTCATTATTTGTAAGGAGACAATTACTGTCTCTACTGAAAGTACCATAAAAAAGGTGCTACCTTAAAGAGGCAATTAAACCTTTTAGCTAAATGTTGTCAGAAAGAACAACTTAGCATCAATTACTTAAGCTGTATTTTCATTCTTCAATTTTTTTTTTTTTTTTTTTGATTTATGGCTGTGCTGGGTCTTCATCGCTGCGTGGGCTTTCTCTAGTTGCGGCGAGCGAGCGCTACTCCTCGTTGCGGTGCGCAGGCTTCTCATTGCAGTGGCTTGTCATTGTTGCGGAGCAGGGGCTCTAGGCGCACGGGCTTCAGTAGTTGTGGCTCGCGGGCTCTAGAGCGCAGGCTCAGTAGTTGTGGTGCGCGGGCTTAGTTGCTCTGCGACATGTGGGATCTTACCAGACCAGGGATGGAACCCGTGTCCCCTGCATTGGCAGGCGGATTCTTAACCACTGCACCACCAGGGAAGTCCCATTCTTCAAATTTTAAAAGGGCAGTGTTAAATGGTTCTGCAGTGAGTCAATTTATTGTGATTAACTCATAACACATCAGGAGAATTGCACTAAGTTGCATTTGAAATTAGAAGTTCTTTGAGGGATATTTTAAGATTTATCATCATGGAGGCTTTTGTTTGCTAACGTGTTCTTTTGAATTTTTAATGCCAAATCAATGTTTCAAGTGCAATATGACTCAGAAACATATACATATGCCATCTCTTAAAACAGATTAAAATCACTTTTTTGATTAAAAGAAATATAGGTCCTATTTGCTGGTAATCCATGATCCCACCTTTCTATAAAAGTAAAATGGTGTTACTTTCAGGCAAGAATATTAAATAGGCTTCTTAATATTCAAAATCAATTACCAATTCTGTAACTCATGCATCTGATAAATAAAGCATATGGTGACTTCTCTCTTTAATGAAAATCACAGAGTATTAACAGTTCCAGTGCCCGTGAAAAATCAAATATGTATTGTCCCAATATAGGACTTAACCTTTTTTGAGACATATTAAGATATACAGTAAGGACATAACAACTGTTCTTCTAAGCTAAGTTGTATCACTATATTAAAATATGAGAGATATATTATCTTACATTTATTCTATGAGTCTAATATTGCCCCTTTGTTCCCAACACATTAGGAAACCTTCAGTCACTTTTTATCATGTCAAAATCTCCTCCCCATGGCATCTACCCAAAACTTCTTACTAATCCAATTGAAGAACAATAATGACGCTTCCAGAGCTCAAGAATCCAAGTCTAAGGTAGACAGATCTTTCCACAATGCAAAGCAAGAAGGCAAAGGGGTTAGCCCATCCACAGCATGTTACGGAAAACAGAAAGTTAAACTCAGAGAAATAAACACAAGCATTGAGACTACACGAAGACTGAAGAAATTACAATTGAACTGACTTAGCATGCAAACAAGACCAGATTGGGAATCAGATGAGCAGGGTACAGGTGAGCAAAGAAGCAAAGATGCTCTATTCACAGCCTTTGTCACAGTTCCTGGTAAATCACGGGGGCCCAATAAATATTTGATGAATGAAGGAAAAGAATGAATGCATAAGTGAATCAATGGAAGTTCAACTGGCTAAAAACGTGATGGTTATCACCAGTCAGTATTTTATTCACCTGATCACATCATATAGACACAAAATTGGAAAAAGTGAAAGCAACAACACTAGGTTATCCCCTACTGCCTTTGGAATTACTCCTCATGAGTCTCTTTGTGACAGAACCCTGTTTTTCAGCCTCTGTTTTTAGATTCTCTTTTAGACTTTGTCAGCCAGAGTCCTGGAAGAAGCTGCTAAATATTGAAATCCGGGATGTTTAGCCTTAGTCTGTGTCCTTGATAGTCAACGTCCTACTGCATTTGTGTAGCGCCAAAATACGGCAACTTCCTTTCTGACACTTTCGACTCTGCTCTCCTCCTGACTTTTACCTGAACATCTTTTTCCTTATCTTTAATGTCCCTTCCTCCTCAATTTTGATTCAATTTCCAGAAATCCCTCCCCCCTTGCAAGACTTGATTTATAAGGAAGATCTGGCAGGTAAGTTTCAAGAGTACGAAAGAGCTACTTCAGCCCCTTAGGTTCTTCTTACCGCTGAACTCTTACATTTCCCAGCTATTGGAATATGCAAATCTCCTCCCAGTTTCAGCTGCCACTGTGAAATCCACCTGCTATACGGCCAGTGCATACCTGTTGATTATTTTGTGATTTTCCTGTTCCCAGGTTCATCACATGCCCCTGCTGCTTCACCTTCCTCATACGCACAGGCCAACACCGTACAGGTCTTGGGGCTGAGGGTAATTTGTCTCCACTCATTTTTATCTTTGAGGTTCATAATGATATGTTGTATAGAAGATAATACTTTCCAAATATGGCTGCACCATTATCTATTATTCTACATGCTCACACTACAATATGGCTTTGACACTGTTCCCACCATGAAGTCGGGTCTGTGTCCTCTCTCCTTGAAACTGGACTGGCTTTTTTTGACTGAATTTTTAAGTCGAGTATGGCAGCAATGTCACTACTATCTTCTGAATCTGGGTCATAAATGACGGTACAACATTCACCTTGCTGGATAGAATACTCTTGAAGCCTTTAGCCATAATGTAGGTACATAGTCTGACTTCCCATAGGATATCATGCTCTGAGGAAACTCAAACTAACTTACTTGGAGAGAGTTCATGGGAAGACCCTGACACCACATGAAGAGAGCAAATTGCCTGACCCATCCGCAGCTGCTTCAGCATCTATCTCACTGTTCCAGTCCCAGCCACCACATGACAGCAGCCTTCTGAGACATCTAGAGCCAGAACTACCCACCTGAGCTGTGTCTAAATTTCTGCTACAGGTATCATGGGGGATAATAAAATGTTGTTGTTATTTTACACTACTTAGTTTTGAGGCAATTTGTTATACAGCAATAGATAACTGAAACACCTTGTCACCTAGGTTTTTTGCAAATATTGGCCATGGGTTTTTGGATTTGCTATTGAACTCCTCCAGCTAGTTTTGTTAGTTTTATGTGGAGATTTGGAAAGATTGTAAGACTATGCTACCACAGACACTCTCTTCCCAGAATCCCCATCCGAGAAATTTTAAGTTGTTAAGGTGACACTAATTTCCAGCCAAATTTGAGAACCACTTGCTTACATAAGTTGGCTCTCATATCTAACTCTCAATTCTTGGATTCAGATTTATATCTGGGATTTCCTCTTGGTTTACATGGCCCAGTCTGTCTCCCATGTATCATGAAGTGAGAGAAATTGAACTGATGAGCAGTAGAGTAGATTCTACACACCTCTGTGCAGTGCTTCTGTAAGTTTACCTGCTGAGAATTTGATTGGTACTTGGCATAATTTCTGTGGGCAGTGACTGGCCTCTTCTAGTCAATTTTCTTCCCATTGTTTTGTAGTTGATGGAGATCCCAAGTGAATTAATTGGGGGGAAAGTCCATAAATGATAATATAAACATTTCTCTTCAATGTACATATTTAGAGTGGAGTGCTTCCTGTTTATTTAAAATTATTCCACCATTTATAAGTCACATTGATGTGATAAATGAGTTCTCTTGTGCAGAATGTATCTAGGTCCAAAAAAAAAAAAAAAAAGACAATAGTTAGGGGAAATTGTCATATCTTGTAACTCGATCAGGTATGATCATTTGGATTTTTCTTCCCCTAAATATTCACTTCTCTCCTTTTCTCATCACGGATCAGGTATGCTCTATCATATTATTTATGTTAAGTCTGATACTATGACTACTTTAGCCAATGGAATGTTACTAGACATGGCATGAACAGAGGTCTTACAGAGCTCTGGTTGCATTTGCCACTCCCATGAACCCCATAAGCAGAGCCTGCACCAGATGATCATTACCCCTTCAACCTGGGCCCAGAACAAACACCTGTGTAGCAGTCCTGACGCAACCTGCTGCTTGGATCCAAGCCCAGCCAGCCCACATCTTGAAGCTGAGCCACCCATCCTAGATCAGCCAAACTGCAGTTCCTCTGCAGAGCTGTCAGCATAATAAGTGTTTGTTTGGGGAAAACACTGAGTGTTTGCATAATTTGTTACTGAATGTTGTTGTGGCAGCATTTGACCAAGATACCAGGTATAGTCAAATCATACTTAATTGGATATAGACCAAACCAGCAAACTACAGCTGGCAAGTCAAATCCAGCCTGAAGCCAGTTTTTGTAAACAGTCTTATTTTTGTATTGTCTATGGCTGCTTTTGTGCCTCAGTAGCAGAGTAGAGTAATTGTGACAGAGAGTACAATCCACAAAACCTAAACTATTTACTGCCTGGCTCTTTACAGAAAATGTTGGTCAACCAAACCTAGAAGAATCATTCCTCCCTGTACCTACCTTCTTTGCTTTCTGACTTTGCAGTTCTTACCACTAAAGGTAGAGAGAATATTTCTTTGCCCCTTGACTTTGGCCATGTGACTTGCTTTTGCCAATAAAGTGAAGAGTGAGTGACTGGTACCAGAAGTGTCTGTTCTGAGCCTAGAGCATAAGAGCCTTACATCTATCTTTTGATCCTCTTGTTTGGCCATCATCATAGACAGCTAGCCTGCTGATCCAAGGGAGAGGGCAAGAGACACATGTAGCAAAGCTGCCCCAGCTAGGCTACACATTAGATCAACTGACCACCCGTTCCACCAAGACTCAGAAGTGTGAGGCAAACAAATGTAAGGTGTGTTATACAGCTTCATCGGGGCCACAGTTAACCGATTGTACTAGGCAAAATTTTAAGATGGCTTCTAAGATTTCTCACACCCTCATATACACCCACTGCATAATTCCAGACTCTGAATATGATTAATTTTATTTCTACAGTTAGATTATATTATATGGTACGGTTATCTTTAAGAAAGGAGGGTTATGTGGGTAGGATTAACCTAATCATATGAGCCCTTTAAATCTGGATCTAGAAGTAAGAGAATGGCAGAAGTCAGAGATTTGAAACATAAGAAGGATCTGATACTCTGTTGCTGGCTTGAAGATGGAGGGAGCCAGGTGGTAAGAAATGCAGGTGGTCTCTAGGAGCTGAAAGTGGTCCCCTGGCTGACAGCCAACAAGGAAACAGGAACTTCAGTCTTGGAACCACAAGGAACTGGATTCTGCCAACAACCTGAATGAGCTTAGAAGCAAATTTTTTGCCAGAGCCTTAGGATGAGAATTCAGCCAAGATGACACCTTGATTTCAACCTTGTGATATCCTGAGCCCATAGTAAACACCCAACTATTTATATTATTTTTAATCATATCATTAGTAGCTTGTAATCCAATCCAATCATCAGTGTTGAAGCAGACAGACAATGAAGCAATGATAAACTCTAGAATATCCAATAAATGTTTGATGAACTAGTTAATTAATTAAAGCATCTGTGAACTGGAAAGTGGGTCTGAGCCTGCAAGAAGCAATAATTTCTTCCTCTGAGGAGGAAAACGGATGAAGCACCTAGAATCTAGCCTATGGTTATGGAAATGAGAATATTATTTGATGACGTATTTAGACTCCAAATTCTGGACAATTATAATTGTGAACTTCAACATAACTATATCTCTCATATAATACATCTCAATTAATATTTATTCAATAGTAAGAAGACTGGAGTACAGTGGAAAAGTTTATTTCCACTATTCTATTTATAAGACAGTGCTATGGGTTAAATTTTATACCCCTCAAGTTTCATGTTATTTAAAGCCCTAACCCCCAGGACTTCAGAATGTAACTATATTTGGAGACAGGAATTTTAAGGGGCCACTGAGTTAAAAATGAGGTCATTAGCATGGCGCTAATCCAAAATGGCTTGTGTTCTCTAAAGAGGAAGAGATTAGGGCACATATACACACTGAAGGAAGACCATGTGACCACGGAAGGAGAAGGCGGTTGTCTGCAAACTGAAGAGAGAGGTCTTGGAAGAAATCAACCCAGCCGACACCTCAGTCTCAGACTTCTAGCCTCCAGAACTGTGAAGACACAATTTTCTGTTATTCAAACTGCCTGTTTAAGCCACCTGGTCCATGGCACTCAGTTTTAAGCAGCCCTAGCAAACTATACACATTCAATTTAAGTGTATATTAGTCTTATTTGGGGAATTTTTCACCTAAAGAAAAATATACAGCTTTCTATTCTAATGGTAATGCCTAATTGATCCTTCCCAAGAGCTCTGCTTTAGAATGTTGAAGTCTCTTATATTTCAACTTGAATAAGCCAGAATGGTAAAACTCTCCTAAAGAAATTCTCCATCTCTTGTGTTTAGAGCCATATAACAACCTTCTGCTGAATATGGCCTAGCAAAAGAGTTCTCAGACTACATTAGATATGCTAAATAATGCTTTATCCATTTAAATATATGCATGCATATATTACAGTGACTATTAAAAATGGAGCTTACTAGTTATGCATTAAGCTAATGGTTTTCATCATTTTTACACAAGAGCCATAAAAAAATATTTTTTCCAATCCAAGTGTCATATAATTAGCATATAATATTTGTGATCAGTTCCCTTTGTGTTCCTTTACTGAACTGATTTGCCATCTGCTAGCTCACTAAAAGATCATCCATCCTTTCAGCCAGCCTACACTGTACTTTCGTCTTGCCATCACTTTGAAATACTGATAGTACAAATATTTTATGTATATATATTTTTAACATCTTTATTAGAGTATAATTGCTTTGCAATGGTGGGTTAGTTTCTGCTTTATAACAAAGTGAATCAGCTATAAATATACACATTATCCTCATATCGCCTCCCTCTTGCATCTCCCTCCCATCCTCCCTATCCCACCCTTCTAGGTTGTCACAAAGCACCTAGCTGGTCTCCCTCTGCTATGCGGCTGTTTCACACTAGCTATCTATTTAACATTGGGGAGTATATATAAGTCCATGCCACTCTCTCACTTCGTCCCAGCTTACCCTTCCCCCTCCCCATGTCCTCAAGCCCATTCTCTACATCTGCATCTTTATTCCAGTCCTGCCCCTAGGTTCTTCATAACCATTTTTTTTTTTGATCCCATATATATGTGTTAGCATACGGTATTTGTTTTTCTCTTTCTGACTTACTTCACTCTGTATGACACACTCTAGGTCCATCCACCTCACTACAAATAACTGAATTTCATTTCTTTTTATGGCTGAGTAATATTCCATTGTATATAAGTGCCACATCTTCTTTATCCATTCATCTGTCGATGAACACTTAGGTTGCTTCCATGTCCTGGCTATTGTAAATAGAGCGGCAATGAACATTGTGGTACATGACTCTTTTTGAACCATGTTTTTCTCAGGGTATATGCCCAGTAGTGGGATTGATGGGTCATATGGTAGTTCTATTTTTAGTTTTTTAAGGAACCTCCAAACTGTTCTCCATAGTGGTGCTATCAATTTACATTCCCACCAACAGTGCAAGAGGGTTCCCTTTTCTCCACACCCACTCCAGCATTTATTGTTTGTAGATTTTTTGATGATGGCCGTTCTGACTGGTGTGAGGTGATACCTCATTGTAGATTTGATTTGCATTTCTCTAATGATTGGTGATTCTTTCATGTGTTTGTTGGCAATCTGTATATCTTCTTTGGAGACATGTCTATTTAGGTCTTCTACCCATTTTTGGATTGGGTTGTTTGTTTTTTTGATATTGAGCTGCATGAGCTGCTTGTAAATTTTGGAGATTAATCCTTTGTCAGTGGCTTCACTTGCAAATATTTTCTACCATTCTGAGGGTTGTCTTTTGTCTTGTTTATGTTTTCCTTGGCTATGCAAAAGCTTTTAAGTTTCATTAGGTCCCATTTGTTTATTTCTGTTTTTATTTACATTTCTCTAGGAGGTGGGTCAAAAAGGATCTTGCTGTGACTTATGTCATAGAGTGTTCTTCCTATGCTTTCTTCTAAGAGTTTTATAGTGTCTGGCCTTACATTTAGGTCTTTAATCCATTTTGAGTTTATTTTTGTGTATGGTGTTAGGGAGAGTTCTAATTTCATTCTTTCGCATGTAGCTGTCCAGTTTTCCCTGCACCACTTATTGAAGAGTCTGTCTTTTCTCCATTGTATATTCTTGCCTCCTTTATCAAAAATAAGGTGACCATATGTGCATGGGTTTATCTCTGGGCTTTCTATCCTGTTCCATTGATCCATATTTCTGGTTTTGTGCCAGTACCATACTGTCTTGATTACTGTAGCTTCGTAGTATAGTCTGAAGTCCAGGAGCCTGATTCCTCCAGCTCCGTTTTTCTTTCTCAAGATTGCTTTGGCTATTCAGGGTCTTTTTGTTTCCCTATAAATTGTGAGATTTTTTTGTTCTAGTTCTGTGAAAAATGCTATTGGTAGTTTGATAGGAATTGCATTGAATCTGTAGATTGCTTTTGGTGGTGTAGTCATTTTCACAATGTTGATTCTTCCAATCCAAGAACATGGTATATCTCTCCATCTGTTTTTATCATCTTTAATTTCTTTCATCAGTGTCTTACAGTTTTCTGCATACAGGTCTTTTGTCTCCTTAGGTAGGTTTATTCCAAAGTATTTTTTCTTTTTGTTGACATGGTAAATGGGAGTGTTTCCTTAATTTCTCTTTCAGATTTTTCATCCTTAGTGTATAGGAATGCAAGAGATTTCTGTGCATTAATTTTGTATCCCACTACTCTACCAAATTCATTGATTAGCTCTAGTAGTTTTCTGGTAGCAAATTTAGGATTCTCTATGTATAGTATCATGTCATCTGTAAACAGTGACAGATTTACTTCTTCTTTTCCCATTTGGATTCCTTTTATTTATTTTTCTTCTCTGATTGCTGTGGCTAAAACTTCCAAAACTATGTTGAATAACAGTGGTGAGAGAGGGCAAACTCATCTTGTTCCTGATCTTAGTGGAAATGATTTCAGTTTTTCACCATTGGGAATGATGTTGGCTGTGGGTTTGTCATATATGGCCTTTATTATGTTGAGATAAGTTCCCTCTTGCCTACTTTCTGGAGGGTTTTTATCATATATGGGTGTTGAATTTTGTCAAAAGCTTTTTCTGCATCTATTGAGATGATCATATGGTTTTTCCCCTTCAATTCGTTAATATGTTTTATCACATTGATTGATTTGCATATATTGAAGAATCCTTGCATTCCTGGGATAAACCCCACTTGATCATGGTGTGTGATCCTTTTAATGTGCTGTTGGATTCTGTTTGCTAGTATTTTGTTGAGGATTTTTGCATCTATGTTCATCAGTGTAGTTTTCTTTCTTTGTGACACCTTTGTCTGATTTTGGTATCAGGGTGATGGTGGCCTTGTAGAATGAGTTTGGGAGTGTTCCTCCTTCTGCTATATTTTGGAAGAGTTTGAGAAGGATAGGTATTAACTCTTCTCTAAATGTTTGATAGAATTCGCCTGTGAAGCCATCTGGTCCTGGGCTTTTGTTTGCTGGAAGATTTTTAATCATACTCTCAATTTCAGTGCTTCTGATTGGTATGTTTATGTTTTCTATTTCTTCCTGGTTCAGTCTCAGAAGGTTGTGCTTTTCTAAGAATTTGTCCATTTCTTCCAGGTTGTCCATGTTATTGGCATATAGTTGCTTGTAGTAATCTCTCATGATCCTTTGTATTTCGGCAGTGTCAGTTGTTACTTCTCCTCTTTCATTTCTAATTCAACTGATTTGAGTCTTCTTCCTTTTTTTCTTGATGAGTCTGACTAATGGTTTATCAGTTTTGTTTGTCTTCTCAAAGAAACAACTTTTAGTTTTATTGATATTTGCTATCGTTTCCTTCATTTCTTTTTCATTTTATTTCTGATCTGATCTTTAGAATTTCTTTCCTGCTGCTAACTTTGGGGGTTTTTTTGTTCTTCTTTCCTTAATTGTTTTAGGTGTAAGGTTAGGTTGTTTATTTGAGATGTTTCTTGTTTTTTGAGGTAGGATTGTATTGCTATAAATTTCCCTCTTAGAACTGCTTTTGCTGCAACCCATAGGTTTTGGGTTGTAATGTTTTCATTGCCATTTGTTTCTAGGTATTTTTTGATTTCCTCTTTGATTTCTTCAGTGATCTCTTGGTTATTTAGTAGTGTATTGTTTAGCCTCCATGTGTTTGGGGGTTTTTAAAGATTTTGTCCTGTAATTGATATCTAGTCTCATAGCATTGTGGTCAGAAAAGATACTTGATATGATTTCAATTTTCTTAAATTTACCAAGGCTTGATTTGTGACCCAAGATATGATATATCCTGGAGAATGTTCCATGAGCACTTGAGAAGAAAGTGTATTCTGTTGTTTTTAGATGGAATGTCCTATAAATATCAATTTAGTCCATCTTGTTTAATGTATCATTTAAAGCTTGTGTTTCCTTATTTATTTTCATTTTGGATGATCTGTCCATTGGTGAAAGTGGGGTGTTAAAGTCCCCTACTATGATTGTGTTATTGTCAATTTCCCATTTTATGGCTGTTAGCATTTGCCTTATGTATTGAAGTGCTCCTATGTTGGATGCATAAATACTTACAATTGTTATATCTTCTTCTTGGATTGATCCCTTGAACATTATGTAGTGACTTTCTTTGTCTATTGTGATAGTCTTGATTTTAAAGCCTATTTTGTCTGATATAAGAATTGCTACTCCAGCTTTCTTTTGATTTCCATTTACATGGAATATCTTTTTCCATCCCCTCACTTTTAGTCTTTATGTGTCCCTAGGTCTGAAGTGGGTCTCTTGCATACAGCATATATATGCGTCTTGTTTTTGTATCCATTCAGCCAGCTATGTCTTTTGGTTGGAGCATTTAATCCAGTTACATTTTAGGTAGTTATCGATATGTATGTTCCTATTACTATTTTCTTAATTGTTTTGGGCTTGTTATTGTAGGTCTTTTCCTTCTCTTGTGTTTCCTGCCTAGAGAAGTTCCTTCAGCATTTGTAGTAAAGCTGTTTTGGTGGTGCTGAATTCTCTTAGCTTTTGCTTTTCTGTAAAGGTTTTAATTTCTCCATCGAATCTGAATGGGATCCTTGCTGGGTAAAGTAATCTTGGTTGTAGATTTTTCCCTTTCATCCCTTTAAGTATGTCTTGCCATTCCCTTCTGGCTTGCAGATTTTCTGTTGAAAGATCACCTGTTAACCTTATGGGGATTCCCTTGTATGTTATTTCTTGTTTTTCCCTTGTTGCTTTTAATATTTTTTCTTTGTATTTAATTTTTGATAGTTTGATTACTTTGTGTCTTGGCATGTTTCTCCTTGGATTTATTCTGTATGGGACTCTCTGTGCTTCCTGGACATGATGGACTATTTCCTTTCCCATATTAGGGAAGTTTTCAAATATAATCTCTTCAAATATTTTCTCAGTCCCTTTCTTTTTCTCTTTTTCTTCTGGGACCCCTATAATTCGAATGTTGGTACATTTAATGTTGTCCCAGTGGTCTCTGACACAGTTCTCAATTCTTTTCATTCTTTTTTCTTTATTCTGCTCTGTAGTAGTTATTTCCACTATTTTATCTTCCAGGCCACTTATCCATTCTTCTGCCTCAGTTATTCTGCTACTGATTCCTTCTAGAGAATTTTAAATTTCATTTATTGTGTTCTTCATCATTGTTTGCTCTTTAGTTCTTCTAGGTACTTGTTAAACGTTTCTTGTATTTTCTCCATTCTATTTCCAAGAGTTTGGATCATCTTTACTATCATTACTCTGAATTCTTTTTCAGGTAGATTGCCTATTTTCTCTTCATTTGTTAGGTCTGGTGGGTTTTTACCTTGCTCCTTCATCTGCTGTGTGTTTCTTTGTCTTCTCATTTTGCTTAACTTACTGTGTTTAGGGTCTCCTTTTCACAGGCTGCAGGTTCATAGCTCCTGTTGTTTTTGGTGTCTGCCCCCAATGGCTAAGGTTGGTTCAGTGGGTTGTGTAGGCTTCCTGGTGGAGGGGACTGGTGCCTGTGTTCTGGTGGATGAGGCTGGGTCTTGTCTTTCTGGTCGCCTGGACTGTGTCTGGTGGTGTGTTTTGGGATGTCTGTGACCTTATTATGATTTTAGGCAGCCTTTCTGCTAATGGGTGAGGCTGTGTTCCTGTCTTGCTAGTTGTTTGGCATAGATTGTACAGCACTGTAGCTTGCTGGCTGTTGAGTGTAGCTGGGTCTTAGCATTGAGATGGAGATCTCTGGGAGAGCTTTTGCCGTTTGATACTACATGGAGCTGAGACGTCTCTGGTGGACCAATATCCTGAACTCGGCTCTCCCACCTCAGAGGCACAGTCCTGACACCCGGCCAGAGCACCAAGACCCTGTCAGCCACACGGCTCAGAAGAAAAGGGAGAAAAAAAGAAAGAAAGAAAGAAAGAAAGAAAGAAAGAAAGAAAGAAAGAAAGAAAGAAAGAAAGATAAGTAAAATAAATAAAGTTACTAAAATAAAAAATAAATTATTAAAAATAAAATAATTAAAAAGTAATAAAAAAAAGAATAAGAAAGAAAGAAGAGAGCAACCAAATCAAAAAACATATCTACCAATGATAACAAGCATTAAAAACTATACAAAAAAAAAAAAAAACAGGACAAACAGAACCCTAGAACAAATGGTAAAAGCAAAGCTGTATAGTCAAAATCACACAAAGAAGCTTACACATGCACACTCACAAAAAGAAATAAAGGAAAAATATATAAATATAGATATATATAAATAAAAGGAAGAGAGCAACCAAATCAATAAACAAATCTTCCAATGATAATAAAGTCTAAATACTAAACTAAGATAAAATTAAGACCAGAAACAAATTAGATGCAGAGAGCAAACCCCAAGTCTACAGTTGCTCCCAAAGTCCAGTGCCTCAATTTTGGCATGATTCATTGTCTATTCAGGTATTCCACAGATGCAGGGTACATCAAGTTGATTGTGGAGATTTAATCCGCTGCTTCTGAGGCTGCTGGGAGAGATTTCCCTTTCTTGGCTTTGTTTGCACAGCTCCTGGGGTTCAGCTTTGGATTTGTACCCTCCTCTGCATGTAGGTCGCCTGTTCTTCGCTCACACAGGACGGGGTTAAAGGAGCAGCTGATTCGGGGGCTCTGGCTCACTCAGGCTGGGGAGAGGGAGCGGTACGGAGGAGGCGGGGCGAGCCTGCGGCGGCAGAGGCCGGTGTGACGTTGCACCAGCCTGAGGCACACAGAGTGTTCTCCCGGGGAAGTTGTCCCCGGATCACGGGACCCTGGCAGTGGCGGGCTGCACCGCCTCCCGGGAGAGGTGGTGTGGAGAGTGACCTGTGCTCACACACAGGCTTCTTGGTGGTGGCAGCAGCAGCCTTAGCGTCTCATGCCCGTCTCTGGGGTCCGCGCTGATAGCCGCGGCTCACGCCTGTCTCTGGAGCTCGTTTAGGCGGCGCTCTGAATCCCCTCTCCTTGCGCACCCAGAAACAATGGTCTCTTGCCTCTTAGGCAGGTCCAGACATTTTCCTGGACTCCCTCCCGGCTAGCTGTGGCGCACTAGCCCCTTCAGGCTGTGTTCACGCCGCCAACCCCAGTCCTCTCCCTGCGATCTGACCGAAGCCCGAGCCTCAGCTCCCAGCCCCGCCCGCCCTGGTGGGTGAGCAGACAAGCCTCTCGGGCTGGTGATTCCTGGTCGGCAGGGACCCTCTGTGCAGGAATCTCCCAGCTTTGCCCTCTGCACCCCTGTTGCTGTGCTCTCCTCCGTGGCTCTGAGGCTTCCCCCCTGCCCACCCCCTATCCCCGCCAGTAAGGGGCTTCCTAGTGTGTGGAAACTTTTCCTCCCTCACAGCTCCCTCCCAGAGGTGCAGGTCCTGTCCCTATTCTTTTGTCTCTTTTTTCTTTTGCCCTAACCAGGTATATGGGTAGTTTCTTGTCTTTTGGGAAGCCTGAGGTCTTCTGCCAGTGTTTAGTAGGTGTTCTGTAGGAGTTGTTCCACGTGTAGATGTATTTCTGATGTATTTGTGGGGAGGAAGGTGATATCCACTTCTTACTCCTCCACCATCTTGAAGGTCTCTCCCAAATATTATATCTTGAATGCCATTGAATCAATCATTATGCAGTGGCCCAGGCATTTGCCAGGTTTGAGGCATTTCACCAAATTTCTTGATAACTGGAAATACACAACTTTGTGTCCAACTCAATCTGATTCTTTGGTGCATGAGTCAGTGTTTATTGATATACTCAAGATCAACGCTGAGAAGGAACATGTCAGACTTGAAGCAAACGCCTCCATTTAAGTCTATCAACAACAGTGAGGCACATAAGGAAGGTCAGGAAGCTGAAGCCCAGGAAATAAGGAGAATGAGTAAAAGGCTGGGACGAGAATACACCGATGTTCAATAGCAACATACACACACATCTTTGCTTTTCTGTGCCTCAAGCTACATGTCTAAAAAATTAGAGATGTAGAGATGTTGGACTGAGATCCCATCCAGTCAAATGTTGGAGGCTTTCAGCATTTAGAGAATGGGAGAGGGTCAAAATAAAAAATGCATGTACTGGGTTTCCCTGGTGGCGCAGTGGTTGAGAATCCACCTGCCAATGCCAGGGACACGGGTTCGAGCCCTGGTCTGGGAAGATCCCACCTGCCACGGAGCAACTAAGCCCATGAGCCACAACTACTGAGCCCGCGTGCTGCAACAACTGAAACCCGCGCTCCTAGAGCCCGTGCTCCACAGCAAGAGAAGCCACCGCAATGAGAAGCCCACGCACCTCAACAAAGATTAGGCCCCGCTCACCACAACTAGAGAAAGCCGTGCAGCAATGAAGACCCAACACAGCCAAAAATAAATAAATAAAATAAATAAACATAAAATTTTTATTAAAAGTTTATATATTTTTAATTAAAAATACATAAATTTTTTTATTAAAAAAAATTTTCAGATACTTTTCTGGTTATGACCCAATACCTGGATTGCCTATGATAGCATATTTGTTAAACCCAGGCCCTTTAGGATCAGGCAGACCTGTGTTCAAATCCTGACTCTGTTATTCTGTTACTAACTGATTCTGGACAGGTTACCAGTATCTCTCAGCTGCAAGTTCCTCATCATGAGGATGATAATAGTTCATGCATGCTTCATAGTAAATATTTTTTTAATATTAAATTAGATAATACACTTAAGTCCTTGTAAATATGTGTGCAATAATATTAAATATTATCATTATTGTATTATTATTTTTGTTATGCCCCTTTTTTAATAATATTGATGTGAGGATGGCACTCAGTTGGAATTAGGTCTTGTTAGGCACCATTTTATAAAGAATTTTCTTTACCCTTGGTTTCAGCTTACTGGTTCAAAAGACAATGATTTCACCCAGTTCAGATCTTCTCATAAATAAGACACAGAGCAGTTATTCTATTGCAGGGCTTATAAAGACAGGAAGGTATTCGTCTAAAATGAACTTATTCTATAGAATTCAATACATATAAGGATCTAACCATCTACGCAATTGATTTAAACAGAGACATATAGGTAGACACACGTACATGCAACACACAGGATCACAGGAACTATAGCTATGGGCACATGATGATGCAGAGTGGTTCTGAAACGAATCAGCAATACTTCCCAATTACTTTATTAGAAAGTCCTTGATCATGAAAGGAGAGGCAGAGGCTCTGTCCTTCTGATGTTGGTTTCTGCATCGTCCTCTGACTCATTACTGCAGCCAACATTAAAACATCTATGTGAGTCACCCTACTTAACACAGAATCAGTCACTTCAATAATGAGCAATTGCACACTAACTGCAGGGGATCCGAGGTCCCCTGAGCTTATCCTGCACACACGTCTTTGGAGTCCTTCTCTGGCTCTAGATAGTTCTCTGTTTTCTCTTTCGTGTGTATGGGAAGCACTGGCATGGGGGTGGGGCATCAGTCTCCATCAATGTGCATTCAGGCTGTGGATTTGTTGTTAACAAAACCTACCATAAAAACTCCTAGAAAAAAATATCTACTATGTTTTTCTTGCTGGCTTTAGACATGAAAAAGGATAACTTTGAATCTGGGAAGTATTAGCACATGACTCATGTAACCTTTGCTTCATGGCGTTCCACCTCTTTCAGAGTCACCCTGTCTCACTAGGAGCAGGAACTTGGTTTAAAGATTATCCTTTGGCAGTCAAAGCAGGGGTTTTACTCTGTATCTTTTCTGTGGCCAATTACACATCAATTATTATGTATCTCTTTGTGTCAATCTTGTTTATGTCTGTTTTTCTTTAAATAAAAATTTTGTTCTAAAGTTTAACGGTGAGATCCAAGGTACCACTTTCCATTTAGTGCCTTCAAAGAATTAAGCAAGTGGTAGGTGAGTTGTGTTGTCCTGCCATGACGAAACTGAAACAGTGATTATCCATAACTGTCCTTTCAGCCTGACCCAACCTGAACACAGTAGCCTGAAATAGTCTGCAAGCTTGCTTGATTTCCAGTAAATTACACCCATTGTTTCCCTTCAATATACTCATCTAGACCACTGCAAGTCACCCACTCATTTTTGCTGAGCCGTGTTCGACACTGTCAATGTCTCCAGATTAGGCTAAGATAGCTAGAAGCCAATTGGAATGGTATTCTATAGTTCTGTTATTCTCTGCTCAAAAGAGTATATGCAAGTCCATTTATTACCACACTGATCTTACCTCTTGTTTTAGATTTCCATTGCTGCTCTAACAAATTATCACAAACTTTGTGGTTTAAAACAACACAGATTTATTTATTTATTTTTTTTACAGTTCTGCAAATCAGAAGTCTGAAACGGGTCTCACTGGGCTAACATCAAGGCGTTGACAGGGCGCATCCTTTCTAGAAGCTCTGGAGGAACCTATTTCCTTGCCTTTTCTACCACATCCCTTGGCTCATGACCCCTCTCCATTTTCAAAGCCAGTAATAGTGGGCTGAGTCCCTCTCAAGTCTATGTGTCTCTAGTTCATTTCCTCTCTCTTCCCCTTTTAAGGACCTTCGTGATCTCATCAGACTAACACAAATAATCCAGGATAATATCCCTATTTTAAGGTCAGCTGATTAGCAAACTTAATTCTATCTGCAATCTTAATTTCCCTATGTCTTGTAATCTAACATATTCATAGGTTCTGGGGATTCGAATATGAACATCTTTGCTGTGGGGGGGGTCATTGCCCACCATATCTTTTTATGTGTGTGATTAATTATTTTAAAAGTTTCAGTACTTTTGACACTCCAGTTCTAGGGAGAAGCAAACACAAAGAGTTTTATCTGAAATGAACAAACTATTTCAAAAAACAGTGCAGGGAAGCCTGAATCCCTTTATAATTGCCTTTGTATAGAAGTGATTTATAGAGATGAAGTCAAGTCATAATTTCATTTCCTCAATGATAGTGGATTCAACCAGCTGATTGCTCTCTCCCTATAGGAATATGAAGTATCAAGTTATCATAATTTTTTGAAAATGTTTTTGCAAAAGGAACTTGGCAAAGTTTTAATAATCACAGTTTTATTAGTTGCACTAAAGTGACAGTCATTTTTCTTAAGAAAGTAACAGTAAGTTTGAGTGTGACTTCTCTGAGAACAATAGCTTGTCAAAGCTTATTCCTATCTTTTTTTGAGAAAAACATTTAAAACCCTTTACTGAGTGTTGAGTTTTCAGGGAGACAGTAAGACTCTACTTTGAAAGGTAGAGTTTGAGGGAGGGTCTCCCAATTCAGAAGAAAAACTTTTAAAGTACTCTAAAATTAGCATAGTGCATCTGAATGTTAGTACACACTACAGCATTAAACCTATCGGCAAAGACTGAGGTTTCTAGAAAGAAGCATGAAGTATATAACATTTAAAAGTCTATATTTACTGGGAAACTTTAATTTTGAAAATAAAAAGGAAATTGCAAATGTTATTAAAATACCAAGGACTGGAAATCTAATTCACACCATAAGCACATGAAATTTAAATTTGACACTGCTAATCATTCTTTGTACATATGTATAACATGTTGTCATAGAAGCTTCATGGTTTGAAGCGAAATTCAGAAGATTTGAAATTAAACAAATACTTGCTCATTTACCAGCTTCCACCCTGAAGGCGTACAGCCTGGCTAATGAATTTGTGCTCAGTGGTTTGACATTTATCAAGATCCTGAAAGTAAAACCCTCTCTCTCATTATGATCTTGTTCTACAATTCGAAACCCACACAGGAACCATTGTCCTGATATCAGTTGGAATATTTTTTACTTTAAAGTAAAACCTTCAGAAGGGTAGGTGGCGTATCT
This sequence comes from Balaenoptera physalus, assembly GCF_965194825.1. NCBI lineage: Eukaryota > Metazoa > Chordata > Mammalia > Artiodactyla > Balaenopteridae > Balaenoptera > Balaenoptera physalus. The sequence continues at coordinate 166,396,879 of NC_138890.1, read as the reverse complement.
AGAAAAAAAAAATGTTTGTACTCTCTTCCTACTCACAATGTATGAAGTGACAGGACCCTTCTCACTTCCTCCCCAGCAGCTACTTCATCCATGCTTGATATCTGCCCAAAACTAATCTACGTCTTTGATCAAGTATAGTCCTCTAGGGAGTACCCTTTTTAACATGAAATATTCCTGAGGTTGTATGACACAATCATAAGATAAATGAAAATAAGAATAATAAATTAATAATAATTAAAATTTGCTGAATAGCTATCATTTAACTGGCACTGTGTTAACATAGTAATCTTGTCCTCAGATCTTCCCTATTTTCTCTGAGACAGGTTTCATTAAGGCTCTTGGCTGCAAACAAAAGAAATCAATCTGACTGTTTTTTGTTTTGTTGTGTTCTCTTTGTCCGAGAGGCATGTAGGATCTTAGTTCCCCGCGCCTCCCGCAGTGGAAGTGGAGAGTCTTAACCACTGGACCACCAGGGAAGTCCCACAATCTGACTGTTTCAAGTAGGAAAGCAATGTTCATAGAAACCACCCTAGGGAGAGCACAACTGAAAATGCTGGGTAAAACTTAAAATATAAATATATATTTTTAAAATATTAATGAGCTGGTTGGAAGTAACAATACAGAACAAATTCATAGGTAATTGATCATACGGATTCACTGTTCATGACAGGATTTATGGTGATCTATAGTGACTTAACGATTGTTTATGAAGGGACATAGGGAAAGAATAGAAAGTGAAAGAAGGCAGGAAGGGAGGGAGAGAGAGAGAGGAAGAGAGGAAGGAATGAAGGAGGAAAAGGATTGGAAAACACTTATTGGCCACTGATATAAGTGTCTTCATAACAAACCCAAATCAATCTACAGATTAATTTGTCTGTAGACAAGTTATTAGAATAAATAAGATTTTAATGAGGCTCTGTAAAATGACATACGACCTTGGCAACAAATGGTGTTGGGAAAACTGGATATCTATAAGCAAAAGAATGAAGTTGAACCTTTACCTTACACCATATACAAAAAATTAAAATGAATCAAAAGACCTTAACTTAAAAGCTAAAACTATAAAACTATTAGAAGAAGATTTTAGGGGGAAATCCTCATGATTTTAGATTTGCAGCAATTTCATGGATATGACACCAAAAGCACAGGCAACAACAACAACAGCAACAAAACTAGGTAAATTGAATTACATCAAAATTAAAAATTTTTGCGCATCAAGGAACACAATCAACAGAGTGAAAAAGCAACCCATAGAATGGGAGAAAATATTTGCAAATCATATATCTCATAAGGGATTAATATCCAGAATATATAAACAACTCCTAAAATTCAACAACAAAAAACAAACCTGATTATATAATGTGCAGAGGACTTACAAAGACATTTCTCCAAAGATAGAAAAATGGTCAATAAACACACAAAAAGATGCTCAATGTCATTATTTATTAGAGAAATGTAAAGCAAAATTATAATGATATACAACTTCACATCCCCTGGGATGGCTGTACTTTTTTAAAAAACTGTGAGGATGTGGAGAAATTGGAACACGTGCCTTGCTGGTGGGAATATAAAATGGTGCAGCTTCTGTGGAAAAAAGTTTGGTGGTTCCTCAGCAAGTTAAATGTAGAACTACTATATGACCCAGAAGTTTCCACTCCTAGGTATATCCAAAAGAATTGAAAGCAGGGTCTTGATCAATGTTCTTAGTGACATTATTCATAGAAGTCAAAGGGTGAAAACAACCAAGTGTCCATCAACAGATCATTTGATAAATAAAATATGGATAGACTCTCTCTCTCTCTCTCTCTATATATATATATATCCCACATTTAATTTAATTATTTAATTATATATGTATTTATTTAAATTTATGATAAATTTAATTATATGTATAATAAAATTATATATATGAGTCTTTTTTTTAACATCTTTATTGGAGTTTAATTGCTTTACAATGGTGTGTTAGTTTCTGCTTTAAAACAAGGTAAATCAGCTATACACATACATATATCCCCATATCTCCTCCCTTTTGCATTTCCCTCCCACACTCCCTATCCCATCCCTCTAGGTGGTCACAAAGCACCGAGCTGATCTCCCTGTGCAATGAGGCTGCTTCCTACTAGCTATCTATTTTACATTTGGTAGTGTATATATGTCCATGCCACTCTCTCACTTCATCCCAGCTTACCCTTCCCCCTCTCCGAGTCTTATTCAACCATTAAAAGGATGGAAATTTTGCCTATTCTAGGTACCTCATGTAAGGCTATAAATGGAATCCTAAAATATTTGTCCTTCTTTGTATGGCTAATTTCACTTAGCGTAATGTTTTCAAGGCAGGGTAGAAGTTTAAGAACAAAGGAGGTTTGGGCTTTTGCTTTTCTTTGTCTTTAGTGGGGAATCATCTTTTCATTATAGCTGAAGACCTGTGGCTTTAAGGAGCCATATCTACTCCCACAATCACATCTGAAGCCCCTCTCTCTTTACAAACTGGCTCCCATACATGGAGGGCAAGGAGAGACTGAAGAAAAAGGCAAGTTGCTCCAGCCTGTTAAGTGGCATGTTTAACAAGAAAGGTAACTTACATAGGAGGCTTGTCTTGGGTGGCTGCAAGAAGAGTCAATCTCCACACTTGCCACCAGAATCTTAAAAGTTTATATAGAGACCTTCACTGGGTTCAGTCACACGAACCATCCAGATGGTCTCTCAAGCCTGCAGCCTTGAAAATGGCTCCCACTGTAAGAATGGTGGGCAGAACATACATTCTAAGGACGGGGTAAGGGGTGAGAAGCCTTGATTGCCCAAATTCAGCTCTGGGGTCAACGGGCAATCACATCTGCTCGATGACGTCCTCCAAAACACACACACATACACACACACACGCGCGCGCATTTTTTTTATTGTTTTTTTGTTTTGGTTGCTTGTCTTTTTTTTCTACAACAATAGAGACACTGCCTTTGGGATATTATGTGAAAACATTGGTTTCTTATTTACAACTCTTTTTTACATGTAGACACTTTAAGTGTTACTAATTATAGAAAATAAAATCATTTGCACTATGTATTATGCAATGTTGTATATATAGATATACATATATGTGCATATATAGGTATACATACACATATATATGTGTGCATGTTATCAGCACATATTGGGCCCAAAGTGATTAATGGTAGCTTCTAGATGAGTGTCACCTTGTTGATGGTAATGATGTCACCTTGTGAACATTGTGAAGCTGTACCAATTGTGTTCTCCTCAGCATAAACATATACGTTAGAAGGCTGGTCCTAGCAAAGAAGATGCAGAAGGAGCCACCCTTGAGTGAGGGAGTGGCAGCAACCCACAGCCTCAGCCATGGAGGGAAGCCAAGCCAAGCAAGCCAAGACTTGCATGGAAACCAGTTGTTAAAGGCTCATGAAACTCAAACTGTACTCCAGGCAAATTCATATGCCAAGTTTAATACTCGGTGAAAAGAGACCCAAATCATGATACCTGCACCTTAGTGCAGACCAGGTATCATGATATAGCAATATTACAGACCACCCCGAAAAGCTCCCCATCCATTGTTATCCCCAGAAAGGAGAACCTGGACCATGTCCTCAGAAATGACTGCACAGCTTTTTTATTCCATTCTACATAAACATGGTGATAAAGGGCATGTCGTTCAATTATGGAGTGAGGACAGTATTGCACATCACTTGAGCAAAGCCTCTTGAAGTGGATTTATTATATTTAATTAGACTCAGAAATACTAAGTGGGTCTTTCTGATGAGTGTCGATTTACCATCTTTCCACTTAGACTCTGCAGTAACTAACATCTTTCAGTCATATAAAACGACAGCAGCTGAAACCAAAGCTCATTCTTATTTATGACAACTTCAGAAAGAAAAACTGCACAATATTAGAGTTATAGAAACAAACAAATAAATTCTATTCGAAGCTAATGTCACTGAAAATATTTTCAAAATGAATGAGAATATGAATACTTCTAAATATGCTCTAAAAAAGTAATGTAACAACCAGTTAAAGCAAGTACATTTATTTTACGCTTCTCATTAAAATTTAATTTATTAAAAACTACAACGCTAGGGAGGTAATTTTCTATACATATACACATATATTCTAAACTGAAATTTACCTACAAGCACTGTGTAAGAGTTTGTATCATGTTGAGAGGATTCTAGAAGACTTCATTTAGGTTAAACTATGCCTTCGGTTAAAATAAGACACCTTCTCTAAATTACAAAAATAATTATAACAAAACATAAGATCACCACAACCCTCTGAGTCTTCATGTCCCCACTCCTATAAATGTGTACATTTCATTAAATGTAAGTTTTACATAAAAACTGAAGTGCAGTATGGCTCTGTCTCTTTGAAAATACAAAGCTTGGGTGTCTTCCTCAGGAATATATCTGATTTTCACTGAGTTGGTGAAGAGGCAATGGAGAATCCTCACCCTATGCATGTTTCTAATTATTATCAGCAGCCCTCAAGGTGTGCAGCTCAGGAACTCACAGAACAGAGGAGGGAAACGTAGTCACATTGATTTGTCGCGGCGAGCATTCTAGCTCACCTGTGCTACTCTAGTGAGATGTGCTCAGCTGAGTCCTTTTTTGATCTTTACAAAGTGAAGATGCTTGCTACCTGCTAAAGCATTTCAGCTTTCCTGAAGTGAAGAGTCAGGTAAAGATTTCAGCCAGCGTCTTATTCATCTGTTTCCAGAAAAGCTATCCGGTTAAGTCCTGGGTGGGTGAGTGAATCTAGATAAGCGTGAATACACAAAGTTTGGATACCTCATTCCTTCCTAGCAGAGAAGAGCGGACTGGGTTGTATAATTTTGAAAAGGCATCACTACTAAGAGTATCTTTTACACTATCGTGAAATATATGCCAAAAGAGGAAGCAGTTACAAGAGGGTAAGGCAAGAAGACCAAAGGAGGTCAACAGGCATAGTTAGAACAGCAAGTATGGGAGGCAACTGAGAAGTAGACAAGAAATCCAGTCACAGAACCTTAGGCTGAGGTGCCACTTCCTTCTGCTGTGTTCTGATCAGCAGTGAGGTCTGTCATAAGCATGTGTTACCAACAGGAGTGACATTTTGAATGACTGACGTTTACATTTAAAGTAGACTCCTCTAACTCCCTCTATTATCTTTGATAGAAAGTACATTTGGTATCACTGTCTTTAAGAGGAGAAACAGTGAACTTACTGAGAATTGCCAGCAAGAGATTCTCCCTTGGAAGTGCATCTGTCATGGGCACTCCATGGAGAAAAATATTGAGAATTTCTATTTTGGAGGACATATGCCCTGGGGCCCCCAGAGACTTCTTAGTTTTTCTGTTGTATAACCCCATAGAATGAAGTCATGTAGACCTCTACACACGTTACCTGGCTATGTCAGCCTCTGTACAAACATATATTGCATCCAGATAATCATATGCATCTCCCAATATCCCACCAAAATGCTTTATATTCAGTTTTGGGTATGGGGACGGGGCCATGGGAAGACAGAATTAAGGTATCTAAGGAGAGAGAAATGTCGAGTGAAAATAGGGGACCTTAAGGTGAGCCAAATTCAGGCTGAACAGCCTGAAATGAATGAACAACAAAGACAGCACATGAGCCTTTCAGTGTAAGGCTCCGTTAAGCTCCATATTATGCTATGAAGCAATGCACTGTGAGATACTAGGTTAAAGCAAAACTGAAGATATCTCTCCTTAGAACTTGCAGAGGTGGGGTAGAATCAGAAGACGGAGAAGAAAAGATCAAAGTAAAGATCAAGTCTGCCTCATCCAGGGATTTTATATCCTTGGGGAAGCAAAACTCCATTACAGTTACATGGAGAATGTGAATCTTTAGAAACGCCTTTGTGAAAGCCTATGTAAGCGGGATGAGAGATTATAGGTAGAGAGATTTTTCAGGAAAAGGAGAGTGGCAGGGCTGGGAAAGAAAGTACAGTGCAATTTAAAAGGGTGAGGATTGCAGGGGAAGGATGCAAACCAGGCAATGAGAATCTCAAAACTGGTTCATTGTCTCATGGAGTTGCTAATGACTTAGTGGTTACCTGTGCTTGACACATCCATTGTACAGGAGACAACTGGAGAGAGCAGTAATTAATCAAAATAAATTGTAACTGAATGCTACAATTTAAGGCGCAGGGGCACCTGGGACATATTTAAGCATAGAGAAGCCTTCCAGTTCCGAAGTTCCAGGCAGACAATTACCAACCCCCATTATACTTTCTGTCATCTTCTTCTCTTTCAACTGTTTCTGTTTTTTTGTTCTCATCACAGATCCACTTTCTCCCTATTCTTTCTGATTCCTCTCTTCCTTACTTTTTCTCTCAGTCAATCTCTCTCAAGAAATCTTAAGTTTTAGCAGATATTCCCTTAGAGCAATTTTCTACATCAAATTTTGGAGTGAGATGACAGAGAGAAGAGAACCCCTAATAACACCAGAGTGACTCACTGCTCAGTCCTGAGATGCTTTATTTGGAGAGTGGGCACTTTTGTCATCATTGAAAGATTGCCAGAAAAGGTTACATTTTGATTTATTCCAAGAGGAATAGTATTCTGGCACTGACTCGTGATGGAAAGCTCTACCCATCTATCAGACACAGAGTTCGGCAAAATGAGAGATCAAAGGAAAAGGAGGTCAGGTTGCTGGATCAGAAAGGATTCTTAGATGTAAATATTAGGATCCCCTCTCATTAGTTTAAGCAGAAAGAAAGTTACTAAACAATATTGGTAGCACGCAAGACTTTCCAGCAGGGTCAAGAAACACATCTGGAGGCTTACACAGCTACTTAAATGCCCAAGTCACACTGGCTGACTGGTGGTTGTCGTCAATATCATAGGCACTTGAACTAGCATTGCTAATACTGAGCAGGGGATTCCTCTAGCAGGACCTCTCCAGTTGCTGCCTTGAAAAGGTAGATATCCCCACCACATGAGTTCCTCCTTCTTCAGCTCACTTTCTGCTGAAATAAAATTTTGGTCAGATGCTTCTAAATGATGGCTCCAATGTCGTGTGCTAAGCCCCAGCTGCAAAGGAAATGGGAAAGTGAGTTCTTAGCTCCTATCTTGAGGACATGGAACCCATAAGCTGGAAAATTTTCACATAGGAGAGACATTCAAGTAGTGCTACGCATCTAAAAACATATGCTAAATGTCCGCTAAAGGAAGGAAGGCTTAAATAAATACTGCACGACCCTCTAAACGCTTTCACAAAATATTAAAATGTGAATCAACTATCTGTGTATATCATTGCTTTCTAGTTGGTTTCTCTGATGATGTCCTATGCCTATATTTGATAATGTGTGCAAAATTTCTAACATCTAGTAACAACCAAAATGGTCATCTCAGAGCTCCAGCCTATCTTTTAAAACTGTAACTAGGCTTAGAGATCCTCTAAATCAAGTTACTTCATTTGATACATGTGGAGACTGAATACATTAGCAAAGACGACCCAAATAAGCAGTTGCAAAACTAGAACTGGGATGATGCAATTATGCTGCTGAACGTGACCTTCACATTTGCTTTTCCCGTGTGCTGGTTGAGTCAGGCTGACTACTGGTGTTAGCGCAAGTTTGTGTGCCCGATACATAGTGAGGCCAAACCGATATGTTGGAATTTGGAGCAGAGAAAGGTTTATTGCAGGGCCACGCAAGGAGACGGGTGGCTCGTGCTCTAAAATACCCCCTGAGCTCCCCAAGAGTTTCAGCAAAGCATTTTTAAAAGCCAGGTGAGGAAGGGGGATGGACTCAGGGTATGTGATCAGCTCGTGCACAATTCTCTGATTGGCTGTTGGTGAGGTAACAGGGCGGTGTCCCAGGGGTTAACATTATCAATCCTTAGGATCCAGGAGGCCTGGGGCTATGTGCTCATGGTCATCAAATAGTTCACGACTTCCATTTGGTGGGGGGTTTTCACATCTGTAAACCAACTCAGGAAATGTGCATCAGGTACTGTTATGTAGGTACTTCAGAGAGGAGCTAAAGCAGAGGATATGGGGGAAGGCCTGTCCTCGGAAGGCCCCATAGGGTCCTGCTCAGTTAAACTGGATTCTATTTCCATTTTCATCAGCTCTATAATCCCCGAATTCCCTATTACTTAGATGAAATCCTGCTCAACTTGTTTTTAGCTACACCATTTGCCTCTTGCACAACCAGTTCTTTCTCTAACCAAGTTTGGTTTGCGGACCCCAAATTGTCCACGCACTTGTAGGCTTGCGAACCTTGGCTTATGCTGTTTCCACTCTCTAGAATATCCTTCCAGATTTTCTGATTGAAAATAATCTACTAGTTCTTCAAAGGTAAATCAAGTATAACCCTAAATATATTCCAACACGCCAGACCTAAGCATAACAATGGTTTACTAAATGTGTGTGTATTACATTATATCGCCATGATTTATTCACACATATGCCCCTTTCAACAATGTTTCAGCGGCATTGCCTTATTCATCTTTGAATCCCAAGTAATTAAAATTTGCTTTATCCATAGGACCTCATTAAATGTTTGATGACTGAATGATTCAATCCTTACATCCATCTTACGTGTGAAACACCTTCAAAATAAGACCCTGGCCATATAACTACATAAATATTAAAATATTAAATATTTTGTGAATGTGATTTTGAAAACATCTTATTTTTACTAACTCATATGTCAAGAGGTGTTAGAGCAGGATTTCAGTATACCTAATTTTCCGGGGTACTTTAATTTGGGGTTCATTTTTAAACCTTGCCAATAGCATTGGTTGAGAAATTAAAATATAGTTGATTATGTAAATTTGAATTCTCTTAAGACTGTCTTTCAGTTCATTTTTTGAATAAAGCTAGTACCTATCCAAAAATCTTATCATGGAAATCCATATAGGCATTTGAAAACTACGGTTTTGTATCCATATCATGAATGAAGGAAAAAATGAGTTAGAGATGCAAGGCTTGGATAAATCTTAATTGGAGAGTTTACTGGGCCAATTTTCCCATTCCAGTCTGATTCAATAGTCATATTGCAAAATAAAAGAGATTGAATTTCCCAGGACCAAATTAAGATTGTATAGAAAATTACTGATATGTTCCTAATGTAGAGCTCTCAAAATGTGTTTAAATAATAACATTATGTCATAAGGCAATGATATATCAACTGTTGGGCATTAAACTTTGATGTATAAAAGTTTAGAAACATTACTGTCCTGAAGCCCTGTATTCCTGTAATGAATTTCTGCCATCACCTCCACTTTCTGCAGAATTTAGAGAATAAGGTAACATCTTCAGAGTGCAGCCCATTCCTATTAGATGGAAATCTTTGAAGCCTTGGCAGGATTTCACCTTGATGCCTTTAACTCAAAAGCTGATTATAAGAGATTTCAATGGAGCTAGATATTAAATTAATGACTGCATTCATCACACCAAAGGGCTTTTTTCAATTAAGCAGAATTCAAGACGGGCTGGATTTTTTTAAGAGTACCCTTATCCCATCTTTCAAGGAAAGTCTTGTGTTTGCAAACCTTGTTAAGCTTTACTACCTTTCTAATATGAGAAGGGAAGCAACAGGTAAAGGATAAAATGAAAATCTGAACAAAAGTCAGTTGGCTCAGTTTATACACTGAGAAACAGAAAGTTATTCCTGTGCTTCTGATTTAATTTAGACAAAAATAGAAGCATATAAAGGGGAAGGAGAAGACATGGAATCTTTAAAGATCAAAGAGTCTAACATTTAAAAATAGGCACTTGAACTAGCATTGCTAATACTGAGCAGGGGATTCCTCTAGCAGGACCTCTCCAGTTGCTGCCTTGAAAAGATAGATATCCCCACCACATGGGTTCCTCCTTCTTCAGCTCACTTTCTGCTGAAATAAAATTTTGGTCAGATGCTTCTAAATGATGGAGCCAATGTCATGTGCTAAGTCCCAGCTGCAAAGGAAATGGGAAAGTGAGTTATATTAGTTATATATCAATAGTTATATTAGTTCGCTAGGGCTAACAGAACATCACAAACTAGGTGGCTTAAACAACAGAAATATATTGTCTTGTATTTCTGGAGGCCAGAAGGCTGAGATCAAGGTGTTCTAGGGCTGGTTCTTTCTGAGCGCTGTGAGTGAGGTATCTGTCAAGTCTTCACTCTTTGGCTTGTAGATAGCCATCTTCCATCTGTGACTCTTCACAACATTTTCCCTCTGTGCGTGCCTGTCTCTGTGTCAAGTTTCCCTTTTTTATAAGGGCACCAATCATATAGAATGAAGATCCACCCTAATGATATCATTTTAACTTGAGCTCCTCTGTAAAGACTCTATTTCCAAATAAGGTCACATTCAGAGGTACTGAGGGTTAGGACTCAAACATATCTATTTTGGGGGTATACAATTCAATGCTTAATAATAGTTGTATGTGATAAGCACTTTGTCTACAAAGCTCTTCAACTTGAACTTTGCATTGTTTCTACACAATGAGAGCATAGTATTGTCTCCTACTCTCTCTTCCACTGTTACAATCTTAGTGAAAACTCAAGCTCTCACACTGGTTATTACAGTAGTGTCTTATTTAATGTCCTTCCTTGATCATTGTATTTCCTCCAACTCACTCTACAAAATACTGCAACACAAATCCTCTTAATATTTAAACCTGGTAATGCCATTTTCCTAATAAAAGCAAAATAAAATGGTAAAAACACTCATGGCTCTGTATTGCTTATAATGTAAAGTCTAGATGTCCACATTCCTTTATGATATTAAAGCATTTGAGTGATTCAACACCAACTAACTTTTGACCTTATCTTTTTCTTTGTCTTCACATCTATCTCCAGCTCTATTCAATTCTATATCCTGCTGTAATGGTCAGGCCACATTAGGTTTTGGTGCTGTAACAAACATATCTCCTCCCCCCAAAATCTCAGTGGATTAAGTCAAATAAACTTTATTTCTTTTTCTCACTTCATGTCCCCTGTGGATTTGTTAAGAGAGTCTGCTGATCATAATCAATCAGGAAACCGGGTCAACAGAGCAGTCACCATGGCAAACATTATTAAGAAAGAATGTGGAGAATCATGCAATTGCCCCTAAAGTTTCACTTGTTCATCACATGAGCATACCCACCTTCTGCAGGGTGCAGAATCCTACATGTGCAGGAAAAGCTGGAGCATTTATAATCAGAATTAATGACTTTTCCATCAGCCTAATTGCATTTCTTGCTTGGTTGTTGATTAAACATTTCCCTCCTTTGAAATGCCTGCTTTCTCCATACAAACCTCAAAACCTACCCATGAAGATACCTATCAAGTATTATCTCCCCCACAGAATTTCTCATTGAACTGCCTCCAATCTTATGTTAACTTCCCTTCTCCAAAGTCCTTGGTAATCAGAACTTCTCATAACACTCAGCACAAATTACCTTATGTTATAGTTATTTGAGTAATTTTATTTTCCCAACAAAACTACTTGCACTGGGGGCAGAATAAAATATCATTCATTGCAAAATTCATGGGACAAAAAACAAGTGTCATGCAACTTGTGTGCTGAACACGCTTTAATTGTTAGGTGGTAGAGGCTACCTTTATCATTGGATAGTAGCATTAAGATATTTTTATTTTTATTTCATTTTTTTCTGCTTTCCTAAATTTCCAAACTTTGTAGAAATATATTTTTTCTTATTATAAAAATGCAATAACAAAAGTAGCTCTTTAAAGTTGCATACAAGTGAGCAGAAGCAAAGCAAAAATGCCATTTTGAATAAAGCTTATTTTTCATAAGGAACTGAGAAATCTGAGAAGATATAGCACGATGAACTATGTTGGCCATCCTGTTGATGCAGTTCTCACCTGAACTCACATTGTTTGATATTCACATCCTTAAGTTATATAGTGTATATTTGAATAGTTCCTTAAAATACAGTTAGAGCTAGTTATACCTATTTTAGGTATACACAATAGACATATTAGGGTCCCAATGACATCACTCAATTATTTTCATCAATTGTAAAATATGCCTTTTTAATATTCTAACTTCTTTGACAGCTGAATGTGTCTTATGGTCAGTTTCTTCCAGTTGCTACTGTCTATGCAACAGCTGACGTTGTCTGTAAATGCTTAAACTTGGTCAGAGTGGTTCAATTGTTAACTTAATTCAGTACTGTTCATTTTTGGTAATACCTGTATGATTTTTACATCCATTTAAAATGCATTCTAAAAAATTACATTGTGATTTCAGCATTGAATCATGAGTTTACTACTTAAGCTGAAAGGCACAGAAGCAGAATAGTAGGGCATACATTCTGTGAAAATGAAACTGATCATTGGAGGAATGACCACAATTCCATATTTTCTTTTTGTAACTTTTTCAGTTTTATTGAGATATAATTAAAGTATAAAATTCTATAAGCTTAAAATATACAACACAATGACTTCATATATGTATACATTACAAAATTATTACAATAAGCTTAGTTAACATCCGACAAGTCACATAGTATTTTTTCCTTGTGACGAGAACTTTTAAGATTTACTCTCTTATTTCACACCTAATCTCCCAATGCATCTCACCCTCTCCATCCCCCCTGTGTTCACACATCCGTTCTCTACATCTGCATCTCTATTCCTGCCCTGCAAATAGGTTCATCCGTACCATTTTTCTAGATTCCACAGATATGCCATGTGTAAAATAGATGGCTAGTGGGAACCTGCGGTACAGCACTGGGAGCTCAGCTCGGTGCTCTGTGATGATCTAGATGGGTGGGATGGCGGGGGGGTGGGAGGGAGGTCCATGAGGGAGGGGATACATGTATACATATAGCTGATTCACTTTGTTGTACGGCAGAAACAAACACAACATGGTAAAGCAACTATACTCCAATGAAAATAAAACCTAAAAAAGAAAAAAGATCTACTCTCTTAGCAACTTTCAAATATATGAAACAATATCATTAGCTATAGTCATCATGCTGTACATTACATCCCCAGGACTTATTCATCTTACAAAGTTTGTACCTTTTGACCACCTCCACCTGTCACGCCCACCCCTCCATCCCTTGCCTCTGGTAACCACAGACTTCACCTCTGTTTCTATGAATTCGGTCTTCTTAGATCCCACATATAATTTAAATCATGCAGTATTTATCTTTCTCTGTCTGACTTATTTCACTTAGTGTAATGCCCTCAAGATCCATCCACATTGTTGCAATTGGCAAGATTTCCTTATTTTAAAAGGCTGAATAGTATTGCATCAAATATATCTATATAGGTCACAACTTCTTTATCTATTCATCCATCATTGAACTCTTAGGTTGTTTCCATGTCTTGGTTATTGTAAATAATGCTGCAATGAACATGGGGGTAAAAATATCTTTTCAGGATAGTGAGTTTTTTCATTGGGATATACGCTCATAGATATTCTCTTGCAAAAAAAGAAAGAAAAAAAAAAGAGCTTTATTGAATCTAAGGAGGACAGAATCCACAGGAAGAAAAAGCTTTGTTTTTTTACATAAGGACCGCCCAGCACACTCCAAGCAGTGCAACTGAAGGCAAGATAAATATCAGGTTACACCCCTAGAAAGGATCAAAAGAGATTTCAAACTAATGAGAGGCTGGTGTAAACAGTTAACAATTAAGAGTTAAAAAACTCTTACAAAAAGCATAAAAGTCTTGATGAGAAGGTATGATTGTGTCATAGTTTATTTGGAAGTGCTTTTTTTCTTTCTTTCTAAGTGGAAATAAAACAAACTCACTCTTATAATTCATGGCAGCTCAGATTGAATGAAATACAGTAACAGCCAACAGCTAAGGAGATATTTGAAGACTAACCGCCCTTTTTCTATTACTCTTGGAGGATGAGGAGTGTTCCAGGGCAGTGTTCAGCATGCTGGATTCACCACAATGTCTCAAATTCAGCACAGTGAATTCTCCGCAAAGGCTTCCTCTCCCGACTTCTCTGTCTCCGCTCTCTCTCATTTCTTGCTGGCCCTTTCTGGAGCATCTACTGTGAGCCCCAGTTATGAGAATTCAGAAATCTACTTACCCTGCCTTCCAGGTCACAGGCTACACCTAGTTGTGCTCAGGGCTACCAAATATTGACTAGCAAATGTAAAACTGCCATCTCTGTTCAAGGGTCACGATTCTCTGGGTGCTTCCAATAAAAATGGAATACATATTTTTAAGTGACTGCATGATACTTTTCATCAAAAGAGGATTAATGTTCAACTGACAGTCTAAATTTTGACAATTCACCAAATTTTAGAGAGTTTTATGGTTTCTCTTTCGTTTCCTCCATGATTAATTAAATGAAAATCACTTAGAGCATGGGGGTTTTCGTCTTTCATGTAGCTTCACAGCACCAACAAAAAAGTTGCAATTCGTGGGCACTGATTGCCAAGAAATATACCTATCTCCTGAAAAAAGCAGTGTTGCTGTTTCTAATTTTTCCTTATCTTGTTTCCAGGCTTGGCTTACAAAGTACACACAGATGTTAAAATTACTGGGCTGGAAGAAGTGAGAGGTGGAAAATCCTACATACTCTATGTGCACCCTGCCTGAGGATCAAGGGAGAGAATTTGCTTAGCAATCAAATGCTTGGCTGTAGAACAAGCTTTCGAGCTATCATAACATCACACTGGAGATCAAATGTTTAACTTAATAACTAGACCTGCAGCCTCAACCTGAATATTTTCTGCACCAAAACTTAATCCCCATTCAGTGCACTCAGTCTAATCATCCTGCAAACATTTACTTCTGACACAAAATCCTGAAAAGTAGAAGTGCAACAATCTCTCCAATACACATTCCACAAACAGAAAAGTATCAGAGGGAGGAAGGTACTAGAAACACCTTTCCTCATAAGGATCTAAGTGTCAAAACACTGAAGGGGTGAATTTTATGTTGAATGAAAGTCAAAGAATGCAGTCATCCAAAAGATGAAACACAGATTGCTGATGCTGATTTTTATGCCGATGAAATTAAATACTCAGATCAAGTAAATACACATTTACTTTCTCTATTTGAATAGCCTCTGCTCTCTATCAATACCTTTCATTCCCCAATTTGAAGAAAGTCTTTTCAGAAATGAGCACTTGAAAAATTCTAAAAAATAAATCAAACTCCAAAAAGCGTTAAAGAGAAAGAAGATGATATTGTAGGAAAATGGAGAAAAGAACAAAATTTTATAGAATCCTTGTTAAACATTTGTATCATTTCCCCAGATTTTCTGCCTAAGCAGCACCATTCCCCCTGCTCCTTGTCACCAGCCATGGTTCTTCTCCTCAGAAGCAGCCCACCATTCTTCTCATGTCCTCAAGTTGCTAAGAATACTGACTGTGGTTCTATACAGATATGGGCAATAATCCCACATGCTTCTGCAGCTGTAATATTTGTTAATATTAACATAAATAATAAATAATATAAATAATAACAATACCGTAATAACATGAATATCAACATAACAAGAATAACATAAAATGTAAACGTTTAAAAATAACCTTGAAAAAAGAAAAGATTGTGTGAGGCAAAAGACGTCTGCCTCAGTCCAGCCCTACTACTTACTGGTGTATGATCTCAAGCAACCTATTTAACTTCTCTGAGGATATTTCTTCATCTTTCAAGTCAGGATGCTTCATGGAGTTGCAGGGAGAATTATATTATTATAAAATACTTAACAAACTAGCACATAACACACGTGTTCAATTAAAAAATATATAGTTAAAACACCTCCGTTCTTTATTCAGTTTTTCTTGTAAGGTGTCTTTTCAGCTAAGACTTCTTGAAAAGCCCATCCTAGACTCACCTCCTTAGATGTGTCTACGAAATGCGTAATTAAGTTCTCTATTTACAAACATCCACTATCTCCTTTGGCAGAATCAGACCACAACAAAGGCAAAAGAGGGGGTAAGAGAGTAAAAAGGTTGGTCCATCTTAAAAACCTGATAGAGAATGGCTTTCTGCCCCTTCCCAGATTCTGATAAACTACCCCAAGATCCAACATCTAGGAAATGGAAGGAGTCTGTTCAGGTTGGGACACAACTTAGCTCTACCTGTGTCAGGGGCCCAGAATGAAGCAGACATTTGAAAAGCTCTTCAGGTGATACTGATGTATTGTCACCCTTGAGAACCCCTGACTCAAATGAAGAGTTGGACACATGCAGAATTATTGTAGCTGATAATGACGATGCTACAATAGAGTATAAAGCAGAACACAGAGGAGAGAAGGGATTCCGCTGAGAGTATCCACAAAAGCTTCAAAGAGGAGATGACATTTGGGCTGAATTTCCGGGTGTGACCAGCCCAACAAGATACAGCCAAGCAAGAAGTTCAGACTGAATAAATTTACCATTAAAGAAAAAAAAAAAAAAAAAAACAGTCTAGCTGGATATGAGCTAGACCAGTCTAGCTTGGTGTTTAGAATAACATTAACAGTTTATTTTTGCATCGATGTAAGTTTCAAAGATATTAAGAAGACATTAAGGCATTGGCCTCAGGCAAAATGTAAACTCCTTTCTTCCCAGACACCTGGCAAAAAAAAAAGATCATTCCCACTTATAGCTCTTCATAGAATACTTCTGTTTGAGCTTTAATGGTTTCGATACTTACTATTGTAAAAAATGAATATTCTTGAATGCAATTAGGTGAATATATTATGGTCTTCCAGAAAAGCTATGAATTAAGTTAAAAACTAAATTCAGAAATTCTTCATTGGAATGTAAATAGGTATGCATTAGAGACTTCCAATTCATGTAAACAATTTGTTCCCCAATAAATTCCTTTCTGGAAGAAGAATGATTACAATGGAGCATATACTTCTCAAAATGCATTGAGCTGGGGCAGTACCTTCATGGTGTGTGCAACATTTTTCAATAAACAAAGAGGTGTTACTGAAAGGACATAGTGGTAAATGCTTTACTGGTTTTATGTATCTAAATGTATACCTATATCTAAATCTATACCTATATATCTCTATCTATCTCTATCTATCGATCTATCTATCTATATATATATATGAACAATGTGGGCTGTTTTCAAATTTAGGCTGAATAATATGTAAATAAACTCAAACCACTCATCCAAATTGTCTATTTTCTCAGTAATAATATGTTTTTATGGTATCTGTGTAGTCTGTTTTATTGATAATAAACTACACAATTCATCAGACATTACAGTACCCCTCACCTAATTTAATTATTAATGTCACCAGCCTTATGATCAAACTTAAGCCCTTAGAATACACCAGGGGTGCACATAGAAATGATATTAGCACCACAGTCAAGAAGGACAATGGGGGAGGAGAAAAAAATATGGAGCAATGGAAAACTTGCAAGAAGACATACTTCAAAACTTTACTTCCTGTGAATGGCTATAAGCAAAAAGACAGATAATAACAAGTGTTGGTGACAATGTGGAAAAATTGGAACCCTTCTTGGCTGCAGGTGGGAATGTAAAATGGACAGCTGCTTTGAAAACTATTCGAGAGTTCCTCAGAAAGTTAAACAGACAGTTACCATGTAACCCAACAATTTTCCTTCTAAATATATGTTATGGGCTGAATTATGTCCCCTCAAAATTCATATGTTGATGTCTTAACTCTCAGTACCTCAGGATGTAATCACTTTGGAGATAAGGTCTTTAAAGAGGTAATTAAGTCAAAATGAGGTCTTTATGGCAGGCTCTAATCCAATATGACTGGTGTCCTTATAAGAATAGGAGATTAGGACACAGATAACACACAGAGTGAGGGATGACCATGTGAGGACACAGTAAGAAGGTAGTAATCTGCAAGCCAAGGAGAGAGGTCTCAGAAGAAACTGAACCTGCCCACACCTTGATCTTGAACTTCTAGCCTCCAGAACTGTGAGAAAATACATTTCTGGTGTTTAAGACACCAAGTCTATTGTATTTTGTTATGGCATCCCTAGCAAACCAATATAGTATATATCCAAGATAAATGAAAACATATGTCCACACAAAAATGTGTCCATGAATTTCAAAGCATCATTATTCATAATAGCCAAAAGGCAGAAACAACCCAAAAATCCATCAACAGAAACAGCACAATTATCTATCAACTGATGAATGGATAAACAATATTGTATATCAATCCAATGGAATATTATTCAGATATAAAAATGAATGAGATACTGACATATGCTGAAACATGGGAAAATTGTGTTAAATGAAAAAAGCCAGATATCAAACAGAAGATGACATACTATATGGTCCCATTTACATGAAGTCTCAAGAATGGGCAAATCTAGAGAAACAGAAAGTGGATTGGTGGTTGCTAGGGGCTGGGGAAGAGAGGAATGGAGAGCAACTCCTAATGGGTATAAGGTCTATTTTGATTAAATGCTCTAAAATTAGATAGTGGTGATAGTTGCACAACTTTGTGATATACTAAATCCACTGAAATAACATGTGCATTTTAAAAGGGTCAATTTTAGGTTTATGAATTATGTATCAATAAAGTTGCAAAATAAAAAAAGGAGAAGTAAAGGAGAACGGTCCTTGCTTCTCAATACTTTAACCAGAAGGAAGACGGTCGTTTCAAAAGAGCTAAAGGAAAGGAAAAAAATCACCCACTCTAACATTTGGAAGTGCAGTGCAAAATTACAATAGACTAATGAGATTATGACTTTTTATTTTATAAATTTAAAATAATATGTTAAGAGTTTTCTTCTTTTTGTTTTAACAAAATCACAAAAGTAAGTGTGAATTACTAAATGTACCAAAATGTACTAAACGAAAACAAACAAACAAAAACAACTTTACTTCCTGTGAATGTGAGATTCTGACACTACATAATAAAAGGAATTGAAGGAAGTAAGGGAATGGATATTTGGGGTAAAAGAAAAAGCTGTTAAACCGAAATGAGAATATCAGTCACTTATTATTGCGAGAGATGGTGAGATGCTTGACTGGGCTTTGTCTTAACGGTAAAACACAAATCAGGTGCTTACCTTCTTCAAACTGGGAACTTCTGCAAAAGCAGTGACTTTGGAGTCACTTATGAGGGCTTAGCATGGCTACTAGACAGCATTACCTTGCCCTCAAGTCACCCAGACAAAATAAAGACCTGCAGACTCCTTGAGGGACAATTAGCAGGAAACCACCAGTCTCTGTGGTGCTCCCATTACCGTAAATCAATCCTGGGGATCCCAGCTCCCTCCACACTGTCTCTCTGCCCTGGCATCCTTGGATAAGGTCATATTAGGTCTCTCTGTGTCTTCTCCAAATTTGGCTGCTCTGAATTCCTCCCACCAGGGCCAAGCATGTTACTTTCCTCGCCAATTAGACACTTCTTTTCTAGATGATGGCTGCCTCTTGGGGTCACTGTTGATGTTCTGGGGTCACGGCTGCCATCTTTGCCTCAGCCACCAGCAGGCATGTGGCACTGCTGTGACTGGGCTGGGGCAGGGCCACTGTCTTTTCAGTTTGGGGGTCTTACTCTAGTCCAGAGTGTCAGCTGTATTAATATCCCCAGCTCCTCGTCACCTCTGTCCCACTTCCATATCTTCCTTTCTGGGGACAGCTTGCCCCACTGTCCATATATCTCCCTACTTGGCCCACACTTCAGAAAAGACAATAGTTTCCTGCTTCTTCCTAGACTTCTACTTCTTGATAAATGTCCCCTTTCTCACTTTCTTTCATGTCTCAAGAGCATTTCTTCATACATCTATGAGTGACAGTGCACTTAAAAACAGTAAGAAATCTGAAAATGTTTCATGAATCCAAAAATGGTTATTTTTTCTAATATTCCTATTAAAACAAACATTTCACTCTCCTTTTGCCAAAAACTAACGAAAATTAAATGTATGTGTCAGACATCAATGCAAGGTGATTATAGCATACCCTAAATTTTTAAGAAATTCACAGGATATCTTTTATTTTCTTTTTGGTGTAGCATATGGTTAAATTGTGTCTTCTTTTTTGCTATTATTGATTTCTATTATAAGATGCTAAGGGGTGTTTATATGATAAGTTGCCCTATAAATGGCTTTGTACTCAGACAATGAAATGAGAAATGTTCATCTATAACCATAGTCCAGATGCTTTCTTGAAGATGCTGAAAGATGTTACATTTAATGCTGTCAAAAAACTTTGTTTCAGGGAAAAAAACAAAACAAAACACAACAACCGGGACTTCCCTGGCCATCCAGTGGTTAAGACTTTGCCTTCCAATGCAGGGGGTGCGGGACAGATCCCTGATCTGGGAGGTAAGACCCTACATGCCTTGCGGCCAAAAAACCAAAACATAAAATAGAAGCAATATTGTAACAAATTCAATAAAGACTTAAAAAAAAAATGGTTCACATCAAAAAAAAAAAAATCAAAAACACAACAACCAATTTGTTCCCTTTAATTGACATACCATGTCTTACGAAACCAGTGTCATACAAACTCTAAAACTGCACGAAAGAAAATGCAATTGCCACAGCAGGCGGGGGAAAATAAAAACCTAAGAGAAAATCCTAACATTGAAATATTTAAATTCTGATTTAAATTCTGATTAATCAATTTTTACTCAGTTGTTAACATTAAGCTCAGTGTTAGCACTGTGTAATTTACAGCCACCAATATAACTCCATATGTAATGCCCGGATACTTTGATGGCCAGAATTAAATTATTTTTCACTTAATTATTTGCCAGATCTCTTCTTGGATTATTTCAGAACTAGACGGATTGTTTAAGCTGCAGGTGCACTGAAAAGACTGAGAAGACTCTAGATCCACAGCATGCCATAACTTTTAACATTTTAAGAAATCCTTCCTCTTACAGAAACGGTGACCTCACCATGAAGAGCAGAATAGAGGAATTGGTTTGTCATAAAAAGCCTGTTTTTATCTGAGAAAATAACCAAAAACAGTGAATCATATAGTTATTTGGCTATTATTTCACCTAAAATTATGTGAAAATCTATTCTTGTTTCCTCTTTTCATGGTCCAACACACTGAAAGAAGCCTATCCCAGGATTCTGAAGCACAATGACAAAGTGTATTGTCCAAAAAGTGTAAGAAACATACCAAGTCCTCGTTTCTTTTCTAAAACTGAGAACCTTCCTACCATATACGGCTAGGTTTTGAACTGACAGAGAAAAGTAAATCATTGCAGATCTCTTCTTAATGGAACAAGGAAAGGACAAAGGAAGATGTGACTTAATACAGGCTTGGCGTCATCTCCTAAAAGTGCAATTTCCTTCTCTATCTGCAGATCCCAAGGGATGACTATAATGCCAGTTGTGAGAGATGGAATAATAATAAAAACTAACATAGAGAGTGCTCCATATACATTAACTAGTGCATTATTCATTTAATATATTTAATATAGAGAGGAGAAAAACTTAAATGAATACTGAGTGAGCCAGTGGCCAATGTGTGAGAGCATATTAAAATCACACACAGGGACTTCCTTGGTGGTGCAGTGGTTAAGAATCCACCTGCCAATGCAGAGGACACGGGTTCGAGCCCTGGTCCAGGATGATCCCACATGCCACAGAGCAATTAAGCCCCTGCGCCACAACTACTGAGCCCGTGAGCCACAACTACTGAGCCCACATGCCACAACTACCGAAGCCCATGCGCCTACAGCCCATGCTCCACAACAAAGAGAAGTCACCACAATGAGAAGCCTATGCACCGCAACGAAGAGTAGCTCCCGCTCGCCGCAACTAGAGGAAGCCTGCGTGCAGCAACGAAGACCCAACGCAGCCAAAAATAAATACAAATAAATAAATAAATTTATTTTTAAAAAGTCACACACAGACACATCCACACACAGACGAGCTTAAGGAGTGACAATGAAATGTATTATAAATTTCCTAAGTCCAGATCAAGGGCCCTCAAAAGATTGAATGATAATGGAGATTCTTGAGTGATATATGACAAAGAAGTAGGGAATGCTTGGTATGGCTAGAAGGCCTGGGCTCCAAAGAAGCAGCATGCAAACAAGCCTTGAACTACAAAGACAGTAGTTTTTAAAAACCTAAAAGTATAATACAAAGTTCTGTAGATAAAAAAAATAGAAGAAAATGGCAAAAACGCAGAGGAAGGGCAAATTTGCTCTTCCTGCTTGAGCTGACGCATCTATTTCCTCCTTCCCTTCGATGCTGGAGCTGCTGGTTCTAAAGCTTTCAGACTCAGATCAGGACTTAACACCATCAGCCCCCATGATTCTCAAGCCCTCATACTTGGACTGAATGACACCACAGGCTTTACATCTCTAGCTTGCAGACTGCAAATCCTGGGACTTCTCAGCCTCCATAACCATGGAGCCTATTCCTACAATAAATCTATATATGTGTATGTGTACATGTATATATAGATTTGAGCCTCTGGTTCAAGGTCTCCCACAAGGCTGCCATCAAGGGGTCAGCAGGGACTGGTGTTATCTCCAGGCTGACTGGGGAAGATTCTCTTCCAAGCAACACTCACATGGCTTTTGGCAAGGCTTAGGTACTCACTATCTATTGGCCAAAGACATCAGTTTCTTGCCATATGGGGCTCTCCATCAGACTACTTGCAACATGGCAGCTTGCTTCTTCCAGAGTGAGGGCACTGAGAGAGAGAGAGAGGAAGAAAGGATACACAAGACAGAAGTCACATTCTCTTATAACCTAATCTTGGAAACTACTCTCAAACACTTTTGCTGTAGTCTCTCGATTAGGATCATGACTATAAGTGCAGACCACTCTCAAGAGGAGGGGATTACATAAGGTCATAAATACCAGGAATAAGGGATCACTGGGGTCCAACATAGAGCCTACTCACCATTCTCCTTTTGCTTCTCCCTCCTTTGCTCTCTTCTCTCCACTTCTTTTTTTTTCCTTCATCTGGAACCAAGCAGGACCCTGTGGGGCCTTCCTGGGGACAGACCACTCTGTGTCCCCTGTCTCTTGTTTGTAGAAAATCTTTAGCCTCCTAGGACTTATCCAAGTTCCAAAGAGCAAATTTAATCATAGAAGTAAAAAAATTCAGAAACAAGGAAACAAACAAACAAACAAAAATAGCCAGGTAGGACAAAATTGTAAGAGTTTAGCCATTAAACAAAGTCAAGGACTTTTAGTTGCTCCTCAAGGTCTGTAGATAATATCCTGAGACATATCCTTGAGTTGTTTTGCAGATACTAAAACCCCAACCAAGTGGAAGAAGTTAACTGCATGTTGCCCACCAGCACATAGACCCCAAACTGGTTGGAATCAGAGGTTGATAATTGAGATTCTGGAAACACCACCCTGTTACTTCACCACCAACCAGTAAGAAGGATGTCCACAAGCTGATCACACACCTTGTGACCATCTCCCTCACTTTGCCTTTAAAAACTCTTTTCTGCAAGCTGTCAGGGAGCTCGGGTTTTTTGAACATCAGCTGTCCATTCTCCCTGCTTGGTCCCGCAAAATAACGCTGTACTTTCCCCAGTGTCAACCCAGTGTCAGTAGATTGGCTTTGCTGCTCATCAGGCGAGTGAACCCATTTGTTTCAGTAACACATCAAGAATTCAAGTTAGCCCACTGATCCACACCGAATAGTGAATGAGTGTGTGTGGAAATTTGGCCAAGGTCCATTCTCTTAGGGTGACTCTCTTCAAACCACCAGCTTTTTATTGTAACATCTCAACATTTTCCTGCATCCTTGTTGACAGGATAGTATGGAGTGAACCCTTCCTGAAACTCTTTATCAACTACTCTGTAACATAACATATCCCCTGGGTGCCTACCCTAAAACTGCAACCTTAATAGGAAAGAAAGGGGAAGAGGGAGAGAAAGACAGAAGGAGTCATCAATAGAGCTAAAGCTAGAAAGGGTTAATGAGTGAAGCAACTCCTTTCAGCTGCTCAACCAAAGACTTTTTTTCACTGTTTTTACAGACCATTAAAAATAATTACCTGCTTTAATATATGTCTCAGAAAGAGAAGGGACATTTTTGTACTGTTTAATTTATGTGCTTTAGTATCCAATTTCCTATTCAACTCATCACTCCACAGTGGATCTCTGAGAATCTTCCAGGTCACTAAAATTTATATTAAATTAGTACATGTCCAATTTTTGTGACCAGCTGCCTCCTCGCAGCTCCTTGCGGTGTCATTAGCACCTCACTGCCCCACACTGATAGCCTAGAAGAGGAACTTCAACATAGCCAAGATCAATTTATATTATTGGCACTGTAACAGCTAATTTGTCTTCATGTTCTAGCAACTACCACTCTGGCCACCCTTCTCCTGTCTGGTTGTCCGGTATTGGCATTTGGTAAACATACATTTTTTTATAAATGATTTGCAATAAAGAACTGACTATTGAAACTAAAATCCAGTAAGTTTTTGGAGGTAAAATTTGGTGCTTAGCCTTTGGGAAGCCAACAAAACAGAGTGAGACATGTTAGCACATATTCAAAGATTTTTTTGAAAATATGCTAATGATACATTTATAAATTTGCTAGTAAATAATTGCTGTTTATGATACAAAAACTTCTCTTAGTGTTTGCATGCACTGATAAATAAGTGATATGTGAATCCTAATTAACATATCTGATAGGGAAGTTCATCAACTACTGAGGCATTTTTATCTGATGAATGGCATGAAATGTCGTGTATCCAAATATATTTTGGAGAAGACAAAAATTGTAATTAAGATTATTCTCCCCAATTAATCCTGACCAAATATTTTCCAGTGCTGACCTTGCCTCTCTAATCTTTTTGGTCCTTTACTAGTGAGTAGAAATGGAGGGAAATAAGGAAACGCAAGAAAAGGAATGTGGAGCAAAGAAGATGAAAGAATAAAAGGGTAGTTTGTAAAGTAGAATTTTTTTCCCAGAGAGTAATCAAAACCTCTATGGGAAAAAAAAAAATGATGATTAAAATCCAAAGAATTGCATTTTACTTCTTTTGCTCCTCAATTTTCAGTGCAGAATAATTACACTCAGATATTTATTAGGAATATCAAAATTATAGTTATAATTGTGAATCTTATGTATTATATAATAGATGGCCTAGTCCTGTTTCCACTGATTGTTATGAAACTCAGAAACAAACACGCAGCACACCTCTAAGAAATACACACATTTTGTATGGTATACATTTTATATATATTTTATTCTTACTTTTCCGCTGGATTTAGCTTATATTTTTCTACCTCTATTTTCACCTGGTGGGGAGGGGGGCGGGGAGGGACAGTAAGAGAGGGCTTATATTTGATAACTTTTTTTGGAACAGTTTTAGATTCCCAGCAAAATTGAGAGGAAGGTACAAAGATTTCCCATTTACTCCTGTTCCCACACATGAATAACCTCCCCCATTGTCAACATTTCCCGCTGGAGGGGCACTTTTGTACAATTACTAAATCTACAGTGACACATCATAATCATCCAAAGTCCATAGTTTACATTAGGGTTCACTCTTGGTGTGGTACATCTATTGGTTGGACCAATGTATAATGGCATCTATCCATTATTATGGTATCATACAAAGCATTTTCACTGCCCTAAGATTCTTTTGTGCTCCACCTATTTATGTCTTCCTTTCCCCCAACCCCTGGTGACCGCTGGTACATTTACTGTCTCCATAGTTCAACATGGCTGTATCATTTTGCATTCCCACCAGCAATAATGAGAGTTCCTCTTGCTCCACATTCTTGTCAGCAATTAGCGTTTTCAGCGTTCTGGATTTTGACCATTCTAATAAATGTATAGTGGCATCTAATTTTAATTTGCATTTCCCTGATGACCTATGATGTTAAGCATCTTTTCATATGCTTATCTACCAACCGTATATCTTCTTTGGTGAGGTGTCCGTTAAGGTCTTTGACCCATTTTTTAACAAGGTTGAGTGTTTCTGATTGTTGAATTTTAAGTGTTCCTTGTGTATTTTGAATAGCAGTCCTTTACCAAATGAGTCTTTTGCAAGCATTTTCTGTCTGTAGCTTGTCTTCTTACTCTCTTGAAATGTCTTTTATAGGGCAGAAGTTTTTCATTTTAATGAATCCAGCTTATCAATTATTTCTTTCAAGGATAATGCCTTTGGTATTAAATCTAAAAAGTCATTGCTATACCGAAGGTCATCTAGGCTCTCTCCTCTGTCATCTTCTAGGATTTTTATAGTTTTCCATTTTATATTTAGGTCTAGGATCTATTTTAAATAATTTTTGTGATGGGTGTAAGGTCTAGAAAATCTGTATAGATTTTTCTTTTTGCATGTGGATATCCAGTTGTTATAGCACAATTTGTTGAAAAGTCTATTTTTATTTTTGTTCCATTGTATTGCATTGCTTCTTTGTCAAAAATCAGTTGACTATATTTATAAGGGTTTATTCTGGGATCTCTTTTCTGTTCCATTAATCTATTTTTCTATCCTTTTTACAATACCACGCTGTCTTGAGTACAGTAGTTTTATAGTATGCCTTGACTTTGGGTAGCGTCAGTCCTCCAATTTTGTTCTTCTCCATCAGTATTGTGTTGACTGGTGTCATTCTAAGAAGGGGAGACTAGGACATAAACACGAACAGAGGTAAGACCATGTGAAGACACCAGAGGAAGACTGCCATATGAAAACCAGGGAGAGAGGCCTCAAAAGAAACCAACCCTGATGAAACCATAATCTCAGACTGCTAGCCTCCAGAACTGTAAGAAAACACATTTCTGTTGTTTAAGCTACCTGGATATGCTACACGTTCCATGATACTTTTTTGTTAGGACAGTCCCAGCAAACTAACACACCTCTTTCAAATCAATGCACAAAAATGGAGCTCAGATTGGGAATGATATTCTCCCTCTTGGGGTGTTTTCTTGAGGCTGCTGGCACAGACATGCCCCTGGCGAACAACTATGAGAGATTCTATATTTTATTCTCTCTTTGTAAGTTATCATAACAAACTTTGCTGTTACCAGCATCATGTGTTTGGGGGGCCTGGGTAATCAGGCATCTTGTGCAACAAGATAGATGTTCAATAGATCTTAATTGCATGGATAGAAAGACACATAAAAAAGGTAGTGCGTAAAACTGGAAATTGGAAGAGGCCATTCTGGTATGTTGTAATTGATCAAGAAAATGGATAGGAAACTTTTCAGCTTTCCCAAAAGCAATATTTTAGTTACTTACTTGAATCCTGATTTGCTCTATCCTGCAAAAAGACATTTTTGATTTATGCCTTTAATGAAACCTGCACTGAAGCAGAAGAGTAATATCTCTGCATGAATTTTAAAAATCTGCTTCATAGGATAAAATGGAAGAAACTTGAACCCT
Source organism: Balaenoptera physalus (assembly GCF_965194825.1). Taxonomy (NCBI): domain Eukaryota; kingdom Metazoa; phylum Chordata; class Mammalia; order Artiodactyla; family Balaenopteridae; genus Balaenoptera; species Balaenoptera physalus. The sequence continues at coordinate 166,369,680 of NC_138890.1, read as the reverse complement.
ACATTTATTAGAAAATGATAGATAATCTTAATAGATAATATAATGGTACTATAATAAACTGGGGTTCTTCAGAAAAGCACGAATCAGATAAAATGTTTCCCATAGGATTAGTCGGTGAACTAAGAGGAAGTACTGAATCAAAAATATACAATGGAGTAAAGTATATAAATTATAGAAGAACATGTATTCTCCATGCTTACTTTGCAGCGAGGATACATATTGTAAAGTAGAATAATGAACTATTATTAGCTATGATTAAGTAGACATAATAGTGAGGTGTTATAGAAAAGCTTTAAAAAAATACCAGAGGGAACAAAGTGCTGTCATTGGGATTCCTCAGGAATAAACTCTGCAATGGAGATTTGCATGGAGGAATTTTATTAAGGAGTGTTCTTGGGAGCAGCATATGAGAGAGGGAGTGAAGGAAATAAGGGTAGACAGTGAGAGAAATCGAACACACTGTCTGTCACCCTCCTCGAGTATTATGACAAAAACCACAACTTACTGACAGATACTAGTCGATCATATAAGAGGAGATAAGTCATAACGAGGTAAACATACTGGAAGGTGTGTTTGGATAAACCAAAGCATAGCTTAAATAAAGCACCTAGTTTACACCTAGATTTCATAGCCTATGAATGCCTTGAACTAAATCTAGCCCACACCCCTCCTATCATACCAGCACGAGCCAATCAAATAAAACATTCACCTAACATTTAAAGTATAGAGGATAGAAATTTAAATACTAATGGCGCTATAGAGAAAGTACGTAAGGGAATGATGAAACATTGAAAGTAACAAAAAGCAAAGCTTACCCGTTGTACCATTTGCATAATGATTTAACTAGCAAAATTTTAACAAAGAGAACTTTAGTTAAACCACCCGAAACCAGACGAGCTACTTATGAACGAACTCATAAGTGAGTTACTAGAACGAACTCATCTATGTGACAATAGTGAGGAGATTTATAAGTAGTGGTGACAAGCGTAAGGAGCCTGGTGATAACTAGTTGTCCAGAAAAAGAATTTCAGTTCAACGTTGAACAATACAAAGAACTACTTATAAGTTTCAATGTATATTTAAACGTTAGTCTAAAAAGGTACAGCTTTTTAGAGATGGGTACAACCTTAACTAGAGAGCAAAAACAAACAGCATCATAGTTGGCTTAAAAGCAGCCACCAATTAAGAAAGTGTTCAAGCTCAACAATAAATATATCTTAATAGCAATATTAAATAAATTAACTCCTAGTCTTATTACTGGACTAATCTATAAAATTATAGATGCAACACTGTTAATATGAGTAGCAAGAAATATTTCTCCTTGCACAAGTTTACATCAGCAACTAATAATATACTGAAAATTAACAGTAAATAAATATAGCCTAACACTAGACTATCTATTAAACATACTGTTAATCCAACACAGGTGTGCACCCAAGAAAAGATTAAAAAGAGTAAAAGGAACTCGGCAAACACAAATCCCCCTGTTTACCAAAAACATCACCTCTAGCATCACTAGTATTAGAGGTACCGCCAGCCCAGTGATGACTGTTAAATGACCGAGGTATCCTGACTGTGCAAAGGTAGCATAATCATTTGTTCTCTAAATAAGGACTTCTATGAATGGCCACAGGAGGGTTTTACTGTCTCTTACTTTTAATCAGTGAAATTGACCTCCCCGTGAAGAGGCGGGGAAAACAAAATAAGACGAGAAGACCCTACGGAGCTTCAATTAGTTAATCCAAAAAATAATAATGATAATTAAACCACCAAGGGATAATAAGATTTCACATGGATTGACAATTTTGGTTGGGGTGACCTCGGAGCACAAAGAACCCTCTGAGTGATTAGAGCTTAGACCCACTAGTCAAAGCATAGTATCACTTATTGATCCAAAAAATTGATCAACGGACAAGTTACCCTAGGGATAACAGCGCAATCCTATTCTACAGTGCATATCGACGATAGTGTTTATGACCTCGATGTTGGATCAGGACACCCCAATGTTGTAACTGCTATTAAAATTTCATTTGTTCAAGGATTAAAGTCCTACATGATCTGAGTTCAGATCAGAGCAATCCAGGTCAGTTTCTATTATGTATTTCTCCCAGTACGAAAGGACAAGAGAAATAAGGCCCACTTTAAACAAGCGTCTTTAAAGCAATTAATGATATAATCTCAACTTAATAAGCAAACACTAAACAACCACCCAAGACCAGGGTTTAGTTAGGGTGGCAGAGCCTGGTAATTGCGTAAAACTTAAGCCTTTATACCCAGAGGTTCAAACCCTCTCCCCAACAAAATGTTTATAATTAATATCCTAATGCTTGTTATTCCTATTCTTTTAGCCATAGCATTTTTAACATTAGGAAAACGAAAACTCCTAAGCTACATACAACTCCGAAAAGGACCAAACATTGTAGGACCACATGGCCTACTTCAAGCCATTGCCGACGCAATCAAACTATTCGTTAAAGAACCACTATGACCAGCTACATCTTCCACCTCCATATTCATCGTTGCACCGATCCTAGCTCTGACCCTAGCCCTAACAATATGAATTCCCCTACCCATGCCATACCCCCTCATTAACATAAACCTAGGGGTGCTATTTATACTAGCCATAACAAGCCCAGCCATGTACTCTATCTTACGGTCCGGATGAGCCTCCAACTCAAAATACGCACTAATTGGGGCTCTACAAGCAGTAGCACAAACAATCTCATAGGAGGTAACACTAGCAATTATTCTTTTATCTGTACTCCTAATAAATGGGTTTTTCACCCTATCAACCCTCACCACAACACAAGAGATGGTTGATCTTCCCATCATGGCCACTGGCCATAATATGATTTATTTCTACCCTAGCAGAGACCAACCAAACCCCGTTCGATGTAACAGAAGGAGAAACCAAGCTCTTATCCGGCTTTAATGTAGAATACGCAGCAGGCCCTTTCACTGTGTTTTTCTTAGCAGAATACACTAACATCATTATAATAAATATACTCACAAAAATCCTGTTCCTGGGAGCATTTCAAAACCCACATACACCAGAGCTATATACAATCAACTTCATCATCAAAATACTGTTATTAACAATATCCTTCCTATGAATTTGAGCATCCTACCCTCGATTCTTATATGACCAGTTAATACACCTTCTCTGAAAAAATTTCCTGCCTTTGACACTAGCCCTGTGCATATGATACGTATCACTACCCATCATAATGGCAAGCATCCCCCCACAAACATAAGAAATATGTCTGATAAAAGAGTTATTTTGATAGAGTAAATAATAGAAGTTTAAGCCCACTTATTTCTAGAACTATAGGAATTGAACCTACCCTTGAGAATTCAAAATTCTCCATGCTACCATATTACACCACATTCTATAGTAAGGTCAGCTAAATAAGGTAATGGGCCCATACCCCGAAAATGTTGGTTTATGTCCTTCCTGTACTAATAAACCCCATTATCCCTATCATTATTTTAGCAACTGTCATTTTAGGGACTATGGTTGTAATAACCAGCTCGCACTGATTACTAGTCTGAATTGGGTTTGAAATAAATATGCTAACCATTATCCCCATTATAATAAAAAACTTCAACCCACAAGCCATAGGAGCCTCCACTAAATATTTCTTAACACAAGCCATCACATCCATATTACTTATAATAACAGTCATCATTAATTTACTCTATTCCGGCCAATGAACCATTACAAAAATATTCAACCCAGCAGCATCAACAATAATAACAATAGCCCTGGCCATAAAACTAGGACTATTCCCATTTCACTTTTGAGTGCCAGAAGTAACACAAGGCATCCCATTAACGGCAGGCCTAATCCTGTTGACATGACAAAAACTTTCGCCTCTATCAGTCCTTTACCAAATCTCGCCATCAATCAACCTAAGCCTAATACTATCCGTATCCATGTTGTCCATTCTAATCGGAGGGTGAGGTGGGTTAAATCAAACCCAGCTCCAAAAAATCATGGTCTACTCACCAATCACCCACATAGGATGAATAACAGCCATCTTACTATACAACCCAACTATGACAACTCTAAACCTAGTAATCTACATTATAATAACTCTCACTATATTTGTGTTATTTATTCCCAGCTCAGCCACCACTATATTATCACTATCCCACATATGAAACGATACCCATTATCACAACCCTTACCCTAGCCGCCCTGCTATCGATAGGAGGACTCCCGCCGCTATCAGGATTCATGCCCAAATGAATAATTATCCAAGAAATGACAAAAAACAATAACATTATTTTATCCACACTAATAGTTGTCACAGCACTACTTAGCCTGTATTTCTACATGCGACTCACATACTCCACAGCACTGACCATGTTCCCCTCCACAAACAACATAAAAATAAAATGGCAATTTGACTCTACAAAGCAAATAAACCTCCTACCAACCATGATCGTAATATCCACAATACTCCTGCCCCTCACACCAATACTACCAGTGTTGGAATAGGAATTTAGGTTAAACTAGACCAAGGGCCTTCAGAGCCCTGAGCAAGTATAATTTACTTAATTCCTGCCTAATAAGAATTGCAAGACTATATCCTACAATTGAGTGCAAATCAAACACTTTAATTAAGCTAAATCCTCACTAGATTGGAGCGATACATCTCCCACGATTAGTTAACAGCTATATACCCTAGTCAACTGGCTTCAATCTACTTCTCCCACCACCCCAGCAGAATTGAAGCTGCTTCTTTGAATTTGCAATTCAATATGAACAATTCACCACAGGGCTTGGTAAAAAGAGGACTTAACCCCTGTCTTAGATTTACAGTCTAATGCCTACTTGGCCATTTACCTATGTTCATAACGCTGATTATTCTCAACCAACCACAAAGACATCTGTACTTTATACTTGCTATTTGGTGCCTGAGCCAGAATAGTAGGTACCGGCCTGAGCCTACTAATTCATGCTGAACTAGGCCAGCCCGGAACACTGCTCAGAGACGACCAAATCTACAATGTGGTAGTAACAGCCCATGCGTTTGTAATATTTTTCTTTAGAGTCATGCCCATCATAATTGGTGGCGTCAGAAATTGGCTGGTGCCTCCAATGATCAGAGCATCAGATATGGCTTTCCCCTGTGTAAATAACATGAGTTTTTGACTACTCCCTCCTTCTTTCTTATTATTGCTGGCATCGTCAATAGTTGAAGCCAGTGCAGGTACAGGCTGAACTGTGTATCCTCACTTGGCCAGAAATTTAGCACATGCAGGGGCTTAAGTTGACCTTACTATTTTTCCCCTACATTTAGCTGGCGTGTCCTCAGCTCTAGGGGCTATTAATTTTATTACCACTATTATCAATATAAAGCCACCTGCTATATCCCAGTATCAAGCACCACTATTTGTACGATCAGTATTAATCACAGCAGTATTACTTCTATTATCCTTCCCTGTACTAGCAGCCAGAGTCACTATATTACTAACTGAAACTTAAACACAACCTTTTTTGACCCTGCAGGGGGAGGGGATCCAACCTTTTATCAACACCTGTTCTGATTCTTTGGACACCCTGAAGTATATATTTTAATCCTGCCTGGTTTCGGGATATTTTCACACATTATAACCTATTACTCAGGAAAAAAAGAGTCTTTTGGATATATGGGCATGGTGTGAGCTATAATATCAATTGGATTCTTAGGGTTCATTGTATGAGCCCACCACATGTTCACAGTAGGTGTAGACGTTGACACACGAGCATATTTTACATCAGCCACTATAATTATTGCTATCCCAGCAAGGATAAAAGTGTTTAGCTGAATAGCAACACTCCACAGGGGTAATATTAAATGGTCCCCAGCCATGATGTGGGCCCTAGGTTTCATCTTCCTTTTCACAGTCGGCAGGCTAACAGGTATTGTCCTAGCTAGTTCATCATTAGATATTGTCCTTCATCATACCTACTACGTAGTCGCACATTTTCACTATGTCCTCTCAATGGGAGCTGTCTTTGCTATCATAGGAATGTTTGTACACTGATTCCCACTATTCTCAGGATATACACTCAAATCAACATGAGCAAAAATTCACTTCGTAATCATATTTGTAGGCATCAACATAACCTTCTTCCTACAACATTTCTTAAGTCTATCCAGCATGCCTCGACGATACTCCAACTACACAGATGCCCACACAACATGAGATACTATTTCATCAATAGGCTCATTCATCTCACTAACAGTTGTCATATTGATAATTTTCATTATCTGAGAGGCATTTACATCCAAACGATAAGTCCTAGCAGTAGAACTTACTACTACAAACTTAGAATGGTTGAATGGATGTCCTCCACCATATTATACACTTGAGGAACCAACTTACATCAATCTAAAATAATCAAGAAAGGAAGGAATTGAACCCTCTTTTATCGGTTTCAATCCAACACCATAACCACTATGTCTTTCTCCATAAACGAGGTATTAGTAAAAATTTATGTAACTTTGTCAAAGTTAAGTCACAGGTGGAAATCCTGTATATCTCTATGGAATAGCCTTTCCAACTAGGATTTCAAGACACAACCTCACCCATCATGGAAGAATTACTACACTTTCACAACCACACACTAGTAATTGTCTTCTTATTTAGTTCTCTGGTTCTTTATATCATTTCACTAATGTTAACAACTAAGCTAACATATATCAGCACAATAGACACAGAAGAAGCAGAAACCATTTTAATGATCTTACTGGCCATTATTTTGATTTTAATTGCCCTGCCATAACTGCGAATCCTCTACACGATAGATGAAATTAACAACTCATCTCTTACTGTAAACACTATAGGTCACCAGTAATATTGAAGTTATGAGCACACTGACTATGAAGATTTAAGTTTTGACTCCCATATAATCCCAACACCAGACTTAAAACCAGGGGAGTTATGACTGCTAGAAGTAGACAACTGAGTAGTGTTACCCATAGAAATAACAATCCGAATACTAATCTCCTCTGAAGATGTATTGCACTCACGAGCTGTACCTTCCCTAGGCCTAAAAACAGATGCAATCCCAGAACGCCTAAATCAAACAACCCTAATATCAACACCACCAGGTTTGTATTACAGACAGTGTTCAGAGATCTGTGGGTCAAACCATAGTTTCATGCCTATTGTCCTCAAACTAGTACCCCTAAAATACTTTGAAAAATGATCCGCATCAATATTATAAACTCGTTAAGAAGCTAGGCAGGGGGCTTCCCTGGTGGCGCAGTGGTTGAGAATCTGCCTGCTAATGCAGGGGACACGGGTTCGAGCCCTGGTCTGGGAAGATCCCACATGCCGTGGAGAGGCTAGGCCCGTAAGCCACAACTACTGAGCCTGCGCGTCTGGAGCCTGTGCTCCGCAACAAGAGAGGCCGCGATAGTGAGAGGCCCGCGCACCATGATGAAGAGTGGCCCCCACTTGCCGCAACTAGAGAAAGCACTCACACAGAAACAAAGACCCAACAGAGCCAAAAATAAATAAATAAATAAATAAAATTTAAAAAAGAAAAAAAGAAGCTAGGTGGCGTTAATCTCTTAAGTTAAAGACCTAGAGCTAAGACTCTCCTTAATGGTATGCCACAATTAGATACATCAACGTGATTCATTACCATTTTTTCTATGTTTCTAGCACTGTTTATTTTATTTCAACTAAAAGTCTCAAAGTACACTTATTACTCCAACCAAGAGTCAACACACACCAAAGTGCAAAAACAGTCCACCCCTTGAGAAACAAAATGAACGAAAATCTATTTGCCTCTTTCCTAACCCTGACAAGAATAGGTCTCCCTGTAGTTATTTTAATTATTATGTTTCCAAGTATTTTATTTCCAACATCAAATCGACTAATTAATAATCGCATAATTTCTCTTTGACAATGACTAGTCCTCCTCACATCAAAACAAATAATAAGCATCCACAATCACAAGGGGCAGGCTTGATCATTAATACTAATGTCACTCATTCTATTTATTGGGTCAACCAACTTTCTAGGGCTACTACTCCACTCATTTACACCTCCCACGCAGCTCTCAATAAATGTAGGAATAGCAGTTCCCCTATGAGCCGGCTCTGTGATTACAGGTTTTTGTAACAAAGCAAAAGCATCTTTAGCTCACTTCCTACAAGGAACACCCACCCCCTCATCCCCATACTAGTAACTATCAAGACTCTCAGCCTATTTATCCAACCAGTATCACTAGCCGTGCGATTAACAGCCAATATTACAGCAGGAAACTTGTTGATTCATCTAATCGGAGGGACAACTCTAGCATTAATAAGTATCAGAACCGCTACAGCTTTTATTACATTCATCATTCTTATCCTACTTACTATCCTCGAATTTGCCGTTGCTATAATTCAAGCCTATGTGTTTACCCTCCCAGTAAGCCTCTACCTACATGACAATGCATAATGACCCACCAGACCCATGCATACCACATAGTAAACCCCAGTCCTTGACCTCTTACAGGAGCCCTTTCAGCCTTCTTAATGACATCAGGCCTAATCATGTGATTCCACTTCAACTTGATAATATTATTAATATTAGGCCTACTAACTAATACTCTAACAATATATCAGTGATGGCGAGATGTCATTCGAGAGAGTACCTTCCAAGGCCATCACACACCAATCGTCGAAAAAGGGTTCGATATGGGATAGTCCTCTTTATTATCTCAGAAGTCCTCTTTTTTACTGGCTTCTTTTGAGCCTTCTATCGCTCAAGCCTCACCCCTGCACCTGAATTAGGTGGGTGCTGGGCGCCAACAGGCATTCGCCCTCTAAACCCTCTAGAAGCACCGCTCCTCAACACTTCTGCGCTACTAGCCTCTGGAGTGTGTACTACTTGAGTCCACCACAGCCTTATGGAAGGAAATCGCAAGCACGTGCTCCAAGCCCTCTTTATTACAATCGCCATAGGTGTATATTTTACACTCCTACAAGCCTCAGAGTACTATGAAGCTCCGGTTACAATTTCAGACAGAGTATATGGATCAACTTTCTTCAGGGCCACAGGATTCCACTGACTGCATGTAATCATTGGGTCCACTTTCCTTATTATCTGTTTCCTATGCCAGTTAAAATACCACTTCACATCCAACCACCACTTCGGCTTTGAAGCCGCTGCTTGATACTGGCATTTTGTAGATGTTGTATGACTATTCCTTTACATATCTATCTATTGATGAGGCTCATAATTCTTTTAGTATTAATTAGCACAACTGACTTCTAATTAGTTAGTTTCCGTATAGCCCGAAAAAAGAATAATAAACTTAATACTGGCCCTACTGACAAACACAGCGCTGGCCTCATTGCTCGTACTCATCTCCTTCTGACTCCCCCAGCTGAATATTTACACAGAAAAAGCAAGTCCCTATGAATGTGGGTTTGACCCCATAGGATCTGCCCGCCTGCATTTTTCTATAAAATTTTTCCTAGTAGCAATCACATTTCTTTTCTTCGACTTAGAAATTGCCTTCCTACTTCCCCTCCCCTGAGCAACTCAAACAAGTAATATAAAAACAATACTCACCATAGCTCTGCTCCTAATCTCATTATTGGCAATTAGCCTAGCCTATGAATGAACTCAAAAAGGACTAGAATGAACTGAATATGGTATTTAGTTTAAAATAAAACAAATGAATTCGACTCATTAGGTTATGACTAAACTCCTAATTACCAAGTGCCTTTAGTATACACAAATATTATTATAGCTTTCACAGTATCCCTTGTAGGACTGCTAATACATCAATCCCACTTAATAGCCTCACTATTACGTCTAGGAGGCATGATGTTAACACTATTCGTCATGGCAACTCTAATGATCCTAAACTCACACTTCACCTTAGCCAGCATAATACCAGTCATCCTGTTAGTGTCCGCAGCCTGTGAAGCCACACTCGGATTGTCCTTGTTAGTAACAGTATCAAATATATATGGCGACGACTACATGCAAAACCTTAACCTCCTCCAATGCTAAAATTTATTGTTCCTACGATTATACTAATACCCCTGACTTGATTATCAAAAAATAATATAATTTGAATTAATGCTACAGCCCATAGCTGCTAGTTTGCCTCTGAAGCCTGCTTCTCCTTAATCAGTTTAATGATAATAGCCTTAATTTCTCATTAATGTTCTTTTCCGACTTCTTATCTGTACCGCTATTGATCTTAACAATATGACTCCTACCACTAATATTAATAGCCAGCCAATCTCACCTGCTCAAAGAATCACTAACCCTAAAAAGCTATACAACACTATACTAATCATATTACAAACATTTTTAATCATAACATTTACCACCAAAGAACTAATTTTATTTTACATTATATTCGAGGCTACACTAGTTCCTACACTCATCGTCATCACTCGATGAGGTAACCGAACAGAATGACTCAAGGCAGGGCTCTGTTTTCTATTCTGCCCACTAGTCGGATCACTCCCACTTCTAGTTGCATTAGTATATATCCAAAACACTACAGGGTCTCTAAATTTCTTAGTACTCCAATACTGAACCCAAACATTACCCAACTCCTGATCCAACATCTTCATATGACTAGCCTGCATAATAGCTTTTATGGTAAAAATACCCCTCTATGGCCTCCACCTTTGACTACCCAAAGCACACAGAGAAGCCCCCATCGCAGGCTAGTCCTTGCAGCCGTATTACTAAAACTCGGGGGCTATGGCATGCTACAAATTACAGCAATACTCAATCCCCTGACAGAATTCATAGCATACCCTTTTCTTATGCTTTCCTTATGAGAATAATCATAACCAGTTCAATCTGTCTACACCAAACAGACCTAAAATCACTTATCACGTATTCTTCCGTCAGCCATATAGCACTTGTCATTGCAGCTATTCTCACCCAGACTCCTCGAAGTTACATAGGAGTCACCACTTTAATAATCGCCCACGGCCTCACATCATCTATATTATTCTGCCTAGCAAACTCAAATTACGAGCGAGTCAATAGCCGAACAATAATCTTAGCCCGAGGCCTACAAACCTTCCTCCCACTAATAGCCACTTGGTGACTGTTAGCAAGCCTAACAAACTTAGCCTTACCCACAACTATTAATCTGATCAGAGAACTGTTCATAGTTATATCGTCCTTCTCCTGATCAAATTTTACCATTATCTTAAGAGGAACCAACATTGTAATTACAGCCTTATACTCTTTATATATACTAATTACAACACGGCGCAGTAAGTACACACACCATACACCGTCTTTCACACAAGAAAATGCCCTTATAGCCCTCCACATTCTACCCTCCTACCCTTGTCACTAAACCCCAAAATCATCCCAGGCCCCCTGTATTGTAAATATAGTTTTTTTTTTTGTTTTTTTGTTTTTTTTTTAAATAATTATTTATTTATTTACTTATTTATTTATTTTTGGCTGTGTTGGGTCTTCGTTTCTGTGCGAGGGCTTCCTCCAGTTGCGGCGAGCGGGGGCCACTCTTCATCGCGGTGTGTAAATATAGTTTTAAAAAAGCACTAGAATGTGACTCTAGTAACAGAAGACTGAAACTTCTTATTTACCAAGGAAGTATGCAAGAACTGCTCATTCATGTCCCCCATGCCTAACAGTATGGCTTCTTCAAGCTTTTAAAGGATAGTAGTTATCCTTTGAGATTAAGTCACAACAAAGGACTCAACTGATCTTTGGGAGAGCTATGGAGCTAGGAGGGTCCTTAGAGTTGTTTCCCATTGACAAAAGGAGACAGAATTTTTATCTTCTCACAGTCACTGGACATAAGCTTCCCCTGGAGGTGGGGCATAACCTTAGAAGAGGCAGCTCCTTCGGCAGAGGGCAAGTCCTCTAGAGGGACTCAGATGTGAATCTTTGGCAAGCATCAGTCTCAGAAACTGGAGAAATGAATGCCTTGGTTCTGAGGGGGGATCTGGGCAGTGCACCATGTAGCCAACCACAGTCTACCCTGGCACTATTAATTGCTATTTGCCTCATAAACATCTTATCAAGAAATATCTTATCAAGGACTGTCTCCTCCAAGGAATCAAGGAATATCTCCTCCAAGGTTCAAATTTGTCTCTTTTCCTACAGAAAATTACAAGAGAAAGGATAGAGGGGTAAGCTACGTCTTCTGCTGCTGCTAGTCTATGGGGGCAATCAAAGGAAAATATTACAAAAGAAAATTAATCAGATCAGAATGTAAAGTTATTAAAAACTTGCATCATATGTAAAGTATATAACAGGCAAGACATTCATACACAAAACAGATGTCCACTAGATTCTGAGTTCTTTGAAAGCAGGGATTATGTCTTATTCATCTTTGTATGCCAAACACCTTCCACAATGCCTTGCAAAGAAGAATGCTTGATAAATATTTTATGACTGCGGGAGCCAATTAATTAAGGAATTGGTGAATATAAATTCTGTGCTTACATTCAAAATTAATTTCAACTGTCTAGTAAATGATTTGTCTGAGGTTGACTGAGATACGTTTTAAATAAAGTTGTGAACATAAAAAGTATCCTCACAGGATTTTATCATGTATAGTAGCCTGTGTTATTCAACAAATACTATTAAAGCTAGCATATATTGATTAAGGATAAATTACATGACAAGATGCTGCTAGGTGTTAGGAAGTAGGATAAATAATGCATAATTCCTTCCTCCAAGGAACTTATAGTTTTCTAGTGATGGTAGCATTTATGTGAAAACTAATTTTGATCAGACAAAATAACATAAGATTTAAGTAGCAGTATGTGGTTGAGAGTGATAATTATTTACTCAGCTACCATTTTTCCCTCCTTGAGTGACAGAACCAATTTTTAGCTGGATACACAACCCCCCAGAGTAATTGTTCCCCAGCCTCCTTTATTGCTGCAGTAGCCATGTGTTATGGACTGAATATTTGTGTCCGCCCTAAAATTCATACTTTGAATTTTAACCCCCAATATGATGGTATCAGGAAGTGAGGCCCTTGGGAAGTGATTAGATCATGAGAGTCAAGTCCTCATTAGTCCCCTGACAAAAGAGATCCCAAGAGCTCCCTCACTCCTTATACCCTGTGAGGACACAGTGAGAAGATGGTGGTCCATGAACCAGGAAGAAAGTTCTCACCAGACACTGAATCTGCCAGCTCCTCAACTTTGCAGCCTTCAGACTGTGAGAAAGAAATGTCTGTTGTCTAACCGTCTCAGGTTACGGTATTATTGTTATAGCAGCTAAGCTAAGACACCATGTGACCAATCTCTGGGGGATGAAGTGTTAACAAGTGTTCTGTGAGATTCCAAGAAAGTCTTTTTAAAAGAAGCTGACTCCTTCCCTCCAGCTGAATCCCTAGAATGGGGACATGATGAGCAGAGTTCCAGAAACCATCATGTAGCATGACGTAACCGTGAGGAAGGAAGCCACGTGCTGAGAATAGTAAACAGTAAACAGCCTGAGTCTCTGGTGATTATGAAGCCACCACACTATCAGTGGGGAAAAAAAAAAAGAAACTTCTGTCATTCTTAATCCACTTTATCTTGCTTATATTTGTTTGTATAACAGCCAATTATGCTTTCAAAACAATTAATTTTGAAGGCAGAAATACATAAATGTATATTTTCATGTATATATGAAAATGAGCTACTTAGACACCATTAAATATAGAATGCATTATTTTTGCATCATATTAAATATAATAAGATGTGGTACAGAGTCTTCTGCAGATACCTGTGCAAAACTGATAGAAGAATCTTTCACTCTGTTGACAGTTATTTGTAGACTGCAGCAATTTTTGTGAAGTAGGTTACTATCTTCCTTGACATATATTCCTAAACATATGAATACATAGGTTGACATGCATTCCCAGAGAGAGTGCGTATGAGGTTTGGAAGAAGGAGGAAGGAGACTATTGGGGAGCTATTGCAAATTACATAATATTGTAACTAACCTAAATATGTTCTTGGAAAGAACCCTGAAGTGAATATTTTGGTAAAGCAAAAAATGTTTCTGTAATTTTTTGAAACTGTTTGTCAAAACCTATCAAGAACTACGTAGAGTCTGAGATTTACCCTTCTTGCCAGCTAACAGGTTGCAAGGTAACCGGTTTCCTCGATGCTGATGGAAGAACAGACACTCCTGGTTCAGAGACAAAGGGTTTTATTAGTCATGGCCCTGAACCGCAAGCAACATGAGCTTCATGCTCACATACATTTCTCTTCCCTCAGATCCCATGGAGGCAATGCAGAAGGGCACAGGGGGATACTGTACACACAGTAGGCTGGTGTCACAGAACCCAAGTTCTTTATAAAGAAGTGAAAGCAAACTTTCCCAGTGTTGGCCAAAGAGGAATATATACTGGACAGTAAACAAATCTACTCTGCTGTGGAGACAGAAGTACCTGTGTCTTCCGAGGCTATATAAACATCCTTAAGAAGACAGGCAGTGCTTCTGGTTACAAGATGTGCAGAAGAATGAGCAATCCAGGGAATATTCTCAGAGCAGTACATGCCTCTTGGAACACACAACAAAAGCCAAGTCTCTAGGAGAAGAATCAGGCTGCAAGTATAAGGAACGAAAAGGAGACCAGGAAATCTCTATCTGGAGCAAGTTAGGAAGGAAGAAAGCATGGAATAAGACAAAGTTAGAGAAAGAAGCAAGAGATGGATTATGTTGGGAATTTTAATCCATGGAAAGAAAGCAGGATTTATACTGAAGACAAAAGGGAATCACTGAGTGTTTTCAAGCAAGGGAGGATCACACTCAGCAATGTAATTTATATTTTTTAAATATTACATCTTAAAATATTACAAGTATCGGCCAACATGTACAAAGTTTCAGTTCAAGATCAATAAGCCCTAGAGATCTAGTATACAGCATAGGGTCTATAGTTAACACTACTGTATAGTGTATACAATGCTTAACACTACTGTATAGTTTAAATCTTATTTAAAATTTTGCTAAGAGAGAAGATTTTATGTTAAGTGTTTTTATCACAAAATAATAAATACAAAAGGTGGGAGGAAGTAATGGGAAAAGATATTGCATTGGCTGCTGTGTTGGGAATCCAAGAACAGGAAGAGCAGCAAGCAGATCAGTTATAAAAGGAAAAAAGACTATGGAGACAAGGACTAGCATGGCTGTGTGGGTGGTGGAAAGATGGGATCAAAGTCTGTATCAAGTCTGAAGGTAGAGGGGCTTCCCTGGTGGTGCAGTGGGTGAGAACCTGCCTGCCAATGCAGGGGACACGGGTTTGAGCCCTGGTCCAGGAAGATCCCACTAAACCCGTGCTCCACAAGTACTGAGCCCGTGCTCCACAAGTACTGAGCCCGTGCGCCACAACTACTGAGCCCGCGTGCCACAACTACTGAAGCCCGTGCGCCTACAGCCCGTGCTCTGCAACAAGAGAAGCCACCACAATGAGAAGCCCGCACACCGCAACGAAGAGTAGCCCCCGCTCGCTGCAACTAGAGAAAGCCCGCACGCAGCAATGAAGACCCAACGCAGCCAAAAATAAATAAATTAAATAAATAAATTTTTAAAAATTAAAAAAATAACTTTGAAGATAGAAACGATAAACATTAGTGATGACTTTCGTGTGAAGCACTGACTAAGAGGAATAAATCAATAATGGTGCTTAGTTTTTTGCCTTGACAAAGTATCATAAATGATGACGACTTCGATTTGAGTGAGGGAAAGAACAAGGATTTTGGAGGGGATGGTGGGAATTAAGAGCTCTATTTTGAAAATATTAAGTTGGGGATCCTCACTGTGCTTTTTAGGGAAGATTATTAGAGGGACAGTTGGAAGCATCAGATAGATCAGGGGCTAGATTTGGGCAGAAGATATGTATCTACTGGGAAAGCATAAGTAATATAATATGTAAAGATGTAGAAATAGCTGAGGACACTCTATACAGAAAAGAATAGAGAAGGGAACGCTTTGGCAAGGAGATCGACCTGACCAGCTAGGATAGAATAGAAGGAAGGAAAGACAAAGGAGCAAGAGAAGAGACCACAAATTAGGTAGATGGATGTGCAAAATAGCATGTTGTCATGGAAACGGAGAAGAGAATATTTCAAATACCTGTGTCACAAGCTTCTGAGAAGTCAGGTAACACAAAGATATAGATGTGCCCCTTGGATTTAGTAACATGGAGTTTTCTGATTACCTGAACAAGAATGGTTTCACTGGAAGCCAAAGCCAAATTAAAACTTGATTTAATAGTTCCCACCACCAGAAGACATTATAATTATGTGACACGATAGAGGTATTAGCTAATGCTACAATGGCAATCATATTGCAATATAAATGTATCAGATCAATATGTTCACCTTGAACTTATACAATGTTATATGTCAATTATACCTCAATTTTTAAAAGTGAGAAATTTGGTAAAGTTTAAAAATGAGCATTCAGTCATTCAAGGGCATTTCCATTTAACACATTATAGAATATTGCTTATTATGCTATAATCCTATCTACTTTATCAGTAAACTAAGAGATCTTGGAGAACAGAGGCAGTGCCTTTCACCTTGGTATCCAGGGATGTGTAATATGCATTTAACACAGAATTAAAATAAACTGAAAAAAAGAGCAGATTGAGGAGAAAATGATAAGTACTTAGGTGCGGACTGAAGAATGATAAGCATAGATGACTCCTTTCTGGGGATCTGCTCTGACACATGACAGAGATACAGGGCTAGAGGAGTGTATGAGGTCAAAGAATTTGTTTTTAAGGGGAGATGGTGGAGCATATTTTATATTATTGGGAAAGAACCAAAAAAGGCTGTGATGCTGAGACCCAAAACGGAGGTCAGTCTTTGGAAAGGCAAAGAGGGCAAGTGGGGAAATGTATGTTCCAAGGGCTCAAAGGCAATTCTTCCACAAAATAGAAGGGTAAATGTAAAATCTGTGCATAGGGGAAATCATATTTGTATATTTGGCATAAAGAGAGAGGAGTTCTACCCTAATGAAACTTCTATTTTCTCAATGAACTATTGTTCCTCATGTTTCTTCTTAACAAAGTGCCTTATTTTCTCAGTGTAAGACGGAGGTCAGGAGTTGAATGTAGAGATGAGGGAGATATTGGGACAGGTTGGAGGATCGAGAAAAGAGGAAAAAGATAGGAAAAATGAACCTACTAGCAAGAGTAGCTCTTTTAGAAGGCTATGACTTTGTTCCTAAAGAATGAACATGAGGGACTTCCCTGGTGGTCCAGTGGTTAAGACGCCACGCTTCCACTGCAGGGGGCACAGGTTCGATCCCTGGTTGGGGAACTAAGGTCTCGCGTGCCAAAAAAAAAAAAAAAGAATGAACATGATTCTAAGAAGGCTGTGAGTAGTAGAGAGTACAAAGAGAGCATGGTTCAAAGTGAGGAGTAATTAGGAGGAGAGCTTGATAATACAGGTTGTGTTCACAAGCCTGGCTACACTATGTTAGGTGCCTAATGTGTATTATTTTAATTCTCAAAAATCATGAGGCTGTATTATAGCTATATACAACCATGTAGAGAAGACCAAAAGGAAACATATAAAATAGTTTGTAACTTATTTAAGGATAGTGGGATTACATATTTCCCCATCTATTTTTCAACTATTCTGCACTATTTTCTTAATGCTTTAATAATATAAATGTTAATTCATAGTATTAAAAAAATCATCAGGAAGGTATGATTTTCCCATTTTACAGTTGAAAAGACCAAGGCTCAGAGATGTAACACAGTTTTCTTAAGGTTAACCACGACCAATAAGTAGCAGAGTTTGGATTCACGATCAAGTCTGAATCCTAAACTCATGTTCTTCTCCCAGCAGTGGAGAGCATTAGAGACCTTATTCAAGGAAGGTATGTGAAGAGATCTCTGTTTCAGGAAGACAATTTTTGTAAAAGTGTGGCTAAATTGGAGGAACAGAGACAAGAGGTAGCAACGAGCTTGGAGAGTATTGCAATTGGCCAGGTACTTGATCAAGGCATAAAGGGAAAGGATATCCTGATGGAAGGGTAGAGACTAGAGACCCATAGGTATGTTAAGTAGGTATTGAGGTGATAGACCCAACATCTACCTAATCATTTCCTCTCCACCAATTTACTTCTATTCTGCTATGGATGGCTTTAAAAAGGAGACAGTGTCATTTTTCTCTCCCTTTCCTTTTCACCTTCTCCCCCAACTTCAGAGTAATTGGGGAGGAGGGAAGAGGAGGGCGGTGGGGAGGGATAGGAGGAGAGGACTTGCCAGGCACTAAGGCAAGCTCAGTCACGCTGTCCCAGGAAGTTTCAGGAATAGGTTAGCATGAGTGACCTGGAGTGATTCTAAGCTCTAGAAGGGAGATGCTGGCGCCCCAGGACGCTGGCAAGACAACTGCACTTCAAAACCATCCTCCTCATGGGCTTGTTTTGCTTGAAAAACACATTCCCCGTTCACTTTGTGTGTGTATGTGAGGACTATGGAAAACTGAAGAGAACACTATTTGAAAACAAATGATCCAATATTACTTTAAAACCAATTGCCTTATGTGGGCATATTCTCAATCTTCTCCACATGTTTGTAATAAGCAGAAACGTTTTCCTAACAGGTGCAGTTGCCACAATGAATGTCACAGCGGGCACACGAGGTGTTTTATCTACAGTTGGGTCATTGAAGCAAAGTGCAGAATAATGAAAATATATGCCTGCTCAGATGTCTTCAGAACAAATCATTTGCCCGATGGTAACTGATTCTCACTGAGGGCAGGGGAACACAAGGAAAGTGCTGTGACTCACTCCATATTTCTGTTGCCACCCATATAGCTATTCCACAGAGTATAAATAAAATGTGAATTTGTCTTGGGGCAGTATATAATTTCATGTAATTTTTCTGCCTCGGGTTTTCTGTTATTCCTTTTTCACACAACAGCTTTCTTTGATTTTTTTTTTTTTAATGTGCCATGTAGTATACATTTGTTTCTCTTTTTTCCCCTCATTGTGTGAAGGAATATCCCTGAACAGATGTTGTGTGAAAATTGCCAAACTCATTTTGCATTTGATGTGCCATGTTCAAAGCTACTTTTTGGAGAACACATTGGAGGAATGTACTCCTTGTTGTGTACTGTACATTTAATAGCAGGAAGGCAGCTGGAAATGCATTGTAACACAGCTCTTGAAAACAGCAGTGTCCTTGAGCACTCCGAGACAGGCAGAAGGAAAAATCTGGCAACAGAATGAGACACAAAGCTTGCATTTACAAGTTTGTTAACGACTAAGCATAATATTACATATTTTTTAAAAGATATCCATAGTAAAGAAATGCTCAGGGCAGGGAGGATTTTAACAACTCAAGGAGGCAGTTTCAAAGCATTAAAAATTAGAAAAAGTGCAGGGAAAAAATAAACAACAAACAATTAGTAGCAATATTTCCCCTAAAACCAGTTGGCAGTGAAACTTCATAGGTTAGGTCCTCACCCTCTTAAACACAAACACACAAATACATACACACACACACACACATACACCATTTTCCTCCTACCTAAGCTGATATTTGATACTCAAAGCTGTGATAAGAATTAACTGAACTTAACCATTGTATAAACAGCTTATACATTGGTTTTTATTCTCTGTAGTGAAAAGCAGGAGAATAAAATGGAGCCATGTTGAAACACAGCCTATCCTTAAAAGGAGACCCTGCCAGCCTGGCCATTTTTAACCTGGAAGATGCTGACATGATGAATAGAGATGGGAGATATAGGGCTAGATTAAGGGTACCTACAGGTTTTATGGGGAAATGTATTATACACACAGGGAACTGAAAACATTGGAATAAAAGGAGATGATTACAGAATGCTTTTGAGAGAGAACTAATGGTACTCCAAAAGTACTGAAATGGTATAAATGTGCACTATAATAGTTTGCTAAGGCTCCCATTACAAAGTATTACAGACTGACTGGCTTAAACAACAGAAATCCATTTCCTCACAGTCCTCTAGTCTGAAAGTTCAAAATCAAGATGTCAGCGAGGTTGGTTTCACTTTGAGATCTCTCTCCTTAGCTTGTAGATGGCCATCTTTTCCCTGTCTTCACATGGTCTACCTTCTGTGCTGTATCTGCGTCCTAATCTCCTCTTCTTAAAAGAACACTGATTACACTGGATTAGGACCCACCACCAAGAACCTCATTTAGCCTTAATTACCTCTTTAAAGACCTTATCAGTCACATTCTAAGGTACTAGTGGTTAGGGCTTCAACACATTAATTTTATTTTATTTTTTTTTAGATTTTGTATCATTTTTATTATAGAAAGATAGAAACTCTGACTGGTATAAAAATTATACAAGTTTCCTGTGGACACTACCACTCCCTGTCATTATCAGAAGGTAAAAAAGTCTTCTTGGATCTCCTACGTGTCATCAGGAAGTAATTTTTTGAATAAGAATGATACCTGTACCTAGAGTCTGTCATACAGAGCTAAGCAAGGCAGAAAGAGAAAAACAAATACCGTACACCAACACACATATATATATGGAATCTAAAAAAGAAAAAAAAAGGTTCTGAAGAACCTAGGGGCAGGACAGGAATAAAGACACAGACGCAGAGAATGGACTTGAGGACAGGGGGAGGGGGAAGGGTAAGGTGAGATGAAGTGAGAGAGTGGCATGGACATATATACACTACCAAATGTAAAATAGACAGCTAGTGGGAAGCAGCTGCATAGCACAGGGAGATCAGCTCGGTGCTTTGTGACCACCTAGAGGGGTGGGATAGAGAGGATGAGAGGGAGATGCAAGAGAGAGGAGAGGATATATGTATATGTATAGCTGATTCACTTTGTTATAAGGCAGAAATTAACACACCATTGTAAAGCATTTATACTCCAGTAAAGATGTTAAAAAAAAAAAGAATGATATCTGTTGAGTTTAATGAACTGGGGTTCATTTTAATGCATTTAAAGTTAAAAAGAAAACTTAGATGTAATAACTTACAGAAATCTGACATGTGTTGGCATTTCTCTGAGTAGCATTAGAAGAACTTGATTTTTGACTTGTAAATTTTCCATCTCTGGTCAAATTCAACAAAAAATGTTGTGTTTTTTTTCCCCCCCAAGTCATTCCACAAGTATTTATTTGCCTACAGTGTTTCCAGCAAAGAGGATACAACAGTTAACAAACCTAAGACCCTGCTTTCATGAAGCTTATATTCTGGGGAGATGTAGGGGATGTGAGCCTTAAACACACAAGTAGTTGTGTGGTGTAACAGGGATAAGGGTGTGAAGAGAAGTGAGGTGAGGCAAGGGGACAGAAAGAGAGGAGGTGGATGGAGGGAAGGGGTCTTTCTATTTTATAAAGGAGGTCAGGGAAGCTACTTTATAAGGTGAGATGTGAACAAAGACTGAAAGGAAGGGAGAGACATGATGCTAAGGCCATGGTCCAGAGCATGATCCAAATACAAGGCCATGCCCAGCGGGGTGCTCAGGAACAGCAGGGGGTCTGGAGAGGGGGATGAGGGAGCCAGGAGAGATGAGGTCTGAGAAGTGGTCGTGGGAATTCTGGTGACATGGGGCTTATGAGTTGTGGTAAGAATTGGCCTTTTATTGACTGAGAGAGCAAGCTCCTGAAGGGTTCCATCTGACTTATATTTTTATTTATTATTTATTTATTTTAGACTTAATTGATCATATATTTTTATCATGCATCAGTCTTTTGCAAACATAAAAAGGAAAATGTGGACCAACCAAACTGGTAAGGCTTTTCCTAAAGCTTCTTTGTATTCTTTTTTTTTTTAAATATCTCTCTTAATTCTTTTTTGATACAGCAGATTCTTATTAGTCATCAATTTTATACACATCAGTGTATACATGGCAATCCCAATCGCCCAATTCAGCACACCACCCCTAAACCCCGCCGCTTTCCCCCCTTGGTGTCCATACATTTGTTCTCTACATCTGTGTCTCAAACCCTGCCCTGCAAACCTGTTCATCTGTACCATTTTTCTAGGTTCCACATATATGCGTTAATATACGATATTTGTTTTTCTCTTTCTGACTTAGTTCACTCTGTATGACCGTCTCCAGATCCATCCACGTCTCAACAAATGACCCAATTTTGTTCCTTTTTATGGCTGAGTAATATTCCATTGTATATATGTACCACATCTTCTTTATCCATTCGCCTGTTGATGGGCATTTACATTGCTTCCATGACCTGGCTATTGTAAATAGAGCTGCAGTGAACATTGGGGTGCATGTGTCTTTTTCAGTTATGGTTTTCTCAGGGTATATGCCCAGTAGTGGGATTACCGGATCATATGGTAATTCTATTTTTAGTTTTTAAGGAACCTCCATACTGCTCTCCATAGTGGCTGTATCAATTTACATTCCCACCAACAGTGCAAGAGGGTACCCTTTTCTCCACACTCTCTCCAGAATTTGTCGTTTGTAGGTTTTCTGATGATGCCCATTCTAACCGGTGTGAGGTGATACCTCATTGTAGTTTTGATTTGCATTTCTCTAATAATTAGTGACGTTGAGCATCTTTTCATGTGCTTCGTGGCCGTCTGTATGTCTTCTTTGGAGAAATGTCTATTTAGGTCTTCTGCCCATTTTTGGATTGGGGTGTTTGTTTCTTTGATATTGAGCTGAATGAGCTGTTTATATATTTTAGAGATTAATCCTTTGTCCATTGATTCATTTGCAAATATTTTCTCCCATTCTGAGGGTTGTCTTTTCGTCTTGTTTATGGTTTCCTTTGCTGTGCAAAAGTTTTGAAGTTTCATTAGGTCCCATTTGTTTATTTTTGTATTTATTTCCATTACTCTAGGAGGTGGATCAAAAAAGCTCTTGCTGTGATTTATGTCAAAGAGTGTTCTTCCTATGTTTTCCTCTAAGAGTTTTATAGTGTCTGGTCTTACATTTAGGTCTCGAATCCATTTTGAGTTTATTTTTGTGTATGGTGTTAGGGAGTGTTCTAATTTCATTCTTTTACATGTAGCTGTCCAGTTTTCCCAGCACCACTTATTGAAGAGACTGTCTATTCTCCATTGTGTATGTATCCTTACCTCTTTTGTCATAGATTGGTTGACCATAGGTGTGTGGGTTTATCACTGGGCTTTCTATCTTGTTCCATTGATCTATGTTTCTGTTTTTGTGCCAGTACCATATTGTCTTGATTACTGTAGCTTTGTAGTATAGTCTGAAGTCAGGGAGCCTGATTCCCCCAGCTCCGTTTTTTTCCCTCAAGACTGCTTTGGCTATTCGGGGTCTTTTGTGTCTCCAAACAAATTTTAAGATATTTTGTTCTAGTTCTGTAAAAAATGCCATTGATAATTTGATAGGGATTGCATTGAATCTGTAGATTGCTTTGAGTAGTATAGTCATTATCACAATATTGATTCTTCCAATCCAAGAACATGGTATATCTCTCCATCTATTGGTATCATCTTTAACTTCTTTCATGAGTGTCCTGATGTTTTCTGCATACAGGTCTTTTCTCTCCCTAGGTAGGTTATTTCCTAGGTATTTTAATCCTTTTGTTGCAATGGTAAATGGGAGTGTTTCCTTAATTTCTCTTTCAGATTTTTCATCATTAGTGTATAGGAATGCAAGAGATTTCTGTGCATTAATTTTGTATCCTGCAACTTTACCAGATTCATTGATTAGCTCTAGTATTTTTCTGGTGGCATCTTTAGGATTCTCTATGTATAGTATCATGTCATCTACAAACAGTGACAGTTTTACTTCTTTTCCAATTTGGGTTTTATACTTCAATTTGTTAATATGGTGTATCACATTTATTGATTTGCATATATTGAAGGATCCTTGCATTCCTGGGATAAACCTCACTTGATCAGGCTGTATGACCCTTTTATTGTGCTGTTGGATTCTCTTTGTTAATGTTTTGTTGAGGATTTTTGCATCTATGTTCATCAGTGATATTCACCAGTAGTTTTCTTTCTTTGTGACATCTTTGTGTGGTTTTGGTATCAGGGTGATGGTGGCCACACAGAATGAGTTTGGGAGTGTTCCATCCTCTGCAATATTTTGGAAGAGTTTGAGAAGGATAGGTGTTAGCTCTTCTCTAAATGTTTGATAGAATTCACCTGTGAAGCCATCTGGTCCTGGACTTTTGCTTGTTGGAAGATTTTTAATCACAGTTTCAATTTCATTACTTGTGATTGTTCTGTTCATATTTTCTATTTTTTCCTGGTTCAGTCTTGGAAGGTTATACCTTTCTAAGAATTTGTCCATTTCTTCCAGGTTGTCCATTTTATTGGCATAGAGTTGCTTGTAGTAGTCTCTTAGGATGCTTTGTATTTCTGTGGTGTCTGTTGTAACTTCTCCTTTTTCATTTCTAATTTTATTGATTTGAGTGCTCTCCCTCTTTTTCTTGATGAGTCTGGCTAATGGTTTCTCAATTTTATCTTCTCAAAGAACCAGCTTTTAGTTTTATTGATCTTTGCTATTGTTTTCTTTGTTTCTATTTCATTTATTTCTGCTCTGATCTTTATGATTTCTTTCTTTCTGCTAACTTTGGGTTTTGTTTGTTCTTCTTTCTCTAGTTCCTTAGGTGTAAGGTTAGATTGTTTATTTGAGATTCTTCTTGTTTCTTGAGGTAGGCTTGTATAGCTATAAACTTCCCTCTTAGAACTGCTTTTGCTGCATCCCGTAGGTTTTGGATTGTCGTGTTTTCATTGTCATTTGTCTCTAGGTATTTTTTGATTTCCTCTTTGATTTCTTCAGTGATCTCTTGGTTATTTAGTAACATATTGTTTAGCCTCCATGTGTTTGTGTTTTTTATGTTTTTTTTCCCTTTAATTCATTTCTAATCTCAAAGCGTTGTGGTCAGAAAAGATGCTTGATATGATTTCAATTTTCTTAAATTTACTGAGGCTTGATTTGTGACCCAAGATGTGATCTATCCTGGAGAATGTTCCTTGTGCACTTGAGAAGAAAGTGTAATCTGCTGTTTGGGGATGGAATGTCCTATAATTATCAACTAAATCTATCTGGTCTATTGTGTCATTTAAAACTTCTGTTTCTTTATATATTTTCATTTTGGATGATCTGTCCATTGGTGTAAGTGAGGTATTAAAGTCCCCCACTATTATTGTGTTACTGTCGATTTCCTCTTTTATAGCTGTTAGCAGTTGCCTTATGTATTGAGGTGCTCCTGTGTTGGGTGCACCCAAACATATATAATTATATATTTATAATTGTTATATCTTCTTCTTGGATTGATCCCTTGATCATTATGTAGTGTCTTTCCTTGTCTCTTGTAGCATTCTTTATTTTAAAGTCTATTTCATCTGATATGAGTATTGCTACTCCAGCTCTCTTTTGATATCCATTTGCATGGAATATCTTTTTCCATCCCCTCACTTTCAGTCTGTATGTGTCCCTAGGTCTGAAGTAGGTCTCTTGTAGACAGCATATATATGGGTTTGTTTTTGTATCCATTCAGCAAGCCTGTGTCTTTTGGTAGGAGCATTTAATCCATTCATGTTTAAGGTAATTATTGATATGTATGTTCCTATTACCATTTTCTTAATTGTTTTGGGTTTGTTTTTATAGGTCCTTCCTTCTCTTGTGTTTCCCACTTAGAGAAGTTCCTTTAGCATTTGTTGTAGAGCTGGTTTGGTGGTGCTGAATTCTCTTAGCTTCTGCTTGTCTGTAAAGCTTTTGATTTCTCCATCGAATCTGAATGAGATCCTTGCTGGGTAGAGTAATCTTGGTTGTAGGTTCTCCCCTTTCATCACTTTAAATATGTCCTGCTACTCCCTTCTGGCTTGTAGAGTTTCTGCTGAGAAATCAGCTGTTAACCTTATGGGAGTTCCCTTGTATGTTTTTCCCTTGCTGCTTTCAACAATTTTTCTTTGCCTTTAATTTTTGCCAATTTGATTACTATGTGTCTCAGCGTGTTTCTCCTTGGATTTATCCTGTATGGGACTCTCTGCGCTTCCTGGACTTGGGTGGTTATTTCCTTTTCCTTGTTAGGGAAGTTTTTGACTATAATTTCTTCAAATATTTTCTTGGGTCCTTTCTCTCTGTCTCTTCTCCTTCTGGGACCCCTATAATGCAAATGTTGTTGCATTTAATGTTGTCCCAGAGGTCTCTTAGGCTGTCTTCATTTCTTTTCATTCTTTTTTCTTTATTCTGTTCTGCAGCAGTGAATTCCACCATTCTATCTTCCAGGTCACTTATCTGTTCTTCTGCCTCAGTTATTCTGCTGTTGATTCCTTCCAGTGTATTTTTCATTTCAGTTATTGTATTGTTCATCTCTGTTTGTTTGTTCTTTAATTCTTCTATGTTTTTGTTAAACATATCTTGCATCTTCTCGATCTTTGCCTCCATTCTTTTTCCGAGGTCCTGGATCATCTTCACTATCATTATTCTGAATTCTTTTTCTGGAAGGTTGCCTATCTCCACTTCATTTAGTTGTTTTTCTGGGGTTTTATCTTGTTCCTTCATCTGGCACATAGCCCTCTGCCTTTTCATCTTGTCTATCTTTCTGTGAATGTGGTTTTTGTTCCACAGGCTGCAGGATTGTAGTTCTTCTTGCTTCTGCTGTCTGCCCTCTGGTGGATGAGGCTATCTAAGAGGCTTGAGCAAGCTTCCTCTAACATATGAATTTTGGAGAGACACAATTCAGCCTATAACGTGTACCAAATGAACTGACGTCACACTGAACACTTGTTACTGTAAAGAACTGACATGCCTGTTCCTTGTCTCCAAGGAGCTTACAAATGAGTGTGACATATAGTGCCTATAGATCCCTATAATAAAGTATCCTTCACAGAGCACTAGAACATACATGTTAAAGGACTACAAATGATTGAATAACCAAGTCGATGAAATCAAAGGAGACACACAGAACATGTGACATTTGATCTGTGACTTGAAACATGATCAGGAATTCACTAAAAAGAGAGGTATTATGAAGACTATGTCCGAGGGGACCATGGCAGCCTGGCAAAGGCATAGACATTTCAGAGAGACTTAGTTAAGGCTTAAGATATCCCCAGGCACAAGCAGTGAATTAGTACAAATGTCATTAAAACTGCAACCTCTAAGACACATAATATATTCCAGGAAATGAAGGGAAACCCTATATTATGTATAAAATTCAACTTTAAGATTGGGTTTTCATGGATTTTTGTACCAAGCTATTGCTCCAACCTTGGAGTCTTAAAACAGTATTCAAAATTTGACATTGGGAATTCCTGATCCCCCAGGAGCTTGGAAGAGAGATGCATTTAAATCCGAATTAGGGGGCTTCCCTGGTGGGACAGTGGTTGAGAATCTGCCTGCCGATGCAGGGGACACGGGTTCGAGCCCTGGTCTGGGAAGATCCCACATGCCGCGGCGCAACTAGGCCCGTGAACCACAACTGCTGAGCCTGCGCGTCTGGAGCCTGTGCTCCACAACAAGAGAGGCCGCAATAATGAGAGGCCCGCGCACCGCGATGAAGAGTGGCCCGCACTTGCCGCAACTAGAGAAAGCCCTCGCACAGAAACGAAGACCCAACACAGCCATAAATAAAATAAAATAAATAAATAAAATAAATTTTTTTTAAAAAATCCGAATTAGGATACAAGCTAAAACAATCACACATAAGTGGGAAGGTGGCTTTATGTACACAATGGACTTATCTACCAGGGACTGTCATCACATTTAGATGCGGTTCAGGTATTTTTGTGACATTTTCTCTCTCATTCATCTTAGAAAACTCAAGATTTGACTGCCTCATTAACCAGAAAGATAATTCTTTTAGTAGGAATGGTGGATATGACCATCTTATGTGACTGTGTACATTTTGTAAAATCATCAACTAAGGACATACTCATCTTTTTAGGTTAATCTATAACAACTCAGTTTATTTCTCTGGCCAAGGTCAATCACACAGTCCTTGGAATACTATTGATGTAGCTTAAATGGAATTCACAGAAGTGGAAAAGAATAAGCTTCCTGTTGATATGTCATGTACATCTGATTCCTGACTTAACAGTGCTCATTAATTCACACATTCTAGCTCAATCTCTCAAAAACCACAGTATTTATTTGTAGCACACCTTGTGTTGTAACACCCTGAAAAACAAAAAAACCTGGTTACTAATTCTAGACAAGGAGCTACCTAATTATTTGTCTATTCTGAGGTGTGCAATCCCTAATTGTGTGCCTATCTTGTATCCATTCAATCCATGGATAATAATAACTAGAAAGATCTTCTCGCCAGAACTCTGTGAGGTGACAAATAATAGGTTGAGAATAATTGAGACCACCGTGCCCACAAAGATTCAAGCACAACAAACCAATAAGGATATACAATAGATTCTATTATTCTCCATGTCTCTTTTAAAAAATACTGTGGCTAAGGAAAAAGTTTTGATGCTGGGTGTCCTCTGTTTTCCCAGTCCCAAGCCATCTAAGTGAGATACAAGCTTCTTGCTTCAGAACCTTTTACTGAAGTCTTAGATTTTGCAGATGTACTTGCTCAAGATGTAACTCTTGATTATTGGGTGTCTATCAGCTGATTTTTTCAGGATAGCTTGTTTTCATTTAGTAAACTCAGCAAACTAATACATGTGACGGTATGGTACCGTGGTGCTCTTTCTCTCACCCAGCCCAGTGGACCTGGGTCTCCTAGACCTGGCAACAAGGTTAGAAAAGCAAAGAATAAGAGAGAGTTGTAGCAATGAGGGGCAAAGGATGACAGTTGCTGAAAATCATCTTTAAGATCTGACATTTTCTATGTGCCTCATTAAACATGTCACCGGAAGTATACCACAACTTCAGTGTTTAAATGTCTTGCCCAAAGTGAAGGGTCTATCTCAGCACTAAGGCTTAGTATACATTGTATTCAGCAAGCACAGACTGATTTTCTTTAACTTTAGATATAAATTATGATGACTTACATAAAAAGAAGCATTCCAAATATTTTTTAATGTTAGCAGAAAATCCTACCATCACCTAGCTAGTCTCTAATTGTCCAAACACAGGACATTTTAAAATGCTAACAATATTAACGGTATTTCGAATGCAATATAAATACTGTACACACATGTATATGCACACAGGTAATTATGTATTTTAAACAGTAACAATAGTTATTTTATTGATCAGAAGAATAATGTTACCTTGCTAATTAACCAATTTCCAGAAATATGGGGATTTTATTTTTTTCATTTACAATGTTACTAAAAATGATTAGAGATTAGTGCTACTTAACCACTAAGTAGTCAAATCAACTATTTGAGAACATGGAATAGAAAATGTAATAACATCCCAACTACCTGTGTAAATGGTTTTCTGATTTGTGCTATTATCCATTTTTTGCACTCATTATTCTAAAGTTGCATTTTCACTTAAAAAAAAAAAAGAAGAAAAATGTGCAAACGGGTAAGCTGAATTAAAGGAATGATGCGATTGGGAAAGTTTCTAGTTGCTAGGGAAACCAGATTCTTTGTATGCCTATTTAAATGGCCTTTTTCTTGGTAAACTGAGACTGCTCTTGTGACATTTAGTAAAAAATAAAAGTTGAAATTATAATAGGTAAATACACATGTATTAAATAAATAGTACAAAGTTGTACTTACAAGCTATGAGCATTTATATTCAGTCAGCACATTGATTAAATTATCTCATTGTTATTCATAAAGATAATACTAGTGGGCATAGCAGATAATACTAGAGGGCATAGTAGATCATACTAGTGGGCAAAGATAATGCTACTGAGCACAGCTGAAAATATCAAAGCATTATTAGATGTTATTTTATATCAAAAATGGGTAGGGCTTCCCTGGTGGCGCAGTGGTTGAGAATCTGCCTGCCAATGCAGGGGACACGAGCTCGAGCCCTGGTCTGGGAAGATCCCACATGCCGTGGAGCAACTAGGCCCGTGAGCCACAACTACTGAGCCTGCGCGTCTGGAGCCTGTGCTCCGCAACAAGAGATGCCCGCGCACCGCGATGAAGAGTGGCCCCCGCTTGCCACAACTAGAGAAAGCCCTCGCACAGAAACGAAGACCCAACACAGCCATAAATAAATAAATAAATAAATAAAATTTTTTAAAAAATGGGTAAAATTTATTTTTTTCAAATGGCAAATATTTCTGGGTACCTATTGTGTGAGGGCACAGAATTAACTGTGATGCTCATGATTAATATTGCATTTTACAGGACCTTCTTTACACCAGCTACTCACTACCCAATAAAGTACAACATAGAAGAATTCAGGGCCATATAAAACCATTATGGGCATCGCCCCTTAAAGCACAGTTAGCTGTTGTCATCCCTATTTTACAAGCAGGAAAGCAGATGGTCAGAAGGATTAAATACCTTAACTAAGGGTCCCTCTAATCATTTTATGTATTTTAGATATTTTTGCAACTAGACTGTACGACTTTGGAGAGTATGAAGAATGACTTACACTGAAAAAAAAACAAGAAAAGACATCGCAATAATATTCAACAATTTGTTGCCGTTATAGTTATGACGCAAGTTGTGGCTTCTGATAGTATGTCTCCTCTGACGGTTGCATCACAGATTCAGTCTTGTCCATTCAAGACTGGAATTAGCCATGATCTGGTGCTTCTTCTCCTCCCTTAATTCCCTTCACATTTCCTATCCACTTTGTCTAGCTCATCCTGTTTGATCTGAATACATAACTAACACGTATCATCATTTGCTATACTTTTATGCTTCAGACTTTTACTTATTAAAAGGAATTGCAGAGTTTCACATTACACAGGTCTGCTCTCAGAAGTTTGAAGCAATAAATAATTCCCTCCTAGTGTTCTCTCCCCTTTTGCCCTAAGATTCTTCATTCTCAGGGTGCTGCGTCTTCTGCCTGATCCATAAAATGCTCTCCAAGCCAAGGATGGACTTCACTTGAATTCTTCACCTGAGATAAGTGTTGTTTACATTGATAATTTGGGTTTTCTTGTGAAGAAAAAAGCTTTGTATGATTTGAAGATCATTATTGTTGTTACACTCTATTCAAATGAAGTCTTACAATTATCAAATTAGATTTGGGGGAAGAAAGTAAAGGTCAGTCCATTTAGAACAGAGGTATTTGGGTCTGTTTGAATGACTTAAGTTTCGGCTCAAATGGACCAAGGTTCTAGTATATTAGATCTCTAGAGCTTATTTACTAATTATCACTACAATACAATCATACTACAACATACAAATGTATCTAATTAAAATGTTGTGCACCTTAACTTTGTACAATGTTAAATGTCAAATATATTTCAATTAAAAATAATAAATAAAAATTTTTAAATTTCTTCTGTGTGAAGGGTAAATTGTTTCTATCTGAGAAAAAAGAAAAGACTAGAGAAAAGAAAACAAAAAGAAAAAAGAGAAGAAAGTAATAAATAAGAAAGCCAGTGGTAGGTCATTCATACAGTGAAAAAATTGGCCTTATGTGGTAGAATTATTTCTCTCTTTTTGCTGTGTGACTTGTCAAGAATAAAAGGAGTTGTGAACAAGGAACTTGAAGGAAAAGAGAGAAACCTTTCTAAGAATAACTTGTAATCAGGAAATTGTCATGTTTTTTCTCCATGAGTGGAAGGATTTGGCACACTGAAATATTATTCTGGCATGCAGAAGGATTTGACAAAGAATTTGACAATTCAGGGTGAGCTGATACCTTCAAACTGGGGAGGAAAATGAAGAAAATTAAATTCTATAAACCAGTAATTACTTAAAATATAATTTGCAATAGTAGTGTATTTTAAACATGTTTTCCCTTCTGCATAATTTTCTGTAACTGATTCATTCTTCTTATAACTGCAGTATTTTCATACTATGCTCATTTCTTAAATAAAGAATTATGATATGTTTTTCCAAACAATAATTAAGCAGTTAATTATTACGTTTCAGTTAGTTACTATGGGAGTGTAGTTGCTATACCAGGATGTTATGGTAAAAAATGTGTCGTCCAACCACCCAATAGCAAACCCTAATTATGGAACAATCAGAGTGGCATAAACTGCCTTAGGGGTACCAATGATTCAAATTCAAGACTGGGAAGTAAAAACAAACATTACACGGATCAAGTTCTGTTCTAAAGCTGAAAATGTATATGGTAAAGAAAAATTGCTGTGCAGTACCTAAAAGCAGCAGAAGTACTGAGCATTCCTGGCCTCCAATGATGTCATATTACTGCACCTGGAGCATTTACTTGACCACTACTTGGGCATTTATGTAAATGCTAATATTACTTGAGCATTTACTTGACCTTGACACTTACGGTGTCAAGGTCAAGTTAGGAGAGATGTATTTCTACAGCTATTAACATCTAATTAATGTTCAATGAACTTTGAATTACTTGTAGGAAATATTTTCTCATAAGAAAAAAATACTATTTTTTTTCTTTTTTTTTTAGTGGATGAGTGTGGCACAAGCTATGTGCTAGTAAAACAGAAGACATTTTCTAGATAAAGGTAGCAGATTTAATCATGGACAGATGTTCTATGTCTCAAATATGACATGATACTATGAAAGATACTAGAGAGTTTTGAGGGACAGGTCATGGGTAACCGTAAAATTATTACTGGAGCCTTACAACTTACCTTGTTTAGAATTGTCAAAATCATTGGCAAAGAGTAAAGGTCCTAAGAGCCTTCTGATTATTGAAACATTGCTTTGTGCCTCACACTTTAAAAAGTACCATTTTTTGTGAACCATGAAGTGCTTTACACATAAACTACAATAACAGTAACAACCATCCAAGGATAATTTTTCTTAGTTCACAGATGTGGAAAACTTCCCGAGGTTTTCACATAACTAGGGTCATAGCCATATGCCTGGAGACAGAGATCAATTGTTCATTCTTTCCCCAGAGACCTTATACAATGAGGTCTGGTAAATTCCTTCATGTTCCACATCAATCAACTCCTTGCCTGTAATTTTGTCTTATGGTATTGTAACAGGGAAGAGCCAAATCTGACTACAAGCTGGATCTGTTTCTTTTACTTTAACCTTTGCTTTCCGCTGCTTTTGTTCACTAAAAGGATACTGTCTGTACATAATGGCCTGATCAGGGAACCCTGCCCCCTGCCTGAATGTTAAACCAAAGTGCCTTTGTTCAGGGAAGCATCCGGACCCTGTCCACCTGTGGATGGCTACAGGAAAGAAGGAATTAATGAGGCTGGCCATTCCAGAGGATATTTACAAAACTTATGGCCTTTTTACTTTACTTCCTCATCTCCTCCCCATCTCTGTTCTGTAAAAGAAACTGGCATCCAAACCCCGATAAGATGGGGGTTTTTTTGGAAACATTACTCTGCCATCTTCTCTGTCTGCCAGCTTTCCAAATAAAGCCGTACTCCTTGCCTCTACACCTCGTCTCCCGATTTATTGGCCTGTCCTGTGAAGAGCAGAGCGAGCTTGGACTCGGTAACAGTATCACCGTTAAGTATTAATCATAGTGATCTCTGTTTTCAGGAACCTCCCATCCATCCGCCCAGTATTCTACATCCTCCTGATCTCTCGATCCAGGTTTTTACTGGGAGGTCTGCACCTTTGGTAGAGCTTCTCAGTTCTGGGAGCTCATTTAACTTCTCTAGGAAAGATTATGGTTACTAGTGGAGGGTATAATTCTGTGTCTGTGGAAGTGTACATAGCTGTCTGCTGCTACTCCTACAACTTTCCATTCTGAAGCATATAAATGTTTAGAATGTTTAGTCTCAATTGAGACTAACTAATTTCTGGTGTAGTAACCTAAAAAACTGAGGAACTGGTTATTGCTATGGGAGACTCATAAGAATGTATTATTTATTTTCCATTATTCTGAAAATTAAGTTACCTTGGACAGAAATACTTTGCCACTTGGTGGGATTCTTGAGTTGGTAATAGCATCCTTGGGAATTCATCTGTATCTCCAAGAAAAGTGTCAGGGAGGAAGAAATATCCCTCTGCCCTTCTAGGTTCTTCTGGTTGGTCTAAGAATTAACTTGACATGAAATAGATTAACAAGAGAAAATCAAACAAAATTTTAATACTATGTATACATGGAAGAGACCCAGGAAAACTGAGTAACTCGTCAAAATGGCTGAAACCCATGGATGGACCTAGAGCCTGTCATACAGAGCGAAGTAAGTCAGAAAGAGAAAAACAAATACCGTATGCTAATGCATATACACGGAATCTAAAAAAAACATGGTACTGATGAACCTACTGGTAGGGCTGGAATAAAGAGGATGCAGACGTAGAGAATGGACTTGAGGACATGGGGAGGGGTAAGAGTAAGCTGGGACAAAGTGAGAGAGGGGCATGGATATATATACACTACCAAATGTAAAATAGATAGCTAGTGGGAAGCAGCTGCATAGCACAGGGAGATCAGCTCAGTGCTTTGTGACCACCGAGAGGGGTGGGATAGGGAGGGTGGGAGGGAGACGCAAGAGGGAGGGGATATGGGGATGTATGTATACATATAGCTGATTCACTTTGTTGTACAGCAGAAACTAACACAACACTGTAAAGCAATTATACTCCAATAAAGATGTATAAATATATATATATATATATGTGTGTGTATATATATATATTAATACCACCTTCAGCTAAAAACAAAAGAGGGCGTCGGGGGTAGTGGTCTGGGGCTTCAAAGGAGAGAAAGTCAATTCCTGTGGAGATTAAAAGCAAATGTTTGGTAAACAAATATTTGCTGGGCCTGCAGAGACAATGGGACACAGAGTGGGCTCTGATCTCTAGGCCCTGCTGAGTTTCCCTCACCACACTCAGCCCTATTCTTTGCAGATATCTCTGGTGGTAGCTCTATTCTGGGAATAGGCCCTCTATTTAAATTCTCTTAGGCGGTTAAGGAGAAGGTCAAAGTTTCTTCCTGAGTCTTTTGGGCCTTGATTGTTTTCAGCTTGAAATAATCTGCACGGCCAAGAGACATTTTGGGGTGGCAAATTTTGCTCCCCTTTGAAAAGGAAATATTGTTCTGCTCCTGAAATTTTACCAGTAATTTTCTTACCAGTGGAAAGAGAAGTATAGTCATACAGACTGGTTGTACTATCCTTTCTTTTCTATTTCCTACCTGACCAACATTAAGAAAGTGACCTAACATCTCTAAAGTTCAGATTCAACATCTGTAAAATGATCCCTCCCTCACAGGATTAAATGATGGATGATCTATGAATGAGTCTAGTACAGGCACTGTCATACCCTTTTTATAAGTGCATCTACAGTTAACAATTAATACGTTATTATACCTTGTTGACTAACCTTATTATTCCAGACAGATGGAAAGTTTATGGATAACAATTCACGTCTCAAAACTCTTGAATATCCCATGGGACACTGGGACACTGCTGGGTGTAACGTAGGCGCTGAGAAACTCCCAGTAACTGGCAAGTTCAAACAGAAGGCATCATAACAACTCAGAGTCTCCTAATCCCTCATGTATACCATTACTTTCTTCTGCATCGCTTCCATGGACTCCTGGGAAATGTCAAAGAAGTTACTGGACTATTCATACGGGAAAGAAATTATAAGAAAAACTTGGAAGGGCAGAATCTGGAGAGTTGAAGTGATCAGCAGTTTAGGCTAACACTGTCAGTGCCTGTAGGAATAAATAAAAAAGAATCAGGTGTTTAAAACCTCCAAGATTAAAAAAAAAAAAAAAAAAAAAGCCTCCAAAAGACTAAGAAGGGTGATGGAAGGGCACCCCCAGATCAATTT
This sequence comes from Balaenoptera physalus, assembly GCF_965194825.1. Taxonomy (NCBI): domain Eukaryota; kingdom Metazoa; phylum Chordata; class Mammalia; order Artiodactyla; family Balaenopteridae; genus Balaenoptera; species Balaenoptera physalus. Next base: position 166,334,023 of record NC_138890.1, on the reverse strand, counting down.
TCAAGTATCACATAAATGTGCCCAGTACAACCTCAGCTCTGAAACAAGAGGCTTCTAGGGGCACAAAATGACAGTCTTTTCCCTCAAAACCTTTTTTTTATCTTATTAGTCATATTCTTCAATTATCCTCATAAAAGCTGGTAATAGTAATCCCATTCTGAAAAAAAATAGTATTAATGGCAACATATTTTAAAAGAAATGGAGAATCTGAGGAACACTGATATTGCTTTCCTTCTTCAAGGTCACTGAAAAGTTGAGACTAGAACCCAAAGGGTTTCAGCTTTCTAGGTCAAATTTTTCGTTATCCGTTTCAGTATAAGCATTAGTTTGGATGACATTAGTACTAGAAAAGCAATTGCAAGATTTATAAATATCCTTAAAATTTTGAATATATATGTATACACACAAATATACACTTATATATACATATATACACACACATCTATATACATATACACACAAGTATATACATACATATATGTACACACATGCATAAATATATGATTAAAAGGGAATCAATTATGAGTTTCCATAATAAATATAATAGTCAGATATAGAAAAATAATAGCCACTCTAAATCATATGGTGTCAGTATTCACTACTGTTTAAGTAGGTACTACTATTCCAATGAGTTATTTCATAGCAAATATACTCCACTGATTTAATTTTTGCATATTTGTTTCAAAAATAAGTTTAAAAAAAAAGAAAAAAAATCAAGTTACATACAAAACATTTTTCATACTAAAACACAAAAACAAAAATGTGTTTTCAATTAGCTGTTTTTCAAAAATGTTTCATTTTATTTTAGAATCAATCCAATTTACAGCAAACCACCCTTAGCAAATTTATGAATGTGACAGATTGTATTTTATATATAGGTGATTGTTATTTGATATATTTAAAATCACCTTTCAACTATACTTCTTTAAACAGAAAAAAGTCATAAAGTATATGAATCATAAATCAACTCTAAATTATAATTTCCCTTGGCATGTCACAATCTCAGTTTTCCCACTTTTTCTTCCCCAGGAGCAGCTGATACAAATATAAGGAGAAGATTATCTCTCCTCTGCAGCTCAGTGACTACCACATGCTCACACCACCACCATGTCTTTAAGGGCCTCAAGTTCATGTACGTACATAATGACCAGCCTCCTGGCTTAGTGCATTCCTGAAGTTGGTGTAAGCTACAACTGACTGTGACCGTAACAAGCTAGTTAACTTCTCTGGACCACTTTGAAAAAGTTCCCGAGGAGTTTTGGGGAAAGAAGTAAAAGGCAGACTGGGTTACTTAGTCCCCAAACTTTCCTCAAACCCTTCAAAATTCACCGTTCCTAACTGAGGACAGAGCTAATGTCTGCAGAGAACCATTTGCTCTCTGATTCAGGAGAACATCAAGAGAAACTTTCTGTTAACAGATGCTCTGCTGTTATAAATTCATTGCAAAGATAGCTAAAACCCTGAAAAAAAAAATGTAGGAAATTTGCTAGCTTCTAAGAAGACACATGAAGCCAAAAGAAACTTCTCATTTGACTGGAAAAATTCCAAACACCAAGAGACATTCATTTTAATGAGTTGTCATGAGGTGTTAATAAGTATAGAGATCTGTGCAATGCCAAAATTTACCCTTCCTCCATATTTCTCCCTTTTTCCAGAGCTTGTTCTGTTGGGGATACAAGTTCTCTCTTTTAGACAGTTGTTTTTCATCTCGTTTTGGTAAAAAAAAATTCACTCCTCCAGAAAAAATAGTGTATCTCACAAGCTATAACTTAGTTATAAAAATCTCAAACTTCTGCTCTATACTTTTTGCATAAAATTTACTTCTGCTTTCTTCTTTTATGTTTTGAATAATAAATTTTATAACTACCCTTTTCCTATTTCCTATGTGAAAAACCAGACTATGTATTAAGATCCCCGTGGAACTGAACTACATCCTTTGTGATTAAGTCCTGGAATTGCTTTGAATGTTGCCCATATCATTCTCACTCTTGGCTCTTTTAACCACTCAACAGCATTTTTTAAGCACTTAGGATGTGGAAAGCACTATGATGGAGTCAGGGAAGTGCTTGCACTTAGAGGAAGGCCAATCCTGCAGACCACCATTGAACTAAATCCAAGAGCATGAAGGGCTTGCTTGTGCAGAACTCCAGTGGGAGACCAGAGCTCTTCCTGCTTCTGTCAAGTTGCCTCTGCATCCCTCCCTCCCCTCAGCCCTCATCACATCTCCATCACTCTGTACCTTGGACCAACTGGACCAATCTAATTGTGTACTTTATTCCTGTTCATCTCAGTCACCACAAAAGATCCAGGACTCCAAGGTTCTTCTTCATCCCCCAAAGGTTAATCCACACCTGGCTCCATAGCTGCCTTTTCTGATTCTGTCTCCCATTCTCCACCTCCTGAAACCTTTCATTCACTGTGCCCCTGAAATACTAAGCCAATAACCAGTCCTTTCCCTTAACCTCAGCATCTTCCCCCAAAGTCCCCAGCACATTCTTAACTTGACTGAAACCTGGCTGCCCCTGAAGGCACTGATTCCTTTCCAGCCCTCTGAGCAGTGGCTGTTTGCCTCCCACTCTCCTTGTGCTATGGGGTCTGGAGCTGGAGTGAGTGTCCCCTTTGTTCCTCATCGTTTCCAGAACTTTCTCTATTGTCCACCAAAACTCCCAGCACTGAGTCATTTCATCAGACACTTTGCCTCCCTGTTGCCCACAGGACTCCACCTCCCTTTCTTGCCAGAAGAGTTTAGTTTCTGGCTACTATCACTCTTCCCAATATCCCATTATAATTAAAACCCACATTGGTCATCCTTCCAACAACCTGGCCTCTCAATTCCCTGAATTCCTCTCTTCTAAAGATTTTTTTTTTTCTTAACATCTTTATTGGAGTATAATTGCTTCACAAGGGTGTGTTAGTTTCTGCTTTATAACAAAGTGAGTCAGCTATACACATACATACATCCCCATATCCCCTCCCTCTTGCCTCTCCCTCCACCCTCCCTATCCCACCCCTCTCGGTGGTCACAAAGCACCAAGCTGATCTCCGTGGGCTATGCGGCTGCTTCCCACTAGCTATCTATTTTACATTTGGTAGTGTATATATGTCCATGCCACCCTCTCACTTCGTCCCAGCTTAGCATTCCCCCTCCCCGTGTCCTCAAGTCCATTCTCTATGTCTGCATCTTTATTCCTGTCCTGCCCCTGGTTTCTTCAGAACCTTTTTTTTTTTTTTTAGATTCCATATATATGTGTTAGCATACAGTATTTGTTTTTCTCTCTCTGACTTACTTCACTCTGTATGACAGACTCTAGGTCCATCCACCTCACTACAAATAACTCAATTTTGTTTCTTTTTATGGCTGAGTAATATTCCATCATATATATGTGCCACATCTTCTTTATCCATTCACAAAGATCTTCTCTTTAACCCCATCTTGTCAACTTATTCCCATGGTCATATCTTAATGTTACATCAATTTCAATAATCCCCCAAACCCTGATCACTAACTCTTAACTTTTAGCCCACACTCTGTATTAACTGAAGTCTAAGGTTATGGATTAAATGTTTGTCACCACCCCAACCAACACCCACACCACCCACCATGCTCCTCTCCACCACACGGGGGAGAGTTTATATATATAAAACTCATATATTAAAGCCCTAACCTCTAATGCCATGGTATTTTAACTGAGCAGGACCCTATGGGGTCTTCCTGGGACAGACCCCCTACCCCCCGCCAACCTCCATGTCCTCCGCCTGCCTCTTGTTTGTAGAAAAACTTTAGCCTCCTAGGCCTTCCCCAAGTTCCAAAAAATAAACTTAATCAGAGAATTGAGAAAATTCAGAAACAAAAGAAAACAGTCAAGCAAGACAAAATAAGAACAGTTTAGCCATTTAAAAAAAAAGTCAAGGATCTTTAGCTCCTTCTCAAGGGCTATAGATAATATTCTGAGCCATATCCTTTGCGCTGTTTTGCAGATACTGAAACCCTCACCAGGTAGAAGAAGCTAACTGCATGCTACCCACAAGCACATAGACCCCAGACTGTCTGGAACCAGAAGGTTGATCCTGTTGACTCCTGGTTACCTCACCACCAACCAATCAGAAGAATGTCCACAAGCTGATCACACACTCTGCAACTCTCTCCCTCACACTGTCTTTAAAAACCTTTCCCTGAAACTTTCAGGAAAGTTCAGGTCTTTTAAGTGCTAGCTGTCTGGACTCCTTGCTTGGTGCCTGCAATAAACGCTGCCCTCTCCTTCACCACAGCCCAGTTGCAGTAGATTGGCTTTACTGCATACGGGTGAGTGGACCCAAGTTTGGTTCAGTAACAGTATTTGGAGTTGGGACTTTGAAAGGTAATTAGTTTTAGATGAGGTCATGAGAGTAGGGCCCCATGATGGGGTTAGTGTCCTTAGAAGAAGAGGAGAGACCAGAGCTCTCTCTCTCCACCATGTGAGGACACAGCAAGAAGGAAGGCTGTTTACAAGCCAGGAAGAGAGATCTCACCAGAAACAGAATCTTCAGGCCCCTTGATCTTGGACTTCCCAGGCTACAGAACTATGGGAAACAAATGTCTATTGTTTAAGCCACCTAGACTGTGTTTTTTGCTTATGGAGGTTCAAGCTGATTAAGACATCTAACAATTCTTCAAACCCACCAGGACCTACAATCTATTGATTCACCACGTTTTTACTTTTGCTCACCCAAGATTTCCTCCTCTCTTCTTTCCTTATGCAGCTTAAGTCCCATGTTTGTTTATCATAAACACGTGCCTACATACACCTTTATCTCCCTTACTCATCCCCTGCTTTTTTCACCAGTTTCTTTCCATCCATTCTTTCTTGAACCATTCACATCATGTTTTTGCCTCCACCACTCCATAGAAACTGTTCTTCTTGAGGTCACCATCATTGCCATTTTGCTAAATCTATTGGTCGTTTCTGAGTCCTTATCTGTCATGATCTATCAGCAGAATTTGACAGAATAGATCATGACATTATTTTTGAAATACTTTCTTCTCTTGGCTTCCAGAACATCTAATTTGCTTTATTGTTCTCAGATCTCTCTCCATCTCCTTTGCTATTTTTTCTGATCCTCAGTTTCAAAAGGAGGATTTCCCCAGGGTGTATCTGTTGGACCTCTTCTATACACACTCCGCAGTTGATCTCATCCACCCTCATGTCTTCAAGTATCATCTATACACTGACGGCTTCTGATCTTACATCTGGAGCTCCAACTTCTTCCCGGAAATCCAAACCCACATCTCCAATTATCTGCTTGATATCTTTCAGAGCATATTTAGTAGACTTTTCAAATTTAACGTGCTCGAAACTAAGCTTCTAATATTTTGCCAAAACCAACTCCTCCTGCAGCTTTCCCCATATCAGTTCATAGTAGCTCCATTCTTCCAGCACACAAGCCAAAAACAGGTAGTTATATTTGTCAGGATTTTTTTTCTTCACCCTAGACGTCCATTATGTCCAAATCTCTGTCTGTTCTACCTTCAGCATACATCCATAGTTTGACCATTTCTCATACCTCACTATCCACTTAGTCAAAGCCACCGTAATTTCTAGCCTCGTTTACTATAGTAGCTTCCTATTTAATCTCACTTCTTCCATCCTTTTCTCTCTATAGTCTATTTTCAACACAGTATCAAGAGCAGCCTTATTAAAGCTGTAGCAGGCCAGGTCCTCCATTTACTTAAAACCTCAAATGTCTTCATGTCTCACTCAGAGTAAATAATAAAATTCTTATCACTTACAGATTCATATACTATGTGACTCCACGTTACCTCTCTCTCTGATTCTCCTACTCTTTCCTCTCTCACTCCTCTCTCCACTACGAAGGACTTGATGTTCTTCAGATGTACTTGAGATGCTACAGTCTCATCTCAAGGACTTTGTGTTTGCTCTTCCACCCACCTGAAACCCTCTTATTCTAGATATCTGCCTGGATATCTCTGTCCTTTCAATTATTCAAAGTCTTCTCTCAGGGATGTCTTTTCTGCCATCCTATATAAATTTCAGTGCTGTCTCATATTTGTTTTCTGTGTCACCCCAGATTAGGGCACTTGACTTGCTTTCGGCAGGAGCAACCCTAGCAAGGGTGATGCTATTTACATGGTCACTGATCCAGGTTGCAGCGGTTGCTGTAGATCCAGGAACCCATTGCAACAGGAACTCCCAGTCCCTCCTGTTGCTCATGGCTACTGCCCATCAACATCTTGCCTTTTTCCCTCTTCATACACTTCTTACCTCCTGCCTTGCAACTTCTATGCAGCCACTAAAGCCAGAGACAGCACAGGAGCTGGTCAGTATGCTGCAGGCACAATCTTAGGCCATCAGCTAACTTCCTCTCCCTTTTTCCTCCCTGACATGCTGCTCAAAGACACAGTAGCTTCACTTATGCCCTCTGAAGAGGTTCAGGGAGAGCAAATGACTGCTTATCCACAAACAGTGGCAAGTGTGGTAACACTTTCTTATATTTGCTCTCCTAGAATGGTCCATGTTATTGATATTTTCCAAAATCATCATTCTCAGTGCATTAGTCTCCTGGTTTAAAACCTGTCCATAGTTCCCCTTTGCCTATAGAATAAACCACTAGGTTTCTAATGTAGTATTAAACTGTGGTAACAATCTGAAGTCTTGTCTCTTGCTTGCCCTATGTTCCAGCCAAAATAAACCAATCACCATCCCTAAGCTACATCCAAAATGTCCTAACTATGTGTCTTGGTTCAGAATTTCACCTCCTCCAGGAATCCTAAGGCCCTCATTTCTTCCTATCAAAATTCTTTCTATATTTTCATGATCCAGATCAAATGTTACTTCTTTTTTGAAGACTCCCTTGCTCCTCCCCAAATAAATGATTCACAGTTCCCTGTGTGACAACTTATCCTGGTATTCTTGTTATTTGTGCATTCATTTCTAATTGCTCCTTGAGGGCAAAGCAGTATTATCTATCTCCCCTGCAGTAATTAATTAAATGACATGAATGATTATATTTGCTCAAAAAACTGTTAACTCTAATCAAATAGCAGGGCAAGCTATCTGGCAATACCCAAAGAGACCAGTGTGTTTTAGACAGTATGAGGCCCAGGAATGCCACAGAGAATCAGAAAAGGGCAAGCGACCTGGGGTCGGGTTGAATGAATCTTGAGTCTGCCATTTAACACCCGTGCAGTCTGGGGCAAGTTTTCTTTCTTTTTTTCTTTTTCTTTTTTTAATTTTTATGAATCTCTGGCCCCTCTTACTACATGTAGTGAATATATATATTTTTTAGTTTTCATTGGAGTAGAGTTGCTTTACAATGTTGTGTTAGCTTCTACTGTACAGCAAAGTGAATCAGATATATGTATACATATATCCCCTCTTTTTTGGATTTCCTTCCCATTTAGGTCACCACAGAGCACTGAGTAGAGTTCCCTGTGATATACACACAGTAGGTTACTTGTAGTGAATATAAACGTAGATACCACATGTAGATAATCGTATCTACCACATATGGTTGCTTTGAGGGTTGTGTGCCTTTTAAAGTCTCTGGCCTAAAGTCAAAGATTTGATTCAGAGTCCAGAGTGCTAACCATTCCACTGTGGAACCGCCACGGGAGACCTGATTCAAAGCCCAGGTCTCCCAGAAGTGAGAGTTTGGCTTGCCCTACTGTAGCCCTTATAGTCTCAGAGTTTTCATTATAAAATTATAGAGCTTGACTTGATGTCCTTAAACATTTTTTAATTTTATTGAGGTGTGGTTAGTTTACAATGTTGTTTTGGTTTCTTCTGTGCAGCAGCGTGACTCAGTTGTACATATATATGTATGTTCTTTTTCATATCCTTTTCCATTATGGTTTACCACAGGATATTGAATACAATTCTGCAAAACAGTGCATCTGCAGGCTAGATGAGCCTTTACCAAGCTGTATTTCCTGAAACAATGGCTCCATGAGCTGCTCTGTGAAAAATGTTTGATCATCAAATAATTTGGGAAAATTCTGAATTCTCAAAAATAAAATAAAGTAAGGTACCTGGCCTAGGACCCCAATCCTCATGTCCTGATTCCGCATTCTAAGCACCAAAGGCGCAGGTCTCTCTGTGTTACCTCTGAGCAAGCAACCTTAGGTCACGAAGGTGATGACACACAGAGGCTCTTCCCCTGTTGGACAGGGAATGAACCATGCTGGCTGGTGAGGCTCCAGGCAGTGTCTTTTCTCCAGACCCACAGGGGTCTCATGTCACAGGACTGACCAGTGACAGCAGAGGGTGGCTTGAGCGTGAGAAGCCCTTCTTATCTCTCCCCGTTCAGTTCTACGTAGAACCGTACGTCCTGTGAGACGTGGAGCCGAAAAAAAGAGGATGTGGCTTTTGAGGCAATCAACTGAGCAGAGAGTGTGGAAAATAAACCCTCAAAAAGAGGAGGGTGACGTCACCATGTTTTCCATGTTTATTTCTCTCAAAATGGCTCAACACTCAGAGAATTATGCAGAATGTCTGGGAGACAAAAGGAAACTGAATAATGCTGGTACAGAGTATGAAGTAGAATGAAAAGAGGAAGGAGTTATTTCCTTGTCTATAAGAAGAATAACATTAGACCTGTTTTGCTTTCGATAATAATGTTAACATGCCAATATAAATGCATCTTGTCTTCAAGCTTGAGATTTCATGTCATAGTGAGAGAGGTTTAAGCAGTGTTTATAATTATACAAAATTGCATGACTGGGAGTGGAAAGAGCTAAGGCAGACTTCACCGACAACACAGAAACTATGCATTAGGAATCAATGCAACCCTCATGAAATAGAGCGTTTCACACACAAGCACGCATGAACCCAGCCCACTGATGATATGCTACTAATGGCATGGTAAAGAACTGTGTCATTTTGTTTTGAATAAAAAAACACTTCTGTTATTAAACCTCAAAGATGTCATTTTAAGTAAAAAGAATACTGTATTAAAGCAACTCAGGTAACCCTAAAATTCATTTCCTGAAACAAAGATTTTACCAAAAACAATTAACAGCACATTTCCCAAGTTACTTTCCTTTGTAAGGAAGTGGCTGACCTATGTGATTATGCTTTATAGACTCAAAAAAACCTGAAGTTGTTGCCCAAGAATAATGTTTGAGTAGAGAGAGAAGCTTAAGTATTTTTATTATATTACATTTACACATAATATATATATATATATATATATATATATATATATATATATATATATATATACACACACCCATATACAGTCGCTCCTCGTTATCTGCAGGAGATTGGTTCCACGACCCACCAAGTATGCCAAAATCCATATATATATATGGAGGTATACTTATACCTCAGACTTGCTTAGCCATGGACTGATATCACATATAATTTATGCCCTATTTATCTTGTAATCCCAGCATTCAGAACAGTATATGGAATGTAGTAGGTGATACATAAATTTGTTCCATTGACCTGTAATCTTTACAGGTTAAGTACCATTTTGGGATTTAATAGATTCAAATATACAAAATCTCTTAGAAAAATAAGATCAAAAATTCAGAAAGCTGACCCGGCCAAGGAAGAAAGAATTATATTCTTTTGTAAAGGAACAAAGTCTTAGGAGAGAGCTAGGTAAAAAGCGAGTCCTAAATGTGCCATAAATATTCTTCTAATCTATTAATTTCTTGTTCAATAAAAACTAGCACCCAGAAAATATAGTTTTGCCACCCAAAGGTAAGCTAGATTAATTCCTGAAGAAACCAAGAGACAGAAGCCATACGTGAAGACCCTCAGTCGGTGTACAGTGAGCCCCAGACCAGGTATCATGGAAGGAAAACAACACCACCCATGATCCCTCCACTGGCTGACAGAAGGGGATGCCCGGTGGGAGTGCAGGTGTAGTCAGCACTCATGGGAATGGCTATAAAGGCAAAGTATTCACTCATTGTTCGGTTTTTGCATACTTATTATGTTCCAAGTGAGAGCATTAATAATCCAAATTCTCTGTCATTAGAGTCTAGTGAGGGGACACAGGCAATGAAATATAAATACAATCAATAGCTTAATTACATAGTGAATTAGAAGGTGATGATTGTTATGGAAAATAGAGCTGGGCAAGCGGAACCAGAAGGGAGGTAAGGATGGTTGCAAACATCAATATCATTGTGTGATCAAGTCAATGTGCTCAAGATGGCAGCCCTGTGAACAAGCACATAAAAGAGTAACAGACCTGGGGATGAACTAAGCATTAAGAGGAAATGATTAGCTAAAAGAGATGAACATTTGGATATAGACATACAGCTATAGCTGGAGGAACTGGAAAATCAACAGAAGAAAGATTTAAAGAAAAATTGGAGAGCGTTGAAATAGTGAAACCTGGAGATGGAACACTGTATAGGAAGGATGTCCTGAGTTGCATGTCAGGAAGGGTGTGGTGAGATGGTTCTTATTTCCCCTAGTGAGACTCCCAGGACAGAGGACAAGGCACTGCAGGGGACCACTTAAACATTCATTTTGGTTTATAGTCCTATCAATATTAATTGAATACTTTGAAAATTATTGCAGAACTAACTTATCTGTATTCTAGGAAGCCTGGATATGTCTGCACAGCATGATAATTAAAAGAGGAGGAAAATGAATACTGCTGAAGGCTGACCCTTCTAAAAGAAGTGCCAGCTGACTTTAGGGTGGAAGGTCAGTGGGTCTCAGGGCCCTGGGCTTCTATGGACTTTTTATATCTCTCCATCCGTGTCCTTCATAGCAAGCAAGAGTAAATTCATCTGTTCCCTGCCTGGGCTGGTGTCCTCCATAATTTTTCTAGCAGTGTTCAAAGGTTAATTCTCTATCTATCATTGTGAGGCTCAGATGACACTACAGTTACTGTTTTCAATTGTCAATGTGGTTATCATGGAGAAGGACAGAAGATGGTGTCTAAGGGAACCTGGAATCTACATCTTGTTAATGAGGCTCCCTTAAGACTAACTGCAAAACCATAACCGCCAACAGATCAAATGAAGGAAGGGTATATACTGACGTTGCTCTTTATTTTTGAGTATCACTTTCAGGGCCTAAGGGACAGAGATGCAATTAGCATCTGGCCCATCAGACAGCTGACTTATTTGTTATGTATTTGGGGAGGAGCTAAGTGTGGAAAGTTAGACACAGACCCATGCTTGATTTGTCACAATCCAGTGAGGGTGTTAAGAGTAAGCATGCGCATACGAGTACAGAATACTACAGAAGAGGTGAGTACAGAATACTACAGAAGAGGTGAGTACAGAATACTACAGAAGAGGTGAGTACAGAATACTACAGAAGAGGTGAGTACAGAATACTACAGAAGAGGTATGTTCAGAACATCAACATCATAAATGGAGAGAGTTATAATGTGATAGAGGACAGGAGAGAGAAAAATGAAACAGAAGGTGGTCTTGATACGACTTGGAGAATAACTAGTTTACCAGACAAATAGAGAACATTCCAGAGTTGTGTCATTTTTGTTTTGAATAAAAAAACCACCTCTGCTACTAAACCTCAAAGATGTCTTTTTAAGCAAAAAGAACACTGTATTAAAGCAACTCAGGTGATCCTAAACTTCACTTCCAGAGACAAGGATTTTATCGAAAACAATTAGTAACACATTTCCCAAGTTATTTTCCTTTGTAAGGAAAGTGGCTGACCTATGTGATTATGATTCATAGGCTCAAAAAGACCTGAAGTAGTTGGGCAAGAATTAGGTTTGAGTACAGAGAGAAGCTTAAGTATTTTTCTTGTATTACGTTTATACACAGTTACGTATATACATACATACGTACTTGCACATATATATATATATATATATATATATATATATATATATATATATATATATATATATATATATATACACACACACACACACTCATACACAGTTGCCCCTCGTTATCTGCGGGGGATTTGTTCCAGGACCCACTGAGGATGCCAATGTGTGTATGTGGGGCAGGGAGATTTTAAGCACAGAGACCAGAAAATGCATGACTGGAGAAAAGTTAAAGGGTTTAGTAAAACTGTTATTCATGTTTAGTTTCATTTCATAAATGTTATATAAAGAGCTTTGAATAGATAGGTGTTTGAATTTTATTTTTAAATTAGTAAAATATTTTTGATGCATGTTCAAAGACATTCTGTGTAAGTGTTAATAATATGTTTCTCCAAAATGAGCAAACTTTCAGAATTTGGAACAACAATGTTTAGCACTGAAGTTTTATATCTCACAGAGCCCCAGCTAGTTAGAGAATGAACTCTGCTCCAATCCATCTTGTCTCCCACTTAGTCTGGTTGATAAAAGGCAAGACATCAATCAGGAAAGAGCATAACTATCTAGTGCTTTAGGGAGAAATATGGACACCTTAGCAAGAACATGAAACCATTACGGAATAGTTTGAGTTTGGATGAGCATAGGTCAAAAACATAATTTCTTGAAAAATGTCATTGGCATTGAAATCAGACTCTATATTGAAGGGGTATAGTTCCCTAAAAAGTTACAAACTTTCTTCCTTTTAAGATACCTTAAAAACTATGCTGTTTAGATGCACAAAATCAAAGTGTTCAATACAAAACAATTTCAGTTGCATAACACACATGCCCAACAAATCCATCTGTTCTATTCCCTTCTCTGTAACCGGTGTCAGCATTAATCCAGTTAATCAAGGAAGGTGACCTCCAGCATCACAGAATCACTCCTCTTCTTCCTACAGCCCTCCTACCTCCAACCGAAGTCTCTCCTCCTTTCCATTCCTTTTCAAGGCATCATCTCCAGGTAAGCAAAGAAGGCAACGGATGTGGAAAGCCGATCAGTAAGGTGGTTAAAAGCCGATGTTTCTGGATTCTGTAAACATGCATTTGAATCTTCATCTGCTACTCACCCACCAGCCATGTGACCTTGAAAAGTGACACCATCCCTCTTAGGATGGGGATAAAAGTAAGCAGGTAAGGAAGATTTCATTCAGGCGATTTCAATGGGGATAGAACCTAAAGGAACTAACTCCACTGAAACAAAAGGCAGGAGGGTTTTTAAGTACGGGGATGAGCTGAAGGAAAAGCCTGGAGGGCAGGCCTGACGTTGATCAAAGGGATGCCCTGAGCACACTGAGCTATTCCCAAGTTTGTCAGTGGTTTTCTCGGTAATTATGCCATCAGTTTGTTAATTGCACCCATCCAAGTTAAGCCCCTACCTCCCACACAGACAGGCCATAGGGACACAGAGGTGCTTTCTTACTTGATGTTTAAGTTTCAAAGAGATGGTTCTCAGGTCCTTGAGAAAGACATTTTCTGGGCTGTGAAACTGGGGAGAAGCTGGGCGAAGATTTACATACCTGTCAAGTAGCAAAGAATTTACAACTGCTAGTTTTCTAAAGCACACGCTCTAAGTAAAGGTACATCAGGGGACTAGTGTCAGAAAGAAATCTGCCTAAAGTTTAGCCAAGTGAAGGAAAACATTAAGTCTGTCCTAGTCAAGGTTGTATCATTAGAACAGCTACAGACACAGACATTTCGGTCACTGGAGTCGCCGACTAGAAGATCCCATTATTGAATTCCTGTTCTCATTTCCATAAAATCATCCACTGTGACGTGAATGTATTTGTGTGTGCATGTGTCTTTATAAAGTACCACTTGAGACTTTGAAAGAATTGTTGCTGTTTTTCCTGCTAGCAAGGGACTCAACATTTATGTCCCCCCCAAAAAATATGTATGTTGAAACCTTAACCCTAATGTGATGGTATTTGAAGATGGGGCCTTTTGGAGGTAATTAGGTCATGAGGGTAGAGCACATGATGGGATTACTGACCTTATAAGAAGAGGCCAGAGGCCTAGCTCGCTCACTTTTGGCCATGTGAGGATACAAGGCAGTCTTCAACTGGTAGAGCGCTCTGGCCAGAACCCAATCATGCAGGCACCCTGATCTGGCACTTCAGCCTCCAGAATGGTGAGGAATAAATGACTGTTGTTTAAAGCACCCAGTCTACTGTGCTGTAACAATGTTTTGTTACTGTATCCCAGGTAACTAAAACACTGCTATAAGCTCCAATGTTGCCTGATTTACAGTTATCTTATCTTCAATATTATCACCAATATTATCATTAATGTTATCAGTAAGTGGGCTCCTGAAGTGGACTAACAGACTTCATTTAGTAAAGATCCATAGCAGGAATTTCAAGAACAGCGACAAAACTTCCACTGAATCCCCTCTCCTCTACTGCACCGGACCTGTGTCTGTGCATGTTGATTGTAAAAAATCCCAATGGAATTTAGAAGGCTCTCCCTGGATCATCATGGGTCTTGTATCTCGTAAGACTACATTCAATTAGCTTTCTAAAATTGAAAAGTCACTGCCAATTCTGTAATTTAAGTAATTGAGTGCCTGAGGAAAGAAGGGACACTGCAATAGGAGGGGAATGCAGTGCTTCACGCTGGGCTATAATTTTGGCTCAGCCGATGCTCTAGAGATGACATAATTGTGATATCTGCCCTCTTGCTTCTTCAGAGAAGTCAGCAAGTTTGAGAATACAGTCTCTTGGGTTCGCAGAGCACAGAACGAAGCCAGCTGAGACTTCGATTGCTGACCCTATTTTCTACCTACTCAATAAGAAAAGTAATATACTCTGTCCTTCCAAATTAATCTTCTAAATCATTAAAAAAAATAAATCTCATGAAGGCATATCTTCAATGTAATGACAAAATTAACTGGATAAGCATGAGGGAGATAGGTTCTTAAGATCGTAAGAAAGAAATGAAAGGCAATACACCAGTGGCAGTGATATATTGATATGTATACACACACATATATCTTTTCTTATAACCCCAGCTCGTCATCAGTGGCAGTTAGAGAGAGCACTTTTCACCCATTAGCTAATTAATTCTCACTACATCCTTTCCAGAGATAACCATCCCCCCCAGTCCTTTGTACCTGCCCATGTGGAGACAAAGCTGGGTTTTCAAAATGTACTCTTAAAAAGGTAAGAACTGGAAATAGAATTAGATATTTATGTTTCCACCTCCTCATTGAAAATTCAGATTTTCATTTTAGGAGGTCTCCTGAAATTGGACTTTCCCAAAGCTTACCTTTTCAAAATCGTAAAAATTGACACCAACCGGGATGAACTGAAGCCACCAGGAAATAAGCTGCTTAACAACGATGAGCAGAATTTTGCTGAGTGTAGAGTTCCAATAGACCTTTTATCTGTATTACTCCCCTTTTTGAAAATAATAACTAACCAGCTGCTTGTCAATACAATAGGCTATATAAATCTTCTATTTTCTTGCCAGTTTTCTTCCCCAATAATAACAGCATTTAAACATCAATTATACCATCACTTTAAATGAAGCAACAGCTGTGAGCAGCAAAGTTAGAACAGGTACACATTACGTATGGCTTTGGGGTCAAGATTTTACCTTGCCTAAAAATTGTTACCTTCAGATAATATTTACCAACTGTTGTAAGATACTAGCTTTCTGTTAAGCATATAGAATTATGTAAATCATGTAAAGGTATCCAACTCTGCCTGGGCTACCAAATTTAGTTTCTATCCTAAGTCATAAACTTTATATTAATTTTGTATAATTTTAAAAATTGGAATATAGTCACATCATTCAAAAATAGAAAAATTTTTTTAACATCTTTAAAAATTTTTTTAACATCATTGCTTCACAATGGTGTGTTAGTTTTTGCTTTATAACAAAGTGAATCAGCTATACACATACATATATCCCCATATCCCCTCCCTCTTGCCTCTCCCTCCATCCTCCCTATCCCACCCCTCTAGGTGGTCACAAAGCACCAAGCTGATCTCCCTGTGTTATGCGGCTGCTTCCCTCTAGCTATCTATTTTACATTTGGTAGTATATATAAGTCCATGCCACTCTCTCCCTTCGTCCCAGCTTACCCTTCCCCCTCCCCGTATCCTCAAGTCCATTCTCTACGTCTGCATCATTATTCCTGTCCTGCCCCTAGGTTCTTCATAACCTTTTTTTTTTAAGAGTCCATATATATGTGTTAGCATATGGTATTTATTTTTCTCTTTCTGACTTATGTCACTCTGTATGACAAACTCTAGGTCTATCCACCTCACTACAAATAACTCAATTTTGTTTCTTTTTACGGCTGAGTAATATTCCATTGTATATAAGTACCACATCTTCTTTATCTATTCATCCATTGATGGACACTTAGGTTGCTTCCATGTCCTGGCTATTGTAAATAGAGCGGCAATGAACATTGTGGTACATGACTCTTTTTGAATTATAGCTTTCTCAGGGTATATGCCCAGTAGTGGGATTTCTGGGTCATATGGTAGTTCTATTTTTAGTTTTTTAAGGAACCTCCATACTGTTCTCCATAGTGGCTGTATCAATTTATATTCCCACCAACAGTGCAAGAGGGTTCCCTTTTCTCCACACCCTCTCCAGCATTTATTGTTTGTAGATTTTTTAGTGATGGCCATTCTGGCCATTGTGTGGTGATGCCTCATTGTAGTTTTGATTTTCATTTCTCTAATGATTAGTGATGTTGATCATCCTTTCATGTGTTTGTTGGCAATCTGTATATCTTCTTTGGAGAAATGTCTATTTAGGTCTTCTGTCCATTATTGGATTCGGTTGTTTGTTTTTTTGATACTGAGCTGCATGAGCTGCTTGTAAATTTTGGAGATTAATCTGTTGTCAGTTGCTTCATTTGCAAATATTTTCTCCCATTCTGAGGGTTATCTTTTTGTCTTGTTTATGGTTTCCTTTGCTGTGCAAAAGCTTTTAAGTTTCATTAGGTCCCATTTGTTTATTTTTGTTTTTATTTCCATGTCCCTAGGAGGTGGGTCAAAAAGGATCTTGCTGTGATTTATGTCATGGAGTGTTCTGCCTATGTTTTCCCTAAGAGTTTTATAGTGTCTGGCCTTACATTTAGGTCTTTAATCCATTTTGAGTTTATTTTTGTGTATGGTGTTAGGGAGTGTTCTAATTTCATTCTTTTACATGTAGCTGTCCAGTTTTCCCAGCACCACTTATTGAAGAGGCTGTCTTTTCTCCATTGTATATTCTTACCTCCTTTATCAAAGGTAAGGTGACTGTATGTGTGTGAGTTTATCTCTGGGCTTTCTATCCTGTTCCATTGATCTATATTTCTGTTTTTGTGCTAGTACCACCCTGTCTTGATTACTGTAGCTTTCTAGTATAGTCTGATGTCCAGGAGCCTGATTCCTCCAGCTCTGTTTTTCTTTCTCAAGATTGTTTTGGCTATTCGGGGCCTTTCGTGTTTCTATGCAAATTGTGAAATTTTTTGATCTAGTTCTGTGAAAAATGCCACTGATAGTTTGATAGGGATTACATTGAATCTGTACATTGCTTTGGGTAGTATAGTCATTTTCACAATGTTGATTTTTCCAATGCAAGAATATGGTATATCTCTCCATCTGTTGGTATCATCTTTAATTTCTTTCATCAATGTCTTATAGTTTTCAGCATACAGGTCTTTTGTCTCCTTAAGTAGGTTTATTCCTAGGTATTTTATTCTTTTTGTTGCAATGGTAAATGGGGGTGTTTCTTTAATTTCTCTTCAGATTTTTCATCATTAGTTTATAGGAATGCAAGAGATTTCTGTGCATTAATTTTATATCCTGCTGCTTTACGAAATGCATTGATTAGTGCTAGTAGTTTTCTGGTAGCATCTTTAGGATTCTCTATATATAGTATCATGTCATCTGCAAACAGTGACAGCTTCACTTCTTCTTTTCCAATTTGGATTCCTTTTATTTCTTTTTCTTCTCTGATTGCTGTAGCTAAAACTTCCAAAACTATGTTGAATAATAGTGGTGAGAGTGGGCAACATTGTCTTGTTCTTGATCTTAGTGGAAATGGTTTCAGTTTTTCACCATTGAAAATGATGTTGGCTGTGGGTTTGTCAGATATGGCCTCTATTATGTTGAGGTAAGTTCCCTCTATGCCTACTTTCTGGAGGGTTTTTATCATAAATGGGTGTTGAATTTTGTCAAAAGCTTTTTCTGCATCTATTGAGGTGATCATATGGTTTTTATACTTCAATTTGTTAATATGGTGTATCACATTGATTGATTTGCATATATTGAAGAATCCTTGCATTCCTGGGATAAACCCCACTTGATCAGGCTATATGATCCTTTTATTGTGCTGTTGGGTTCTGTTTGTTAGTATTTTGTTGAGCATTTTTACATCTATGTTCATCAGTGATATTGGCTAGTACTTTTCTTTCTTTGTGACATCTTTGTCTGGTTTTGGTATCAGGGTGATGATGGCCACACAGAATGAGTTTGGAAGTGTTCCTCCCTCTCCTGTATTTTGGAAGAGTTTGAGAAGGAAAGGTGTTAGCTCTTCTCTAAATGTTTGATAGAATTCGCCTGTGGAGCCGTCTGGTCCTGGGCTTTGGTTTGTTGGAAGACTTTTAATCACAGTCTCAATATCAGTGCTTGTGATTGGTCTGTTTATATTATCTATTTCTTCCTAGTTCAGTCTGGGAATGTTGTGCTTTTCTAAGAATTCATCCATTTCTTCCAGGTTGTCCATTTTATTGGCATAGAGTTGCTTGTAGTAATCTCTCATGATCCTTTGTATTTCTGCAGTGTCAGTTGTTACTTCCCCTTTTTCATTCCTTATTCTATTGATTTGAGTCTTCTCCATTTTTTTCTTGATGAGTCTGGCTAATGGTTTATCAATTTTGTTTATCTTCTCAAAGAACCAGCTTTTAGTTTTATTGATCTTTGCTATTGTTTCCTTCCTTCCTTTTTCATTTATTTCTGATCTGATTTTTATGATTTCTTTCCTTCTGCTAACTTTGGGGTTTTTATGTTCTTCTTTCTCTAATTGCTTTAGGTGTAAGGTTAGGTTGTTTATTTCAGATGATTCTTGTTTCTTGAGGTAGGATTGTATTGTTATAAACTTCCCTCTTAGGACAGCTTTTACTGCATCACATAGGTTTTGAGTCATCGTGCTTTCATTGTCATTTGTTTCTAGGTATTTTTTGATTTCCTCTTTGATTTCCTCAGCAATCTCTTGGTTATTTAGTAGTGTATTGTTTAGCCTCCAAGTATTTGTATTGTTTACAGATTTTTTTCCTGTAATTGACATCTAGTCTCATAGCATTGTGGTCGGAAAAGATACTTGATACGATTTCAATATTCTTAAATTTACCAAGGCTTGATTTGTGACCCAAGATATGATATATCCTGGAGAATGTTCCATGAGCACTTGAGAAGAAAGTGTATTCTGTTGGTTTTGGATGGAATGTCCTATAAATACCAATTAAGTCCATCTTGTTTAATGTATCCTTTAAAGCTTGGGTTTCCTTCTTAATTTTCTGTCATGATGATCTTTTCTTTGGTGAAAGTGGGGTGTTAAAGTCCCCTACTATGATTGTGTTATTGTCAATTTCCCATTTTATGGCTGTTAGCATTTGCCTTATGTATTGAAGTGCTCCTAT
Organism: Balaenoptera physalus; assembly: GCF_965194825.1. NCBI lineage: Eukaryota > Metazoa > Chordata > Mammalia > Artiodactyla > Balaenopteridae > Balaenoptera > Balaenoptera physalus. The sequence continues at coordinate 166,314,574 of NC_138890.1, read as the reverse complement.
GTTGGGTGCATAAATACTTACAATTGTTATATCTTCTTCTTGGATTGATCCCTTGATCATTATGTAGTGATCTTCTTTGTTTCTTGTGATAGTCTTGATTTTAAAGCCTATTTTGTCTGATATGAGAATTGCTACTCCAGCTTTCTTTTGATTTCCATTTGCATGCAATATCTTTTTCCATCCCCTCATTTTCCATCTGTATGTGTCCCTAGATCTGAAGTGGGTCTCTTGTAGACAGCATATATACAGGTCTTGTTTTTGTATCCATTCAGCAAGTCTGTGTCTTTTGGTGGGAGCATTTAATCCATTTACATTTAAGGTAATTATCAATATGTATGTTCCTATTCCCATTTTCTTAATTGTTTTGGGCTTGTTATTGTAGGTCTTTTCCTTCTTTTGTGGTTCCTGCCTAGAGAATTTCCTTTAGCATTTGTTGTAAAGCTGGTTTGGTGGTGCTGAACTCTCTCAGCTTTTGCTTGTCTGTAAAGGTTTTAATTTCTCCATCAAATCTGAATGAGATCCTTGCTGGGTAGAGTAATCTTGGTTGCAGGTTTTTCTCTTTCATCACTTTAAATATGTCCTGGCACTCCCCTCTGGCTTGCAGAGTTTCTGCTGAAAGATCAGCTGTTAACCTTATGGGGATTTCTTTGTATGTTATTTGTTGTTTTTCCCTTGCTTACTTTAATAAATTTCTTTATATTTAATGTTTGATAGTTTGATTAATATGTGTCTTGCCGTGTTTTTCCTTGGATTTATCCTATATGGGACTCTCTGCACTTCCCGGATTTATCTGGATTAACTATTCCAGTTCCTGGATTAACTCTTTCCTTTCCCATATTAGGGAAGTTTTCAACTATAATCTCTTCAAATATTTTCTCAGTCCCTTTCTTTTTCTCTTCTTCTTTGGGACCCATATAATTAGAATGTTGGTGCATTTAATGTTGTCCCAGAGGTCTCTGAGACTGTCCTCAATTCTATTCATTCTTTTTTCTTTATTCTGCTCTACAGTAGTTATTTCCACTATTTTATCTTCCAGGTCACTTATATGTTCTTCTGCCTCAGTTGTTCTGCTATTGATTCCTTCTAGAGAATTTTAAATTTCATTAATAAAATTAAATAAATAAATAAAACCGTGTTGTTCATCACTGTTTGTTTTCTCTTTAGTTCTTCTAGTTCCTTGTTAAACGTTTCTTGTATTTTCTCCATTCTATTTCCAAGATTTTGGATCATCTTTACTATCATTACTCTGAATTCTTTTTCAGGTAGATTGCCTATTTTCTATTCATTTGTTTGGTCTAGTGGGTTTTTACCTTGCTCCTTCATCTGCTGTGTGTTTCTCTGTCTTCTCATTTTGCTTAACTTACTGTGTTTGGGGTCTCCTTTTCGCAGGCTGCAGGTTCGTAGTTCCTGTTGTTTTTGGTGTCTGCCCCCAGTGGCTAAGGTTGCTTCAGTGTGTTGTGTAGTCTTCTGGGTGGAGGGGTCTGGTGCCTGTGTTCTGGTGGATGAGGCTGGATTGTCTCTCTGGTCAGCCAGACCACGTCCGGTGGTGTGTTTTGGGGTGTCTATAACCTTATTAAGATTTTAGGCAGTCTCTGTGCTAATGGGTGGGCTTGTGTTCCTGTCTTGCTAGTTGCTTGGCATAGAGTGTCCAGCACTGTAGCTTGCTGGTCATTGAGTGGAGTGGGTCTTAGCATTGAGATCGAGATCTCTGGGAGAGCTTTCATTGTTTGATATTACATGGAGCTGGGACGTCTCTGGTAGGCCAATGTCCTGAACTCTGCTCTCCCAGCTCAGAGGCACAGGCATAACGCCCAGCCAGAGCACCAAGACCCTGTCAGACACACAGCTCAGAAGAAAAGGGAGAAAAAAACAAAGGAAGAAAGAAGGAAAGAAAGAAAGAAGAAAGAAAGAATGAAAGAAAAGAAAGGAAGAAAGAAAGAAAGAAAGAAAGAAGGAAAGAAGGAAAGAAAGAAAGAAAGAAAAAGTGAAATAAAATAAAGTTATTAAAATTTTAAAAATTAATTAAAAATTAAAATAATTAAAAAGTAATAAAAAAAGAAAAAAAAGACAGAAAGAAAGAAGACAGCAACCAAACCAAAAAACAAATCCACCAATGATAACAAGCACTAAAAACTATATTAAAAAACAAAAACAAAAACAAAAACCCAAAAACAGACAGACAGAACCCTAGGACAAATGGTAAATGCAAAGCTATACAGACAAAATCACACAAGAAACATACACATACACACTCACAAAAAGAGAAAAAGGAAAAAAATATACATATTTGCTCCCAAAGTCCACTGCCTCAATTTTGGGTTGATTCGTTGTCTATTCAAGTATTCCACAGATGCAGGGTACATCAAGTTGATTGTGGAGATTTAATCCACTGCTCCTGAGACTGCTGGGAGAGACTTCCCTTTCTTGTCTTTGTTCGCACAGCTCGTGGGGTTCAGCTTTGGATTTGGCCCCGCCTCTGCGTGTAGGTCGCCTGAGGATGTCTGTTCCCTCTCAGACAGGACGGGGTTAAAATAGCAGCTGATTAGGGGGCTCTGGCTCACTCAGGCCCAGGGGAGGGAGGGATACAGAATGTGGGGCGAGCCTGTGGTGGCAGAGGCCAGCGTAACATTGCACGAGCCTGTGGCGTGCCATGTGTTCTCCCGGGGAAGTTGTCCCTGGATCATGGGACACTGGCAGTGGCGGGCTGCACAGGCTCCCAGGAGGGGAGGTGTGGATAGTGGCCTGTGCTTGCACACAGGGTTCTTGGTGGCTGCAGCAGCAGCCTTAGCATCTCATGCCTGTCTCTGTGATCCGTGCTGATAACCACGGCTCGCGCCCATCTCTGGAGTTCATTTAGGCGGTGCTCTGAATCCCTTCTCCTCATGCACCCCAAAACAATGGCCTCTTGCCTTTTAGGCAGGTCCAGACTTTTTCCCAGACTCCCTCCTGGCTAGCAGTGTGCATTAACCCCCTTCAGGCTGTGTTCACGCAGTCAACCCCAGTCCTCTCCTGGGATCTGACCTCCAAAGCCCGAGCCTCAGCTCTCAGCAGCCCCTGCCCCAGCGGGTGAGCAGACAAGCCTCTCGGACTGGTGAGTGCTGGTTGGCACCGATTCTCTATGTGGGAATCTCTCCATTTTGCTCTCTGCACCCCTGTTGCTGTGCTCTCCTCTGTGGCTCCGAAGTTTCCCCCCTACTACACCCTGTCTCTGCCAGTGAAGGGGTCTCCTATTGTGTGGAAACTTTTCCTCCTTCACAGCTCCCTCCCAGAGGTGCAGGTCCCGTCCCTATTGTTTTGTCTCTGTTTTTTCTTTTTTCTTTTGCTCTCCCCAGGTATGTGCAGAGTTTCTTGCCTTTTGGGAAGTCTGAGGTCTTCTGCCAGCATTCAGTAGGTGTTGTGTAGGAGTGATTCCACATGTAGATGTATTTCTGATGTATATGTGGGGAGGAAGGCGATCTCCATGTCTCACTCCTCTGCCATCTTGAATCAGGGCCAAAAATAGAAAATTTTAAAAAATACATATTAAAAGTGTCCCTTTGACTCTTGTCTCAAATCCACCCAATTCTTACCAGCATCTTGCATAACAGGATAATTGCTATTATTAGTCCCTTTGTATCATACCAAAGGTTCTTTTTGCATATCCACTATTGATTTTAATTTAATAAATTCTTCTCTGCTTAAAAAGCTGGTGTAAAACAAAGAATAAAGCAAAATTTCAAGAGAAGGAAAAACTAATTTGATGACAAAACATTCTTTTATTAAAGTAGGTAAACTTTTTCCACACTTTTTTGCCTTAATACAGCTGAAGCTTTACAATTCTTACTTCCCAGTACTCCATTTTTAGCTAGTGGTTCAATCAAGAAACATGCCCATTTGTCAGGTAGAGTTTGGCAAATAATTGTGAGTCATACCTGAGAGATGATCTATTTTCTGGATAACAAGCATAAACAGAAAAGAAATGTGCAATGTTATTCTGTATTCTAGCATTGGTGTTTCACAGGGATCCTAATTAATTAGAGCGTGAGACCTTATCAGACCTGAAAAATTCTTTGAGATTTTGTCTCAAAATAGAGTTCTAACTTTCTCAGTTACTCTAGTAACTGAGATTGCAACTGCAGAGGAGGTTAAGAAATTATTGATAATTACTGGCAAAAATTATATAGGAAACAGAATTGTCATATAAAGAAAGTAGGACAATTTTATACTTCATTGTCAGTAAATTTTTTATTGGGCATTAATTTGATGTCCTATATTTGTTTAAACGCCATTCTTCAAATATTTTTCGTGACTTCCAAAGAATTACAATCTAGATCAAAGCAAGAAAAACTAAAATTAGTACAAAAGTCTAACAACTTGTCAAAATTAAAATGTGCCATAAAACCACATTGTTCACTCAATTAGTGATTGTATTAGTCAGCTACTGCTGTAATAACCTTGTGTAACAAAGCTTTCTCAAATTCAGTGACATAAGAGCATTTATTTTTCTTCCTTGTATTTCTGCAGGTTGGTTAGGATGGCTCAATTTAGGCTGTCAGTGAGATGAGATTGGCTCCAGCCTGCAGGTTGAATTCAGATCTGTGTCATTCATCTCTTCTTTGTCCCTAGGTCACATGGCAACCCAGGACATGTTCTTCTCATGGTAATTGGCAGAGCACAAGAAAGCAAGGCAAAATAACATTAGCATATTTAAGCCCTCAACTTACAAGTCATATGGGTAGCATCAATATCAATGGAGCAGGAAAATATATTTTGTCCACAGTGGAAGGGCACTGTGAAGTTTCATGCAAAAGATGTGGGTATATAATTTATAACAAGATAGTGAAGAATTGGGGGCAATATGACAATCTACTACAGTGGTAAAGAGAATGAGCATTATATCTTCAAAGCTTAAAGAGTCTGGCAAAAGTTTGGGCAGACCTTGACTGTATAGCTAAAGAATAATACCAAGAATTGCATATAGGAAGCCAAGTTTAGGCTAAACACTACCTTTGATCTGAAGGTATATTTATACATTTATTTAGACACTTGCTTTTCCAAAAAGTTCCCAAAACAGCTATTGTTTCTGTTTGTTGTTGTTATTGCTCTGCTGTTCTCACTTTATATACTGATTTTCCTGAACTAACTATGTAAAGTCTGTTTCTTAGTCATATGTGGCCACTAAAGTCTCTGATTAGTTAGCATAGTGGCTACCTAATGATTGAACAGAGATTTCCTCAAATTCCTGGAACCAGTAAGTTTCCCAACCTTTGCCAAGGAGCTCTGTTTGTGTGTGTTGAGACATGCCTCGGGCAGGCAGTTCACAACTCTACCTTAGCCCTCACTTCCTGCTTGCCAAGAGCCTCAAGGTCTGTCAGAGGTGAGAACTCAAGGCCTTCTCAGGCATATTCTGAGCATACACATAGCCCTATATATGGTCATGGCCTTCCAGATTTTCCTGGAATATGTTGGAGCTTTGCAAAGCATCTAATTCCTCAAATTTTCCATTAATTGTGTGTGTGTGTGTGTGAGCTTGTTGTTTGTCCCACTGTTATCACTGTTACAGGAAACTGTGATATTAAACAATTGTATTCTTTTCTTGGCAAACACTCCTTAGAAAAAGGCTATTTGCATTAAGTAACTTCTGATTCAATTCAAATAAAGACAAGCCCTGCAAGTGGAGTTTCCTGGGGAAGTACCAGGAAGGTAAAATAATGACAATTCTCTGGAATTGGAGGTTAAAAGGAGGGCCAAGCCTCCTCTATTCTATTCCCTTCATGGTTGCTAGTTTTCTGGTTTTCACTGTGACTACGGAGCTGCTGGGTTTCAAGGTTCCCACGTGCTCGTGACAGGGGCATGGAAAGAGGTAAGTAAAAGCATCATTATTAATCAAAATGTCAAAAGACAAAGACAGTCATGAAAATAACAAGAGAAAAGCAACTCATCACATGCAAGGGATTCTCCATAAGGTTAACATCGGATTTCTCATCAGAAATAGTGAAGAAGAGAATACAGTGGAAAGACATAAAGTGCTGAAAGAAAGACTATCAGACAAGAATTCTATATCCAGAAAAAATATCCTTCAAAACTGAAGGAGAAATAAAGATATTCCCAGATAAACAACCTCTTGCCCACTTTCCAGAACTGAGTCAGTTTAGACCCAGAACCCATTACCTACAAGGACAGCCAAGTCTCCAGAAGAAGGTCCTTGCTGCATCACAGCAAGCCCTGCCATAAACTGTACTGATTGCCCTACTCTTTCCAAAAGGAGCCTGAAGCCATTTACTCAGGTAACTGCACTGAGGGAAGAAGAATACCTAGACATTTTGAGAGCTACTGGACACAGATTTTGAGTTGACAAGCTTCATACTTGCCATAAGAACCTAGCCACATGAATGTAGTGATTTCCCCCAACTAAGAGGAAGTAACTGAGCTAATAATAATCAGATCCTGGTCCTCTGAGTGGGTCGTGGCAGGAAATCTCAGTGAGGAAGGGTCATTGCTTCTGATGTAATAGCCTTGGGAGAAGACCAGTCAAGATCAAGCCTGATTCCAATGGATATATGTGGAGGGAGGTGGAAGTGGAGGTGGGAGAAGGGTATAGTGATAACAGAGTAGGGAGGGAAAGTGTCCAGCTGGACACTCAATTTGCTTCTTTAGATGATACTCTGGGTCCCTATTTAAACCTAATGACTTTCCTGTATGAGAATTCAAACAAAAGAAACAGAAAAATGACTGTAGCTAAGCTTGGTGTGAGGCCACTGACTTCTCATCCATTTCCAGACATACGCATTCTCAGAGAGGACTCCTAAACCATGTGTTAACTAAAAAAAATATACTCACAACGTAAAAGTTGAGAGGTATGTTTTATTTGATGAGAATTTTTAGGACTTCAACCCCGGGAGGCAGCATCTCAAGTAACCCTGAGAGAACTGCTCTGAAAAGGTGAGGTAGGGGAGCAAGGATATATAGGAGTTTTGCAACAATGGGCAGGTAGTCTGAACATCAAACGATTATTGTTAATTAAAGAAAACCAGACATCTCAAGTTAAGGAATTTGGCACTTTCCTATGTATGGGAAGATGCAAGAGTCTGGGCACACTGAAGTCATTCCTTTTTTTTTTTTTTTTTAATTATTATTTATTTATTTTTTTTATGGCTGTGTTGGGTCTTCGTTTCTCTGCAAGGGCTTTCTCTAGTTGTGGCAAGCGGGGGCCACTCTTCATCGCGGTGTGCGGGCCTCTTACTATCGCAGCCTCTCTTGTTGCGGAGCACAGGCTCCAGACGCGCAGGCTCAGTAACTGTGGCTCACGGGCCCAGTCGCTCTGCGGCATGTGGGATCTTCCCAGACCAGGGCTCGAACCTGTGTCCCCTGCATTGGCAGGCAGACTCTCAACCACCGCGCCACCAGGGAAGCCCCTGAAGTCATTCCTTTGATGTGCACCTCAGTTATCTGGGGCCAGTATCCTGTGCTTTCCCATCCTGAGTCTCCTCAGGGCTCACCATGGAAAGTGGCTGCAGTCTGATGGCTGCTAGATGGAAGGTATTCTTTTCCTTCCTGAGTTCCTTCAGGGCTCACCAGCTCACCATCCGTGGTGGCTGCAATCGCTGATGACTGTGATGTCCTTTGTTTACTGATATGGCAGGCAATATTCCATTTCTCACATGCAAGTAGCTTACTCTGGCCCAGGAGAAGGAAATACAGGTATGGGCAACTCATATCTTTTCCTTCTCTGTCTACAACATCCCAGAATATTCCTCCTTCCTTTAAAAAAAAATGTTAAGTAGTCAGTCATGAAATTTCAGACATAAACTAAGGGGAATTTAAATAAGCCTGACTTGAATGTCAGAAGCTAGTCTTTAAGCAATTCTATTCCAGTAACTGAGTGAAACTTAAACTCTATTGGATTAATTTGGTTGTATGACAGACAAGAGATATTAGGATTTAGGTGCCAAGTAGGTTAAATGCATCACAAGGTCATACTTTGCCAAGTGGCCTGTCACCATTAAGATTCATCCAGAAACTTTCCATGTAGTGACTGGCACTTGATTTTGGCCTTGGGAAATGTGTAAGGTTTTAATGGGTGTAGAAAAGATGAATATTTTACATGAAAAGAGTAGGATATAAGCAAATTTAGAGTCAGGGAAGTCAATTAATCCCTGGACTGTTGGATAGGGATGAGATATAACTGATAGGAGATAAGATTCAGGAAGGAAACATTTTTAATTTGATAAATATTAAATTTTTAAACAAATATTATTCTATTTAATTTTATTTAATCCTTACAACTAAGGTAGGTAATATCAGCTCTCTTTTAAATATAAGGAAACTGGGATTCCAAGAGACTAACTAACTGTTCAAGATCACACAACTAGAAGGTTGACAGGCTTGAGATAAAAACCTAGAACAAACAGCTAAATCTGCCCCACACATCCTCCATGAAATGAGTAGGGGATAAAATCATAAAACAAATTTAAGGCCACATAATAAAGATTTTCCTTTGCTAGATAAAGATAGCGAATTTTATTCCATGGGCTAAGGGCCACCAAATTTTTATGTTTCAGGAGTGCTGATTAATGTGATATGTGGTTCTGATGGGAAAACAGGATGGTTCGTTGGAAATGAAATGGTGATTCTCAGGTGAGAGGTCTTCATCTGAAACATGGTTTCCCCTCTTGTCTACTCACTTCACCCTGTTCTTTTTATCCTTGTGGGGGAGATAGAAGCCTCCCAAACATGCAGCCCACAAATGCATTTCATTTCTCCACAGCTGTCGTTTTGTTTTTCTTCAAAAAAGTATAGACAAAAGACACCTTGGAACTATATTTTTTGTCTTATCTCCCTAATTCTCTTCACTTGTGGAGTCTTTCTAGTGCCATTTATTTTGCATTGATTTCCAAGTATTATATTATAGGCTAGGACCTCTTCTTCTTAAGAGGAGTCCTAAAGGATCTCTAGCTGTAGTTTGTCTCCAGAACATTTGACACACATTTGTGTGCAAATGTGCAAAAGAGAACCCAAAGGACACACTCATGTTCATCGTAGCATTATTACAATAGCCAAGAAGTGGAAGGGATCCAAATGTCCATCAATGGATGACTAGAAAAAGAAAATGTGGCATCTACATACAACGGAATATTACTTAGCCTTAAAAAAGAAGGAAATTCTATCAAATGCTACTACATGGATGTACCTTGAGGGCACTATGCTAAGTGAAATAAGTCAGTCACACAAAGACAAATATTGTATGATTCTACTGATATGAGGTCTCTAAAGTAAAACTTCTAGAAGTAGAGAGTAGAACGGTGGTTGCTAGGGGCTGGAGAGAAGGAGAAATGGAGAGCTGTAGTTCAGCGGGTATAGGGTTTCCGTTCCATGAGATGAAAACATTCTGGAGATCTGTTGCATGATAATGTGAATATACTTAACACTACTGAACTGCACACTTTTAAATGGCTAAGACAGTAAACTTTATGTTGTGAGGGTTTTTTTTTTACCACAAGTAAAAAATTTTAAAGATTCAAATGGAAATAAAACTTTATCACAGCAGCATATCCTTGAATAACTATTTGATGATTAAACATCATGCCAAATAGGATAATAAAAAGTTCTTATTGAGCAAAAAAATAAAAATAAAAGGGAACTCAAAAAAGCTGTTGATGGAGCAGAACTTTTGCACCTCCCTTGGGTCCAGGAAGTACCTGATGACAGACTCAGGTGTAAGGAGGACAAAGAGGTTCAGTCAGAGGTTAACAACCACCGCGCTTACTGTTGTGTCGGTCAAGCCTTCAGCGCTTTTCTTTGCTTTATTGCCTTTTTCCGTTCCCTAGACCCTCGGCCTAAAAGCAGACATGATGGATGCCCCTGTCATAATGTAAGCTGATAACTGTCACACTTCCCCTCCTGTTCTTACTATAATTTCCTTTAGGAGGTTTGGCTTACTACTGGATGCGTTCAGAGAGAACCATTCTTGTCAAACTTAGGAGAAAAAGACAGAGAAGAAATATGGATTTGTGACTCCAGTTTAAATGAAGAGGTGGCACCTTCCCTGGAAATATTAAATTAGAGGCTGTGATTCAGTCTTCCGGGTCTTACTCTCCTTACTCAGCTTTCTCTTAAAAGCAGGACTTGGAAGAAAAAAACATGATCTCAATATTTATGAAAAACTTTCTGGGAAAATCATTCCAGACCTCCTGAGAGGATTAACGAGAAATGGCATAAAAGTACATTTTATTTCACAGAATGCCAAGTATCTCAAGTGCCCAAGGCCTTTGGAACTATTCATTGTGAGCGTGGCCTTTCTAGGGGGACTATGCGAGCTTAGGAAAGAAATGTCCATAGGGCACGTTTGGCCAATCACAAAGCAACTGGGAACATCATGGAGGGCATAATTGATGGAACCAAACGTAAGGCAAGTGTTGAAGGCAGATCAATCGATCTCATTGAGAGATGCAGGGCATCTCTGACAGCCAGTATCAAACTGACAAAGTAGGGAAGACAAAGGTGAGTTTGATTCTGACCTAAAGATGTTCTGAAAACTAATCGAATGATGTTCAACATCAACAAGTGCTTACAATTTGATGTTTAGTTGCTACTGACACATGTCTGTGAGAAGTTAACAAATGCAGAAGCTATGTGGATGGTCACTCCAATTCAACCGTATCAGAGGACCCTGCTTTAAAAGCCTCAACTTATTCTGTTGCCTCAGAGGAAATGTCAGCTTCCAGGTACCCGAGGCAGGAAATGCTGATCCTTTAGAAGGGGTAATTTCAAATTGAAGGGGTAATTTTAAAAGGCTCAGCGTGTTTGTCCAGGTTAAGCTCCAGTGAACACCATCTCCATCCCTTTGGAGAAATAAAATTAGGCTGCAAACCTCACCTAGAGGAAAAAAAACTCCCAGGAAATGACCTATCTTTCATTTTTTTTCAAAACTTGTTCTGTTTCCTAGAACTGTACAGATTTTAACTCAGTGTGGACATAAAACACGAATATCAAAGTTGAGTTCTTAGAGGGGAGAGAAAACTTTGCTTCGTTCTCTCTGTGGCCCTGTGATATTGTTACACAATTAAACATTAAAGACGCTATCTCAAAGGCAGCCATTTTATTATGACTGCCTTTTGAAAGTTCACAGAAGGCTGCCATCATAAATGCCATTTTCATTAGAATAATGTGAAAGGTTACATGCCACACAGAATATGACAAGGCCCGACCATCAGGTGCCACTCTTGGAATTTTCCAGTTTGCATAGATCTCCCTCAGACCCTAGAGCCACAGCACCTCACAGGCAAACCAAGCTGAATAGACATAAAAGTCTAATGGGCAGAAAACACAGTGTCTCAGCTGCAGAAATCCTCCAGAAGTGAAACATTCCCTCAGTTTAAACAACAACAAAAAACTTGCCCTGTCCTCAGCATTATCTCAGGGAACACACACCTAAATCTGCAATATATTCTGAGCCAAACAATAAAGGACCAGCAAGAGCTCTCTTTTCGGAACACATGAGGTCATTTAAGACCACAGAAAAGACCATCTCAGGAAGGAAGGGGAAGTGTGGGGGTGGGTGGGTGTGGGTGTGTGTGTGGGTGTGGGTGTGTGTGTGTGTGTGTGGGTGTGTGGGGGGGTTGTGGGTGTGGGGGTGTGTGTGGGGGTGTGTGGGGGTGGGTGTGTGTGGGTGTGGGTGTGTGTGGGTGTGGGTGTGTGTGGGTGGGGTGTGTGGGTGTGTGTGTGGGTGTGGGCATGTGAATGTGTGCACACTCAGGTGTGTGTTGTGCATTTACAGGGAACCCTGACAAATTTTAACTCTAAAATGTCACGCAAGTTTGAGTTCTTGCTTATCATTTTAAACAAATAAACTGTACCAGGATTCCAGGGTGAAATAAAACTTCTGTGGCAGAACCAAAGTGAGGGAACGATGCTGGAAGCATCATTGTGATGTTGAGAAGTGGGACTTCATAAATAATTCTGTCATCATTTTATTTCTTTATACGATACTTTCTATAAAGCATTTTAAACAACCAAATGGCTTAAAGTACAAATCTCAAGATCTTAAGAGAAACTACGGAAATAGAGCGACTTACAAAAAAGGCATAACATTATTATTAAAGCATAAGAAGATCCTTGCAAATGACAACCAATGTGTGTCAGATGCTCCCATCTCAAGGTCATCGCTCAGGCTGCCCCTCTCTCTGGCTATCTGTCTTCAGCATCTGCATGTTCCCTCTCTCAGCTTTGCTTGGATCTCAGCTCACATGGCACCTCTTCAGAGAACTCACCGATGACTCTCTAACAGTAGAGTATGTACCTCTCCTATGATGGCTACTTTTATGGATCAACCTGGCGAGGCTTTGGTGCCTGGTTGTTTGATCAAACGCTCGTCTAGATGTTGTCGTGAAGGCATTTTGTAGATGTGATTAACATCTACAATCAGTTGACTTTAAGATTACCCTTGGTAATGTGTGTGGGCCTCATCCAATCAGTTGAAGGCCATAGGGTAAAAACTGAAGTTTCCCAGAGAAGAAGGCATTCTGTAACTTAGAAACCCTGCCTGAGTTTCTCGCCCACCAAATTCCCACACAAATTTTGGACCTAAGGCTGGGACATCAACTCCTGCCTGAGTTTCCAGCATGCCCCACAGAGTTCAGACTTGCCAGCTCCCACAATTCCACAGTTGTGTCAGCCAATTCCCTAAGATAAATCTCTTATATAAATATATATGTGCTGAGCCTGCGCGTCTGGAGCCTGTGCTCCGCAACAAGAGAGGCCGCGATAGTGAGAGGCCCGCGCACCGCGATGAAGAGTGGCCCCCACTTGCCGCAACTGGAGAAAGCCCTCGCACAGAAGTGAAGACCCAACACAGCTAAAAATAAAAAAATAAAAATAAAAAAAAAAATAAATAAATAAATATATATGTGTATATGTGTGTGTGTGTGTGTACATCTTCTTTCCCACTCACTTTCTCTACACCCTCATTCTTCATAACAATTGTCAGTACTACTTAAGATACACAAGTACTCGTTGGTTTATCTTTCACCAGTACCTAGAGCAGTGTCTGAGACCCCAGGCACTCAACACACATTTATGGGTTACATCAATGGTGTGCTGAATTTTGCCAGTCACTGCTCTAAACGCTTTGCATAGAATAACTCATTTACTACTCCCAGCTAGCTATGTTGACAGTTGAGGTTGATGCTATGTTTTGCTCCCATTTTACAGATGCTGAAACTGGGCATAGAGAGATAAAGGTACTCTGCAAAAGTTGTGCAGCTGGCACAAAGTGGAGCTGGCCATTGAAACCAAGCAGCTGGGCCCCAGAGTGCAGACTCACAAACTCCACATTCTAAAACCCCTCCTGGAACTTTGCAGCTTCATAAGGATATCATTTGGCTGGAGAAAACTCTCTTTTAGAAAGTATAACAATTAATAATATATAATAATAAAATTAAAATAATCTATACATCTGTGATCTTGTGACTCCATGTGATTTGGGGGGATGTTACAAACCACTCCATCAGACTAGAAACAAGGGATTTTTAATTTAAGGAAGAAAGAGGGAACTCTGCTCAATACTCTGTAATAACCTAAATGGGAAAAGATTTTGAAAAAGGATAGATACATGTATATGTATTAACTGAATCACTTTGCTGTACACCTGAAACTAACACATCATTAATCAACTAGACTCCAATATAAAATAAAAATTTTAAAAAAAGAAGAAAAAGGAAAAGAAAGATAAAGAAAGGGAACACTGAGAATCATCAGATGTTTCATAGACTTTAGTAAAAATAGATTTCAAAAGATTCAAGTAGAGTAAACTGGTCCATTGCAAAGACTCTAAAAAGAAACACAGCTGAAAGGTCATGGGAAACATTTTAAAACCACATTTATATCATCACAAATATCCTCGTGAAAAAGAAATCAAAAAGGTAGTAAAGAGACCAGAGAAGAGGCAGAAGCACAGAGAGAGTATCGTAAGCCCCGGAACATGAAGCAGGATGGAAATAATGGCCACAATTGGAACACTTTCCCTCAGGCCACAACTTCCACCGGGTCGTATAGCTCAGATCCTGGTTCTAAGTCTCCAAGCCTGGCTAAAATCTGCAGAGAGATTCTGGGACTCTGTCCCCACCTAGAGGTCTGACAGTGAATAAAATTAGATAATAGTAAAGTGCCCAGAATATATCAAAACAGCAACTGTAGCTATAATCATTGCTGTATGGGTCCTGATAAGGTAGCCTTTAAGTGTTTTGTAAACACTTTGCAAAGGAAGGGGCAAAGCAGGGGAACCAGAGAGTTAATAATAAGCATGTCAGCCTTATAGCTTTCTCTTGAGATACGAGGTCTTGATTTCAGCAAGATTTTCGACCAAAAAAATTACATAAATAGTTTTGTGGGCAATATAATGAAATATGTGCTTGATTATTTGATGGTTAGCCTGATAGCTAACGAAGCATGGTATACAACATTATGGATTGTATATGTTTACAAGCTGACACTGAATCTCAGTGGTGCTAGAGTGGTAAACCATGGACATTGCAAGGCTGCCACGGGATTGCCTATACCTGATTGGAATGTAGCATCTTCACCATTAATAGCTGCTCACTCTGAATGTTTCCCCCTCTTCTTCCTCTTCTCTTGGAATTCTAATTCCTTGGGCTCCTGGTAGAAAGGGAGGGGAGACAGCCTTCGTCGGAGAGGTGAACTTGCATATCTGGGGCACGTCCGCTTCTCAGATGGTATCGAGCTATAGAGACCAAGGCTGTCAAGGCTCGCATGGCTGGTGTAATATTTGATGGTGGCAACTTAGGCCAAGACCCTCCACTAGCACTACCTATGAAGCCTTCTGACCTTGAGGGTCTACATGGGGGATTGGCGTGACCAAGCCTTCACTCCTAGCAGGGGGTCCACCCCAAAGCCTTTGAATGGGATACTGCTGCCCTTCAAGAGATTCAGTGAGGGCTGCCTGGAGATCCAGACCTGCCCTAGTGAATCTGTTGCCATGGGAAACCTAGGATTCCCCGTCTTGTCCATTAGTACCCACAGAAAATAAGTAGGAGATGGGTCTCTGGGAATGGCTGTGGCCCTCCCGTAATCAGCTCTGCCACTTTGCCATCTTCTAGACAAAGGACTTCCCTGATGCACTGGAGCTTGTCTATAGGTACTTCCACTGAAATACCACTAGGTAAAGTTGGAGCTCGAGCCCTACATTCAGAAACATCACAGTCTTTAGGGGAAATATGTCCAGTGGCTCTTTTCTCAGTGGAGAGAGAAAAAGGGTGACGCTCCACACTCAAATACCCTCTGAATACCCTCCATAAGAGTCTCTTCCTGAAGACCCTCTTCTTCTTTCCAAACCTCTTTTATTATTTTTTGTTTTTATTTTAATGTGGTAAGAACAGTTACCATAAGATCTACCTTCTTAGATTCTTAAGTGTGCAATACAATATGGTTGTCAAGCAGGTTTCTAGAACTTATTCATCTTGTAAAACTGAATCTTTTTTTTTTTTAAACATCTTTATTGGAGTATAATTGCTTTACAATGGTGTGTTAGTGTCTGCTTTATAACAAAGTGAATCAGCTGTACATATACATACATCCCCATATCTCCTCCCTCTGGCGTCTCTCTCCCACTTTCCCTATCCCACCCCTCTAGGTGGTCACAAAGCATCTCCCTGTGCTAAGCAGCTGCTTCCCACTAGCTATCTATTTTATATTTGGTAGTATATATTAGTCCATGCCACTCTCTCACTTCGTCCCAGCTTACCCCTCCCCCTCCCCGTGTCCTCAAGTCCATTTAAAACTGAATCTTTACACCCACTGCTTAGCAACTGCTCATTCTCCCTCCTCTCAGTCCCTGGTAACCAGCGTTCTGCCCTCCTTGGAGTTCAGGAAGATACAGTAAGTCAGCCGGCTTTTTCAGCAGTGTTGCCTCAGGTTGGCAAAGTCTCCTTGGAGCCCAGACATTCAAGTCAGCACAAGAATACTCAGGAGGAGTGTTTAATGTCTTAAGTTATTGTTCAAAAGAGAAAAAAAATCACTTTATAGCACCATGTTATACAACTTAATATAAGTCAGTGGTATGATATGCCTGGTCGTTAGTTTCATGCTGTAAAAATACTGAACTGCTTATAATCATCAAGGCTCTTCCACTCCCTGATCAGCACACAGTACTGTGTTGTATATGCCAGAATGCCTTTCCCATTAAGAAGAGTTCAAGAAAGCAGAGACTGGAACTTCCCTGGCGGTCCAGTGGTTAAGACTCTGCCCTCCAATGCAGGAGGCTCGGGTTCAATCCCTGGTCAGGGAACTAAGATCCCGCATGCTGTGGGGTGTGGCCAAAACCTTTAAATAATAACAAGAAAGCAGAGACTAGTTCTGGATTGGGTGGTGCTAACAGGAAGACAAGGGGGAAGCAATTCGGTGATTGGATCTTGGTCATTTTCACCTAGGAGTCAAGAGGATTAAAGTGGGCTCCAGCCCCCTGCGCTTAAAATTATACAGCACAAGCCTAAATCCTATCATAAGCCTCTTCCACCTCCATTTTACCTAGATGTCCCATGGTTTCTGTGATGTGCACTTTCCCACATCGTAACAAGCTAAATAAACCTAACCTTGTTTGACTCAGGTGTATCACTGTTGACAGAAGAGGATGGAAAGGAAGACAGTGTCAATTGGGACATATAGATTAGAGAGGGTCTTTAGTTTTCTCAGACATCAATGTGCATATGAGGATCTTCTTTAACTGCAGATGTGGACTCAGCAGGACAGAGGTGGAACCTGAGATTCTGTATCTCTAACAAGTTCCAGCAATGCCCATCCTGCCGGTCTGAGGCATACACATACGATTTAAGTAGCAAGGCTCTGGTCCACTGGCTCTCAGAAAAACAGACTACCACTTAAATCATCCGGAGAGCTGCAAAAAACACTGAAGCTTGGTTTTACCCTCAGAGGTGATTTCAATATAAAGCAAAGTTTGAGAAATATTTTCGACTACTCTACAGTAGAGAGTGGAAGGCATTAAAGAGTTAAATTCACAATTTTAAAGGAAACTGTACAGGTGAGCCAAGTTATGTCAAGACAGAGAGACAAACAAGGAGAGAAAACATGCAGAATTGGGAAATAGTTTCCATTCTTGGGATCACAGAAGCAAGTAAGGTGAGCCAGGAATAGTGGGACCCTGAGTAAGTAAGGTTATAAGTTTAGGGCTAGCTTAGAGTTTGTTTGCTCCATTCTGTGTTACCCTGATAACAGGGGTCTTACATTATGATAATGATATTATAATGAGTCCACATGTATATTAAATAAACAGTAATTAGAGACAGAGTTCTAATAGTCTAGTCAGCTCCACTGTGGAGAGAGGTCAGGGAGGACAATGGAGGTTTTGCGCCACAGAAAAGAATGAAGACATAAAGGAGAAGAAGATAAATTATGTATGAAAGGGCTCGAGTGTGTTCCTGGAGAACTTCTGGGTTCTGCTGACCTATAGCTTCTCCCACTTCCTGAAGTCAAATCAATACATGTAATAAATTATGTAGTTGCGTGCCCATCTTTCTACTTGTCACACCTGGGAAGCAAAAGGCATATGCCTCCCTGCTGGTGCCCAACAAAGTTCTCTTGTTGACTTACTGCCTCAGTCTTTACCCTCACCCAGGGCACTGGGCTTGACCAGAGTAGAGATCTGAATCAGAAGTCAAGAGAACTATCACGAAATATAATGATGAATCCCCACTGCATGCACCTTGGGACGGCTACACCCACTCATGCAAAAGCCCAGTAGCTGTAGGAAGTTTCACCACCAGAAGAGTCTATGAGTTTTGACTGTCTTTGCTTAGAGATACCTGTGCAGGGACCCCAAAGTGAATTGAACAGTAAGGAGCCTGTATTTTGAATCAGACCATCCTGAACACACACTCCAATTGCAGTAATCATCGATCCTGATTACTGAACTAAATGAATGAATGAATACAAATATATGGAGAACATTTTTATGTTTAATATCAGATTCTGATAGATATGGAGAGTAGCATTCACCTACCTCCTTCATGGGCCTTTCCTGGACCCTACCGAGTCTTAAACCTGTGCCTTCTCCTTATGCAAAACAACAAAAACAGAATAGTCTCCTTCAAAGGTGCTTACTTGCTCTCGCTGTAGAGCAGAATTCAGCTAAATAATTTGCAAGGACCTCAGCCATGGAAGGGATATTAAAGGTGACATATTTACTCTTTACCATTGTTCTGCTCTCCAGTTCTCATTTTCTCGACTGATTATGTGTATAATCCCAGAAATAACTCTCATAACACAAAGAGCTCTGATCACAGCTGCCAAGATCGAGGCTTATTTGTCTTTGTGGTGCTGCAGGGATGGGTCAGGATGACAAGACCGGCCGCGTGGGGAGGCACAGATTGCGGCTGCCTCAGGTCTCAAACTCTAGAGCGCCCGGACCTCTCAGCTCCTTCTGGTTCATCCCTTACATTCCATTCTTGAATGACTGTCCCTCAGTCACATGAAAGCTCACATTAGTGCTGTATCCCTCTCTGTGAATTAAACATCTGAGCGTGTGTTTGGATTTTCAACTCAGGAAAGGGAAAAAGATGGGCAGGTGCAGATGCGTGGGGGACACGGAAGGATGACTTCCTCTCACAAAGCGCCCAACTCAAGATGCTCCCATGTGCTCTGTACACCCCTTAACCTTCTCTCTCCCTGGGACCCCTCCCATTTCTAACCGGATAAGAAGCAAGCAGAAGGGCCAGCAGACACCCCAGACTACCTGGGAGGGATGACGCCCAAGAGGTTTGGCAGACAGAGGTCACAATGGTGACAGATGCTGCCCAGTCCTCCCAAAGGGCAACCGCTCAGAGTGCGCTGATTTTTCTTCCTTCTTCTCACCAGGCTTCGCGGCTTGTAGTAAACAGAAAGAGCAGGAGCCTTCAGAGCATAACCAGAAGTAAAAGTCTCGTCAGCATCTCTTCCTCAGCCCCCTATCGCTTCTCTTCCCCCTTTCTTATTGCACCCTGCTCACCTCGCAAGCCCTTCCCAAAGAGAACCACTAAAAATAGCAACAATTGTAAAGCCATGTTTTGTGTGTCATTCCAGATAAATATCTGTCTCAGAGTAGGAAAAGCATTTCCAAGCATAGAAAAAAAGAAAGAGAACATAAAGATTGATGGCCTTGATCACATAAAAATTTTAAATGTTTATGCAACAAAAGATGCCAAAAGCAAAATCCCAAAAGCACAAACTAGAAGAAAATTGGTGCACCATAAATAACAGACAATGTGTCATTATTCCTAATACATAAAATGCTCCTCTATAGAAGAGATGAATACGCCGGTAGGAAAATTGGCAAAATGTGAAAAGCTGATGCACAAAAGAAAAAATACACATGGACAAAAAAAATATTTCTTAGAGTTCAACTTCTGTGCAATTCATAAACAGGGGCTTTACCACCAGTGCTATATTTACCCATCATAGAAGCAATTATTTTATGATAATATTCCGTATTAATGAAGCTATGAAAAAGTGAATATTTATAGGCCACTCGTGGGATTGTTACCTGCCACATTTTTTAAATAGGAAATACACCAATATGCATTAAAAAGCTTAAAAATCTATATAATGTTTACATTCCTAATTCTACTTCCAGGGATTTATTGTGAGGAAATAATCAAAGATATAAACAATTATCTATTAATAAAGATGCTAACCTCAGTGTTATTTGTAAAGAAGAGAAAGAGATAAAAACAACTTATAAGTGTGACAACCTAAATGTCAAACATAAATATGATGAAATGTCCATAGCAAGGAATATTTGTGATTCATTATAATTTACATTTTAAAGAATATTTGATGACATGGATAAATAATCATATTATAAAGGATGAGTTAAAAAGTTATAAACAGTACAGACCATAAACTTATTTTTTGTATGTTTATTTGAATGTGTGTGTGTGTGTGTGTGTTTCCCGTAGAAAGCTCAGCACATACCCAGTGGTGACCCAGGAGTGGTAAGACCATTCAAGACTAAAGTTTTCCACGGGAGTTTTTTTTTTCCTGTATTCTCCCAATCTACAATGAATATGTATTTCTTTTATGAATATTATCGAAAAAAATTTTATTTTTTAGAATTATGTATGTGTTTTTAATCAATCGAAACATCATTCTTCGTTGTATTCTGCAACAGATTATTCAATCCACTTTTTATTGCATTCATATCAAAATGCCCATCAAAGATGCTGCAACCCCGGAGGAAGAGAATAATTCGCTTAACGAACGCAGGAAACATTATGCCCACTGCCCGCAGTCACACCAGCAGATAATTCTTGAAATAATGTTTGGAGCAGTTAGCATCCAGAAAAGAAATGTGGGCTGCCCAATATCCAAGTTAAGGCCTGTGAATGACCATTATAAAGATCTCAAGTATTTTTGAAGCATTGTCTATTTAAAATCAAGTTATAACTGTAAAGTTTTTAATATGTGGCAAAAAATTTTTAAAAATTACAATACTTAGAAAGCGTATTGAATTCTATAGGATAAAAATACCCAAGGCAATCAAATTATGACCTATTTGTGTTTCCTCTTTATCTACGATTCCTCACCTAGAATTGTCAGATTTAAAGTGGTTCTGCTGCTGGTGAATTTAAGGTTATTTCTTTGTCACCAAAGAATTCGGAGATGAAGTGATAGGTAAGAATCAGATTTATTTAGAGAGGAACACAGACAGAGTGTGGGCCATCTTGGAAGGCAAGAAGCAAGAGGCTTCGAAATATGGCATGGTTACTTTTTATGGGCTGGGTAATTTCATAGGCTAATGAGTGGGAGGATTATTCCAATTATTTTGGGAGAGGGTGGGGATTTCCAGGAACTGGGCCACCACCCACTTTTTGACCTTTTGTGGTTGGCCTCAGAACTGTCATGGCACTGGTGGGTGTGTCATTTAACATGCCAACGTATCACAATGAGCTTGTAATGAGGCTCAAGGTCTACTGGAAGTTGAATCTTCTGCCATCTTGGACCCAGTTGGTTCTCACTAGTTTTCGTCATGTCCTATGGCTATGTCATTCTTTTAAAGGTTGTGCCCTGCCCCCTTCCCTCCTGCTTCAGTTCAGAGACTCAACCCTCAACATGGTGAGGAAGCAGACTGTAAGATAGGTCTCGCATACACATGGTGTCTCTAAGCTGCATATGGCCAGGCTCAAATATGGCATTTTTTTACATCTGATCTGACTGAAAAATAGATATTATAAAATAATTCTACAGCTGGCAATAGCACATTTTCCACATGGAATTCTCCATCAGATGCCATTTAAGATGTAATTTCCCAGTTGGTCTAATTTAGTCTAGATTTCCTCTCAGCCTTTGTTCTTTCTAGAAATGGTAGTACCTTTGCAGTTTGTCTTTTACGGTGAGCTGCATCTTTTCCAAAGTGCAGCAGTGCGTGGTTCCCAAAAATGTGTTAATCTTGGTGAGATTTACCTTTCTCTCCTAGAGCCTTCACTAAATCACCACCCTACTTCTGGTGTTTATCATTTTAATAAGGAACCTTGGAGAGTGGCTGGTCAAAACAGATTTTCAGTTAGCACTTTTAAAATAGCTAATGCCAATTCACTGATCCTTCAGTATTTAAAGGCATTTTACTGGGAAAGATTTCTTGAGCCATTTCTAAAACTGATGCAAAGGCTCTGATTTTTGTCTCACATTGACAAAAACAGAGTTGTCTAATCTAGTCCCAGCCTCTCTGGGATTCATTTTCTCTCTCTTAAATATAAGAGACAGTGTCGTGTGTGTGTTGTGTGTGTTTATTGTGTGCTCTGTTTGTGTTGTACATTTCATTATATCAAATATATCCTAGGAGGATATATATCAACATGTCAGCAGTGATCCCCTTTGGGCAATGAGACGATGGTGATTTTCTAAAATATTCTTTTCACAAATATATGAAATGTTTAAAGAACTGAATAATAATAATAATAATAAATTTTACTTTGCACAACTACCCTAGATCATAAACCCTTTAAATTATTCATAAATATTCAATGTATTCATTAAAAAATATATTGTTTTGTCTAGAAGGTTTTAAAGATGGATGATTTGATAAAATAATAGGTTATATACAGTTTTTTTGTCTAGGAACAATACAATATTATAATTGTATAAATTAGTTCCTACACATGCAGAGCTCTGAATATTGAACAAAAAAATGAAAACCTATATGGGTGGGCTAAAATTTAAAAAGAAAACAAATAATTATACATACTGTCCAGAAAGAACAACAAAAATTTCTTTCTTTTCTTTTTTTTCTTTAATATCTCTGGTATAAGTTTTCAGAAAATCATCTCAAAGTAAAATCTGAATAAAGAAAGAATTTTTTTGGTATTATTCAGATTTAAGGGGATTTGACAAATTCTACCCCTCTTTCTTGACAAGTTAGGAACCAGTTTAAAACTAAGACAAAGCAGTAAGGCAGACAGATAAGCAAATTATTACCGATACTGCTGATAAAGCTGATATTGGATAAAATGGCCTAAGTCTAGTGGAAGTAAATTTCTAATGCTGAATCCCAAAACTGGGCTGACTCACACCCAAGTCATTGCAGGACTCCTGGAGGCCAGGCCTGCAGCACAGGGATAGGGCTTCCCTGCTAAGCTAACTCATGGCAGCAATGATGGAGAATATTGGATCTCAGTGGACAGGTCAACTCCCAAGAGAAAAAGGAGATGAAGTAGCCAGTGTCCCTGCAATCTCCTCCTCTTACTAAACTTTCCACTAAGGTACATTCAGGGAGAGGAATGGGGGAGGAGAGAAGGGGGAGATGTCATGAGTATTACACAGGAAATAATACAGCAAGGATTAATAAGTGTTCAGTATCCTGGCACCATTGATGATTAAAATATTCCGCCTCCATATATCTTCCATCTAGCTGAATCTTACTCACTTAATATATGGTTGGGGTATTACCCTAAAATGTATTTCTCCCTTTCCTGCTTTCTTAAATGGAGTTTAGCAAGGGTGATGGTAAATTCTTCTGTTCTGAATCCAAACTCCTGTCGACCTCTGTCATCACACTCAGGTTTCCATGTACTTCAGCCAAGTGGCTGTCCTGACAATACAGGAAGGCTTGCCTGTCATGATGGATGGGACGGGCCAGTGTTGAAACTTCAAAGTGGTCTTTACCTAGAGCCCAGAGAGGTTTGCAGAACCAGCTCCCCTAGAGCCTATTCCTTAGGGCCCAATCTAGCATGACCTCAGCTTTCTAGCTTCTACTTCCTTTGCAGAAGACAAACCAGCCCCAAACTGGACCCCGTCTTAATATTACCAATTATAAGAAGAGAAGAATAAGAGAAGATACTGGATGCTTTCTCTCCCTAAAAAGGTCCCTAATAAAGGTGCCTCCTCCAGGACTCCTAGATTCACATCATTTCACTCCTCCAGCCAAAGTCATAACCATGGACCTGAACATGAAAAGGGGGAAACTCCTCTGTTCCCTGGGTGGTGGAGTTTTTATTTTTCCTCCTCATTTTTATTTCTCTGGTGCCTCCATTTTTGCCCTCGTTACCTACCAGGATCCCTCCACTTTGTGAGAGTAGGAGAAATAGGGGAAGGTATAGGGTCATAGCCTTGTTGTTGTTCCAAGACCATTGTTATAAGCATCCATTACTATAATAGGTTATTTATGCTTTGTGACTTATAGAGTGAGGACCTCGTGACAACACTGGGCAAATATTTAAATCCAGACAAACGTGGAACCAAATTCTTTCTCCGCAGATTTGTTCACGATGTGACCAAGATGAAGTTAACGCAGTTCTTTAAGACCTTCTTTCCTCTTTTACAAAATAAAAGCATCCTCCTGATGATTAAATGACGTGGCTTTGAGCGTGCAGTAGAGCGCTTGGCGTGGTGCCATTCTCCCCTCTCCCTTACTTTCAGTGGTTATCAAAATAAACAGGTTGACTCTTCACATAACATGCTCAGCAGTACTGAATCTTTTACTCCTGCCTCTCCTTTTGTTGGCAGGTGTCACTTCTTGCCACTGCTGTGTGTCCCTTCAGCTTCTAACCAGCATCTCCACTCGACATGGCATCTGTTGACTGATGGCTGAGTGCCCCTGCCCTCCTGTCTTGGAGTAGAGTCATGGGCTTTGTGACAGCCTATCACTTTGTAGTGGATGTGGGTCATATCTGTGCTGTCCAGTGCCTTTTGAACATCTTTCCTGTGTTTCATTAATCCCCCTCACCTGGCAGTCGCTAAGGCAGTGTCTCAACTACAGATCAGCTCTTCTGTATTCTGTTTGGTGATGCAGAATCAGGACTCTCTAAACCAAACATCTGCTTCTCTTGCCACTCCCTGTTGGGTTCTTCCGAAGGAGACCACAAGGTTGGACGATTGGAAAGGAGCACTGTCCTGTCCTGTGCGACCCCTGGGCCAATGAGCCTCACTCAAGCAGCCTTCTTCACCACGGGAACAGTACCTCATTCTGCTTCTGGCGTTGGTTCCAGTTTGCAGTTTTTGCAACACTTGCACAGCTGGCCTCACTGCTCCCCTCAGGGACACAGTAAGCACCAGCCAGCCAGCATCCCCTCCGGACGTCTGGGTCCCCACCCAAAGGGACCCCTCCTCTAAGGATCTAAGTTTTAATAAGTCCAACTTCTTCCTTTGTTTCTCAAACCCTACGGGTGGTCCCCATTTCCTGCAGTTGCTACTCTATGATACATACGTGGGATTTTTTTGCCAACAATTCCTTATACCTAGTTAACAATTTTTTTTTAATTTTTATTGGAGTATAGTTGATTTACAATGTTGTGTTAGTTTCTGCTTTACAACAATGTGATTCAGTTATACATACACATATATCCACTCTTTTTTAGATTCTATTCCCATATAGGTCATTACAGAGTATTGAGTAGAGTTCCCTGTGCTATACAGTAGGTTGTTATTAGTTACCTATTTTATATATAGTAGTGTGTATATGTCAATCCCAATCTCCCAATTTATTCCTCACCCCCCTTTCCCCCTTGGTAACCATAAGTTTGTTTTCTACATCTGTGATTATATTTGTGTTTTGTAAATAGGTTCATTTGTACCATATTTTTAGATTCCACATATAAGTGATATCATATGATATTTGTCTTTCTCTGTCTGACTTACTTCACTCAATGTGACCATCTCTAGGTCAATTCATGTTGCTGCAAATGGCATTATTTTGTTCTTTTTTATGGCTGAGTAATATTCCATTGTATATATGAACCTCATCTTCTTTATCCATTCCTCTGTTGATGGACATTTAGGTTGCTTCCATGTCCTGGATATTGTAAACAGTGCTGCAGTGAACACTGGGGTACATGTATCTTTTCAAATTATAGTTTTCTCTGGATATATATCAAAATATCTCTGTTAAATTTACTGGTGTGATTGCTTAATCGTAACAGGATCCTGACTGATAAATCCCCATCAGAAGTCCTGCTTCTCTAAGGGAGGTCTCAGGACTCACTTGCCCTGGGGTCATGACAGCTAGAACACAGGCCTGTGTTCATCTACCCACTGGCACACATGTCATCAATCCAGTGTACCTTGCAATAGTCAGAGGAGACCAATCAGGGATTTCAGTTGTAATTTTTCAGATTAGAAATAAGTTATATAGAAAAAGCCTGGCACCCTTTATTTTTTAACTGCTCTATTGAAGTATAATTGATATACAGAAACCTGCACATGTTTAATGTATACAATTAATGGCACACGTTAGTGCTCAACAAATACAGATATTATTCTTGAAATAATATATTAAATCTATGATGTAGGATCCTTGAGGGTAAGACCCATATTCTATATGTACTCTGTATTCCCAACATGACTGTCTTAGTCTGCTCAGGCTGCCATAACATAATCCTACAGACTGGGCAGCTTAAACAATAGACATTTATTTTCTCACAGTTCTGGAGGCTGGAAGTCCAAGGTCAAGGTGTGGGAAGGATTGGTTTCAAATAAGATCTGTCTCCTCAGCTTGCAGATGGCATCTTTTCACTGGGTCCTCACATGGCCTTTTCCTTGTACACACATGGAAAGAGACAGATCTCTGGTTCCTCTTTCTCTTCTTATAAGGACACCAGGCCTATTGGATCAGGGCCCCACTCCTATGACCTCATTTAACCTTAATTGCCTCCTTAAAGGCCTCATCACCAAATACAATCACATTGGTAGCTGGGGCTTCAATATATGAATTTTAGGGAGACAATTCAGTTTATGACATTGATCATAAATGAATTGAGGAGTAGGAGTGTTATCTAAAATCTGTGGAATTCTATCTTTAAATTAATTGATATGGAATGATTAGGAAAATCCTTATTTTCAAAACCCAGTTTATTTTCTACTAATTTCTGCATATTAGACCTTACACCTTCCTCCCCACTCCATACCAAATAATTTTTTTTCTTCAGAGATTAGTTTGGGATCCTTATCACTAACACCTGAGTTGACATCACTTTTCTGGAAGAGTGATAGGTTTCCAGCAATTGACTATGAAGTATTTTTCATACTCTTTTAGCTGGTTGCAAGTAAAATTTAATGGCTTCATGTAATTTACAATCCTCATATCATGTGTTCAAAATAAACAGCATGGGTTTGCCTAGTTGGCTGTGACTACCTGTCTTGAACAGTTCCTGAAATTACTGAAAAGTACCACTGTCTATTATGGGAGCTGCTTTATCATGATTATGGCCTTACTTTAGGTGCCACTACATGGTATCTGTCAATGTGAAGTGTCTCATTAATTAATTCTTTCTGAGCTTTCAAACAGGTACCAAAGGATACCATCAGCAGGAAGAAGGAAAACAACTTATCCCATGTAAAATGGGGATAATTCCCACCTGTGCTGGTCTCATGAAGCTTAAAATGACAATGTAGACACACTAAAATCATTGGCTCATTTGAATTGAAGGTAAATCTTGGGGTATATATTTTGCAACTGAAAAATGTGATGAAACTGCATTTCTGGCAAAGCAGGAGAACGAATGGTGGCCTAATTTTATTAATCATGTTTTTCTTAAAGATTAGGTTCTTTTTTTCATTATTGCAAAGTTGCCGTGACAGTTCAAGAAAACTGAATCTCCTCAGGACTGAATGATTCATTAGATGAGGGCAAAGCATAAAGGTAGTAGGCACACTGGAATCACAGCCCCAGGGCATTCCCATGTAGGAGATATGGTTTGCCCATTAAGGATTTGCCCAGTGTGTTACCAACAGAAAGTTCTGACTGCTGTAGTCACCAATTTCACAGCTATTGTCTCGGCAGGGACTATTGCAACCTAATGATCAGATTACAAAATTATGAGTCAGTTAAACAATTTACTCAACTTAAAATTAGTAAAAATGCAGGTACTAAATATTAATTCAGGTCAAAGGGAGGCAATGCAAAAAATTGCATTCAGTCATTTGTCTGGCTCAGTTTCCCTGGCCTCTTTCAGCCTCAGCACACCCAGAGGTCCGTGCCTTGTGTGAGGTGGTTAACTACTATTCAGCATTGGGGTCTCAACTGAGATATCCCTTTCTCTGTAAAGATTGTTCTGGCAACCACAGTCTAGGAGAGGAATGGAGCCCCATAGTCCCCTATTCCATTCTCATTGTGGGTCTTCCTACTTCTCTGAATCACTCACTGGACTGGAAACTTTATGAAGAAAAAGAATATGTCTCCTTGCCCTCATTCATTCATTCATTCATTCACTCCCCAGACAGTCAATAGATATACATCAAGCATGTATTTTGCGCCACAATCTGTTCTGGAAACAGGAACACCACAGTGAACAAAATGACAAAGTCCCTGACCTTGCAAACCTTGCATTCTAGCAGGGCAGGCAAAAAATAAATACATAGGCAGTACAAGCACTTAAGAAATTTATGAAATAAGGTGAGAGAAAATAATGAGGGTATTATTTCATACAAGGTGAGTAACCAAAGAAGACCTCACTGAGGAAGCAGGAGAGAAAGGCATGCGATTACCTGGAGGAAGAGTTTTCCAGGCAGATGGAAAAGTAAGATAGGAGCAGACTCCACGGGCTGAAGGCATAGCAAGAAGGCCAGTGTGATGTGAGAGCAAGAAACGAGGAGAAGTAGAGAGGAGCTCAGAGAACAGACCACATGGGGCCTTGAGGGCCATGATAAAGATATTGGATTTTACTTCAGTGGTGATAGGAAGCCCTCGTATATTTTTTACCGGCTGGGGATTAGGTTAAGAGTGGAGAAAGGAGACCCTCAAGAAGCTACTACAGGAGTTCAAGCAAGAGGGGATTATGGCCTGAAACAGAATGGTAAGAGCGAGACCCATGAGAAGCAGTCAGATATGGGATATATTTTAAAGGTAGAGCCAATGGCGTTGCTGATAAATTGATAAAGGGATATAAGAAACAGTAGGAATTAAAAACGGCTCCAAGATTTTGGGTTTGAGCAACTGGATGGACAAAGATGCCATTTACTGAGATGAGGAACCCTGGGGAGGGATCAGCTTTGGAGAGGGAAGAGGTAATCTGAAGTTCTGTCTTGAAAATGTTAAGTTTGAGAGTCTTATTAATAGATAGAGATATCAAATGGGCAATTGAATGTACATGACCAGACTGGGGAAATGCATGTATGAATCAGGAGAATTTAAAAGGCACTAAAAGCCACTGGTTTGAGATTACGTAGATCAAGATCCACAAACTCTGGCTTGTGATCGAATCAGGACACCTCCCTGTTTTGATTAAAGCACTTTATTGGAACACAGGCACATTCAAACATTCATGTATTGTCTATGGACACTTTTGTGCTACAACAGCAGAGTTGTGACAGAGCCTGTGTGGCCTGCAAAAGCCTAAAATATTTACTGTCTGGACATTTACAGAAAAAAATTGTCAACTTCTGATCTAGAGATTAGTAGAGATGAAGAGAGGAGGTCTGAGAAGTGGACTGTGGGATCTTCCAACATCTAGGAAGTCAGTGAGAGCAGGCAAATGTAGAGAAAGAATCAGAAGGGGCAGTGGTGAGAGAGAGGAAAACGGCTGCTTATTTTTTTTCACACTTGTATCCTTCACACCTAGAACAGAGCCTGCATGGAGAAGATGCTCAATGAATATTAATGGACATCAAGATAATGGATAAATAAGGTAATAGAATTCATTTTTTTTAAATGATTGAAAATGTTTTGCAGTCTGCCAATACTTCAATATGCTTCTATGATAAAAGATTCTGAGGGTACCACAAAGTTTTCAGAGGAAAAATAATATTTTTAAACTCATATACAGGTGAGATCAAAGCAGCAGGCCCCAGAGTCAACTTTTGATCTTCTGTATTTCCCTCCTGATCCTAAAAATAGGTTCCATATATTTTTATTGCAGTATCCAAAACAGAGAAGAGATTAACCAGAATGAAAGGGCTCAGACTAACACTGCTCTTCACATTCTATCACTGGAGAAGATGGGCATTTCAAAAGCCAATTTGTGTAGTGTAACTTATTCCAGCTGCCCAACAGAAATAAGTAATACTCTTAGGCCCTCTCATATTGAAAGATTTAAGCTGGACAAGCATTTCTCACATTTTCAGCTACATTAGATATCTAAGAGAAAAATCTATCATCCTAGGAAGTTATGTGCTCAACTTCCCAGGATCAGGCTTATCGTCAGATATTCTGTACAGCAGGTGATCTCTCTCCCTGCCTTCAGCTGATAGCCTTTCTGAAAAGTGAAGCTTTGTGAGAATCAGGGTCAATAAGAAGGAGATCCCAGTCGGGGACCCCCTTCAATCTTTTTTTTTTTTTTTTTTAACAAATTATTTGTACTTTTTGTTTGTTTGTTTTATTTATTATTTATTTATTATTTATTTTTGGCTGTGTTGGGTCTTCGTTTCTGTGCGAGGGCTTTCTCTAGTTGCGGCAAGCGGGGGCCACTCTTCATCGCGGTGCGCGGGCCTCTCACTATCGCGGCCTCTCTTGTTGCGGAGCACAGGCTCCAGACGCGCAGGCTCAGTAGTTGTGGCTCACGGGCCTAGTTGCTCCGCGGCATGTGGGATCTTCCCAGACCAGGGCTCGAACCCCTGTCCCCTGCATTAGCAGGCAGATTCGCAACCACTGCGCCACCAGGAAAGCCCACCCTTCAATCTTTTGTAAGCTATCACTATGTAATATCCTACTAAACTTTCTATAAGATGTAAGGAAATATATTCAATGTCAATAGTAATAATCATCAGGTTGCACTAAGCACTTTTCTTGCTAAGTTGTCTCAGGAAATCCTCACAATAATCTTTGGAAGAAGCGTTATGTTCTCTTTATAAAGAAAGTAACTTGGGTTCAGGCAGGCATGATAAAATTATTTATTATAACCCAACTTGTAATGTAAAGAGCCAGACTTTTAGTCTAAAATTTTGTATTTGGATTGTTGTTGTTTTCTTTTTACATCACCCCATGCTTCCACGAGGCACATCACTGAGCTATAAATGAATGCAAAAGATCATAGACAAGATTTCTTAAGACGGAATTAAACAGTTTAGGTATCCACTCAAAGCATAGATCCCATTTCCTTCTGACTTGTGTTAAAAGATAAACTGAGGCACACTAACATTTTCAAGTTCCTTTGAGCATGCATTGATTCAAATAAGACAATGCTAAACCAGAGGTTGTTGGAAGCACTCCACCAACAGTAGTTAAGGAAGAGGATTTTATTGAGATATGGAAGCAAAGCAAGGAAGTTATTTGATTGGCTATAGCTTAAGTGGTTGTCTTATTTGGGAAAGCCTGGTTGGCTGCTTGTGATGGGTTGTTCTTAAGTTTTATTTTCTCAGTTTCAAGTGCATTGACTCTGACTTAGGTTTTGGCTTGCTTATACAGGCAACCAAGACTTTAGAGCCACCCCTATCTAATGGCCTCCTTGTTTAATTACTTTAACTCTTGCTTGGGTGGAGATAAAGCCACCCCAAGTCACAAGATCCAATGGCAATAAATTTGATGGTAATTAACTTAAGCAGTTTTTGAGACCCAGACAAGCCATCGTTCAGTTGGACTGGGTAAGATCAAATAACAGTGTCTGATTTAAAAATCATGCATGGTTACATTGATAAGCTTTTATTTCTACTGAAAGTCATGCCAAGTAAATATTATCAACCAAGAAACTTCAGGGTGCATTTCCTTAATCTTTACTAATTATTCTGTTTACTAAGCGAAAACCAAAATTCTTATCCAGAACAAGCACTTTCTAAAAAATATCTTGTTCTCTGCAGCGTCTTTCATGTACAGTAGCAGATGTCTCACCTGATAGTCTTTGGCAAAACTTTTCATCTTTAATCTGCAGGTTTAAATCCTGCCATGCTGTTTTTTAATCATCATTTAACTTCTGTTCTTACTATTTAATTTATCCTGCAGTGCAGAGTGGAGCTGTGAGATTCTGCAAATAATATTCCCTTGTGTGTATTCATTTTTAAAAAATAGGAAAAAAATACTTCCTCCTGTTCTTCCAACTTCTAAACTATTCCAAGGTACCTACTTGCTCCCTACCCTCAAGAAACACAATTTTGTACCTCTGTCTCTTAACATAATAGATTTTCTTCACTATTCCTCATGTATTTATCGGTCCAGTCAACAGTGGCTAAAAGAAAAGAAGCAAGGACTCTCTTCTCTCTTCTATATTCTGTTAGATTCTGTTAAATTCATTATAATTCTACAAGACTTTATCAGGAATCTATGGTGTACTTTGTACAGGGATAGGTAATTTTGTGGGTAAGAAATAGGTGTATTTCATATACACACATGTGTATATATTGCTATAGGCAGAGTTTTTGTCCTTGCAAAATTTATATGTTGAAACCTGATCCCCAATGGGATGGTATTAAGAGGTGTGGCATTTGGAAGGTGATTAGGTCACAAGGGTGAAGCCCTCATGAATGGGATTAGTGCCCTTATACAGAAGGCTCCACAGCACCCCCTCGCCCCTTCTGCCATATGAGGATGCAGAGAGTTGGAAAAGGAGAGAAAATAGATTCTTCACTAGGGCCTGCAGAAGGAACACAGAGTTGCCGACACCTTGAGTAAGATCCGCTTCAGACTTCTGACCCTCAGAACTGTAAGAGAGTAAATTCATGTTGTTTTAAGCCACCAAATTTTTGGTATTTTGTTATTGAAGCAATAGAAAACTAACACAGAAGCTCACTAGGATAATTTAGATGGATCTTACAAATTGTTGGTTTCCAAGGATAAATTATATGCTTGCTAGAGAAGTTATATAATAGCTATATGTAAGTGCTTAGATTCACTTTGTATGCCAGTTATGTTTTAAATATTTATAATCTAATTTTGATTATATGAGAGCAACAGCAAGGCCATCTTAATTAGCAGATATGCTTTGCAGATCAGAGCATAGTGTATCTACTATTGCAGGATGATTTATTTGTTGATTGGAGGTAATTTTCCAGAGCAAATCTGTGCTTAACATTAAGATGAAAAATATCACACATCAACTGTGTGTATTTTGATTCAGTCAAACTAGGGCTCAGTCACTCCTGCATTTGTCACTACTCATGCTGGGTCCAACAGTAACAATTCACTCAACAAATATTGATTGTATTGTATGGTTCTAGATTCTGTGCTGGAGACAAACAATATTCTTGTCCCCATGTAGCTTACATCCCAGTAGAAGTAGACTGTCAGTGAAGGAAGCAGACAAATAACTGAATAATATTTGCCTCTCAGGCAAAGCGTGGTATATTAGTTTCCTGGCGCTACCACAACAAAGTAACACAACTGGATGGCTTTAACAGCAGATATTTATTGTCCCATAGTTCTAGAGACTAGAAGTCTGAAACCAAGTGTTGACTGAAAAAAATGCACAACCTAAAAGTTGAGAATTATGTTTCATTCAGAGAACTTACTGAGGACTATAGCTCAGGAGACAGCCTCTCAGATGGCTCTGAGGATCTGCTCCAAAGAGGTGAGGGATGAGCCAGGATACATAGCTTTTGCTAGGAAAAAAAAAAAAAAGACATGTAGTCAAACATCAAAAGATTACTGCTAATCACAAAAAAAAACCCCAGACATCTCAAGTTAATGATTTTAGTGCTTTTCTATATATGGGGAGATGCAAGAGTCTGGGCTCAATGAAATTATTCCTTAGATATGCACCTTAACTATCTATGGCCAGTATCCTGTTTTTCTCCATCCTGAATTCCCCTCAGGGTGCATCATCGGGGGCAGCTGCAGTGGCTGAGGTCTTTATGGCTGCAACATCCTTTGTTTACTGAAATGGCAGGTGACATGTTTTGTCCACAGAAGGTTTTGACAGGGTTGGTTCCTTCTGAGGGCTGTGAAAGGGAATTTGTTCCATGTCTCTCCCCTAGTTTCTGTTAACCTCAGGTATCCCTTGGCTTGTAGATGTCATTATCCCTAAGTTTTTATATCATATTTCCTCCACACTTGTGTCTCTATATCCAAATTTCCCCTTTTTATAAGGACATCAGTCATATTGGATTAGGGCCCACCCAAGTGACCTCATCTTTACTTGATCATCTGCAAAGATCCTATTTCCAAATAAGGTCACTTGAAGTATACTGAGGGTTAGAACTTCAATATCTTTGTGGGGAGTGACGGGGGCAGAGGGGGACACAATTCAACCAGTAGCATGTAGGAGGAAAGGCTCTGAAAACCAACTAACTGGAAGCACAGAGAATTTATCCTTGGGAATGTTTCCAGCCAGCCCTCCCGGGTGTTACACCAGCTCCAGCTGTTTTACCATGATTATTCTTTCACTTATTCATTTACACTCTCCCTAGCATTAGGTTCTCTCAAATTTTTAGAATCTCTTCTTCAAATTACCGAGTGGTCTTCAGCTTCCTTGATTTCACCATTATTCTGGATCTGCATTATAACCTTTAACCTGATCATCTTCCCCTGCAGGCAAGTCTTTTGCACCCAGGTCATTCAGATCACAATTGACTTAGGTTTGGCTTAAATTATGGTTGGCTTAAATTATGTTTTCTTTGAGCATTTACAAATAATTTTTGGTCATATCTGAAAGTGAGAGGACAATAAAATGACAATGCACATATTTCTGTATTGCTTTATAAAGAGCTTCCCCATAGATATTTCATACTTCGTCTGTCAACAACTCTATGAGATGCAAATTAATGTCCTCCTTCAATGCAGACAATTAGCCTCAAAGATCACAAACTCCTAAGTGGTAGGTGTGGGATTCAAAGTCAAGCTGGGACAATTTTGCTCCTAAAACATGGCTTAAGATCATCTGTCACTTGAAATTATTTGGAATTGGAAAATATGGTCATGATGAAGGGTGAGAAAATACAATAAAGTTACTGTACTATTCACGAGATAAAATTTTCACCGAAATTATTTATTCCTGGTGCATCACACTCTCTTTAGGTGAATTGAAGAATCACCTCTTCAGGATTTAAGCTCCCTCATAACTGTAGAGCCGATAAATCTTTCTTCCCTATGAGAGACACATGGTAATCAATATTTTCCTGCATTGAGCAACTCTATGTTTTATCACAAAAGATCTAGCTTCTAACTTAATTCCACTTAGTTCACTTTCATTGTCCTCTTATTCAGGTTTTAAAAAATACATATCGAACGGAGTTTTCAGAAGGCAAATTATCATTCTCACATGGGGAACTGCTCTAATGTGCTTCAAAGAGAGCTTGACGCTGCCAAAATCACTCAAAAGGCTAACCAGTCAGTAGGTGGTTATTAATTGAGAAGAATATTGTCTGTGTGCTCCAAAAAAGGAAGAAAAGGCTCACTTCTCATTAGAGCTCTGTCCTCTGTTTTCTCCATGGCTTTCGTTGGAACTGCTAGGTGACAGGGCAGTGCATGGGCTTCAGGCAAAAGGAAGAGAATACTTAGCATGAATAGGTCAAAAACTACACCCCCTCCTAATGAAATCTCAGAGAGGAGTACTTAATTCCAATGCTGGAAACTTTGAAAAGGTTAATAGCAGGGAAAATCCATGACCAGCAGACAGTCAAGTTCACACCTGGAGAGTGCGGTGCGCTTATGTTATCTGAGAAGAAAGCTTTGTCTATCAAGCTACAGTGTGAAAGTGAGGAATCAAATCTCTGGCGTGATTCATGCTTCTTCATTTCCTTGATTGTCGCCCAAGTTGAATATATTCTTTGGCTTAGTTGGCTTCTCAGCACTCATTTTGACAAAATTACATGACTTCTACTCTGAGATTTCATTGGTTTCTCCATTTTTTTTATGTTCTGCCATGTCATGCTAATAAATCAGACAAGAACTTCTGACAAAGGATTTATTAGAAAGTTTTACAAGCAAAAACCTACTTGTCATAAAAAAACATAGCTGCACTGGAAGGTTTTCAAAAATGGCCTCTAGGTTTCCCTTGAAATTGTACTAAATAGATGATAGGAAATGTAATCTTGTCAACTCTATAGGAAGGAAAGCTGATCGTAAGCCAAGAGCCATGACTTGCAAAGATCTCCTCAAATAGTGTGCAAATCACCATGATATTTAGAATGTGACTTTTCAAGAAGCAACAATGACATCCAGTTAAACTCTGGCCTTTAGAGAGCTAAGCAATTAGAGATAGTTTTTCAGAGTTCAACAACACTAAGCAGAGACTGTCTTATATCTCTGTAGCTCTTTACAGATTACAAAGGACCCATATGACATCCTCTGACTCCCCTCCCCCACCAACCCAAAAGGTAGAGAAGACCAGGGGCCTTGCTCTCCCCATTTTATAGAGTAGGAAACTGAGGCTGAGAAAGCCAACACAACTTGCTTCCGTTTCAGTTAGTCTGTCACAGCTAGGACTCTGGTTCTTTGTCTAGGCTACCTTGTAACTCACTGATTAAAAAATATTCTCTTAGCAAAAGAGCTAACACATGCTTCCTACATCATCTGTTGCTTCAGTGACCACATAAAGACTGATTATACCCAAGTGCATACCTGTGAGCAGACCTACACACTGGGCTTCCTACCGGATATTTACTCTTGGATATCCCACCAGCACCTCAAATTCAACATATTGAAAGCTAAGTGCAACACTAAATGGGCTCCTTCTCAGTGCTCCACCACTTGGTGAAGATAGATGCTGCAAAGGACTTGTTGCAGGAACACTAGCCAACTGCAACACCTTCCAGAGCCGCGCTCTATGGTCTCAACACTTACAATCTGTAGTATTTATAAATGCCATTACGTACCTCCCCTCATGCCATTGTGTGCTTACATGTATATCCCCCTCAATATTTTAAAGTCATTGAGGGCAGGGACCATGTACCTATCCTTTGGTGTGCATGCCATATATGTTTGCTAAAATTGATCTGAAATTAACATAACTTTTAGATTAGAAAGTCTTTTTTAATGAAGTTTTCATTTCAGAATAGTTTTAGATTTAGATAAAAAGTACAGGAGTAATACAGAGCGGCCTCACATGCCTCACTGTTTCCCCTATTGTCAACACTTTACATCAGTATGGTGCATTTGTCACAGTTAAGGCACCAACGCTGATCACTATTAACGAAATTCCATACTTTATTCTGATTTCTTTAGTTTTCACCTAATGTCCTTTTTCTGTTCTAGGATCGCAGGCAGGATTCCACATTACTTTCACGTGTCATGTCTTCTTGGGCTCCTCTTGGCTGTGAGACTTTCTCAGACTTTCCTTGTTTTTGATGACCTTGACAGTTTTTAGGAAATATTGGCCAGGTATTTTGCAAAATGTGCCTCAATTTGGGTTTGTCTGATGTTTTTCTCATGGCTAGACTGTGTTTATGGGTTCTGGCAGGAAGACCAAGGAGGTATAGTGCTATTCTCATTGCATGATATTGGCACAGCAGGCAGTTAGCTAGCTATGAGCAGAGAAATGCGGGCAGGGGCTAGGTGTCGGGAAATCACGCATTTTATAAACAGCGGGGGTCCGTGGGCAAAGAAAAGCAGGAACCTCCAGACTGACAGGAAACCACACATTTTGGCTGTTAAGTGTACTGAAGGGAAAGAAGGGTGAGGAAAAGCCGAATCTCCACAAATGTAACCCGTTGTTCATCATGCTCTCATTACAATAAAATTAGCTTTGCAGATAAGAAGTACCCATCATGCACCGATGCCATGAGACCTCTGATCTAAGCTAACTAAGCACAAAAATCCCTCCCCGGGGCTTCCCTGGTGGCGCAGTGGTTGAGAATCTGCCTGCCAATGCAGGGGACACGGGTTCGAGCCCTGGTCTGGGAAGATCCCACATGCCGCGGAGCAACTAGGCCCGTGAGCCACAACTACTGAGCCTGTGCGTCTGGAGCCTGTGCTCCGCAACAAGAGAGGCCGCGATAGTGAGAGGCCCGCGCACCGCGATGAAGAGTGGCCCCCGCTCGCCGCAACTGGAGAAAGCCCTCGCACAGAAACGAAGACCCAACACAGCCAAAAATAAATTAATTAATTAATAAAAAAAAAAAAATCCCTCCCCCCCCTCGGGAAGATGAGCTGGGATGAAAATCAGGGAGTACGACCCCCAAACTCCTCCTTATAACCAGCTTGCCAAAGAAATACAGGGCAGCAGCTTCTCAGTTGTCTGCCCGCTCTCCCTCTGAGAGCGTATTCCTGCTTAAACAAATCCTCACTTTACTTTCTTAACCTCCCTACCTCGTGTCCGAATTCTTTCTGCAGCAAGGCAAGAACCTTAAATTCACTGGGAACAATATCAAGGGTACATACTATCCACATGACTTACTGCTGTTCACCTTGATCACCTGGCTGAAGTAGTGATTGTCAGATTTTTCCACCATAAAGTTATTCCCTTCTTCCCCTTTCCATTCTGTGCTCTTTGAAAGGGAGTTCCTATGAGCAGCCCACACATAAGAGGGGGAGTTATGCTGCACTTCCTTGAGGGCAGAGTATCTACATGAATTATTTGGAATTCTGAACAGATCTGTCTCTTCTTTCCCATTTATTTATTAATTCGATGACTTATTTATGTCAGCATAAACTCATGGATATTTATTTAACACTTTGAGTTACAGTCAACACTTTTCAATTTATTTTCTTGCTCAAATTGTTCCAGCTTTGGCCACTAGGAGTTCTTTCCGCGGGAAGAAGTCTTTGTTCATAAAAATAAAAATGCCATATATGGATACAAGCTGGTTTTTACCATTTGAGAAAATAACCTAGGCTATGTAATTTAGACGCTTAGGACCTGATTTTAATGAACAAAAATATTTGACTTTCTGTTCTTTTTTCATTCTTTCCTCCTCCTTTTCTTATTTTAACAGTTGTAAAAATATATAACCCTTATTCATCTTCATATTGTACCTAACTAATCCCCACATCCAGCGGGGCACGATAATAAAGGATTTTTATCTCTGTTTTACGGATGAGACACTAAGACACAGAACAGCTAAATGGCATGCCCCAAGGCTTTGCATGCCACACTAGGGAAATCAAATCTGTAATTCATCACGCCCAACCATCCTGCAGAGAGCTGGGTCACCATTGCCTCCCTCCCTTCTCCAATTATCTTGTGCTTTGCAATCAAAGAGGTGGTTATCATGCCCTTTTCAAAGGCTCAAGCTCTCCAGCAAAGGTCAGCCAGTGTTGTGTAGTTCCTCTGGCATGTTTTGCCTTCTTCTGCATGTAAAGCCCAGCAGAGCAAGGAAATTTCTGCAGCTTCTCAAGACCACCTGGAGTTCTCAATTCCCAGCTTCCCCAAGAAGCTTCACAAATAAGCTCCTTGTTTTTGACATGATCCCACAAGACCTTTAGTTCAACATCCAGTTGCCTGTTAGGTTTAGCTTTCTTTTCGAACAAACAGGACTCATTTCTGTTCTGAAAATCTAAGCTCTCTTAAGCCACTGTCCAACACTGACCGAAGACGAGATTTTGCGTTCCCAGTGCTGGATGACACAGGGATTGAAAAGGAGGCTGAAGAAGAAAAATTGCACAAAAGTGGTAAAACAAAAAGTGCCTGCGGTTCTATTCAGGGCTTTGCCTGTAATTAGCTCTGTGACCTCAGGCCACGCCCTCACTCCTTCTGGACCTCAGTCTCTCCATCTGTAACATGAAAACGTTGTGGAGATCAGAGCCTTTGTATCCTGGCAAATTAAAGCCTTCAGAAGCACGATTTCATTTTATACACACATAATTGAAACAAAAGTTTCAGTAGCCCACCCTTTGCGTGTGTGGCTATTCTGATATTTTACATTCTATGACATATCTTTTTTTTTTTTTTTTAATGTAGGTGATTTGGGACCCAGTAATGCTGATGTCCTGACCCATGAATGGATCATGGGCTGCTGTTCTAAAGATCTTGGGGCTAGATGCTCTCTGAGATGCTGCCTGGCACTTATTCACCAAACTTCTAAATCAGGGCTGGAAGGGATACTTATTGTCAGTTACTCACCACATCCACAACCCTGTCCGCTTGCCTTGGATTTTGTCCTGACTCTGCATTAAGCTATGTGACCTGGAGCGAGGCGTTCAATTTTCTGAGCCTCGGTGTTTTCATCTTTAATAAGGCTTGTTGTTAGGACTATAGTCGATAATGCAAGTGGCAACGCCTCAGTATTTCATGCAAAATATATGGTGTTGTTATTATTATAAAAGGCTGGAGGAAAAAAGTCTTCTTATCTAGGATGAGGCATCTTCTATGAGGAAGGAAGGTGAGCAGTGCAGACTTCCCAGTGGAGGGATCATGGGGAACCAGGTAAATTCTTGTACACTTTTGGGCATAGTTCTCTCTCTCAGTTACGCCCATTGGCTGTATCTTGAAGATGCCGTAGGGTTTCATGGATGCTGAGAGCTAGTCAGACTCTTAGATACCCCTCAAGTGTATACACAAAGTTGCCGTCAAATTGCAAAAACAATATTTAATTTTATCATATAATTGTCTTATAAAATAGAGACATGTTCACAAAAATAAACAACAGAATCACTTTCAAATCCCTTTTTACTCTGCCTGGAAATCTCTCGCAAGGAATTCTTCGCTCTGTGCAAGTGTGAATTCTTACATGTCCCGACCTGACCTCCGTATCCATCCACTCTACACCCAGCAACCTCCAGATTCCTCAGCTGTCCAGCAGTGTTTTCCAGCACAAGAACAGGCCAGCCCAACCAAAGCAACCAGGCTAGCTCCTCAGCAGGTGTCATCTTTAAATAACATCTTCTACAAGGAACAAGGATTGTTCTTACTCTCCTGAAACATAGCAGATCAAAGGGCAAAGAAACTCCTCCCTCCTCTCTTTTCCTAGAGCAACTACTTTAGGGTAACTGTAAGCTCTTTATCTCTTTGAAATGTATGTAAATCTTTTTAAAAGCTAGATAGGCGTCTTAGCTTTAAGTCCCAGCAATTTCTTTCTCAAGGACCTGGGAGCCATGTCTTTGAAATGTGATCATCAAAGGAGCTAGAGCCTTAGAGCCACACCTGCCGGTCTGTAGGGAGGCACCGGGAGGGTAGGAACTGCAGGGAAGTAGGGTGGGCATAACTGCACAGCTTCTCCTCTCAGTGAGGTGTAGACGCCCAGGAAAGTGGCCAGAGAAAAATCAACAAGTGCACTGATTAGCATCCTGCTATAGGAGCTAAAATCACCTGTGAGGAGGTGAGCTGGGTTTTGCATTAAAGGCCATTGGAATCCCTTTGAGAACTTTATCCAGTCCCTTATAAGCACATGAAAAGGAACCTCCCTTCTCCCTTGCCCCTTTTCTAGCCTCTTCTTTACCTGAGAGGGTGGCATCACATGGCAGGGAATGTTGACGGCTATGAAGAACTCATTTCCGAAGTGCGAGCAGACACAGAGTGTGATATCGATCCAGAGGTAATGCTGGGATCAAACAGAGATTCAAAGTCTGGGAAAAGGACTGCAATGGGCAGGTGCCAGTTCCCAGCTGGTGCCAGGTGCCTGGTAGAATAACGGCAAACAGCCATTGAATGCTACCTCTGTGAAATACGCCATGCTAGGTGTTATTTGATTGTCACAATAAACCATGAGATGGAACTGTTAGTCCCATTTTACACAAGAAGAAACTAAAGCTTAGATCCCTTAAGCAACTGGTGTGAGTGAAGATTCTAATCCCAGCCCTGGTGATTTCAAAGTGCAGACAGTAACCTCTGTAGTACAGCACTAAGATTCAGAGATGTGGGTTCTTTCCTGCTCAGTGTGAACTTGGAAAAGCGTTAAACATCTCTGGCCCTCGATATGTTCGTCTGAAATGAGGTTTATTAACAAGAGTCCTGCTGCCTCTGAGAATCAAGGAACATGGCAGATATGAAAGTGCTTGGAAAGGTCTAAAGTACGCGATGCAAGTGCAAAGCATTGTTATTTACCCCGACAGTTAAGGGGGCAGGAAATTAGGAGAGAGGCCTGAAAATTTTATTAACACAAGGAGAAAACAAGAGTGAAGGATTTCCTGGAAAGCATCCCCTGGCTTCCTGGGCACTGTGGAACTGCAGAGCATATTCAACCATGGGGCCATGTCAGGTCCACAGCTCCATCAGAAGAAGCTTCCAGAAGATTCTTCGGTGTGCAAATCACACGAAAGATCTGACGGTCTGGGAAGATCAAGGTTGTCACCTTGTGACAGAGTCTCTCTTACATCTGAGACCTGGCACGTGGTTCCTTTTCAGAAATACAGGAGGACAAATGTGAGATTCCCAAAGACACCAGTGTAGCATGTTTCAGAGTAGTGAGAGGGTCCGATTAGGCCATGGAGGGAGTGAGGTGGAACTCGAGCAGGTGGCCCTCAGCTCAGAATTCTGTGGTCTGGCCTGCTGTAGTGTATATAGGCTGTTTATTAATTATAAACCATTTAGTGGCTGACTTGAGATTGAAGGTGTTTCTTATCCATGGGATAGTCTAGGAGGAGGCTTTCCTCCATGGGGATCCAGCCTGAAGGGCACTTCAACATAGTGGTATGCTGGTAAAAGCTTACAACCAGCACGCAAAAAACGAAACAAAACAAAAAATAAATAAATAAAACAAAATCCCTGATACGTAGCATTTGCCAGTTTCCATGGTGTAAATACTCCAGCACGACCAATGCCGAGATACCAACAAGACACTACCAACTGCAGAGCAGGAAGGAGACTGCACAGTTGGCTCTTGTGCGCCTTACCAGCCAGCTCCATCCCATTACTACTCTGTAACATCATCTTCCAGAAAGCAGCTCCAGCTTCTGCTATTTCTCAGGCGATGGAAAAGGAGTGAGGGAGAGTGACCGTAACTATCTTCCTTATAAAAATGTGATCTCAATGTTGTGATCACATCCCACTGGCTAAAACAGGGTCACATGGCTGTGCTTAGCTGCACGGGAAGCTTAAAAATGTAGGCGTCTCCAGATGGAGGAGGTGTTGCTTGTACATACTCAGTTGAAAAAAAGGGAATATATATTGCCCTCTTTTGTCTTAGCCCTAAATCCCCTAAAATGACAAGTTTCCTTCCCTTCCCACCCCTTGCCTGCAGTCCAGTGAAATTCTGTGAATGTCTGCCACGTGATGGAGAAAGCACATCATCTTACCTCCTCCACCTAAGGAGTGAGGAGTCCCAGGCTGAAATGAGTTTCATGGCCAGGATTATCAAGTGGCTCAAACAAGGAAACATCCATTTAAACATTGGAAGCTTTTACTTAAATTCACTGAGGTAGAGAAATATGGCTGTGACTATGTAATGTGAGAAATACAAAAAATACAGTCAAAAAAACAAATATGGCTCCTAATTTGGATGTTGGATAAATCTACAATTGAACCATTTTTAAGCCAGTGGTTTTCCACTTTTCCTCCCCATGTATTTACCTTTGATACAGGTTGAAGGTGGGTCCTCATAGAGAGATACGGTGTCACTTGTAGGTTGAGTTCACATATCATTCATTTAACAAACTTTTCAAGCATCTGTGGTATTCTGGGTTCTTAGCTGTGCACTAAGGCCATAGTGATAAAGATAGGACCTCCACATCAGGTGTTCATAATGCCTTATGAAGCTCAGGTGTGCAATAATTCATCAAGTCTGCTGAGAAAAGTCACTAAAAAATAATCAAGTTGCGCAACATATGTTGAGGGTTTTACACGCAGTATTTGCCAGTGGAGGTTCTATTGACATTTGGTTGTTGTTATGGGCTGAATATTTCTGTCCTCCCAAAATCCAGCCCCAAAGTGATGGTATTAGAAGGAGGAGACTCAGGGAGATAATTAAGTCATGAGGGTGGTACCTTCACAAATGGGATTAGTGCCCTTATAAGAAGAGACATGAAAGTTTGCTCTCTCTCTGCTCTCTACCACATGAGGATACAAAGAGAAGACAGACACCTGCAAACCAGGCAGTGGACTCTCACCAGACACCACATCTTCAGGCACCTTGATCTTGCACTTCTAGCCTCTAGAACTATGAGAAATAAATATCTGTTGTTCAAGCCACCTAGTCTATGGTAATTTATTAAAGCAGCCTGAACTGACTTGTTTTAGACCAAACTGATTTTATTTTTTGTTTTCTCTTTCTGAGTAACAAATTACCAGGAACCTAATGACTTAAAACAAAACACATTTAGTTCTCACAGTTTTCTCTGGGTCAGTAGTCTGAACACAACTTAGCTTGGTTCTCCCTGGGGCTACAATCAAGGTATCAGCAAGGACTGGGTTCTCTTCTGAGGCATGCCTGGGGAAGGACCCCCCTCTAAGTCAACACGGTTGTTAGTAGCACAGAGTTTCTTGCAAGTTTCCAGTGTGAGGGCCTCAGTTTCTTGCTGGCAGTTGACCAAGGCCACTTTAATTTCCTCCAACACATGGCCCTCTCCATAGGGCAGCCCATAAAATGGCAGCTACCATCTTCAAACTAAGGAGAGGGTTCCTAGCAGGACAGGTATTATAATCCTTTATAATATAATCACATATGTCTAGCCACGTACCATCTGTCACTTTTGTTGTATTCTACTGGTTAGAAGCGTGTCACACGTCCCTCCCACACACAAAAGGTGGGGATTTCCTAAGACATGAATCCCAAGAGGAGTCACAGAAGCATCTTAGACTCTGTCTGTCACAGGGTAGGACAATTATTCCTGGGGACTTACTGTCCCCTACACACAAGATGGTTAATATCCCACTCCCCTGCATACAAAATGCCAGAGTGCCCCCCCCAAGTCATTTTGACAAACAAAATTGTCCCCAGGCATTTCAAAATACATGTCATGTGGCTGAGAACCACTGTAGTCTCTGATTATCAAATTCACCACAAAATTGCCAAATTTCTCTTCACTTTGTATTTTATGGATGTGACCAATAACTAACAAGAAAATGTGTCTTCATGTTTTCACCTCACAAGCAACATAGACAGTATAACCACTCCACCCAACCATGAGCGACATTAAATAAAATTTAATTAGAAGAGAGACCTGTAAATAAAAGTCAGCCTAAAATATATATATTGGTTATTTCATCATGAAAAGCATGGTTTTTATGTAAGTGAAACATAAAAGATAGTACACTCAAAGAAGTCTTAATTCATGAAACATTCACAAACCTAGAACCACCGTTCTTGTGGTGAAAAGCCTCTGTAAACTTTTACCTGATTCTTTTGAAACTAAAGTATTCACTTCCTCCCACAGTATGGCATCACAGTTGGTAGACTACAGGTTTAAATTCC
Source organism: Balaenoptera physalus (assembly GCF_965194825.1). Taxonomy (NCBI): domain Eukaryota; kingdom Metazoa; phylum Chordata; class Mammalia; order Artiodactyla; family Balaenopteridae; genus Balaenoptera; species Balaenoptera physalus. The sequence goes on along the minus strand of NC_138890.1, from coordinate 166,270,018 downwards.
CCAGAGGATAGACTTCATTTAATGTCTCTCCAAACTTTCCTCAGAATCACTGATACAAGAAAAGATAATTGTGTCATTTTCCATTCTCATTACACTTCCAAGATCATTCTGACAATGGATTTATTTGATGCCTTTCAGAGCTCTCCTCAAAGATACAATCAAAAGAAGGAGAGTGCATCAAAGAATCTGGGGCATTTTTTGTTGTCCTTCATCCTTCATGATGAGACAAATTAAAAATAGAAAGACTCTAAACGAGATCTATTCTTGTTACCTTAGGATTCTTCTGGGACTGGTTTGCTAGTTATAAAAGCCACCTTTCTTTGTTGAAATCTAACTTCTGCACACGTTTAAGTTTTTTGAAAAAAGTACACAGGACCTCATGACCTTTTCTAAAAGATTGTTGCCCTGTAAATACACTTCATATAAGCTTTGCAAATTTAGAGGAAATTTTGGACCATCTTCATTTCAGAAACTCATAGAATCTCAAGCCTGATAATTCAACTTTAAACAAAGTCTTCTTCTAGGATAAGGTGAAACAAAGATTAAGACAACCCCGGTTTGAAAGTCTGATCTCTTAAGGACATCTCTCAAACTTTAATGTGCACACAAATCACTTAGAGATCTTGTTAAAATATAGATTCTGATTCAATAAGTCTGGGATGGGGCTTGAGATTCTGAGTTTCTAACAAGCTCCCAGGAGATGCTAGGGCTCTTGATCAGGACTTAGGATGAGGGAAATGAGGTACTTGCCTCCAGCACAAAAGTTAAGGATTTGCCCCAAACCTCTGCAATCAAAATAAAAAAATTTTAAGGCAATATTTTAAACAATCAAAATGAATGCAAAAGTAGCCATGATCAAAATATATCAAATATTTTAACAAAGACAGGCAGTAATTTTCTTTACAGCTCTACACTATTTTATAGCAGGAACACTTATTTCCAACCCATGCTACCTGGCAGGCCTCACCACCCAAGCTTAGGAGGGATAACAATTGGGTGGAAACAGATTGGGTATGCTGGGGTTTAATATATTGTCATTTTTCTTTAATTGTAGAGATTTTATTAACTTTTTCCACTTGTTTTGAAATGTGGTAGGATATTTGACAAGTGTATATAGGGGCACATTTTTCCTTTGACCTCAAGCTCTACCATGGCTTGGCAAGGCATTGCTGCTGGTCTTCAGATCACTCTTGGAGCAGCAAGGCTGCTATGGCTGTCTGAGAAAAGACCCTGACTCTCGGTCTACAGCTGAGACCTGGCTACTCAACATATGGACACCAGCAGCAACATGGACATCATCACTTGGGAGCTCTGTAGAAATCTGGACTCTTAGAACCCTCCCACTCCAGAACTTCAGAATCAGGATCTGCACTTTAACATGATCCACAGATGATTTTATGTATAATAAAATCTGAGAAGCCTGGCTTTGTAAATTTCCAATCATCTCTCTCATCAAGATGTGAACTCTTATTTCTCTTTCCCCTGTGTGTGTCTTCTCAGTAGTTCTGAGCCTGTGTATTTGGGTGGTTTCTGCATGTCTTAGGTAAAGAAGAAAGCAAATTTCCTGCGGTATCCTTTTTATATTCCTTATTGTGTTTCTGAGCCAACAATGATAAACAGCCTCTAGGAAGAATCTTATTCTCACGTGGAAGGAAGAGAAGGGCTTTATGGCCAAAGGAATGTTTCACGTCTACCCAGTACCAACTGTTCTCTTGTAGAGAGACAGGTAATTTTTCAAGAAGAATGTCAGGATTGACTGCATTAACCTTGAAACATCGGTCCCTTTGGGTTGTAAAATTCCTGCAATCTCACCTGTGAGGCTTTTTGAAAGAGAAGAGCAGAAGGGAAAGGGGTGGGGATGGAGGAAACAATCCTGTCTCAGAAGCAAAAAGGAAGGTCTCTGAAACTACAATTTGGGCAGTCCCATGGCCAAAAATGGCATCTATCTCTACCATTCTCCTGAATGAAATGTATAGTATGTTCCTTAGGTAGAAATATGATCATCTACAACTCCCTCCAGGAAAACATGTCTTACTAGAAAAGTTTAAAATAAAAAGGCATTGACTCCTTTTCACCAGTGGGGAACTAATGTTCTGAAGAATTGAGCAACCTAAAAAATCATGGATTACAGAATTTTGGTGTTGAAGAATGCTTAGATAGCAATCTGCCCATGATTATTTTCAATCCAGGAATCTCCTGAAATAAAATCTTGGTGTGACGTTATAGAGGATCAATATTTCTTAGAGTTCATTGAGAAAAGTGCTATTCAAACAGTGAGATGGAATATTATATTGACTCCTCAATCCATACTGAGAGGACCAGCCACAATGACACCAGGTGAATATGTGAAGGAAAGTGAGCAAAGAAGTGAAACTAGATACATAAGGAAGCTGTGGTGTGGGGGGGTGTGAAATCAATGAGGTTTTGGATAGAATCTATTTCTCCTGATGAAGAAGTACTGGACATTGATGAAAAAATAATTTTATATTGTATAATGTGTCCCCAAAGCCACAATTCAATTGGTGCACAATTTTTAGAGATGCTCCCTCGCTGCTGTACTTGACATACATTGGTTCATAAAACTTAATATCAGAAAGTAAGAGTTAGCATAAAAAAAATCATCTTCCACTTAAATAGCTGTCTGTCAAGGAAGGGTTAAGTTTCAGAAATCACAGCTGAAAAACACCACTTTTTCTCTTGACAGTTGAGGTCACTAGCACTGCCGTTCGGTAACTCCACATTTTAGACCTGTAAAATCATTTTTCCCCTCCAGTGTTCTTTCTTTTCATTGCAGCATATATGCCACTCAGTTTGCTTTGTCTGATATTTGCTTTGACTGTTATCCACTTCATTTCTGCCCTCTCCTTCCTACTTTTTTGAGGATTTTTTTGGTGCTTGCTGAAGGAGTTGGATTGACAGCCCAAGAGACCATAATCCTCTGTTTATCCAGAGAAAAGGTAAAGAGAAAAGCAATGAGATTGTTAGCTTCTCTGACAACCAGGGTGGCCTCCGTTTTACTGCTGAGCCCCCAGCTAACAGGAAGCTCATCCACTGGGCCCTCTGTGGTTCTCCCCCAAGGTACTGGTGACCTGTGGGGCAAGGCACAATAATACCAACTTCTAGGGAACTACCTGATATCTTGGTATTTAATGTGGGTGGTAAATGAAATCTGCAAGAAGATAACGGAACACATGGGTCTCTTAGCTGTGCCATTCCTTATGCCTAAACTGCAGTGGATTTGGCATAGCTTGTAACAAGCTTGCAAAACTCAGTGAATGCATGTGTGCACAGGCAATGCTTGCAGGCATGCATGTGGGCATGTATGTACCTGTAGGGATTTCTCAAACTTTCCATCTATCCTATCACCTGGAGATCTTGTGAAATTTCAGACTCTAACTTAAATGTTCTAATATGTGGCCAGAAAGTCTGCATTTCTAATAAGTTCCTAGGGTGCTGTTGGCCCAGGGACCATATTTTGAGTGACAGGGTTATATGTATTTGGGAAAGGCCAAGAGGTACTTGTCACCAATCAAGTGCCTCCCTCAGTTATTTCTAGAGTTGATTTCCTGATAAAAATAAGGAAGTTACCTTGATACCTAAACCACTAAATCCCCCCAGAGTGAACATCATCACCTTCTGCGTCAGTTCATTTCATTGTGGTAATGAACGCTGACGGGATAAGGAATCCATGATTCAGGAAGAATTTACGTTTGCCTAATAAATACTCTATCCTGTATAAAGCACTGGACTAGGAATACTAGACCCATAAACTTGTAGAGCAGAGGATGCTCACACACTGCCTTCATCCTTAAACTTGGGCTGTATGTTAATTGGTAAAAGCCCTCTCTGCTGCCTGGGAGCTTCCCCTAGGAGTCTCCAGCTGATGTGAATCATTTATTACCCCACCTTCAACTGGAGACTAGACCAAATTTTATTTTCCAAAAAACTGTGTCTTTCTGTCTGCTTTTATCATAGTGGTTGATCACAATATTCTACCCCTTTACACAACAATGAGAAATATGTATATATTTTTAAAAATAGCTAGAAATGACTCTTATCCAATAACTAAAGGTTAATTTTTAGCTTTGGGAGAATTCAATACCTAGTCTACAAGTCCAAACTCAAGGCAAAACCCTAGGGCATTTGCTTATATAAAGATGTGACAAGGTCTATATTAGCATTCTCTAGTCAAAATTTTAAACGTGTTTCCTCATAACTGTGGGCCAGAACAGAAAGTCTGACCCATAATAGAACTATTCAGTGAATCTCCAAGGAATTCCCTTTCCAAAGTGGTATAAAAATCTATCAGTAGAAAATGCACATTGAGGAGAGAATGTTTCATAAGGAAAATTTTTTTTTTAGGGTTGGAAGTTGAGAGATTCTGAATGGAAAATTATCAAAGCGTATCACAGTTGGTGGACCCTTTTTAAAAAATAATAAGACACATTCTCTCTCTTCATGTCTATAAGCATCAGGAACCCTTACACATATTTATGCAGTGAGAAAACAAGATCAAAAAGTAAGCAAAATTTCAGGTCTTTTTCCCTTTATTTTTAATTTCTTTTGCTGTTATTCTTATGTTTTTTCAATTCACCGTCAATTCAGAGACTGATCAACAAGACGCCAGTCATTTGCTTAAATCCTCCCAGTGCTATAGCTCACATACCTGTAGTACCGCCTCTGGGTCTGTTCCTCCCCATTTTTTTATGCTCTCTGAATGTGACATTATCATACATTTATGGCAAAAGAGCTGACGTGGCCTTCTCTCTGCTCTAGAAAAACAAACATTACATTATTTTGTTTGAGGGTTTCGTCTCAAATAAGCAGACCAGATTTTTGCTCTTTAAATTCCTTCTAATTTTGTGTTTTAAGACTTTTTCGGAAAATTAAGAGAAACACCTTCTGACTTGTGCAACAAACCCTGTTAAGAATAAAGCAATGGGTACTTCCCTGGTGGTCAGGTGGTTAAGAATCCGCCTTCCAATGCAGGGGATGCGGGATCAATCCCTGGTCGGGGAGCTAAGATCCCACATACCGCGGGGCAACTAAGCCCATGCGCCACAACTACTGAGCCCATGCACCACAACTAGTGAGTCCATGCACCACAGCTAGTGAGTCCGCATGCCACAACTACAGAGCCCACATGCTCTGGAATCCATGCACCACAATTAGAGAGAAGCCTGCGTGCCACAACTAGAGAGAAGCCCATGCGCTGCAACGAAAGATCCCTCATGCCACAACTAAGACCCGACGCAGCCAAAAATAAAATAAATAAATAAATATTAAAAAAAGAATAAAGCAATGATCACTTTTCATATTCAATAAGCATAATATTTATTTTCAGAAACTCCAGGTTTGAGATCACTGGGTTACTGAGGTTGTAATACTCTACAATAAGATCATATTATACCAAAAAGGAGCTATACTCTAAATATAAATTGTGCTATCTTAGAAATTGTCATTCACTTAGGCCTAAGATCTCTAAGTCCTTACTTTATCTGCCTACTGCTCTAAAAAAGATGATGTATCTCAAAAAGTTGCTAAGAGGGATGCCTAGAACTATTTTCCCAAATCGTGTTCCTCATAACAATATTAGCAATAGGTATTATTCTAAAAACTGAAAATTGTAATCAAGTAAGTTTAGAAAGCATGAAGTCAAACGTAGTTAAACAGATTTTTTTTTTTGCAAGATTTCTCTGAGCTTTTAGAGTTCCGCAGCAGAGACTTGCTAATTGCTGTCTACTTCTCTTTTCTATACCTAGACAGATAGGATTGCCACATTTCCCAGCTGCTTTATTATTAAGGTTGGGGCCATGTGACTGGTTCCATCCAATAGAACATGGTCAGAGTGATATGTGCCATTTCCAGGTCTGATCATCAAATGTCCCACCTCATTTTCCTTACTTGCTTCACTCCTTAGGAAGCTGAAGGCAAAGGGTCCATTAGGGACCCCCAAGGAAGCTGTGGATGTTGGCACCAAACAAGGGAAGGAACCACATCTTAAATCACTACATGGAAGGCCACTTAGCAAACATATAATCCTATTATGAACTAAGTGAAACATCGCTTGTATGAAGCCACTGAGATGTTAAGGATTGTTGCCTGTCTTCTGCCAAGAAATTAATATTTCATAAATTACTTTCATCTTTTACTTTCCTGTTCAAACATTTTTGCGGGCTTTGTGTTAACCTTCTGAGAGATTTGAACATCTTTATTCAGCTTTAAAGGCCCTCCTCTATCTGGGTGTAACCTGATATCCTTCTTCTCTGCAGGATGAAACCTCTGCTCCAACAGATCCGCTGTAAAGCAAAAGGTCATGTCCATGCTCCTTTCCATGACTAAATCCCTCTACATCATACTCATCCATCAAGGTTCAGCTTGAAAACCAATACAAAGGCATGGTTTAGAGCATTCTAGTTCATAGTGCTCTCTCTTTGCTTTAAGTTGTTTCCTTCCTTTCATTTTTCATATTCACGTTTTATTTTTTTTTAAATGATAATTTCCAATGTTTGTTTGTTTTGGCTGCGCCAGGTCTTAGTTGCGGCATGCAGGATCTTTTTTCAGTTGCGGCATGTGGAAGAACTTCTTAGTTGTGGCATGTGAACACTTAGTTGTGGCATGTGTGTGGGATCTAGTTCCCCAACCAGGGATGGAACCCAGGCCCCCTGCATTGGGAGCACAGAGTCTTACCCACTGGACTACCAGGGAAGTCCCTATATTCACATTTCAAAAATGTGAATATAGGGACTCAGTCAACCAATCAAAAAAAAACAAAAAAACGCTTATTAAGCATCTATTAGGTATCAGGTATCATACTAGGTCCAAAAGATATAGTAGGAAACAAGGATCTGATCCCTGCTCCCCATGAAGCTAACATTCTAGAAATAAACTACAATTTCCCAGAGGGGACAATGTCTTATTGACATTTTTTAACACCTAGTACATACTATAATTCATTGACGGTACTCAAAACATTAAAGTGTCATTGCAGTATTGTCTTGGTATGCTAATGACTTTCCCTTAATTATATATTATCTTGCATATTTTCTTTACATTCTTGTATTTTTGCCCAGGAAGACTGTGGTAGTCACATATCAAAAGATGTCTCCAGAAAATCCCCATCCCTTGGTTATTCAATTAAAACACTAATCTAGGCACCATTCTGAAGGATCTCTGCAGATATAATTAAGGCCCTGAACCAACTGACCTGAGATAGAGAAATTACCCTGGGCCATCCTGGTCTGCCTGGCATAATCACACAAGCAGTAGAGGGCAGAAAAGCCAATCTGCATCGAAAAGATGCAGCAGAGGGGGAAGATAAGGAGATGTGAAGAATGAGAAGACAGGACCTGCCAATGCTAAAGGCAGGCCACCTAAAAGGCAGGAAAAAGATGGTGGCCAGCCTATAGGAGTAAGAATGGGACCCGAACTCTTAATCAGCCAGCGACATGAAGGCTCTTGGAAGCAGATTCTTTTCAAGAGTTTCCAAAACCTTGATTTTGTCCTTGTGAGACTCAAAAGAGAGGACAAAGCTGAGCCATGCTGTGCCTGGACTTCTGACCTACAGAGCTGGGGGTAATACATCATGTGTTTAAGTCACTTGCTTGTAGTAACTTGCTATGAGTGATTGAAAACTAACACAGAGGTTTATACAATAATATATTTATTCCTTCGACCCACACAGGTGGAGTGACAAGTCTGAGCATGACTGTAGGTAGTAGAAACACAAAGTTAAAGAGACACAGCCCAGGGACTTTCATTCCCATAGCCATTGCCCCACCCCTGCGTGTCACAGGTCACCTGGCCATCCACCCTCCACTGGCAGTCATGAGGTGCCCCCTCTGTCCCTGTTGGGGTGGTGTCAGAGGAGACCTGGTGAGGAGTCAGGATTTTCCCCAAGAAAATCCTGCAGTAACGAGGCCACCGCTACTGTGGCGTTAGCAGTGACCCCTTGGGGATCCCAAGCTCCCAACTCCAGCAGCGGTGATGAGGAACCCCTTTCCACAGGGGGTCAGCAGAGACCAAACAAGAAACCTGAGCCAAGAGGAAGGTGAGCTTTATAGTAGAATAAAACAATTATTCATATATTGTACATGTGTCTATTTTTCAAAATGTTTTCCCATTTAGGTTATTACAGAATACTGAGCAGAGTTCCCTGTGCTATACAGTAGGTCCCTGTTGGTTATCTATTTTAAATATAGCAGTATAGAACAAGGAACTCTGCTCAATACTCTGTAATTACCTAAATGGGAAAAGAATTTGGAAAAGAATAGATACATGTGTATGTTTAACTGAATCACTTTACTGTACACCTGAAACTAACACAACATTGTTAATCAACTAGACTCCAATATAAAGCAAAATTTTTTTAAAAAAATAGAATAAAACTGTCCAATGTGGCAGAAAAATCAAGTGAAATCATGGCTTTAAAAAGTGTGCACTGTATGTTACTTGGAGACTTTTGATGACTTTAGATGTGAAGCGATCTGCAGTGGATAGTGAGGGGTGTAAGTGGATGATGTTGTAAGTGTAATGAATGTTACATGAAATGTAAATACAGGATGTAAAGTGGTTTGCCTTCTTTTTTTGTTGTTTGTTTTGTTTTGTTTTTAGGGGAAAAGGAAAGGCATAAGGATATAGCTAGAGGTAGACAGAGGGATGTTTGTTAAACAAGAAAGAGGAATTTAAATATGCTTCCACCATGAAGAGAAAGGTTCTTTAGAGAAAAGGAGATGAACAACTGCAGAGCAGGAATGATTGATTGTAAAAGTTCTCCGGGAGACCATGGGACTCCAATTACCAGGGGATTAGCCTTGGATAGGAAAAGGCTTCCATCATTTTCAATATCTCAGAGCAGAAAAGAGGGCTGAGCAGAGAGATATATGTTTTTAGTGACAGCAGGTCCAATCAACAGAGTGCCCCCTCGATGGTTTCGGGATTTTCTCAGTAGGTTAGAGGTACTGTAATCTGCAGATAGTAAAGAGGAGATGTAAGTGTTTTTAGGATAGTCCAGGGCAGTTACACTGAACCAATATAATTAAGAAGTAATTCTTTGATCAGTAACTGTAATAAATTAAAGCAACAGTGTCTTAGGTTTTTTTTTTTTTGAGCATTCACATTATTTTTGAAAAATCATTTCTCTTCTTCCTTCGTAATAAAAATAGAACATTAGTAAAATTGCAATGCTTTGCTAGTGGTTTTAAGAAGTGAATTATACATTAAAAGGATCATACACCATGATCAAGTGGGATTTATCCCAGGGATGCAAGGATTCTTCAATATACGCAAATCAATCAATGTGATACACCATATTAACAACTTGAAGAAGAAAAACCATATGATCATCTCAATAGATGCAGAAAAAGCTTTTGACAAAATTCAACACCCATTTATGATAAAAACTCTCCAGAAAGTGGGCATAGAGGGAAGCTACTTCAACATAATAAAGGCCATATATGACAAACCCATAGCAAACATCATTCTCAATGGTGAGAAACTGAAAGCATTTCCTCTAAGATCAAGAACAAGACAAGATTGTCCACTCTCACCACTATTATTCAACAAAGTTTTGGAAGTCCTAGCCATGGCAATCAGAGAAGAAAAAGAAATAAAAGGAATCCAAATAGGAAAAGAAGAAGTAAAACTGTCACTGTTTGCAGTTGACATGATACTACATATAGAGAGTCCTAAAGATGCCACCAGAAAACTACTAGAGCTAATCAATGAATCTGGTAAAGTTGCAGGATACAAAATTAATGCACAGAAATCTCTTGCATTCCTATACACTAACAATGAAAGATCAGAAAGAGAAATTAAGGAAACAATCCCATTCACCACTGCAACAAAAAGAATAAATACCTAGGAATAAACCTACCTAGGGAGGTAAAAGACCTGTATGCAGAAAACTATAAGATACTGATGAAAGAAGTTAAAGATGATACCAACAGATGGAGAGATATACCATGTTCTTGGATTGGAAGAATCAACATTGTGAAAATGACTATACTACCCAAAACAGATTCAATGCAATCCCTATCAAATTACCAATGACATTTTTTACGGAACTAGAACAAAATATCTTAAAATTTGTATGGAGACACAGAAGAAGACCCCGAATAGCCAAAGCAGTCTTGAGGGAAAAAAACGGAGCTGGAGGAATCAGACTCCCTGACTTCAGACTATACTACAAAGCTACAGTAATCAAGGCAATATGATATGGTACTGGCACAAAAAAAGAAACATAGATCAATGGAACAAGATAGAAAGCCCAGAGATAAACCCATGCACCTATGGTCAACCAATCTATGACAAAGGAGGTAAGGATACACAATGGAGAATAGACAGTCTCTTCAATAAGTGGTGCTGGGAAAAACTGGACAGCTACATGTAAAAGAATGAAATTAGAACACTCCATAACACCATACACAAAAATAAACTCAAAATGGATTCGAGACCTAAATGTAAGACCGGACACTATAAAACTCTTAGAGGAAAACATAGGAAGAACACTCTTTGACATAAATCACAGCAATATCTTTTTTGATCCACCTCCTAGAGTAATGGAAATAAAAACAAAAATAAACAAATGGGACCTAATGAAACTTCAAAGCTTTTGCACAGCAAAGGAAACCATAAACAAGATGAAAAGACAACCCTCAGAATGGGAGAAAATATTTGCAAACGAATCAACGGACAAAGGATTAATCTCCAAAATATATAAACCGTGCATGCAGCTCAATATTAGAAAAACAAACAACCCAATCCAAAAATGGGCAGAAGACCTAAATAGACATTTCTCCAAAGAAGACATACAGATGGCCAAGAAACACATGAAAAGCTGCTCAACATCACTAATTCTTAGAGAAATGCAAATCAAAAATACAATGAGGTATCACCTCACACCAGTTAGAATGGGCATCATCAGAAAAATCTACAAACAACAAATGCTGGAGAGGGTGTGGAGAAAAGGGAACCCTCTTGCCCTGTTGGTGGGAATGTAAATTGATACAGCCACTATGGAGAACAGTATGGAGGTTCCTTAAAAAACTAAAAATAGAACTACCATACGACCCAGCAATCCCACTACTGGGCATATACCCTGAGAAAGCCATAATTCAAAAAGATACATGCACCCCAATGTTCATTGCAGCACTATTTACAATAGCCAGGTCATGGAAGCAACCTAAATGCCCATCGACAGATGAATGGATAAAGAAGATGTGGTATATATATACAATGGAATATTACGCAGCCCTAAAAAGGAACGAAATTGAGTCATTTGTTGAGATGTGGATGGATCTAGAGACTGTCATACAGAGTGAAGTAACTCAGAAAGAGAAAAACAAATATCGTATATTAACGCATGTATGTGGAACCTAGAAAAATGGTACAGATGAGCCAGTTTGCAGGGCAGAAGTTGAGACACAGGTGTAGAGAACAAACGTATGGACACCAAGGGGGGGAAGCCACGGAGGTGTGGGGGTGGTGTGCTGAATTGGGCGATTAGGATTGACATGTATACACTGATGTGTATAAAATTGATGACTAATAAGAATGTGCTATATAAAAAAATAAATAAAATTAAATTAAAAAAATTTTTTAAAAAAAGAAGTGAATTATAGCTCTTCCATCTTCCAGGTATTTTCAGCCAATTTCTGCAATTTATTTGGTAAGAGAACCAAAAAAAAGCCATATTTTCAACTACACAATCAGGAAAGAAAAATCACTGACTAATAACATTTCTCTGTTTCAGTAAGTGCTAGGCTGCATCATTACTTATTTGTAATAAATGTCATTGTATTCCCCTTTTTTACCCCCTCCTCATTTTCCTCCTTGCTGTTACAAACCAAGTGTGGATGTGCTTTTCTATCCTAGAGGAGAGGGGTCCAGCCCTATTCTCAGGAATTGGAGAGACACAGCCTGTTCTGCAAGTGCCTGAGAGGCAGAACCAAGACATGGGAGCTCAGAGACAGGGAAGGAGGGAGGGGGCGTGTTACCATCACAACAACCAGTCTTATCAGTAAGCCCCAGGAGAGGACTGAACAGAATAAAAATGTGACCCAAGACATGTAAGACAGCTGAAGCCTGGTTAGAAAGCCCTTTGACTAAAAAAGACAAGGAAGTGCTGATGCTATGCAATAGCACAGAGGTGACTTCTGCTATTGCCTTGTGGCCTGGCTGTGCTTGAAAGCAATTCTATATGCATCTCCAAACTATTCTGTCAGCAGGATTAAGTACATCAGGCAAGTACTAAGATGTGCCAGACACGGTGCCATGCTTGGTACAATTGCTCTGTTTGTAACCATGGGTTATAATTGAACACCCACCCTGAAGTGAAGTAACGTGGAGAAGACCTAGAGGCAGGCTAGAAACAGGAAATTCTTGTGTGTTATTCCATAAGGTAATAGAGCACCTATTTGTATTATTACGCTTTCCACTTCACACACCAAAAAAGGAGTCACTGGATGATTCTGGAAAAGAGCCAAGTGATCCTTGCCCTAAGCCCACCACAATTTGGTTCAAGGCTTCTTCAAGTAACTTGGTCTCTTTAGAGCTCAGACTTTCTTAAAAGGGGAAATTAAACTAGATCTATGATTTGCTGAGGTCCAGACACATTCAAGAATCTAATGAAAGTGAGGGATCCCGCCGCTGAAGTATGAACTAGTGTATAGACCCATAGATTTCAGATATTTCATGAGCCACTGCAGTCCAGCTATGGACCTTATTGTGGGTTGAATTGTGTCTCCTAAAAAGACATGTTTAAGTCCGAACCCCAGGTACTTGTGAATGTAACCTTGTTTGGAAACTGGGTCTTTGCAGATGTAATCACATTAAGATAATGTCATACTAGAATGGGAGAGAAGAAGTGGTTTGTCCTAAATCCAATCTGCTGGAGTCCTTATAAGAAGAGAAGAGGCACAGATATACCATGTGATGATGGAGGCGGAGATTGGAGTGAGACATCTACAAGCTAAGGAATGCCAAGTATTGCTAGAAACCACCAGAAGCTGGAAGAAGCAAGGAAGGATCCTCCACTAGAGACTTCAGAGAGAACATGACCCTGCCGACACCTTATTTCAGACTTCCAGCCTCCAGAACTGTGAGAAAATAAATTTCTGTTGCTTTAAGCTGCCCGGTTTGTGGTATTTTGTTACGAAGCCCTTGGAACTAATACGGACCCCGCGCGATGTGAATCCCCAGACAAGGTGACTTAGTTCTCTGTCTCTCACACTCACACACATTCTGTCAGCAAATCTTGGTGGCTTTACCTGCAGATTATATCCAGAGTCTGACCATTTCACTACCTCCCACTCTAGTTTGCTGGTCCAAGCCTCTGTCAATCACCTGTTGCTTAGATATCACAACATTTCTCTACCTTAGTCAGTGCTACGCTGCAGAATTTCCTATTGCTAATAAATGTCATGTTCCCCTTTTTCATCCACCCCTTCATTTTCTTGGCTCCCTGTTACAAATCAATGTAGACATGTTTTCCTGCCCTTGGCACTCGCATCTCTTTCTTCTCAACTAAAGACTGGCAAACTAGGGCACATGGACCCTGCCCCAACTAGAGATTCTAGTTGAGGAGATTTTCCAGGGGAACTCCATGATCCACTTGGCTTTTATCTGCCATCTCAGCCAGTGTCAAGGCTCTTAAGAGGTTACACAAAAGCTGCTTCCTGGAACTCCTTGTGTTTACAAATAAACTTTGTTTTTGTTTTCTAATTAATTAATTAATTTATGGCTACTTTGGGTCTTCGTTGCTGCACGTGGGCTTTCTCTAGTTGCGGCGAACGGCGGCTACTCTTCGTTGCGGTGCACGGGCTTCTCATTGCGGTGACTTCTCTTGCTGTGGAACACGGTCTCCAGGTGTGCAGGTTTCAGTAGTTGCGACGCACGGGCTTAGTTGCTCCGCGACACGTGGGATCTTCCCGGACCAGGGCTCGAACCCGTTTCCCCTGCATTGGCAGGAGGATTCTTAACCACTGCGCCACCTGGGAAGTCCCCAAACTTTGTTTTTAAATAAAGTGTTATTGGAACACAGCCATGTCGATTCATTGATGTATTGTCTATGGCTGCTTTCATGCTACAACAGCAAAGCTGAGTAGCTGCAACAGAGACTAGATGGTTCACAAAGCCTAAACTATTTACTATCTGGCCCTTTATAGAAAACATTGGCTCCCTGTTCCAGGCTATCTAGGACTTTGAAATGCTCTGTCCAAAAGGCTCGGAGTCCCCTCCCAGGGGCTGCACGAGCTTCTGCAGCTTCAGGTTCATCCTCTCAAGGACAGATTGCACCTCAGGTGAGTACGCTCCCGTGCTTGGCAGAAGCGGTCAAGGATTGGTGATTTGCTGGGGTGTGGATTCTTTGGGGGCATGCAAACTTCTGTATCCATACACGCAGGCTTAAGTTACCCACATTGGAGGATGGAGTGAGGGCTGGGAAGAGAATGGCTTCCCGACGCTGCCATGTCCCATGAAGAAAATTAAGGAGCCCAAGAATTCTAAATCGGAACTTTATCTTCTTGATTGTTATGAAGACAAATTTGTCAAGGTCGGGGGAGAGAACACAGTTTATTTAATATATTTTAGCATGATGTATAACTTTAAATATATAGACATGTGGGACGTGGACCTCTTTTTGACTTGTGTGCTGGTCCTGCCAAGTGTTAACGGTACTACATTAGGGAAAGATGCTGGTAAACTTGAATTTCCACTTTCTGTGGGTTAGTTAAACTGGAAGTTTCATTCAATAACACATATAGACACATATACTTGTGCACAGATATTTTATAGTAACCATGAACTGGCCAGCTCTGGGCTAAGGAAAGTGAAACCCCACTATTTCATATAAGTTCAGGAATCATGCTACTTGCCTTACCAAAAAAAAAGTGTTTGTGATTCATGATGACAGATAATGATATCTGGCAAAGTTGGAAGATGTTTGATCCCAGAATTAGGGTCTGTTTATCTACAGATATTCTTTAATTCAACTGGTATGGATAAAGCCTAGGAAAAAGATGGTTTTAACTAATCTTCAAGTTAACTTCTTGCTTTGTTGAAACCGGTGGCCCTTCAGCAGCCCGTCAGAACTTGCCAGATGGTCTCCCAATTCTTGGTACAATAAAATCAGCAATAAACTATGAATATAAAGTCTGAAGAAACTTCATTTAAAAAATTTTTTTTTTCACTCTGTTTCTCAACTAGCCACCAGGTAAAGTTAGATATAAATCATTGTGATTATTATGCATATATAAAACAAACACGTAGACTTTGCCAGTGGCTACCCTTACAAGTTGCTCTGGTGAAATATTCCTGACATTTGCTATGACAAGAGTCACTCTTGCTTTTTCAGCCATAGACTCTCACAACATTCATCCAACAGATTTTCAACGATGATGATATCCAAGCTGTGCACAAAAATAGAATTGTTAATTATGTAGCAGTGGGGACATATCACTGAATGATGTAGATGTACTCCATGCTGGCATGAAGTGTACAGCTAAGTGGGTAACCCAGAAATCAAACAAACATTAGTATAAAAAATACTTACTTGAATTTTTCTTACATGCTAGGAAGGACAGTGAAGGGGCTGCAAAGCAATTAGAAGAGGTGAGCCAGCCTCAGCGGGCGGGGAGGGAGGAGATCACAGGAGCCTTCTTTGAGGAAATGACATTTAAACTGAGCCCAGTAGGATGCATAAAGGTTAGCAGAGCAAAGACGGAGCATTTGCCATGGCCCTGAAGCAAGGGAGAGCTTTGATAAACTGTAGGAAGACCAGTGTGGCTGGAGTGAGGTGGGCCAGGTAGAAATGGTGTTAGACTAGACTGAAGAGGCCTGCAGGTGTCAGATCAAAGACAGTCCTCTACACAGAGTTGGCACACTTCTTCTGTAAAGGGCCAGCTGGTTAGTATTTTAGGCTTTGTAGAACAAGTAGCAAAATCAAGGACATGATGCAGGTACTTGGTATCAAGGAGGAAAAGGAATTCTCACATTTTTATTGACAAAAATAAAAATACAATAATAATAATAATAACAATAGGGTACAATTTTTACTAATAAGAAGAATGGAATTCTTTTGGGGGAGGATATCATTCGGCGTAGGGCTTCAGAGTTAGTATTTCCTATGATTAAAATTGCTTAGCTTTTATGTGTTTCGTCTCTGGGAACGTCTTTTCACACATGTGGGTGCTACCAAACACTGATATAAATCCCTGAGCATATGATTTCACTTGAGTGTGTCTGTCACTTGGAATCAGGCATTTATAGAATTCGATTAGACTCTTCTCTTGATATTCGCCTTCTAGCATGCCATTATGTTGCAGATTAATCAGTTCCAGCTGAAAGTTAGTTGGAGCCTCCTCAATTGCACGGTTAAATGGATTTTGAAATACAGAATTTCCTTTGCA
Source organism: Balaenoptera physalus (assembly GCF_965194825.1). Lineage (NCBI taxonomy): Eukaryota > Metazoa > Chordata > Mammalia > Artiodactyla > Balaenopteridae > Balaenoptera > Balaenoptera physalus. Next base: position 166,253,612 of record NC_138890.1, on the reverse strand, counting down.
CATGCACTGAGGTCTGAACAGCACTTCTGGAATTGTAGATAGACCTGCTGAAAGGTCATTTGCTTTATTATATCGAATGATGCTGGATGATCTTTCTTACCAAGTTGTAAGGGGATAAAGATCTAAGATTCTAGACCACAGTTAATTGGTAGTTTTGTTATCTTATGTGATATGCAATGTTGTCTATTAATAAAATGTTTGCCTTATTCCCTCAGTAGAAACCAAAGCTTTGGCTTTCCACAACCCAATTTACATATTTGGTGTATTTGGTTTCAGTTAAGATTTTTGTATATATATTTACCAGTCCTGAAGACAAAATGATCAGGAAACATAGGATCAACAATTCAGTTGTGGAAGATTTGAACAGGAAATATGTAATCTCCTAGATCCACTTCTTTCTTTGCTATTCTTAGTTTCTCACCATAGGTGAGTTCTTAGTACAGATTATCTTTTACTCAAAATTCTGTTTCAAGAACTTCAGAGGAACTTTCCACCAAATTATTCTAAATGCTTAGACTGCAATAAAGACAGCAAGCAAGTGTTCATTATAACAGTTTCACAGAACCCAATCCTACAGACCATAATGAAGAAGAGAATTTAATGAGTTTTTTTCAGTCTGCTGAGAAATCATCCCACACACTGACATGACTGGGTGGAGAGATTTACTGTGATTCTGCTTCTCACTGCGCCAAATCCCGCTCCCTTCAAAGACAAGAAAAACCAACAACTAAAACAGCATTGGCGGATGGACTTAAGAGCTGAATGCTAAAGAGAGTGATCCTTAATAAATACATACCTGTTTTCATTTTCTAGTGCTGCTTAACAAATTACCATAAACTCAGAGCTGTAAAACAATACACAGTTCTGTAGAAAAACCTAGCATGGTGTGACTGGGTTCTCTGCTTAAAGCTGAAACTGATGGGGTGAGTTTTCATCTGGAGGTTCTGGGGGGAAAATCTGCTTCCAAGCCCACTCTTGTTGGCAGAAATCAAGGACTGCAGGTTGAGGGACCAAGGTCCCCACTTCCATGCTGGCTGTTAACTGGGGTCACTCCCCTCAGTTCATAGAGGCTGCCACATCCCTCAACAGGTGACACCCAGTCAAGCCTATCCAGATAATCATTGATTGTGCCATAAAACAACCTAAGCAAAGGAGAGAAATTCATCAGATTCATAATCCTGGAGATCTTGAAGGGTATGTACACAGTGGGAGGGAGAATTTGGAGGGCCATCTTAGAATTCTGCCCATCACAACATCCAATGAGATTCCAAGAGAAAAACTGAAGTTCAGTACACATATAGGTATGCAGACACCAGGGTACAGTTCTTTTTCCCTTTTGACTTTTTAGATTTCGTTTCTGAATCTCAAAAAGTAATCTTCGTACTAGAAATGGTTTTGCAGTACAAGATTTGTAGCTGAGTACTCTGATGATTCCATAAATAAAAACGATAAAATATCAGAGGGCAGAAGAGCTTTGTGGACATGAGAGCTCAAACAATAATTTCATTTCTAAAGCAAACATCACTCTTCTGTCAACCAAAAATTTCCTTCACACCTAAACATTTTCCATTCAAGGATTATAGTAGTTGAGAACATTTAGCTACAAGTATACAAAAGTGAATATTTGTGAGTGTAATAGTCAAAATATTCAAATATTCATAAACTCATCTAATCCTGATTTTTTTTCAGGAGAATAAATATTTTTGGAGTCATAAAAAGTATTCTATTATGGGGAATGCTGTGTATTGTATAAAGAGAATCTATTACTTCCCACAAAATACAAACTTTTAACAGAGAGAAAATTAAAGGTAAGTGATTTTTAAATTACTGGTATCTAACAATCTAGACAGACAATACACTTATACATGTACCTTCATTTTCAAGTCTGAATTCAAGGATCAGCCAGTGTACAAAGGATCTTCTTATTCATGTGCCACTGAAATTCTTATATCTCCTTTCTAAACTATGTGTCAGAAGAAATCAAAGTTACTTAATTTTACATATTAACTGGCTCATATTTGATATTCAATGTCAAAAATATTGTATTAATTTATTATTTCAGGACTTAGACTGTACCCAACACACTTCAGGTGTTCAAAGGTTGTTTTGTAGCTGAACAGAACTGAAGAGATTTTTTAAAATGGTAATCTACTATAAGACCACTAAGAAATTTTTGAAACATTATAATAGGAAATATATCCATATACATGTTTTTTTTTTTTTTTTTTAGAAATTCACTTTCTTTTATTTATTTATTTATGACTGTGTTGAGTCTTCGTTTCTGTGCGAGGGCTTTCTCTAGTTGCGGCAAGTGGGGACCACTCTTCATCGCGGTGCGCGGGCCTCTCACCATCGCGGCCTCTCTTGTTGCGGAGCACAGGCTCCAGACGCGCAGGCTCAGTAATTGTGGCTCACGGGCCTAGTTGCTCCGTGGCATGTGGGATCTTCCCAGACCAGGGCTCGAACCCGTGTCCCCTGCATTGGCAGGCAGATTCTCAACCACTGTGCCACCAGGGAAGCCCCATATACATGTTTTAATCAATGGAATCAGTCAAAATGCTTCTTCATATAAAATACTGTACAGAATTTTTGCTATGATTATTCAGATTCTCTGGGGGAAAAGATCACGAAATCAGGAAACATAAACATTCAAATCAGAGAGAATTTATTCATAGAAAAAGAGAAAAATCAATTAAAAGCAAAGAAACAGCGTATAAATCAATTCAAGACTATATGGATTGGCTGCAGGGTTGTTTTGCTTTCAGTGTGAAGTTTAAAAACAAGACATTATCTTAGCTGCCACGGAAAGTCAGCTTTTCCTTGCTGACATTTGTTTGCAATCTATTTGTTTTTCTGATTGACATACTCTCTGCTAATATAAGGAAAGTCTAAAAAATTAGCTTTTTGGAGTGAGAAAGAAAACTATTATTAGACTTCTTTAAATTGACTAGGATAAGTTATTCTGTTTTTCTTCTCCAGAAATGAAACCTATCCCAATCAACTGACTGCCAATTCCTCAGCTTCTAATCTGTTCCAGCTATCCACTGCTGCATAAAGTGTCATCCCAAAATTTAGTCGTTTAAGAAATTAACACTTTCATTAAGCTTATGCATTCTGTGGGTTGGTAATCCAGACAGCATTTGATGACAGTGACTTATCTCTATTCCATTGTCTGGGAACTCAGCTGGGAAGACAAAAATGACAGGTGGTGACTCAACTAACTAAGGGATAGAATCATCTGGAAGCTTCTACACTCACTTATCTTGTTCCTGGGCTGGAATGATGTGAAGGCTGGTGTCAGCTGAACTGTCTACACGTGGTCTCTCCATGTGACTTAGGCATCTTTCATAGTGTGGCAGCCTCCGGGTAGTTGGTTTCTTCTATGGCAGCACAGGGCTCAAAGAGACAGCACTCTAGCAAACGAGGCAAAAGTTATATAACCTAACCTCTGAAGGAACATAGCATCATTGCCTCTATACTTTATTGGCCAAAGTAGTCATAAGACCACTCCCCAAGGTCAAGAGGAGGAGACATACACCCATATCACAATGGGATGAGTGTCAAGGAAATTTTTGCCATGTTTTAAAACCAACTCACTGTTCACCATTATTACTTTCCTATTAATTTGCCATTGCCATGATTGTTAAAACGAGTGTAAAGAATGACAGAGGTCTATGTTTATCAACAGTACAGCAAACACTTTACTGTTTGCAAGTTCCCAGAAGCCTGGCTAGGTCTTGAACCCACACAATCTGTTTGATTGCTTTGACTAAGTGATTCATGTGAACTGAAAATGATACAACAACTAACATCAAAATAAGTTAGTATGTGATAATGGATGGGAGAGCTCTTAGCATATAATAGGGAGATTAAAAGCAAATATTACCTAAAAGAAAAAATAGTAGGCATTCAACAAATATTTGTTGAAATAAGATTCATATGTCAATATTGCGTCAGCTGTATTTGAACTTCTTTTCAGAATGACCCTGGATCAGATGACAACTAACTACATTGTGACCTTCATCCTGCCAGTTCTGCATTTTCAGAACCCTTGCATGGCATGAAACCAATAGAAAGTGAACTAGGTTTATACTAAGATATAAATCCTAGTCTGCTTCCATTTATTATGTGGCCATGGTCATGTCATTTACCTCCTTGGGCCTCAGTTTTCTTGTCTATAAACTGAAATAGCTGAACCTTGAAAACCTATGAAATTCCTTCTAATACTGAAAGTTTGTATTAAAGTATTTTTGTCTCTCTTTCATTGACTGGTTGTTATATAATTTTTATTGACTTGTTGTTATATAACTTTATGTATGGACAGCTGGTAAATCAAAGCCATATTTTTGAAATGGGTTCACCAATAGAAATGATAGTAGGTAAAAATGGTTCCCAAGCTACCCCACTCAACCCAGTTGTATAATATTACATTTCAGCCATGTTATGTGTATAATGGTTTATTTATGTTCTTCTTTTTGGGGTAAAGAGTGAAGGGGCGTTGGTGGACTAAATTGAAAACCTACCCACCATTAACAATATGTGTCTTTGAGTGACTGTGCTCCAAGACAAAACTTAGGACATGTAAAACATACAACCTGACTTCCCAATCCCCAGCCATATTTGCATCAAGATCAGGATGTGGTTGCATGCCCTTGGATTTTGGTTAAAATTTGAGTAAGGCAAAAGCACTGAAAATGACCCTCAATCCAAACACTCAGATTTCACACAATTTAAGATACCCCCAAGCTCAAAGTCATGTGGGAGGAATGGCTAACACGGGCACTGTACCACCACCTCCCACTTGTACCGTCTTAAGCTGCAAACTGGATAAATCCAAATGCCCACTTTAATGTCTTCAACAGAAAATTTCGGCATGTATTTCTGGTAGTCCTTAAAACTGCCCCTTACAGAGGCAAATTTTGCCAAAACCATGAGAAATCCTAGAAGAAATAATCTAACTATCCAGTAAAAATCACAGTCAATTATTCTAGGCAAACATACCCGCTAATTGTGCCTACTTCAATAACAAATCATAAAGTACCACTTTAATTGAATTAAAAGCATTTTGCTATCACAATGTAGAATAACACGTCAATATCTGACCCTTTCATCTAGTAGGAATTTCGTGTAACAGTGTTAACATTATAGTGAAATGAAAACTACAGATGCATACTTAGTGTGTGGGTAATGCCATATTAGTGAACAGGTGAGACAATTTTCTTTCTACCAACTTTTGAGCTTCCTCTCAAGTTCCTCTCAAGCTTCCTCTCATCTCAGTGAGTTGCCATTGCAATGTGCCTACCCATTAGGAACTATAGTTCCCAACTGCTACCCTGTCCCCACCTTGCACCCAGGTAGCCATGTTCACGTTGCATATTCCAAGTCCCATCTAAGGAATACGAACGCAAGCGCTATGTGTCACTCTTGGGCAAAAGCATTTGAGAAGAATTTTTGTCTTCTCTGTCCTCTCTTTCCCTCGATGCCAGATGAATACAGAGGACTCCGAGGATGTAGGAGGTGACTGGACCACAGATGAGATAAATCTGGGTCACGGAATCACTGCAAGTAGAAAAACTGACCAGGAGCACATACACTGATTTGTTACACAATGAGAAATCAACTTTGTCCCTGAAATCATAGGGGTTATCTGTTACAGCAGCTGGTGTTACCTTAACTAATAGATTTTTTAAATGAACACGATTGCCTTATCTCAATTTCCTTACCAGTGATGCAGAGACAATAAAATCCACCTTGGAGTAATGTTGTGAGAATAAATGAGATAATATATATAAGCAGGCAGCCCAGTTCCTAGCATACTATAGGTGCTCAGTAGAGAGTAGTTCCAATGCCACCTGTGTCCTTAATTTTCCACCACTCTTTTTCCCATCTAGTTTAATAGAAATCCTTCAAAAATAATTACAGTTAATTTTGTGAAAAAAATAGTGTTTAATTGCTATGATCCCTTGCTTTTCTCACATTAGGGAGAAATGTTAGTTTAAAATAGCAGACCACCACCTGCTCATCCTACACACACACATATATACAAACAACATCAGCATAAAACCTGCCTTTTCCTATAATGGTGTTTTCAACTGCCAAAGGTCTGAACTGAAAATAGGAGTGAACGTTTAGAAAAAGAAATAATAGAATGCTCACACCTACTAACTCTCTTATTATTAGTTTCCCTCTCATTATTGTCACTCCAAGGTATTTCTGCCTAGGGCTTAACACTAAAACACATTCACCCATGCAAAAAAAAAAAAAAACCATGAAATAAAATTTCACAACACAACCACCAACTAAAGATTGTTTCCTTCTTGGTCTTGATTGCTGTAACTACACCCATCTGTCTCAGTAGCTTCAATCAAGACAACTAGTTTTGTGAGAAAATTGTTAAAATATAAATTCTTAAGCTATTTTGAGAGGCTGTATGCCCAAGCAGAGTACTTCTAAATTTTAAATTTATGCTAATCAAAAATTTATCTTGCAACACATAACCATTATGGTATACAGAATTGGGTTTTTAAGTTGCTTTTAGTCAGTCCATTTTGAACTCAGACAATGAAACCCATAGACCAGCAGTAAAACCAGGCATTGCCTTGTCAGTCCTTTGCTCAGTTTACAGCAGGCCTGGAAGTCAATTGTCCCCTGCAAGGATGGCTCTTCCCCATAGGCATGATGGGTTTGGCAACTGTGATTGATCAAGGCCCAAACACATCTGGTTAGTCAAGCTAAAAAGGGAAGATAATATGTAAATTACACACAGAGCTGATCCTTATAAGGTATTTTAATTTTGTACTATTTTCAATTTGACTATAGTATATATTAAGTAATTTCGAAAATAAAAAGATGAAAAATAAAATTTCCCACTCCAACGTCACTACTGCTAGTCTGTTGGAATTTTTTCTCACTATGTCCATGTTTGTAAATGTAGTGTATATACAATTTTACACTGTGATATATACTTTAAAGTCACAATTAGGTGCTCTCCAAAGATCGCCTTAGCAGATGGTTTACAATTATTCTAAGAGTAAGAAATTTCCTTTCCAGAGTCACTTTGTGTGCCACCAGCAGAAGTGGTATTACAGAACTCATGCTGTGTGGTTGAGGGTTTTCCATTTTTTGAAAAACCCTGCGATAGAAATGTTATATCTTCTGGCTTGGCATCACGCTGGGTGAGGTCAATTTCTCAGGCCTTTCTCCCCATGGAAAACTACCAGATACCATCCCCTATGGATTCACCTGAAAAATACATGTTTATATTCTCTCTCCAGACATCTTCAAAATAATTGTGTATGAAAGAAAACTTTTCAGAACAATTCTTCTTGTTTTTCAGGTTCTACGCTGGTAAACAAAAGAAAATGATGTTCCTAACAGTAATAAATGCCCAGAGAAGGAGAAAAATCCTCTGTGTGCAAAAACTTCAAACAATGGTAGGCAGTATCTTTAAAGCAAAAGAAGCTGAACTCTAATGAGTAGAAACTTAGGAACATTCTGCGTCACATAGAAATCCATTTAAAACTAGGGATATTGATTGAAAACCACTAAAAATCTGCAAAAGAAAACAGTATTAAAACCAAATATTATATGATTGCGTTGTACAAGATTACTGAAATAATTATGGATAATCACTTAGGTACAAAAGATTTTAAAAATTAAAGAACCCACATGTATTAGCTTCCTAGGGCTGCCATAACAAAGTATCATAGTTTGTTTTAACAATAGAAATTTAGTCTCATAGTTCTGGAGGTTAGAAATCTGAAATCAATATGTTGGCAGAATTGGTTCCTTCTGATGGCTATGGGGGAAAAATTCCTTCCAAACCTTTCCTCCTAAATGCTATTATCCTAAGTTGTTCCTTGGCTTATAGATGGTATTATCCCTGTCATCACATCACCTTCTCTCTATGTGTGTCTGTCTCTGTGTCCAAATTCCCCCTTTTTATAAGGACACAATCATATTGAATCAAGGCCCACTTTAATGACTTCATCTTAACTTGATTATCTACAAAAAGACCCTGTTTCCAAATAAGGTCACATTCATAGGTACTGGAATTTAACCATTCTCACTTTGAGAATCAGTAAAATATCAGTAAAGAAAAAAGGGGGAATCAATACCCATGGCATCGCAATACCTGTTTTAAAGTATTATATCATAGAACTAGCACATTGTCTGCATCAGTTTATGTAATAACCCAAACCACAAGCCTTAAAAGGAGCTTACAGAACAATAACCTAAGACACTTTATGCTACTTTTTACCTGTTAGTTACATCACCTAGAGGACAAGTTTGTTGACAAGTTATTAATTCAGAAAAACACATGTATAACCTATCATAAAAGTTTTCTTCTTTTATATAGCAAGCTGAATTTTAAAATGATTTTCGTGGACAAACTGTCAGCAGTTCCTACATATAGCTTCTGAAAATTCAAGGTCTATCTGCTGTCTTTATCACAGCAATTATTTTACTAATACAAAGAAATGAACTGTCAAGTGGTTTTACTTCTACTTCTGGATCTGGATGAACAGCATTATTCTAAAAAGGGATTTTGACTTTGGTTTAGGAAACACAATATTGAAATGGGGCAGTCAATTTCATTGGTGCTCAACAGTACTTAAACAACATCTATTATTACTCTCTTAGTTTATAAGCCAGCTGAATCCTCCATTAGAGCTTGACCCAGAACTGGAACACCAGGGTCTGGCAGAGTCCTGAGATCTCTGCTCTATGGGATCCTGAGAATACACTTCAGTGGGGAGCAATGAATTACAGTTTGCTTTTGTTGCATGCTGACCCTAAAATCTAGAACTTAGTACAGCTCTCCTAGTTTGTGTCAGTAAAGCCTGTCAAACCCTAGACAATGTGGTACTTTATGATTTGCTATTATAAAGGTTATTTTATAAGAGAACCTGTCTGAATAAACTTGCATCCTTCAGAGCTGCAATTATCTCAACTTTTTCATAAGCTGAAAATCGTCAGAGAAAAATCATGAATCATTTCTTCTGGAGGTGTTTAGAAATTCTATTATTTGTGTGTGTGTGTGTGTGTGTGTGTGTGTGTGTTTTGTTATCACTGTTATTACAGAGGCACAGGCACACGCCCATGTACACATATACAGCAAAGAAGAATAGAAAAGGATGGGATGGGAGGGAAGGGCAAGAATGGCGGGCAAAATTCTGAGAAGGAGGCAAGACTTCCAGGACTGGCAGATTCGCCAATATAATCTCCTCTCCCTGAGTGAAGGCAGAATCCATGAATATGTTGGGATATCACCTCCATGATTAAGTTACCATACAGGACAAAGGTGAAAAAAAATTAGCAGATATAATAAAGGTCCCTAATCAGTTGACTTTGAGTTCATCAAAAGGGAGATTGTCCTAGGTGGCCAGACCCAGTAAGGTGAACCCTTAAAAGGGACTGGGCCTTTCCTGGAGTCAGATATTGGAAGCATAAGAGAGATTCTTCTAGCAGCCTTAAATAAGCAACTGACATGTTGGAGAGAGGGCCTGTGAGAGCTTCATGGAGGAGGGAATGGTGGCCAGCCTCTAGGAGCTGAGAATGAATCTCAACTCACAGCCAGCAAGAAGAGGGAAGCCACAGTCCTACAACTGCAAGGACGTGAATTCTATCGACAACGTAGGAGCTCGGAGAAGGACCCTGAGCCTCAGATCAGACTGAACCCCCGCTGACACCTTGATTTCAGCCTGGGAGACCCTACGCTGAAAACCCAGTTAACCTTCATCTGGCCTCCTAACCCCTGGAAACTGTGCGATAGTAAGTATATGTTGTTGGAAGCCCCTCAGATTATGGTTCTGTTAATGCAATTCTGGACAACCAGTACAGGATGTAATAGAAGGAAAGGGTCCTGGAGGAAAGGAGAGAGAAAATTTAATCAACAGATGAGGTTTACCTTCTTCTTCTACTCTGCTTTAAAATTATTCACTATATGGCAGACTTTATACAGCCTGGTTTGGAGGAACGCACCTGAGGATCTGGAAATGGCTTAGTGTCTCACTCCTTTTGTTCCCATGGAATTTTTCACAATGACTAATGTTGCTGTGGCAACCATGGGCTTCCAAATGATTTCTTCTAATTCACTGAAATAGTGAAATAAGGCATGCAGTGAGCAATGCTTAGGCTCAGTGAGAGCCTCCAGTCACTGGCTGTGATAAATCTGTTTCCATTACTCCACCTGCTACCTGAAAACATCCCAATAAAAACTTCAAAAGACGGAATAGTTTTTACATATACGAAAGTACCCATTTCCCACAGGAGAAATTCAACTGTCCATATTACAGGTAGCTAACTATAATCACGGAAATTATTCTTCATTAAAGCTCTCTTAAAACTAAACTCCAGTGAAAATCTTTCAATTCTGTTAACTATCAACTAATTGTTTCTATTATAAAATGAGCATTTTTATTTGAAGATTTATTTAAAGCAAAACGAATAAAGTTTGGCCATATTCAAAGGTTTAGAAAAGTTAAATGGAGCTCCCAAACAAATGAGGTGTCATTTTGGAAGGTGTTTGAGCACAATTTAATAATCGTTCAACCCTTAAAATGTCTCTAACCATCAAACTGGCAAGGAATAAGAAAGCTGGAAAATCTCTAAGAGCCTTCATGTAAGCAGGTACTACTATGTCACATACCAAATAAAACAGTAAATATTGAGGCCTGTGATGTGGGTTGCTTACCCATCAGTCACTGCCCACTCTTTTTCTGTAAACCAAATCCTGATTTTGTCCAGTGTTTTGTGACTGTGCACTTCTGGAAAATCTGTACTTCTCCCTATCCCAGAGGGTAAATCGGCATTCAGTCTAAGCCAACGGTTCTCAATCTTTATCTCTCATCAGTTTCAACTGGACGGTTTGTTAACACAGTTTGCTGGGCCCACCTGCAGAGTTTCTGACCAGTAAGTAGGTCTGGGATGGGGCCCAAAAATGTGCATTGCCAGCAAGTCCCCAGGTGATACTAACACTACTGGCCAGGGGATGCTAACGTAAGAACCAAGCCAACCATTTCTCTCCCGAGTGAATGATTTGTTTAGATGGCGGCCAATAATACCATTCTGAGCAATAAGCTGAGATGGGAAGTCTGCTGAGGACTTTGGAAAGATTCTCAATGATTTTTTTTAAAAAGTACACCTGAAACTAATATAACATTGTGAATCAACTACACTTCAAATTTTTTTAAATAATAAATAAATAAATAACACAAAACAATATGAAAAAAACAAAAATAAACACCTGAGATATACTAGCAGATTGCCTCCCTTTTCTGCTTCTCACCTTTTTAAACTTTATCCGATGCTAGAACATGGGTGATTATCTTACAGGTAGACAGCCTAAAAGAACAAGCCAATGTGACAGGTTGGAAAGTTACAAAGAACCTGGATCACGAAGCTGGTGAGTTGCTGAGCTAACCAGCCCTGGAGCAATCTCCTTCTGAACTTGTTATTGCACGTGGTTAATTAGCTTTAAGCCAATCTTGGTTCAATATTCTGTTACTTGGGGTCTAAATCCCCTTCACAGAACCATCAAAAGTTGGAACACTCTATTTGTCATTAGAGAGCTTGGATTAAATAAATAAGAAAAAATATTATCATTAATAAAGACTTGTTTAGTATACATTATTTGTGTTCTGGGTCTTATTGCCCTAGATATTGAAATAATTAGTCTCCTCTTATGAAAACTGGATAGATTCCAAACATTATTTTTGATAGAGAGTTGGAGAGTTGGAGGGGAGAGTTGGAGGGGAGAGGGTAAGACATGAGAGTTGGAGGGGAGAGGGTAAGACAAAAAAAATTATTAAAATGTAAAACTAAATTTATAAATATATTTCAAAATATTAGTATTCCAGTCTTAATTCTAAGCATTTGCATTACTGTATTATTGTCAATAGTGAGTAGGTTAAAATGAGTTAACTGATTAAAATTCAGTGGTTGAATAGTTGGCTTGTGAAAGGGTTTCTGTTGTCATTTCATTTTTCTTTTCTAGGTTAATTCTCTGTTTTATTCAGATATAGGTGAGTCAAAGGCTTCAGACAGCCTATTTTGCAGAAGAACATTTAGCATCTGAGTGTCTCCCTATCCTACTTGTTCCTGCAGATGGAACATCACCCTTTAGGTCAAAATGGGGCTCTTCTCCGGGCTTTCAAATCCAGGTTGGGGCTGGCATCCCAGTTAAGGATTCTTTAGGCTGTAAAATTGACAACGAAATATTTGGCTTTGTACACTTTGGTGAGGACATCATACTGGGGACTCCAGCTCCTCCCCCTGGAGAAACCCATGTCGTGTCATGGCTGAGTTCTGCAGGATCCAAGGACATCTTGGTCAACCCCTCTGGTGGAGTCTTTCCCATCCAAGGAACTCCTTTCCGGAAGTTAACAGCAAACACCACACCTTTCACTAAGGTGTAAACGGGCTTATCTTTGTCCTCCCTGCCATGGGCAGGGCGCGGCGACTGCTTGGTCAGGACCACAAACAGCTCCCGAGCCAGCGTTAGAGTCAGAGCCTGCACCAGCACCAGGGCCAGCGCCTGGACAGCGACCTGTGGGGCCGGCAGCGCTGCCGGCTCCTGGGATTGAGACCCGCCACGGTGAGGCCACAGAGCCTGGCGACATGTGACCTGGGCAGTGGAACCCAACGTTCCCACCCGAGGTCCCGGAACCCAGCCCCACACGCCTGTCACTTTGTCATTTTGTTTGAGCCTACTATGATAAAGCCTACATTGGCAATCCCAAGGCCTAAATATTTGCAAATGAAAGTCCGCTGGGAGATCAGTTTATTACTTTAATTCGGTCAGAAAAGGTCAAACCCCACCTATGAGAAAGAACTTACAAAGTTCATCATGAATCCTCCACTGTGGGAAAGACAATGGAAACTTCAGCTTGAGTTCTGTCCCGGGTAATTGAGTTACTGCAATGCTACAAGGAACTCATTAGGGAGCAGCTGGAGGGTTCCCTAGAAGGCCTGGACATACTAGACATACTAATTACTGTCCATCTTTTTAAAGAAAGGAGCTTAGTCATCTTGTTTAACGTCAAAAATGATGCAAATACACCTGTCTAAAGACAGAGGGATGGAGGAGTTGATCTCCTGATATACATTTAAATCAAGTTCCATCATTTTAAGAAAACAATTTACTCTGAAGTTTTCTCCTAGACAAACTCCCTTTTGATCTCTGTCTATCATTGCTTCTTTATTCTCTAGTGCAGTTTATTTTCATAGAATTCCCTTTGCCATACACAGAAGTACTGTACACAGTTATAAAGTACAGTGAAACTAGAAAAAAAGAATAGTCATTTGAAACAGGAGATCAGTGGTTTTTCAGCTAATGCTCTACAGAAGAGCTTAAGGTTTTCCCCAAAGAATAAAGTATTTTTCACCCAAAACGACTGTTTGAACTGCCTGAAAAGCCTACTCAGTGAGCCTACCATATTCATATATTAGGAATACGAATAAAGTTTCATTGATTTTTTAAGTCCACTGCTTAAAAAAAAAAAAAGAAGAGTAAAGAAAACACAACCACAGCACCAAAGCAACAGACTATTAGTCTATTTGAACATTAAACATTTTAAAGAGAAACTTTCCTTTAACTCATTACTACTCTGGACTCTAGAGACTTAAAGTTTTTCAGAATGCACCTTATTTCCAGGTTTTATATTTGTGCCCCTTCTCCCAGTGACTTTGGAAAGTATTGATCAGTTATTCTCTAGGGAAGAAAACTCCATGAAAAGTATATTATTAAACTCAATTTGTTTTAAAATAAAATGTACTTTTTAATTTCAGAAGCAATATCTATAGAAAATTAAGAAAAAGTGGGAAATAGAAAGAGAAGAGAAACATTCATATTTTCAATGCCAAGAGACACACAGTACTGATTCACATTTTGATAAATTCCCTTAAAGTATTTTCTTCTTGTTTTAATCTCTACATTTTTCAAAATTTACAAACTTAGGTTTATTCTCTGGCAATGGTTTTTCACTGTCTTTAGCTCTTTTCTCTTATTGCGCCTGCCTGTTAAACTCTGGTATTCTTTCATTTCTGACCTTAATCCTCTTCTAGTCTCACCTGCTGCTTAATATAATCAATATGCCTGGTTTTATCCCATCTATGATCTGATAAATCCCAAATAAAGATCTTTTATTTACACAACTTTCTGATGATTAAATCCATGCTCCATTTCCTTACTGGATAACTCCACCCTAATGTCTTTAAAATTAAATACCTAAGCCTGCCCTTTCTTCTCTACTCTCTTAAGATTATTTTAGTTTCAAGTAAGAGAAAACCAAAGTCAAGCTTGTGCAAATAAAAGTAAAATGAAAAATAACGTATTGTTTCCAGGATAGGACTGGCTGAACACAGAAGCTTCAGCACTGATACCAAGTCTGACTGATCCTCTTCCATCTCTGTTCTCCTACTTTCTTTTCATCTATTTTTTTTTTTAAATTTCATCTTCGGATTGATAGTCATTTGTGACCACCAGATGGCTACCACCATCTCCCCGGTCTACATGCTTCCCAGTTCTAATTGGGCAGAAAAGAATGAGCAGAACTATGCAGCTTCTGCTTTCATTCTTTTCCCAGGATCCGCACCAAAGTTCTGAGAGGCACTCAGATTAGACTGGCTTAGGTCACATGCCCAGCACTCAACCAATCACGCTGACCAGAGAGATGCTATGGGCTGTTCTGTTTGGCCCTTGGTCTCACTCTTCATAGCGCTCCTGGGGACCTCCCATGGACTGAGCGTTGGGGAAGGGGAGACAGAACCTCAGATGAAACTCAGAGCTGCTACCAGAATAAAGCAGGCTGATGCCAGGCATTAACAAATACTATTGGACCCTCCTTTAGTTAATGACATTCACTTACCCAATTCCAGAATTTGACATCATACAAGACACCTGTATCTCCCTCCCATAGCCAAATAGTCAACAACTTTGTCACTTCTATTTCTGCAGTTTTATTCAAAGCCATTCTCTCCCTGCATTCCCACTGCTACTCCCTCACACCTGGCTGTCTCAGATCCTCACAACTGATTCTTCCTGCCACTAGTCTTATACCCACAACATTTATTGAGCCACCGTTGGTTTATCTAAAATGTGTATGGGATTCTGCTACTTCACCATTTTAATGGTTTTTTTCACCTCCTACACAAGTGTAGCACCTCTGCACTTCCCTTCAGGTGTGGCCTCATCCACCCTAGCAGCAAGCTTTTGAATACATTCTGATGGTCATTCTTTCTTATAGATACATTGGACAATTTTAAGCTCCTTAAACAGTATATACTCTCATATGTCTCTATCCATTCCAATTTCTATTTTCTTCCCTGGAATATCTTTCCTTCATTCCTCCTCCTTTACCACCATTTCCTACCACCAGCTGAGGCCATCTAATTTCCACTGGATTTATTTTCTGTTGCTCTTGTAAGAAATTACCAGAAACTTAGTGGCTTAAAACAAGACAACTTTATTATCTTAAAGTTTTGGAGGTCAGAAGTTCAAAATAGGTCTTATGGAGCTCAAATCAAGGTGTCAGCAGAGCTGCATTCCTTCTGGAGGCTCTAGGAGAGAATCTGTTTTCTTGCCTTTCCAGATTCTGGAGGCTGCCTGCATTCCTTGGCTTGTGGCCTCCTTTCATCTTCAAAGCCAACAATGGTATCACTCTGACCTCTGCTTCCATCATCACATCTTGTATGAGTCTCCTGTCTCCTACTTTCACTTGTAAGGACCCTGAGATTACATTGGACTCACCCAGATAATCCAGGATAATCTCCCCACCTCAATAACCTTAATTTAAATATCCATACAAAGTCCATTTTGCCATATAAAGTAACCTATTAACAGGTTCCAGGGATTATGAAGTGGACATTTTTGAGGAACCATTATTTTACCTCTCTCACCCACATTTTCCCTAAGAACCATGTTCAGCATGACCTGCTTTTAGACATGTGTTCTGGCCTTACGTCTCTTCTGGGTTTCTCCTCTTTATTTGCTTACCACCCTGTACCCTTCACTCTGGCACTCAATATCCACTCTGTCTCTCATGCAACATTAAGAGTTCCCGATGCAAAATGACTTTGATTTATTCATTCCTCAGTGATAATGTGTGTCTGGCACAGCCAAGGAAATTAATAAATGCATTATAGTTCCATAGTCTTCTAGCAACCTAAAAGCTTGATAGTTTTTGATCAGCAAATCTCAAGCTAATATCAATGTGTCCCAGAGTGACTCACAATTGAACTATTGTACATTGAAATGGATCTTGACCAAAATTCACTTTATTTTCTAAATTTCAAACCAACAAATTTTATCTCTGAATTTTAGTGTTTTATATAATAATGTGTCATTGCTCTTGGTCAACTAAGAAACAGAAACACTAACTTCTTAAACAAAGCTTAAAGTTACTTCTTGGTTTCATCTTTTATAATGAAGTTGCAAGTGCTTCCTAGGAAAGAAGTTCTAGGAAAAATGAAAAAAAAAAAAAAAACTGTGGAAAGTACACAGCCACTCTTGAATACACTCACTGACAGGAGTATGCCTTAACTTTTTTTTTTTTTTTTTAAATTTTTATTTATTTATGGCAGTGTTGGGTCTTCGTTTCTGTGCGAGGGCTTTCTCTAGTTGCGGCAAGCGGGGGCCACTCTTCATCGCGGTGCACGGGCCTCTCACTATCGCGGCCTCTCTTGCTGCCGAGGGGCTCCGCGGCATGTGGGATCTTCCCAGACCAGGGCTCGAACCCGTGTGCCCTGCATTGACAGGCAGATTCTCAACCACTGCGCCACCAGGGAAGCCCTGCCTTAACTTTTATACTCTATGTCACATTGCTCTGAATGTTCACTCTTCAGCCAGTCTTGGAGCTCTGTTTTGCCATGTGCCAGAGTCGCTTTTCAACTCTCAAAGCACACAGCCATTTGAAGATGCAATGGGAGCCCTGCCAGTATCAATGTGAAGCCTCTGGCTGAATGACATATCAGTAGACGTTCAATCACCGCCCCTGTGCCCTCCTTTTCAGTGGAAGCTGTGAAGTAATTGCACCCGTAAGGTAGAATATAACCACAATTCACAGGACACTTAGAGCTCAGTGAGCCAACTGTCAAGTAACAGGAGAATTGACCCAGATGGTTTTGAGTAAATGAGAAGTTGCTACCCCGGGGGTTCACAAAGAAGGGGATCTGCCAAAAATGTGCAAGAAAGCTGTGCAGATGGCCACCTTGATATTTCAGTGGAAATACACTTCCTTATAGGTTGAAAGGCTGAGTGTGCTTAACACTGGGGACTCTGCTGGGTGGACAGATTTCTGTAGTGCCCTGCCATCACCACACCAGGGCACAGAGTCCACAAAATGGGATATGGTACAGTTGTGGGTAGGTACACATTTTTGTGATTAATCTGCTTGGAATTACTCATTGCCACAACATGAAAACATCTGGAACTCTTGTTTCTTGATTGTGATTATAGAGGCTTGAGGTATGGTTATCAGCTATTTGTTTACATTGCCTAATATTTGCTTCCACAGAAAACAGTAGATTTAGTGGTCTAGTCCTCCTTTGCTCCACTCATCAAACTAGCCAAGTATTTATCTCTCTAACGATGTGTATATGTGCTGTGTGTGTGCAGGGCTCTGGATTCAGCTCCTTGGCAATCAAGTAACACCTTATCTTATTTACTAGGATTCTGATCTATATGTACTGCCTCTTTAAACCTTCTACTTTGTTTTAATAGAATAGTATATATTTTTAAATGTGATTTGACTGAATTAGCTATCATTATTAAATTACATAACACATACAGGTAACAGTCAATTAGAACTGAACTACACAGTTGTAGGTAAAACTCGCCCCTATTAATCTGTCTCCTTAAGTTCTTTGGATGCTAACTGCTTACCACCAATATGACCTGCTTTTCTCACTTTGAAAACACTTATTGATAAAAGAGGCAAGAATACACAGCGGAGAAAAGACAGCCTCTTCAATAAGTCATGCTGGGAAAACTGGACAGCTACATGTAAAAGAATGAAATTAGAACACTCCCTAACACCATACACAAAAATAAACTCAAAATGGATTAAAGACCTAAATGTAAGGCCAGACACAATAAAACTCTTAGAGGAAAACATAGGCGGAACACTCTACGACACAAATCACAGCAAAATCCTTTTTGATCCACCTCATAGAGTAATGGAAATAAATACAAAAATAAACAAATGGCACCTAATGAAACTTAAAAGCTTTTGCACAACAAAGGAAACCATAAACAAGACGAAAAGACAACCCTTAGAATGGGAGAAAATATTTGCAAATGAAGCAACTGACAAAGGATTAATCTCCAAAATATACAAGCAGCTCATGCAGCTCAATATCAAAAAAACAAACAACCCAATCCAAAAATGGGCAGAAGACCTAAATAGACATTTCTCCAAGCAAGATATACAGATTGCCAACAAACACATGAAGGGATGCTCAACATTACTAATCATTAGAGAAATGCAAATCAAAACTACAATGAGGTATCACCTCACACCAGTCAGGATGGCCATCATCAAAAAATCTACAAACAATAAATGTCGGAGAGGGTGTGGAGAAAAGGCAACCCTCTTGCACTGCTGGTGGGAATGTAAATTGATACAGCCACTATGGAGAACAGTATGGAGGTTCCTTAAAAAACTAAAAATAGAACTACCATACGATCCAGCAATCCCACTACTAGGCATATACCCTGAGAAAACCATAATTCAAAAAGAGTCATGTACCACAATGTTCATTGCAGCTCTATTTACAATAGCCAGGACATGGAAGCAACCTAAGTGTCCATCGACAGATGAATGGATAAAGAAGATGCGACACATATATACAATGGAATATTACTCAGCCATAAAAAGAAACGAAATTGAGTTATTTGTAGTGAGGTGGATGGACCTAGAGTCTGTCATACAGAGTGAAGTAAGTCAGAAAGAGAAAAACAAATACCGTATGCTAACACATATATATGCAATCTAAAAAAAAAAAAAAAAGTTCTGAAGAACCTAGTGGCAGGACAGGAATAAAGATACAGATGTAGAGAATGCACTTGAGGACACGGGGAGGGGGAAGGGTAAGCTGGGACATAGTGTGAGAGTAGCATTGACATATATATTTTACACTACCAAGGGTAAAGCAGATAGCTAGTGGGAAGCAGCCGCATAGCACAGGGAGATCAGCTCAGTGCTTTGTGACCACCTAGAGGGGTGGGATAGGGAGGGTGGGAGGGACACGCAAGAGGGAGGGGATATGGGGATATATGTATACGTATAGCTGATTCACTTTGTTATACAGCAGAAACTAACACAACATTGTAAAGCAGTTATACTCCAATAAAGAAGTTAAAAAAAAAAAAAGAAAACATTTAGTTTTTTGGAGAAGGCAACTGCATTCGTCTCCATCCCAGTCACCTGCAAAAGACACTTATTGGATTGTGATTTTTACTCATGGCTGTCATTGTAGGAGACTGTAAATGGGGAAGTATTTTATTTGTTTGTTTTGTTTTATTCCTCAGAGATGGAAGGTCATTTGGTGTTAGTTTCTTACAAAGCTAAGCTAGTCGTACCATATGATCCAGCAGTCAAACTCCTAGATACAGTACTTCCTCAAATGATTTGAAAATAAAAACTTGAGCATGAATGTTTACAGCAGTTTTATTCATAATCATCAAAACTGGAATCAAACAAGATGGCCTTTAATAGGTGAGTGGATAAAATATAATACATCCGTATAATGGAGTATTGTTCAGTTCAATGGAATATTATTCAGTGATAAAAAGAAATGATCTGTGAAGTTGTGTTAAGACACAGATGAATATTAAATGCATATTGCTAAGTGAAATAATTCAGTCTGAAAAGTCTATGTACTACTATATGATTCCAATTATATGACATTCTGGAAAAGGCAAAATTGTAGAGCGGGTAAAATATCAGTGGTTTCCAGGGATTTGAGGGGAGAGTGGAAGGACTGAATGGGTAAAGCACAGGAGAGTTTTTTAGGGTGGTGAAATGAGTCTGTATAATCCTATAATGTATCCATGGCACTACACATCTGTGAAAACCCATAAATCTTAGCATTACAAAGAGTGAAACTTATGCAAATTTTGAAACATCATTTGGGAGTTTGAGGATTCTGGGATGAAACACAGAATGCACAGAACAATGTAACTGTGTCACAAATGTATAAAACAACCTTACTGATTAGAGGAGCGGGGAAAGGTGCCAACCTAAGTAACACTGGAAAAGAGTAATGACAAAAGAAACTGCATAGAAACACTCTACTCCATAAAGTTTGTTTCCCATGGCAGGTGCAGATTCACAATTATGATACTGCTACACGTGTATACGAGAATTGAAAAATTAGATAAATGGACGGCATATAGTGGCAGTCAGGTTTCTCACTGTTGGAGTGGCAGGTTCCAGATAGACAAGAGTCTAAGTAGACAGGAGGCTAGAATGACCCACGTGGTAATGCATTAGAGTCAGAGATATTAGTATAAACTCACACTTGACTTAATATAAATACAGGTTGTTACACAAAGTACTTCTAGAGATGTATATATACACAGGTTAGAATACACATATACATATGCTTATTCTGCTCAGCTGAAAGGGCCTAGAAGCAATGACACACCAGCAATAATGAGCACGCCTAAAACCCACATCTTAGTTTCTAATACTTTCTCCAAGAAAAGGAACCAGGACTCCTTAGAGAAAGAGCTGATTCTAGTACTGGGGTAGAAATATACACGATGACCCTGAGGCATCTTATAGTGCTGGAAAGTAGGGCAGTGCTTTAAAAAGTAAGAAGGAAGGAAAGAAGGAAGGAAGGAAGGGAGAGAGGGATGGAGGGAGGGAAGGAGAGAGGGGAGGGAGAAAAAAAATACAAACGCACAATGATGGAATATGGCAAAGAAGTATAGAAACCAACATAAAAGCTCCCAATGGCAGAAGCTTAAACAATTTAAGCAACAAAATAAATTAAAACAGCTCTGCACAGCAAAATAAACAATAAAAAAAAGAAAAAGCAACCTACAGAATAGGAGAAAATATTTGCAAACCATATATCGTATAAGGGGTTAATATCCAAAATATATAAAGAACTCACACAACTCAATAAAAACAACAACAAAGCAGGCAATCTGATTAACAGAGTGGGCAGAGGAACTTAAAAGACATTGTTTCCAAAGAAGACAGCCAAATAACCAACAGACACATAAAGAGATGCTGAACATCACTAATCATCAGGAAAATGCAAATCAAAACCACAATGAGATATCACCTTGCACCTGTTAGAGGGCCATCCGCGAGAAGACAAGAGTTAAATATTAGAAAAGGGCACCTTAAGCTTACACAAGGTTATATGTCAATTAAATTCTCAATAAAAATAAATAAGTATTTATAACTCCCAAAATAAATACCCATGAGTGTGTACTGATTTCAATAAATGATTAAATAAATAAACAAAAGGAAGAGAATAGACACATCCCCCATACAGAAAGATTTTAAATAATTTGTGGTGGCACTCCACCCTCAAAGAAGTAGAAAATAGCTCCCCACTTTGTAAATGTGGCCTTTACATGGGGACTTCCTTCCAAAAACGTACATTGTGGAAACGGGAGAAAAAGTAAATTTACAGTGGAGAAATCTAAAAAATACTACCTCAGTCAGATGATCAAAGTAAACATCAACAATGATAAGTGATGTTGAGAGTACATACTCATAATGTGATGAAAATGATGCTTCACCTCGGTGGTCTTCTCCAAAAAAATACATAACCCCAGTCTAATCATTTAAAGAAAAAAAAATCAGGCAAATCCCAATAACGGAACTAACCAGTGCTTCTCAAAACTGTCAAGGTCATCAAGATCAAGTGAAGGCTGAGAAACTGTCATAGCGAAGAGAACCGTAGAGAGATGTGACAACTAAATGGGATGTGTCTTGGATGGGATCCTGGAATGGAAAATAGATAACATGCTAAAAACTAAGGAAACACAAATAAAGCAAGGACTTTAGCTGATAATAATGTATCTGTGTTGTTTCGTTAATGGTAACAAACGTACCATTCTAATGTAAGATGCTAATAATAGAAGAAACTGAGGGTGGGGAGATGGGAATTCTTCATACTCTCTTTGAATTTTCCTGTAAAATCAAACCTGTTCTACAATAAAAAGGTTTTTTTTTAATATCAGCATTAAAATATAATTTACTTTCCTTCTTATCCTAATCTTTCTCAATTGGTTCAAACTCAGGAGTTTTATTCATCCCCTTGCCCTCAGGGTCATCAAACGCCAACATTCAGCTTTACAGTAGAATCTACTTTTGTCTTCGATATGCATGAAGAATCATTTGTCCAGAGCATCTATGAACTATTTGCATTTTCAATCAGTTGAACCATTAACTCAAACAGTTGGACCATTATATCAAGAATTTCTAGTCATTGAACACTACAAATTAAAATGGAAGTTACAGATGTATGATGCAAGTCAATATAGGGTACAGAAATTTGGTTTCCTGAAACAATTCAGTGCATTTTTTATACCTGTATTTCATTTTAAAGGACTGGACAAAAAGCTGAAATTTTAATCATCAGTTTTGATACAACACAAATATTTATGACACTGTGGCTTATTTCCTAGGTATCCAAGGTTTTAAAAAGAAATGCTTCAACAGACTTCTAATACCTAGTTCATGTTAATATCTGAAATTTCTTGTATTTCATTAAAGTTGATGTGCCTTTGGTACTACTTCATGTTTATTAATAACAATACATGCATCATGGCAAAAACTGTGTAAGTCACTTGATGCTGAGTTTGTGGTTGATGGTTTTTCTTGTATAATTATAAATTATATAAAAGATGTTTCTCGGCCTCAGTGGAGAGCAAATTCTGTAAAATTCTCCTGGGTATTTTTTTTAATGATATTATTGGACTTATCCTTTCTTTACAAGAGTCCTGTAGTTACATTTGTCTTGTGCCTTCCTTGATTTGCTTGGCCTGTTTTTTGAAAGAAAAGAAATTCATTAAAAACACATTTAAATTATGTATGCTAAACTAGAAAAATGACATCATTTTCTCTCAGATCTAGAGAATAGCACGGCTGCAGTTTATTTCTTGCTTCAAAAGCCTCCCTCATTCTTATGGACAACCATGTATCAGTTAAAACATTTGTCAAGAATTACTGATAAGGTATCATCTAAGCCGCTGACTGAATACAGATTCGTTCATTACTTAGTCATGGACACAGGAATTTCAGCCTACTGGTGATTATTCAACCATTTAGTTTAGCAAACATCTGAGCATTTTCTTCTGTACCCTGCATGTATCAGAGAGTAGGAGTCAGTACACCCCTGTAAAGGGCCAGAGAGCAAATATTTCAGACTTTGTGAGCCTTAAAGAATCTGTCACATTTACTCAACTCTGTTGTTGTAGCATGAAAGCAGCCATAGAAAATGCAAATGAACAGTGTGGCGTGTTCCAATAAAACTTCATTTACGTACAGGTATCCAATGCATCATGTCAGGTTTGGCCCGTGGGCTGTAGTTTGCCAATCACTGTCATAAAGTGTGGGAGAGAAAATGGAGATGCAGAGACTGGTCACCCCATGAGACCCAGAATGTTCTTTGCTTCCTTCTCTGACTGGAAAAGCTCCTCTCACTTTACCACACCAGCTCACACGTCCTTTCTTCCATGAAGTCATTCTCAGCTTCACCAGATAGAGTTAGCTTTCTCTTTTTTTGCACTATACTATCATGACTGTTAATTTTCACATCTTCCATTCTTGCTAAGTAATAGGAAAATGCCACCTCTGTTGTCCAACTAAACTCGTACTGTACGTAACGTGGTCAGTTCCCCTGTAGTTGAGCATACCTCATCCATCTCTGTATCCTTGTACACTGCAGAATGTCATGACTTAATGAACACATTAAATATAAATATAAAGAAGAAAGTGATGAGTAAAACGTGTGTAGGACAAGAGCATGCTACCTGAACTCAGAGGAAGTAGAGAGTACCTTCAAAGGGAGGGATGAGAAAAAGAGGTACAGGAGGCTGTGTATTGACACAGGGGTATGTGAAGGAGGAAACAGCATTTATTCTAGACCCTGTGTGCGATAGGCAGCCTCCAGCATGGCTCACATCATCCCCAACTCCTGATATTCATGCCCTGTGCAATCGCCTCATCTTGCTTGTTGGCAGGACGTGATGACTCACTTTTAATGCATAAAATACTACAAATGTGATGAGATGTGTCTTCCAAGTTCAGATCATAAGAATACTGTGGCTTCCATCTTGCTCACTTCTCCTCTCACTCTGAGAAAAGCTAGCTGACACGTTGTGATCTGTCCTATGGAAGGACCTCATGACAAAGAACCAATGGCTCCAGCCAACATCGAGCAAGGACCTGAGCCACAGGAGGGAGCTTGGAAGTGGATCTTCACCTAGCCCGGCCTTAAGGCACCTGCAGCTCCAGTTGACATTTTGATGCAGCCTTGTGAGGGACCCTGAACACCCTGATGAGTTGCGGCTGGATTTCTGACTCATAGAAAATGTGAGATAATAAATGTATATTGTTTTAAGCTGCTAAACTGTGAGCTAATTTGTTATACAGCAATAGATAACTAATATACAATGTCAGGTGTTTTAGATACATTTTCTCATTTAATCCTCATAATAAACCTATGGAGTACCTATTGTAGTCAATTTTCCTGAAAAGGAAATAAAGCCTCAGGAGATTATGTGATCTATCCAAAAATTCATGGTTAATGAGTAGCAAAAGTGGCATTCAGATCTCTGCTCCTTCCGTCATCACAGCAGTAAAAGCACGAACTAAATGAACAATAAGGAAAGAAGATAAGAATAAGGAAGAGTGCTCAGGAAACCACCATGCACGGTCTGTTCTATTTCAGTAGATACTGGAAAACATAGGTGATCTTAGCCAGTTCTCCACACATGCAGGACTTACCGTCATAAAAGCGCTTATTTTTCTTTCTTAGGGGGTCTCTCCCTGTCTCTCCAGATCTGCTCAGCTGGGCCGTCCTTCTGCTCTAGAAAGAAAACTCTGCTGAGTCTCATAATATTTTGGGTCACTCTTAGGTAATAGAAATGGCTGCTTTGTCCCAGACACAATCTAAATTCAGTGATTAAAAGTCTCCAGTCTAATACACTGATCAGCCCTTCAACCTTTTTCCAGGTGTAACATCCCGCCCTCCTCTCCCGATGCAGAAGAGCTGACTGGTGCCGGCATGTGGCTAACATTTCTCTCTATCCCATGGACAACTGCCCCCACATACTAGCTCATATTTCTGATCCTTCGAGGGTTGAAGAGGACAGGGGTTTGAAAAAAGTCTTGATGGCTGGAAGAATCCATTCTTGTCTTGTACCGTTGTGAGATGGCTCAGTGATTTCTGGACCTAGCAGATACTTCAAGTTGATTCTTCTCACAGCACTTTCTCTAGAATCTCCTGTGGGTCCCTCTGCCTGCAGCATCTTTGAAAGGAGCTGGACCTCACCTTCTACTAGCCTCTCGCTCTCCCCAGTCAGCCTCTATTCCTGGCAATATGCTTCATATCATTTTATTTGAGCACCCACCCTCACATCTGTTCCCTTGGGCAGAACCCCTTTCAAACCATGCCAGGCTTACACTCCTTCTCAGAAGGACAACGGTATCCGTTCTGTGGTACCAGACTGCTTTAGCTTCCTCGCACAGGAGTCAGGCAGCATCCTGCTGTGTCCTCCAACTGCAGGGGACATGTAGCAGGGACTCTGAGTGGCCCCACTGAAGTACCACTCTTTAGCCTTGGAGGTCTCCCCATCTCTACCCATTGCAGGAAGGTGGGACTCACAGCTCAGCTCTCTCCAATAATATCATCCTCAAAATCACCTCCCAACGTCAGTCTCTCAACTCATCAAAACCACCCTTAGGAATGGAGAATTTCAGTGTTGTGAAGCTGATTCTCTGATATTTCCTTTGAAAATCTGCTTATGGTCTAGCTCCTTGCTGAGGCTTCAATTTTAACATCAAGTTTCAAGACAAGCAGAGTTTTGCTTTAAGGGGATTCATCTAGTGTATGCTGGTGAGGCTGAAGTCTGAAGTCACTGAAAGAGAAAGACTTGAAAAGCAGCTATTAAATAATCTAAGCTACAGAGATGTGAGGTCCAAACTAGGGCAGTTGTCATGGGAATAAAATTAGGAAGAATGTCTCAAGAGTCATGGAGGAGGTAGACCAATAGCAACTGAATGAATGTGAATAGAAGAAAAGACTTGAGAACTGGGAGAAAATTTTGGTCAATAATAGAAATCAGAATTCAGAAGGAATGCATTTAAAGGGGAAATGTGATGATCAAGCATGTGGCTCTTTAGGCACTGTGGCAATATTAGGTAGAGACGAGCATCGGGAAATTAGAAGACGGGTCTCGGAATTCATAATTGAAGTTTAGCATCATCTGCACAGAGATCATTATTGAACCCACAGTGGTCATAAGACTAACATTAAAAAGTAATAGAAAATGACTGAGAAAAGGAGGAAAATCTGCCCCTAGATATAGCGAGACCACTCAAAAAACTGGAAGCCCAGAAAAAGGCAGGGCTTTAATGAAGGGTGGTCATTAGAATCAAAAGCCGAAGACAAGATATGAAAGGAACTCCTGAATATAGCCTCAGGAAAATGTCCATCACCACAGATTTTTCCTGTAGAGTTGTTGAAACCAAGCCCAAATTCCAAGGGTCGGAGACTGAACGAACAGTTAGGAAGTAGAGGCAACAGGTATAGAATAATCTTGGGGAATTGGTCTATGAGCAAGAAAAGGTCTCTTGAGAAGACAGAAGGGTCTAGGAGACATTGCAAAATTTGGACATGTTTATAGGCAAAGGGGAAAGAGCCAGTGAGCCGAAAGTGATTCAGAGGATCAAGAGAGAAGGGAGGTAACAGGGAAATAAGATCCCCCCAAACATGCAGCAGGACAGAAGGACAAGCAAGGGAAATGGGCTGCCCTTAAAATGACAGGGAAGCACGTCTACTACACAGAAGAGAAGGAAAAGGAATATGGGAGGAAAGCCTGAGATGCAGAAGAGGAAAGTTGAGAGAGATCCAATTCGATGGTTTTAAACTTTTAATAAAGTACCTCACTCTTAGGGAGTGAGATAGATACGGGTTGGTTTCTTGCAAAAAAACCAAAAATTTTGAAGCCATTGCTTTGGGAGGCAGAATGTTAAGACAGAGAATCAATCAGATACAAATAAAGGATTGCTGATCCAAACTTAGGGTTCACCTGAAACTAAACTTTTCTTCCTCACTGCTCACTCCATTATTAATGTCCTTTTTCTTTAATGTTAACTAAATGGCATTGGGCTGTGACTTTCTTCAGACATGCTTGCCAATTCAAGAAATGCAGGAAATAAGCAACAAGGATTTGCTGTATAGCCCAGGGAACTATATTTGATATCTTGTAATAACCTATAATGGAAAATAATCTGAAAAAATATATATATTTATAACCGAATCGCTTTGTGGTACACCTGAAACTAACACAATATTGTAAATCAACTATACTTCAATTTAAAAAAAAAAAGTGCAGAGAAAGCAGATAGAGCAATTACCCTGGGCAGGCACTTGGCAAAGCCATTGTGGATGTAGGTCAGGGTGGGGAGAGAGTGCAGGGTGAAGACAGGTGATCTTTAAGTGCTGGCCACTGGTCATGCAAGCAGACAAAAAGAAGTAGTGGGGTAGAGGGAATGGTGAAGATCACAGTGATGCAGGATGGAGGTGAAAAGGCAACAGGTAAAAACCAGAAAGAAGAGTACTGAAGGAAGGTGTCAAGGTTCCTCCTGTTGGTGGAATACAGAGATGCAAAACTAGCTGAGATTTATCAAACAAGGACAAAGACTAAGAAAGCTGAATTTGTAGCTGCTGTTAAGGGGAAGCTTTTGCCCAACTCCTAATATTTTTGTCCAGGTGGTCTCTCCCATATGTATTCACTCTGCCCCACTGGAGGTGGTGTCACTTTCCTGATTGCTAAATTGGGAAGAAAAAATTAAGAAGGCTTAGATCAGCTTCTATCTCCTTCCTCTAGGGCAGTAGCTCCCCATTAGAAAAACACCATCCTCGCTGCTATTCCACGGTTGGAACACAGCTGGCATCAAGCATCTTCTGCAACTGGGCAAGTAAATGTAACCATTCCGGGGTTCTGGTCCATTTGACTCTCACTAAGCTACATCCTTCAGCTTGGCTGTTATCAATCATTTTACCCTCCATTGGTCACTCTTGAGGGAGGAGAAAGAAGGGAATTTTTTGACTAAAGCTTCTGAGAGACCATAACAGCCCACTGAAACCTCCTGATGTCTGGAAGTCTTCTGGTTTATTTCAGTTACAAACTGAAACTATGAAAGAATCCCACTTAAAAATCCTCCTTGTTCCTTTCCATGCCTACTTCATGTATGTCATGAGTTTAGTCTGAAAGTCATGACTGTTTAGTTTTCTATGAATGGCTATCCATTCCTGGCAATGCAGAATGTCTAATCGAGCCCTGAAGGGTAAGTTGGTCCCAATTCTACTAGCTAAGAAAAGCTTACCAGTGTCAGAAAATTATAATTCCAGACTGGTTCTGGAGGAAAAAAAATGTGTGAAGAATTAAAATTGTTCATATTTTTTAGATCAAAATAAAATATTGACGTCTTGAAGGTTAAAAAAATAGAGTAGACCCAAGAAATTTAAATTTGATGTAATAAATAAAAAGAAATTTTCACATTTTAAAACCTAATTCCCTTGTGCAGATTCCTCTTAGGCCTTTGCTTTGGATGCGTGAATTTATAAACATGCAAAGATCATACTAGCCATCACCCCAGTTCCATATAAGGAAACAACTTCTATGTGATTGTCTTTATTTCTAACTTCAAAGGTATAAATTCCAATCCAATGCTTAAATTAAGTTTATATTATATGTATGAGTCTTTGAAAACTCTGTTTCTGCCTATGAAATAGTTGCCATAGTAACTAATGCACTTCCAAAGAGGGGAAAAGTGTGCACCAATTTTTTTTCCACTTAAAAGGTAAAAATTAAACTAAATAACAACAGCTAATGGCCATGTCATTAAAAGGTTGTTCTCTCACATATAGTATTACAAGTCTCACACATTTCTTTGATGTAGAGAAATGATATTCTCTTCCCCACCCTTGTGTGTTCGCTCTCAAGGACAAAGAATAAAAAGTCCTTGAATGGAACACTGAGAGATTCATGAAGAACTCACTAAACAAACTTAATGTGAAGTAAATGATTGCATTGCATGCTGTATCTTAAATATCTTTTGTGAGATAGCTAATTCAATAATAATAACAATAATAAATAATAATAATAATAATGGTCACCCCATACATAAGGGAAATACATACACAGAATATTTAGGTGCTAAAATTTTATTACGATCACTTTAAGCTCTAAATTTCAGGGACCTAAAAGAGATCTTGGACCACAAAAACAATTATATTCAGCATATGTCACTGAACATCCATAAATTAATCTTTTGCCTTAATTTGTTTGGCTGCTGTTTTTGGTGTAAAGAAAAGTTTTGATAAAATATTTTTTAATTGAGCTTATTAAACCAATTTTTTCTCTAGTCATGTTGAATCACTGTGATATGAAAGGTAAAAAAAAATTCATAAATTTCCACTTAATATATTTTATCTTGTTAAAGTTTACTGACTTGTATAAGATAAAATGAGGGAGCAAGGGCAAATGTCAGAATTCAGATTTTGGTCACCTGAATATGTCCTTCTCTAACAGCCTACAATAAACAAATAAATTTAATGCTAACCCTGAGATTTAAAAACATAGTCTTTCTAAAGCTCAATATTAATTCTTTCATTTGATGTCCTCACTGCTATTTTGTGTCATTATCTTTTTTCCCATTAGGAAATAATGTCTCCAATAAATATTGGAAGCATTATGCTTTATATTTTCTGTAAGCCACCAACTTTGAAATCTGTGCAGTAAAGCTATATATACTCCCTAGTAATCATTCCTGTTGGCATATGCAATAGGAAAATAAACAATGTGAAATAAACAGAAATAGGACCAAAAAAATTGCACATCAAGAGGTGTGAAAATATCATCTTTCTTTCATTAACAACTCCAGAGTAAGAGACAGAGTTCTTTAAACCAAATATTATAGGTATAACTTCAGACACTAAAGCAATGATAAAATAACACAAAGAGAAATGAGATTTAGATACCAAACAGATGGATGGTACACAGATGTTCCTAGAATGGCCGCTATAACAATAATAGTTGAATAGTCTTTGGGAAAATTTAGGCGATTACTTTCCATTTATGGAATGAACTGTATTTAAGATTTAGATCTAATTAATACTGCTACCATATGCCTGCATGTGCTTATTAGCCAAATCTGAAGTGCAGTGAATTGGGCATTCATTTCAAAATGTCTGCATCTTATAACAATAAAGACGTTCAACCTCATGGTCACTGCTGTCATTATCAGATTATGTCCCTCAATGATCATAGCTGGCCATAGCTTTCCTGGGAACGATTCTACTCCAAATGTTGTTGATTATTATATACAGCATTCATTTGGAATGATTGATGGCTTCTGGTGCCATGTGAAAGCCATGTACCTTGGCTCCACTTTGCGGCAACCCAATCCATCAGAAATCCAGCCAAGCCCAGAAGACACTTTGAGTTTTGCCATGCATGCTGGAGAACTGACAGCTGATTGAGGACCAAAGCTCCATTTTAATGAGTCTCTTTGGTCCTGAATCCATCACTGCCAGACTGACAAACGTCAAAACTTGACACCCTCCATTAGAAACTACTTAACCTTTAAGTCTGTATGGTGTAAAGGACCGCCAGCCTAAACTTTGTAATAATGAAAACTTGCTTAGCTAGGCTGCAAGATCAGGTGGTACATCTGCCTCACCAATGAGAACCTTGAGGACTGAGGCATTAAACACTGGTTTTCCACATTTTTAACCAGTATAGGTAACTATTAAAATTGTAGCTTTTACTATTGGGTGTAAGATAGGCTCAAGGATGTATTGTACAATACAAGGAAATATAGCCAATATTTTGAAATAACTGTAAATGGAAAGTAACCTTTAAAAATTGTATAAAAAAATTAAATTTTTTAAAAGTTTTTTCAAAAATTGTGGGTCTTAAGGTTACCAGGATCTAAACACTGGGTACAGAAACAAAGCATAAAAATCCATACCTATAAACTATGTGTGTAGAAATTGGTATTTATAGAAACGAATGCAAATATACCCAAAACAGAGCACAGGCCTAGCCAAGATAGCCTGGACGCTAAAGCAAAATTGACCCTTCACAGTAGAAACAACAATTGTGGATAGTCTAATGATGGGGTGAGATCACCCACCTACGTGAGGCATGGTCTCTAGGACATACGGAGAGAGACATGTACTGGTCACCAAGGTGCGTCTCAACATGACCCAGCCCCCTTGCAGGTGGCAGGAGCTGTGTGACTCTTCAGGACAAGGCACTACGTGTAGGAATGAAGTGCGCCACTTCTGGTTTGAGGCATGTAAGACTGGGTGTGGGTTTTCCACCCTCTTGTGCCCTGCTATAGTAAGCCACGTTTTGAGATGCCAGTGTCATAAAATAGTGGTGCTTCTGAGTCTGGGTCTCTGACCACCACCTGCAACTTGCACTGAATGTAGCTTAGGCAAGAAAAAATTTGTATGTATTTCCATCTGAGATATTGAAATCAATTTGTTGCTGCAGTATAAACTAACCTTACCCTGACAGAGACTGTTGAGAGTAAAAAGTTACCCTCAGGCCAGCAGTGCGTATCAGGAATGTTCTAGAAAATAGTAGTAGGTGATGTCTGACTACAAGTACGGCAATGAGCAGTCTAGGTACTAAGTGCATAAAGAGCTCTATGCTGATAAGTAGATGTAGGGCCTTAGTCATGGCACTTTCTGAAGCAGAACTTCATGAATGGGTGTATAAGACTTCATGATTGGAACAGGAATTGCAATGAGGGAATATGGTCACGGAAACAAGAAAGGTGCTAGTTTATTGGAATGGAGACACAATATAAGAATAGAACCATCTAAGCTACTGAAACAAGTCTCTGAAAACGGCCTGTGACTAAGGATAAGCCTTTTACCAAGGCCTGAGATAGGGAGAAAAGTAAATCCCAGCTCTGAACAAAGAAGCTTATTCTGTAGCAGAGAGCCAAGCTGGTCCTGAAAACTAATTCAAAAATTTTAATGGAAAAGTTTAAACAAGATGCATAAGATGATCAATTCAATGTTTGTTATTAAAAAGATCAAATTAAAAAAAAGAAAAAGGGTGGCTTCCCTGGTGGCGCAGTGGTTGAGAATCTGCCTGCTAATGCCGGGGACACGGGTTCGAGCCCTGGTCTGGGAAGATCCCACATGCCGCAGAGCAGCTGCGCCCGTGAGCCACAATTACTGAGCCTGCGCGTCTGGAGCCTGTGCTCCGCAACGAGAGGCCGCAATAGCGAGAGGCCCGTGCACCGCGATGAAGAGTGGCCCCCGCTTGCCACAACTAGAGAAAGCCCTCACACAGAAACGAAGACCCAACACAGCCATAAATAAATAAATAAATAAATAAATAAATAAATAAATAAATGCTGAGTTTGATACCTATACTGTGGGTTGTTATCTAAGAAAATGTTCTAAAAAAAAAAAGAAAAAGAATTTTTCTGTGTTCAAACTGAATTGCATCAATGAAAATGAACACAAATCCTGGTGTAAAACCCTCAAGCTACCCCGAGGCCCAGTGGGGCAAAGCGGGGCTACTGGAGATGTGTTTTTTTAATGATCAAATAAAATGATGGTTAGTCAGTCCTCTCTCGTGCTGTGTTGATTCTCATTAGGCCATGTGCCCTAAAAGGAAAGAGCTCAGGTAACAGGAGCTGGTTCAAAGCCAGGTTTGTGCCAAGGCTACTTCATCTGTATATTAGCATAAAACAAATCTCTTAGCCCTCCCATCTAAAAAGCTTTTCATAGAAATTTAATGTCTTCTGTATCAATAATCAATTATATCTTTTGATGGCTTTAATAGAATAGTGCTCCTCAATGAAAATCAGTTCATAAAATTTCTATTTCCACATATTTTTAAAAATGTATTTTCAAAAGCATATCTGACTGCTTTTTGAAATATAGTGAAATATAGCAATGTATAAAATAAAGGAATGTCTTTACCTATTGGCTTTGGCAAAGGCAAGTAGAAGCCTCTATTCGTGTGCAAAAATGCACAAATTTTGTTTTAGCCATTGAGCCTAAGCATGTCAAAAAAGAAAATCAGAAATTACAAAGTAAATTTAGATTTAGACTTTGTCCAGATACAAACTGATTTTGCTAAATTTGGAATCGTGAATAGAATTCAGCAAAACACCCATATTAGTCTTTGAAGTATTAAGTCAGCAATTTGGCAGATGTGTTTTCTTTACAAATTTGCTCTGTCATGTTGCAGATAGAACCAGATCTAGTTTTGCAAACCAGGTTTCAGGTGATTTACAAAAGAAAAAAAGGGTTGCCAGCAAGGAACCCCCCCCCCCCGAGATTTATGAAGAAGAGGTATACATGAAAAGAAACTGGAATTTCATATGGAACTAAGTCTTGTGGTCAGTAGCTTAAATATTTTCTGCACATATACTTTGGCCATTATCTTGGCCAAATAACCAACAAATGGTTGACACAAATTGATCATTAAAGCAAATGTAAGAAGCTGTTAATCAGTTAGTTAAAACAATAACCAACTTGCAAATAATCAAGTATTTGATGTATTATTACACATAGGCAAACTATGTCTATGTTCAAAAAAATTGTTTGATTTGATTAACTAGTCAACTAAATATTTAAAGTCATTTAAAGTTCTTTCTTGTACTGTACGTTCTCTTACTGACTTAGTAAAAAAGCATTAAGTTCTTTTATTCTTTATGAATTAGTGCAATATTATATATCTCTGTCTTCTGAGCATAAACATTGGACTGTCACTCTGGTTGTTCAATAAACTGATGGCAAGTGCGTATACATGGTCATACACATCACACACACGGAGCTTTAAAACAGCATCCCACTTAAATCAATAGTGTAAAATTTATTGATTTAATTCCATCTTGAAGAGATAGAAAAATGAGCAGTGGTGCTTCCTTACAATTTATCATTGTTCATACAGAGTTTCAAATTCCTTTATGGTTATAATGAAATCCATTTTCTTAAAGTCAAACTGATAAACAGGTAGGCCAGGGAAATTTCAAGGGAACCAGATCATTTTCAAAAAGTCTATAGATGAAAACATCAGAAAATATTTTGTGGTTAAAGAATTCAAGAACATTAAACTATTCTAAAACCATATATTTTACTTTTTTACTAATTATCACAGTATCAAAATACTTGGGATTTTATTCAAAGAATGGGCAAAAATATGTATGTGCATATATGTTGTGCATATAGACACATAAGCTCAATTATACACACTCCCCTGACACACTCTGTTGTCACAACTTTCTTAAGCAAAGTTAATTTAGCAGATGTGTTCTAGAATATCATCAAATTATAAAATATATAAGTAATATAAAATAACAATAATACAAAAAATCCAATTAACTACCAAGTAAAATACTGGGGTACCTGATATATGCAACCTTCTCACAAGGATCAAACTTCCCCCTGTAAGTGGGTGGCTTAGTAACCAGTTTTCAGTGGAGCATCACTGAGTTTATCCTTTAAGTCAAGACTAGCTTCTCCACAATCCACGTGGACTCAAAATCCAAGGTTACAGATAGGCAGGTGGACCAGCTTGCCAACTTTCCTGGGACAGGACTCCAGGTCTTGATACCTCCAGTCAGAAGCAACATGGGGCTGTGACCCAAGGGCCAAATAGAGAGAAGGTAGTAACCAGATGAGGAATATGATATGAAATACAATATATCATAAGAAAAAAGACAAAAGAAGGCTGGTTGAATTAAATATCCAGAAGAGGATGCAAAGGACCAGAATTGGTTACAGGCAGAGTCTATAAGACATCACTGACTTCTCTACTAGGAAGAAAATACATCACTCCAGGTGGGGAAGGATAGCCAGACTGAGTCCCTGAATTGAAGCTGAGAATCACGTTCCCCTTGGGAATCTCTCACAGTTCAGAGTTGTGTCTTTGTACTGAGAGTATAAGTGGGGTTTCTCCCTATTTTATATCATCCTAAGTGGAGATAAACCCCACCTTTCCCTTGTTTCCAGCTGAGACAAGGCTGGGGTTTCAGAGGTTTTATTAGGGTCTGAGTAGAAAACAAAAGGAAATTAAAATAGAGTGTCATGAATTTAGGCAATCTGACTTGCCAGGTAAAATAAGAGACTGAGTCCCTTAGGCCTTTTTAAGAATATGTGGAGTCAGGAATATTTATTTCAAAGAAGACTCTGATCTTGACCCACACTAGGTTCACCTGACCATCACAG
The DNA here is from genome assembly GCF_965194825.1 of Balaenoptera physalus. NCBI lineage: Eukaryota > Metazoa > Chordata > Mammalia > Artiodactyla > Balaenopteridae > Balaenoptera > Balaenoptera physalus. The sequence continues at coordinate 166,218,146 of NC_138890.1, read as the reverse complement.
ACCTCAACAGGATTACCCCATCCTGTTCCATTCTCTCCTTTTTAAAGAAGAGCCAAGATTTAGTCTTTAAATGAATTCTGCTATAATAATTCAAATCTACATTGATTCTTTTGCCCTATGACTTAATCCATATATTATGTACGTACTCATATTGATGTTTAATTCTAGATTCTCCTAAATATTGATAATATTATAATTGATTAAATTTTTTGCAACAAGCTTTTTAATTTGTCTGCACTGGTCTCAGCATATACTAGGCATTTAGTACACAATAAAATTGATGTATATGAGATTTAAATTCTCTACAAAAATTTACTTAAAATAATCATTAGCTATATTGCATGGTTGAGCAAAGCTTGGCAAGAGGATACTCTTTCCATGTATATTAAAATTATCTTATACAAAGCATATTCTTAGAGAATATTCTTATAGAATGTAAAAGGTGAGGCAAGAATTTTTTCATGTCCCTAGGAGGGCTTTTAACTAAGTACAATGACTATATCAGGTTTTATAGTCATACTTAGGAAATGTGACCTAAAAGTGGCTGACCATTTTTGGTACCTATGCCATAAGAAGAGATGATTTCACTCCCTTACCTCTTACCCAATTGTTTTTACCTCGAGGTTCTCCCAAATTTCTGGGAAAACAAATCTGAGTCAATCTTCTTTGTGTTCGGTCATTGATTCTATGATTCATTCATGCTATTTTGTGCCAGACACATGTTATCATATTCCCATGTTATATTCTAGTGGTAGAGATATAATTAACATATGATAAATAAAAAGGTAAATATAAACTGTGGTGGGTTCTAGGAAGAAAACACCTGAAATGGACAATAAGATGGGGACCTAGTTAAGTAGGTGATCAGAAATGACTGCCCTGAGATCTGAATGTTAAAAATGAACAAGCCGGGCTTCCCTGGTGGCGCAGTGGTTGAGAATCTGCCTGCCAATGCAGGGGACACGGGTTCGAGCCCTGGTCTGGGAAGATCCCACATGCCGCGGAGCAGCTGGGCCCGTGAGCCACAGTTACTGAGCCTGCGCGTCTGGAGCCTGTGCTCCGCAACAGGAGAGGCCGTGATAGCGAGAGGCCCACGCACCGCGATGAAGAGTGGCCCCCACTTGCCACACTAGAGAAAGCCCTCGCACAGAAACGAAGACCCAACACAGCCATAAATAAATAAATAAATAAGTTTTTTTAAAAAAAGAACAAGCCATGCAATGAGGCTGGTAAAGAACATTCCAGGAAGATATTGGTGTCCCCAAGGTTGGACCTTATCTCTCCTTACCTATTTGTACTAGAAGGGAAATCAGGAATACTTTAGCACATCAACTCTAATGATAGAACTTCAAAGAATTGGGTTGTTCTCTGAAAAGATATTTAAGTACCTTCCCAGCATTACTGAAATGACACCACAAGCCAATTTTGTACACATTTCCAGTCATATTCATATACTCATGTGAGTATACACAGAAAAATACCTGCCTCAATATATTGACAGTTAATCAGAAAAAAACCCCACAAACCTCAATGATCTCTACATTATTGCCCAAAACAGTTTGATTAATTTTTCACTGTATGGACCAAACTTTTGTCTAAAATACCAGATATTTCCTTCCCACTCCAATCTAGACAACAATCTTCCTTATACTATTTATTTCCACAATTACAGTGACTAGCTAGCCCCAGGCCCTTCTTAAGGTCTCCCTCCTGAGGAATGACCTTAGGCCCTCCTGTTCTATGTCATGGAAGGAGCCTTCACTTCCGTGCCCCAGAGTCAGACACATGACTGAGCCACAGGTGGAAAGACACAAAGGCAGTGGGTTGCTCAGGGGCCTATGATGGAGTCCAGTCCATATAGCCCCGCCTAAGCAGAGTAAAGCTGCACTTAGCTAAGTTAACCAGATTCTCCCTCTTGGAAATAAACTGAGAAATAAATAAAGAATCAAATACTGAGCAGCAAGAGAGAAAGCTAAAAGTTACCAGACAAGCAAAAGTAATAAAGAGACTGCAAAGCCCTATGGTACTGGCGGAATAACAACAGAGAAGACGCTGACACCAAATAGTATCAGTAGGAAGATGAACATGCACAAAGAAGCAAAGACCAACGGAGCACATTAATGGTGGAACATTAGTATGGAGATCAGTCAGTCTGGCAGCTTAAAAATCCCTGGAACAGCCTCAGATTCAGTTCCAGCCTCTGTTAGGCTTAGACACAAGGTTCCCATACTTGGAAACTGGAACATCCCAGATTCCCTTATTGCCAAATGGGTCCTCCCAATAAACACAGCTTGGTCCTCCCCAGTTCACTGAGCAGGAATGACCAAGATTATTCTTTGACACAGAGGATGCCTAACAGAAATATGCCCCATTACGTCAATCTTTTCCCCTTGGAAACAATGAGACAATGAACACACTATTTGTGTAGTATCATTGCTGAATCTCCAGAGCCTACAGCAGTGACGGATACATAATAAGCACTCAATCCATGTTTGTTTTATAAATGAATTAATGACTGAGTGTAAGAGATAAGAAATAACGAGACATTATTCATCATTAAAAAAAGACACTCCTCTCTTCTCAAACCAACTCCTCTAGAAAAAAATGAAGTTTTTATAAAAACATAGGAATATCATTTTATATCACAATTTCTGCTAATAATGTACCTTCAGAGACGGAGAGAAACCTTAAGAAATCAGTTCAATATTTTTAAGTCTAAGCAGAGACACCAATAGTAAAAATGAGCCCCAAAGTCTAATCTACTCCATTTCTATCATTAAATGTCCAAAAGATGTCCCTGACTTTCTCCAATGGTAAAATGTGGACTACTTCTAGGCAGGAAGGATGGAAGAAAGGGAGGGAAGGGGGGAAGGGAGACAGGAAGAGAGGGTGAGAGAGCGGGAGGGAGGGAGAGAGGGTAGAAGAGAGAGAGAGGAAGGGAAGAAGGAAGGATGAAATATCTCATATTTTCCTTTAGTCCCTTCCCCTTTACCACTTGCCTATCTTTTTGACCTCCCTCCTCTGAGAGCTTTTGATTGCACAGAGCAGGGAAATTGTACAACTGCCTTTTAATGGAGGCCTCTCACCCCAGAAGCAGAGATGTGTCCCCTTGCCCCTCAAAACCCTACTCCTCTCAGACTGCCTCACTTTATTCCCCTCAGGCTCTGACAGTTAAGTCAAGGTTGCACCCTAATGTAAATGAGAAATATAGAAATTGGAAATGTTGAATTTAGAGTGTTCAGATTGGAACAGACACTGGTCTTTCTTCCTTTCTTCCTTTGTTTCTTAAATAATATTTCTTTGCACACACGGGGTAGACTAAGAAGGAAATCTCACCGTGTTCACAGTGAAACAACCCTGAGTTTAGAAGCTACCCCTTCATGAGGTTGATTAAGCTAGGAAAGCGAATATTCAAAATTTAGATTCTTATGCTTATCAGTTCTATTCTTTAAAGAATTTTTAGATTAATTCAGCTGAAGGATAGTATTTGACGGACAGAATTAAATGAAACCCACAAGGTATTAAGTAGTCCCTAAAAGATCCTTATGTCAAACTTGAGAAAAGAGTGGAGATTTGAGTCCATTTCATCTGAGCAATTCCTGCCAAAAGTTAACAGTATAAAAACAGGTGGGTAAATTAGCATAAACAAAATTGTATTGGGATACAAATTGTCATTTTCTTAGCCACATTCAGTCCTAGATATCAGAGGTCTTCCTGTGGATGTTTAACATGATAATTAATAGCAGGTAATAAATAAGTATTAGTTACGCCTTGAATTCTCTGTGACTTGCTCTAATTGTTTAATTCTAAAATGGAATCAGTGCTCTTTAGCTGCATCCAAATAAAAGATTTTACCTATTAATTATGGATGAATTGCTTCCATAATATTTCAGAAAAGACAAAGTTGTTTGTTAAAAAACAACTTCTTGTGTTTGTTCTCTACATGGATACATAAATCATACAATGTAACAAAGCCATTCTTTAAAGTTGCAAAGGAACAGCAATTAAAAAAAGTCCTCCATATTTATTTTGTCCCCTTTGAGCTTAAAAAACAACATGGTCAAACTAATTTTTTTTCCAAAAACTTGCTCCTGGGCTTAACAGCTTGTGTGATAAGTTACATTTCAGCCTTGGAGGGAAATTTGACAACTGACCTATACAGTTAGAAAAATAATGCTATAATGGAGAGTTTGAAGTTGTTAGCTATGACCGTACTATAGTATACAACAATTATGAGCATTTTGTGTGCACTTCTTCAGTCAATTTGGTGAACAAAAATCATATCTATATGTGCAAATTATCAGTCTTTACAAAGAGCTCCTTTGGTTCACCTATATGTGCGTATACAATGCTAAAGTAAATACTGTGCCATGAGTATCACTCGTTAAATACATAACAAAGGGGGGGAAAGGAGAGGATAGGGCAAACATTGTACAGCATTTAATGTTTTCCAAATAATGACCTGTTGCTATTGAGTTGGATAAGACAAAGGTAAGACAGTTCCTTATATGTGAACACACACAAAAAATAATAACAATAAAGACAAAACTCCCTTGGAAGGACTCATACCTGGGATTAGTACTCATACTTCTCAATGGCAACCTAAAGTTAGATAAACAACCTAAATTGGGCTCGTTTATAGCCCGAGGAGAATTTTCCATACTGCTTCCAGAGTCTTGCACATAGTAGGCCAGACAGTGTCCCACTATGGCGGACTGTAAAAGCCAAAGGAGGTTGGCTACAGGTCACTGCCAATCAGTGTCTCGAGGCAAGGGTGCTATTATAACTAAGGAGTGCTGTGAGTAACCTGGAAACATGTTGCAGCACCCTCTAAACATCTCTAAAGTAACTCCCAAACTGTGGAGGTGAGTTTTCTCAGTAATAGCTTGTCCCCATGAAAGAGTAGAGCACAAGGGTCCTAACCTTGCCCTAGAGGCGGATTGCGCGGGGTCAGTTGTAGCTCCTCCACACTAACTCCCTGACTTTGTGCAAGTTACTTAAACTCTGCTTGATTAAGTCTTTTCATCTGATTATGGTTGCAGTAAAGCTATGATAATATAGTGATACAACTTGTTTGCCTGTATGGTGGGCTATTTAATGATCAAGACAAAGACTATAATGTTAAATCAGAAAAGCAAAATGTAGAACAGATCCCAAACTCACAAATATGTATATATTCTATGTGTTTATAAACTTTTTTTAAAAATATCTTGTTAAAAAATACAAAAAAAAAAAGAAATCCATGGCAGTCATGTCTAGGTGATGTGCGTCCTGAGTGAGGGAAAGAGATGTCAGAGGTAGTAGACTTCATGTAGGAAAGAGAGGCGAGCTTCTGCTGGGAGGAAAGAAACAATACATTCAAAAAGAAGCTCTTAGAGACAGAAAAATGACTTTGGCAAGCTAATTTCATTGTGCGGGAAGGAAGCCTGGAGGAGTGGAAGGTGTGAAGAGTCACAATTAGAAAGTTACTGCGACGTCAAGAGAGAATTAGGTAGGTAAAGAATCACAGGAATTTCCAAACTTCTGATCTATTATTTACCAAATTCTCTGAATGCACCCTCCATTACCTCATCACCACCTACTCTTGTGTTTTGTTTCACTTACTTCCTCCATCCACGATGGTGAAGCTATAAGTTATTTATTTTGTATGATGGGTTTTGTGTTTCTTTAAATCAGACACCAACCCTAAGCAGCCCTCCAAGTAGTCCTGATTTTATGTAAATCACATATGAAAAATCATATTTAAAAGGTGCATTTTTATTTTTTGCATAAACAAAATCATACTATTTATTTATTTATTACATATCATGGGCATCTTCCCATGTCAGAACTCATAGACTTACCCCATTATACACTTTTCCTTACTGCATAGCATTCCACAATGTGAGTGGACCAGGATTTATTTACACTGTTGCTGTGTTTCTCTTGTTACAAACAATACCGTAATGTGTGTCCCAGTGAATGGACATCTGAGCTTATATGTAAGTATAATGAAGAGTCTAGCTCCACTTTTTTTTTTAATTGAAGTATAGTTGGTTTACAATATTGTGTTAGTTTCAGGTATACAGCAAAGTGATTCAGAAGTATACATAGTTTTTTCAGAGTAAAGAGTCTGACTGCTCACAGCTTTCAAGCCTCACACCAGTCTCTTCTCCTGTCCACGTGTGGGGAAGATGATGGAGAGCCCATGCTTTCCCTTCCTGGGTACCAGGCGGAAGGTCACACCATGCAGCCCCTGGCTCACCCTCAAGAACCCTCTTCCCAGTCCCACCCACTAACCACAATAAAAACCCAAACTCACTTCGCTTTGCTCTCTCAATGCACTTCAGACTTTCCTGGGAGCCTGCCCTATGTTCCCAGAAAGCCTCATTGTGTGAGTAATGAATTTTTCATACTCTCTCAGTGCATGTGTGGAATCTAGACATGTCACCAAATGCAGGTGGGTGGTTGATCCTCTCCCTCCACAGGGGAGTCACAAGACAGCAAGTGTTTATGTGAGACATATTTCTAGAAGTAGATTTACAAACACCAGCAGGCAGTATAATGTCCCATTTTCCCCATTCTTAATAACTGTAAGTGATTTTTTTTAATCTTTTGCATACTGATAAGCCAAAAAGGGAAATAGAGATAGAATTTATCAATAATTGCATTAATTTGTAATTATCTGATTAACAAGGAGTTGGATATTCTTTTCATTTATCTTCTGGCCATTTGTAATTCTTTTACTGTGTACTGTTCACATTCTGTTCTTATTTTTCTATATGTAGAACCATTTTATTAAGAATACTAGTCTTTATCTGTGGTATATATTGCATATATATTATCTCATTCTAATTTTAATCGTTTAACTTTGCTTATAGTTTCTTTTTCTGTACACAAGTTTTTAATCTTATATAACTAAATTATTCAGCCCTTTTATCTTTTTGGTATTCAGTCATGTTTAGGAAAGACTTCTACATCTTAAGATTATAAATTTATCTTTCTATATTTTCTTTTAGAATACTTACAGTTTTAATTTTTTTACATTTATACATTTAATTCATTTGAAATTACTATTTAAATATACTGTGATATAGTTTTTTTCTTAATAAATGCCTAGCTATCTTAATACCACTTAGTAAATAATCTGAATTTTCTTGGCTGAACTTAAAATATCAGTTTTATCATATACAAAATTCCCTTATTCCAAACACACACACACACACACACACACACACTCACATATTTCTGTGCTTTGTTTTGTTTCATTGATCTATGTAACTATGCATTGCTTTACCAAAAAAAAAAACTCTACCTTTAAAATTTAATTATAATCTATTAGGGCATCCTCCCCTCTGCCACAGGATTTTTTTCCCAAATTTTGAAATTTTCTAGAGTATTGTTTGCAATTTTAGCATTAGTTTGTCAGATTCCACACAAGTTTCTTTGGTTTTTATTTCTATAACATTGCTTTTTTAGATTTTTAAAAAATTGATATCATAATTATATTTAGTCTTTCCATCCAAGATATAGAATAGTTTCCTATTTGTTTAGGTTTTCTACAATTTCTGCAGTTACATGTCCTGGATTCAAATAGGTGCGTATTTACACACTTTACTGTTTCTAAATGCAGAGCATATCACATTTATATTTTTTATGGTAGCATTTCACATGTATATATTTATGGTAACATTTCTCTTTGTTTTTTCAAAGTGCCATAATTAAAATGTAGATAGCATTTTAGAGTCAAGAAAATTTTGTGCCTTTATAATAGAAAAAAACAACATTTCTTTACATATTTTCAAAATATTATTAGATACTTTATGTACTTTTTGACACTGTTTTTGGTTTCTATATGACTACCTTCATAAGAGTTAGAGGCTCTTTTACTGTACAAAATCTATTTCAAAAATTTGAATTGTATTTCTAATATATTTGGTAATTAATATTTAAAATACTATGGAGAATCTTCTTATAATCTAACAATTATTTAGCAATCACTTGTTTTGTAAACTGGATGTGCATAGATCAGATTTTCTTAAATTAAAAATCTCCTGTACTCCTATATTAATATTTTTCTATCAGCAGTTAGCACACAAATCAATTTGTGTGAATCAGTTGACTCATTTGAATGTTATTAACCCTCAATATTGCAATCAGGGGCACTAGTGTCAGGGAACAACAACTGTTTAAGGAAAGCAGATGCTACGATAAGAACATCTGGGATTTGATGACAGGACCATCTTCATTAACAGGCTATTTGTCCCCACGTCAATGAGACCAAGAAAATCAGAAGCCAAGATTCTATTACTAAGAGCAGTTAAGGCCAGTCAGTATCAATATATGGTAACAATATAATCTCTATAATGCAAGTTTATCATGCCGGTTTTTAAATTTAAAAAAAAAATCTTACATGCCCTTTTAAAGTTTCTCTGAATTGATGCCATAAGGGAGGTCTAGCATCTAGGAAGTAACAATAAATCTATTAAACAAATGGCATTATTTCATCCTTTTTTATGGGTGAGTAATATTCCATTGTATATATGTACTACATCTTCTTTATCCATTCATCTGTTTATGGAATGATATTTGCAGCAACATGGATGGACCTAGAGATTGTCATACTGAGTGAAGTAAGTCAGACGGAGACAGACAAATATCATATGATATCATTTATATGTGGAATCTAAAAAAATGGTACAAATGAACTTATTTACAAAACAGAAATAGAGTCACAGATGTAGAAAACAAACTTATGGTTACCAGGGGGGACAAGGAGAGAGGGATAAATTGGGAGATTGGGATTGACATATACACACTACTATCTATAAAATAGATAACTAACAAGGACCTACTGTATAGCACAGGGAACTCTACTCAATACTCTCTAACGGCCTATATGAGAAAAGAATCTAAAAAAGAGTGGATATATGTATAACTGATTCACTTTGCTGTACACCTGAAACTAACACAACATTGTAAATCAACTATACTCCAATAAAAATTTAAAAAATAATAATAATAAATCTATTATGAAGTATCAAGAAGTTGCCCAAGATCTCACAATCCAGGAGTACAAAGGAATTATGTTAATCACAATAACCCAGATATCTCAACCTCCTTAAAAATTCATCTACCTCTAAGAATTTCTGGAGCAGATCTCCCACATAGAGCCCATAGAGCCATGAGTATTATAAATCCACTCAGTTACATGTAACTCCCACTGTTTCTGCTATCTGCCTTTGTGGGACTTTTTCTCCCTTCTCCCTCCAGGACTGCCGTGGGTGTGAGGGAGTTCCTGGAACCCTACTTGTATGCCTGAGGCTAAGCAGAAAGACTGTGTTAGTCTCCTGGGATGTAAGAGGTAAAACTAGTTTTCAGCGGGTCAAGGTCCTATACGTGAACAGGAATGATACCGAGCAGGGCCCTGTGGGGCTCCTGGGCACAAAGCCTTTCTGTACCTCCCATTTCTTTGATTACAGGAAATAGGCTTCATTCAGCCTCCATGACCTTCCCTGAGTTCCAACGGGCAGATTCAAGCAGTTGTTCATTAGGGAAGGGAGGGGATGTGAAACAAGGGAGAAACAGTCAAGAGAAACAATAGTGCAGCCTTGGGGCAAGGTCCTGGTTCCCCATCAAGAGATACACACAACAATATCTTTGAGCTGTTTTGCAGATACTGAAACCCCCATCAGGTGAGAGAAGTTAAAACAGCATGCTGCCCCCAAGCACATAGACCCCAGACCTGTTGGAACCAGAAGGTTGATGATGCCGACGCCCACTTACCTCCCCACCAACCAGTCAGAAAAATGTCCACGAGCTGATCACGACCCTTTGAACCATGACTATAAAACTTCTCACTACCCTCTCCAAGGGGGGACACACAGTTCTGAGGACTTAGCAGAACTGTGGCCCCCTTTGCCTTGCAAAGCAATAAAGCTATTCTTTTCTACTTCACCCAAAACTCTGTCTCTGAAATTTAATTGGGTGTCGGGGTACAGAGGCCGGATTCAGCTTAAAGTTCTTCTCCAGGCTTCCTTTTCTCTAAACCCAGGTATGATTTCTATCTAATAATGTATTGAGTATACACATGTGCCAGGGATTGTTCTAAGAAATACAGATGAAAAAATGAATAAGGCATAGGGTCTGATTTCCAGAAGCTCATGGTCTAGTAAATGCCTATTTTAGAAAAGAAATACAGTATAGAAATAGACCAAAATTGCCTGATTGCTTTTGGAATGTTTGAAGAAGTCACCTCATTTTTAATGACCACTGCCTCATATTGTCTTGGGTATGATATTACTATTTCATCAATATCTGTTCTTTGGATCCGTGGGAGTCTTTACCAGATGTGGTACAATTCAACCTTCAGACTCAAATCCAGACTTGGGCTCTGTTAATGCAGAAAAGGGAAAGCAAACCCCTCCCATCTGTCCAATGCTCACCTCTCTAGGCTTACCCTGCAATCAGGAGTTGCCAGAGAAAAGAAAAAGTAGTTTGACATTTCCAACATTCCTATATTCTGATGTATATTTCCATTCTAAAATAATCCCTTGATTTTCACACATATTATGTGCCTGGGATACAGGTAAATCTTATCAAATAGGAAAACATAATATCATGCAAATAATTAAAGAATACTGCTTTTTGTAGCCACTTATTTTCTCTCTTTTAATGTAGTAGGGGGAGAAAACAATTTTCTAGTATCCATTTCCACAGTATGGAGATAACTAGGGTTACCTAGGAGTCCATTCTTTACCACTCTTCAAACCAAGTTTAAGTGCTAACTCCAAACCTACTGCTAACATATTCAAAAACCTGGTCTATGGGGTTTAAGTTCTTGGCATGTGGCCTCCTCCAGATTCCCTAGACTCTAATTCCTCATCTACAATGCAGCTTCTGAAGAACAACTGTCAAAGCTTCATACACATTGGAAAAGAGATTTTCCATTCACTGCCAAATGAAAAGTTAAATACCTTATTGAAATGCATAGCAAAATCCTCTATCACCAGAGGGCAAAAGTTGCTTTCAGCACTTTATTTAAACTTACATATGTTATTACTGTCTGGCACATAAAGTAGCTCAAAAGCTTTTGAGATGTTTTCTTCACTTTATAGGAAAAAATGGTCTGTTAATGTTTTCTTTTTTCCACAGAAGCATCAGACTATAATTACACCAAATCTCCTTATGTTATAACTAGGGGAAAAGAATGGGGGTGTTTACATATTTAAATGAAATTCTTAATTCCTCCAAATTCTGCCATAATTTTTGAAAATCTGTTTACCTCATATTCCAAAGGCCCCCATGACATATGCTACCTATGAATAATATTTTTAAACCCACATATGCTAAATATACTGTTACTGTTCTCACATTATTAGTCAAGTAAAGTTCTTCACTAATTCTACATAACAAAATGTTCCCAACACTTGAAGACACTTACAAATTATCATATTTTTTGAATTAATTTTTACCCTGAAGCTCACAAAATTAATTTTTAAATTCCTTGAGGAAAGTGTGAAACCAAAAGTAGATTTAAGTAGCAAAGTTTCATAACAGCCGTTAGGCCTTTTACCCATAGCCCAAATTGACTATTTTCGTTCAATCTCTTGTTTTATTGCTGCATCAACATGTATTCTGAGAAATGTTTTACCTTCTCATTGGGCCTTTTTGCCTGCTGGCCTCAACTATATAACGGTCAACAACTTTTATTCCAATCCTCAAATAAAACTCTAAAGTAATCATGGCCAAGTTAAGTATGGGAAGATACAGAAATAGGAAAAGTCTTCAAATCCCCTCCTCTTTCTGCCATGCAATCTTCCAAAGCAACACTGCTTTGACCACCCCTTTCTGCCATTTTGAATACCTCTTATGACAATCTCACGTCTTCTGGGCACTCAGTTTTGATTTTCTCATGTGTCCATTTCTATCGTCCTAACCTATTGTCCTATTTTATTTTTCACCTTTTCACTCAAATCCTCTCTCATGTTCTTCTCTCTTGTGAAATGGAGCTGCACCAGAAAAAAACAAGAATTAAATGAGAGAAAGTAAATGTCTGTCCTCGGGCTATTATCTGAAGTTTCGTTGACTTTTTTTTTGCACATTTGTTCTTTTTTTCCCCAAATATCTTCAGGTTTGTGCTGCTTTTTTTTTCTCTTATTCTCTTTCTACTGAACCTATGTCATTTCCTATCCCCTGAGGATCAACCCTCATTCTTTGTCTAGCAGATTCACCTACCCTGGTAAACCAAGTGTTCCCCAGATGATTATTAGCCATCCATTCACTTCAAGGTAAGATGTATTTTAATAATTTTCTCTTGCCTTTGTTCTAAATCAAAGGAGTTATTTTAATTTGGGGAAGTTGAAGGATGTGTGAACTCCTTTGACCCTGCAGCATCTCCCCTAAAATAATGCCATGTTCTTATGTATATTACCTATACCTAGGGCACTGTGACAGATTCAATGTCCCCTCTTCCCTTCAAAAATAGTTATTGTATGCAAAGAAGATTAAGCCTTAATAATTCAAAACATTCATTCATTGTTCAACAATTACAGTTATGATATGGAAGCTTCCATATACCAGTTGTAAAGCTAGGCATGAGGGATACAAAGATAAATAAAAGGTAGTTCCTGCCCTTAGGCACAGTCGAGTGAGGGATGCACACAGCACCATACGATCAGTGCTGTGACCGTGACCATCATATCCTGTGATAGCAATTGGGAGTAAGGTACCTAATCCAGATTGGATGGAAGGAGTCCTGGAAGATTTCCAAGCAGCCAGGCTGGGCTGAAAGACCAAAATGAGACAGCCAGACATGAGAACGGAACTGAAAGAGGATGTGCCAGAAAAATGTGCAGTATTTACAAACATCCTGAAATTATGAGTTCAGATATTGGGAGCGGGGGGTATGTGTGGGGATGAGAGGAAAGATGAGGCTGGGAAAGAAGGAAGGGGCCAGATAATGAAGGGCCTTTCATGCCAAGGTAAAGGGTATGATTGTATCTCAAAGACAGTGGGGAATTACTGAATAATTTACAGCAGAAAAATAGCACATTCCTGTGTTAAAATATATTAAAGTTAGTGTTATGTAGGGGATAAAAACACCACGTTTGAGGACATAGAGATCCAGGTGTGCATTCCAGCTCCATTCTTGCTTACCTGTGTGCTCTTGGACACATTTAAGGTGTCCGATCTCTGCTTTCTCCATTTATAAATGGCAACAGAACCTGCCAGGTTGTGGGGATAGATTACAGAGGGAACTTACTTAAAACATCTACTGTGTTACCCTCCGTGCTGCTTATTCTCTGCTTGCCCTCCTCCTCCCCTGTCTCCATCCATTCTCCACCCTTTGCTCCCTGCTCTATGCCCTAGAAGTCCGACCCTGAAAGACTGAACTGTCTCGGCTCCCTCACTGTCTGCCTCTTAGCCAGTGGGAGGCACCAGCAAGAGCTGGGAAGTGGGAAGACAAAAGGGCTGGTGCATTTCTTCTCTACACTCAGTCCTTGCTTTGATGTTGTGGTTCTGATGGTGGCTGCAGCCTTTCAATACCAAGGCTTCTCCACAGCTCTCGTCTTCATGGGGCTCCAGGAATATTTTTTCTTCCCTTTTCCCTTCCCGTTTCCCACTCTGATAGCCCCTAGGTGCCTCAACATCCTCTTTTGGTTTTCTTAACTTTGCTACAACTCTACAGTTTCTCATTAAAGTTTCTTTAGTCGATAATCTGAATTCTGTCCTCTGACAGAATTCCATCTGATATACCTTTTTTTTTAAAGGGCCAGTGGCAACAATTTTATAGAGGACTCCAGTCCCAAAGAGTGACGTGGGAACGGCATCCTTCTCATGTTAGCATGCTCTAAAATGTGCTATCCAAATAGAAAGCAACATGGTTATTTATTAGTTGGGGTATAACATGGATTGTTAATCCCTTTTCATTAGTATTATAAACAACGGTAAGCAGTTGCTAAGCAGTTGGTATGAGGTTTATTCTTCAAAATCGGTTACTTCTTTAATTTTGAATCCTAGGACTTTTTTCATGAAAAAAGTGGAGCGACTCTACATGTGGGAGAGGTAAGAGTACATCTGCCATCAAAGCTCCTTTGGTGCCAAAGTCCCTGCAGTGGGAAGACTACAGTCTGTTGTAGCTATTAATATTGCAGAAGGAAAACCTACAGGAGAAGATATTTGCAGTCAAACACACTAAAGTCAGAATATAAAAAAGTTCAGAATTGTTTAGCCGTAGGGGCATACCCATAATTTGATAGTGTCTTGGTTAAATATTAGTCCATGTTTAGATTATTTTCACCAGGTTTTTACAGCGAGGACATTTTTTTTTTCTTTTGGTGGGGAGGGAAGAAAAAAAAAAAACTCTAAATCATTTAAGAGCTTATACATTCAAGAGGAATTTTCTTTATTTATCAGAATATTTTTATTTCCTTACCTTAGAGTAATAGAGCATTTCACAAATTCAAGTATTACCTCTAAAAAGATGGAAGAATGAAACACAAGGCTGTCTTCCTTTATGTAAAATCTGCCCCAGGGAAAAGGATGGACCATATAAATAGGCAACAATATTTTTGAGGAAGCACGGTGATTAAAAATTCTTAACAATGTTGGAGACATTTTTAAAAAGTAGGCAACTGATTAATAATCAAGTAAATCTGTTATAGTATAAAATTACAGATATAGGCCAAGAAGGGTATTCTTTTCCATGTTATATCTAGCTTGAATCTTGTAAGTAAGAATATCTTAGTATCAAACAAATGTACCTTGTTTAAAAAAACAAAAACAACAATAAAAACAATGGTAATCCTGATTGATTAAAAGGTCTATAAAACAGTGAAATTAAGGGAATTAAGGGCTTGTTCTTTATAATGCAAAAGGATTTGCCACTTTGCATAATGTTTTGCTTTCTACAATGTGTCCTACTAGGTCATACAAGTGTTTTCTAGATTACTAACCACTTCAAACTTAAGCTTTTCTGGAATTAAACATAAGCTTTTCTGGAATTTAATAAAAATTTTGGTGAAAGTAGGCATCAAAACAACACACAAGGAGAAATTCTTCTGCACAATGTCTGGTAGCACTAGCAACTAAAGGAAGTATTTGAGTCAGATATTTTGGGAGAAAAAAATAGGAAAACTTTCTATTCAAATGAGCTAACAGATCACACACACATTTGCCCCTCTTTGAAACCAGGATCCCACTAATGTGACTGAAGTAAAATACAACAGCAGGTAAGTTAAAGCTGAGTCAGAGAAGGGCTTCACCAAACCAAAACAAAGAAAGATTTCTCAGAGATATAAACCTGATGAAATCAAACCAATGATAAAACTCAACACAGAAAACTCAAAATGCAGGCGTATGATTGAACTAAGACGAGGGACATTTCCAAAGAGAACTGAGAATAACACCGACGGTCAGGGCAGAGAGCAGGGGAAGACTCTGAAGCCAGAACACCTGAATTCAAGGTGGTCCAGGTTCTACCAGCTCCTGCTCCCTCAGTGTCCTCAGCTGAAGCGTGAGAATGAGAATAGTATTTACCTCAAGAACTAGGTATGAGGATTACACGCAATAATGGATTTAAGGTGCTTAGCCAGAATGTCTGGCTCACAGGAAGTGCTCAAGTATTCAGAACTCAACAAAAATAAGAATACCAAATATCAAAACCTAAAGAAAGTAGCTAAAGATAAACAGGAAAAAAGTCATAACTTTAAATGCCTTGTTACTCAAGAAGAGAGACTGAAATGCATAAACTAAATTGCAGCAGATCCTGTGGGTTCCCTGCCCAGATTCCCAGGGATACGGTCTTAGCTGTGTAGCGTGCTCCTGCTGGTGACCTACACCTGCTCACTTCTGCAGCGGATTGCCCTTGGACAACTGCCTCACTGAGAGGTACCCGCAGTTATGTCCCAGCTCCCTTTGCTCTAGTGGCTGGTGCCAATGGCTGACTAATGCTGGAATGCAAGGGTCCCACATGTTTGCCTCAAGTTAGGACATGCTATGGTACCATTTGCTGCAGAGCTCCCCACAGGATCAGGCTGAGGTTAGAGGTCCCCATGCCCTCCCTGCTACCTCACTCCTTACAGGCTCTCATGAGCACTTCCATAACAAACCACTTTCCCCAGAATGCCATCTCAGTCTCTGCTTCTGGGGAACCCAATCTAAGATGAAAGCCTTCAGTTCCAGAATCTAGAAAAAGTACTCTCCCAAAACTCAACCAAGATAAAATATAAGCAAAGAATTAACAAAATGAGAATGGAAATTAATGAAAAGGGGAAAAATGAGAGCTTGATAAATTGAACAAGAACTTCTACTTCTGAATACTTTTGAAATAGACCTCTTAACTGACCTTCACTTACCTGAGGCACTGGATTAATCACAGATCTCTCCATTCATCTTATAAATCATAGTGCTTTGTATAAAAAATAGGTAATTTGGAACTCAAAATAGTTGATAGATGCTCAAAGAAAGGCCTTGTCCCTAAACCAAACACTGTAAATGAATTCCTGTGTGTGCGTCTGTATTGTTAGAATAAAATGTTTCCAATCAAAAAGCATATCTGTTATGTTTTTGAACACTGTTTTTTTTTTCTTCAGTTTAATTAACCAACTGCTAGTACCAATCCCACTGGATTAGTATGCTTCTATTCGATTCAAAAAAGACTTCAGAAACCATAAGATAAGAAAGGAAAAGAAGAAAGTATACACGTATCTGCTCATTTGTGGAAGAATAACCCAGAAACTAATGTCATTGGTGGGTGGGTGAAAACACGGTTGAAAAATGGTTTTAGGTATTTTTGCCATAAAAATCTTTGCCGCATAAGCAGTTTCCCTGTAAGCAGTTTCGTCACACAAGTAATTGGCTGTAAAACAATTTGCCATCAAAGATAAATACTGAATATAAAATAAAAGAGGGACATATAAAAAGCTACAATGAAACATGAAAATTAATAATAAATTTTTTAAAAGATTTTATTGTAAAAAATAAAAATACAAAAAATATTTGAATACGTTTAACATGTGCTTAGATTCATGGTTACAGTTGTATTCGGGTATACAGTTGTCCCTCAGTATCCCTGGGGCATTGGTTCCGGACCACCCCTGCAGATACCAAATCCACGGATGCTCAAGTCTCTTACATAAAATGGCCTAATTCAGTCCCATATCCACAGGTTCTGCATCCAAGATGGGTTGAATCTGCGGAGGCAGAATCTGGGGATAGGGAGGACTGACATAATCTTAGAGAAAGGGAAGATACTTCCTTTCTCAATGTCAATCCTTAAGTATTCAGGATCTAATGTTGGACGTAAGCTCTTTACAATATTAAAAAAAATCTGTAAATCTCTTCAGATTTCCCTGAAAGTAAGATGAACAGACGAGTGGTGCTGCTATTTCACATTGATATATGTAACATATTTAACTGATAGTACATATCTAAACTACATTTAAATGTTCCATCACATTCCCAGTCCTTATATTTCACCAAATCGTCTAAGCCAGATTCTGTGCCAAATACCAAAAACCTGTCTACCTCACGTTCTCCACTATCAAAGTGCAAAAATTGTTCACCATTTTCAAGAAACTTACACTCATCAGGGATCACATAACCATTTCTTTGGGAGGCGTAGGAGGAGCTTGATTCTTCTTTTGACTCCAACGTCTAATGTTGTGTGATAAATTTGGTAAAGATGCCTCAAGAGAACAAGCTGTTGTATTTAAGTTAGCTAAAGAATCGATCATTAATGATCTCAAAGACATTTGTGAATTACTAGCCGCCTTTTGTATTTGCCATAGCTTGGTAAACTTTTGCTTTTGATGAGTGGGAGGGACGACTGCTCACGAAGGATTTGCAAAAACTGATATATGTTACCATTTTCTAGTATGGTATGCAATCTGGCTTTATACTCTCTTACTTCACACTTCCAGTAAGTTTTCTTATCACTGCATATTCTGTCAAGATGATATACGTAGTTGTTACCATCCACTATTTTAAGACCAGCACGTTTTCTTTTCACTGCACAGACCATGATGAGGCCTAAGATTTATATAATATAAAAAAAGGAAGAATGTATGCCTCAATGGAGAAATGAAACCAAACTGTCAACCAGTTGAAACCAAACTGTCAAACCAAACTGACAACCAGTTATTTTATCTTTTATGACAAAATTGCCTAACGGCCATTAGATGTGTGGGTAAACTGCTTGCAGCAAAGATGTTTAAAGGGAGACCAAAATACCAGACATGGAAAAAATGGGGGAATGGAAATGGGGTAAAAGAGTGAAGTGGAGTCACTTTCTCTGAGTGTGCAGTTTTGTGCACCTCTGACTTTTAGAACCATTTTCATGTTTCACATGAATAAAATTAAATAACTGAAACTGAGTGGAATGTGTATGGGGGCTGGAGTGAGGGGGTCTCTGGTACAGGGTGGAGAGAGTCAACTGGGCTCCATTCTTGCAGGGTCCACCACGCCCAGGGGTAGGAACATATCTCTGCTGGCTCCTGCCTTCTGTCCAGTGAGGACAGTCCACAGAGCTCTGTCCCATAGGGTCTGAAGCTGAAATTTGGGCAGGAGGGAGCAAGGGGGCATCACTATGGCTTCTGTTCACCTCAAGTAGGGCAGGTAAAGTCAAAAAGTTTTCTGTCCCGTAGGAATTCCTCTTGGTCTTCTGGCTAGAAAAAGTGGGCTCTTCTGGGACTTTTAATGTCTCCCCGCAAAGGCAGTCTGCTGTTCAGGTTGTTCTAGCACCCAGGCAGCGAAAAATAGTAGGCAAAAGAAAAAATTCAAGAAACACTGCCAGGTCATTCCATAGGTCTAGAGATCCTTACCCAATATGCATACAGTTTTCCACCTTTCAGAATCCTCTGATCGTTCAGGGTTATAAGTTGTTCCTAGTGAGAGAGAGAGGCGATAGGGTATGCTTATCCCATACTACCTGGAACCAGAAGTCCAAAAAACTTCCCATTTTTTTTCTTTCAGAATATCAGATTTCTGCTGTTTGGCTGTGTCTGGTTCTGTCTGACCATTTTATGTCCTCTGAATTAACTTCCTTGCTTCTGTTCTTTCCTTTCAGTGGAGCTCCCATAGGGTAATATTGAAACTCTATTATTCCCTTCTCGTATATTAAATGAAATACTTATCTGAAAAGAACTTTCTTTCAGCAGCTATTTGGTTCCCTTGAAATAGAGTATTTTTAGGAAGAGCCAATGAATATTTGATTCATTCCTTTTATTTACCATTTTTCAGAATAATGGGTTGTTGCCTTAACAACCTCCAATGATGAGACCAATGAAAGGGTTTTTTGGGGGGGGACCCCAATGATGCCATAGATTATTACCTATTCGAATTCACTGTATTTCAATTCCTTGAATTGAATCCTATTTCAGTCCATCATAGGCATTATTTTTTTGATGTTCCCATTGTCCTACTTTTGGCTAGTAGGCAGCCCTTAAGGATGACTTCTTTATCCTTTTGACAAAATCCCCAGCAGTCCTTGATACTTTCCTTGCTTTTTAATGCAGCAAGATCTTTTAGGAATACCTTGTGCTTTTCCTGCCATCAGACAATTTGTTATACATTTCCCCTCAAGGAGTCCCCCCAAGTTAACTTTAGGGTCATGTGATATTTAGGAACGGAGTTTAGATGCTAGGGGTGTTCATTGCTACTGGGTTGTTCACAACTTCTGTTGCTTTTCTCTGGAAACATACACGTGGATGAAGAAAGATAAACCATGAGTTCACAGTGATATTTTTCATTTTATGATTGTATCTCTTTTATGCTGAAATTTTTGGTTGCTAAGGACATTAATACAATTATATATTTGCTTTGTCACTAATATATTTGTTTCTAAAGGACAAAATTTTATCTATTTATTTACTTATTTATTTTAGGGTTGGCCTTCTGAATTTTTAGTTTTTATTTATAGTTATGTGAAACATTTTTGTGCTCCCAAAGTCAAAACTATTAAAAAAAAAAAAAGATACATTCAGAAAAGTCTAGTTTCCATCACTCCTCTCTACTCTTTTCTCCTGTTTTAGTCCATTCAGGCTGTTATAACAAAAATACCATAAACTGGGTGACTTAAACAAAAAACATTTGCTTCTCACAGTTCTTGAAACAGGGAAGTCCAAGATCAAGGTCCCACCAGAATTGGTGTCTGGTGAGAGTTCTTTTCCTGGTTCATAGGTGGCCATCTTCTCACTGTGTCCCCACATGAGTGAAGGGATAAGGGAGCTCTCTTGGGTCTCTTTTATAATGGCACTAATTCCACTCATTAGGGCTCCACCCTTATGACTTAAGCACCTCCCCAAAGCTCACTTTCTAATACCATCACATGGGAGGTTAGGATTTCACCATACGAATTTTGGAGGGACAAAAATATTTAGTGCATAACACTCCCTCTTTTCAAATAAATAGCCACCACTGGTGTGGATTTTGGTCTATGTGTGTGTGTATATCCCCTTTCCTGAAATAAATGACAATATATTCTGTACAGCTTGTATGTCCATAATTTTTTACACTGACCTATGTACCCTATAGACCATACATATCAGTACAAGAAGATATCACTCATTTTTTTTGCAGCTGCATCATGCATTTATTCAACTAGTCCTTTGATAGAGATTTGGGTTGTTTTCAGTCTTTTGCTCATGAATACTGCTGCAATAAACACCTTTATTCAGATGTAAATTTGCATTTTTTCCTGTTTGTCTTCAGAGACACTGGGGTGAAATTTTTCATACATATGAAATTTCTGGGTCAAAGGGTAAATGCATGTGTACTTTTACTAGATATTGCCAAATTGCTCTCATAAGACTGTCTATTGTTTCATTCCCACCAGCAATGAGTGAACATACCTATTTCTGCTTGCCAACAGATGATGTGTCAAACTTGTAGAATTTGGTCAATCCGATAAGTGAGAAATGGTGTCACAGTGTAGGCTTATATATTTATCCACTTTATAATGAGTGAGGTTGAGCATATTTTCCTGTTTAATGGCCATTTGCACTTCTTTTTCTATAGAATGTTTATATTTCTTGTTCATTTTCCTACATGGTGGTTGACCATTTTCTCCCCAAATTTTAGAAGGGTACTATATATTAGGGATAGTAATACATTTTCTGTGACTAAACTATAAACATCTTTTCCAGTTTGTCATTTGCCCAAGGCATTCTTAAAAGGAAAAAAGCAAACTGTACACGAGTATATAAAATATACTATTATTTTAGTTTTTAGAAAGTTTTTGTGTATAGATATAGTTATTCTATTCATATGTTATGTATAATATATTATACACCACACATTATTATAGTGTAAGCCCTGAGAGTTGGTTGGGTTCTTTTGTTTATTGTGTTTTGTAATTTTATTTTTTTGCCTGACTTAAGCTTTGATTGCCAAGGCATCTACTTCAAAGATGGCATCTACTTCAAAGATGGCATCTACTTCAAAGATGACATCTACTTCAAAGATGGCTGTCTCCAATAAACACAATGCCAGCCACAGACTAGATCAAGAATCAGGGTGCCTCCACCTCCTGCCCCCTCCACACACACACATAGTCTCCTTTGTCTTAAGAGGTCTTGGTTGATTTCTGTAACTGAACATTTGAGCTGCTTGTTTGTTTTTTCTCTTCCTACATTTTAAACTCTCACTCCTATGTTTTAAATTCACCAGTAAAAAGTCAACCTAGCAACCCTAGGCCCACACCCTCGATCCCAATAAAGACAGAAACCCAAATTTCTTTTCTCTCTCTGTCTCTCTCTCTCTATTTCTCCCTTGCTCTGTGGCCCCAAGTGTGGCCTGTATCCTCCAGGATCTGTGAGTAATAAAACTTTGTTCTTTTTTCAAAATGTCGCTGACAGTTATTGCTGAGGGGGTCCTGCAATTATAATAAGAACCCCAAAGGCTGGTCCAGCCACAACACTGGTTATCAATAGGCTGAGACCATCATAAAACAATTATATGTCATAATAGATGGTATATGGCATATATTATATACACCATATAATATAATACATAGTGTATTATATATTCTATACCTAGAAGGATATACACTGAGCTGCTATTAGTGATTATCCTGGTAAATGGAAAGGTATTTAAAGGATGGAGGGGGAACTTCCACTTTTACCATATTAGCTCTGTTTTGTTTGAACTATTTTCAACAAGCAAGCACACACTTCTTTTACAGTTTTTGAACCAACCTAAAAGGAGAAGTAACTCTTAGTTTCTAAGTCAGTTTTCCTAAAATGCTTTGTCAATATCTAGTCCATTTATGTTGTTTAAGGAGAAAACTCTGCAAGTGAACACTCAATGTCCAAAGTTCAAGGTAAAGAAATGATGTAAGAATTTCAAAAGAACTGAGCTTTCCTCTTGACCTTGATTCAATTGCCTGAAGAAAGGAGAATTATATTAATTGCTTTCCTGACACGTTTGACTTCACCCCGTCTTTGCTGAACTTTGTTAGTACCACTTCCTTTCTGTGTATCATCTCTAATGGTTGCCTTCAGCCGTGAGTTGGAAATGGATTTTAATTCAGGAGGTCCATTTCCTCCCTGCTAATTTGATTTCATAAGGCACAGTAAGGACGAGTAATTTTTCTAGTGACAATATGAAGCTATAATGTATTTTCTCAAATACGTAATTAAAATGTTTCCCGTTTATCTTGGTAAACAAGCCAAGCCAACCAACTCAATCCAAATGATGAGGAATCCTTGTCTGTATTCGGGAAAGGTAACATCAGTAAAGACTTCATTTAGTATCGCCCCATGGAGACATAACATATGGGAATTACATCATACGATGTAATCTCTTAAGGACTTGAAACACACTTGCAAATGTTCTAAAACTATAAAAGAATGATAGATGTGCAACTTGAGGCATCATGTCTAGACAAATGAATGGCCCATTCCTGTAGCATTTGTTTCAGAGATAATTAACACTCCCTTTGTATTTTCTGAGCTAGTTTGCAGTGTCAGAATTGTTTTACAGCATCATTAACAAAAATGACCAGGTCTTTATCATGTTATCAACTTGCATCACATCGACACTTTTGAGCTGAACAAAAACTCAGTGTAAGACTACACTAAGTTCTGCCACTTCGGTAGTGTTTGCTCCATTTACGGAAATATAAAATCACACCTGCACATCCAGGAACTATGGAAGGAATTGCATGAATCTGGCATCCATCTCTACTATAGGATCCCAGAGACTAGCTTCAGGGGGCCCACGTTTGGTGTCTGGAATGGATATGTGCACACTGGAGGGTTGGAGAAGCAGCAGCTCTCTGGAGATGCATACAAAGCACAAATCAAATCATGCAGCCCTGATGTTTATCAGGAAATATTTGTAGCTGACAAAGTCACCAGACCTGCTGCCTGGGCCTCAGTTATAATGTGTGAATATGACAAATGAGATACCAGGATGGTCCCAACCACTGCCTAAAAGTATTCTCCACAGCAGTTATGCACAATGCCTGCGGCTCCACCATCCTGGTCTTTCCTACAGTTTCGACACAGGGCAAACACTCCTGGGACAGGAAACAGGACAGAAGTTTATCATTTCTTGAAGATTAGTATAAAAAAAATCCTCGAAGTTAACCTATCCTCCAGGTTAATCTATCCTCCAGGTTAACCTATCCTCCAGGTTAACCCATCCTCCAGGTTAACCCATCCTCCAGGTTAATCTATCCTCCAGGTTAACCCATCCTCCAGGTTAACCCATCCCCCAGGTTAACCCATCCTCCAGGTTAACCCATCCTCCAGGTTAACCTATCCCCCAGGTTAACCCATCCTCCAGGTTAACCCATCCCCCAGGTTAACCCATCCTCCAGGTTAATCTATCCTCCAGTTTAACCCATCCTCCAGGCTGACCCATCCTCCAGGCTAACCCATCCTCCAGGTTCACCCATCCTCCAGGTTAACACATCCTCCAGGTTAATCCATCCTCCAGGTTAACCCATGCTCCAGCTGCTTTGAGTGTTGGCTCCTAATGGCTCACAGCTGCACCTTGTGCAGACAGTTCCCTCAGTCTTATGGCAGCAGCCTTGCCTGGGAGCTTAGGCAGGCTTCACCTCACCCCTGGGGCAGCCAATCACTGACTGATATGTGGTAGCAATGGCAGCTCTCATGCCTCAAGGTGAAGTGACCCTATGGCGCAGGTCATGCTTCACAGCATCCAGGCCAAGACCACTACCATCAGCATTTTCCCTTCCCTTCCCTGCTTCCTCACTCCCCTTCTCCCGAGAGCCTCCCCTCAATACATCACATGCCTCTGAATCCCTGCACTGCTTCTAGGGACCCTGACCTAAGACCCAGGAGTACAACCGAAGGAAGGAGAATAGAGAGGTGTGCCCATGGCAAGGGGGACGTGGTTAGTTAAAGAGCTATCAACAGGTCTTTAGCCAGAGAATGATAACAAGGTGCTGGGAGAGTGAACCTGGAAGATAAAAGAGGAACAGAGGGGTAGATTCTGCCTTCTTCCCTCTCCTGACGGCAGCACACGGTGATCCCAAAGGAGAGCCGCATTGCACAAAATAACACTGACAGCCTGAGAATGTGTGGAGCCGAGCCGTAGAGGGGTAACAGGCTTTGCAAACGCTGCCAGGAGCAGGAGGCAGGGATCCATGGCCACGTGAGTGAATGTCTTTGCCAATTCAGTTGCAAGCCCAGTACTTTTGGCTTCCATTGCATTCCAACGCTTTCTCCCCAGACTCCTAGCTCCATCTCCCAGACAAATTGCCTAGTGGCCTTCACCTCTCTAACGAACTCTTTTTTGATGGATTGGCCCCCTCTGGAGTGTAGTTTCTGCACAGAGAGTAGATTTGTTTCACTTGTCATTCAAATCTGTACTTCCTATAAGCCTGAATAACTTTCTGTTTCTCCTGTCCTGAGAGAAATGGACCAGCTAGAGAGCACATCCGTGATGCAGACGGATGATACACTCCTGGTGGCTTTCAACTTCCCTGTCTCTTGTCTTTGCCATATTAAGATTGTGTCAGTGAGATCAAGAGACAAGAGAAATGGAAACCCTGAGTAAAGCTTGAGGAAAGTGCAATATATAACTAGAGGAGGGGGTCTCTGAGTTGGACACCTTCCCTCGAGAGTTTGAGTAGGGGAATTTCTTAATAATGAAAGCAATAAAGGATTACCCTGCAGGGTATTTTATTTAAAGTAGGATAACTGTAGAATAATAGAAATAATTTAAATGTGGTCATTCCATAGAACGATTCCTAGATCTTCCCCTCAGGGTTCCTTCCAAAATCCTTGCTTAGAGTTTATTAACCTAGATGTATCTAACTTTAAGAAAAAGAGAGACAGAGAGAGAGGAAAAGGGAAGTGTGTTTGTTTTTGTTTGTTTGTTTGTTTTTCTTGTTTTTATTCGGATTTATTGGATTTTAGCAACCACTTTCGATAGTATTTCTTCTATCATTTCTCATTTAATATTTGATCCTTCTTATATTTCCTCAATTCCATACACTAAATATTTAAAATAATTCTAACATTTTTGGATCTCCTAAAGAATTAATGTTTGTGAGAAACGTTTTTTTAAAATGTGAGTAAAAGACAAATATCATATGATATCGCTTACATGTGGAATCTGAAAACATGGTACAAATGAACTTATTTATAATACAGAAATAGAGTCACAGATGTAGAAAACAAACTATGGTCACCAAGGGGGGAAGGGGAGGGGAAGAGATAAACTGGGAGATTGGGATTGACATATACACACTACTATATATAAAATAGATAACTAATAAGGACTTACTATAGAGCACAGGGAACTCTCCTCAAGATCTGTGGTGACCTAAGTAGGAAGGAAATCTAAAAAAGAGTGGGTCTATGTATACGTATAAGTGATTCACTTTGCTGTACAACAGAAACTAACACAACATTGTAAATCAACTAGACTCCAATAAAAATTAATTTAAAAATAAAAATAAAATAACATTGACTTAAAAACTATTAAAAAATTTTAAAAATAAAATGTGAATGAAGTCATCCAATTCTCTTTTAGCTACTAGAAAGTAATTCCTGAATTAAATAAATCAAGGGAGTGATATCTTTGAAATGCAAATAATCACTCAGTTTTAATTTATGGAAGTTTAATTTTCATCCCTGGCTTGTGTGTTCTTGTTTTCAGATGATAAATGCCAGGGCAAGTACTAATTCCATGAGACAGTTGGAGCTAAGACAGTCTAACTTGGTTTGTGTTTACTGCCCTTTCTTGTTTTCACACCACAGACACAATATCTTTCTTTATTACAATATTATTGTGTGTCTCTGGCACTTAAAAACCTTTCAGTGTCTTCTCACTGTTTATGGAAGTAGGATGGATAACAGCCAGGCGCCGCCAAAATCTTTCTTCACCTCTTAACTTCTGCTTCACTAAGACCCTCTCTTTCTCCATGTCATTCCCAGACACCTGAAAAACACCAAATCCTTTGTCAGCATCTTCTTAAACATCTCCCTTCCATAGCTTTTTTAATCACCCCATCATTTATACCCAGTGATACTGTTATTCCAACTTACAGCACCACAAAGACCTGTTAGTACACTCCATCTTCTTCTATAGGGTAAACTCCTTAAAGGGTGAGTAGGTTTTTAAAATTGAATGCTTAGCACTTGTCACAGTATCAGGCATTAGCTAGGTGTACAATAAACATATGTGGAGTTATTAAATGAATTTCATGTTAAATTGCAAAATATCTTCTGCTTCAGGGCGTCAGCAGAAATACAAGATTAAATTCTATTTAACCTACTCGAGAGCAAAATTCAGAAAGGCCAACTTTCTGCCACGTAATCTTTCCAAGTTAGAGTCAGAAGACTCAAATTTCCCCCAAGAAAAAAGGTAAAAACTTGACATTCTGGAATGATACACTGTTTGATGTTCAATATCTTGCTGGAAAAAAAAAATCAAAGTTGTAACATCAAAGCTTTAGCTCCTTAATTTCCAACAAATCACTGTGCTTTCATTACTTTGTCTCCATGGCAGTGTTGATCTAATGTAAATTGTATACTGTAATTTTAAAGGTCAATTCTCAAGTATTTCAACCTAAAGGGAAATGGGGAGGAGAGTTTGTTTTTAATACCAGAAAACACCACAGTTTGATTTTAGTGTTTCTGTCCTCTTTTAGGTTCTGTCATTCTTTGTCGTAAGAATTTGAGGCAGATTGTGCCCTGTGGTTTTGGACTCAATAAGTAATTGATCTGAAAGAATCTCATTGTCTTCCTGTCTGTTGTTGCCCAATACAATATATTCTGACAAAAATCGGGTCCAAGTAAAAAGAAAGCCACACAATATGTTAAGTCTATTTTCAAGCACTGCAATTTATTTCCATGTATACCATGAAATTCTAGCTACTTCAGAGTTTTAAGCATTGCTTTTGAAGATATTAATGAATCACCTGTCAGTATGTCCGCTTCAGAAGACTCATAATGCTGAGAGACTCTTATTCTAGCTTGGAGACCTTAAATGGAAGCATGTGATTATGTTCCTCAATGACTTTGGAACCTGAACATGAATCCCTCACCACCTGTAACTAACTTGATATTAGGCCTTCGATGAGCCTGTGAAAATATAAAAACCCACTTTCCACCAACACTCTCAATAACTATGACGTTATGCAGACAAGTGCTCTGTGAATAAGATCAGAATAATAGTAGCTAAGATTTATTTCATTACCACTTACTATATACCAGCCACTGTACTGAGAGCTTCACATACTTTATCCCATTTAATTCCTTCAACAATCCCATACAGTAGATACTTTTAAGTCCATACTTTACCAATGAGGAAACCATGGCTTAGAGGGGCTGTGTATAACTTACCCAAGATTTTCTTTTTTTGTTTTTTGTTTTTAGATTTCAGTTGAATACAGTAAGACAGAAGACAGATTCACAAAAATATAAATGAGGAGATCTTATATTTTGAAATGCTATGTATTTGAGGAAAGAAAAATGAAGAAGAGGAAAAGGAGGAGGAGGACAAATGCAGTACTGGGGTTCCCCATATGTCCTTCTGACTAATAAAAGAAGTTTTCACATGTTGAGGCATGGGAAAATCATTCTGGCTTGTACATGACTGGACTTGAAGTTTATGCTAACAAGAACAGCCTGTCTTATGGCCTGTCAAACAGCATTGTACATCTGTTTTAACCATTTATTGAAGAAAAGAATGTAGCTAAAAATCACAAGTGGAGTAACTGTGGTTCTGGCATTCAAAATGGAGCCAGGTGGGCATAGTGGATGTGGTTTAAGATACTTTTTCTGTATCACTGGGAACTTGAATTTTCTGAACAGTATCAAATTCAAGGGCACCACCAGCCATTTTCAAAACAATATTTGCTATGGTTTTCTCTGGGTATATGCACAGTAGTGGGATTGCTGGGTCATATGGTAATTCTATTTTTAGTTTTTTTGTTGTTTTTTTTTTTTAATTTTTTAATTTATTATTTATTTATTATTTTTATTTTTGGCTGTGTTGGGTCTTCGTTTCTGTGCGAGGGCTCTCTCCAGTTGCGGCGAGCGGGAGCCACTCTTCATCTCGGTGCGCGGGCCTCTCACCATCGCAGCCTCTCTCGCTGCGGAGCAGAGGCTCCAGACGCTCAGGCTCAGTAGTTGTGGCTCATGGGCCCAGTTGCTCCGCGGCACGTGGGATCTTCCCAGACCAGGGCTCGAACCCGTGTCCCCTGCATTGGCAGGCAGACTCTCAACCACTGCGCCACCAGGGAAGCCCCTATTTTTAGTTTTTTAAGGAACCTCCATACTGGTCTCCATAGTAGCTGTATCAATTTACATTCCCACCAACAGGGCAAGAGGGTTCCCTTTTCTCGACACCCTCTCCAGCATTTGTTGTTTGTAGATTTTCTGATGATGCCCATTCTAACCGGTGTGAGGTGATAACTCATTGTAGTTTTGATTTGCATTTCTCTAATAATTAGTGATGTTGAGCAGCTTTTCATGAACCTCTTGGCCATCTGTATGTCTTCTTTGGAGAGATGTCTATTTAGGTCTTCTGCCCATTTTTTTATTGGGTTGTTTGTTTTTTTAATATTGAGCTGCATGAGCTGTTTATATATTTTGGAGATGAATCCTTTGTCCATTGATTCATTTGCAAATATTTTCTCCCATTCTGAGGGTTGCCTTTTTTGTCTTGTTTATAGTTTCCTTTGCTGTGTAAAAGCTTTTAACTTTCATTAGGTCCCATTTGTTTATTTTTGTTTTTATTTCCATTACTCTAGGAGGTGGGTCAAAAAAGATCTTGCTGTGATTTATGTCAAAGAGTGTTCTTCCTATGTTTTCCTCTAAGAGTTTTATAGTGTCTGGTCTTACATTTAGGTCTTTAATCCATTTTGAGTTTATTTTTGTGTATGGTGTTAGGAAGTGTTCTAATTTCATTCTTTTACATGTAGCTGTCCAGTTTTCCCAGCACCACTTATTGAAGAGACTGTCTTTTCTCCATTGTATATCCTTGCCTCCTTTGTCATAGATTAGTTGACCATAGGTGCATGGGTTTATCTCTGGGCTTTCTATCCTGTTCCATTGATCTATATTTCTGTTTTTGTGCCAGTACCATATTGTCTTGATTACTGTAGCTTTGTAGTATAGTCTGAAGTCTGGGAGCCTGATTCCTCCAGCTCCAGACACATGCACCCCAATATTCAGTGCAGCACTATTTACAATAGCCAGGTCATGGAAGCAAGCTAAATGACCATCGACAGATGAATGGATAAAGAAGATGTGGTACATATATACAATGGAATATTACTCAGCCACAAAAAGGAACGAATCTGGGTCATTTGTAGAGACATGGACTAACCTAGAGACTGTCATACAGAGTGAAGTAAGTCAGAAAGAGAAAAACAAATATTGTATATTAACACATATATGTGGAATCTAGAAAAATGGTACAGATGAACTAGTTTGCAAGGCAGAAATAGAGACACAGATGTAGAGAACAAACACATGGACACCAAGTAGGGGAAGTGAGTGCGGGGTGGGGTGTGATGAATTGGGAGGTTGGGGTTGACATGTATACAGTGCTGTGTATAAAATAGATAGCTAATAAGAACCCGCTGTATAAAAAATAAATTAATTTAATTAAATTTAAAAAACCTTCTAGTAGCTGCCAGCCATAACCTTATGGTCTCAAGGTCTCCCCTTGTAATTATGCAACCGTTTTGGACCCCAAACAATCTTTACTTAATGAGCACCCTTACTTCTCGCCAACTCCAATCCTAATCCTTGCAAACAACATAAGTAACTTTGTGGGTTTTGCCTATATGAGTCTCCCCCATTTTGTAGTCTGGTGGAACACAATTCAAGTGCTTCTTGAATCTGTGTCTCCAAGGCTATAGTCCTCTTTTTTAGTCCTATTATTGATTATTTGCATTGACACGACCAATCCCTTGAAAGCTGCGAGCCTTCACCCATTCAGCCTGAGGTGTAGGCAATCTAGCCTGCATGCCTGCCAGGAAGCTTGCAGGCTTCTGGGAGAGACTCAATGCTGTCTACACAAAATGCCTAACAGCAATCATGTACTTGTGTCTGAGTGTGTGCTGTGAACAATGTATCCACCCAAGCACCAGAAAAACATTAGTAAACTAAACAAAGTCCCTACACCCAAGTCACCTGCTTTCTGGAGGGGTTAGGCTTTCTGGAGGGGCCCAGGTTGTGTGGGCCTCTAACATATGCAATCTGGGGGGGACTTTCTTAAAATAAGAATATCAAAAATTGTTAATATAAAATTAGGTACAAAAGTGAATATTAACTTAGAATGAAAACAATTTGCAACAAATAACAACTTGTAAAGCCTGACATATAACACAAATATCAAAAAAATACATAACAGTTTTGAAAAGATAACATAACATTTTAATTAATTAGCTGCTTAAAACATACACATAGTATTTTCTCCTATATTTTGACTGCATACTTTTGATCACTTCTCACACGAAGATTCTTAAATGTCTTTTTCTTTAGACAGAATAGGAAGATAATCTAGTCTTTCCTCAAGTGTGGTTGATACAAATTGTTTTTGTTATTGATATTTTAATGAAAGTTTATTTCAGCTTCAGAACTTGTTATTGAGAATGTTATTTTTGTCAATTTGGGAAAGCTGTTATTGAATTTCTTTCATATATGAGCTGCTAGAGATAATTCTGCTACAGACGTGTGCCCTATGAATAGCAAAATTCTGCAAATGTCTACATTGTGTGATTCCCATCAAAAGAAAGAAGAAAATATATGGTACTGGTCATATTCTTGACAGGAGATAATTCTCATTTTGAAAATTGATGAGAAGCAAATCTCCCTTTGTCAATTTTTTTGATTTTTAAGAATTAGTAGAATTTTCCACTCACCTCTCTCTTCACACATTTCAACCCACATACTAGGTGCCACAAGACATGTTCATTTCAGGACATGACATCTGACCTTAACATCTGTGTGCCTGTGCCAGATGAGCCAGAACAATGGGCTGGAAAAGCAGTACCGGTAAAAAGCCTCTCCTTCACCAGGACACCTAGAAATAACTTCACTATTCAAGGAAGGGACTCAACACCCCTCTAAGCTCAACAAAACCAGTTTAAATCTCAAACATGCCTATGGCCACTCCAACACAACCCACCAAGTGGGGAAATGAAGGAAAATTAGTAGTGGAAAGAGACTGCAGTCTTAACCAATTATGGTTAAAGTTCTTACGTTTGGAAATTTCACACACACACACACACACACACACACCCGTGTAGACACAATGTAGGACCCCTCCCAGGGCCTTGGGAAAGAGCAGCTTTAAAGTAAAGCTAGATTTAACATGGGTCAGACAAGTTCTCAAGAGGAAGGGAGAGTGGAATTTTCCCAAGGGACATTTGACAATGACTGGGGACTTCATTTTTGGTTGTCATAACTGGAGTAGGGGGTGGGAGGATTGCTGATGACATCCAGTGGGGTACAGGCCAGGGATGCCACTAAACATCTTATAATGCACAGGAGAAACCCCCTCACCAACAAAGAATCATCTGTCCCACAATGTTAATAGTGCTGAGATTGAGAAACCCTCAGTTAGACAAATCAAACACAAGTAAGGAAATGAAAGAACAAAATCATTCAAATAGACATAAATGCTATAGAGGCATCAGGTCACAGAGTGCGTCTGGGAAAGGAGTGTGTCTGGGCTCCTCTAAATAAGTGGTAAAAAAGGTGTTACCAATGAGACAGAGGTGGCTTTTGAGCTGAGCTCTAAACAGAGGAGCCAGGGTGAAAAGATGTGGAGAGAAAGCATTCCAAGCAGAGTGAAGCACAAAGGTCCGAGGTGGTGAGGGGCTTGGTGCACTAAGAAACAGAGAAGACCAACGTAACTAGGTCCTAGTGAGCAAATGATGGAACCCAAAAATGCAGAGCCTTGTAGACGAGGGTAGAATTCAAAGGGAAAGTGAAGTGATCTGCCTTAAGCTATACAAGGCTGTGCTGCTGCCATGTGGAAAATGAAGGGTAGAAGAGAACAAAGGATTCAGGGAGACAGATTGGCAGGCAATTGCAATAGTCCAGGCAAGTGACGATGGTAGCTTGGACCAGGTGATACAATGGAGAGGAGAGTAGTGGACAGAAGAGGGATTTACTCTGCAAGTAGAGCTTAAAGTTCTTGCTGAGAGATTGAGTGTAAGGATGAATAAGGAGAGGACTAAAGAATGACCATAGATTTTGTGATTGAGTAACTGGTTAGATGTTCTTGTGATTTTTCTGATCTGGGGAATAAAGATTTTGGAGGTTGGAAAAATCTAAAATTTCTGTCTGGTCATTGTACATTCAAAATGCATATTAGGCATTTAAATGGAAATAATCAAGAGGCAGACAATTGGATGGAGGAGTCTGAATTCAATGAAGAGATCAGAACTGGAGATATAAATGTACGAGTCATCAGCATATAGATGGTATGTAAAGCAATAAAAATTCTGTCAGCTACATAGGCTTAAAACTTTCATTCCAATGAACATTAACTACGATTCATTACATCTTATGTTTCATCTAAAAGGATTTGAACTGTGCTTAGTCAAAAACTGCCAAATGACTCTGAAATTCCAAGGACTCACAATTCAGGGACAAAATATCTACCAAATGAAATGATACTCATATTGCCAAAGACCTCACTCCACTCTCAGGAATCAAGAAGCTGAAAACCCTGAAGACCCCTAAGCCTACACCTCTATTCCAGAGCAGTTCCTTGAGTTCCAGACCCTCAAGTCAGACTGCTGACACAACACCACTCAACATAATTGCCATCTTAGAAGTCTTTCAAAATCCTCCGAGCCTGGGTCCATTCCTATGTGTTCCCAAAATTGTCAATGGCATTATTTAGAGTAACTCTACTTGCTACTAGAAGAAAAATTTAAAATGTCAGTGTTGTTGTCCTGTTAAGTGGGAGGTGGGAGATCTCTACTCCAAATAGTCCTTTAGGATTCAGACTATGAAAGATCCTGCCATTGTAAATACATGGTTTCCCAAGTTACTCGAGAACTATGAAGCCTACAGGAGACAAGGGAGGAGAGACAGTAGAGAAACCACATTGGCCAAGAAGCAGCATGCATCCCATCCAATCGCATTCCATTGATGAGAACAAGCCATATGGTCTTAACAATTATATATGCAAGGGGCACTGGGCAATGAAGTCTCAGGCCAAGAACCCACTTCCCAGCAGCAACTCTGCACCATGGGAGAGGACATAGATCTCTGATAAAGACCTATGGACATCTCCCACCTGTTTACTGCTCAGTCCCTACCCCCAGAGTGTAAGCTTTCTGAGAACAAGGACCATATCTTGTTCAGCATTGTGTGTCTAGCAGTTAATATAATCACAAAGAATGCCCTGATACACTGATACATGTGGATCCCAGTGATTACCTAAGCCCTAAATTATTATCCTATAGGGGCAGTGCATGAGTCTTTTTCATGGTTATGTCTTTTTTCGTGGTCATGACTAAGACTAGGGAAGAAGACGACTGCCTGCTTGTATCCTGAAATACCTCTCATGGCTGATCCCAGATTACCCCACCAGGAGCACTGACTTCAGCAAAAAAATTTAAGGTTAATTAAATGACATTATCATTCATAATATTAAACTAGGAGTAAAGGAATGACCAATAAGGAACTCAGGAAAACGGACTGGTTTGCAAACTGTAAACAAGAGCCCACTCCCATGAATGGTGCCTGTGTGAAGCATGACATTGCTTTTCCAAAGGGAAATTGTTGCATTACCTCTGCCATTCTAGCCCTCCATGTAGCGTCTCTGTGCATAAAAGCCTTGGCTGCAGGAAATGCCTGATGGCCCATAGTGATTTTAACACTGAAAAGATTAACGATGTGTAACACAAGACAGGATAGGCAGCATCTAACCAAACACATCTGCTTTTCTATGGTAAGTAGCCAAGCTGTGTTTCCAAGGGTCCATATGGTCCTTGTAGAACCATTTCAGAGAACAACACATTGTTTTTAAGAGACTACTTGAACAGAGACTACTCAGTTCCGTTCCAACGCACAACCTTACCTTAGTGATTTGCTAATGTGACTTGCCAGACATAACACAATCATATAGCAGGTTTTATTAAGTTTGAGAATCTGTGGGCAGAAGCTTTACAACAAACAAGAGACAGGAGAAGAAAGAGACTGGAAAGTCTTATTACCCTCAAACAAATAATGAGCTGTAAGTTTAGGCAGACATCGGAAGGTGACTTGAAACAGATTATTGAGTGAGATTTGTTAAAGATATTGGAAGTCTTGGGCATGGCGAAGAACAAGAAGCTAGTCCTGGTAGAGGCTGGAAAAATCAACAGGGTATAGAGCCTTTACTTGGAAAATTGAGACACAGCTAAGGCAGGCATGAGTAGCTGGATACCCAATAGATATGATGCTGCCGGCATCATGACACCATTTATTTATCAAATAGAGATAACACATTACAGTGAAAGTAGGTCCTTCCATCCATAAGGGATTATGGTACTCCCCTGCTCAAAGCCCTCCAATAGCTCACCAGTCTACTCAGGTAAAACTAGTCTTATCAAAGGCATCTAAAGTCCTGCCAGGTATGAACTCATCTCCTTCAACTTGGGCCACACTGCCCTCTGCTAGTCTTTAAACTTGACAATCAGGCTCCCACCTTAGGTTTTGTATGACCTGTTCTCTCTGCTTAGAAGGTTCTTCTCCCAGAGGCCTCTCTGCTTAGAAGGTTCTTCTCCTTCATGGCCTGCTTACTTCCTACCCCTTTAATCCAGGTTTCCACTTGAAGGTCACCTTCTCAGTGGGGTCCTCCATGCCCATCCTTCCTAAAATAGCAGCTTCCTTCTACACACACCTCAGCACTGACCTTAATTTACTTTTGTCCATAACACTTGTTAGCATCTGACATACTGTAAGTTTTCCTGTATATTTGTTCATCTTCCTCCCTCCCTAGAATGTAAGTCCTGGAGGGGAGGGACTTTGTTTTGTTCACCTGTAGAGCCCCAGTGTAAGGACAGTGTCTGAATCGGGGTAAAGAACGTCTGCCAAATGCATATGGAGAGACCATAGCCACTGGGCCTCAACTGGTTGTGAAGGTGACTTCTGCATAGGAACAAATAGTGGAGAACTAGTCAGAACAGAAGTATTTATTAACGTTTGTACTGTCGTGGTTAGGCATTGTTCCAGATATTATTCCAGGTGGGGCTTCCACAAATTCAATGAAGCAGGCATTATTGTACCTATAGTAAAGATGGAAATATGAAGTGATGGAACAGATAGGAAGTTACAGAGCAGCACTGAATCTCAGGCCGGCATGACTCCATGGTAAAAAGCAATCTCAGATAAGGAGGCAAAAGCTGGGCCATTAAAAATGCTTTTTATCCTTGTTCCTTTCCCAAGCCCCTAAAATAAAAAAGAAAAATGACAAAAAGAAGGTTTAAAACCTACCCAGATAAATAGAAATTAAAAGGAAAAAGGCAGAAAGAGAAAGAGATCAACACATTTTGGGACACAAAGTGATACCGAGTCTGGTAGATGTGTAAAAGCTGATTTCTAAGAGACAGCAGAGGACGAAGCCAATGATAAGATAACCGGTTTGAGCCTCAGGACCCAGGACAGGCTCAGGTGTTGGAGGCGTCAGGTACCATGGAGGGTGAGGGTAAAACGAGGGGCTCAAAACACATGAATGAGTGGAAAGTCTGTGTAAGGAGAACTCACTTCCGGCCCTCCTCCCGCCAACACATCTTCCCACCATTGCTACGTTCCCTCGGCCTAACAGGAGATGTAAAGCTATTCTGTGGAGATACTGTACCAGAACAGGCTTCAGAAGAGCCTTACTGAAAACAGAAGCACAAGTTAAGGGAGTAGTAAGAAGGGAGGTCTCCGGGCCCTTCCCCTTCTTGGCTCCCAGAGAAGGCAGCTGGCTGAAGACTGTCCACTGAACAGTCTCAAAAAATGTACTTCCAAAATCTGTATCTTCTACGATAGGAAGACGATAGATCATTCCTAAAGTGGATAAACAGGGGGAGAGCAAGCATAGATATTTTCTTTAGAAACAGAAATAAATATCAGGGTGAATAAAGCAGGACTGATTTAGAAATAATTTGCTCTTTGGAATGGAACTCAGGGGTGAGAAAGGGTAGGACAGGGGACAGCTGTTTTTCATTAAATCTCCTCTAATACAACTTGACTTATTAATCTTTATACTCATATTACATCAACAGACTTTTTTAATTAAAAAAGACAAAGAATGACAGATAAATCTGCTATGTTTGTTATCACCCAAAATGTGCTTTTCAACAGTTCTATCAAATTTCTGGTGAAAGTAAGTTTTGAGTATTAGACTAAAACCGTCCAGAAACAGTTGTCATATGCAGACCTGACTTCTCTGCCTGACTTCCTGAGCATTTGTGCTACAGTAATTAGTCCATGCTGAGAACTAAAGGAGGGGCTTTTCTGCCACTGGAAATGTTGCAATATTTCCTCACTTGTTGGGTGGCCTGAAGCTGTCTATTTATAAGTAAGATTGAGATACTAAAAGTCCAGTTTGAAGCTTTATGGACCGAGTGAGTCACGTTGATTGGTGGCTTTTCTGTTTCTTTGCCTGTTATTCCAGATTCTGATACAGACGGGTCTGTGTGTCATCTTTATTTTGACCCACGGTGACAGGAGTCTGCCCAGCGCAGCATGACAATAGCAGAAACATCAGCTGAAGCCCCTAAATCATCTTGTGCTGAATTCCCATCCATAACCACTGAGGGCTCACAGAGATCTCCTTTACCCAATAAAATGGACCACAGTTTTGTAACCCCTGACAATTCTGATGTGAGGACTGCTCATATTTTTGCACCCAACACAGAAGCAATCTCAAAACAGAGCTACATACGTAACGCTTTCTCACACAAAGAGTAGTAGGAAAACAACAGGAACTATGCTTCAAAGGAACAGTTTTATTTCATTTGAGGCACTGAGGTTCCGAAGCATGTGAAAGGCTGGGGGGAGAGGAATACAGGTGGATACTTGAGTCTCTTTGGCATTTAATCATAGCTTTTGCTAAAGGTCTACTCTCGTGTCCCCTGTTTACTGTCACTGCTTGCTGCCACCCCACAGCCAGCAGAAGAGAAGGTGACAGTTTCTGAAGCCCTGCCAGAACAGAACTTCTCTTTCCCTTGCTATTAAGAGTTCGCCGAGAAA
This sequence comes from Balaenoptera physalus, assembly GCF_965194825.1. Taxonomy (NCBI): domain Eukaryota; kingdom Metazoa; phylum Chordata; class Mammalia; order Artiodactyla; family Balaenopteridae; genus Balaenoptera; species Balaenoptera physalus. The sequence continues at coordinate 166,180,488 of NC_138890.1, read as the reverse complement.
ATTTACAGCATCCGTGGATTTTAAAAATAGGCGTTGTTTTGTCAAGTGCTCTCATAGTAGGTGAGCTGTGTTCCACACCCCCATCTCTTTTGAGGAGAGATGGAAATCCCATGGCCCCCATTGCTGGCTGCCAGAACAAAAGGAAAACGGAGCACATTACCTGCCTGCCACTGTTGGAGACCAAAAGGCAAGGTGGCTGTGAAGATGGGGGAAGAAACCCTTTGGTCAGAATGAAATTGGAGCATTTCAACTTGCTTTTTACTCTAAACTTCTTCCTCCTCCTAGAAGGTTGCAATCAAATCAAAGCTATTATTTTATGAAATAATTTTAAATTAAGTAGGAAGGTTTGAAAGAAGGTAGCGTTGTTCAAACTTCTACCAAGAATGAAACTCTTCATCGTCATTATCACTCTCACTCTGCACAAAGATGGCGCCATCATCTCTAACTTAGAGATAAGGAAACAGGATCAGGCGGATGACGAAACTGCCCTCAGTGGTGCCGTCTAAGGGTAACAGGGGCATGGAACCATCTGACCTGTGACATATCCAGAATGCAACTTTACAGAACGGTCCCTGCCTTAAGGATTGTTGACTTAAGCTTTTTCAACTTTACGATGGTGTGAAAGTCATACGCATTCAATAGAAATTTCAAATTTTGAATTTTGACCTTTTCTCAGACTAGCGACGTGTAGTAGAACACCCTCGTGATGCTGGGAAGCTGCAGCTTCAGCCTCCAGTCAGCGCTGTGATCACAGGGCAAACAACCAATATACCTACAACCATTCTGTATTCACCGTATTTAATTACATGAGATACTCAACACTTTATTATAAAACAGGCTTTGTGTTAGGTAATGTTGCCCAACTGTAGACTAATGTAAGTGTTCTGAGCATGTTTATGGTAGGCTAGGCTAAGTTATGGTGCTGGGTAGGTCAGGTGTATGTATTAAATGCATTTCGACTTATGATATTTTCAACTTCCAGTGGGTTTACCAGGACATGACCCAATTGTAAGTTAAGGCAGATCTGTATTTTTGTCTCCCTGTGTCCCTTTAAAATGGAAGAAAAGTTGGACAGACTCAAGACTTTATTGGTCACGCTGAGGAAATTAAAGGCACAGCCAGTTCACTGTCACAATTTGGTAATCACATCTGATCGTTTCCCCAAGCAGAAAGCCCAGAAGGGAACCTCAGTCTCCTTGCCTGGTTGTTCTTTCACCTTCTCCCTGACCTGTCCAGCCCCACCATGCTGCCTCTAGCTTTCCTCTTCATCAGACAGAGGAAGGGAAGAGGGGGAAGGGCACAGAGACTCCCTACCTTCTGGTCCTGTCTATGCTGACTGCCTGCTAAGGGGCTGGCACATGAGAAAGCTGACTCCATCTCTTATGGGCACCTTCATGGACTCTATGACAACAGGTCCCAAGACCCAGGAGATGCACAGATTTCCCCCGCATGTCTCTTGGCCCTCCGGCTTGGTTTCTGCTTGTTCACTCCATAGACGTGCTCTTTCCACTGGAGTCCCATCACACTCCAAGGAGGTCATCTCAGGAAAAATATCAGATGACTCCAGGTCAGCTCTTTTACATTTGGCCCACAGGAAAAACCCATGCAGGACCCAAGACAGCCCCTATTCCATCAATGAAGTCCTCAGAACACACCACCAGCCATCTCTCTGGGGCAAGAGGTTTGTTCAAGCAAGAGATAATTTCAGGCCATTGTGCCCATCCTCAGAAGGAGAAATTCAGCCTATTCAAATGGCTTTCTTGTTAAAGCTCCCAAATGATCTCATTAATAGCTTGTGGATAGGAGATAAGACTCACAGAATTCCAAGAACTCTTTCAAAAGGCATCCTTCTCTCAAATCTCCTCTCTGTATTTTTTTGAACATTTAAAAAATTTTTTATTTCATATTGGATATAGTTGATTAACAATGTTGTGTTACTTTCAGGTGTACAGCAAAGTGATTCACTTATACATATACATGTATCTATTCTTTTTCAAGTTCTTTTCCCATTTAGGTTATTACAGAATAATGAGAAGAGTTCCCTGTGCTATACAGTAGGTCCTGTGGTTATCTATTTTAAATATAGCAGTGTGTATATGTCAATCCCAATCTCCCAATCTACCCTTCCCCCCCAACCCTTCCCCCCTGGTAACCATAAATTCGTTCTCTAAGTCTGTGAGTCTATTTCTGTTTTGTAAATAAGTTCATTTGTATCATTTTTTTAAGATCCCACATGTAAGCGATATCATATGATACTTGTCTTTCTCTGTCTGACTTACTTCACTTAGTATAATAATCTCCAGGTCTATCCATGTTGCTGCAAATGGCATTATTTCATGTTTTTATGGCTGAGTAATATTCCATTTATATATGTACCATAGCTTCTTTATCCATTCCTCTGTCGATGGACACTTAGGTTGCTTCTGTGTCTTGGCTATTGTAAATAGTGCTACGATGAGCATTGGGGTGCATGTATCCTTTCAAACCATGGTTTTCTCCAGATATGTGCCCAGGAGTGGGATTGCTGGATCATATGGTAGCTCTATTTTTAGTTTTTTAAGGAACCTCCATACTGTTCTCCATAGTGGCTGTACCAATTTATATTCCCACCAACAGTGCAAGAGGGTTCCCTTTTCTCCACACCCTCTCCAGCATTTATTGTTTGTAGACTTTTTAATGATGGCCATTCTGACTGGTGTGAGGTGATATCTCATTGTAAAATGGATTAAAGACCTAAATGTAAGCCCGGATATTATAAAATTCTTAGAGGAAAACATAGGCAGAACAATTTTTGTCTAGTGTCTCTTGAGATCCCTCACTTAGGAGTTACAATGAACCTTCTGTGACATGGGTAAAAGACTGAAACCAGGATGGAAACCCAGGCCTGGGGATTTCAAACTTGTCCCCTTTTCTACAGGACCATACTGATCCCACAAACACTGCTGCCATTGACCGGACCACAAGGAATCCCCATAACTGTCACAAAATTTGACAGCACAGCCTCTATAGAGAAAACAAATATTCAAGGTATTTTAGATACAGAGGCCAAAGTAAGGTTGACATTTTCCATAATATGAGTTTTTGATAGACATAGGAGGTTGATAATCTGCAGGGAAACCTCTCATGACCATAAGACACCAAGACAATCAAGATTCTTGGTAGTGAATACACCAAATACAGCCTCATCTAACAAAATGCTCATTGGCTCACCCACAGGAGTTCAGCAACTCTAGTTGTGTTATTTCGTGAATTAACAGAATTGGAATATCCCTTAGAAGCCACCTATGCAGCACCTTCATCTTACAGTAGGGAAAACTAAGGCTCAGAAAAGTGAATGACAAGTCCAACTAGCATACAGTAGATCCAGAACTAAGATTCAGGACTCAGGATGCTTTTTCATGTCTTCGTTTCTTTCACTTGACATTTGGTGTGGGTTCCCAGAAATTAAAAAAAAAAAAAAATCAAATGATAGTAGATATGTTTTGAGAAATTTCATTTGCAGTAATGAGGCTCAATGAAATTCTAAAATGTCATCTATGTTTCCATTGAGTTTTGCATTATTAATATATGCTGCTTTCTTAAGACCAGAGTATAGAAAAAGACCAGAGGTGATGCTTATTAGATTCCATTCATATGTCATCTTTCCATTTTTTATGCCAAAGCATCCCAAACTATGTGTTCTGCTGCAAAGATAATTTCCCTAGGTGTACTGAAAAATGAATCTGAATGGTCCAAAGTATCATTTATGCTCAGCATGACACACCAATATTGCACAGTGCTTAGTTTAAAAATAATACTTTATTGAAGATTTTATATTTTAGACTTCATTTACATATTTGTTTCCAGTCTTTGAAATATTTGCCTTTTTAATATTGACATTTTCCAATGAGCCAAATTCTTCTGAGAGCTAGACTAAAACATACAGTTGGGTCAAAATATGTGTGTTTCACACAATGGGAAGCAAGGAAGACAGTGGTCCCTCCACCAGGTTCTGAGGTACCTAAGATGCTCAGAGAAAACAGTCTTCTCTTCACAGGATATCCTTGGAAGAGACCCAGCTTTCAGTCAAGAGGAAAAGGGTGAAGGAAACATTTCAGAAAGAGGCTGTGCAAGAGATCATAGTGAAAGAGTTTGAGAAAGTGGGGAGGGCATGAGATAGGGCCAGATTAAGGGGTGTGCAGAGTAGGTAGGGAAAAGTATTCTTATTCTGACAGATGGTATGGAAGGTGTAAACTTATAATGGTGACTGAATGCTTAGGTCTATGAGGCATGATGGGTAAAATATAAGAACATTTTCCTCCTTAATAATTTGTACACATTCTATATAGTTCTGGGACAATTAACGGAGGCAGGATCATCTCCCCCCACTTTCCCTTATACCTATCCACTTAGGGGACACTTAGTTCCCTTCTCCTGGAACCCTGGCCTGTGTTAACCTAGAATAATTGGAGGTAGTCTTTGACGAGGGAAAGAAATGAGACAGACATTCCTTAGAATTACAATCACCCCCTAGCTTTATGCTTAGAGGTGGTGAATATTTGCAAAGGAAGAGTTAGTTTTGTACACAATCTACATAAGGCTGGATGAAGTAGGGCCAATTTTTCATCCCCTCACCCTACTCATAGGAACTGAGGAAACCACATTTCTAACCCACTCTACAGAGGCTAAATCCAGATAGAAATGGATAGGCAGAGCCAGAGGATGAGAAAAAATAAGACCAGGAAGACAAAAAAGTGTTTTTTAAAAGTACAAAGAGGACCATTGGGACCAAAAGGACAGGAGAAATGGGAGAAAGGGAGAAAGATGAAGTAATAGAGGAAAGATACCCCGACATTTGTCTGAAGTCAAATTGTCATGAGCCAAAGGGCACTCAAGGAGCAATGTTTTGGACCATCAACTGGACTTGGTGTGATGCTTTATTAACTAATAGTAAGATTTAACTTCTACTAGCAGATTGCTTATCCCTCAATAAATATTTACAGGTGTTTATTCATTAACTGTTATTATTATTCATTATTTGTTAATTGCCTGTTAATGTTAATTGCCTGAAATACAAAGATGAATAGGACAAGGTCCAGAGCCAACTTTAAAACGTTCTCAACTTGGTTGGGGGAAGGCAGGTAAAACATAAACAAAGATAATGCCTTGAGAGTAAGCGCTAACAGAGAACGGAGAAAAGCACTATCCGTTGAGCCTGGGTAGCATCAGATCCCACTAACCTCAAAAGCTGGTGTTTTGATCAGTTTGGGGGTCAGTTTTCCAAAAGGAAAAATGAGGGCAAGTGTTTTCTAGGCAGAGGAACCTGCAGCAGTTAGGAAGACCTGGGAAGAAATCATAGCACATCCAAAAGGCAGAAGTCTTGTGGGCATAGGCAGGGGCAGTGGGTGGAGATGGCAAATGTCAGAATAGATACAAAAGTTGTGTAGGGGCCAGACCATGAAGCACCTAAAGTTTTGATTTTATCCTCAGGTTTCTTGGAATTCCTGAAGGATGTACATCTGAGGAATCAGCAGGCAGTGTGATGAATTCACCTTAGAAATAAATAACCTGTCAGAAAAATGGGATGAATTGGAAAAGACAGATAGAAGGAAACAGGGCAACTCAGGAGTCCAATGCAAAAGTTAATTAAAAGAGGGAGACAAAAATCCAGCTGTGATAGAAAAAATCTGAAAGCAAAAAATACATACATGGTTTCAAGTCAGGGTTTATGGTCATTTCATAAACAGTTAAGTATCAGGTTCTTCAGTGGGACCACACCCTTTATTTTCCCATTGTTTCCATGAAGACATTTGATCCAACTTACATCATTTTTACTTGTAGAGTAAATATCCAGAATTAACTGCTTGGAGCATGAGAACAACCTAAACTAATTTTCTGTCTCATGACTGAGAAGCCTCACTTAAATCTTGGGCTCCTCTAGCATTAAGAGTACAAGAACTGACCACCCACAAGTCCTTGCTAATGTGATTGCTTAAGGATTTACTTCAAGGAAAAAAAGTGAAGCTAGAAGGTTCACAATGACTATTAAATATTTTGATATATTTAGTTAACCATTGATTATTTTGATAAAAAATAAGTTTGCATTTCAAAAAAGTGCAACAAAATTCTAGACAATAATAAATAGAAAAATCATTAGAGTTAAAGCAAGCTAAAAATCTGTTGTTAATTTCAAAATCATTAGAAAAAAATTGCACTTTACTATGTATACTAAAATTTGGGGTCTGATGGCCAAAGCTGAAACTAATTGAGCAAAGAAATAACACAAAGAGTCAAATACATATCCAGCAGTTCACAATGGTTTTACAAATGATTGACTAAATAAGTAAAATGGGGAGAATAAACATATATCCTGTCCAGAAGAATTCCAAATAATTTATGTATAAACTCTGGAAGAGTATAACTCCCCACCTCTTAAGGGTAGGCTATGCTTCTCTTTCTTCATTCTGGTGAATTTTTTCCAGAAACACAGTATGAAAAGAGAGAGAAAACGAGTAACTTCACTGTAGAAAAACCTGGCAAACTCAGCCTCTGCTTTCACGTGCTGAAGGTCAACATTAGCCGTGAGAGGTCATGTTGATAGTATGTACCCTTGACGTGATGTGATGAAAATGGCACTTTATCCCTGTGGTCTTCCTCCCAGAAAACCATAACCTCTGACGAATAATGATGAAAACATCAGAAAAATCCCAATAGCGGGACATTCTACCAAAAATCTGACAAGTATTTCTCAAGACTGTCAAAGTCATCAGAAGCAAGGAAAGTATGAGAAACTATCATAGCCAAGAGGATCCTAGGGAGACATGACAACTAAATATAATGTTGTGTCCTGAATGGGATCTTAGAACAGAAAGGGATTAGGTAAAAACTAGGATATCTGAAAAAAAATATGGTCTTTATTTATTAACAGTGCATCAACATTGGTTTATTAATTATAAAAAATATATCACAATAATGTAATATATTAATAGTAGGAGAAATGTGTTGTAGGATACATGGGAAATCTGTGTTATCTTTGTAATTTTCTGTCAATCAAAAATTATTCAATAAATAAAGTTTATTTTAAATTTTTTTAATTTAAGTACTTTCAACTCCCCAGAGAAAAAAATAATAGGAATAAGAAAACTATCAATTATCTAGTCAATGGCAAGAAAAGAGAATGAAAAAAGCAAAAAAAAAATACGGTAAACAGAAAAGTTTAGAATAAATCCAAATATATCAATAATCAAAGTAAGTGCAAATCTTTTCAACTCATTAAATCATAGAGTGTCAGGGGACACTTTAGGGTATTTAAGATGAAAGAAGCAGATCTCCATGTACTACATAGATAGATCTCAAAAATATAATGTAGTATGAAAAACACATATGCAGCAACATGGTGACATTTATGTAGGTTAAAAGCACACACAATAATTATAATACTGTCAATAAAAAAATATGTATATAGTAGAAATATGAAAACATAGCTAGAAATGATACACACAGCTTTAAAGAGAGTGACTCCTTCTGGGGTAGAGAGGGGAATGGGATTGTGATAGGGTACAAAGGAGTCTTTAAGTATTTTGCAAGGTTTTATTTCTCTAAAATAAATCTGATAAAACCAAAAATAAGAACTATAGTGAAAATTAAATTGTTTTAAGGTTATTTCTGGATTAAATAAAATAAATCAGAGCAAAAGCCTGAACTATATTAATTAACCTGTATTAACCTCATCACCCTGGTGTTTATCTCATCATGTTATGTAAACTATGAAGCTATGAAGTTTTTAACTTACATGACACAAAAGTTCATTCAGCATTAACACGATTAAGTACAATTAAAGCCATATATTGACTTTTTAACATAATGTTCAATTAACTCATGACCTAGTGAAATAAGACAAAACATGACAATGAGCCTATTGAGGAAGTTAGTCTCTGTTACAGGGATGAAATTAAAATAGAGTTAAATGGTTAAGAAGTTCCCTTGAGATGTAACTGAATCAATCTTTCCATTAATTCCCAGGGAACAGGAAAAAACCTATAATTAGTACCTGTTTCTTTTCATTTGTTTTGTTTTGTTTTTAAATTCCATTTTTTTTTTAATGAAAGGGGAAAAGAAGAGAATAAAAATGAAGAGAAGAAAGGAGGGCAGAGAAAGGAGGGGGGAAGGAAAAAAGAGAAGTAAAGAGAAGAGATGAGGGGCAGGGAAGTGGGTGGAGGGAAAAGGTGGAAATGGAGCCACAGAGCCTGGAGAGGAAGAAAGAAGAGGGAGGAGAGGGGGAGAGGAAGAAGCGGGGGATGTAGGCAAGGGGAGGGGAGGGGAGGAAGGGGGGGAGGAAGGAGGAATCAGAACCTGAAAAGGAGACTTCCTTACCTGAGAAAGCATGATGCAAAAGCACCAGGTCCTTGCTTAAAAGAGATTCCCAGTGCTTAATAAAGCTTGGTTTTTCCTTTAATGAAAGATTTAAAGATGAGTTGCTGGTACCTGGAGTCAACAAAAATTGGAACGAGCTCCACTCTCTACTCGTAGCATTTAATTTGGTCAAAAAAGAGTTGGACAAAATTAAATAGGTCAAGAGAACAGTTCAAAACGATGGCTTTATAACAAATGTATAATCCCTAACGACTTGTTTTACATACGTTGGTACATTTTTAGGGCATCACAGGGAAGTTCTCTAATGTTTCATGTCATTTTCAGAACATTATTTCTTACTCCGATCATTTTTTATTCCTTCTCTGTGAGATTTGTATTAGAAACACCTTAATTATTAAAAATTATAATAAGACACATGAAAGGACAAATAGTATAAACAAATGTTTTAGAAAAAGAAATTTTCCTCCAGTTTGCACAGTTTAAAAAATTATACACACTTTGTGGAAAATAGTAGGCATAACTGACCAAAAAAATGTATTTTAAATTAAACTTTCCAACTGCTTTTATTTTGTAATGTAAAATGCTACTTTCTCTTATCATAAAAACAATGCATTCTCATTCACAGACTCTGCAGATAAACAAGAAAGTAAAGAACACCAGTAACCCCAGCCATTCAGAGACACCACCATCAACACTCAAAAGTATCTTAACATCCCAATAATTGTTTCCACACACGTAAAAAAGATTGACCAGATCACCTGGGGCCCTAGCCATTTATATTCAATGAATGCCAGCAACAATTTTACCCATGAAAGACTTATAAATTGTTTCCTGATTTCCTCTTCAATCTATAGTTTCACGTTATTCCTGGAAGCACCAACTGGGTTCTGATTTCCACCCCAGGAGCCTGGTTTCATAGCACTACAGCTGGCAGTGGATTTAACCAGCCCCCTGCTGGGCAGTGCCAGCTCATGAACCAGCTCTAGGTGACCGCTACAAATGCTTTAGCTCTAGGAAAAAGTAAACTTTCACTTAATTAGTTATTTTTGCCCCTTATGAATTTCAGTGTAGTTTCTAGTAGCAAAGACTCTTTGGGGAGAAGGGGGAAGGCTCAGGATCTGTTTTTGTGCTAGAGATGAACAGATGGCACTCTACCATGGATCCAAGAACCAAAAAAAGCAAGAAATGCAGATGTGAGGAATTGACAATAGAACCAGGAATAGAAGAAAAGTAAACCTAATAAGGGTGAACTGGAAATCACCCAATGAAAGCCAAACTATGCTTTGACTACTGTGTGCTGACAGAAGACCCTGTATAATCCCCCATAGACCATAAATTTAGACCATCTCCAGGGGGAGAGGTATGAACACTGTGGTTGTTTTAAATAGGACCAATGAAAGCAAAGCATCCTCTTGGCTCTGTTCTCCAACCAAAGAAAAATACATAGAATATCCGATATGCAGCTGAGGCCAAGACGTACATTCCTCTGAAAATAATGCTTCAAACTCAGCAAGGTAGCAGAGTCAGAAGTTCTCAGAATAATACTCCTCCATGCATGACTCTAATCGCTGAAAACTGTAGGTCACTCATTTTTCCAGGTTCCTATATTTATTAAAGCAAAAGTCAGCGACAAGATACCTAGATTCTCTTAAAAGGGAAAGCAGACTAGAAAATTTCATCAGAAAAGTCACAGAGGTGTTTCATCATGGAGTCATCCTACACCAAAGGATAGGCCAGACTTCTCCAAGTCTAATATCAGAATTTTTTTAAAAACTGTGAGGACACTTTAGCTTTCAGTGCTTTTTTCCAGGTCAAATATCTGTGATGATGGTGACAATAGTTAATAAATTGTATATTTGAAAGTTACTAAGAGAAGTCTTAGAAATTCTCATGACAAGAAAAAACTTTTTGTAATTATGTGTGGTGATGCATGTGAACTAGACTTATTGTGGTGATTCACAATATATACATGTATCAGATCATTATGTTGTACAGTGAAGACATACAATGTTATATGTCAATTGTAGCTCAATTTAAAAAACAATCTGCGATGACTTACAGCAACTTGTTCATGAGTGATGCATCATGAGTGATGCAACTTGTCTGTGCAAGCCTTCTGTTCCCCTTCCCTCTCTGTAAACTTGGAAGGGGAGAGTGTTGAGTCAGCACCTCTGACTCGGATGCTATGCGCTTCCTGGAGTTATATGTGCATCTCCTGCCCCCTGGATCCTTGTTGGGGCCCACTAGTCCTTTGCCCTTCATTGCCACCAGCAGCCTGGCCCACCAGCCTTGGTTACAGGGTGTGGCCTGCCGCTGCTTCCAAAATTCAAACAACAAAGCTTAGGTTAGGCCACTGGCAATATGAAGGTTGTACAAAACAAAGAAATAAAAAGAATGCCATCCTCACAGGATGGAATTTGACATTCTTAGCAGCCAAGGCAGAGCTGAATGATGCAACCCCAAAATACAAGGAAGCTAGCTCTTTGTGGAGTGAACTTTGACCAATGGTCACCAGGAGACAGGAGGGAACCACCCTCCCTCCATCCTTGGACTGCTCTATTCAAACAGACTTCTTTGTCCTCCCCTGTGCTGAGGAGATGCACCTGTGGGACCCAGCAGTGTCTTTTCCCAGCTCTTTGTGATGGAGCCACCGGTTTGGTAAAGTTTGGTAAAGCATCCCTTCACATCTTCGCTTACCTTTTCCTCACTCTTACTGCCTTAGACTTGCATCTCCCAAAGAATACATTAGTACCTTAAATCTTTGCCTCAGATTCTGTTTTCCGAGAAACCAAGGCTAAGACTGAATTTAAGAAGTTTCACCTAAACTTGATTTTTGAGTTATTTCATTCATCCAAGTTCTAGATTTAAAATGTAAGTAAGTTCAAATTACATGTGTTAGGTCCTTGAGGAAATATTGAGATATATACAGACTCATCAATTTTATATTAAGAAAACATTCTTAGAAATTTTTAAAATTAGCTATCCTCCTTTGAGCACTCCAAATAGTGATAATAAAATAGTTACTCTATAAAAAAGGTGATATGACTATAATTGAAGATCTATGAAACTCTGGGATGAATAACCAAAAATTTGTCAGAGATTATTACTTATCCTTTTCATCCGCCTTGTAAAAATAAATATAGTATAGGCGACAAGTAAAATTCCCATTACAATGAACTTCATGGTCTAGACAAATTGATTTCTTATGGCTCAGAACCTGCACATTTCTCAAGTGGCTGGAATTCATATCCTCAGGCAGCTGGAAATAAAAGAGTTATGTCCAAATTCTCTAAAATGAATTAGCAAAGATAAACATGTGCTCTACACACTGTTAAGAAAATGAAAGATAACATGAATTCTCTGAGAAAGTAACCCTTTGTATAATTCCTTTTGGAGAGTGATCAGGATGTTTGAGAGGGAAAAGGATGGTGAGAATCAGCTGTGCAGTGAGTTGAGCCCTGAGGAGTCAGAGATGAATAAGATACTGTCCCTGCTTTTGGTAAACTCACAGCCTGACAAAGGAAGAGACAAATAAAAATTCACTGCGGAAGGTATTACGAGAGTAGTATATTTCATGCTTCAGAAGCACAGGTGACAATTGCTAATTTGACTTGTAGGAGGTCAAAGATACTGATAGACTTTCTAGTTAACAAGCTACTGTTAACTGAGATAGGAATTGGTTTGAGGAGGGAAAATAATCTGTTTGGTTTGGGACTTGCTGAATTTAAGGTAGAACATCCAGGTGAAGATGATCTGTACACAAACAGAAAATCAAGCCAGAAGTTCAGGAGATACTTCCAGTCTAAAGAAGATATGAGAGGCAGGAGGGTACAGGTTATAGTTAAATGCAGGCATGGGGAGGTCCAGGGAACATGTACCAGGAAAAGAGGGAGATGGATTGAGAGGAGATAAGAAGCTCAATTTTGGAATCCCAGGGACCATAGGTATTTAGGATGAAAAGGAAATTAGAGGAAGAAAACAGGAAAAGCAGTCCAAAATTAGGAGGAAAAGCCAAAAAAAATTATCTCGTATGAAAGGAAGTTTCGAAGAGAAAAGTTACCATTGGATTTGGCAGTTAGCAGGTCGTGCTGAGAGGAATTTTTGGAGTGGGATTGACCAATGCCAGATTGAAATGGACTGAAGATAGAAAGGCATACAGGGCAGTAGAAAGGGTGATAAGATACTAGCATCCAACCCTGGCACAGCATCATTACATTGGGTCAGAAAAAGTAAATTGCATAAAACACAATTGCTGTGTGTGTGCATGACAGCTTGTCGAAGCCCTTTCTGGGGTCTGCATCATCTAAATGTATCTGGTACCATCTGCACCTTGGTGCCATTTTTTGGTTCCAACATAAATATCTTTAGGGGACCATTCTGGTTTCTGTGTCTCCCTGTGGTTTATGCACTTAGCTCCCTTTTCATAGGCTTGAAGCAGGGAGACTGGGTTGGAGAAAAAGACATGGTCACTCACCTTCTGCCTCAGTTTCCCACGAGAGTTGTCTGCTATTTCCTGCTTTGCCCCACATTCCCCTCCAGAAGTTAAAAACTATAGTTACCACCACACTCTCCCTTCCCACAGCCCCTAATCCCATTCATTTACATAGGAAGCTGAGAGGGTCACTGACAAGAAGAAATAGCAGCTCCGACAGAGAAGAGGGATATAGATTTTGTTGGGCAGAACAAAGGAGTCGGTCATAATTTAAATACAGATTTTTATCCTTTGGTTTCATCTCAGTTTCTTTTCAGTTTTATTATTCTCTAGTCTCTCATTTACCATATAACGGCATATAATCAGGTACCTTGATATAGAGAGTAACTATTGCTTGGATAGAAAAGAGCAACTTCATACATTATGAGATTATTCTTGTACCGAAACTGCCCGTCAGGTCTCTTTTGCTTTCAAATCCATTTTCCTCTCTTTCTCTAAGGAATTGCATTTCCAAGGCTCCCTTGTCACCTGGATTTTACATAGGTTCAACCAGTGAGAAGCACTGGAAGAGACCAGAGAGCAGAAGGAGAGAAGTCAGGAACTGGGGAGAAGCCAGGGAAGTTTTCCCTCCCTGGCTCTGCTTCATGCAGTGTACCCAGCAATGGCTGGTCTGCCCCGTAAGTCCAGATTCCGCCATGTGCCTGCCATGATCCTCACTCCCTGAAGGTGACCCTGCTTCCTGGGTTCTGGCAGCACTTCTGCCTTCCATTGTCTCTCCAGGCTTACAAGTGAGCACAGATTCCTCCTGTTACTAATCTTCTGAGTGCATCAACCACCCTTATTTGGTTTCTCGGACCTTCCATTACCCAGGAATAAATTCCCTGAAATTAAACTCCCTCTGTTGAAAGACCTAGAGTGGTCTTCTGATTGGAACATAACACATAAACTATCATAACCAGATCTAGGAAGCACAGTTCTAAGAGGATTATTAGCAAAGACAGGGACATATTTATCTATATCAGTCTTCATTATCCATACTTCCTTACCCAACCCTCAATCAAAAGTGATATAGAGTTAACAATGTTCTTTCTAACCAGAAAGTTAAAATGTGTTTGAAGCAAGAAAATATGGGTACAAAGTGAAACAATATCCTGAAGAATAGAGATGCTGTGAAATCAGGACTCTCAGACAGTGAGGGCTGATGGTCCTAGAGGCAAATTAGTTGAAGAAAAAGGGGGACATATTGGACTTGAAGAGCTACTAGAAAGGGAAGTGATGTCAAGATGGGATGCATAGAAAAATGTGCTGGGCAAAATCAGAAGAACTGGAGAGATCAATTTGCTTAGTAAAGTTAAAATATCTGAGATTTGTCGGGTGAAGGGAGACAGGGTTCCAGGGGAGGGGAGAGAGAAGGAAAGAACTGCACTAGAAAATAGGGGGAAGAGGGTGGGAGGGAGACGCAAGAGGGAGGAGATATGGGGATATATGTATATGTATAGCTGATTTACTTTGTTATAAAGCAGAAACTAACACTCCATTGTAAAGCAATTATACTCCAATAAAGATGTTAAAAAAAATAAAAGAAAGAAAATAGGGGGAAAATAAGAATGTTTTAAATCAAAGAGAAACAACAAGTATATTAAATAGTTTAAATCTCTGCTGACATAATAGGACAAATAAAGTCTTTGTATATATAACTCCTCTCAAGGGCTAAGGACCATAATGTCATGGTTTCCATATTAGGTTTACCTGGGAGAATTCATCTGAATCACTCATGGAACCTTAAAAATAAAATAAAATGACAAATTCCTGGACCCCCCAGTCTAGAATTACGGAAACGAACTCTCTAGGGGGTGAAGATTTTGAACCTGATTTTCAAAGAGCTCCCCACTCAAAGTGTGAGAGCCCCAGCTGAAGGAGATACCCTCTAAGGCCTTGTAAGCAGGACAAACACCAGCATAACTGAATAATCTCCTGGTATGCAGGAGTAGAGGGATACATCTTTAAGAAAAGTGGGGAAATTTGTCTGATATCAGAGATCCCAAGATTTAGAAGAAAACTTTCAAGATAAATGTTTTTGGATACTCTGGGCAGTGACAATTAGAAGATTGTTTCCAGCAGACCTGGGTAAGCCTTCTGTTGGAGGGTCTCCCTGGGAGAATCCTGTCTCATCATAGACCAGAAGGAGATCTTTATTTCTTTGCATGTTTTATGGTTTAGGATGTAAATGCACGCCATTTTCTTTTTCCTGCATTTTGGCTTGGTCCTAAAGTAATTTTAACCAACTTTAATTTTCAGTTGGAAGGTTCTGGGACATTTAAAAAAACAAAGCAAAACAAAACAAAAAAAGAGTCTTTTAAAAATATTATTTTATAGAGCTATTTGCTGCACTTATTTTTTTTTTTTTTTGCTCTTGCAGCCATTTCTTTTTATTTACAGTTTGTGTTTAATACAAATCAATTCCATAACATGAGAAGTTACTATGAATCAAAGCGTAAATACACAAACACAATATACAATCCAAAATAGATGTACAGCATTCAGGTATGAAACAAAAGAGAATGTTCATTCACACACACAGTAACTTGAGATCTGTTGGATATGGTTGTTCCAGTGTAGATTTCTAAAGATGGAAAAAAAATGACTTTGGTTATCAAGACTACTGTGGCCATATTAGATTTTGGAACATCTAAGCATCAGTGTGTGACCGTGCGAAGAAAAGACTTTAGGGAGTGTCTATTTTTAAACAGGTCTCTGTGCATCAAGGCAGTTGTGAAAAGATTTACGTTCCAAAACCAAGCCCACTTTAGGCTTAGGACCAGGTTCTAACTATCTAAAAATATTGAATGATAACAGAAAGTGTTCCAAATGTGGCTACTCTGATTCAGTTTAAAAAGAAGTATTTACAGAAAAGAGTATAAAAGTTTTTCTGAATTTAATGGAAGCAAGCTTCCAGTCTTCCCTTGCCAAATATATTTGGTTATAGTTTAGCTCCTTCACATATTTGCCTTTTTAATTTCAAGATTTGTCAATTTTACCTTCAAAACAGATCATTTTTTAAGCTGTAAAAAGTATTCGACATATGCAGAAATAAAAAGCATCTTGAAATTAGTTGAGATCAATGTAATTCTACTCTTTATCTGTTTAGCTAAATGAATCTAGTGCTCTTTTTGAATAAGAATAGTTGATAAGTATATAAGTGAAATGTACTCATTATGCTTGGATTTGGGGTAGATTCCAATCCATCGTTGCCCTGGTACATATCAATGACTATATAAAAATTCAAATGCAATGTCAAACCCAAACCCCAAGGGAAAGAGTTCAATTCCCAAGAGAACAGTGATAGCTTAACATAAAATTTTCTCTGGAGTACATCAGCATTAAATTAGTAGTGCTGAAACAACACACTGAGGATTTACAGTAACACCTGGAAGTTCCTTCTAATGTACATATAAATAGAATCACAGAAGCTTTCTGTTTTACCTCATTGTTTTACGGCCTTACAAATTTAATGAACCAAATGAAAACTGAATCTCTGTTCCACATCCCATTCTTTATCTCTAAGATAAAATCTATTCTCACTTTCAAGGTAGAGTTTTATGAATCCATACTTCTTAAGCCACATTTAAGGAAATCACCTCTTAACCAATTTTGGATGTTGTCTCTCTTCATCTTGTACAGGAAACTCCGGCAGATTTACTATTGGCATTCATCATCTAGTCAAACCCTTCACATGCTCTTCAAACCAATCAGATTTGGGATCCTCAACAGTTTCTGTCAATAAAATAAGGTGTGGAACTTGCAGATTCATTCAATGAAGACCTGTTTTTTTTTTTTCCCTTGTCACACTGGATGTCTGGATGCCATCTGAATTGGGTTTAGAGGATGGGGAAGTATAGATGTTTCCTGGCCTGAGTCTCTTAACAGTAGAGATGTAGAAGGGAGACCAAGATCACCAAGAGACTGGCTGTTGACTGCAGAGCACCGTCACTTGCCTTGGTGGTGGCATTCGCTGGACTGGGGGCAGCTGACGTGTGCTGGGAGGAGTTACTTGAAGGTGTTACGACAGTTGTTTGATTTGAATAAATCTGCGTAGGTAAGAGCAGTGCCAGAAGCAGCAGCCCCGGTCCCAGCCTGGCCACCATCGCCCTGCCCATGTCTGCTCCGTCGGTGCACAGTGCGTCTCACTGCTGCACTTATTTTACACACAGCATGATAATTTCTTCGCCAGGCTTTTTTTTTCTCTTTGTTTAGAGGTAACTAGATAAGCAGTTTTTAGGAGACAGTCACAGACACCCATTACTAATGCCTAGAACATCTGGGGACTCTTCAAGACCATTTGTAACACCACTGAAGACATTTTCAATAACTGGCAAAATTTTGAAATGGAAATTGCTCTTGATGTTATATTTTAAAAGCAATTTTGTTTGGAAACATTAGTGCAGTCTACAAAGAAACATCAAATCATGCTGCTAAGGGGACTAACAGCCGTTGAAGCTTTAGCAGTAAACTGGAGATTTCTCATTTTTTTCTTTCTGTTTGCCCTCCTTTCTTCCTGCCTTCCTTCCTTTGTTCTCATATATATGTGGGATACAATACTGGGCAAAAACAGTCATTATCTGCTGTAATCCAGTGAGACAATCAGATATTAAGCAAATAATTATACAAAAAAAGTAAAACTTTAAAATAGGTAGAAATATGAGAGCATCTGACAAGGGATTTGACATAATCAGGGGGTCAAAAGAGAGTTTTCAGTGCCTTTCAGACATCCAAGGAGAGTTGGATAGGTGGTTGGTTAGATGGTTAAAGTCAAAAGATTGGTTGTAGTTAATAGATGGATTATAGGCTAGAACTCTCCTGATTAACACTTGTTTTCTTTACATGATCATTTGAGATGGCCTGGATGAAATGTATTCTTCCAAGTAATAATTCCCAAGCACGTGGCACAGTGGTTGCATGAATGTGGTCTTCACTGAGCTGGATTTTAGTCTGATTGAAGGGGAAAGATAGGTGTGCTTGGAACAGTTATGTGGAAATCCCTATACAATTCAAAGCCAAAATGAGAACCAAGACAGTGGCTGATGCAGGAGCCCAAAGGAGGCAATCAGGGGCTCCAGGCATAGGGTTAGGAAAGGAGGAGGAGGAATGGAAGAGAAAAATCATTCTTGTGAGGGATCAACTATATCAAAGCAAATATCCACATGGAAAGAAGAAAGATCTTGGCATGTACAGGGATGCCATGAAATAGAATAGTTGTGAAGTTATTCAGGTTAGCACATGCAGGTTAGGATTTCAACATATGAATTTTGAGGGAAAACAAACATTTAGTCTATAACATTCTGTATACACCTGAATTGAAATGAAAAAAATATATGTGAGTCATTTATATGATCAACATCAACTAGTAGCTACCAAATGAAGAATAAAACATTAGAAATACATCTAAATGTATTAAATACCCTTGTCATCACAGAAATAATCCATTGTTAAGAAAAGTCTTTTGATATCATACATAGAAAATGAAAAGCTGCTTTCTTTTTTTGTAGCATATTTAAATACTAGCTCTTTTGTGATTATATGCCCCCGAAGGCAAATTATTCCAGAAATAAACAAGGTAGAAGTCTTTTCTTAAACAAATGATTCTTGAAAATGACAAACTTCACAGTTATTTAATTTTTCATTGTTCTTCCTTGCGCTAATCAGCCCCTTTCTCTTTGTTTCTCAATGAAGAATTCACTTTCCAAAAAGGAAAGGAAAAAAAGGTTCTCTAAAAAGGCACATAACCTCTCTGAGCAAGGCTTTCTTTACTCCTGTGTAAAACAAGGACAGCAGGGGCTGGCGTCATGACTGCTACAGCCAGGGGGCGCTCCAAGCAACTCACATCTATCAGCTCAATTCTTACCACTGTGAGGTAGCTGTCCTCTCCTTCTAGGTGAGGAAACAGGTTGGGCTACTTGCCAGTGATCACATGCCGAAGGAATGAGGACAAAGGGAGGGTTCGAACCCAGGGACTTTGGAACCAACATCTGTGCCATTGGCCACCATGCTGCACTGTCCTATACAAACATGCCAAACCTACCTTCTAGGATTCTTCTGCAGACCAAGCCAGACAAATCACATGAAGTACTTAATACATTTTAAGGAGTGATGCAAAAGTAAGTTAACATTTTTATTAAAGTGAGTGATCCCAGGATGAAAGGAAACATCCAAGGCTGTTGCAGATAACATTACCCCAAACCGTCACTCAAAAGTTGCCTGATTTGAGATGTCAAATAAATTGGAGGGAAAAAAAGAGAAAGAATTTGCATGTTTCATAGTACCAAAAACACCGTTACTGACATTATGTTTCACCACCAGTAAAATAAAGTCTTGATAATATGAGATATCTTAAACTCTGGTATCTGATTAAATCACACGTGAAAAGTATAACTTATTTTGTGAATGAGGCTGTATTGGCTCAGGCTATGAAAATTTTATTTAAACTCCCTTTATATTTTTGGTTGGATACAAGTCACATTTAGTGTATTATCTGTCTTTTCCTGAGGAATTCTGAAATCATTTTTTTCTAATTCATTTGAAAGGCTGCAGTGAACAAAAATATTTGTTTCATCTTGAATCTAGGATTATTCTATCAGTAAACATAGCAGCCTCAAATTTATACTTTTATTACTATCCCTTTTGACATCAACGCTTTAAAAGGTATTTCCCATTGCTTTTCATCATTTACTTGTAAATGTAGCAGAGGTGAGCCACACCCACATAAAATATCATAGGATAACATTCACAAAAATAGAAATGTATGATATATAGTTAAACAGTTGCAAGGACATTATGAAAATCGTGAAACAAAATAAATGTTAGAAATTGTTCTATATCAATGTAAAGCATGATCATTTTCATTATCATTGTTTTCAAAACTTGTAAATAGCTTGATATCCATGAAACAGTCATAAATTTCAGCACCTTTTTTTTTTTTCCCGTGTGTCATATTTTAGAGATGTATTTTATTTTCTTCTCTTGCTGTAACCTACTTAGAGTCATCAAAGTAACTTGAACTTGGTCAATCATTGGCTTAACAAGCAAGGAGTTTGTGTGGTAAGCAGTGGAACATCTAATGATGTGCAATCAAAAGTGCAACCAATGCAAAGTGGCAACATTGAAAAGACTCTTAAAGGTGCATAATCCTAAATCCTCTTCAGGGGTGTTCTTATTTAAGTGATTTCACTCCATCAGTGGGTGACCCTCAGGTAACTAGAAACATCTAAGACACTGCATAGCCTGAATTCCAACACAGTCATTATACGAAGGGATGAGGTATACAGTAATTGTTTCAAGAGCTAAATGATATTTTAATTTATTGTGTTTAAGGATGAAGTAATAATTATTGAAAAATTTATTAAGCACTAACTATGCTTCAAGTACCATACTAAGAGCTTTATACACATTACAGTAAAAAGAAAAAGATCATAATCAACTACACATTCAAGGGACTTATGTGGACTTAGGAATGAGATGGGTCATTAGGAACCTGGGTTGGGTTTGGAGGTATTTGATGATATTTTATACCAGGAAGCTAAGAATTCTTCTATTTGGATTTTTCACTGAGGTTGAGGATGATTAATAGGAAAAGTAGAAATGAAAGGCATTTTATTAATAGTAGACCACTGACTAATACCTCCCAAAGCAAAATTCCTGGTGAAGCTGGACAGGAGCCCACAGCTCAGGCTGGAAGCCTAATGAAGGCTTGATTTTCCAAAGTCCTTGTCTGGATTGCTGCAGAGCCTCCGGTGATGGGCATAGTAAAGCATAGGTGTGAGAAGGGAACAGAGAAGAAATATAGGCTCCAAGAGAACCAGAGTTCACTTACTAATATCACAGAATAGTCAAAGAAGCAGAGACTAACCACATCCACATAAAATAGCATAGAATACTGTTCATAAGAGTATAAATATATGGTACATAGTAAAAAAAAAAAAAAAAAGCACAATTTTCATAGTATCTTAACACATTGCTCTCAATGTATGGAAGATAAAGTAGTCAGAAAGCATTTCACAAAGGGTGCCATCCTAGTTGGGGAAGTGTGCTGGTTAATTTTATGTGTCAGCTTGGTTAGGCTATGGTGCCCAATTGTTTGGTCAAATATTAGGCTAGATGTTGCTCTGAAGGTATTTTATAGCTGTGATTTACATTTACAATCAGCTGACTTTAAGTAAAGCAGTGACCCTCAACCAATCAGTTGAAGGCTTTAAGTGCAAAAACTGAAGTTTCCAAAGATGAAGGAATTCTGACTCAAAACTGTAACATAGAAACCCTGCTTGAGTTCCCAAACTCCTAGCCTGCCCTGCAGATTTTGGACTAAAGACTGCAACATAACTCCTACCTGGATTTTCAGTCTGCTTCTCTTCCCTACAGATTTTGGACTTACCAACTGCAAAATCATGTAAGCCAATTCCTTCAAATAAACACCAATCAATCAATCTAGAAAGAGAAGACAGAAAGAGCTGAACTCAAATATGTGGGATGATTAATTCGATAAGGTAGAGACAGGGGCACTTGAGAAATACTATTTAAATGCTTAAAATACATAACAATATATTTTATAACCTATCAATGACATATTGGTTTCATCTGGCTAAAAACTACTTAAAATGATTGTATTTATGACTGTAAAGAAATTCACAATGTGTTCCCACCAACAGAACATTTTCCCATTTTCTAAGTCACAATGCATTAGTAATTTAAAACAAATATATATGAAAACTCAAAAGACAAAAATAATTTTTAAATGAATATAATACAACCAAAAATCTCCTAAACTACTCCTGGGTCAAGGGGAAATTTAAGTCTCTAATTATAGAGATCTTTGAGAATAAGATATACACCCAATGGATATACTTGGCTTCCTTACATAATGTGTCTCCCCAAAATTCACATGTTGGGGCCCTAATCCTTAGTGTGATAGTATTTAGAAGTGGGGTCTTTGGGAGGCAATTGTATTTGTACAAGGTCATGGAGGTGGAGCCCCCATGATGGGATTGGTGCCCATATAAGGAGATGAAGAGACAACAGCTCTCTCTCAGCCTTGTGTGCATACAGTGGGAAGGTGACTATCTACAAGCTAGGGAGAATCTGGCACCCTGATCTCACACCTCCAGCCTCCAAAACTGGGAGAAATAAATATTTGTTGTTTAAGCCACCAAGTCTATTGGTATTTTGCAGCTGGAGCTAAGACACTTACCCTGCTGAAATAAGCCAACCCAAAGAAAATGGTTAGGAAAATTTTATAGGACTGCAGGAAAATCACGAGGCATTTTAATTGCATGTTCCAAATGTCAAGGATCTGTAACTTTTAAATATAGTGGCAGGGCAGGAATAAAGACACAGACATAGAGAACAGACTTGAGGTCACGTGGGGGAATGGGAAGCTGGGATGAAGTGAGAGAGTAGCACTGACATATATACACTAGCAAATGTAAAATGGATGGCTAGTGAGAAGCAACCGCATAGCACAGGGAGATCAGCTCGGTGCTTTGTGCCCACGTAGAGGGGTGGGATAGGGAGTGTGGGAGGGAGACGCAAGAGGGAGGGGATATAGGGATGTATGTATACATATAGCTGATTCACTTTGTTGTACAGCAGAAACTAATACAACATTGTAAAGCAATTATACTCCAATAAAGATATAAAAAATGCAATTAAAATAAAATTATGAGGATTTATGTCATCCTCTGCCACAACCGGTCATATCAGGAAGAGAGCCCCTGGAAAACAGCACTTGCCTTGGATTGTTACTGCAGAGAAAAAACTGACCAAAGATAATTTTTTAAAAAAAGAAAAAAATATATAAAATTATGACTCTCATACACGTATACAAATGAACACTTGTTACAGATTGTATTTAACTCATTAATCAGGAAACATGAGGGGTCCCAACCAGTTCAAGAAGTTAATGTTAGAAAGTTACAGAATTCACTTGCATGTCTATGGACAAGAATTATTTTGCATTGCTACCAGTTACCCACAACTTATATAGTTGTAGCATAGCTCCCATAGACTCAGAATCATATCATGTCTTTCAGACAGAAAACTAGGTAGATGCCCTAGCAAATCATTGTAGATACAGGATTTAACAGCTCTGGTTTTATTGACTTCTATGTAATATGAATAGTCTATTACAGCTGATTTCCCTCATCCCTATCCATTTAAAAAGTCATGATATTTATCCATTCAAGTTGAATTGTTGATTTTGGATTGGCCAAAAATTTCATTTGGGTTTTTCCATAACCAATATATAGAAAACCCAAACGAACTTTTGGCCAGCCCAATAGTTACATTACAGACTGAAGAGAAAACCACAACCCACTCCAACCAGGCTCTTTATAATTTTTGAATACCACGTTAGCTTCCATCCATCCTAAAAATCTTCCCTAAACCATCAAACTGCACACCAAAACCAAGCAATACTCAGACATGACAAAGGAAAAAAGTGTAATAGAGAAAATTTATGTAAGGGCTGAACGTCCTTCTCCTGTTCATTCTGGATTCAATATTCTTTAGGAATTCTTCTGGTGTGTTTTTTCCCCTTCCATGTGCAAATTCTTAATGAATATGAGCATCAGCATTTGTTTCTCTCTAGTTGCCCTGTCCTGGACTTCTAGGCATCTTAATATTTGTAACAAATTCCTTTAAATTGGATGAGAGAGATGTATATACATGGAAAAGGGCTCAGAAGAGTCAAGATATCCTTGGTTATTTATAGCTATTTATAATTATATGGATAGTGGAATTACGGGTATTTTAATTTTTTGCTTTATTTTTGCTTTATTTATTCCCTGCTTTTTCTACAATGAAACTATAGTGATTAGAATTGAGAATCGGTATTTTTTATCTGAATTTTTTAAAGCCCATGGAACAATTTAGATGTCTCTTAGAAGTTTGTGTTTGTTTTTTCTGAATGTACCATGTAGAAAGCCTTAGGCCAGGAATTTAATTAATGTACTCCTCATGAAAGAATTGCAAAGTTTATAATTATAATAATTAATTGTACCTTGCTTATGTTCAGGGGATACAAGTCCGACTTATTCCACCTCAAGAAAATGATGGGCGTATTCTTTATGAAGTTTCAGTAACTTCCTATAGTTATTGAATTAAACATCACCATCACCACAACCACCATCATCATAGCTAATTATAAACGTTTCATATGCAAGATTCCATTTTAGGTACTGTATACATATCTCACCAGTCCTCATAACAACCCTGTGTGGTATACACCCCATCTCACAGATGAGAGCATTGACTTGTTCTTTTGGATCACACAGCTAGATAGTGCTGGAACCAGGATTTGAGCTCAGATGACAGACTCCAGAGCCCAAGTTTCCAACTCCCAATCTTTCTGTTTTGCAACTGTGTGAAGCATGTGAACAAAAAGGAGAGCTGGAATAATGACAGCTAATGTGAAGGACACACGCTTAAAACCAAACAGAAATGGGGAGCACTTCTCCTCCCCTGCATACGAGTGTACATTTATGAGCTCTACATCTTTCCCACCATGAGTACCTGAAAGTGTGCACATAAACCTTGCCCTAGAGGTTTTCTGTTAGGTCATATTTCTACATCAGGCCAAATGGCACATGGTTAAAGAATGCTATGAATCCTTGAGCATAAACTTCGTGTACAATATAGGTACAAGTGGAACAAAAGTCCAAATCTACTTTCGGTTGAGGGTGAAGGTGGAGCCCACGGTCAGGGAGCAGCCCGGGATTTTAGGGCATGTCCTGCCTTCACAACCCACGTACTATCCCTCTCCTTCTCTACCTTGTAGGCCCATTTTCAATCATTTCCACAACCTACTCAACCACGGCCACCTTGTCTTTCTGCCATGTCCACCTTACCATTTACCAACCCTGGGGAAAGCTGACCATCTGTTGTTTATTTCCTACTCCCACTTCTGAGCTGCAAAGAATTAAAAGAAAAGAAACAAAGTCAGGAGAGTTGACTGTAAGTTCTCATTATCTATCTCAACTTGGGCTTGCAGAAATATTCACTAGCAATTTTCTTTCAGTTCTGTATTATCTCCCTTTCCTTCAGTCTCTAACATGACAAAAATTTCCCCCTCACTCCATCCTTCCATCTCTACTCCCTCCCTCCCTCTCAACAAACTTTCCTGAATCCTATTCTTCTTAGAAGGTTGAGACTGTCCAATATGAGTTTCTTCCATATCCATCCTAGCCATTACAAAATCTCTCCGGGTTCAATCTCTAGGTATTTTCATTTCTGCTTTCAAGAAAAGCACATCACTCCCCTTGACTACAGCAGTTCCCTCTAACTCAGCTCTTTGCCTCTCATCTTTCTGCATTTCCTTGCTTCATTCTTTATTCTTTTGCTCTTGGAAATATTTATTATCTCCCTCTTTACTTAAGCTTTCAAATTTGGCCACGATTCCCTGCTATTTAAACCAAATAAGGATTACCAGCTTCTGGCTCTCCATTATCTGAGCCTTAGTATTTTCCCTCCACATCTTCCTCCTTCAACCAGTTCTTTATCACATTTATTTATTTAATCAATATGTATGTGCATCTCTAGTACCCAGCTCTAGTCTAGTAATAAAATAAGCAAAAATACCTACCCCTTAGAGCTTACGTTCTGAGGGCGGAGGGGGAAAACAGGCAATAAAATGAACTTAAAAGCAAAATATACCATGTGTTAGATCCTGCAAGGAAGAAAACTAAATAAGGGAAGGGAGATATAAAATGTCAGGGGACAGGATGTTGAAGTGATAGAAACAGTGACTAGGAAAGAAGCACCAGAAAGAGGATTTTTGAGTAACAGCCTAGAGGATGTGAAAGAAATTTCTGGACAAACATTCAGGGCAAGAGAACTTCAGGTAAGGTGAAGAGTAAGTGCAAAATTCTGGCAGCTGGAGTGTACCTGATATATACAGCAAAGAGGCCATGGGGCTGAAATAGAGTGTATGCAGGAGAGAGTGGTAGGATACAGGTCAGACAAGTATTGGGGGTGGGGGTGGAAGAGGGAACCAGATCCAGTTGGGCTGGATCCAGCAGTAGATCACCGTAAGGACCTACTTGGTTCTGACAGTCTGTTTCAGTTAGGATAGAGAATTGACCCAAGAAAAGAGTGCTTTGGCAAAATAAGGGATTCATTTTCTCATATTTAATATGCAGATCAGAGATAAACAGTCCAGGACTGTCAGTCAGTGTAATCCAAGCTCCATTTATATTTCTGTTCTGCTTTCATTAGTCTGTGACTTCCATCCTCAAGTTTACCTCATGGTCACAAGATGGTTGCTGGAACTCTAGTCAGTGCCTGCATTCCAGGCAGGGACAGCTGAATAAACCTCTTTAAAAGACATTCTCAAAAACTACCTCCTAAAGACATGTTCGTACATATCACTGGCCATCCTTATTTTATAAGAGGGGCTAGAAAATGTTGAATTTTAGCTAAATACATTGCCATCTTCCCAAATTAAGAGTTCATTAAGACAGAGAGGAGCATGAGTGTTGAGTAGGCAACTAGCTACCATAGATGGTTAAAATTTTTATAGCTTTTAACAAGAAAATGAAGAAGTTGGACAAGTCTAAAAGTGGAATTCTTAATTTGGTGGTCATTTTATCCACAAAATAAATGCATATGATGAAGAAGGCTATTTAAAATAAATAAGTAAACCAATTTTGGGAACTATTTCCATCAGTATTCTGTCAGTAGGAACATTTTTTCTAAACTTGGAAAGCTCTTTTATTTTGGTATGGGAACACAACTGAAATCATGACTCTCCAAGATAATTATGAGCAAAGAAGTACTCAGGAGAGACATGGGTACCCTCTATAATTAATATGGCAGAGAAAAATATTGCCATGATGACAAACCTGTCCACAAAGTGTGAACCCAGTTGATATCCTCTGAAACACTGGTGTCCAGAAATCCTTAGGCGAGATCGCTGTGCTTGAATATCACTTTGCCAACTTTGAATGTTACTCACATATATGTGTGGCAATATTATGTAGAGGTCAAGAGAGAAAAAATAGTTACAAGGTATAGCTAAGTATTCATAAATTAAAAATGTAGAGGTGATATGAAAAGAAGAGAAAAACCTCCAGTACCTCTGTTGGCACGCTGAGTAGAGACAGGAGGCAGATACATCTGCAATTTTAAGTTCTTCTAAAATAAGAAAACTCATCATTTCTAGACTCTTTATTTTTGAAATCATCCGTTGAGGTCATAAAATCTACTGAAGCCCTTTCTGTTCCCATTTCTAAGGGTGATTTATTTCATAAAACTATTCCGGATCCTGTAAGGTGGTTTTCACCGACAAGACGATACAACCTTGAAAGGGAGGGGAAGTTCCGTTTCTGTCTTCAGGAAGCAGTAACCCAGAGTCATTCTCTGTGGGTGCTACATGAACATTAATTAATAATGAATGGAGGATACTTTACCATCTGTTCAGCACTGACTCAAAATATACTGCTGTTACTTAATTGGATTATTTTTAGTCCTGTAGTTTTCAGCTGGGTGAACATTAATGGCTGGATCTGTGAAATGCCCGGCAAATCATAACTCCTCTTTTGAAATCCTTGTCTAGAGAGGTGGCTAGTTATGGAATGATAAGTACATCCGAATAGCAATAAAAGAAGGTCTTTTCTAACATTTGGTTTTCTTAAAGTGATAAAGCATTCCCTCTTCAGTAGAATAATTCAAGTCACGTATAACAAGTGACAGCCTGGAAGACTAGGAGCTAATGGAAGAAAGACAAGGAAAATAATTTTAAGGAAAAGAAAACAAATGGGATTTACATATATGGTAAGTAGCACAACATCGTCTCTCTTTTTTTGTCATTAACCCACCCCCAGCACTTCCTAGCACGTTTGTATCAGAGTTGCCATGCTGTGCTGCCCTCTGTATGTGCTAGAGTATGCAGAGGGACCAGCAAATAAAATTTCAATTCAGATATAAGACATATAATCATAACATGATAGTCATTTCTTCATGAAGGAGAAATTGAGCTGTTTTTAAAATTACTTAAGGCAAGAGGCTTCTGAGAGGTTACATTACTTTTTTTTTCCAAACTTTCAAATTAGAATTAAGAATAAGAAGTAAAGATATTTACTTAGGTGCCCAAGGGGAGCTGTGGTTCAATTTTAGTGTACTCTTTTTCAGTTCGTGGATTTCATGCTAGAGTAATTTATCAACAGCCCCAAGTGCTCTATTTGCCCCAGGGAAGGACTTTATTAAAGGTGTGATTTCCCCTAGTCCATTTTCAGCTGCTCCAATGCAGCATAACCATCTTAGACACTTAAGACACCCTATTTAAAAGACAATCAAAATCATGCTTCCACGAGGCATGCTCAGATTAGCAGAGTGTATTACAGAAGCCAATTGCTAGAGTTCCAATCCTAGTTCCACCCCATATCAGATATGTGACCTTAACCTCTGTAAGGCTCAGCTATCCCTCAAAAGACAAGTGAACATTTTAATAAAATCTACATCACAAGGTTGGTTTGAGTATCACATTAAATAATGCATACAAGGTGTTTTGTACAATACCTAGCATTTCCCGTGTTTTCTAAAACATGTGTAATACAGAAGTTGCCAACCACACCTCTTGTGCTATGGGAACCCTAACTGCTGTCACTCACCCAGGCCCTTCTGAAGGGTCATTTGCACATGAATCCCATGACTTGAAGCCCAGCCAAGGTGGATTTGACCAGGGCAGGGAGCCTGGTACAAGGACAGGTAATCTATAGGCTGATGAGAGAGCCGTGAGGTGGCCTAAGGCAAAATCTTTGCTCTAAAGGTATGACTGCAATTAACTAAACCAACCAAAAAACGCTCTTGGGCAGGAAGAATGAGACATATCAGAAGACTCCAGTGGTGGCTATGGTAGAAGCTAAATGACACATACGTGGGGGACCGTCAGTAGAAGACATGAGGGAACAGAAGGTACAAATAAGCAGAAGCACGAGGCAAGGAGAGAGTCAGCCTGTAGTGGCAACTGGTAAGAGAGGGCCAGGCAGTGAGAACAGGAGTCAGCACAGTGAGTGTAGAGCAGGACAAAATAAATGCTGGTTGCTAAGGAGGCCACAGAATACCCTGGCGTCTGTGCCGTTCTCTCCAGCTGGGCCCATCCTGCCTGCGCACAGGCTGTCCGTTGCCCAGATTGCTCAGAAACCAGGTCAGCCAGGTCACAAGGCACCAGGGCGGTGAGCCTTTACTTCTCCTTAGTCCTCGGGCTCCAGGGTTTCCACACAAGCAGCACAGAGTGTCTTGGTCCCTGACTTTCTCTGATTCCCCGGCTCCCTCATCCAGACCTTCACTTCCTGGGTTCTTCCTACATTTGTATGTGCGCTAATTGCTATAGCAAGCACCTCATTCCCATAATATTTTCAGTTATTCTGTTTTCCTGACTAATACTACTTCCAACCCTAATTAATAATAATTTAAAGGGCTGATGGGTTTGTTTTTTTTTTTTTGAGTGTTTACCTTATACCAGATGCTGGTCTGAGATTGCTACATGAATTAAATCTTTTATTCCCCACAAAAATTAAATCAGTTGGTATTGTCATGATCTCCATTTTATAGGTGAAGAAATTACAGGGCGGCAATTCTAAGTAATTAGTTCAATATCATTTCCCCTAAAGTTTATAAGTATGGCTGTTCATGTTTTATTTGCTTCTCACTATGTCATTACAATAAGTCCAAATACCCCGTTTAACGTGTATGTGCGTTGGTTTCTTGAAACCTTAAAAAAAAGCCTGACTGAAATTCTTTAATCTATTTTCATATGTATGTGTCCTTACATATTTTTTCTTTGAAAGTCAGAGTCAGTACAAAGAGATTACTTATTGATGCAGACTCATGAAGAATCACACTTATGTCCAATACAAATGGCATTGATGTAATTAAGAAACAGGGGGCCAGTGTGGCATTACAAACAGAAGCAGGGGCAAAGTGATCGGAGGTGAAGTCAGAGTAGTAGCTGGTGGCAAGATCATATAAGGCCTAACAGGATGTGGTGGGGATCTTGGTAAGGCCAACAGGATGGCAATCATTTGCAGATTTTGAACAGGGGTAGGGCATAACACGATTCCTGTTTTAAATGGATAACTCTGGCTGCTATTTGGAGAAAAAAAACAGTTGAGATGTGAGGGTAGAAGAAGGAAGACCAACTAGCAATCTGTTACAATCATCCAAGCAATAAATATTGGTGGCTTTGATTAGAGAAGAAGGGGTGAGCAGGTAAAGAAGTGATGAGATTCTGGCTATGTTGAAGAGGTAACCGTCAGGATTTGCTGATGGTCTGGATGTGGTGTGTGCATTAGTTTTCTATTGCTGCACAACAAATTACCACAAAATTAGCAGCTTAAAACAACAGCCATTTGTTATCCTGCAGTTTCTGTGCATCAGGAGTCCAGGCATGGCTCACACAAGTTCTGTCTTCAGGGCCTCACGAAGCTGAAGTCAAGTGTTACCTAGGCTACGTCCCTATCTGAAAGCTCAAGAAGGGAAGGATCCACTTTATAGCCTCCTCAGGGTGTAGGCAGAATTACTTTCCTTGCAGCTGTAGAACTCATGGCATCCTGCTTCTCCAAAGCCAGCAAGAGAGATAAAGATAGACTCTGTTATTTGAATAATTCTCTGTCTTCAGGGAACATTCAGGTCCTCTAATCATAGGCTCGCCTAACCAGGTCAAGGCCACCCAGGATAATCTCCCCTCTGATTAGCTCAAAGTCAACTTCTTAGGGATCTGATCTCTTGACTTTTACCACACAACATAACATAATCGTGGAAGTTATATCCCATGCACTATGTAGGCCATATTCTACAGCATAGAAGCACATCACGGGTCCCGGAGGCCACAGCATGTTATTCCCCACTCACACTCAAGAGTAAAGGATTTCACAAGTATATGGATACAAGAGGGCAGAATCATGGGGTGCACCCTAGGGTATGACCACCAGAAATTGTTAGAGAAAAAGAAGGGGCCTGGATGGCTGCAGGTCTTTCACCCAAGCAACTGTAAGAATTGAGCTTCCATTTACTAAAATAAAGAAGATGGAATAGAAGGTTTGACATGGGAGTGGAAAACCAAGAGTTTGGTTTCAGGAATATTGTATTTAAGATGTTTATTTGACATCCCGGTGGAGATGTCAAACCGGGCATGTGCGAATTGCATCTGCAATTTGAAGACTGCATGACTGTCCAGGCCCAAACTGACATGTGGTACCTGCCTGGCTGAATTATCCACATTGCAGATCCCTTGCCTTCCATCTCGATAGTTCTGAAATGTGACTAGGTCAGTGTTCCACAACTGATCAGCCTGAGTCTGCTCACTCATAAAGGACTAAAAAGAACAATAACAAGAACATATCAATTCTCTGTAGCAAATGTCACTATAAAGCAGACTGGATATTCACATAACTATAGTGAGCACTTCCCCCATACAGGTCTGGGGTGGACACGGCCTAATCTAATGACTCCCATTCTTCTATGAATAGACTATGACTGACTACATCCCCTACCAATGGACATATTCCTTCCTTAACTCAGAACATTTCCCCCTTTCTTTTCTTCTTACCAGCCACTCTTGAAATATGACCTACTTCCATAAGATGTAGTGGCTCGTTACAAGGATAATTTCTAAAAGGATGGAAAAGCTTTTTAATAGAAGGATGGAAAGTATAGGAATCTTGGAAAAGCCTCACCACTACCACATATCATTCTGAAATGTGTCCTGAGTAAGATGACTCCCTCTTGAGAATCCCCGCTTTGGTTTTTAATAGGATGCTGCTCTTAAATGTTATATATCAATTTCATAACTCTCCAAGAACAGTTTATCACTTTATTTTAAATTTTCTTGAGGTTCACCTAATTGTAGCCACGTAGTGTCCATACCTAATAAGGTATACGTAATTTCGAATTTTACAGATGAAAATTGAAGCTCAAAAAAGTTAAACAACATCCCTAAATCCCACATCTAGACAGGATCAGGGAAGTTCAAGCTCAAATCTAGAAAACCTCAAAGGCACACATTCTTTCTTAAACAACTACAATTTTAAAACTGTGCTCTATGGAGGCTAGGGTATAAGGGAGTTATGGTGGCGGGGAGGTGGGGAATAAGTGTAAAAAGTTAGGAAATTCTTCCTTCCTGTGCAGAGTAATCAGAAGTTAGTTGAATAGTCCTAGAAGACAATTGTCTATCATTCTTCCAATACAGTTTCAATAAGTGGAATAAGCAGATTAATATATCTCCAAATCCTTATTTCCTCCTGAAATCACTATTGATCCTTCAATATCTAAGTTCAAATGACTCTTTAGTAAACCCCAGACAAAACCAATAGCCCTCTCATAATGTGCAAGACATGCATCTATTTTAGTACTTACTATATTTATTATAATTATGTCCCTCTCTGGCTGTGTCCCTCACTAGTCTAGGAGTATCTTGAAGGTGGATGGTGTGTCTCAAGAAGCTTTATATCTTCAGCACCTAGGACAGTTCACCTGAGCCTAAAGGGACTGTTGAACGGATGAATGAAAGAATGAACAAATGAAAAAGCAAATGAACAATGTTTTATGACCTATCACTGTCACTATTATTGCAATAATACAATGCCAAGGACAGAATTCTCCAAGATGTAATTTTCTTCTATTTGATTAAACCAAACAATAAACAACTTAAAATGTAGATTCCAATTGACATCCTGAAATACATATAGCTTTAAATAAATGAAATGGCTCTTAATTATGGAGTATAAGTTTACTCTGTCCCAAACACTGCACTGTGCCCTTTACATATATTGTCAGTTTTAATATTAACAAAAGTATGAAGAAGTAGGTATTTTTTTTTTTTTTTTTTTTTTTTTAATAAATTTATTTAATTTATTTATTTATTTGGCTGTGTTGGGTCTTCGTTTCTGTGCGAGGGCTTTCTCTAGTTGTGGCGAGCGGGGGCCACTCTTCATCGCGGTGCACGGGCCTCTCACTGTTGCGGCCTCTCTTGCTGCGGAGCACAGGCTCCAGACGCGCAGGCTCAGTAGCTGTGGCTCACGGGCCTAGTTGCTCCGCGGCATGTGGGATCTTCCCAGACCAGGGCTCGAACCCGTGTCCTCTGCATGGGCAGGCAGATTCTCAACCACTGCGCCACCAAGGAAGCCCAGAAGTAGGTATTATTATCTCCATTTCCATACATAGTAACTGATTCTCAGACCATCCTGCAAAAATCACACATTTAGCACATTATACAGCCAGGATTTAAACCCAGCCTGTCTGATTCTAAAGTTCATACTCTTCACCACTAGTTTATAATACCCTTAAAAATGCTGCTAAATAAATCAAGGTCTGTGGTAATTCAATGTGGAAGAAAAGATAAAACATAATGAAAAGCTTATTGTTTTGCTTTAGTTTCTTTGACTATTTGTTCAGTGCTTCAGGGTGTGTATACCTTGAATAGCTATTTTATTGGGGAACATTTAGAGTGACTCTCTGCGGAAGCCCTTTTATCACTGTAGCGTCTCAGTGTGGCACTGGTTCCAGTTTGTCTGTCTGCTGTTTGTCTGCTGAAGCTGTTTCATCTGATTTCTTTGCATCTGATGTTCATGTGCGTTTTACACTGTATCCAACCATTCTGGTAGTAGCATATGGTTAGTTTTCTTAATTGGGCTTTTTGTTATGCTGTGTCTGCAAAGCTTCTTTTAATTTATATTCAAATATTTGTCATCCTCTGGCAGCCTGTTTTGCGATGTCTGTGTTTGTTGTGTGACCCATGACTATAGCATGTTTTTCAAGCTGTGTTATGACACACCGTTTGAAGATGCCCACCATGTGCTAGCTTCTTACTACAATATAATTCCTGCTCTGCCTCCTTAACTATCCAGTAGAGTTGACCTTGGGAGAGGGTAGGGAAAGACAAGAGTCATTGTTTCAGCCATTCTAGGCAACTAGATTGTTAGGAATGATACAGATGGGATGAAAGTTGGATTGTTTATCAAAGACAGAGCTCTAGATGATTCATGTAGCATCAAACATCTATAAAAGCCTACCTTTTTAAGGAACCTCCATACTATTGTCTGTAGTGGCTGTATCAATTTACATTCCCACCAAGAGAGCAAGAGGGTTAAATTGAGTTATTTGTAGTGAGGTGGATGGACCTAGAGTCTGTCATACAGAATGAAATAAGTCACAAAGAGAAAAACAAATACCATATGCTAACACATATATATGGAATCTAAAAAAAAAAAAAAAAAAAAAAAGAAAGGGTTCTGAAGAACCTAGGGGCAGGACAGGAATAAAGACACAGACAAAGAGAATGGACTTGAGGACACAGGAAGGGGGAAAGGTAAGCTGAGACGAACTGAGAGAGTGGCATGGACATATATCCACTACCAAATGTAGAATAGATAGCTAGTGAGAAGCAGCCGCATAGCACAGGGAGATCACCTCGGTGCTTTGTGACCACCTAGAGGGGTGGGATAGGGAGGGTGGGAGGGAGATGCAAGAGGGAAGAGATATGGGGATGTATGTATATGTATAGCTGATTCACTTTGTTATAAAGCAGAAACTAACAACCATTGTAAAGCAATTATACTCCAATTTAAAAAAAGCCTACCTTTTGCCAGGCTCTGTGCATGGGCCAGGCTCAGGAGATTTAGTAAAAGAAGATAAAGTAGGGACACCACCAAGAATGGTACTAATTCCAGACTTTTGAACCTAACTGCCTGCATTTGAATCTCAGTTCCACTAATTACCAGCTGTATGCCCTTAGACAGGATACTTTACCTCTCTCTGCCTTAGTTTTCTTGTCTATATAATGTGGGTGACAATAACATATATTTCATAGGATTGGTGGAAAGATTAATGAACTAGCACCTGTAAAGCACTTAGAATAGTGCCTGGGACACAGTAATACTCAGTAAATATTACCCATTATTGCTATTACTTTTTTATACAATTTCTAATAAATATAGAAATCTGGTTAGTACAAGGGCTGTTGCAAAGCAGAAATAAAAAAGTCCAAAAGAGTCTAATCAATATTTTCCAAACTGCATTCTGGAGCAAATTAACAAATTTAAAGAAAAATGGCCCTGAGGTTACATACACATGGAAAATTCTGAGTTGAATAGATGACTGTACACATCACAAAGTCTGCAATAGGCTGCTGTATATTGTGACTCTCCAAGAGGAAAGAGAATATGCAGCCCTCAAGTTTTTTGAATACAGGAATTTCATCTAGATGTACATCTTAAAGGATGAGTTTCCATATAAAATCCTTTGGGAAGTTCTGTTCTGGGTAAAAGTTTTTAACAATTACAGCTAGCAATTAGAGGGAAGTTAGAGTTGCAGATATTAACCATATTCGTAAATATTTAAGATTGAATTCTTGGATGTTCATGTGAAATTGCAATTTTGCAATTATGTGACCGCATACACACACAGAATTAATCCACAAAGCAATCTTCGTATTGCCACAGGAGACCAAATCCTGTGACATTTTTGGTATCTCGTTCTTTCTGGAATGACTTTTCTCAGAGGAGAAGCCCAAGAGCCCCCAAATCTCCAAAATAAAAAAGATAGAAAATGCAGCTGGGATTCTGCAGACTGCTGGCACATCTACACCGCTCATGTGAAATCATGAAGATAGAGAATATTGTCTCCTGGCAGAGAATGTAAAAACATATTGATTTGCTTGTTTGTCCTATAATTTATCAAATGTTTCTCTAATTATGGGGGAGTTGAAGAAGAAAGAGGGTAAAGAGAAGACCTAAGGGAATGTAATGACAGTAGCCAGAAAGTAATAATGTCTGGCAGACAGCAATATATAGAAGCATTTCCTCTTGGCTAAGGAACTCTTTTATTCGTCTTTTTTTTTTTTTCTATAAAAAAAAGTTTGTATGGAAATATTTGACCAGTTTTAATGCAAATATAAATCTTAAGTATTCTTTCTACACTGTGATAGTTGCTAAGGGGAAAATGAGTGTGACACAATAGTCTCATACCTGTCCTCACAGGTAATCACACAATTTCAGTTCATAGCACTGAGCAAGGTAGTTTAGGAGCTGGGGAAACACATGGATGAGTCAGTTAAACTCAAGCTGGCTGGCGAACAGTCAGGGGAATCCTTCCAGAGGAAGTGAAAGCTAAGCTGAGGAGTAAATAGGAGTTAGCAAGGTGATGGTACGTGGGAGGAAAGATGAGTTTTACAAAAGAGAAAAGCCTAAGGGCAAGAGAAAGAACGGGGGCTGAGAACTAGAAATAAGCTTCCTATGATTGCAGTGCAGAGTGTAAAGGAGCAGAATAATGAGGGATGAGAGGGAGAGTGAGCCCTGGGTAGATAATGAATGATTTCATGTCAGGTTAAACAGCTTGCTTTTTCTCTTGAAGATTATAGGGAGCTATGGAAGTGTTTTAAACAGAGCAGGGACATGATCAACTGCCCTTTAGAACAACTCTAGCTGCTATGAGGAAATGAGTTTGGTTGGGAACAATATTTGTAGCCAGAAGACCATTTAGGAGACTGTGTCTGTTTAAAAAAAAAAAAAAAGGCAAGAATGGATGGTAGGAGAGATGTGAGAAATTCAGGAGGTAAAATGTGTGATTGGTTTAAAGTAGAAGATGAAAAGGGGAGGAAGGATTAAAGGATGGCTCACAATTTCTTAGAAGTGGATGCCACTCATTGATTTTGGAGGACAGAGAAGCAGAACAAAGGTTGAAGACAGTTCGTTTAACATGGAGATGACCAATGGGCAGTTGGAGATGTGGATCTGGATCTCAGTTGTGAGTCATCTATGCTGGAGACACACTTGGGTGGTGCCTAAAGAGAGTGTATTGAGAGAGAATTTCTAGGGTGAAACCCTGAGGGAGAACCAGAAGACAAAGAACCACCAGAGAGACTGAGAAGTGATGAAAATAACTGGGAAAGGAAAATCAGCAAGAAGAATAAAAGCATGCTCAGCTGCATTGTGTGATGCTAAGAAATGAGACAGGTTAAGCCTGGGAAGCATCCTTTAAGTGCAACACCATTTCCACTGTTTCTGTAAACCAGTAGCAACCACAGAGGGAGCTGAAGACTGAGCAAAGACAAGGAAACAGGTTGAGGATGTGCTCTCCAGAGGCGGCTATGAATCAAGGAAGAGTGATGCAACAGGGAGCTGTAGGAAGATGCAAGATCATGGAACGAGGGTTTCTCCTGGGATCAATTTCATTTAGAGAGGAAAGCCTTGGATGTTTAAATACTGATGAGAAGGAGACAGTAGATAGAAAAAAAAATTTTTTTGGAATAGTAGATTGAGTAAGGCTTCTGCAGAGACAAGAGGGGATAAGATCCTGAGGTCAATAGCCCTTGGTTTTGTATTCATGTCAAAAAAATCACAGACGTACATCTATCATATCACCGTTCCATGGGCATTTTAAGTCTCCTTTGTAATAGTTGTCTGTAGTGAGCTACATGCAGACAAAAACTGTAACTATCTTACTCATCATTGTACCCATCATACCCACAGACGATGCTTGGTAAACATGTAGTTAGATATAACAGGTAATTTTTAGTACTTCTATAACGCAGGGTTTAAGAAAGAGGACTTGGTATAAGGACCAGAGGCCACAGCATGTTATTTCAGGACCTAAGTGTTTCCCAAACTTACTAGTAGCTCAAAAACGTCCTTTGCTAACTCAAACCTTAAGGTGCTACCAAGAGGCAACATGGCTTAGTGCACGTTCATTCCACTGCCTTTGGACCCAGTAGGCCTGGGTTTGAGTCCCATACTCTACCAGTTATTCGGAGTGGTGGACCTCAGATGTAGTGTTCAACATCTCTTAACCTCAGTTTCTTGCTCAGCAGAAGCTAGGAGGAAGATAGGCCTGGCGGTGGGAGAGACAGGAGCTGAAGCAACCCCAGAGCAACAGAACCCTCCAGTGGGCTGTCAGGGAGCAAACATTCAGAACCAAGGACTGTATATATGAGCATCCAAAAGTTTTCAGGATTTGGTAAAGAAAACTCTAACAGAGCTCTACCAAATAGCTATTTTTAGGAACTTGCTTTATTCATAACTAAGGATGATTTTTAGTAGCGTTGGAATTGTACATAAGACTGTTTAAAACATTTGTTCTCTTAAGCTCCTCTCCAGTAGACTGATGGTCCCAGCCCAGCCTCATATCACACAGCAAGTAACAAAGCTAGAATTCAAATCCATATCTAACATAAAACCTAGATCTCAAATCCCTCTTACAAATCTACTATGAAAAGATAACCTATAGAAAGATGGGCAAGAGACTGAAAAGGCACTTCATGGAAAAAAAAAGATATCCAATAGGTAATAAATATATGCAATGATGCTCAACATTATTGATCATCAGGGAAATGCAGAGTAAATCCACAAGGAGATACCACCAAACCCTAACATAATGGGTGAAACTTAGGAGTTGCTGGAATAGTCAGGCATCTTATCTTTAGAACACAGGAGTCTTCTGGGGTTACTGTTTGGTTTCGTTTGGTTTGATTCAATTTATCTGTTTCAGTTCTCAATTTTCCCTTCAGAGTCTAGCTGCCAGTAGGGCAAATGTTATCTTTACTGCTATGTATTTATATATTGCATGTTAATATATACATATGTTTATTTATTGAGTTCTACACTTATGATATGTGCACTTTCTTGAAATATTATATCAATACTTCAATAAAAATTCTCTAAAAGCAAAGAAATAAATTTTCCTGCTCCTACTCTGCTTCTCTTCTCTTCGTCTTAGCTGATTTGTGGTCTACATACCCCACTGCACTGCTGTCCCTTTCTAGCTGGTGGACACTACATTCTACCCAAGCCTTCCTCTGGAATGTGGTTGCCCTCAGTCTACACATCTTCCCTGAGAAGCCAGCTCCCCTTTCCCCTCCTAAGACCTACCCTCCCCCTTCCACAGGGAACCCCTCTGACTGTGCTGGGTCTTCTCACAACCCCTTACTATGGTCTCTTTAGGAGAGGGGAAGAAGGAGCATGTATTTCACCATAGGTTAGCTTTCTACATATTGGATCTATTTGCCTCTTATACTCTGTATATTTCAAAATGATGTTGATATGGACCTGGCTGTTTATTTCAGAAACTTTCCAGCTAACGTTTTACCATCTGGGCCACTTAGAGGATGATAGATAGATATACACATGCCCACATATATATTAACATCTTTTGATGACATCATAATGCCTTCTTTTAGTGTTATCCAGGTACACAAATACCCTGTTTTATTGTGATGTGTGACACCATGAGGCAGTATTGGCCGTCTATGAGATATTTCAGAATGGACTTTTTATTACATGGGGAAAAAGAGGAGAAAGCAGCTTTCTTAAATCAGGAAGTTTCTTCTTTTTAAATTGTAGATACACTAAAATAACATCTTGCTCTGTAAGCAGAAAAGTTCTTATAATTTACCTAGAAGTAGTTATGAAGCTAATATGAGAAGCCCCTGTGATTATTTTTAAGATTACTTTGCTGACACCTACTGGAACATATAACACAAGTGAAGCAATAAAGATTCCCTAGTCTAACTGGGATGCATGACATCTTTTTTTAAATAATGAAATGGGTGGGATTAACTAATTAGATTAATTTCAATTCCTTGTGTGGTCTAAATTAATTTGCTTTCCTTTTGTTTTCTTTCTTTCTTTCTTCTTTCTTTTTTTATGGGCAGGAAATGTATAAAGATCAAATATTTCAAATTTTTCAGCTTGGAAAGAAAAGATATCACTTTTCTTTAATACAATAATGAATTGAGAAAATCTATTTATACTTAACACGCTGTATCTAAATTGTCATGTTCCTGCTGGTAGATTTCCCAGTTTAACAAAACAGATGAGATGAAACAATATTATGTAATTAATCAGTTGGTATCTCATGAGAAGTTAATATGCTCTCTTCAGTCGTTAGATAAAGTCCTTTTAATCCCATCCAGGTGATAATGGACATGAATTCCAAAATAAAAATAAAATTTATTTAATGGTTAACTAGAGGTAATAAAGCTATAATTTTTAGAGATATAATTTTAAAACCCTTAATAAATTTACAGCTACAATCTAACTTAAAATTTATTTAGTCTGAACATTTGATTTTTTTAATTGTACAGAGAGGGAAACCAGAACCTAAATCCCAGACCACGGCTTCATAGAGTTTCTACTGTATCATTGGCCCTTAAATATTGCCTTGGTTATTTATCCTTTGATATCAACTCTTTGCATTATATAATGGATTAAGATCATTCATTCAACTCCTTGGTTTATCAGATGCTCACAAGGGAGCAGATGATCTGGTGACAAATTTAGAAAAAAAGGTATTATCTACTGACGCATGATCAATAACCACAAACATAGCAGCATAAGACAACACATTTATTAGCATAGTTTCTGTAAATAGTATCTATAGTTTCTGTGGGTCAGCAGTCCAAGCGTGGTTTAGCTGGGTCCTGTGCCTCAGGGTCTGACAAGCCTGAAACCAAGATGCTGGTTGGGGCTGTGGTCTCATCAGAGGCTCAGCTGGGGGAGGACCTACTTCCAAGCTCTCTCAGGTTATTGGTAGAGTTCATTTCCTTGTAGCTGCAGGACCAAAGGCCTCATCTTCTTGCCGTTTGTAGGAAGGAGATGGCCCTTAGCTCCTAAGCACTGCCTGGAGTTCCCCGTGTGCGGGCTTTCCCAACATGGCTGCCCACTTCTTCAAAACCGAGAAGGGAGGGCAATACTCCCACAAGACAGTGTTACAGTTTTATGTAGCATGACCACAGAACCATGCAGTACCTGTAATCACAAAGAGCCATCACCTTTGGCATGTTCTATCGGTTAGAATCAAGTCACAGGTCCTGCCCGCACTCAAGAGAACACTAGGAGGTGGCAATCCTGGTAACCACCCTAGAACCTGTCTCCCCACAAAAGACATCCAAAAATACTAGACTCGGCTTCATAGCCATCTGGCGTTCAAAAATATGAAAGTGGCCACGTATACAATTTTGCCTGGAAAGTGCTAATGTGTGTATGCTTAATTTAATATCGAATAACACCCGAGTGCTGCTGGTCCCTTCCACAAATGAAACAGCTCCAGAGAAAGGCCCTAGAGAGAAGCAACCTCTGACCAGTCACCACCAATAACTGCAGGAAGATTCCATCACTCCGAGGAGGCTGTGAATGCACTTCAGGGAGAAATGATAGATGCGACAGAGGAAAGCTTGCCTCAAAACAGCCACAAAATAAGCGAAAAGAATGAAATAAATCCATTTGCATGAACCCTACATAACACATAACTATTTTAAGTTTTAAAACTAATTCTTCTGGAGAGTGTACAACCAAAATATTTATTGCTGACAGTATACCACATTTTTCAACACCTCTTTCGATTGTCTTGTTTATAGTTTTAAAAACACATTATTTGAGAGGCTTCTGCTATGAGCCAAGCACTTACAGTTTTTTTCAACTTATTTGTCCTTCATTAATTCTTGGAGTTCATGGACTTGGATTTGAGTAGCACCATAGACAGTGCTAGAACAGATGTAGGGAATGTTTTACTGACATGAATAAGCAATACTTAGTTGTTTCCTATATTGCAAGCATTGGGCTATGACAATATGTGAGGGTAATTTTGTGGCTTTAATGATGAATTACAACTAACTAAGCACTGATTCAGCAAGTTAGCATACCACCAAATTGATAATGCATATTCAATAATTCTTATTTAATCTTCAGAATAGCCTTGTAAGTCACAGTATTACCCTTACTTTATAGATGAGGAAACCCGTGCTTAGAAGTTAGGCAACTAGCTCAAAGTCAAGCAGATTATGAGTAGGAGTGTGCTGACTTCATATCCAGCACTATTTCCATCATAGAATAAATACCTAATGTTCTTATTTTAAATCAACTTAATTCCTATGTCTTAAAATATCTAAAGGAAATGTCTTTGCTTCCAACTGATACAATTTGCTGTAGTTGGCCAAAAGGCTTATACCTATGTCTGTTTTAAGTTGATTTGAAAAGTGTGAGTGTGTACTTCACAATTATTTTTTAATACCCATTGGATAAACAAATGAAATGTATAAAAAACAGAATGTCCTTGATTATCCAAACGCTGCTATGACAGTGGTGTGTAGAGAGGGGAGATCTCAGGTTGAGCTCTGGGCCACTGAGATCCACAGATTGCTTGGGGGCTGTGAGGCTCCCAAGAGAAGCTGTGGAGATTTCATGACAAGAAGCGCATGGTAGCAAATAGTGGAACTATCAGTCTTCTATGTGCCCTGCACCTATATATGGCAGTTTAGATTTTAAAAACCATACCTCTTAAAATCAGGTGAGGAAGGATGAGTTATTCAGTAGGTTTTGGAAATTGTCTATTTTAAAAAATAGATTTACTTCACCCCAAAACCCAATTTTTACTGCATTAAATATAATTGTAAAAACACCAAAAATATGATACTTTTGTGTTGGGAAAAGTTTTTCCTAGTGTATCACCAAAGTATACACACACACACACACACACACACACACACACACACACACACACGACTGTAGACGTACTCTATTGTGTTCTGCCAGCATCCGTTGCCTCCTTTTTTCTAGTAAGAGAATACGTCTGATGATTTCAGGAATCATCCCTTCCTGTTGCTTAGTCCTTGTGACTCAACACCTCTACTCTGCAGTTTCAGATCAAGACCAACCCCTGGTCCATCAGAGCCACATCCTTCAGGACACTTCACATTCATGGAGATGTGACCTAAGCCAGGCCAGGCAAAGCCTTTTAAGGGTTCTACTAAAAGTCTGGGAAAAGACTCTCTCTCCTGGGTCTTGGGAACTAAAGATCCAGTAAGTCTGAATCTGCTGAAGGGATAAAGAAGGATAAGGAGGAGAGAAGTGTTGAAGAGGGGAAGGAGGACAGGAGGAAAGATAAGAAAGCAAATGCAAGATGAAGGAGAAAAAGGAAAAGAAGACAAAGATGAAGACTCCTCCCTCTG
Source organism: Balaenoptera physalus (assembly GCF_965194825.1). Taxonomy (NCBI): domain Eukaryota; kingdom Metazoa; phylum Chordata; class Mammalia; order Artiodactyla; family Balaenopteridae; genus Balaenoptera; species Balaenoptera physalus. The sequence goes on along the minus strand of NC_138890.1, from coordinate 166,137,724 downwards.
CAACATATTTTTGAAATAAATTGTTTTAGCCTTAGGATGGTATTTGAGCCCCGAAATTACTTTGAATTATGGAATGGAAGGGAATTACCAATTTTCAACAGTTGAATTTCTTTAAATGACTATACTCAATCTTGCTGTTTTGGGAAGTCCTTCAAAATTAAAACAGAAAAATGATCTACTGATGGAAATGAAAAATACTTTCATTAAGAAAGGAAGCTGTGAATGTGTGTGTTTTCTATTTTGTTTTATCCTATACAGGAGTCTAACTAAGAACCTTTTTCATTTCCCTTCATCACTCGCCATTGAAATTCATGGGGTTTGAAGGAACCTAAGGATAATGAGGAGGATATGATTCATTATTATTCAGAAAATTTTACTGATCAGAGAAATCAAGAGCTTATGCTAGCATAAAATACTTAACATCACATTCTGTATTTACCAAAATTAATGCACAATTATGTCAACTAATTTATACTTAAACCGTTGTTGGAATAATTTATCTATGAAAATTAACTTGAATAACATTACAATCAGTGGAAGGACTGGGAGGGGGGAAAGCATAAATAGCATAAATAACTAATGAAGTGAAATAAGCAAGTGAAAAGGGACTGTAGTTCACACTTAGAAACAAGTTAGGGCTGTGTGTTTTCCCTTCACATGGAAGATAAGTACAACTGATCTGGTGTGCAAATGTCACTGATGGTGGAATGGCTGAACTCCTGGGTTTCAGGGTGTGGCTTTATTTTAGACCAACCACTGTCTTCCTACATGCTCTGTCCACATCCTTGTCTCCACAGTTTCCAATATTTGTGGCAGATTCCATCTTTTCCTGGTCATTTTCAGTTTTGAGAACAACTTCATTCAGGTAACTATTAAAGGCACTTATTCTCACTCCTCACATATACAAGTAGAAGAACATTCATTGAAAGAAGCTCTCATCTCTCTTTTGTGCCTCCCTCATTACTTCTTTTTTTTTAAATATTTATTTATTTATTTATTTGGCTGTGCCGGGTCTTAGTTGCGGCATGCGGGATCCAGTTCCCTGACCAGGGATCGAACCCGGGCCCCCTGAATTGGGAGCAAGACGTCTTCACTGCTGGACCACCAAGGAAGTCCCTCTCATTACTTCTGGAATAGTAATTGTCCAACTCTGCTGTGACTGGGTGAGCAAGTTGATTCTAGGATAAGGTTTTAGCTGAGCTGTATCGGACACAGTAAAAGCCTTATTCTCCAACCAGCTTTATCTGTCAAAAGTTGAAATGATGCTGTATTTTAAATTTCCCTCTTTCCAACTCCTAAATCATTCAGTTGATTTAGATAAAGATCAGGCAAGGAAGAAGGATGTTAACTGCTGGCTTCTTGAATCCCAATGATAAGTGAGATGTCCTTTCAGTCATGAGAATTATGGCCTAATATTATATTTAATTCAAAACTTCTCCTCTTCCTCCATGCAGTCTTGACCCATTGTCCACGTACCTCCAGTGGGAAGAGGGGTGTGGTTCACTCTTTCACTCTTCTGATCTCCTCTATTCACTAGGCAATGCCCACCCTTCCAGGCCTCTGTGATGGCCCTACTCAGCTCTCCTTCCTCACAGCCAAGGGTTCCCGCACCACAGCAAGCTGCTGTCTTGGGTGAGTTCTTTCAAGATAGTTTGAGCCCAGTCACCCATCAGGGAGGCAGTAGGGCAGCCAGACTCACAGTATTTAAACCTGAGTTTTTCGTTTACCATCCAAGTGACCTTGAGCAAGTCTCAGTGCCCCGTACATAAAGTAGAAAAGCTAAATTACCAATATCAGATGGTTGCTTAAGGATTAAATGAGTTAATATACATATAAAGTGTTTAATATAGTGCCTTGCATTTTGTACTTGTTATGTAAGTGTTAAATAAAAGTAAGATGCCAGGGTCCCTTTCCAGGAGGTGCTCACAATCTTTCCAGTGGTTCTCTCGGTGCCCTTCACTTGCCTGGGACCAGAAACAGATCCTCAGCACTATCCCTAGGCTGACCATCTCCTTCTCTCAGGGATTCCTCCCATGAACTTCCATTTAGAGTCTAGACTTCTGCTTTTATAGGTTAGATGAAGTATAGGGGGAGTTTCAAAGCACCAGCTTGGCTACCTCTTAGAAAGTCCTGGGATGGGGGTATCTGGCTATGGTCTTTATGATGTGAAATACTAAATGCCAACTTACAAACATAACCAACATTCTGGACAACAGTCAAGCAATTATTTATGGAAAGCTTTCACTACATGCAGCAGAATGTAACACAGTGACTGAACTGAAAACCCTCAAACAATATGAGTCAGCTCTGGTTAAACCACATCAGATTAGGGAGGTAGAGTATGAGACACCTAGTTAACAGAGATGCATGTCTCTCTCTACATTTCTAGTCTCTCATCTCAGCATCCCTATACTCTTTCCCTCTGTTCTCACTGAACTATTTTTAATGGCTTAAACCTCACTTTTCACACCTCTCTGCTTCCCTGCAGCTCCTCTGCAAGGCGTGCCCTTTCAATCCCTCTCTTAAGAAACGTTATGCTGCTGCCCAGAAAGCAAGTCATTCCTGCAGCCTCTGCACGCACCCCCTACTTCGTCCCTCGCACACAGTTGCTGTGAGTTATTCCCATGTCTGTTTCCTATAGGAGACAAAGAGGCCCTCAGGTGCAAGAACCGTCTTCCTGTCTTGGGGCCCCAACACATGGCATGGCGTCTGGCTCCTTCACAGCCATTCAGGGTTTTAGTAAATAAGTGATATAAGATCGTACATCATGGAGGAATCTAAAAAATACAACAAACTAGTGAATATAACAAAAAAGAAACAGGCTCACAGATATAAAGGACAAACTAGTGGTTACCAGTGGGGAGAGGGAAGAGAGGAGGGGCAAGATAGGGGTAGAGTATTAAGTACAAACTATTATGTATAAAATAAGCTACAAGGATATATTGTACAACACAGGGGATATAGCCAATATTTTGTAATAACTATAAATGGAGCACAACCTTTCAAAATAGTGAATTACTATATTGCACCCCTGTAACTTATATAATGTACAGCAACGATACTTCAATAATTTTTTAAAAATTTTTTAATAAAAATAAAAAAATATATTGGCTATTAAAAAAAGATCATATATTATGGGATAAAATTTTGTTCATCTAAGACCTGGATTGCAGAATTTGTCCTGGGAGAAAGGAGCTAACTTGACTCAGTCATCACCTTAATGGGCCACTTTTGTCTGGAGAAGAGGAGTAGGGGTAAAAACAACTAAATTTTTAAAAAAAGGAAGAGTTGTTTGGGATCAGATAAAAAGCAAGGAAGGAGAGGAGAGGAAGTCAGGCAAGAGAGAGGCTGAGCAACTGCATGATGGGAAGCTGGAGACTGAGTAAAAGAGATGCCCAGTAAAAACTGCATGGGCAGGCAGGACTTCTGGAATGGCCACGTGACAGTGTGTAACCTCAACACAACATCCATTTAACTGGGGAGATTATTTTTTTTAAAAAACCGTGTATAGTCTCTGGAAATTGTCATAAGCAAATAGCATAGAGCAAATGGAGAAACGTGTATTAAAGAAAATTCACTAAATCTCAGTAAAAATAGTGAAAGTGTGGCATTGAACTACGATGTGTTCCCACCCTCACCTCCATCTGTGTGTTATGAAATCTTTACACCAGGAAGGTTCATTCAAGAAGACGGGGCTTTCTCTCCGCTCTCTCAGCTCCCAGTCTAAGGCTAAGGTTTTGCCTCAGGAGGGCCAGGTTACTGCTGTTTCTCAACACCCCAGTTCTCTGTTATAGAAACTCTATTCCCAGTGGGCATGGTGGAGGGGATTGTGGCTTCCTACCTTCACCCTACAGTCACTTTGGGGCAGAAGCTCTGTCCCCGGAATGGCAGGTCAAAAACATTGGGACCCCTTCACCTCCTCCTTGCTCATAAAGCAGAGTTTGTATGCTTGGAAAAACGAGACAATAGACCAGGGGTGCCCTCTTGCAGAGCAGGGAGTGTCACTTGGGTTTCGCCCAGAGAGAGAGGCAGGACTTATGGACAAAGAGCTGTACAGCTCTGCCTGAGGGAACTGACTTTATCTGGAACAGAGTATGAAGAATTGCATGCCTAAGTGTCAAAAACAATAGAGATATTGGTGGTAAGCAATTAAGAAAGGCAGGTAGTTCCATAATATCAGTAGCAACCAATGAAATGGAAGAGCAGTAGAACTTTAACAAAGACAGCCAAGGAAAGAGATGGCCAAGAGAACCTTCCAGAGGTTGCAGTCAACTCGGGAACACTGTGTAAGCATTCGACTGCCTCCACTCAGGAGCAATAAGAGCAGGGCGTGGGGTAAACTTAAAAGCAATCTCTAAGCCACACAAAGAAGCATCAGCAAGGGGCAGAAGTCTTATTGTCACTAGAGGCTTAGTAGGCACCACATGTTTTCAAACCCTGTCTAAAATGTAAGCTGTTCTAACCCAGAAGTAACTCCTAGGAAGCCAGCTTTCAAAATAAAATCATACTCATCCTTCGTAGTCTGGAAGACTACACGTCTTCAAAACTGCACCGTCTCAAGGGTGATTAGAGAAGGAACTTGCAAACTACTAGTCCCTGGTTGAATGTGGGACAAAAATCACAAAATCCCTAAAATGTGAAAGCAGTCTCAAAGCTACGCATATATCCAATGAAAAAGAAGGAAATTCTAACTGGCTAAGAAGCTAAAGCACAACTTTTGACCAATGACACAGAAGCTGACACAGGAGCCACACCTAGGTAGCTAGGCTATAAGACAAAAACAAAGGGGGGAAAAAATCTAAGCAGGGACATCTGAGCCTACTGACTGCTACCGCTACCGACAGAACTAGTTCAGCCAAATCTCTAAACAAACAAGTGATGAAACAAACAACTAAAACAAGCCCTGTGGGGGAGGAGAAGAATCAGTATCCAGACTGACTACAGTTTATTATCTAAAATTGTCCCTTTTCAACAAAAAATTATGAGACATTCAAAGAAACAGAAATTTGACCCCATGCCCAAGGGTAAAAAGCAAGCAATAGAAATTGCCTTTGAGGGGATCCAGATGTTGGACTTAACAAAGATTTCAAAACAGCTATTATAAATATGTTCAAATAACTTTTAAAAAGCCCTGTTTAAAGAATTAAAGGAATTCATCAAGTAGAGAATATTACTGAAAAGATAGAAATTTTAAAAAGAATCAAATGGCAATTCTATCAATAGAATTGAAAAGTACAATGCTGAACTTTTTTTTTTTAATTACTAAAGGAATGTGTATTAGTTTGGTAGGGCTTCCATAACAAGGTACCACAAACTGGGCAGTTTAAACAACAGAAATTTGTTGTCTCATAGTTCTGAAGGCCAGAAGTCTGAGATCAAGATATTGACAGGGTGGGTCCCTTCTGAGGGGAAAATCTGTTCCAGGTCTCTCTCCTAGATTCTGGCAATCTTTAGCATTCCTTGACTTCGGCATCACCTCAATCTCTGCCTTCATCTACACATGGCTTTCCCCCTGTGTGTGTGTCTCTGTGTTCAGATGTTCCTTTTTCATAAGGACACCAGTCTTATTGGATTAATGGCCTACCCTACTCCAGCATGACCTCATCTTAATTAATTTCATCTGCAACAACTCTATTTTCAAATAAGGGCATCTTCTGTGGTTTAGGACTTTACACAGTCCAATCCATAATGGAGTGCAAAAGTAGATTTGATTTGACGTAAGAAAGAATCAGCAAACTTGAAAATAGATCAATAGAGATTATAAAATCTGAAGAATAAAGAGGAAAAAGAATTAGGGAAAATGAACAGAACCTCAGAGAAATGTAGGCATCATTAAACACACCAACATATGCACAACAGAAGTACCTGAAGGAGGGGAGAAAATACATTCAAAGAAATAATGCCTGAAATTGATTGGAACTAGAGGGTTGGAAGGGGCAGCAAGAAAATAAGTGGGAGGCTGGAGAGTAAGTGGGGTAGAAAGTAGCTACAACATGTTTTATAGCAGCAATATCTACTCAGTTTTAATTTTTACTATCTGTGGTGCTTTGTTATTTTGTTACCATATAACCCAAACCTTCAGCAAAAATCTACTATACACAACAGCCATGTGCAACTGGTGTTGGGAAAATTAAGGAAAAGAACCACTGAGATAGGAAAGAAAGCACTGGGCACAAGTAGTAAAATGGAAGGAAGATCATGAAATCAAAGCCAGGGCTAACTGAGCCAAAGCAGCCAGGAATCATCTGAAAAATTGCAAGAAACGTTGGGCTTCCTCTTAAGACTGCACTTAAGATGGGGTTTGAACCAGTTTTAACGGAACCTTCAGGGACAAGGATAAAACCAGCCAGGTTGCAATTTTTATTATAAGTTCAAAAATGGAGAACATAGTTATTGCCCAAATGGTATAAAAGCTCTATGGAAAAAGGACTTGGTCTTAGTTGCTTTTTTATAACTTAACACAAGGTTTCAAAATATGTCTAGACAATGAGATGCAGAGCACATGAAATCATATGGCTTTTTTCTTGCCTCAGATAAATGTGTGTGGTTTTCTTTTAAGGGTGATTTAATTCACATCACATTTTCACATACTTTGGGGAATGGGAGTAAGTCGAACTTACAACCGTAATTTCTGCTGTAAGATCATTTCCCCATCTTTCAATATGAATCGTCTCACCAATGGGAAAGAATTCCAAACTGCTTGGCTGCAGGCTCACTTCATGACGCATCAGAACTTCAGATATACTCCAGCAGGGAGCCATTCCAGAAGGGACCCGCCACTCACATCATTTCAAATCTCTTCCAAAATTGTGTACTCATTTTGTTCAAGACAAACCCTTTTGTGTAAAAAATAAACACATTTTAATAAAGATTCTGTAAATCTTAGATCTGAGGAAATCTGTGAACCGTAAACAAATATATATGAATGAAGAAAAGAGTGAGGTGAGCTAACAGGAAAGTCTTCCTTTGAGTGCAGAGAATGTCAACATTGGGGTTTTTCTCTTTTTAATGACATGTACCATGGCAGCTGTCCTCTTTTCCTCTTTAACACAATAAAAACAGCATTATTCTTGAATGAGAAAGACTAACATTAATGTCATCCTTTTCCTTGGAATAGAAAATTATTTGTCCTAGTGTTAAGCAAACCTGTGACTTAGATTTAGCAAAGCGAAAGCACTGCTGAGAAATGCGCAGTGGAAGCTCCCCGACCCCAGTCAACCTGTAGATCGAGGAATAACTGATAGAGAATGTGTTGTCTCCAAGCTGAATTTCAGGGTGAGCTGATAAAGACTAGTTGAGATTAATGAGGGGGATACAGCCCTGAATCGCGAGCACCTACAGGAAGGAATGTAAGCACTGCAGCCAGGAAGACGTCATTCACAGGCTGTGTGAACTCGGCCCCTGGCCAAGTTACCTTTTTTTGCACCTTGTTTTTCTCACATGTCAAAGTAAGAATACTTTTTAACCTCACAAGGTTTTTCTGGGGCATAAACGAGACACTGCGGATAAAACACCTATATGCTAATTTCGTGCATATAGGGTTTTTTTCCCTACTGTCGTCCCCAACATATAAAATTGGTTTAAGATAAAATCTTTACAATCAGAGATCTAAGATAAAATCTTTACAAATCAATGATCAAAGGATTGATCATTTTTTATAAATATTTGTTCTAAGAAGAGTATTTTTGTTGTTAATAAACACATCATGCGGAGAATTCATGACCATAATTTAGAATGAAAGGAGAGTTGAGCTGAAAACAATGTTCGATGCTCAGATAAAGGAAAGTAAAGAGACAACTCGTGTCACCTAGAAGCATCACACCTAGTAGCACTTCCTGAGAAATTCTTAATTTAAATCAGCAGACGTGAAGTTATTAGAAGACAGAAAATGCCACAAAGCCCCTGTAACCCTTTCATAGACTCTTAACAGGTCTCTACTCTCCTGCAATGCAGCGTCTACTTGTCAGTTTTTTCATCTATGCAAATAAACAGGAGACAGATGGTAAGGGTTATACTTGTGTTCTGGTTCTAATTGCCTTATTTTTTTTTAATTTTCTGCAAAATAAATTCATTTCATTAGCCAACATTCAGGCAATTGACTAACTGATCCTTTTAGCAATCTACAGTATTTATCTAGGACAATATTATTTAGAAATGCTGTCTTTAGGGCATCCTATAGGGCTGATATTGAGTAAATGACTAGCTTGGAGAAACTGAGAATATACTATAAACTCTTGGGACTTACAGGGGCTACTGGAAAGCAGGTTTCCCTGTGTACTTAGTGAGCCAACATCCATTGTTTGCTGTATGAAGAAACAGAGCATCATAGACGCTTAATGGCACATCTGGGAAAAGGCAGATCTGATCCAGATTACAGGCTCCACTCCTGGTAATTAAGTGGCTTTGAGCAAGTTACCCAAACTCCTTCAACCTTGTGTTCTTCATTTGTAAAACAGGTGCTGACAAAAATACCTGCATTATAGAGTATTTATGAGGTTTGAATAAGTTAATACCAAAAGGAACTTACTCAAACTTTAATGTTCAGGCAAATCAGTAGGAATCCTGGTAAAATGCAGATTCTGATTCAGTAGATGTAATTCAAGACCAAGATCATGCATTTCTACAGGATCCCAGGTATTTCAATGCTTATGGTCCTCAGACCATCTTTTCAGTAGCAAGGCTTTACAAAATCTGTCTCAGGTCTGGCACATTGTAAATACTCAGTAAATATTTGCTTTATTATTATGATTATTATTAATTAAGGACCCCAAATCAAAGAACTCTGCATGCAGCCCTTCCTTTCAGCTATGGAATGCCTTCATAATTCCCTACTAACCCACAGAAATAGTGTTTTTCAAGAAAAGTTTGCATACAGTAAAATTAAAATAACATTGGGGTAGTAGGCTAAATAATGGCCACCCAAAGATATCATGCTATATCAGGAACAGATATGCAGATACCTGGAACCTGTAAATGTTACTTTATAAGGAAAAGGGGGTTTTGCAGATGTGATTAAGTTTAGAATTTGGAAATGAGGACATTATCCTGGATTATCTGGGTGGGTCCTAAATGCCATCACAAGTGTCCTTGTAAGAGAATGACAGAGGAACACTAGACATACCTACAGAGGAGAAGGTGACACGAAGAAGGAGCTAGAGATTGGAGGTAGGTGGCCAGAAACCAAGGAATGCTGGCAGCTGCCAGAATCTGGAAGAGGCAAAGAAGGATCCTCCTAGAGCTTCCAGAGGAAACAGAGACCTACTGACACCTTGATTTTGGACTTCTGGCTCCCAGAACTGCAGCAAAATTTATTTCTATTGTTTAAGCCACCAAGTTTGTAATACTTTATTACAGCACTCATAGGAAATGAATACAATTGGTTTAAGTAAAATGTTTATATGTATGCAAGTCAAGTTGCTAATCACTAGAAAGCTAAGCATTTTTACAGAGTAAATTTTTTCTCTTTGCTTAAATAAAGGTTCTGACCTTCATGAAAGCCATAAAGAGATTGATGGCATATTAACAATGAGATTTTATTTTAGGAAATAAGAAAAATCCTATACTCTGCTTCCACACAAAATGTACAAAGTTTCAAAGCAAGTTGTCCCCATTCTAACGGTGAGAAAAAGCCAGAAACTATAGAATTATAACTTGTATTAGATAAAGACCTAGAATTGAAGAGACCTCTGTTTTGTATGCTTCACTGGCCTAGATTATTATTTCACCTCTCAGGAAATGCTCTCCTAATTTTCACAGAAGCATTTTTGTGATGTAGAAGGTGGTTGACCTAGAATACGTCTGAGGCCCTTCCTGTCCTCCAGGCCCTGGAAGAGGCCCTGACTCAGCTATGTTCAACCTTTCACATCTGAGAGTACCAGATTTTATCAGAAGATACCCCGCCTGCCATCCCTGAAAGAAATGGAAAAAGGAAATGGATGATTTGGTTATCACAGTTTTGTTTTCAAATTTAACCATATGTTAAAAGGGTTTTAAAGAAAAAAACTGACAACCCAGAACTCTATACACCACAGAAAATTTTAGGTGAAATAAAGACTTTGCTGGACAACATAAGCTGAAAAATGCCAGCAGAAACATTCTTCAAGTAATGTTCGAAATTCATCAAGCAAAAGCACTATGATAGCAGATGCAAACTCACATGTACACAAAGAAAGGAAGCGTGAAGAAAATGGGGGGAAAAAGTCAGATAAATACATTTTTTCTTACTTTTAATCATTCTCAAAGGTAACTGACCAAGATAAGATTGTTACAGTTATGGGGCTTATAACACATTTAAAAGTAAAATGTATACCAATTGTGGCAGAAAGGATGAGTGAGAGGGATTGTAAGGTTCTGATACCTGAAGTGATGTAATTTGAAAGTAGATGGTGATAAGAAAGAGTGTATATTGTAAACCCTTGTGAAAGAAAAATTGCACTGGACAATTGTTAAAAAACAGCAAGGAAGACTTTATTGAAGACTATTGCAATAGGGGGAGAGAGATTGAACTCAACTCTATAGAAACAAAAGGCAAGAGGATTTTTACACACTGAGTGAGCTGATGGAAATTAGGGCAGGACGTGAGGGGAAGATTTTATTGATGTGAGGAGGCAATCTGTGTTGGCTAATTGTTGCTTATTGAAGTTAGGCTCCTACCCTCCCACAAAGACTAGGAGGCAGGGCCCTATCTTTCTTGAGGATCACATTCAAAAGGGAGGGCTCCCAGGCCCTTGAGAAAGACTTACCTCTCAAAGGCTCAGAGAAAGAAATTACAAGAGAAGGGAAGACAGGGCCCTGTAGTCAGGAATTAGCCTGTCTATACTTGGGTCAAGGTGAGAGGTCGGTAAGGCCATCTTGGTCACCCTAGGACAACCATCAAAAAGAAAGGAAAATGAATGAGTTGTAACTAATAAGCCAATAGTGGAGATAAAATGGAGTCATAAACAATACTCAATAAAAAAGTAGACAGAAAAAGAAAAACAACAGAAGAAGAGATGGAACAAACAGAAAACTAGTAAGATGGTAGATTTAAATCGTCATACCAATAGTTACATGAAATATAAATGGCCTATACACCCCAATTAAAAAAGACATTACCTGTTTATATTAAAAAGAACAGAACTATATAAGAAACCCATTTTAAGTGGGAGGTTGGGTTAGCAGATGTAAGCCATTATATGTGGAATGGCTAAACGACAAGGTCCTACTGTAGAGCACAGAGAAGTATATTCAGTATCCTATGATAAACCATAATGGAAAAGAATATACTAAAAAAAGAATGTATGTATATGTATAACTGAATCATTTTGCTGTACAGCAGAAATGAACACAACGTTGTGAGTCAACTATACTTCAATTTAAAAAAAGAAACCCATTTTAATTGTAAAGGCACAGATAGGTTGAAAATAAAATAAAATGATGGGAAAATGTAATCAAAAGAAATCTGGAATGGCTAGATTAATATCAAACAAAGAAACATCAGGAGAAGGAATATTACCAAGAAGTATCACACAATAATAAAGGAGTCAATTCACCAGGAAGACACAAGGATCCTCGACGTGTATGTATGTAAAAACAGAGCTTCAAAATCCACGAAGGGATATCACATAGTGTCTTGTCAGTAGCATTGGTACAACCTAGGAGCTTTGCTAGAAATGCAGAGCCTCAGGACCCACCCCTGCCCTACTGACTATAATCTGCATTGATAACAAGATCCCCAGGTGATCTGAGCAAATACTAAAATCTAAGAATACTGATACAGTGCATCATGTCACATTTCTAATAAGGAACTCTGATGATATGTTTTCATAGCACTTCTCCCAACCAGAAAAAAAAGAGGGTAACTATGTGAACTGATGATTTGTTGATTAATTTGACTGTAGTGATTATGTCACAATGTATACATATACCAATCATCAAATTTCATACATTATATATATACAATTTTTAATTGGCAATTAAACTTCAATAAAGCTGGGGAAAATAGTCAATTAAAATATATATTCCTCCACAAACGCTGCAATAAGATAAAACAAATCTCTAAACCTATACATAACTCAGTCCAATAATTTCAATTACCTTAATTTTTTAAAAAATAATCTTTTAGACTTGTTTTCAAAATACACAAAGAACTCTTAAAACTCAACAACTAGAAAACAAACAACCCAATTAAAAAATAGGCAAAGGATCAGAAGAGACCCCTCACCAAACAAGACATACAGATGGTGAATGAATGTATGAAAAAGTGGTGTTCATCATATGTCATTAGGGAATTTTATTTTATTTTTTTAATTTATTTATTTATTTATTTTATTTTTAGCTGTGTTGGGTCTTCGTTTCTGTGCGAGGGCTTTCTCTAGTTGTGGCAAGCGGGGGCCACTCTTCATCGCGGTGCGCGGGCCTCTCACTGTCGCGGCCTCTCTTGTTGCGGAGCACAGGCTCCAGATGCGCAGGCTCAGTAGTTGTGGCTCACGGGCCCAGTTGCTCCGCGGCATGTGGGATCCTCCCAGACCAGGGCTCGAACCCGTGTCCCCTGCATTAGCAGGCAGATTCTCAACCACTGCGCCACCAGGGAAGTCCCATTAGGGAATTTTAAATTGAAGCAACAATGAGATATCACTACTCCCTTATCAGAATGGCCAAAATCCAGAACACTGACACGGCCGGTGCCGGTGAGGCTGGGAAGCAGCAGAGCCTCTCCCGCTGCTGGTGGGAAAGCGGGATGGTGTGGAAGACAGCTGCTCACGGAGCCAAGCAGTCTTCCCGTGTGATCCGGCAATCATGCTCCCAGGTATTCACCCAAATAAGTGGAAAACTTATGTCCACACAGAATCCTGTACACCGAGGTTTATAGCAGCTTTCCTTAGATGTCCTTCACTATGTGAATGGATAAGCCAGCTGGTGCATCTGTGCAATGGATGTTATCAGTGATAGAGATATAAAGAGAAATGAGTAATCAAGCCTTGAAAAGAAATAGAGGAAACTTAAAAGCCTGTGACTAAGCAAAAGAAGCCCATCTGATGGCTACATACTGCAAGATTTCAACTATGTGACATCCTGGAAAAGGCAAAGCTACAGAGACAGTAAGAGAATCAGTCGGTGATTTCCAGGGGCTTAGGGCACGGGGGTGGGATGAACAGGTGGTACACAGGGCAGGAAATGAAGCATCTCTGTATGATACTGTGATGATGGCTACATGACAAGATGCATCTGTCAGAAGCATCGAATGTACAACTCAAAGAGTGAACCCTAATGTAAACTATGGACTTTACTTAATAACACTGTATTAATACTGGTTCATCAATTATAAGTAATATACCACACCAATGCCAAATGTGGTATATGGAAACTCTGTGATTTCGGCAAATTTTTTTCTATAAACCCAAAATGAATAGGCTATTAAAACATTTTAATTAGTTATACAAAGATCAAAACTATATATAGTAACAGAAAACAAATGATTTGTTGGGGGAGGAGTAGGTGGAGTGGGCAGGATTTGGTGATTTTTAATAATTGCAGCCTTATGTCAAAACTTATCAAATTCTACACTTTAAACATGTGAACTTCACTGTATGTAAAATATATCTCAATAAAGCTGTCAAAAATATTTTAAAAAATAATCTTTTAGCTTCATGGGTTCATGGAGAATACAGAATTCAGCAACAGTATTTTATAATAAAGTTTTGAAAGTTAGAGTCTAAAAGATTGTTAATATGAGAAGCATACTGTTGATGAAAAATTAATTAGTCGATCTAAGAAAGAATTGGAAAATTTTATTTGAGCCAAATTTGAGGATTGTAACCCAGAGAGAGCATCTCAGAAAGCTCTGGGTACTGTTCTGCCCATTAGAGGTGAAAGCACAGTTCTACAAGTTTTCTGAGACAGAGGGCTGTACATCAAATGACGTATTATTGACAGTTTACGCAATCCGGATCTAAGTCATTGTGGTGGGTCATGTGACCCCTCGCAAGCTCAAGAAGGAACGCTATTTTTAAGGAGTTGTCTTATTGGTGCCAGGAGAATGTTGCTCTTTACGATGGAGCAGGTATTCCTACCGGTGGAGGAGATCTGGTCGATGCATAATGCAGACACACAATGCACAGTGGGGGGAGAGAGGTGGCCAAAGGGCAGAGAAGAATTTCTACGTTTAAATTTTTCTCGTCTGGCCATAAAATATGAATTTTATTTCACAATTCCAATACTACTTTCTTAAACGTCATTTTTACCATCTCAAGTCTCTTTAGTTATACAATTGCTCAAAGATGTTTGAAACACAAATATGTTTCCCAATTATTTTAGTGGTGAGTGGCTTTCATAGTCCACACTTGCTTATACTTTAAAGTAGCGGTTCTCGACCTTGCCTGCTTTAACAGATGTTTTGACTTTATTAGACTACAGTGGGCCCTTAGCATCAATATTTTTAAAAGCTTCCCAAATGATTCTAATGTACAACCAGGGATAAGAGCCATTATTCTAACAAATTAAGATTTTTAATTAAATCAAAGTAATAACTTTGATTGCAACCCCGTATCTGTTGTTCATTTTACCTCTCCCTTTTGTCATCTCGCATAGACAGTCACCGGTTTGTGATGAAATAATCTGCCTCACTAGTCTGAACAAGCACAAAGGAAAAGCAATATCATTCGACAACTTATGGTGTGAAAATCAGCATCAGACAGCAGCATTAAATGGATATTAGTGTATATACTTAAGATATTTACGACACACCATGCAGAGAGAAACTGTTGGAAAGCTTTGGTTTGGAATTGACTTCAAACACACTCACATCAAAACAATAAAAACAAAAGGAACCTCAAGAAATCAGTGCTCTTTTAAATTGAAAACAAGGAGGGAATGGTCCTGACGGAGATAAAGCTGGGCTTAACGCTCTATGGGGAGAAGTAGAAGGACCACACCCACTGATCATCAGGGCCACCTCTTAAAGAAGGGTCCTCACTCCAGGTGGAGGCAGCCTGCCTCTCTCCTCCTTACGTGACTTGACCTGTAACAAGGTAGGGGAAGGAAGTGACCCTGGCTGAGCATTCCTTTGTCCTGGGCATTTTCGTGTCGTCTGTTTCTATTGTTTCTCACAACAGCTTCACATGGAAGGTATTGTGTACCCATTTCACAGATGAGAAAACATGTCCCAGAAACACTAATTGACTCAGCCAAGTTTACCCAGCTAGTAAATGGTAGATCCAGAGTTTGAACCTGTCTGTGGGCTCCAAGTGTTCCTCTTTCCTTGATTGCCCTGCTATCTCCCAGGCATCGTACTGGTCAAGAAGGGGTGTGGCCAGGCAGGCAGCTGGGCATAAGGAGCATCTCAGGGCGGAGGGAGTCAGCCAGGCAGGATCTCCAGAGACAAGAGTTACTCACACTCCCATTGCTATGGTCCCCAGATAATAACAGCCGCCACCACTAGGTGGCTGGAGCTGAGCAAGTAGATGGTAAAGTTGGGAAAACTAGAATCTTCAGCAGAGCAGGGCTGGAAGTAGGACTTGAGATGGGCGTGTGGATCCGGGGTGGGCCTTAGCATCCTAATTTAGAACTCTGATTTTTCCCATGGACATCTTGCTGCAGAGTAGGCTCAGTACCTATGGCTAGTGCCACGATTATGTATAAAGATGTTCATGTTAGCAGAGCCTTTAGTGATCTCGTTGAAGCCTAAATAATGTGGCCAGATAGAGTGATTGATCAGGCCAGAAGATGCCAGGTTTACAACTATTGTCCTGGGGTGCCATCTGGTTTTGGCATTCCTGGATTTTTCATTTTATAACAAAAGAGTATTAATAATAATTCTATTGAAATAGGCCAGGATAGGTATGAATCTGCAGTTTCTATGATCTCGTGTGTGAGATGCCAAGTTCCCCTTTTAACACGGGGTTAAAACCGATATCCTGTGTATCCTGTGATACCCGTGGGCAACGCCCCCGCCCATTGCAAAAATGCTTCGGTGAAAATTCTGGTTGTGCTTCTTGAAGGGCAAAGGAATAGTCTTTTGAAGTGAAGCATAGCAGGCAAGGGTCTCTTTAAGTCTAGGACTCTATCTAAATTCAAGTATTCCTCCAAGGGGTCTCATCTTAAGCTCTGAGCAGTTCAGTCTGCTGAGAGTCAAGGATATGACTGAAGGGGGCGATGAGGTAGAGGAAAGGGTCTTTGGGCAAAGACACAATCTGAGGGCTTCACAACTTGACAAAAGTTTGTCCCAGCCTATACAATCCTATTAACCACCTTGGGATTTATATTAGAGGCTGCAGATTCCATACTGTAATGCCAAGGCTGACTATAAATGCTCTCCTGTCGCAGAGACTGTGTGCTGTGGATTCTCTCCCAGTAGAACCACGAGTACATCATTGTGAAACGGTAGCAGGACCCTATGGCCCTCGCCCCCCATGTCCTCTGCCTGCCTTTTGCTTGTGGAAAAACTTTAGCCAAAGAATAAGTTTCATCAGAGAAATGAGAAACTGCAGAAATAAAGGAAAATAGTCCAACAAGACTAAATAATAATAGTTTAGCCATTAAGCACAGTCAAGGACTTTTACTTCCTCCTCAAGGGCTATAGATAATATTCTGAGCCCTATCCTGTGAGCTGTCTTAGAGATACTGAGACCCTCACCAGGTGGAAGAAGTTAACTACATGATGACCAGGGGTAGCCGTGACATAAGCTGCCACAATTCCGAGAATTGGCCTCAAGGAAATGGGAACAAACCGACCGTGGAACTGAAGATGAACTGTACTTAAAAATCAAGATGACACTGATCAGACCACCGATGACCAATTTTGAGATGACCGTCAGAGCTGACTGAGCTGTTTCTGCATGTAGCTCCCTCCTTCAGCTTATAAAAGCTCTTGCCCCCTGTTTGGAGCAGGAGGGGGGAGTCAGCCTTTGGACAGGCGTCCTCCCTCCCCCCGCCCCCCGACCCAGGTTGCAGGCATCCAAAGTAAAGCAAACTTTCTTTTCCATCAACCTTCCCTCTTTATTGGCTTTTGAGTGGTGCGCAGCCGGACCCCACTTTCTGTTACGATTGCAGGGAGGTACAGACCATAGGCAGTAGCACAAGGCTCTGCTCGGTGTTGGATTTCTCCCATAAGATGTATTGTGATAAATTACAAAGAGGCTGGCATGAAATTATACTAAGGTCTATTTAATTCCCAGGTGATTTCTCATTCTCTTTTACAGTTCACTTAAAGACCCTCTCATATTATGTAAAAAAGGGATTTAAAATTCTCTGAAATAAGCTATTTGATTTTCATTCACACACAAGACACAGATTTTAGAACATATTTGTTCTTTGTGTTGTACATAATACATATTTGTATTAGCAGTAGCAAGCTTACATCTAAAGGCAAACATGTTAGTATTAGCAAGTTTCAAAATAACGAAATGTGCAATGATGCCATACCTCTAACATCCGCTAAGAAAAGTTGTCTCACCACTCCAAACACCATGAACATGAGAACGTACTCAAATGTATAGCTGACTGGGGCCTGTGGGTATGAGATTCAAAGAGTGCAACTCATTTTAGCAAACCCTGAATGAATCAGTAAATTATGGTATAGTATAACTGATGTTTATAATATCGAAACATGAGTCTTTAAGAAAAGATCAATTTACATTACAAGTACTGGTTTAAAATCAGTGATGCTGAAGGCAATGTGGACCATGTATTGGTTCTTGGAACAGTAAAAGAATCTTAGTGGGAAAACTGGTGAAATGTATATCAAGTCTGCAGTTTGGTTAATAGTCGTGCACCAGTGTTAATCTCCTAGTATAATATTCTGTGTATGATGGAACCTTAAGGGAGGCTGGGTGAAGGGTAATGGAAACTCTCTTTACTATCTCTGCAACTTCTCTGTAAACCTAAAATTGTTCCTAATTAAAAAGTTTATTTTAAAATATGTGACCCCTCCAAAAAAAATAAGATAAAATTCCCCCCCCAAAAGAAAAGAAAAGTTGTATCATTATTCCACACTCAGCCCAAATTTATCAGTACATTCCCCACTCTTACATGGTATCCAGAAGGGTCAAATAATATATTCTGCTTTTTTCCACTGAAGACTATTGGTAGGCTTAGCATGGGGAAAACAGATTAGGAAAGCAAACAATACAAATAAAAATAAACCAAAGTAGGCTACAGCAAACTTGACATATTCATTAGCTATATTCTCCAATTAATACTTAATTTTCTAATTTCTAATATAACCAACATTTTTGTTTTCCAAGAACATGATTCAGCTTACAGCAATCATCTTTTTTTAAAGCCCCTCATTTGTGCCACGTATAAATCTTTGTGATCAGTGGTGTGATGTATCAGGGGTTGTAAGATGTGAACTATCACAGTTTATGATGTTCCTGAGACACTAAAAACATTTTCACTATTTGCTAGAATAGCAAAAAATTTCATTAATGCATGCAAATGATCGCTTTTCAAATGATAAAACACTAAAATGTTTTATAAGCGCTTTTCTACAGGCCTCCTGGGATTTGCTGTAAGTATTTGCACAAATAGATTATAAATGGCTACATCACAGCAGACTGAAAGGAGCAAGGTGACGCTAACAGAGTGAACTTAAACTGCACCCAGCAGTATAGACGAGTGTCCAGCCTCAGCTGGATCACAGGTTCTGTTTCACAGTCCTTCACAAACCTCCCCGGCCCGTGACTTCCCACGTAATCTCTTCGGTGTCCTTCAACACGTTTAGTCTTTCTCCCTTCCCAAGTACTCGTGGACGCTCTATGTGGTCATTAAAATCGACCCCAGCGCAAAATACTGGGGAAAACCTAATTGGCTTTTGTGTTTGTGATCATATTTGATGTGAATGCTATGCATATTAGCCTAAGCGAAGAAATAAATGAAGAAAGGTATTAACCGTAATCATAAAACGTTACTAGAGCAGGGGCGAGCATCATGCAGCAAATATGTCCTGGCTGTACCCACATGACACACAGCAAGGAGCAACACGGTGCAGCCCAGTAAGACACGGCGTTTGGCACGCAAACCAAAAGGAGGGCAAGTCTCCCAGGCTGGGCACTGCAACCACCCATCATAAACTCAAGCTTGGAAACCATGAAGCTTGCCTATAAATCTTGAGCCTTGGGAAACTAAGTGGAGTTCTAAATCAAAACAGGCACAAAGAAGGCACAGGAAGAATACACATGAGGCAACTCCACGTGGTGGTTTTACGGTGTTACTAAGAGCTCATAGGACTGTATAAAACTTCAGATTAAATCCTTTAAGGCATTGAAATTATACTATTAGATCGTAATACTGTTGGCATTTTGTAACAAAAACTTTGAAATCCAGGGGATAAGCTATTTTTTAAAGGCTCATTTGAGGACTTTGGAGATTATTCATTCATCATCTGCTAGATCTGCTAGAGTTATTGCTAACAATTTAATTCTAACAGCGTCTGAAGGAAAGAAACGTGACTCTCCCTCTTCTCCTCCATCCCGCCCTGCTCAGGATACATCCTTCCTGCCTTCTGGTTCCTTAGTCACTATATTTTCAGGATGCAACTTGCCATTACTGTCTATCTGGCTGCTCAGTTTTGTGGTTTTCCAGGCTGAAGAACTGAACCAGAAAAGCCCCTCGGTTGCAGACGGGGTAGCAGTGCATTCTGCTCTTGCATTGATAAGGTTCACTGTGTTTAAAGCGCATCACAGAATGAGGCTCCCATTTAAGACAGGTAAGGACCTGTTTGTGGATTCACAGTGTCTTAGCCAAATCTCATAGCTGATTCTAAAGCTAACCCTGAATTCTCTCCTATCCTTCACTGGAGGTATATGTGGACACTTAATACGCACATGTTGGATACAGCAAATGTCAGTCGATTAACCGGAGCGTATAAACTTCAAAAATTACTAGAACTCAACACTAGAGCAATTACAAGCCAAAACTACTACATTTCCTCATACTTTCACAACCTACTGGTTTGTTTATTGGCTTCATCCAATCTGGAGGACCATATTGTGAATATAAGCATACCTTTTGTTTTCCCTTAAGAGGCATTATTTTGACGTGTTGATGGGGGCTACTAATCAACAGTAATCAATTACACAATACAATTTTAAAAAATCACTCCTAATACCTGCAAGAGTCAAGTATTTTAAATGTTAAACCATCATGGACCTCACCAGGGCCTGACATGGGAGAAAAAAATTGTGTTGCTGATTTGGAGGTGAGGGGAAACTGTGTCTTTAAGATAAAATTACTCATGTATATATATTTGATTATTTTTATGATTACTGAAGACTTTTGTGTTGCAAAAATTTTATAAACTACGTTGTCAGGATGCATAACATAAGTAATTTTTTAATAATGCCACGCCTTTGAACACAAATTTATCATTGACAAAGACATCTTTGATGCTGTGTATTTTGTCTAAACTGGAGAATCCTGCAAGCTACCTGATTATAACATTCATGGTTTGTCTCGTCAGGCCTCTTAACGTTGAATTATTTACAAGATTTTTCCACTGCAAATAGTGTTTAACACAAAGAAGTTCTTTTCACTCCAGTGACTTAGAAACACACGATTTCCATCAGCCACTATGCTGTAGTTGGCAGCAGTTAGAAAAAGGCTTGCAATTTCATTTAGAAAGCAGCTCTCCTCAGCCCTGTACTCCAGGCCGGTTTCCTGTCACTTTTCCATCAGGCACCAAGCATACCTCCTCCTTTTAGGCAGCAGAATGTGAGTGCCCAGGACTTGTGGGTCTGAGGTATTCCCTCCCTCCTTCAGATCTGAAGGAGACGTCACCTCCACAGAACTGCCTTTCCTTTTGTCCCAATCAAACTAGGTCCCTGCAGGGAAACAGCACCCATGGTAGAGATGCTGCTCAAGAACTCCTGGGCTAGGGCTCTGCTCTGCCCCCCACCCCCCGATGGGGACGGGGCCTCGCTGATGCTGAGTTGGTTTGATATTTGCCAACATGCCTTTAAAGGGAAGCTCAGAGAAGACTGGGGTAAGTTGCTGTGGAAAGGTGATGAAACCCCCAAGCATAAAAGGTCAATTCTAATGCGACAAAAGGTAGTCTTCTGCCTCAGTTCTGGGCGGACTTTACTTGCACAGCTGCAAGCTGCACAGGGGAACCTGAGGACCAGGAAAAGCCAGGTAAGGATGTGCAGCGGCTGCTCCATCTCAGGGGAGCTCCTCGCTACTGTTATGCTCTGTGTCCTTAGCAAAAAAAAATACTACTACTACTACTACTGATAAATTAACAAATAAATGGGGACACTGTAGTGTGGCTTCTACCTGCTAATCCATGACCCCTGAATAGCTGCCATCTCCCTCATGGAATCCAATGTTTCCTTCATAGCACTTCACCCCCAATCTTTACATCTTTTTCTATGTATCGCTCACACATGTCAGGTTATCCAGTCATAAACTGAGATCATATAAAATTACCTGCCTGAATAACTGCGTATTTTCTGTGTCTCGTCCTCTTATGTGAATTCCATGAAATCAGGGACTGTGGCAATTTTTTTCCCACCATCATTCCACCAGGGCGCCAGAGTGCCTGACACGCAGGAGGTGCAACATAAATATCTTTAATAAGTCAGTACTGAGACAGATGAAAAAGATGGCTCTATCACCCTGCAATGGCAACGGGACCCTCACTGTAGTTTTCTCCACATCCAAGGCGGTCAGCGACTCTCTCCGTCAACTGGAAAATTCAGTCAGTTGGTCTTCCCTTGATCCCCTGATTCAGTAGGATACTGAGCACATTTCAGCGGGTGGGAGCTGGGGAGCGGGGAGTGGAGGTGGAGCGGGAAGGGGCCTCGCTGGCACCTCCGTGCTTTAGTCATGTCCCTTGCTGAATTAGTTCCTAAAAATTTCTAGTTGTTTTCATGGTGTTCTTTTCTACTTTGGGTCTCCAAAACTCATACATATATACCAATGGAGTATATCACAAAATTATAGGAGTTATACATTTTCAAGTTATTTGATTAAAAAAGCCATTTTTTTTTTTTTTTTTTAAAGAAGATAGAATTTATTAGAGGGGAGGGTCACTGCCACAACAGAGGGCCAACTTCCCAGTAGTCCGGGAGAGTCGAGCCTAAACGTGTGCTATTGATCACTTTTTTTTTTTTTTTAAAACATCTTTATTGAAGTATAATTGCCTTACAATGGTGCGTTAGCTTCTGCTTTATAACAAAGTGAATCAGTTATACATATACAATATGTTCCCATTTCTCTTCCCTCTTGCATCTCCCTCCCTCCCACCCTCCCCATCCCACCCCTCTAGGTGGTCACAAAGCACTGAGCTGATCTCCCTGTGCTATGCGGCTGCTTCCCACTAGCTATCTATTTTACATTTGGTAGTGTATATATGTCCATGACACTCTCTTACCCTGTTACATCTCACCCCACCCCCTCCCCATATCCTCAAGTCCATTCTCTAGTAGGTCTGTGTCTTTATTCCCGTCTTGCCACTAGGTTCTTCATGGCCTTTTTTTTTTTCCCCCCCCTTAGATTCCGTATATATGTGTTAGCATACTGTATTTGTTTTTCTCTTTCTGACTTACTTCACTCTGTATGACAGACTCTAACTCCATCCACCTCATTACAAATACCTCCATTTCATTTCTTTTTATGGCTGAGTAATATTCCATTGTATATATGTGCCACATCTTCTTTATCCATTCATCTGTCGATGGACATTTAGGTTGCTTCCATGTCCTGGCTATTGTAAATAGAGCTGCAATGAACATTTTGGTACCTGACTCTTTTTGACCTATGGTTTTCTCAGGGTATATGCCCAATATTGGGATTGCTGGGTCGTATGGTAGTTCTATTTGTAGTTTTTTAAGGAACCTCCATACTGTTCTCCATAGTGGCTGTATCAATTTACATTCCCACCAACAGTGCAAGAGTGTTCCCTTTCCTCCACACCCTCTCCAGCATTTATTGTTTCTAGATTTTTTGATGATGGCCATTCTGACCGGTGTGAGATGATATCTCATTGTAGTTTTGATTTGCATTTCTCTAATGATTAATGATGTTGAGCATTCTTTCATGTGTCTGTAGGCCATCTGTATATCTTCTTTGGAGAAATGTCTATTTAGGTCTTCGGCCCATTTTTGGATTGGGTTGTTCGTTTTTTTGTTATTGAGCTGCATGAGCTGCTTGTAAATCTTGGAGATTAATCCTTTGTCAGTTGCTTCATTTGCAAATATTTTCTCCCATTCTGAGGGTTGTCTTTTGGTCTTGTTTATGGTTTCCTTTGCTGTGCAAAAGCTTTTAAGTTTCATTAGGTCCCATTTGTTTATTTGTGTTCTTATTTCCATTTCTCTGGGAGCTGGGTCAAAAAGAATCTTGCTGTGATGTATGTCATAGAGTGTTCTGCCTATGTTTTCCTCTAAGAGTTTGATAGTGTCTGCCCTTACACTTAGGTCTTTAATCCATTTTGAGTTTGTTTTTGTGCATGGTGTCAGGGAGTGTTCTAATTTCATACTTTTACATGTACCTGTCCAATTTTCCCAGCACCACTTATTGAAGAGGCTGTCTTTTCTCCACTGTATATGCTTGCCTCCTTTATCGAAGATAAGGTGACCATATGTGTGTGGGTTTATCTCTGGGCTTTCTATCCTGTTCCATTGATCTATATTTCTGTTTTTGTGCCAGTACCAAACTGTCTTGATTACTGAAGCTAAAAAAGCCAGTTTTGAAAGCTTATTTCTGGTTACTCAATGGCACTCACCCCCTTGCTCATAAATAGCAATTACAATTCAGACATTCACTAACAACTTTTTATTAATCTGCATTATTTTTATATTTTCATTATGTATTCTTCGAAATAAAATGATTGTTTTACAGCAATTCACACAAATCAACTGATACATTAATTCAGACCAACAGAAGCTACTCAAATGAAAATAGTATTGTCCAGGATGGGTAGGTATCACATGAACCACTCAGGCCTAATTCTCATCATACTTAGCATAAAATGATACTTGTCACAGAGCAAATCCTAGTGAGAGGGACCCACACTGGTCTCCTTGTAACCCTTCCTCCCTGTAAAAAACTTTTTATCATCAGAAGCATGAAGTTACACAGATCTGAAGTTACCCAATTCTAAGCTGCAATTCTAAGTTAACACTGACCAAGTTTCCTAGTCAACAGGTTATAGATGAAACAATTTTATAATTTATAATCATAATTTAAAATAAAAATATGTGAAAAGTTCCTTAGGTAGTATTTTCCTAATTAAAAAAAACTTACGTGAAGTTCCCACCCACTATCTACGACTTTTATCCTTTCTCTACTTTTTTCTTCCAGTTATTACATTTGTTCAAGTCAACTGAAACCTTTACCATTGGATCATACCTGTTTTTATTTTCCATGTTATTTTCTAATTTTTGTCCACACCAGATACATTTTACAGTTATAATCACAGTGTACTTGATATTTTGTTAACTATGTCTTTGAATTAACAGTATGTGCTCACCATTTCTGTGTTATGAAATCTTCATTATTGTTTTTCATGATTGCCAAATGCTTCTAATTTCCTTAAGATAGACTTATTTTTGAACTTTTAGGGTATTTATTTTTTATGCTATTAAATATATATATATATTTCTTCAGTCTTTTAAATTGTTTCCTGGGTATAGATTTTCAGGAGAGAAAATAAGGATCAAGGCATGGAATGTTTTTATGATTCTTTCTGTGCTTAGTTATTTAATCATTTTACCAAAAGGATGGGTCAATTTACATTGCTCAAGGAGGCTGTGAGCGTATCACTTTTACAAAGACCTCACCACGATTCACTGTAGCTTTAATTTTTTAATTCTAACAAATATCAGTTAGTATCTCATTAATAATTATCTGTGGGGTTGAACCCTATTCTAAATGTTTATTCTATAGGATTAACTGAATTGTCTATTCATCTATTCACATTCTTAACCCACCCTTCTATTTCCTTCCATTTTTTTTAAAAGGTCTATTTAATTGGCTACTTGAGCCGTGAAAACAAATCTCTTACCTGACCTAAATGCAAAAGGCAACAGAAGCAGAGTCAGCACAAACTTGTCATGATACCTTAGAGAATTGGGCTGTCACTAGGACCACTACATTAACAGAAGAATAATCCCTTCAAGGGAAATACCATCTGTTTAGCCTAGTCAGTCCTTGGAGTTGAAGGAAGAAGAAAATGTATTATTGTGGATTTGAGGGCCGCACTTCATTAGAAAGTTGTAAATTTTATTTTTAAATCACCAAATAACTTTTCAGAAAAACACAGTGATTGGTCATGAACGATGAAACAGGCTAAATGTAATCAAGCGTCCAGCTAGAGTAGGGAACACTGATACAGCTCTCATTGCATGATCAACCTGATTTACACACTGTCCACACAGAAGAAAAAGGCTATGATACTTCAGATCCTGCATTTACTGGGTGAGAGACATGCCCCGTGTTCCTTGACATCACAGAGAAGGGCGACCCCACGCAGCACCCAGTGTCCGGGGGCCTGGGCCGTCCTGAGGTCCACAGCAGCCACGTGGTTCAGATCTGTTCGGACTGGCTTCTTGTAGATGGGACACGAGTACAACCGAGGGTCTCTTACAGCTACAAAATAATTCATGAAAATACCTTGGTGAATTTCTAATTTAAGCAGCCCCAGCCCCAAGCCCAAACAGAGTGCAGAGCCAAATCTGTGCACTCGGAAGGTCATTCCAAAGAGAGGTGGGTTTAGTAGAAAGAGGGAAATTCTTCCTGAGGTCAGATAATCCCTAGATGCGAAGCAGAGGCTACCACAGGTTTCCAGTGGGTGTGACAAGACAGCCAGACGTCCTCACGTTTACCCCACTCACCCCTTGTCACATGTCCTTGACATTAACCCCTGCCCATGTGACATGACCGCGAACCTCCCATTGCTTCCTCCCTCTCCTTTCCACCTGTCAATTCAACACCCCTCCTCCACCCTGTTCCCTGTACTTCCCCACCAAATCTTGTGCCCACACACCCTCTCTATATTTCCCTTGTGACTTGCCTTTGCCTTTTCATCAGACATCCAGCACCAATGCTCACTATTATTTCACTATTATTATTGCAAAATCCCATCTTCAACCCTCTGTGCCACAGTCCAAACCACATTTGAAATCACAGGACAGAGAACGTTCCCCACGCCTACCAGGTGTTGTGAGGTCTCCATGTGCGTAGAGACATAAAAATGGCAGGGAAGCAGGGAAGCATGGCACAGTTCAGCTCTCTAAGATTCAATCTACCTTTCTGGAGCAGGGGAACAGAGGGAGTCTCCAAAATCACATATGCAATGAAAGACAATCTGTGTGTCCCTTCTTCAAAGGTCTTCTCTTATGCATCTGTCCAGCCTTGGAATCCCCATATTGAGGACAGATGCAGGTCTTGTGGGGGCCTCAAACTTACACAGTTTGGGGGAGGGGCTTCTTTTAAGAAAAAAAAGTACAATTTGCAAATATAAAATTAAGCTTTGGAAGGAGCCTCTGCATTGAGCAGCCTTAGGGTTTAAGCTTCACCAGCTTCTTGTTAAGTCCACTCTACCTATAGTAGTTTATTTGCACATCTTGTAACACCCATCTCGGGAAGCAGTATATTATTTCCTCTGCTCTCCCAGACTATAAATTATTTCAGGACAAAAGTGGTGTCTGCACTCATCCGTGTACTTCTCTGGAAGGCCAATATTATAAATGACCCTCACATAATTATTGAGATGAAAACATACTTAACTAAGAGGATAACTTAGCTTTGGTGACTTAGTGTAACAAGCATGTAACTTTCAAAATGCAATATTAATATATTAATGATACTGAATTTATTTCCCCAAACTAACTTACTCGATAATTTAGCTTTTCCTAACACATCAAAAAAGTAAGGCACTATGAGAAAGTAAAGTCTCATTTTTTGACCCAAAAAAACCTTCAACCTGCTGTGCCATGTGTTTTTATACCTCCACTAAATGTAATTAATTTTATTGGAAGAAGTTAAACATTTGAATATGATAATATTATACAAAAGTTTCAATATAAAATAATCTAAAGCTGTAATTCTTAACCAGGTGTGATTTTTACCAGGGGACATTTGCCAATATCTAGAGAAATTTTTAGTTATCACAACTGGGAAGGTGCTACTGGCAACAAGTAGGTCGAGGCCAGGAACGCTGCTAACATCCTATAGTGCACAAGACAGCCCCTCACAACAAGAGGTATCTGGACCAAAAATGTCAATAATACAAAGGTTGAGAAATGCTGTTCTAAAACAAAGTCATGACATATATACACTAATATCTATAAAATAGATAACTAATAAGAACCCGCTGTATAATAAATTAAATTAAATTTTTTAAAAGATAAAGAAAAAAATAAAGTATTTAAATATTAAAAAAAACACAAAGATGGTTCAAGGTCAGAACATCTACCCATGTAATTCACCACATTACACAACTAAGATAGAAGGAGATATGATTATCTCAATGTAGAAAAAATCGTTTAATAAAGTTCAGTACAATTTATAATTAAAAATTCTGAGCAAACCAGGAATAA
Source organism: Balaenoptera physalus (assembly GCF_965194825.1). Classification (NCBI taxonomy): domain Eukaryota; kingdom Metazoa; phylum Chordata; class Mammalia; order Artiodactyla; family Balaenopteridae; genus Balaenoptera; species Balaenoptera physalus. Next base: position 166,110,209 of record NC_138890.1, on the reverse strand, counting down.
AAAGGAACTTCCTAAACTTAGTAAAGGTTATAATATTAAAATTTATAGCACATAATATACTTAGAGAAATTTTACATGGATTTTCTTGAGGCTCAGAAACAATTTTGATCAAAAACATTAAGAAGAGAAAAATAAATAAAATTGGTAAGAATTAGAAGAGCAGAGAATCAACTATCATAGTTTGTAAATGATATGACATCTCCCTAGAAAAACAAAATCAACAAACTTTTAGAACAATTAAGAATCTTCACCAACTAGTAAGGATCTTGCTGGATTCAAGATCAACCTGTGCTGGCAACTGCCAACTAAAAGTTTTAATAAAAAATAGGATACAGTTTTTAATATTGACAAAACCATAAAGTATCAGGGAATTAACCAAGAGATCTGTATAGAAAATACTTTAAAACTTTAATAAAAGATATAATAAGGATGATCTGAAAAAATTAAAAAATAAAACAAAGTCGCAGATATTTTACAGTACATTAAAATTATGTATTTGCTTAATCCCATGAAATTAATTATTAGAAACCATCTAAATTAATGTAACACCTAATTTTAAGTCTAGTTGCTATTTTTTTTAACAAATTAGATTTTTTTTTTTAAAGATCAAATTTATAGAGAGAATGTTTTGCTTATCTCTTTTAAATTTTATTTATTTATTTATTTCTGGCTGTGTTGGGTCTTCATTTCTGTGCGAGGGCTTTCTCTAGTTGCGGCAAGTGGGGGCCACTCTTCATCGCAATGCGCGGGCCTCTCACTATCGCGGCCTCTCTTGCTGCGGAGCACAGGCTCTAGACGCACAGGCTCAGTAATTGTGGCTCACGGGCCCAGCTGCTCCACGGCATGTGGGATCTTCCGGGACCAGGGCTCGAACCCGTGTCCCCTGCATTGGCAGGCGGATTCTTAACCACTGCGCCAACAGGGAAGCCCCTAGTTGCTATTTTTTAATTACCATGAGAACGTCATTAGTGATAATAATTAGGCAAACGTACAAAAAAGTCTGATTAAATAAATGAATGACAGTGAATATGAGGAGTGCAGTTAATGCTAACTACACTGATATATTTAAACCCTTTAATCCTAAGATCTGAACATATAACAAATATTTAACTAATCGTTCTTCCTGATGCACACTTGACCAACAATCATTTTATAAATCTTGACGTAAGCCCTTGGAGTTTTACATTTGAATCAAGTGATAATTATAATAATTGCACCTTGGGAAGTATTCGATTACTTGGGTTTTAATCCCAAAAGAAAAATAGAATTGGAAAAAATAGCATTCTTTTCAAGAAGCAGTAAAAAAAAAGCAATTCTCTGAAATATTTATCCACTTTTATTTATTTTTAATTGCTTCACAAGGGAAGGAGCCCACACCAAGTCACAGCATGCAGCAACCTTCTGCAGCAGGATTAGAAACCACTGAAAATATGATTTCACGGTAAAAGTGCTGACAGATGCTAAACAAGCACATAAAGAGATGATTTGAAACTGTTACCTCTGGTTAGACAAATAACTTTGGAGACAAAAATAAACATGCTAAGCAGGTAGAACAAATTAGCTAAATATGTTTAAAGCCTTGGGGTCCAGAAGGAGGAGCAGAGAGAAGAGGGTATCTAAATTGGCGAGCTATGTGCTTTAGGATGCTAAAGGTTTTAATAAAACGCCTTGAGGAAATTTCATTTTCTAACTCTATAACTTCCGTCTCTAGCCTACATTTTTCACCCAAATGTAAGTATATCATTACATCATATATTCCTTCTAATATCCAAAATAACCAAGTTACATAGAGATTCCTTATGTCATTCCTTTATTTAGTCCCTCTTTTGCAAATAACATTTAGGTTATTAAACAGTGCACTCTTCCATGTGTTATTTCTTTTAATCCTTCAACAAGCATGAGAGTTATCGTATTAATAATAATAATTTTTTATTGTTATCTATTGTATGCTAATTATGTGCTGGACATTGTCAGTTTAATTCTCTCAACAACCCAATGAGATGGGTACCATGATTAAATCCATTTTACAGATGAGAAAACTGGAAGAACATAAGGAGGTGAGTTACTTATCCAAGGTTGCAGAGCTGTAGGTGATGAGTCAAACCAGGCCAGAATGGATCCAGAGCCTAAGCCCTTAACCTCAGCGATAGTGTGACGTACTGTGTGTATGTGTCTCCGTATCTTTGCAGAAATATGTAAATGTGGACCAGAGATAACTAGATACCTGACTTCAACTTGTGGCATAGCTGAGACTCCTCCGAAGCTACATGACTAACTGCTAAGGTGATAAAGCCATGAAAGCACCCCAAATATCCAGGCTCCTGGCTCACTGCCTTTTACCTGAGGACATGTGCCCCCCTATGGGGCAGGGAGGTGACCACCTTAACCTTCAGCATGGGGAGAGGAGGCCACAGGGGGTGACAGCTCTCATCTGCATAGGGCAGAGGCCTTTACTGTGTCTACTTCACCAGCTACCTGAGAAATATTAATACATGACTTCAAAATGCAAGGAAACCGTCCTCATTTCCAATTTAGCCTTTATTTTCAAGCTTCATCTCTAAGTGCAGAGTCTTGAGTAGAACACCACCACAAGAATTCCCAGAGATTTGCATTCATCCCACAACAGACAAATGTGATTCTGAGAGCAGCTTTGGTAGCCAGGAATCATAGGCAAATTACCTAATATCTCTAAACCTTCATTTCCCCATCTGCAAAATCGTCATGATCATCTTACAGAGTTGTTGTAAAGACTAAATAAGTTAATATATGTGACTGCCTGGCATAGTATAATGCTTGCAATGCAGTAGTTGCCCAAGATGTGTTAGATTTCTTCCCTCTCTCCCTGCACACACACACACACACATGCACATATACACTTACCTTTTCACTAAAACAAATTCCCCAGTCTCAGGTTCCCCATGACTTTAACACAGTTCAGGTTTACAAACTGAAAGTGGATTAAACGCTGCAGGGCTCAGGAGTTAGGAGGTCTCCAGCTCCGGGTCGCTGCGCAGGGCTATTCCCACCCCCGGCCCACGACTGCACAGTGTTGGATCAAGGTGGGTCCTAGGGCGTTCTCAGAAACACTGTTCCTCTAGCAGGAAACAGCCCCATTAGCTGCAGGGACCCTGAGATTCTTCACATCTTACTTAGTGACCAGAGATACATGTGTCTTGCTTTGTTCCCCCAAAATTCTAACCACTGCCTTCCCATCACACAGGCTTCAGCACCGAAGTTATTAGAAGCATCACTCTCTCTATAGGAGACATATATTTCCTATAGCTGCCTCTTTTCAACTTCCTTTGAAAACAGAGGATCTAGAGTGGGTACGGGTGGCTTTACTCTCTTGGAGAATTTAGTACTATTTGGGTGACTCTCCCGTGACAAGAAACATAAATAAAATAAACATTTGGGGATATAGCTCAACATATCAATATATCAATTTTGATATATCGATAAACTCAATTTTTAGCTTTGAAATAAATATCTAGACTTCCTTTTAAACACAAATAAACCAGTTCTATATGTAAAATTCAGTGGTGAATTATTTAAACTGAAATTGCCCTTCCTATTAACATAAAAAACAACCCATTACAAGAATTTTAATTTTAAAACACTACACTTTTGGAGCGTCCTCTAGCCATTAATGATGTTAAACCTCTTTAGCTCAATTAGAGCCCTATTTAGTCATCAAAATTGAATGCAAATTAGATTTACAGTACAAAAAGAGCAATGGAATGTTAGTTTTCTATCAGGAACAAAACACCTCTTCCACCACAAAGCTATTTGGCAAAAAGTTTCCACCAACTTCTACTGAAGCCAAAAAAAAAAAAAGAGAATTATAGTTTTCCTTCACTTTTTTCTTAGTACTTTGAATGAGTGAGTCACTTTCTCCTTTGCTTATTTTTATTTCCTCCCCTAACCCTACAGCTAACGAGCGTCACCGCTGACTAAAGCCCAGCAGCGTGAGTACAGTTCTTCCACACCAACGTATCCTTGAATCATAAAGGGTTGCCTGTATTATAAATTTATTGCTTTATTACTACCATGCTGAGATGTTCAATGTCACGTGGCAATGGATTTTTACAATTTAGTCACAAGAAATAAAGTAACACCTAACTGAACGTGAGAAAGATTTGTCTTTCACTTTATAAGGGAAACATTTTTCCAACAATGTTGACTAGATGCAACAAAATTTCTAAAATAGTACTTTTGGCTAAAAGAACATTTGATTATTATTTCTATAAAATAATCACTGTCCTGGGACTTCACACGACCGTAAGGATTCATGAACATGAAGCCACAGGCAGTGTGTTTGCCGAAGCCCAGGCAGACACGTGGATACCTTCAGACGCAGCTGGGGCATAATGAGCGACACCCTGTACCAAGAGGGATACTGAGCAGCCTTACGTCTCTCTTCTGATGCCCAGCTCTCTTCATGGGCTCCCCTTCCTGCACACACCGTCTTTCTGTTTCTCAAACACAGCGCATTCGTTGCTGCCTCTTGCCTCTGCGCTCTTGCCTTTGCCCCATGGATACTAGTCCAATGTTCAATGTTCTCTCCTCAGCAAAGCCTTCCCTGAACCCCTGAATTCTCTCACTCCCTGACGCACCGTGTGCGTGTGTTCTTTACAGAAACAAAAACTATCTGAAATCGGTATGTTCATTTACACTTGATCCTCATTATTCCTGGGACTTCTTATGTATCTAAAGTCTCACAGAGTCTGAATTACCGATGGCTGCTCAGGGAAATACAGGGTCAGGTTCCTGCAAGCCTCTGGTCACGGCATTTCCATCAACCCATCAATACGTAACCTTGTCTTATGTGTGTTTCTGTTTAAAGTCACCTTATTAATATACACTGTTGATTCATTCACATTGAACTCAAGGTCGACAGCACTATGACTCATGCCTGATCAAAGCATGTCTAACACACATGTTTCCTCCATAAGGCACACCACCGCCTTCTTGCGCTCAGGAACACTAGACAACACTTCAGCACTACACACGGGGGCCATTCTCCACAATGAAAAGCAGAAAAATGTGAAAAACATAGCACGAAATAGACCATGGAACGGACACTTGCTTACGGTCTGAGCTGAAACAAGAAGCAGAGCACAGGCTTGTTCAACCTCAACTGGGAACACTCATGTCAGGAGACTCAAATGTTTCACTGCTTTGTACATGTCCATGAAAGACCGTGAAAGTGCCACAAGGCATTGACATTGAGGTCACAAATAAATTTTAGAATGTAGGCAAAATCATACAGAATCCTTGCGTAACAAGGATTGACTATATTTGCTTATTTTTTCAGCTACCTTCCCTCTTTGAGACTGAGCTCCTTGCAAATGGGGATTCTGTTTGGCCTTTTCCCACTGTTGCATCCCCAGCAATAGAGTAGTGTGTGTCAGATGGTCAACACCAGATAAATATTAAATGGATGACCCAGTGAGCCAAAGCTCTTTCCCTTTGCCAAGAAAAGTCTAACTCTAATGCCCTCTCATGCTCACCCTTATCCCCCAAAACTCATCTCAAAAGCAGTCTCCACCAACCTCCCAGGCCTAGCTATGTTCTACTTCTAGATTCCCTGACCATCCTGACAGCATCTCTATCATAACATGTGTCAAATTCTACTTAAATTATTTATTGACTTAATCAGGCTCCCTCACCAGACTGTGAGTCCCTTGTGGGTGTGATCTGATTCATAATTATCTTTGTCTCTTGCGGGTAAGCTTGTGGCTGGTATAATTAGTCATGCAGCAAACATCAATATTTGTCTAAAAAATACCCAAAGTTTATACACTCTCTTCCCTTGACATATGTTTACAAATGTGGTACTTACCTAAGGGATGGAGATACTAAAAGCTCTCTTTTAAAGAGAGATTGTTTTATCCTTTCCTTGTTTAAAGAAAAGTCTTTTGTGCTTCTGTTGTAAAATTAGTACTTCCTTGGGATCCACTATCCTGGCTACCTCTTGAATTTATGGCTTATAGTAATCATCTCACTATGTATATGTATGTCAAATCATCATGTTACACACCTTAAATATATGCAATTTTTATTTAAAAAGGAAAATAAATAAATTTTTTTAAAAGTAAAAAGAACAGGGAATCTCCTCATATGGTGAACGGTGGCTACTGCTGAGGAGATGTTAGCTGAGTGAAACGCAACAACAAAAACCTCTAGAAAACATCAAGCCAACAATGGAAAATAGTTTAGGTGTTTTTAGACTTGTCAAACAGAGCTTTGATAACTTTGTCAAAGTATTCTTCTTTGACATGTGTGTTTCATAGAAGTGTTATCACATTCATAGGCTGATATGTGAACCCAGGGTTTTACCATTAGCTATTGGATTAAGCTGAATGTCCCTGAATTCAAACTGGATTTCACAACCTGGCTTAAATCTCCAAGCTGGTGGAGACACCACCTCCCATTGCCCTGTGCAGTCCTGCCTGGAAAGCCTTCTTTCCACCACTTACCTAAGCCCCATCCATCCTTCCAAGCCCATCCATCCTTCCAAGCCCATCCAGGCCCAACTGCCCCTGAGATCCAGCCCCTGACTATTTCATCCCACTGTTATCTCACCCTCCTTTCTCACCACTTATTTACTATTCCAAACGCCTGTTTCTTATCTCATTAGCTAATGCTATTTTATCTGCTTTATTAGATAGGCAAGAACTATCTAGAACCATTGCCTCCCAGGAGCGTTCAAGAAAGAGTCCAGCAGTCCGTCAGTACTCATTAAACACAGGTGTGAATGTGAAGCCACTTGATAACATAGTATAATCCTTATCACATGGTAACAAAAATAACGATATCCTGTGTTTATAACATCATCCAACCTGATAATACCAACCATCCCTCAACGCGCAAGACAACTTACTGTTGTTTTCGGCATAAATTCTTATGACAGGCATTAACTCGAAGAGCACTTTCGGTTTGGACTCGATGAGTTTCATGTTCCTCTTGTCCCAGCCAGCACCTTCAAGATACAAGCCGTAGACGTAGATGCCCTCTGTGGGAGGGGCAGAAATGTCATCCTGCATCCACTTGGTGACTTCGCTGCGGAGCACCGTATTGTCCAGAGCCCAACCTTCGTTGGCCCGAGTTATTTCCTACTCAGGGCAAGAGCAAAAGCAAAGGATGAAATCAGCAACTAGAGGTTTGTCTTAATATAAAGAGCATTATCGTGATGACAGTGTAGCCCCAAATTATCCAGATTCAAAGAAGGTAGGATAGTATTTAAAGAGTTTTAAAAGATTCTCTTACAAGCAATACCCATGTCCTAATTTAACCCCTTGTACTTTAAAAGAAATATCAAATCAAATCAAATATAACAATAACAAATATTGTGAAATCCCAGCTAGCAGCCTGAGAACAAGCGGGATTTATGTTCAGGACAAAGTAACTGCTGGTGTCAAAAAGAGACAATCATTCTCTGTCTTATTCTACTCTTTAAAACTATAGTGAAAGAAGAAAGCCTGGTAGAGGAAAATTATAATAACACAACAAGTGAAAATCAGAGCTATTACCTGTCGCATTGCAGTTAAAAATCCTTGGGGGTTAAAAAAGCCTGTCATCCAGAAGCAGTGGGGCCGGTCATTGAAAACCCAAGAGGTAAACTGGCAGTTTCTTTCAATAAGCTCAGTAAACCAGAAACCCAACGTACTTGAAACCCAAGATTCCTGAAATGCATACATTAAACCATGAATTAATACAGGTTTAATCCTGCTGTGTAACTGGCTACGTTCACAGAAGAAAACAGTGGTGAAATAACAATTTCACTCTTAGAATTTAGAAGTCCCTAAGACATAAATTTTCCTTGGGTTATGACATTTAAGTTTTCAAATTATTCTTCCTCCTTAATGATATGAAATAGGATAGAATCAGCTAGTCATCACATGGATTTCAGATCAATCCAGTTCAGCACACTGTTCAAGACATCTGTTTTCAGTAGAATCTCCTTCCACATACAAATATAGTCATGACCAATTCTGCCATAAAGCAATGAAAACAATTAATTGAATTAAATTTGACAGGTTTCAACTATTTTTCCTTAGGCTACATTTTCAATAGATACATTACAAAATAAGATTTCTATTTATATAAATGTGCTCACGGCCTTATCAGCACTTTAAAATATATTTTGTGAATGATAAATCATAGAAGGCTTTCTCCACTTATCATTTTTTTATGAGGCAAACAACAGTTATTTTCTCAAGTTTTTGTCCCTTAGACTGCACTTTTATTTCCCCTGATGAAGGGGTAGAAATGGAAACACAGGTCTCTTTACCACAAACAAATTAATTGCATTCATTGCCTGTAACGTTCTGCCTGAATTCACGTGTGGAACTCCTACTACTACAACTGGCATGGAAATGTCATTAACGTCAGCAGCAGCCACACTAGAAGGTATCTCCAAATCATATTTTATAACATTTTACCGTAACTGCAATATTTTATGTGTGAATAAATGTAGTGATCAACCTGGATAAACTACTTGAATTTCAAATATCTTAAGAATTGATATGCCTATTTTTCAAGAGACGGTGAGATTCCCAAAGACTGATAATAAGTAGAATAAAAACCTGTATAAAATGATTTTAATTTAAAAGTGAGGTAACTCGCTCTATCACATCTTTATAGATGTGTTAACTGAAAGAGGTGTGTTTATATGACATTTGATCTGAGGGCACAGGGACCCATTAATGAGGGGATGTCTCCAGGCAAGGATGCCTGTTCCAGAGCCTGCAGGTGCTGACCAAGCTGCGTGAGCTGGTTTAAGTGGAAAATGGGCCTGCAAGGGCCAGTGACCACAGAGGTTCTTTCTCTGTCATTGGCAATGAGAAGAGTGAATTCATATAGAAAACTCTCTGGCCTTGGCAATGAATTTTTTGAAGGTGAGGAGAGAAAGGAGTCTGGTCAAAGCTGATTCTGAGTTTCTAGGCTGCGTGACTAGAGGGATGGATGGTGGGTCACCAGATAAGATGGAGAAGACAGTAGAAGAACACTCCCCAGTTACCATATACTGCCTTTGGGACCCACGGCCTTGGAATCTGCCAAAGCCCTGGGTGAGATATCAGAGTCTCAGCACTAAGTGAATCTCTTCTGAGAGACTCTCAGTTCTAACCCCATCCTGTCTCACCATCCCATTTACCTGAGTATCTTCCAGAAGGTTCCAGTCACCCCAGGACCCAATATCGTCTCTATAAGGTGCCCTCCCTGGATAACCCCACCCTCCTGCCTCCCAGGTCCTTCCCCTGGACCCTCAGCATCTTCAGAGCCATGATGAGCAAACGCCTCTACAGAGACACTCAAATACTCATTTTACTTTTCCAAGTAAAAAAAAAATGTCTTAAAACCACATCTACCATACAAACTGTTATATGTAGAATGGATAAACAACAGGTCCTACTGTATAGCACAGGGAACTATATTCAATATCCTGTAATAAACCATAATGGAAAAGAATTTTTTTAAAAAACCCACATCTTGGTGCATATATAGAATGGAATATTACTCAGCCATTAAGAAGAATGAAATAATGCCATTTGCAGCAACATGGATGGACCTAGAGATGATCGTATGAAGCCAAATAAGTCAGAAAGAGAAAGACAAATACCATATATCACTTATATGTTGAATCTAAAATATGACACAAACAAACATAGCTACGAAACAGAAAGAGATTCACAGACGTAGAGAACAGACATGCAGCTGCCAAGGGAGAGGGGCTGCGGGGGAAGGACTGGGAGTTTGGGGTTAGCAGATGCAAACTATTATATATAGGATGGATAAACAACAAGGTCCTACTGTAGACCACAGGGAACTATATTCAATAGATTGCGATAAACCATAATGAAAAAGAATATGAAACAGAATATATATGTATAACTGAGTCACTTTGCTGTGCAGCAGAAATTAACACAACACTGCAAACCAACTATACTTCAATAAAATTTAAAAAACCCACATCTGTCATTTAGCACAATTAACAATACATAATCAATAAGCATACTGTTAAATTATTATCTTGTTATCTTGAGAGATACATACTCACATATTTACAGACAAAGCAAGGAAAAATGTGTCTCTTTGGTGTGACTTTTGATACCTGCATGTGTCTAGGAACGTTCCCTTCTATAAGACTAACATCATGAGCTTTGAAGTCCATGAGGTTGGGTTTACATTCTGATTCTTAGACTTCTAAGGTGTGTGATCTGGGAAAAGATTTAACAACCCCCCAACCTCAAGTTCCTCATCTGTAAAATAAGGGTCATAAATTGCAAGATTTAAATGAAACAGTGCATATAAATTGCCTAGCAGAGAACCTGAGATGTGGGAGATGCTAAATTATTTTCTTCCCTACCTACAATCCCAAAATACAGGGCTCTAAGGAGATTAGTCCCTAAGCAAAAGAACACTCTTAAATGCATTATTCTTACATGCTTTTCACTTGCCAATTACAACTATTCACAACAATAAAGTGATTAGGCAGAATAAGAGCTGAGTTAAACGTACTTTTTTCCACCGAGCAGGAATTCTGGCATCAAACATGCAATTCAGTGCGTCTTGTAGATTTTCACTCATGATGGTGGTGCCATCAATGGCAAGTTTTAGCTCGGTCAGGGTGCTTCGGACTAGGGTGAGTACCCTTTGCATTCTGTCTATCTCCTGCCTGAGGAAAATGTTCATCGGCTGGAATGGCCCCATCTTTTGCAGCCTCTCCTTTACCTGCCATGGAGACACCCAGCACGTGAAAAAGTAGGCAGCTACTAACGTTATGTAACTGGTACCCTAGGGCTTCTGAAAGAGCCCCAAATTTTACAGTTCCATAAACAGTAAGCTTTTATTTTTTTTCACTGCCAGAAAACAAAGAAGAAATAAAGAAGAAACGTCTGTTAAATGACCAGCTGATTTTTCATCCCATGTGGGAGAAGACAGGCCTCCATAAATTCACAGAAGAATATACAATCCATGTCCACAAACATGTAGCCTTCCAAACAGCAACTGCACTTACTGGGAAATATTCACTACTGCCACTCCAAGACTTGCAGATACACACATGGACACACACAAGTAGATGTGTACACATACACAACAATTTTTAAGGCTGCCTCAAAAAACTAGACTTCTGTTTTAAAAGCTTTCTGTTTTTTCCATCAAAGCATCTATCCATCCACCCACCCATTCATTTCTGTCTTACAAGTATTTAGTCAGAGTCTTTTGTGGATCAGATATCATGCCACGTTGAGTTGCTTTATCCTAAGCAAATTTAGCAAAAGGAAGGTGTCTCTTCTAAACCCCATACTTACCATGTTTATTTATGTAATTATTATTATATTTTTAAGGCACTTTTATTGCTTTATAAATATTTCAACCACTGTTAGACATGAATGACCGCTTTCCTGATACTATAATGAAAGGTGCTTACGAAAGCTCATAGCAGTATTGATTTTCTCCGAGCAAGTGATCAGAGATTCTTCCAAGGGAAATGAGTCCCTTGGTGACAGTTCCTTGAGTTCAGACTGTAGTACTAGCATCCAAAATGGCCTGCTTCATGGAAAATAATAGGATGCTCAAGTAACAAAATGCTGCAGACTTCCTTCTGAAAACCAGGTGGAAAGGGCAATATATAAAGAAACATGTTGGTCTTGTGACAAAAATGTCACAAGGTTAGTCCAGGTCATCTCTTAAGACTACATGGATGGGACTTCCCTGGTGGTCCAGTGGTTAAGACTCAGCGCTTCCAGTGCAGAGGGCATGGGTTCAATCCCTGGCTGGGGAACTAAGATCCCACATGCCGTGGGGTACAGCCAAAAAAAAAAAAAAAAAAAAAAAAAAAAAAAACCGCATGGAAAGTAAGCTACTTACTTTTGCTTTTCTCAAAGACTTAAACATGTTATCAGGGAAAACCTTTTCACAATATTTGCTAAAATGTCAAAAAAAGTTAACTTTCACAATCATCAATTTTGCTTAGAAGTTACTTGCGTATTAAAAAGACAAATCAATTTTCCAAACCCATGAGATGAAGAAGCTGCAGAGTTAACGATATAACTATAGACTCCCTGAAATTAAGAAGGCCTGAATTACACAACATTTTTCTAAATAATCAATGCTTTGCTCTAAGAATACATTTTTTTTCCTCTGAACAAATGACAACGTGAAGTGCCTCCAGGGAACGTTTTAGAAAACCAATCCTAACCCATCGGTCCACACTTGTAATTTAATTATGAAGATTAACGTTCTCATCAGGTTTCTTTATTATTTCTCTTTTGAGATGATTACGTTTATAAATTCAAACACTTCTTTTTCTGGTTCTTCAAGAAGTAAGTTTTTTAAATGATTTTTTTTAATTTCAGAAAAATTATTTTTTGCCCTCCTCCCTTCGTCCTCACTCCCGCAACCAAGCAGACACATCCACAGCTGACGCTTTGTCAGGATGCCATCAACTCACTTCAAATGGACCATAGTCTGGGGGCAGCTTCTCTAGCATGTCATCAGCCAGCCGGGCCACCACCGCCTCCCGGGTCTCATCCCCTCCACCAGAGCTGTCCTTGGGTTGGATGCCCAGAACGGTGCCCAGCACGTCCTTGGCCAGCTTGCTCTGGTAGGTGATGTCGGCATTGGGGTGCAGCCAGAACACCTCAGGGCTGTCGTAGGTGGGCAAGCTCTGAACAAACACAGACTGTAAGCACAGACTGCTGACACAAGTACCAGTTAAATTACACCGTCTTAGCAAATAAACATGTTTTTATTAGGATAAGCATTTACGTGATATGTCTTATTCGTGGCAGGCTGCAACCTCAACAATTTCTCCAGGAAGGAATCAAAAGTTGTCTTGAAAAACAATTAACATAATAGGCTCGTGGTCCTTTAATATCTGCACTTCAAGCAAATTCAATCAAAAAGACACTATCTTGTTTTATAATATATTTGTAAGATGGAAAGGGAACTATGGATTGGCATTTTGTTTTTTGAAGGTCTCATCTAATTCAAACCAATTGTTTAAATAAATGGTGTGTAACTAATTGTTACTAAAAATGACAGTTTTAGCAATTATGGCCCAATAAGAGCAGAGGTGGGAAATGTACTTTCCCAAGGAGAAGGACAGAGACTAAGAAAAACGAGAAATATTCAAAGAGCAACAAAGTTACAGAGAAAAACAGACAGCAAGAGACAATGAGAAGCAGAACTAGCAATTACTAGCAGGTAAATACTCCCCCAGCTACTTGGAAAAAAGAAGATTTACTTACAATTTGACATATAATTTTATGTGTGAATTGTATCCTTAACTTTATTCATGGTTTCCCTCTCTTCTAGCCCATTATTTTATTCCTTTCTACATAATGCCTTTTTATGAGCTACCTCATATTCATTGTGAAATGAGGCGCATGTAAATAAATATAATGGGCAGGTATACCTAAATTTATACCTTCATAGGCAGTCTCCTATTCAGTGCTAATGATTTAAAGACACATATAGTACAGTTAAGACAAATATATTTGTAGATTTGAATTAATAAAAGTGTAGGGGTGGTGATATATGATAAACTCATCACACTTATATATCACAGAACCTCTAAATATACTGATAAATTGAGCTCTTGGCGGGCTGTTGTGCTTACTTTGTTCATCCGGAGATAAACTTTAGAGGCAAAAGAGATCGCTAAATGATGATCTAACGAATTCAAGGTACTGAGACAGAAAATGTAGTTACCTGGAAGGACAAATCAGATTTTTTCCCCAAATTTCCTGTCAAAATCCTATTCTTACTTAGAGCAGTGCTTCTCAGTTGGAGGTGATTTTGCCCCCGCCAGGGACATTTGGCAATGTCTGGAGACATCGTAGGTTGTCACAACTGGGTAGAGAGTGAAACTGACATCTAGTGGGTAGAGGGGAGAGATGCTGCCAGCCATTCTACACAGGTCAGTCCCCCACTCAAGGAAGCATCCAGCCCTGAACGTCAACGGAGCCGAGGCTGAGAAACCCAGTCTTAGAGGAAGCGCTTCTACAGAGCGCGTTCCTGAACATACTCATAAGCTGTCCATTAGGCCAGGATTAAGGAACAGATGTCACGGGATAAGGCAAGTGGATTGAAACAGAACAGATTGCGTCTAGAGGCTGCCTTTGGGTAGAGAGCTCCAGGGCATTTGTGTAGGTTCCCTGGTTCTATATCTGCCCAGTCTATCACCTCTCCAAAGAATATTCCTCACTGGGGCATTAAAAGGGGAGGAAAGAAGGGAATTCACATAAAACACACCCTCAGAACAAATATAAACAGTTTCATCATTAAGTGACTATAAACATATGAAGACAGCATCTATGGTGCCTGGAACCTTCCACGTTCAGTATGCATCACCATTAAAATTTATTTGCAAAGAAGTACATACAGTATAAATAAATATCAAAAAAGTCAACTTGCTATAGATACTTGCTCTATACAAAAAATTCTGAAGATGACAAACCTGAATATACTGAAGATAGTTATCCACCGTGCTGCATTTTGGAATATTATATCCTTGGTAAAAGCTAAAATCCGGTCCAAACATATTTTCACTGAACCAAACCTTAGCAAGTGTGTTCAGCAATCTCTTGTCATAGTCATCAGTGACTCTGCCTCCGTACTGAATCTCTCCTATCATGTAGCGTATGGTGGTCCAGGAGACGCCCTGGGAAAATTTATAGAATGATTGTGGACTGACTACTGTCTCACCCCCATTTTCCCTGCCAAGTAACACCCACGTAATCACTGTCACCAATGTCATTTACTCATTCATTTATTCACTCCTCAGTAATGTGAAAAGTGCAGAAAGAAAATTAAATAAGCAGACATGAGGGGTAACTCAAAGCTCGTGATCCTGACTTGAAACAGATTCTCTTGGTACATTCATATGTTTCTATACTTTGATTTCAATAGAAAAAAAATTGTTTAATTTTTGAGAATATAGAGGCTGTTCTTTAAAAAGCACACACTCCAAAAGTAATCTAGACTCTAAATGTTCATGTTTTAGGATTTTAAAAAGCACACTTCTTCACCCATTCCCCCCTCCCTCCAATAGACCCCGTTAGGTTGTCTTACTTGTAATGTCAACTTGTCTTTGAGAAGTAAAAACATAATCAAAATTTGTTCCTTTTTTCCCCTAAAATCAAGAGGCTAGTGTGACCCAAGCTGCTATGACTTAAAGAGAATGACTTTGCCAGCACAGAAAATCATCACTCTTACAGGATTTACGCCAAGGCTGGGCGGTCATGTTAGCTCAAGGACCCAAGTCCACAATCACCGGGGGCACGAAGCAGTGTGCGCACAGTACCTTTTTGAGATCCATGTCGTCTAAGTGGTTTTGGATGAACTGCACTGTGGCATTAAAGTCGGCTTGGTTAAATTCATAGGGTATGTTCCACCCCAGGGGGCCGAACTTGCGCCTCTCCTGGACCGTGGAGTGCAGGAAAGCCACGGCATACAGCATGGGCTTCCACTGGGCTACAGCGCTCACGTCCAGCAGGTCTTGGCTCACGCCTGTTGTGGTCAGTTAGGTGAAAAACTATATCATCTCTCAAACATCTTTACTTTCTACTACTTTTATAAGCTATTAATTATTTTTGTAAATTCCTGATATTAAACTTCACTTATCTTGAATTACTCTTACCATATTCATATGACAACTATAATTTAACTTTTGGGTACCCAGAGGGCATTCCTCTCTGAAAAATATGCACAGAGATTTGAGGCGGTTGGGGGCTTGCTAACATGGATCAAGTTCTTGCCAACCTAACAAGATAATGTGGGGATAAAATAGAGATGGAAGAATAGTGGCAGTAAAATAAATATTGCTACTATTACTACAACTACTACTACTACTAATAATAATACCTATTACTACTACTACTACTACTACTACTACTACTACTAGGGGCATGTACACAGGTTGCTATGGCTTCTATATACTCTTTTAACAATTTAATATTAAAATCGTGTATATAGAAGCCCATTGCTATTGAAAAGTATGAACTATTAGATATAAAATAAGCTGCAAGGATATAATGTACAACATGGGGAATATAGGCAATATTTTATAATAACTATAAATGGAGTAGAGTCTTTAAAAATTGTGAATCACTATATTACACACCTGTAACATATAATATTGTACAGCAACTATATCTCAATTAAAAAGAATAATAAAATATAATAATCAAATAAAAAAGAAGCCCATTGCAACCTGAGCATACTCCCCCAAAATAATTATGATTACTATATATGTACATATTTTATTGCATATATAATTATAAATTTTTTCACTTGAAATCTTTTTTTTACTGACATCATCCTTCCGCATCCATTTTATTGGCAAAAATTTGAGACTGTTGACAACGCCAAAAAACTTTCTTCGTAGATTTTTCAGATTGCTATGTAATAATTATTATATTGATGATTGTTATTAAATACACTATTTTAAATTAAATTTATTCCAATTGTCCTGGATAGTTTTTATTATCACTATTTTAGACACAAGAAAAGTGAAACTCAGGTTGCTTGAATGATTAGCACCCAAGAGAACAAAGCATTTGCTCAGGCAGCATCAGAGCCGGGATTTCTAACTGCAAGTCCATACTCTTTCTGTGACCATGAGCCTCAGACAGGGAGCTATGACACAGAAGGAGCAAATGAACAGAGAGTAATCTCAGCTCCAGTTGTGACAGGAGGGGCATTTTGGTCTGGTTTGGTGGCCGTTGTCGGATTTCTAACTTAGCTCACATTCTGACATCCTGACACACAACCTCATGCAATGAAAGCAGAGACCGTAATTGTGACTCAGCCTCTCCTCTTGCAAGAGGCTACTGCCCTACGTTAGGTATGGAGCACGAAGACCATAAACGACATTATCCATTTTAGATGTTAACATAGAAAGGCAAGTGTCTAGCAGGGAATAGCACAGGCCAAAGTAGAGCGATAGTGGGGAAATAGCAAAAATATAAGGTGGAAACCTGAGCTCTGACGCCCTAACACGGCCAGAGGATATTCCACATGGAGCAGGACAGGTGGGGCTATCCCCTCACCATCTTGTTAAGTCATAGCACCACTTGCTATAACTAATCCTAGCTAATTCATTGTTCATAATTTCTTTAAGAAAACAATTTAAGCACAAGAACTCCTGTAAACTTGGAAGTATTCCTCGACTCACCACCATATGTTCTTTTCAGTCCTGCCCGGAGTCCCTGGGGGGGCTCATTGGCAAATTTAATGGACATCTGAAGGAGGGTAATGGGAAACTGCTTATGAGCCTCAGTCGTCATCCACAGGCGGAAAGCATCATGTACAATCTCGGTTTCTATAATTATGTCCATTAGCTCATCCATGAAATCGAGTCCCAGATGGCAGTTCTGCAAAAGTGCCCATCCTCCCTACATCAACAACAGTACATGGAAATTAGTCGATTTTGTGTTTCACCCAGAGATTTAAATTAGTACGTTCTCTAGAAATTAAGTAATTAAAATTTAATAGAAAAGCATGCTAACCCCTTTAAAGTAATCTAGGTCAAATCTAAGGATATGATCATGTTGAACTGAGATAGGTTACATTTCTTCTTATTCCATGTATGTGTCTCACAGTATACTAGCATGCCACTTGTAGTAATAATATATGGTGGGGGTCATGAACATCACCGAAGTGAAACATAAAAAGAGATAATGGCACTTCCAAGTAAAGATGGTTGACTGAAAACTGTCACTTAGCTCAGCTGCCTCCCCAAATTCCATGAAAAGTACAATGAAGGGACTTTTTTAAAGGTATGAATTCTGAAGGACAAAGATAGTGAAGGTGAAGACAATGTCAATAACACTGAAAACAGACTCAAGAAAGCTGAACCCTAAACTGACCATTCGGGGAGAGCTGAGACGTAAACTGATTTATACCATATAACTCCCAAAACACTCAAGAAGAGGTGACGAAGGTCCTTCTGGAAGTGGGGGAAGATGATGGCCTAATACAAGAAGATTGAAAGTCCAGACCCCCGACATGTTTCCTTAATGAAAGATGGAAAGTTGATTTTCTTTAGAAGGCAAAACAGACAGGGTTTGCAGTAGAGGACAGCAGCCTGTTAAGAGTATAGGAACCTCACTGAAAACAGGTAAAGGAAAGCTTACCTATTGAATTTGGAGACCTATTACCTTCCTTCTCCCACTGAGTTCCCAGAATACAGACAGCAAGGTATATACCCTCTAGAATAAGGGAAGAACCTTCTCTGGGGAATCTGACCACTCTAACACCAAGAGCCTTAGAAAATAAAAAGCCATATCTCTTGTATAAATTATTCTATGAGCATATGAAGATTCTTGTATAAAGCAACACAGGCAAAAATTTAGGTCATGAAATAATAATTTATTCAATACCTAACCTATAGAACATTTTTTTGCTAAAACCATCTACCATACCCAGATCATAACCTTGAGTTGTTTTCTTGACTCTCTGACTCTGGATCACTTAGATTTGATTAGTGTAACCTGAGATATTTTTCTTTCCAAGAAACAAACTAAGCACCAGATCTAAAATCTTAGTCAAGTTACATGTAAAACTGATCATTCTGGAATGTCACATATTCCCTTACATTTTCTTCAGAAGTATATAGCACTGCTGAATAAATAACTATTTATTTATCCTATGAAAATTTAATTGACACTATCCACAATTCAAAAAAAAGGGAAATTAAATATAAAACATAACTACAAAAAGGCTTCAGATGTTCTCTTTCATCCAGCATACAAGTGACTCCTGATCTAAGTCTCTTAGGTGAGAACTTGGAAGGTTCGATCTTCACACACGGAAAGGAATCTTTGGCCAAGGTTGTTTCTTTGGCATTGCCACACTCTGTATGAATGTTTTGTGTTCTTACTGAGCAGATCATCCATTTTGCTATTCTTGGGTAACTGGTTCACTCTGTCATAAAACACTATTGTCTCTGACAAGTTATAAGCATGCTAATAATAATAAAGATTTTTAAAAATTTTTACTTGAAATTAAACTACTAAACAAAAAACACAGATAAATTGAAGGCTAAAAACATTCCATTTAAATTCTAATTTAGTTGCCTGAAGCTATTAGTTACACCATTATTTATTTTAAATTCAAGTTAAATCCATGTCCTGTGAATGTCAGTGTTTTTGCTCTAAGTACAGTACTATGCAGAGGAAGGAAGTCAAGGGGGAGGGAGGATGAGGGGGGAGAGGCCAGAATGGAGGCCCACCAAGCCCTCGTGTCAGACCAGACCTAGGATTCTGAATCATGGATGTATTTTTTCATCTCTAAACATATTTAAATCAGGTGCCTTCTGCCCTCCCCCTCCCAACTACAAACTAAGTGCATCAGACAGAGCACAGCACACATGAGAGACCTCTCCCTTTCACCAAAGCTGGGGGCAGGGCACAGCTTGAGGATGGAAGAGGTAAATATGGAGGTTCTAGAACCCAGTGAGCTCAGTTCCAGACCAGGGGGAGGGGACCAGGATGCAGCACAGTGGTAAGATTCTAGAGTCAGCAGCTGGGACCTAGAACCCAATGGTTTCAGGGTGAGCTTAGTGTTTGGCCTGCTCTGTACACTGTTGAATTTGCAAGCTGCAAAGGGCTCTAGGAGACCCACTTGGAAGGCAACAGGCCAGGTTTCCTGCAAACCTCTGGTACCACCACAGGATAACAGCAGATTCCTGGCCTCTGGGATTGGGGGCAGGCCTAGGGGACCCCAGGGCACAGATGATGCATTCTGGAACCCAAGAAAGGTATGGTGTTGTAGATTCTGGAGAGTTATGGATTCCAAGAGCAGAGCTGGAGGGGTTGGAGCGTATGGCAGAGAGGAGGAACTATGAACCCTATAGAACGTTCGGGACCTGGAGTGGGGTTTAGCGTTATGCAAACTGGTCAGGGAATAGGATGTTCTGATTGGGCAAGTTTTCCATAAGTCAAGGCTCAGCAGAAAAAGTTTTAAGTGTGTCCATTTTTCCATGGAAATTTTCTAATAGATATCATGCTTTTCCCTGTTTAGTAAACAGAATACAATACATAAGTTTAAACTCTTAAGGATTCATAAGCTCTCTGCATCGTTATTCTATAACCTGCAATGTCAACATCATAACACAAAAGTAGACATCTGGCCTCACATTCGCCATGGTCTGCTGCAGGAGCTTGCGAGCGTGGACCTCCTGGCCCTGCCCCATGGACACGTAGCGGGTTTCTATCTTTAATCTCTTCCCCAAGGCGATGATGGAACCTGTGGGGTCTGAGCCCATAGACAGGACACAGATGAGTGGTGTCCGTGGATCAGATTCCTCCCACGTCTCTTCCAAGTCCAGGATAACACCTTCCGCATACTTTTCGCCCATGGAGTCCACGATGTACTTACGCGCCTGCCAAAAACAGTACACGAGTCACCAAAACTAGCTCCAGCTCCTTCTTGTGCATAATTCAATGTGGTTTCCAAAATTCACTTTTGTAGATTATCTCAATGATGCCTACAGTAACCCTGCCGGGAAAATAGGGCAGAGGCTTTTTTCTTGTTGGTTTATCTGTTTGTTTGCTTGCTTGCTTATTTGAATTCTCACTCTGTAGAAGCTGAGTTACTTGCCAAAAACACAATCACCCACTTAAAAGACTAGAACCCAGCTTGGCTGACTCCTTATCTGGGACCCGTTTCAATACACCGGCTGCTTCAGGCTGTACAAAAGATTTAAAATATTAGGCAACT
The DNA here is from genome assembly GCF_965194825.1 of Balaenoptera physalus. NCBI lineage: Eukaryota > Metazoa > Chordata > Mammalia > Artiodactyla > Balaenopteridae > Balaenoptera > Balaenoptera physalus. The sequence continues at coordinate 166,089,476 of NC_138890.1, read as the reverse complement.
CTATTATTGAGGATGCTTTAAGGGAAAAGCATATGCACTCAAATAATCAAGTAAACAGTACAATGCCTGGGATTTAATGGGTACTTAACAAATAGATAATTACTGCTGAGTGACTACTTATGTAGTGAAATTTATTGCATACTTATCAAATTAATTAATTTTTAAAGATTTAATCCAATTGCATTTGGAGCACACGGTACCACTTATTTTTGTATCTCTTAATATTTTTTCAAGGTTGGCCAGATCCTGTATTGAATTCTCTAACCTAAGTATAAATGCCTGCACATTTTTTACAGCTTTCTGAACGGTACTTTACAAGTTTGCCTGACATGTTCTTTGGCTTCTCCAAAAGTCTACTTGTTTACACATTCATCACAGCCACTGGGCAGTGTGCTTCGTGATCAGGAAGGACTTCAAAGGCTGGACGCTCAGGTGTCCCACAAATTGCAGTTGTTTCTCAGCCACAGGCACCTGGGTACCTGCCATCATTGCAGCATCTCTCAAGATCCAGGTGTTTTGTCCTCTGGCATAGCAAGAAGCTCAAAATGGTCAATCTTGCCATAGAACTCAGCACTGACCCCACCTGGACATTTCCATCCAAGTTATGAGCTAACTTAACTGTTACCTATACATACATCAGGGGCCAGGTGGTAAATATATTAGGCTTTCGTGGCCGTACAGACTCTGTTGCCCAACTCAACCTACCACTGCAGCATAAACAAATGATAGTTCATAAATAAATGAGCATGGCTATGTTCCAATAAAAGTTTATAGACACTGGACTTTGAATGTTATATAATTTTCACATATCACAAAATATTATTCTTCTTGGCTTTTTTTCAAGCCTTTAAAACTATAAAAACCATTCTTAGCTCACAGCTGTACATAAACAGGCAGTAGCACAAGACACCCTCTGATAGCGTGTTCTTCTTGCAACCAGGCTTTTGAATGTCCCTGGACATGCACTCATGCTCAGCCAAAATGCTACGAACAAGCCTGATGTTGCTTGTGGGGAATGGGGATTAAATATGTCCACATTGTTGACCTTGTAATATGCTTCCCCAAATGGTGTCTGGTTGAAAATCACAAAAGGAATCTAATGTGAGAATAAAAACTTCAGAGGAGAGAACATTTTTCCAAGGGGCCTTCTAGATCTTGCTTAAGACTTGGGTGTTACCATAAGGGCCAGGGGAAGCCATTAAAGGAATACCATAATGATATTTCTGTTTCTTCTAGAATATACAAGATGGATTAGAGTGGGCAAGAATGAACTACAGGAGACCAGTTAGAAAGACATGGCTGTCATCAGCCTAAGGGTGACAGAGGCCAGAATGAAGATGACAAAGTTACAAAGGGGTGGGAGACACTTAAATTTCAGCACTGAACCCAATAAAGTGTTATATGAAAAAATTAAAAAGGGAAGGAAGGAAGAGTGGGAGGGAAGGAAGGGAGGGAGGGAGGGAAGAAGGAGAGAAGGAAGGGGAAAAGAAAAGTCTACTTGAAACGTCTACACTCCCCTTAAATAAGGCAACTGTTTGACAATTCATTTGGGCAGGATAAAAGTAATGACGTTGAGAAGAAAAACCAAAGGAAGGGTGATCTCAGCGCCCTGAGTTGCAAAACTCATTTTTCTTTTCTCAATAAATGATTGAATCTAGTTGTTTTCATGATTCCACAGTACCTAGGTGAACTTGGGAGGTGGTTACTCCATATGTTTTTAACACTCCCCCTGGAGAGTGAAGGGGAAAAATTCCTACATTCTATTAGAAACCCCAGCCTACTGTTATTTTATGACTTATTTAAAGAAGTCCGTAAAAAAAAAAAAAAAATCAATGTCTGTGAATAGTAGAGTTTAACTTTTAGCTGTGAAGGCAAGACACCACAAGTCTGTTTCATGGGTAAATTTCCATGACGGTAAGGCCAACAGATTAAAAGTCTTTGAAAAGATGGATCTTGTAGAGGCAGGGTTTACATTTAAACCATATGTATCATTCAAAGAAATTTAGGCAAACCTTCTTTCTCACATCGAGGTTTGTGACACATCCTGGGGTAATGGCTACGGATTTGGGGATGCTATACTGCCCTGTAGTCTTCCCCTCCCCTCCCCAGTACCTGAGCAGTCTTCCTATTTACGAAACATCACTTTACTACTAGCAGAATGGAGTTGCCATATCTTTTTTGAGTTAATATTAAAATGATATGGAAAAACAATGCATTACCTTCACATTAGACCTATATAACCACCTTACAAACATAGTTTCCTCATTCACTCTTATTGTATCACTTAGACCAAAGAAAATCATTAAATTACTTAGCCCAGATATACACCTCCGTACACTTATTTGTTGTTTATTTTTCCATTTTTCACAATTGTATTGCTAGAAAGTTACACAGACGCCTACACAAAAATTCTCATGGGGATTAACATTTTAAATATTCTTTTCAATTTAAAAGGAAATGTTCCTTTAAAATAGTCTCCTAGTTTTCAAATATGTACTTTTTACCTGGGCAATGGTTCTGTCGGGACACCAGGATCTAATAAGGAGAAGGCGTCTAAAGCAGTCTAGAGATTTATCATAGGCATTTGGAAGGGGTTCCTCCTCAGGGTTTGCCTTATCAAACCAAATTTTCCACATTTTCTCATTTCTCGATATCTGAAAATACCAGGGGATAAGAAAAGTGTCACACCACAGAAGAATCTTTCAGTAAGCATTCACAGATATTCTTCCTCTTTCTGACCATTCCAGGCATGTGTGAATGCTATTCCTTGAGTATTTTTTAAAATTTTATATCCTAGCACCAAAAAGTTGAGAGTCTAAAATCAAATGTGATTTGCTCTAAAGTCAGTCTGTACTAACAGCAGCCTCCGGCTCCCTCTTAAAGGAGGGAGAGCCCTGGGTTGTGGAATTTCTTCTATGACTCTGTGGGAACAAATCTGCAAAGAATAAAGAAATCAATGGAAATTCATTTTCATTATTTTAAGGAAATCTGTTTTGCTCCATGAGATCCCCTATGATGAAGAACCAAGTCTCAGGCTTCCCTGGTGGCGCAGTGGTTAAGAATCCGCCTGCCAACGCAGGGGACATGGGTTCGAGCCCTGGTCTGGGAAGATCCCACACACTGGGAAGCAACTAGGCCCGTGTGCCACAGCTACTGAGCCTGCACTCTAGAGCCCTCGAGCCACAACTACTCAGCCCATGTGCCACAACTACTGAAGCCCGCTATCCTTGAGCCCGTGCTCCGCAACAAGAAGCCACTGCAATGTGCACCGCAACGAGGAGTAGCCCCTGCTCGCCGCAACTAGAGAGAGCCCGCGTGCAGCGAAGACCCAATGCAGCCAAAAATAAATAAATAAATTTATTATTTTTTTAATTAATTAATTTATTTATTTATCTTTTTATTTTTGGCTGCATTGGGTCTTCATTGCTGTGCGCGGGCTCTCTCTAGTTGCGGCGAGTGGGGGCTACTGTTCGTTGCGGTGCACGGGCTTCTCACTGCGGTGGCTTCTCTTGTTGCGGAGCACAGGCTCTAGGTGTGTGGGCTTCAGTAGTCGTGGCTCCCAGGATCTAGAGCACAGGCTCAGTAGCTGTGGTGCATGGGCTTAGTTGCTCCATGGCATGTGGGATCTTCCTGGACCAGGGCTCGAACCCATGTCCCCTGCACTGGCAGGCGGATTCTTAACCACTGCGCCACCAGGGAAGTCCCAAAATAAAATAAATAAATTTATTAAAAAAAAAAAAAAAAGAACCAAGTCTCATTCACTTATGTTTCCTCATTTCCCAGGACCATTCTTGAAACAAAAGAAGACATTTAATACATGTTTATTGTTGAAGTCTCTTGGTCAATACTCTATTAATCTAGAGTAATTTGAAATACGCCACTTAATATCAGCATCAAATGAATAATCACACTTGCTTCCTTTAGGCAATTGATAAAGGAAAAAAACACAGTCCACTATCATTTGAAGCTTAAAAAAATCAAAGAGAGGCAAGCATTATATGGGCAAGCATCTCAAAATCATAGAATAAATCACATCGCAGATAAACATGATCTTATGTTCTCTGGTATATTCCCTTTGATTAAAGCCCCAAGTGTATTCCTTGGAGATCTAATTAAAGGAAAAACCATTTGGGTTCATATTTAGAAAATATCATGTAAGAATAAAAAAATAACCTTTTTCAATCATGAAAGACTACATAATATGGAGGGATTTCAGGTATAGAATATAATCTCCAGAAGACAGCTACTTCAATAACTGATAATGGTCCAGGAAAGGTCACTAGGAGTCATCCCATGGGGGAACAAGCTAGAATGCATTAAAATCTCCCCCTCAAAAAGCTATTTAACCCAAAAGAATGGCTTATACCCTAATTACATGGTAATCACCAGGTGTAAGACAAAACATAAAAATATAGCAGAGCTTAAGTTTCCAGTCAATTTGAAGTGGCAAAGTCAAGAAAGAGCATTAGGACAAATACCATATGATATCATTTATATGTGGAACCTAAAATATGATACAAATAAATTTATCTATGAAACAGAAACAGACTCACAGACATAGAACACAAACTTACAGCTACCAAAGGGGAAAGGGGGTGGGGGGAGGGAGAAATTAGGAGCTTGGCATTAACAGATACAAACTAGCATATAAAATAGATAAACAACAAGGTCCTACTGCATAGCACAGGGAACTATAGTCGATATCTTGTAATAAACCCTAATGGAAAAGAATATATGTATATATATACACAACTAAATCACTTTCTTGTACACCAGAAACTAACGTAACATTGTAAATCAACTATACTCTAATGATTAAAAAAAAAAAAAAGAACCAGTGTTAAGACATTTTCTGGTGAAAAAGAGCCTTCACCTGGCAGCTGAAGAAAGCCACCTTACTGCCCATGCAGCTTCTCGCTGGTCATCAGATTCTCAAGAAGCTATTTCCTGGCTTGTCCCAATTCAACTTTCTATACCCAAGTTCCACAATACCAATATATACACAATTCATCAGGAACTTGCTGCTTATGAAAGGACAATGACTTCTAAAGATAAAAGGCCAGGTGTTTGTGTTAGATTCAGACCCAGGTGCCTAGCTAAGGCACTATAACGAAGAGAGGAAGAAGAGAGAAACAAGAGGTAAGAACGGATGTTTATCACTTAGAGGAAGGGTGTTCTTATTACTTTTCATTTCATCTTTAGAAAGACGGCAAAACCTTTTAATCATATCTAATCATTTAATCTAATTGAATCTGTTTTCCCACTTACTTGTGGGTCTCTAATTGGTGATACTGACATATCATCCAGGTCAGCGTTGGTTAAACTTCCTGGGTAACTAATTTCTTCCTGCGAGACCAGCCTGCCATGGATGGAGTGTGCTTTATCAGAGTATGAGTGAGCGGTGAGGAAAGTCAAGCACTGGTCATACCATTTTAAGAGTGACAAAGAAATCTCTCTCTTCCCCAAGTAGTGTAGCCAAATGATAAATCAAGAAGCTGCTCACTGTGACGTTATCGTAAGTTTACTCAAAGCACAAGTTACCTGATCAAGGACATCAGAAAACTGTCTAAGTTTGCTCAGTTCCACCAAATTCAGCCAGGTCATGTCCAGGATCCATTTAGATGGTTTAGGAGGACAGGCTTTCAAGTCCAACGAGGCACCACCTTTCAAGTTAAACATATTAAGTTATTAAATTTTTCTTTCTTTACTGTAAAACAATCTCTTTATAAAAAACTTTTGCTGAAACTATTTTAATATCAATTCTTTTACTACCTGGACATTTATTAAACTCAGAAATAGAAATCATAGTGATGAACAAGCTTTAACATTTAATAAAGGAATAGATGATTTTAGAAAAACACATTTAAGGATCAATAATATAGCTTTGGATTTAGGTAAGTGGTGGATTCTGTCTTAGCTCCACCTGGCCAAGGTCTGGGACAAGCCAGCTCATCTGTCTGGAACTCTGTTTCCAAATATGTACAATGGGAATAATGAAGCCTAGGTGTTGTGCTAATGGCAGAAAATATATAAAGTGAGTGTAAAGCACTCAAAACAGGATCAAGGACAAAGCAGAGGGTCACTAAATGAGCAGCTATTTGTCAGCGTTAAGAATTGCCAAATATTGGCACAAGCTCATTTTAAGGAGAGAATTTATCTAGAAACGTTAGTAGCACTACCTGTGTTTGAAGGGTTCTCCTCTATAAATCAGTATATTATTTACATCCATTTTGAGCACACCCAAGGGCCCTGTGCTATGTCACTTATTTTTCGTCAGTCTACCCACAACAAACATTTCCATTCGGTACTGACTCCTATCTTTTTGCTGATGATTTACCTAGGCTCACATAACTCATATAACTCTCACAGCGCCATAAAATAAATGACAGTTTAAAAAGTTATTGTTGCCTATCCCAGAAAAACTAAATGTGTGAACAATCATATTTTAAGTCAAAGAAAGAGTTAGCAAGTCTTCTATAGGATAAAATATACTGTTTAATAAATAACATCTATTAAAATGTTTCAGGGAAAATATGCTCTAACCATAATTCTTAGACGGATATAACCAATCCATTTGGCTACAATCTTTTTTTGAACAGAGCAGGTCATAAACAAGTAATAATACTCAAGATATTTACTGAGCCAATCTCTACTTTATTCAGGTACCATGGACCCCACGAAATTGCTGTCTTTTGCCGAATCTATCTTAGTAGACGTCCAAGGTAAGTGGAACAAGAGGTAAGTGAAACCATTTCAGTGAAAATATTAGCTCATAAAAGCAAAACAGATTGCTTGAACACCAGGAAGCAGTTGAAGACCTAAGGACAATGCCAATGTGTTGAAAACTGTCACACCAATTTCCATAGAAACTGTCCATTTTCCAACAAACTGAAAAGAATAAGGTATTACCACAGGATTAGGGAGAAGCTTTTCATGGAAAAAAGTGTTCCTTGCAGCCAAAGATTATTCATTGTTTAACAGAGGGTAACACTGTCATGAATACCTTGCCTGCCTCAAATGTGTACTTTGGGCAACAAAGAATGTTGTAATGGTAGGGAGTGGGGAACATATTCCTGGATAACATGGCACCAGATTAGGTGGACTTTTGATGAATAAACTGCTGGGATAGGAATAATTCAAAATAAATTCTCAAGATGATTGAGAATTATGTCAGTCCCTTCATCCCTCAAACCCTTGCTTTGGGAGAAAGAAGGTTTAAATCTTTATCATTATACCTTGTAAAATTGAAACATGCTTACAATGATTTATACAAGTTGTACCTTGTATCATGAAGTGGCATAGCTAAGGCAGACTTAGAAAGTCATCCAGGCTGATGCTTTCCCATCTTAGAGATGAGTACATTAAAAAATCAGCATCAAAACACTGTTGCTCTCTAAATAACATTTTCAAACAAGTGATTTTAAAGCCCTTACAGAAGGAGTTCATGTCATTCACCAACATAACAAAGGGAAATCTTATGAAACTCTGTGTCCTAAAGGAGCACAAGAAATAAATAGCTGTTGAATGCCAAAGTCCCACAAAATCCTGTCCAACCTATGCAAGCCTCAGACTAACCGAAATAAACTAAAAAACTAAAGATAATATAACAATGCCTATCATCTGTTGAGCTATTCTATGTGCCAGGGTTTACATAAGTTGTGCGAATTCTCAATAATCCTATTATGTAGATTTGACTATCCTTGTTTCATAGCTGAGGCAACTGAAGCTTGAAAAGTTTAAACTGCTCAAAACCACTCATCCAGAAGGTGGCAAAGCCACTATTTTCCCTTAGAGTCTTCCCAACTCTAAATCCCACGTTTGTTTTGATCACGCCAAACAGTAACACACTTTACAGTATTTCTGGACACTATGTGCAATGTCATTTCCATAGGGAAATGCATCTCACGCCTGAATTGAGGGTGTCAGGAACAACTTTCCCACAGGAAGCCCCATCAGCTGCAGGACCAGAGTCACTGAGGCCAGAAATCATTTATGTACGAAGGACTCGCTGAAGAAGGCAACTCCTACACCTACATGCCCACCTAAGGTGATGTCTCACCAGACCATTCATCTTCCATGTGCTCTGATTTAGGAAACTTGGACCAAAAAGAAACCTAAGGGGCAAGGGTTCAACGTTTAGAAACAAGAGAGAGAAAGAGAAAGAGAGATCATCCACAAATCATAATTTCTGAGTTTTCAAGTCTAACTAAATGAGTCTTTATTGCTACCATAAGATACATAGATATAGATATAGTTATAGATGCATAAGCATATGTATATGAACATGAATATGCATTTGGGTATGTATAAGTATGACTCTGACCTACATACTCCCATGTGTGCCCTTCTCTACTGCCCCCATTGGGATCCTCTTCAAGTACCTCTGCAAATCTACTCTCCATGTAGGTGAAGTCAATGAAAATCCACCCCTCCAAAGATAAAGTTGTGCCTTATCTTTAAAGATAAGCCTTTGTTTAGAAAGGTAGAGTAGATAAAACCATCTCGAGCCCAGCATCATTTCCACTGTTCCTTTAAATACTTTTTGTCCAGACATTCAAGAATGTGATAGCAAATGTGTGTTTCCCAGCCTTCCACGGCAGAGGGGACCTGTCTGTGATCAACGCTACAATAGATACAGAGGAAATATCCATGGGATGAGTGGCACGGTCACCTCACCCACTCTGCTCCAGCCGCCCTGGTTGCTTTGCTTTGCCTTCATCATAGGACGCCCTCTCCCACTAGAGGCATTGATGCCACCTCCTCAACCTTCAGCACTTTCTCTAAACATCCCCAGGACCAACATCCCCTGGTCCTTCAGGTCTTGGCCACCTGCCCATCTCTCGGGAATCCTACCCAATTAGAGATCCCATTAAATATCCCATTAAAAATTTTAAACCTTACCCACTCCACATACTAAACATTCCCCAACTCCCTTATCCTTCTCCGTTTTTCCATAGTGCTTACTAGCTCCTCACATACTGCACAATTTACTTACTGTTTATTATGTTTCAAGTGCCTATTCTGTGTCCTGGCATGCAATAGTTGCCCAATAAATATTCATGCAATTAATGAACAAATAAAATATCTCAGACTTCCCTGGTGGCGCAGTGGTTAAGAATCCACCTGCCAATGCAGGGGACATGGGTTCGATCCCTGGTCCAGGAAGATCCCACATGCCGTGGAGCAACTGAGCCCTTGCGCCACAACTACTGAGCCTGCGCTCTAGAGCCCACGAGCCACAACTACTGAGCCCGCAAGCCACAGCTACTGAAGCCTGCATGCCTAGAGCCCGTGCTCCACAACAAGAGAAGCCACCGCAATGAGAAGCCTGCACACCACAACGAAGAGTAGCCCCCGCTCGCCGCAACTAGAGAAAGCCCGTGAGCAGCAACAAAGACCCAACACAGCCAAAAATAAAAAGATTAATTAATTAGTTAATTAATTTTTAAATGTTAAAAAAAAAATCTCACATAAATGCAATCTTCAATGAAATGCAAGGAAACTGCTATTGCTAAGAAAAAAATGCACAAGACCTTCACTATAATTCCTACATCTGCACCTGTGCACAATGCTTTCTATTCTAATATTGACCTTTAATAAGGGTGAGAAACTCTTCATGCTTGACTCGGTTCCTCTGCATGTCAATCTTTAGGGTAAGCAGCAGGGTGAACAGAAATTTGTGCTCCTCGTACAACCCCCGAGCCGTGTACTTATAAACCTCATAGGTCATGTGCTCAATGATATTAGCGATCCTCTTGCTTGTAATTGGGCTCTTGACAGACCTGGAGAAGAGAATATTTAAATCAGGCTTGTCCCACCCTTTTCAATTGTCCCTAAAAACAACGTCTTTAATGGAAAATAAGTAACTCTGGAGGACCAATTCTTATTTTTTACACATCAACAGTAAGCCTCCTAAATCTAAAATAACAAGCACTCTCTCCACATGAAATAGCAGAGTCCTCCATGTTGTCTGAATCAATTTTACCTGCGGAGTATTATCACTCACAAAAATGTCTGGGGAATTTTCTTGTTTAACAGAAACTTAGGGAAACCAAAGGAATCGATCAGTGGATGAATAGTTGGTAGAGCTTTCTCTAAGCATAAAATGACAAATGAGAATGATTTGTTAATACACTGGTAATTACACTCAACTTAGATTTTAAAAAAAGAAGCAGCTTAGTTGCAAAGGGAAAATAAGTTATCAACGTAATGTCACCTTTCTAACCCACAGATACAGAATTCAGCTTGGCTTCCTGCGTACAGACGTACCTGGCCAAGGAAAGGTCAAACAAGCCAAGAAACTGGCGGAGCGAAGTCTGATACATCTCATTAACCAAGCACATCTCCGTGATGAGGAAGTAGAGGATGCTGCCCCGGGTAGCAACTAAAAGACAAAGAGCAACGTTGCACTTGCTACGAGCGCAGAAAATAAATGACCCAGGCACAGATCAGTCTAAACGCTAAATGAAACAAGTTTTATTTGTACGTCTTAGCAATGACTGTCTACCAACAATGGGAGTCTAGAGCAATGTCATCATATATATTTAATTCTTCTTCGTAAGCTTTGAACAAGTAGTCTGCTATTTGTGTTCATTAAATGATACTTTCTGTTTTAGAATCTCTAGATCCCTTATAAATACATTTTATTACACTTTTTCATAGGTAGAAAAGACAAACGGTGGGACAGCATGGGTTGTATTGTAACATCCAGCAAACTGTGTAGGCATTGTTGAGGATCTCATTCTTAAGCTCCATGAGGAAGCCCTGACTAACCTTGGCCTCAAGTTGGTAAACCAAGGCATCGCAAAGATGACGCCCCTGACTCTCCACCAGTAGATATTGTTTCAATTATTTTTCCAGAAGGCATGAGAAATTACTAAACGAAATTGAATTCTTTTAGCAGGTTCCCTTTATAACCCATGAACAACACTGATTTGCTGATCTGTGGATAAGGTTGAAGAGTTCCCATGAGACCAGAGAACTACCTGGATTCATGGGAACTCTACAGGACTACAAACAAGATACAGGCTTATTGTTACCAAATGATAAAACAACTAGTGAACGGCCCACAAATGCAGCACAAATTCCTCAGACTTCACTAGTTTGCAGTCGGATGTCTTTAATAATTCTCCTCTTTACTTTCCGGTTTAAAAACAAGTTCACAGGAACCTTAAAGAATTTGCCAAGAACATGAATTATAAGCACCTAGAAAATTTACACCACTATAAAATTTCTTCATCTCAATTTTACTGAATATTTAAAGAAATGCCACAAAACACAAATGGCCACCCCACGTTGCATAGTCGTTTTCATAACATCCTTACTTCAATTTCTCTAATTCTCATTTCTCGCTTCATTTTCCTGTGACATTTGTCTTTCATTACCAAACTCACCAGGTCTATATTCCTCCCGGGCTGAGTTAATTTGAATTTCTGTCTCAGCTGAAATTTCCAGCTTCTGTGTCACCTCCTCGGCTGTCTTTTTTGTGTTACTCAGCACAAGGATGAGACTCTCATCTTCCACCAGGGACCCCTGGGTACTGGTCAGACGGTAAAGCAAATTATCTTCTAGCTCCTTCATTCTCCTCTTGTTTGCAGTTACAACTTCCATGAGATGAGTTCTTTCCTTCTCCAGTTCCTGTTAATTTGCATAAATATATTTTCTTCTTAATGAACACCTATGGTTTGCCCATTCCTTAAAAAGTTTACCTATGGGGCTGCTCTCGAGTTCCTGTACTGTGGTTGTCATATTTGACTGCAGGAAATACGGACATCAAAATTAGAGGAGGAGAATTAATGGAGGAAAGAAGAATTGGTGGCAAACAATGTAAAATGTGCTAAAAATATTACCAGTATTAACTATTTACCATCTATTTATTTCCTAAAGTCAACTCATTTTTAAGGGACTTCTGTGATCATGTTTACTCCTGTTTCGAAACTGAAATTTATCTGAAGACAATATATGCGTCTCAGATTAAATACATTTACCTCTGTTTGGTTTCTTGTTTAAAAGAGCTCTATTGTGGTTTGAATGTGATTATTCTCAACTTGTGTGTTGAAATAGTATCCAACTCTGTGACAAGTAAGTGTCCAAAAGTTAGGCAAGCAAAATGTTCTGCTACTGCAGGTACATTTAAATTGAAAAATCATCTTGACCTGAAAAGAAAAGATGCTGTCCTCTCCAAGAGAACAGACGTTCTGAATCCTTCCTAAAAGACCTTTACGGGTAGCTGGGGAGAGAATGGCTTTGGAAGATTATTGCCCTTATTGGCTATTTCTTCCTTTTGGTAGTTTGGAGAGGGAGAGACAGTGAAAGAGAAGGAAAGAAAAGATGGGGCGGGTGAGGGTGAGGGAAGGGGGAAACAGCCACGACACTCAACAAGCCAAGGGCAGCAGGAAACCCAGAGGCTGCGAGATGCTTCCAGCACCAAGTCAAATTGTACATGAAAGTCAAATTGTTTCATGAGAGACTCTAACTTGAAGTTAATAAAAGATTCAAAAGAGGAAAAGACAATGAGGAAATAGAATTTAAAATTTGAAGAGAAAGATATGCATTAGCAAGTTCGCTTGAAAAGCTTTCTAAATATAGTGTCCGTTGACAAGGTACCTATGCTTACCTGCCTTACTAAAGTTACGCACATTTCACTGTAAATACAATACGGGGAAACGAGGGTTAAATGCAGGTGACTTGAACAGGAAAGCACGGTCAGCAGTTCCAGTTGTGCGGGTACCTGGGCATGTGAAACCAAGCTCACACTGCTAGAGCAGCTTCAGAAAGGTAAATACTCAGTTAGGTATTCTGGATATGGCTCAGCAGGTTTTGTAGATTCTACTCCCTATCAAGAAAACTAGAAATCTAAAGTTATATGCAGTGATGAATCACACGAAATCATATAAAACATAATGGGACTATTCATTAATTACGTGAGTATTTACTTTCTTTCTAATATAACATATAAATTACTTAATAGTTATGCTCCAAGGATTTTTTGGTTTATTGATACATTCTCCAACTCTTAGTACAATGTCCGATACATAGTAGGCTCTCAGTATTGCCCGGTGAATGATTAAATGCTATACCCCTTTTCAAACTGATAAACTGAAACACATTAGTGTAACAGAAAATCTAGTCATGTCTTAGTGCCAGAAATACAGACATGAAAATTCTCCCTGTGTTAACAAAAACCATAAAGTTAAAAATAAAGGTCATGGTAGCAAAACTGCATGAAGGCAAAAAGCAAAGAGCACTGGCCTCTGCTTTACGTTCCAGCTAGTTAATCACCATTGGTTGAACAGTTATGGTGGGTGGGACCCTACCAGGCTCCCAACTCATGCTCTGAGCACAGTGAGTCAGGTCCAGGAACATTCTAGAAAAAAGAAAAATTCCCTCTTCAAGCAAAACAAAAGCTCAAACTTGCATCAATTCTTAATTCTTTGAGATACAGCAATGCAATTAAGACCTGCTCTTACTGTCTTTGCTTCCATGTGTTATTTGGTTACATTTGAAAGCTTCCTTACTGGTCATTTTATTTTATTTTTTAACATCTTTAGTGGAGTATAATTGTTTTACATTACTGTGTTAGTTGCTGCTGCATAACAAAGTGAATCAGCTATACATATACATATATCCCCATATCCCCTCCCTCTTGCATCTCCTTCCCACCCTCCCTATCCCACCCCTCTAGGTGGACACAAAGCACCGAGCTGACCTCCCTGTGCTATGCAGCTGCTTCCCACTTGCTATCTATTTTACGTTTGGTAGTGTATATATGTCAATGCCACTCTCTCACTTCGTCCCAGCTTACCCTTCCCCCTCCCGGTGTCCTCAAGTCCATTCTCTACGTCTGCATCTTATTCCTGTCCTGCTCCTAGGTTCTTCAGAACCATTTCTTTTTTTTTAGATTCCATATATATGTGTTAGCATACTGTATTTGTTTTTCTCTTTCTGACTTACTTCACTCTGTATGACAGACTCTAGGTCCATCCACCTCACTACAAATAACTCAATTTCTTTTTATGGCTGAGTAATATTCCATTGTATATATGTGCCACATCTTCTTTATCCATTCATCTGTTGATGGACACTTAGGTTGCTTCCATGCCCTGGCTATTGTAAATAGAGCTGCAATGAACATTGTGGTATATAACTCTTTCTGAATTATGGTTTTCTTAGTGTATATGCACAGTAGTGGGATTGCTGGGTCATATGGTAGTTCTATTTTTAGTTTTTTAAGGAACCTCCATATTGTTCTCCATAGTGGCTGTATCAATTTATATTCCCACCAACAGTGCAAGAGAGTTCCCTTTTCTCCACACCCTCTCCAGCATTTATTGTTTGTAGATTTTTTGATGATGGCCATTCTGACCAGTGTGAGGTGGTACCTCATTGTAGTTTTGATTTGCATTTCTCTAATGATTAGTGATGTTGAGCATCCTTTCATGTGTTTGTTGGCAATCTCCTTACTGGTCATTTAAATTCATTTATTTACTAGATAAGAATCTCATATTTGAGATAAGTGACATTTAATGATTACTATAAAATTCCTTTCCATGGGCAGTTATAATAAATGCACTCACAATATGGTTACACTAGGAAACAAAGTGATAATAAAATTAAATGGAAATAATTCAAATATTTTTTATTGCCATATTCTCAAATTTTACACACTCTTGCCATATTCTTAAATTTTACACACTCTCATTATTGTTTCTGAGTTCCTAAAGGTAAGCCTGATAAAAGTGCTCACATGAAGACAGGGAAGGAAAGTAAAGCAGTGAGAAGAGTGAGCATTTTGACATCAGGAAGACACGTTTAAATTCTAACACCCAGGACTTATTAACTGCATGACCTTGGCCATGTTATGCAAGTCTATAAGCCTCAGTTTCTTCATCTGCAGAATGGACATAAAAACAGCTCAGAGAGTGATTGTGAGGATATCATTAGCAAAGAAGCTCAAACCAGTGACTGGATCATGACAGCTGCTCAGAAGACATCTCTTCTCTCTATCCCTTCCCTTCATTCGTTTCCAGCATGGATTTTTCAGATGCATTGTAATATTTATTTGGAAATGAGTAGTTTGAAAAGTAAAATTATAAGTTGGTATAAAATAAATCACACTTTAGAATTTCATGTATCATTGTAAAAGCATAATAAAGGAGCTGAAAGGGATTTTTTTAAAGGAGAACTTTCTAATCTTGCACTTACAATGCTAAGGATGCATGCTTTCATGTCTGCTGGAGATGAGAGCATGGGCTATCAAATCCCAAATCTGCACCAAGTCTTACTGAGCCTTCCTGCATAAGCCTTCCTCCATTTTTTTCCAATTACATAGCAATTGCCCTAATCTAGGCTTTAATTTTTGCTCGGGGGACCACATTAACCATGACTGGTCCCCCCGCTGATCTTCTGCTCTGCCATCACCCCCTTTTCTGCTCCTTGTCACTGAGGGCTCTCCCTTTACTATTTGGAAAGGTCCAAAATTTTCAACATAGTTTGCAAAACCTGTTACAACCTACATTTCCAATCTCATCTCCACTTGAGAACTACAGGATTGAGACTAAAATTATGCCTCCATGTTGCTTATGAAAACCATTATTAAGAAAATAAACACACTTATTAGTAATATACAATAAGGTACAAATTATTCCTTTCCTGATTTTAAAGATAGTAAGTAAAAGCTTGAACATTATTGAGTTGATTATGGTCAATTTAATGTCACTGTTAACAACATTAATTAAATAAAATTGTCAATTAAAGAAATGCTTATATTCCCAAAGGATTAAAATAAGGCTAAGGAGTACATTTCCCCCATAGTTTGAAACTGATGAAATAATATACTCTAAAGTAAATACTACAACCTAAAGTAATATTTGGAATTCCAAAAGCAAATTATTCATTAAATAGCACACCAGTGGCCAAACAGTAGAACAGAACAATAGTTATGGGGCAAAGAAAGATACCTCTGAAAGAAAATAGAACAATTGCTATTTGCTTTTCATTTGAGATTTGAAAATGGAAAACCTACTTTGGGATAAGGTTTTAGGCATATTTTCATTTGTATGACAGATTTAAACATATTTCTGTTGAACTACAACTTTAGTTCCATAATATAGTTCTTTTACAAATTAATACGAAGGGGCAAAGTTAATCAAAATAATTTTGTCTATTAGCATTTTTCCCACCAAAGGGATTATCTCTTAGCGCACACACACACACACACACACACACACACACAGACACACACACACATTTGTGCTATGTATTCTATATATTAAGACCACAACATAAAAATTTTATATAAACTGTGATAATGTGAAAAGTATCCCTGAATTGAATCAGGAAGTACATCAGTGATTCAGTACAACTTCATGAAATGTACTATTGATTAATTACATGATCAAAAGTTAAGTGGCTCAACAAGGATGCAAATGAAAATTAAAACTCTTTGTGTTCATAAACTTCAACTATAACCAAAGTTTTGGAATCAATAAAAGGAAATAGATGAAAGCCTTCCACAGTTCTCATTTTTAACGTATCACCCAGGCTTTATTCCCAAAGATTCTTTCTCTTCTGTACCTTGCACTGGTAATTAAAATGAAAGATTAAACAACTGAACTCAGAAACAGATTTATTTTTTCTCCACCACCAATAACAATGGTGATAACAACGTCTATTTAGTGTCTTTATTAAGTTATTTCCCATGTCAGTTCCACCAAGTTTAGGTCCTTCCAGCTCCAAAAGAAATAAATCACACACCTGTTTGCTCATTCGAAATTCTGAACAATGATGACCCTTGAGGCTTTGTATTGTGTGGCTAGTAGAAGCTGTTAATTGATATTAATATTTTTCTCCTAATAGTACTCTTTGAGATTCTGTCCTATTCTCTAGGATCAAGGTGAGAGTGACCCGAAGAGACTAGGTTTCTTTAAAGGAAAGTTTCTGGAGGGCTACTGGTTTGCTGCCTATTTAAAATGGTCTTGATACATCACCTTCTGATGACAACAGCAGGCCGTCTAAATATACTCACAGGTACATCAGGTGAACAATTGAATATGACCTTGATATGAACTTGAACAGCCCATGCATTTAAAAAGACTGCCTTGAAGCACACAGAAAAGTATAAAGTCAGTTAAAAATCTGCCGCCTTCCTTGCTTTCATATGCTCTGAGGTTTCCCTTTGTCTCTTAAGCAAACAAACCTGCTCAGGCTGTACAGCTGAGCATTCGTGAGACCAGATCCTGCATGAAAACAAGGCTCCTCACTGCCTGTATTCCCGGAACACTGGACGGCTGGTGAATTTATGGACTCAAAGACGAGTAGCCTTTCCCTTGTATTCTAAGTTACTGTTCCAAGCTGCCTTTCACAAGAAGAATCAACAGACCAGTGAAGGCATAACTCATCCTGACTGAAGATGTTCACCATTTGTTTCAATGCTCCCTACATTTAGGGAATTTCTTAGATGCTTTCCAACATCAGCTTCCTATCGGTGGGATCTTCCTAGCTTTCAAAAGCCCCCTCCTTGGCCCAATAACATTTCATATTGATATTTTTACAATCACCCAAGATGTGATCATAGTAAGAGAGACTTCATTGTCGCTGAAGTCAAAGAAACAATTTGGACTTAACGTTTTATATCTGTGTCCATAGGCACAGACATAGGCTCTTTTCAACTGAGTCACTAGATGATAAAAAAAAAAATGTCCTGAAAGCACCAGAGATCAACTCAGACCCACTTGCCACCACCCAGGCTGAAAAGATTCAACAAAGTGAGCAAATTCAGGAGCACGGTGGGCAGAAAAGATGCTGCAAAAGGAAAAGCTGCTGGCAGAAAGTAGACTACTTAAGATCCATCACAAATAAGTCTCGCAGCTCACTTCGCTTTAGAGAAAAAAAAACTACAGATTACGTGTCCTATTCTAATGTGGTTCAGGGTAAGATGACTATTAAAACAGAATGAGTGTCATGTCACTCTGACCACACTTTTGTGAGAATCATTTCCTTTGAGCCTGGGACAAGTTCTGATAATGAGAGTATGGTAAGAGAATAATGTCTGAAGGCACCCAACTTTCCCAGGAAGTAAGGCAAAGCCTGGCCTGGGATCCATATTGGCTTTTCAAGGCTGTTCAGAATCTTCCAGTGACCTTCACGCGCCCCTTACTTCATCTTAGAGCTCTGCTGCAACAATTACAGGTCAGTCCCGGAGTTGTTGTTGTGTTTTGTGGCAACCAAAAATCTGGGGAGCCAAATTATTCTCTCCAAGGAGACTGTATTCATCTCAGCTGAATAGTAAGAAAGCCGAGGACAAGGATATTATTCAGAGTGCTATCAAAGCCCCTTATCTTCCTGAAGCCAGCACTACAGGTGAAAGCAGAGCCTGCAATACGGCAATGGATACTGCCCCGAAGACTCTCAGGGATGCCCCGGCTCCACAGATTTGCTGTTGATCAAGAACCCCTGTCCTGAGCTTCCCTGGTGGCGCAGTGGTTGGGAGTCTGCCTGCCAATGCAGGGGACACGGGTTCGAGCCCTGGTCTGGGAAGATCCCACATGCCGCGGAGCAACTAGGCCCGTGAGCCACAACTACTGAGCCTGCGCGTCTGGACCCTGTGCTCCGCAACAAGAGAGGCCGCGACAGTGAGAGGCCCGCGCACCACGATGAAGAGTGGCCCCCGCTCGCCACAACTAGAGAAAGCCCTCGCACAGAAACGAAGACCCAACACAGCCAAAAATAAATATAAAAATAAATAAATAAATAAAAGATTACTATTAAAAAAAAAAAAACTTTAAAAAAAAAGAACCCCTGTCCTTCCTGAAATAAGGGTGTGGCAGCACTAAACTTCCTCAACCATCTCTACTGAGATTTCAAAAATAAACAAGTATATATTTGGAAGGATGTTACTTCTTCAATAGCCAGTCTGTGGTAGGAACACTAGCATCGGTTCCTGCCATACTGAGGTCACCAACGATGTGAATTTATGAAGTTGGATTAAATGCTTTTAATGCAACTTCCAACCGTATAACTCCATGATTTATGTACAATAAATTAAAAAGTAAACAGAGAAGATTCATAACAAAAGGAAGAGGGGAAGGAGAGAGAGAGAAAGAGATAAACATAAGGAAGGGCTCAGAAGAGCAAGCATGGTACGACATACAGAAAAGGTAAAAAGAATGGGAGGGACAGATTTCAAAGATTTTGCCAATAGATTTAACCTAAATAAATCTTTAGGTCAGTGTAGAAGGGAGGTATAAAGTAAACCAAACTCCACATTGCAATCGAACAAAGGAAAAAAATCAATAGCAACTTTTAGAGTTCACGCAGTTTCACCAAAGCAGTCCCATTAAAATCCTCCAGATTTCTTTCCTTAAGACTCAAATGTTCCCCGGAGAAAATGCTAACTCAGAACACGGAAGTTTATAAATTATTGGCCATTTTTCATTGAGAGAAAACAGATATGGAGTTATACTTAGAGCATAATGAATCCGGTAGCCCTCAGAAGGTGCACAGTGAAACCTAGTGTCACCAACTTCTATCTTCTCACAACATACACAGAGCTCCCTTGGATAACAAATAAGAATTGGCAATGTCATGTTATCTGAGTAAAATGTTTTAATTTTATATTCCAGAAGTATAATAATGAATCGAACGAAAGAAAAAAATAGATGTGTACTAGAAAGCTAAAAATCAACAGGTGACTAGAATTAATAATAGAACAAACTTCAGAAAAATATAGTAATATAAATCCAGAACAATCATGCTGATATTGAGACTGATAGTCTCATAGTTACATCAGTCCCCTATATAAAATCAATTGATGATCTATATGATTTATGCGATGCAGATGCAACATATGGGGTAGATAATTGGTTAGTAGTTATTTAAGACACTTGGAAATTAATAATGTAAGAAACATAGGAATTAAAGGAGGGGACTCAATCCTATTACAACTTTCATCATGTCATTTTTGTCAATGAAAAAATCGCAACATGATGCAGAAAGAGGGAGGGCCATACTTCACTCACCTGCTTCTCTGTGAGAATGACTCTCCCCAGTAACTGATCTTCTAGACCTTTCATGGTGACAGTGAAGTCAATGATGGAGGTCCGCGCACTTATTTCAGGGGTGTAGGCTGGATTGGGCAGCTTGGTGGTAATGTAGAGTCTGAAGCCATCCATCACATCTACCTCTTTGTCACCGACCTTCACCTTTTTCATAAAAAAGAAAGTTAAAAGTAATAAAACAGAGATACACCTTACTGTGTGCTTTTTGTATAGGATCCAGTATTGCTTTTAACAACTATGTACCTGGAGATCATCTGTATACTAAAAAAGAAATGGTCATTAGGCATTCACAGAGCTTTAAGCCACTAGGATGAAAGGAAAGAAGGATGGAAGTAAGAGAGGAAGGAAGGGAGGGACGGAGGGAGGGAAGGAAGGGGGGAAGGAAAGAAGTTAATTCAATATACACCATACAATATATATAGAATTTATCACCAAAATTGTTGTGATCATACTGCAGAAGTGAGATGGATTCTGCACCCAAAATTTGGTTCAGAAGTCAAGACTGATGATGTCACTCATGTAACAAAAAGATATGAAAATGTTTATTATTCACATGAGACTTTCTGGAAATATTAGGGTAGGCTCCCAAACAGGTCCAAAAAAGACCTCACTTGAGAGAGTAGGGAGGGGAAGCTGTTCTAGGGTTTTATGGTGGTTACCCAATGGGGCTGGGATGAAGTTTCCCAGACATGGTCATGAGCAGAGAGTTGCATGATTTGAACTTCCCACCAGTGCCAAAGGAGAATGGACCCACGTTTTCTTACCAGTTTGCCCAGATTGGGAATGGAAGGGGAGAGGGGCATGACAGGGCTTGAAAACTGTCCAAAGTCAAACAACACAATGGAGTCAGACTTTATTATACAAGTGAAGTAGATATTCCTGAAAAGACTGCTCTTGATCCCAACTCAGGAAGTGTAGAAGAGAAAAGCAAATGCCTCAAATTTGAATTGCTGCCTATTGAGAAACTGTCTCCTATGTCACATTTACCTGGCCTCATGGTAATTATTCTGCACATTGTCATCTATAGGTTTAACCTACCTTAAAGGTAGACCCAGTCTTAATGAAGTTTCTCTCCAAAACATTATCCAGGGCTGGATCTAGTTCCTCCGCAACATCTTCGATAAGCAAGGGCCTTCCAAGAGAAAGACTGTCTTCTAGGTGGTTTCTGAAGTACTTGTGATTTAGAGATGTGATCTAGAAACAAGATCAAAATGCTGCTCTAAACTGTCTCCATTCTTCACCTTAGCAAACCATCAATCCCTTATTTATTTTTTTTAATTGAAGTATAGTTGATTTACAATGTTGTGTTAGTTTCAGGTGTATAGCAAAGTGATTCAGTTATACATAATTTTTTCAGATTCTTTTCTCTTATAGGTTATTACAAAATGTTGCGTATAGTTCCCTGTGCTCTACAGTAGGTCCTTGTTGGTTATTATTTTACAGATAGTAGTGGGTTTATGTCAATCCTAAACTTCTAATTTATCCATCTCCCCCACTTTCCCTCTTTGGTAACCATAAGTTTGTTTTCTATGTCTGTGGGTCTGTTTCTGTTTTGTATATAACTTCATTTGTATCATTTTTTTTTACATTCCACATATAAGTGATATCATATGATACTTGTCTTTCTCTGTCTGGCTTACTTCACTTCGTATGATAATCTCTAGGTCCAGCCATGTTGCTGCAAATAGCATTATTTCATTCTTTTTTTATGGCTGAGTAATATTTCACTGTATAAATATACATCTTCTTTATCCATTCCTCTATTGATGGACATTTAGGTTGCTTCCATGTCTGAGCCATTGTAAATAGTGCTGCAATGAACATTGGGGTGCATGTATCTTTTTGAATTATGGTTTTCTCCAGATATATGCCCAGGAGTGGGATTGCAGGATCATATGGTAGCTCTATTTTTAGTTTTTTAAGGAAGCTCCAGAGCATTTGACTGCATCATTCCCTTTTACTGAGAAGCAAGTAAAGGTGGTATGGCAATGCTGCCTTTTCCTCACCACCACCACATTTGTGACACATCATCATGGAATAATTATGAAGTGTCTTTATAAAGTGCTGCACACTTAGTGTAATATAGCTCCACCCTGCTCTGTTTATGAATGAGGGCCCTAGGCCCTAACAGAAGGGAGTCTGAAACCTTTGAAAGACGGCATTGGAGAGATCAACAAGAATGCAAATAATGCAATTTTTAGAAATCATTTCTAAATACTAATATCTAAATATTAATAATAAAATTATTTCTAAATATGAAATATTTCTTTATTCTCAGAGACTTGTTGATCTGGGGCACTAAAATTTATTAGTAGCATAAATAGACTCAAACCCAGATTACCTGGAGTTCATTTTGGTTTTCTTTATTTTTAACCCAGATCTTCCCTTGAGTCTGTGGATCAATTAACAAAGGGTAGCGAGATGCCTTTGTGACAATAATTCCATTCTGAACGGACAGGTCATCCTTTGGCAGGCCTTGGAGGTTCCATTCACTAATGGTAGGAGCATCAATCAACATCTCATTGAGATTTAGATTGTCTCCAAATGGAATTTCCCGGGCTTTCATTTCCTTCTGCCAGTCATTTAACAGCAGATTGCGAAATTCTTGGTTAAACGGACCAGAATAAGATAGGAAAGCTGTAGCCAACAACACATCCCCTAAAACGGAAAACAAAACATCACTGAAATATTCTGTGATCAGCCCTGTAATTCTGCAGAATGTTAGAAATGAAAAAAAAAAGACAACCATTCTTTCAAACTAAATTTCAGAAACCAAATTGTAACCACAAGTTGCTGTGTCTTGTGAATAGCAGTAGTTCAGTTCATTGTTAAAGAGTACACATGGTCCACCAAGTAATAGCTGCTCGTAGTCAAGCACCGGATTATGTTGACTCTTGTTGGATATGAGAGGATGATTTCTGAGTTTAAGAGATACACCAAAATCTCAGAAGACAGAGCCTCCATTCTAAGTGACCTTGATCGATATGGCCACTCACTCGTAGGAGAATTCAAAAATGACCTGATAATAAGAGGTTTAAATCTAATAAGCATTGCCTAAATGCCAGACCAATATTCATCCTTTTGAAATAGCTGGACACACACACACACACACAGACACACACACACACACACACACGCAGAGGAATTTGAAGTAAAAGAGCGCTGATGTATATTCTGATTAAAGCTTAAGTTTGCTCACTCCCTATTATAGTCAACACATAATCTCATTAATAAAGGAATTACATACCTACAAGTCTTTTAGTTTGTGCAGCCAACTCCTTGCTTTGCTCTGTCCATCTTTCTTTTTCTCCTGCCAGCCCCCCGATCAGCGCGGAAGCGGTCTGCATTTTATGTCTGCACCTCTCTGCATCTTCAAGCAAGGTCTAAAAACAGACAGAACCAGAAGAAAACCTTTGTTCAGATAAATATAGCCTGGAGCTCAAAAACATAATTTTAAAACATCATATGTTATCTTCCTTTCTGAGATATGTAAGCCACTTATTCCACAGGAAGCGTAAGATTCCATTTCTGTGGGTCTGTCTCAGCCCAGCCTGTGTCTTAAGCCCTATCTATGCAACACAGATGGATTCCTCAGGAGGGACCCTGAGCCAACGGGCAAACCCTCCCCAGATGTTAATAAACTGAGAAATAATGGAGATTTGCATCATTTACGATTTTTGAATCAAAAAATTAGTAATAAAATATCAGCATACATGCTAATATCACATAGCACAACAAAATGTAAAGAAACATATCCCTACTTAAAAATGAGGAATATTTCTCATGTTAAAGTTCTAGCATCATTATTGCTTTGTCCAACTCCACATCTCCTTTTACTTTAGGTGAAACTTTAGATAATCTTCAGATTGTGGAGTCCTGAAGCTCATTCATGAATTTCAGCCACACTGACTCAGTAGGTCCCTCCCTGCTGCTCTTGTGTCAGTAAAAGACCTTTAACCGGACTTCCACACACTATTGCCACTCAGGGCTTTGTTCTTAAAAACAAATGGTTCCATTTCTCTATGTTGAAAAGACAGCTGCTAATTCTACTTGTAAAAATGTATACTTATGGTACAATAATGGATATGGCTAAAGATCTAGCTATGTGACCAGTCACTGGAAGTTCATGTATAATATTTATATGTATTTATATAATGTACATATGGCATATATATGCTAACTGTCTAACAACAGAGGATAATTTACATAGATTATGGTATATTGTGAACAAGAACGCTCTGAAGCCATTAAAAATATAATCATTAGGAAAAATAATCATTAAGTTAAAGAAAAACAGTCATTAGTTAAAAATTCAATTTATAAAGCAGTATGTACTGAATTATCTGCTACAATTTTACATGGATTTTAAATATATGTAAATCAGGCATATGTGCAGATATGAAATGATAAAGAGGAAAATATTTTTAGGCTTCATCTCCAGGGTTACCTATGTGTATTTTCTATAAGGAACATGAATTGCTATTGTAATAATAACACAATACAGTGTTTTTCAGAAGCAAGATATTTGTTCCAGTTTGTTCTAGTCTGCTCTGTTTTCCTTCCCGCTAGAGTTAATGCAGAAAACCCAAAATCCCAGCTGAGAGGTGTACCCGCACATCGACACCATCCATATTTGTTTGTTTGTTTCTCCCCAAGAAGAAAGATGTCAGCTGGAAGTATAATACAACATCATTTATTTCTGCCTACCTTTAAAACAAACTTGTCATAGGACAGATATTTTTAATATTAACTTATCCTCCCTAAGTTCCCCATCCCCACTGCCATGTGGCCAAATAAAAAATGGCCAACCCCTCCCCTCCTGGCTGTTGCTTTCTGGAAACCCAGGCTCCTTTGGGGGATTGGGAAATGGGGGATGGGAGAGGGGCAAATGAGCACACAGGAGTGAGAAGCAGATTTTCCCTCCGAGCCTGGCTAGGGGAGCGTGCAGAATTGCTTGCGTTCCGTGGCTAGTGCCCCCGGCCCTCTCTCTCCTAGTGCCCCAGAGTCTGACTAGGTGCCCAGAGGCCCTGTGGAAGTGGACCCTCTGCAAAGGCACCGACTGCCCTGTGCACAGAGCGGCAGGACACACACTCCTCCAGGGACGGCACAGACCTGGTTGTGAGGTTACCAGGCGTGACCATGAACTGGAGACTTGAGAGCCGTCCCCTGGCCCCTGTAGTCTATAAGCCCCTGGACTCTCACGGAGCCCCACGGAGGGAGAAGGAGCAACACAATGACTGAAAGTCAAGTTCACTCCAACATGTTGGGAGCAGGTGGGCACACAGCCAGATTTTGTTTTCTTTTTTTTTTTTTTTAATTAATTAATTTATTTATTTATTTATTTATGGCTGTGTTGGGTCTTCGTTTCTGTGCGAGGGCTTCCTCTAGCTGCGGCAAGCGGGGGCCGCTCTTCATCGCGCTGTGCGGGCCTTTCACTGTCGCGGCCTCTCCTGTTGCGGAGCACAGGCTCCAGACGCGCAGGCTCAGTAGTTGTGGCTCACGGGCCTAGTTGCTCCGTGGCATGTGGGATCTTCCCAGACAAGGGCTCGAACCCGTGTCCTCTGCATTGGCAGGCAGATTCTCAACCACTGCGCCACCAGGGAAGCCCAGATTTTTTTCTTAATGAAAAACATTTGACATTTGTTGAGATTCAAGTTTTAAAGTTAGAGCCACACCTTTATAGTAACCATTCTTACGTGGTCCTTATAACTGCTTACCTAACAAACAGTAGATATTCAAAACCAAAAAAGCTTATTGAGCGAACTAATGCAAAATTGTTAAAACTGAACCATAATAAAATGAGGCCATAAAAATATTTTTACAGTATGTAGTAGTGCTTCCTGATATAAGTGAGGGTCTAAATGGTAGAAATTCACGTGTCTTCCTCACAGTTTCTAAAGTAGACGCTCAAACTGCAAAGTTAATTTTCTCTTCATATTATGGTAGTAAATTTCATAGAACATAAATAACAAACCCAAATAGGTGCTATATAATTACTTCTCTAAAATTTCTGAAAAGCTCTTATTTTGTTTTTAGGAGACTTATCTTTAAGAGGAAATACCATACATCTTGCATATAGTGAAACTGAAATGTTTATCTAAATTCCCTCATTGGGACCCCTATAAGGGAATAGACTAACAGAGCAGGAATCTCAATCCAGCCGAGTGAGGGCTGAGAAGAGGCAGAGGTGGGTTCCGTATAATCATCAAGGAAAGAACAGAGAGAATCTAGCTCTTATTTATCAAGCACAGGTTTTCTCAGAGGCAGATACAGATTTTGTGAGGCCAGATACTTATCTAAGCTGGGGACCACTTTAAAAAAATCATTAAAGAATTTTTACAAATACAAAATACCAAAGTGAACATGTAATGAGAACTGGGGAAAGAAATCACTACAAAGTCCTGAAAATTGAGAAATTCAGGTACCTTTCCTCTGGGATCTCTAGGTATTTTATCTGAATGCTTACACACAAATGCTTGTCAATCATAATCTGGTTTCCCCTCCCCACAGAACTCTCTACAACTCCCAGTAACCCCAGCATTCATGGGGCCTGTGCAAGTGAGGGGCCATAAAACTTACGCTACATTAGGTTTATGTTAAATCTGCCTCTATTACCAGAACGAAGGAGGCCCCAGTGGAGCCGGAATGAGTATAAATCAACTAAACAGCTTGCTGCCCAGTGGAGAGGAAATATACGAGCCTTGATTCTGAAATGTGCTAAAGCTACAAACATGCATAGGTTGAGAAGGCTGTAGGTGGTCATTGTCACTGGGGCACAGCCACGTGGTCAGGCACGTTGGTCCAGCAGAAAGACCCGAGTAGACATCAGAAGATCAAGGTCTAATCCAGCCCTGTGACCAATGCCCATGACCGGGAGCCCTCCTCTTGTCCTCTCTGGGCCTAAGTTCCTTTCTTTAAAATGAGAGTAAAATAAAAATATCTACCCTGCGTACCTTGAAAGATTCTTTCAAATATTAAATGAGATACAGTGGGAGGACGTGATTTGAAAAATATGTTAAAAATGCTGCACAGCATGCTCTTATCCTCACCGTTAATAAGGAAACTCAGAACTCCCGTGTTCCAGCAGTAACTTCTGTTTTGGCTGAATATCCTGACCTCTCACCAAAGGTCCTCGGTGTCCGTTAGAAACAAACTCCAGGGCTTAGCGAGGGAGTATGTGCCGTGTGTGTATGTATGTATATGTGTATTGTATTGTATATCAATTAAATGAAGCCCTGCTGGAAACCAAACCCTTGGAGCGAGAAAGCAGGAGAGGAATGAAGGGCTGACCACAGCCAGGAGGGCCTGTGACGTCACCACCCGCCCCAAACCCCTACGGCAAGAAGACAGTGACCTGCTTTTCGGTCATGGCCTGTTCATACTCGGCCTGCACCACATCCAGCTCGGCTTGCCTGTCGTCCAGCTCAGCCTGGGCCTTCTGCAGATCCTGCATGGCCAACACGTAGCGATTCTCCTGCACCAGCAGGTTGGCCTGCACGGGACACACACAGGGTGAAGGGATGGGCAGCAAACCGAACATGCAGCATGTCGGAGTCTGAGAGCTCAGCGGCCACGTGTTACACCTGTTCTTTGATCCACCCCTAGACTCCTCTCAAATCGCACGGTCAGGACCAAACCTTAATGTGAACTTGACATGTTTGTAAGCAGAAAATTAAAATTCATTAGAAGAGAGTCAGCAAATTTTTTCCATAAAGTGCCAGATAGTAAATATTTTAGGCTTTTGGGGCCAAGAGGCAAAATCAAGACTATTGTTCAGGTACTTAATTTAAAATTTCATGAGCCATACAAATACAGGTGGTGGGTTAGATTTGGCCTGTGGACCATAGTTTGCCAATCCCTAAATCAAAACACTGTAATATTAAATGTATATAGGCAAATCACAGAACATTTCAATATTGAGTTGTAGAAAAAAAAATCTGAATATTTAGAACCATCTGCCTAGCAGGGCTGATCACCGTTAGTAAGGATGTTAAAACAAGACAAAGGATGAAACATGATTAACCACTGAACATAAAGATCTAGGTTTTATGGGTGGTGATGGACTTGATGGCATTCCTGTCATTTGCATATATTGCTTGCCATCCAGAAAAGAACAGATACTTGAGCTGTGACCAAATAATAACATTTGCTTTTAGGAAGCTACTAAAAAAGACTCAAAAGACATAATCAAAAGCAATATTGGAAAAAGATGAGGTGTAGAAAATAGTCCATGCTTGCAGGAATTAAAATCCTTTCGAAAAAAATTTGAAATCAGTGTTCTCCCTTTAAGTCTTACTGAAGTAACCCACTCATGTCAAACTATTGCAGCCCCAAAGATCTTGAATATTTTCTAGGACTTTACTCAAGAGGGAGGGGGATAAACATATACATATAGCTTATTCACTTCGTTGTACAGGAGACGCTAACACAACATTGTAAAGCAATGATACTCCAATAAAAATAATAATAATGCTAATTTTTTTAAATGAAGCTCTCAAAAGCTACTAATCAAAGGGTATAAAATCTTCAAATCCAGCCGCTCACCTTAGGAGCCACAGGACTCTGTTAAGATTACTTGAACTCTGCAAGCCTCGGTTTCTCCATTAAGATATTGAAAAACTACCTCCTAGGATTTGTGAGTGTGTGTGTGTGTGTTTGTGTGTGTGTGTGTGTATTACATAAGATAACATATGTAAAAACCCAAGCCTGGGACCTGGCATATAACAAGAGTTTGATAAATAATACAATCGATATTATTATTGTTATTATCCGTGTTCAATATTTAAGACTCTACTGTTGTTATGCTTTGTTTATGTAAACTAACGTGTACTGGTTTTCACAGAGTGTCCGAGGAGAAATCTCATATGAATGAAACTGAATAGAATCTCAATTGCTACTGTTATAATTAAATTTGTTTAAGTTTACTCACTACTAGAAGTCACTTGACCCGTCTATAGGAATTGCAAGATGAAAGAAGAGTCCCTCACTGTCTCCTTCGCTAATTAGTGGTGAAGAGGTTCCCACAGGAGTTTAAGGAGTGTCCTCAATCTCTCTTTACTTGGGAAGCAGGAGTTCGCACGTGAAGCCCCCTCCAGGAATAAGTGAAGTTAGAGCCCCTGGTCTGTATTTCTTAATATATTGAGCAGAGCTGCCCAATGATAACCTGTCCTTTCTTTGTCTTCTACTTCCCTCTAAGCAGTGAATGTGTAGCATCTACATAACTACGTTTATTTTTCTGACAATGGCAATTAGGAGAGACCTGACAAACTGAAGACTCCCAGATGCTGGATGTTCCTAAGGACATAGGGGGCACTCCCAGAACAGGCTTCTCAGAAGAGAAGCATAGGTTCCAGGCACACGTAAAAGGTCCCCCCTCCTGACGGTGTTCCCTTCACTTCCTACTGTAGGACCTCTGTTGTCCTGGAACTGGGTGGAGCCCGAAATGTACAGAATGTAAGGGAGGAGATGTCATCCTTCTTACGTAAACCTTGTTCAGGGCATCCATTATTTTGTACTGGTTTCAGCTCATTTTATTTAAAGGAACTACAACAAAATAAAAACTCCCCATTGTGAATTCAACTGTAATTCCCTTAAAGACACTTACGTATGCTTAGCCACTGGAAAAATTTGCAAAGCATGCCCTGTACTTTTCACTGGATATGGTTGTTATAATTCAGTCAATATCAGAATGTCCGATTGTGAGCTATGTTGGGGTCTTCAGTGGTCCCCAAATCCACAATGCCCGACAGCATGATATCAACTATTTGCTCTAAAAATCTCTGAGCCAAATGAATCCCTTCTCTTTTAAGTTGCCCTGGGACCCCAAGGGCCTCCACCACTGAATAAATGGCTCTGATATGGGAACAATGAGAAAATAAAATGGGACTTGCAACTGTATCCCTATGTTCTTTTCATTCTTGATTATTTTTAGCGTGATTATTAAGTTCCTTGGGTAGTTTATAAGTGTACGTGGATTTTAGTTGACGGTTGAGCAAGATCAGACTTACAAAAAGCAAAATAATCAACAAAGCCATAACGTATGAGCTCTGAGGCATCAGTATTTCATTTTCAAGACAGGTACTTGCCTCTCCATCTGCTAAAGACTGAGTGTCACTGAATGCTGGGGGGACGTGGACAAATGAAGCTGAGAAATGCAATTACTCAAAGGGAAACACTGGTATGCTCTCAAATCACTTTACATAAAGGATGATATGCAGTTTCTTTCCTGGGGGCAAAAGAGGGAGAGGGAATAAATACTATGTTGTCCCTGCAGCCAAGACCAGACACCAGTGACTGTGTCCACGCTGCCTCATTCACAGGAGTCCCTGGCAGGAGATCTTGGACATTGTTGGTGGATCCTATGCTAGAGTTTCCTGTGTTTCTTTTTTTCAAGTTGACATTGTGGGGAAAAAAATGTCCAGCAGCCCACAATGGACTTTGTACCCTTGTAGAGAGTCCATGCTTAAGGCTCAGACAATACCGATTGGAGATGGATTACAGAGAAGAAAGAAACATCCTATGCTCGGCTTGCCTATTGCTAGCTCTCCCCGTGGACTTGGGTACAATAAAACCTGAGGCTTCTGTGTTCCATGAAAGACAAGCCCAGTTGACCCAGAGACCCCCCTGTCGGCACACATCCTGCAGTTCCACCGAGGAGGCTTACCTTCAGGGGCAACACCTCTCTGTTTATAGAAAAGAAGGAAGCCATGGCCTTGGTCCAGGAACAAAGCCCCGCTACATTCCCACATACACGTTTAGCAGTTTCGATGTTGTAGTCTGCCATCTCAAAGTAAGGATTCAAAAATTCTATCACTTCTTCATTGATTGTGTCTTTGGGGAATTGCTATGGAAGAATGGAGTAAAATAAAGTCAAAATACCTCTTTCCATGAAGTCATAATCACATTATGTTCACAATGCCACTGAAACAGTTAAAACCAAGAATGGATGAATGATATCATATTTTGTTGATATTTCAGGTTATTAGGCAACAATCATATATATTTAGGCATATGAAATGGTACATATATTTAGCATTGTATATAAAAATGTAAAGCATATATATTTAGACATAAATATTTAGCATTTAGCAGCAACCAAATGCTTAATACATTCAGAGGGAGGTTCTATTAAACTCACCTGAAATGTGAAGAAAATAATTTGGACATTAGGCCTTCAGGGTGATGAATTAACTTTAAATCATAGAACTATCAAGATTATGAGAGAACTGTCTTTTCTGGAGGGATAACATTTTAAAATAGTAGCAGAAATGGATTATGAGTGCCTTCGTGTATTAAGAGAGAAGACTGACCAAACAATGAAATTGGATCTTTGAAATGTGGTGTTTGATCATCTAACCGAGGATAATTAAATATTTTCCGAGTAGAAAGAAATTTAGCACCTAAATAATTCAGAGAAATAAGCCTTCACAGAACATACATAACACAGAGCAAAACACACTTTCATTCAGACCTCTTTAAATGCACGTTTCTTTTATGAGACTTGAAAAATAGTGAAGCCAGAAGAATACCTGGGAACAATAGAAGGATGGTGGTGACAAAAGGCAAATAGCAAGGTAGATTCCAAGAGCAGTGGCTTTGCACCAGGTATATAAGGCAAGTGCAATTCCACTGCACATTTTTCAGTGGACACTTTTTAAGCTCCGCCTCCAATGCCCAAGGACCACTGCTATTCCACACGCTCATAGTCTGATTAATCACTACCTCCTATCCACTCAAATAGCATGTTATTCCTTCATGGTGGCCCTTACATCACAGAGGCTTATATTTTAATTATCTGAAACGAGTCCGTATGGCCCACTGGTTTCAGAAGCTACTTGGTGTTATAGCTGCTGTAAGGCGCCTCACAAGATGCTCTGGCCATAGCAGCCACTTGGGCAATGATAAATTAAAAACTGAACGAAAGACGGTGCTGAAGAGTGCTTGGGTTATGGATGGGGGATGGGTATTCCCAGTTAGTTGTCTCAAGATCTAAATATTAAAGAGAAAACAATATAGCTGCCAGAAGAAAACACAGAAGCATTTATTCGGCCTTAGAGATGGGCAAAGATTTCCTAAACAGAACGCAGAAAGCACTGTAAGGAAAGTATTGATAAATCGGACGATACTAAACTTAAGAGTATCTCCTTATCAAAAGACACCATTAGGGCTTCCCTGGTGGCGCAGTGGTTGAGAATCTGCCTGCCAATGCAGGGGACACGGGTTCGAGCCCTGGTCTGAGAAGATCCCACATGCCACGGAGCAACTAGGCCCGTGAGCCACAATTACTGAGCCTGCACGTCTGGAGCCTGTGCTCCGCAACAAGAGAGGCCACGATAATGAGAGGCCCGCGCACCACAATGAAGAGTGGCCCCCACTTGCCGCAACTAGAGAAAGCCCTCGCACAGAAACGAAGACCCAACACAGCCATAAATAAATAAATTAAAAAAAAAAAAAAAGAAACACAACCAAATTAATTAAAAAAAAAAAAAGACACCATTAATGGAATGAACAACTAAGGCAGAAAGTGGGAGAAGATATTTGCAAACATATAAATGACAAATTACCCATATTTTATATATAAATTCTACAAAATAATAAAAAATTTAAATGTCCAGGCGATCTGTACATTTAAATGTACAGACACTTAACCAAAGAGTTCCCAAGGGGCTCATAAACTGATGAAAAGATTTTCAGCATCATTTGTCATCAGAGAAATGCAAACTAACCCACAATAATAAGACACCACCACCAACCCATCAGAATAGCTAAAAGTAGAAAATGGTTAAGACATGGAGCAACTTATACACTGCCTGTGGGTATGTAAACTGATAACAACAATTTTTGAAAACTCTTTGGCACTATCTACTAAGGCTGATTAAATGTATAACCTAAGACCCAGAAATTCCACTCCTGAGTATAGAGCCAATAGAAATGAAAACATGCCCACTAAATGACCAATATTCACAGTAGCTTTTTTTATAATAGCCCAAAACTAGTAATGTCTCAAAAATCCATCAACAATACAAGGACAAACAAATTAAAGTACATTACAGCATTTCACGCTGGTGCTGGTAGATATAAACTTATGAGAAACGATTACTAAATTTTCAGAAATTTTACAGACTTGTTAAATACAGCCATTATTTAAAATTAAATTATAAAAACTTACAATTAAATGTTATTTTGAACAAAAATAATGTATAGTCAAAAGTCATCACCTTCTAATTATTTTGCTACATTTTACTATCTACATTTTTGAGGTCATTTACATTTATTGTATCTACCCAGTGGGACTACCTTATCACAGCATGCTACCATGTACCTCTTCCCAACTCTACATTCAGCAACATTATTTTGGTAGCTTGAAATCAGCCATTGTGGGGATATTTACACTATGAAAATTGGCAAACACTACAAATCAGAGCTTTTTCTTTTTTCTCACCAGAGAACCAGTTGTTAAACATTTGTCACACACTATTGCATATTCATCTACTGGAAAGCTGTGTAGCAATGAAAAAAGAATGAAATACTGTCCTGTGCAACAATAAAAAAGAATCTCACAGACGTGTTGAACGAAACAGGTCAAAACAAAAGAGTTCATATGATATGATTTCATATACGTAAATTTCAAAACAGGTGAAACTAATTATCGGGATAAAGGTCAGAATAATGTTTATCTTAGGGGAGATTACTGACTGTGTTGGGACACAAAAGAGATTGCTGGGGTCTGGAAATACAAATCTTGATTTCAGTGTTCATTAATAGGTATAGACATATGTAAATATTCATTAAGCTATACCCTTTTTTTAATTAAATTTTTATTTTATATTGGAGTGTAGTTGATTTACAATATACACTTTAAATTTGTGCATTTTATCATATGTAAATGTTACCTCATAATGAAATTTAAAAGATGCAAATTAATACTCAAAAAACTACAATTGAGACTTGTGAAATAAAAATATATATGTACTCATATGCAAATAATATATGCACATATGTTTGGGTTCCTTAAAATGATTTTTTTAACTTTTACTGAAATATGTTGCTGATGATGTTTTAATATGCCTAAAATCTGCCAGGAAAAGCTCTAATACTTACAATGTCTTATATTTGAAAGAGAAATTCTACTCTGAAAAAATACGTAAATATAAGTTGAAAATATGTATGTAGAGTATTATTCAGGCTTAAAACAGAAGGAAATTCTGCCATTTGTGACAACATGGATGGACCATTATGCCAAGTACTATAAGCCAGAGAGAGACAAAGCCTTCATGGTGTCACTTATAATAGTCAACTCATAGAAGCAGAGAGTAGAATGGTGGTAGCCAGGACCTGGGGGGAGGAAGAAAGGGGAAGATGTTGATCAAGGGTCAAGGGTCACTTATGCAAGATGAGAAGGTCCTGGGGACCAAATGTACAGCAATGTGAATATCGTTAACAATACTGCATTGTTTACTTGAAATTTGCTAGGAGGGTAGATCTTAAATGCTCTCACCACAAAAAAACGAAAAAAAAAAAAGGAAAAAATGGTAATTATGTGAGGTGATGGATATTTAATTGGCTATTTATTGGATTTAGTGGATGGATTTTGGTGAAATCATTTCACAATGTATTAACATATATCAAAACATCAAGTCATATACCTTAATTATATAAAAGTGTTATTTATCAATTATACCCCAATAAAGATGAAAAAAATTAGTAAGTTAAAAATATGTCCGTAGAGTAGATTCTCTTCAGAAACGTCTTCTATTAAAGGACCCATATACTCTAATGAAGTCTGAGTCCCCTCCTAGCCCATCATTATTGAACCACCAACCTGTAAATTCTGTAAAAAGTTTCCTGCAGTCATCAGTTTTAAAGATTCCTGCCAGGAAGGAACTGTACAGCCTTTTTCCAGGTCAATTTTCACTGCATTGACTTTCCTCTGAAACAGCAGCAGCACACAATCCATGATCCTCATGATGAGATGGGGGGGTCGGCCCAGCGTGCGGACAGTAGCAATGTCAGAAGGCTTGATGGTCTGGGGAGGAAAGGAGGTCATCACCCAATCTCAGATAAGAAAAGTGAAAACAAACCTTTACTCTCTAAAGGCTACTACTTCAACAGAGGAAAGCAAGCATTTTTAAGTTTGATGCAGTCATGGGAGCTAGATGCAGATTTAATCCCCAAGAAAAACCACATATCCCCCAAAGTTCACATTCTTACAATTCAAAGTGACAGCCAAAGGAGATACAGTGAGAGACGTGTTCGCAAGCAGATAAGGAGCTGTGACATCTCTAAAATTGTAATGACAGCTTAGCGTCAGAAAAAAACTGTTATCTAAAAGGAAAAGAATCGTCAGCACTTAAGTAGATTCCAGGGATTCTAAACCAGGAAAACTCCAGAATTTGCAGTGCTTTTTTTTACTCATTAGTTATGTAGGTCAAGAATCTGCCTCTCTCTCTTAAGACTTGTCACCGGGGTCTGACACTAGTTGTAGCCTCAGGGCTGCCACACTGAATAATTAGAGGTTTCTTCGCTGGGAACTAACCTTTAAATGATGGAATTTGAGCAATAGGAATTTCACTAATGTCTTAGAAAAGTTCTGTTCCATTCCTAGTACAGAGATTCTTATACAGAAAATTACTTAATAGTCACCTAGACTTGTTGTAGTCGATAACTGTTCTATCAAACTCTCTATGGAATAAACATCGGAAAAATATGAAAGATAAGCATATGACACTGTCCTATTTCTAGGACATAGTGTACATTCATTCCTTCCAGGTCTTGAAAAACCTTCCATCTGATTTGCATTGGCATCCCTCCTGTCAAAGAAAGGTACGCAACCCCCTTCCCATCAAAGCTAATGATCTTTTCTCTGAGAATTGGGAAAAAAAAGAAGAAAACCACTGAACTTGGTCATTAGAAATGGAACTATCTACTTTGAAAAGGCTTGTTACAACACACTAGCATTTATGAATTCTAGACAGCTGGAAGTGAAGGGGAATTTGTGGTAAAGAACTGGAAATTGCAGATAGACCTTAATTTGAGATGCTTGGCTATAAAAGAAAGGAGAGAAATATAATACCTGCCAATAGGGAAAGAAGGATCAAATTAAAGTGGATATAAAAGAGCTGGACATGCTTATTTCACTTTAGCTTTTTATTTGTTTGTTTGTTTTAAAATTTACTTTATTGAAGTATAGTTGATTTACGGTGCTGTGTTAGTTTCAGGTGTACAGCACAGTGATTCAGTTATACATATATATGTAATAGTTTGCATCTGCTAACCCCGAACTCCCAATCGAACCCTTCCCCACCTCCCCCTTGGCAACCACAAGTCTGTTCTCTGTGTCTGTGAGTCTGTTTCTGTTTCATAGATAATTTCATTTGTGTCATATTTTAGATTCCACATATAAGTGATATCATATGGTATTTGTCTTTCTCTGTCTGACTTACTTTACGTAGTATGATAATCTCTAGGTCCATCCACGTTGCTGCAAATGGCCTTATTTCATTCTTTTTTTATGGCTGAGTAGTATTCCATTGTATGTATATACCACATCTTCTTTATCCATTCCTCTGTTGATGGACGTTTAGGTTGCTTCCATGTCTTGGCTATTGTAAATAGTGCTTCAGTGAAAATTGGGGTGCATGTATCTTTTCAAATTACAGTTTTCTCTGGATATATGCCCAGGAGCAGGATTGCTGGGTCATATGGTAATTCTATTTTTAGTTTTTTAAGGAACCTCCATACTGTTCTCCATAGTGGCTGCACCAATTTAAATTCCCACCAAAAATGTAGGAGGGTTCCCTTTTCTCCACACCCTCTCCAGCATTTATTATTTGTAGACTTTTTGATGTTGGCCATTCTGACCCCTGTGAGGTGGTACCTCATTGTACTTTTGATTTGCATTTCTCTAATAATTAGTGGTATTGAGCATCTTTTCATGTGCCTGTTGGCCATCTGTATGTCTTCTTTGGAGAAATGTCTATTTAGATCTTCTGCCCATTTTTTGATTGGGT
The DNA here is from genome assembly GCF_965194825.1 of Balaenoptera physalus. NCBI lineage: Eukaryota > Metazoa > Chordata > Mammalia > Artiodactyla > Balaenopteridae > Balaenoptera > Balaenoptera physalus. The sequence continues at coordinate 166,052,410 of NC_138890.1, read as the reverse complement.
TGTTTGTTTTTTTGATATTGAGCTGCATGAGCCATTTGTATATTTTGGAAATTAAGCCCTTGTCAGTCTCATCATTTGCAAATATTTTTTCCCAGTCCGTAGGTTGTCTTTTTGTTTTGTTTATGGTTTCCGTTGCTGTGCAAAACCTTATAAGTTTGATTAGGTCCTATTTGTTTATTTTCACTTTAGCTTTAAAAGGGGGAATTTTCAACAGAATTGGGCTCAATTATGTTAGGTACCCAGGTAAAAAGAGTCCGGGAGAGGAGTATATCTGAAGTGCAACCTATTTCAGCTAAGTATTAGATTCCTGGTTTTTTCTGCAGGCAAAGCAATATGGCTGTTATATATAAATACGTATTTATATATATTTGTGTCAAGTCAGATGAGCATTGAGATAGGATGAGACACATTCTTTGCTGTTACCTTATTTGTTGTGTAGATTTACGTGGCCTGATGCCAAAAGAGAGTTTGGATGTACCCAGAACTTTCTTAGTATAAATTAGTAGTACCAGACTTCAAGATTTCAAAAGCTCATAAAGAGGCAATAAAATGGAGACAGAACCAATGAAGGAAATTATTGAAAACCTCTCCTATATATCCCCTCACCTTACCCCTGTTCCCACACATTTCTGCATTGATGATTATGTTGAATATTTTAGTGGTAGAGAGTACTAAATTAGAAGGATACTGGAAAATATTTTATAATATCAAAACAAATGCTAAGCTTTTTAAATCTTGGGAAAATGTAAACATGTAAGAACTGAGATACCATATGCTCAGTTCCTATGATGCTGTTAGGTATCATGAGTTCAAAAAAGGTTTAGAAGTTACACGATCATTGTCTTCTCTCTGTTGATCAGAGACTCTCGGTGAAGCCAGAGTACCTTAAAAGGGGCGGGGGGAGGATGAGGTCCAGGATCTTGAAGAGATATCTGCACCTCCATGTTCACTGCAGTATTATTCACAATGGCCAAGATAATGGAAGCAACGTAAATGTCCATTGATGGATGAATGGACAAAGAAAATGTGGTATTTACATACAATGGAATATTATTCAGCCTTTAAAAAAAAATGGAAATCCTGCCATTTGCAACAATATGGATGGATCTGGAGGACATTATGCCAAGTGAAATAAGCTAAAAAGAAAGACAAATACTGCAAGATCTCATTTATATGTGGAATCTAAAACAGATTCATAGAAGCAGACAGTAGAAGGGTGGTTGCCAGGGACTGGAGGAAGAAGCAAATGGGAAGGTGTTGGTCAAAGAGTACAAAGTTTTCTACCATACGACCCAGCAATCCCACTCCTGGGCATATACCTTGAGAAAACCAAAATTCAAAAAGTCATGTACCACAATGTTCATTGAAGCTCTATTTACAATAGCCAGGACATGGAAGCAACCTAAGTGTCCATCGACAGATGAATGGATAAAGAAGATGTGGCACATAAATACAATGGAATATTACTCAGTTGTAAAAAGAAACGAAATTGAGTTATTTGTAGTGAGGTGGATGGACCTAGAGTCTGTCATACAGAGTGAAGTAAGTCAGAAAGAGAAAAACAAATACCGTGTGCTAACACATATATATGGAATCTAAAAAAAAAAAAAATGGTCATGAAGAACCTAGGGGCAAGACGGGAATAAAGACGCAGACCTACTAGAGAATGGACTTGAGGACACGGGAAGGGGTAAGGGTAAGCTGGGACAAAGTGAGAGAGTGGTAGTGTATATATAGACATATATGCAGTACCAAATGTAAAATAGCTAGCTAGTGGGAAGCAGTCACATAGCACAGGGAGATCAGCTCGGTGCTTTGTGACCACCTAGAGGGGTGGGATAGGGAGAGTGGGAGGGAGGGAGACGCAAGAGGGAAGAGATATGGGGATATATGTATATGTATAACTGATTCACTTTGCTATAAAGCAGAAACTAACACACCATTGTAAAGCAATTATACTCCAATAAAAAGGTTAAAAAAATTTTTTTAAAAAGAGTACATAGTTTTCATTATGCAAGATAAATAAATTCTAGAGATCTACTACACAGCATAGTGCCCATAGTTATCAATACTTTATTGTATACTTAAAATTTGTTAAGGGGGTAGAGCTTAAGCTGTGTTCTTATCACAAAAAAATAGTAATAGTAATAAAGGGAGCAGAAGGAAACTTCGGGCATTGATGGATATATCTATGGCCTTGAAGACGGTGATGGTTTCATAGGTGTACGCTCATCCCAAACTCAGTGAGCTATACGCATTAAATACGTACAGCTTTTTATACGTCAATCTTACCGTCATAAATTGGCTTTTTAAAAGTGGGGCGGGGGAGATGAGGTACCCACCAATCTGAGAGACTAAAGACCCTGGAGGACTTCAAGGATTAAGGAGGACAGTTTAGCCAGTGCAAGGAGGGATGGAGAAAAAATAAGGAAAGATATATCACATAAAAGAGTAGCGTGAAAATTGGAAAGATTAAAAAAAGAAGGCAATATCTTCATTGTCTCAAAAGAGTAGAAATTCTCTTATACAGTCAATATACAAATGTTGTATATTGACTCAGAAAGCTTAAAGACTTAACTTGGATCAAAAGCATGTAGAAGTGTTTCAGGTGGTGTGCTGAGACGGTGGTGAAAAATAATAATTACATTATCAAGTAATGATGCATGTTCAATGGAGGTTCTATAACTTGAATTAGCAGTGGACACATCAGCAGTGTTCCATTTCTTCAGCCACATTCTAAGCCAGGAATCAATAACATAAGGCAGTAGTTGAGTAAGACTAAAGTAAAAGCAACCGTGAGTCCAAAACATCTCAAATTGGGTCTTCAAAACTCGACCAGCCCTTGAAGGTGTGGCCTATTTCACTAAACTCAACATATTTTCTCTGAACCCAACCTCTTTCCTAATTTCACCATTTCTGTTCTTGCCACACAATCGCACTGAGTAACTGTGTTGGAACTCTGACATTAATGTGGTACGTTAGATCAGTAGTCCTTTATTTGGATAATTCATATACACACTCAGAGAATGTTGTATCTTACCAACCTACTCCAATGTCCGCAATGAATGAGTGGGAAAAAAAATGTTATTTTAGAGATTTTATGTGACTTTCCCAATGTCACATAGCTTATTGGTTACAGAGTTGAAATGAGAACCCAGGACGCCAGATCACCATTATATGACACTGCCCATCAGTCATGAGTGAGGAAGATGAGATGTGAAGAGCCATGTGCAATATCTAAAAAAATCAAATAACATCTCCAAGCAGAAAATACTACTTGAAATCATTCCAGTAGAAAGAGCTTTCATCTGAAGCGGTAGAACATTTCCTTGTTGTTATTCATCTTTTCTGCCTTAATCTTCCCCCAAGGCCCTAAAAGGTGGCATCTGTTATATCACAAAGATATACCTGCAAGGCTGCTTCTGCTTCTTCTAACGCTGGCTTTGCTGCTTCCAGTTTTTCCTCAGCAATGGCTTTATCTTTAGAGATGCTGTCAACAATGGCCTGGGCTTTGTCCTTCACCTTCTGTACCTCAACTTTGACCTTTTCGGCAGCCTGTGCTTTCATTGTCACTTCTTTTAAGACCTAATTTAATATAAAACAAAAAAGTACATCAAAAATTACCAAAGACCCAGCTGGAAATGCACATTTTTGCCTTGATTTTGTCCACTTACACAACTCTTCGTACATAGAATTAAGAGTATGGTATTCTAATGGAAATAAATAATTTGTACTTCCATGGTTATAATTTAGTGACGGAGCATACATCATTAACATTTATGAGCTGGGAATTCAAAGTGAATATGGTCCACGTGTCAATGTCTACTCACTGTGTCGGTTTTATCATTGGCCATTTGGAGCTCCTTTTCTTTGACTTCCAATTCTTTGCTCAGGGCTGCAACAGACTCCGAAGCTTCTTTTAGCTTTTCCAATCCAGTATTCATTCTGAGATTAAAAATCCAAGTGGGGAGTGTAAAATGTGTGTTTCTTGGCCACATTTTCTAAGCACTGGTCTACTGATGTATATAGTAATGGTCATATTTGAAGAATAACGTATATACAATAGCAAACCCAAGAGGGCTTGACAAAGAGAATAAATGTCCAGGCTTGATTCCAGACTAAAGACACTTGTATGTTCTTCATAGACCGTGTGTGAAAAGACTAAGTCTGCTAAGCACACTGCGTGACATGAGGAACGACAGTGTCTAGACTCTGTCTGATGCAGGAAACATGCTTAATGAACTTCAGCTAAAAGACAATAGACTTCAAATGCTTGAAGTCTTATCATGGAGAAAGGGAAATAAATAACTTTTGTTTTTCTAACGAGACCAATGAAGTTAAAAGAAGAAAGATTTGGGATCAAGAAAAGCAACAAATTTAAAGCCATCAGAACAGCCTCGTGAAGGGCCCAACCGCCTGCGTGACTCTGAAATAATGTGACCTTAAAGACAGGAGTCCTCAGAGCCATTCAGTCCAATCACCCACCCAGAGGCCCTTATGTAACAACCTTGGCTGATTCTTGGCTATATTCAGGCAGAAGATGTAAGTGTTCAGAAAAGAGCAAGGCAGAGCAGGGAAACTGGGAACAAACTTCAGTGAATAGGGTTGTTTACTATGCAGAGAGCATAAGCATCAAGCAGACTTTTCTATCCCAGACACTCAGAATGTGCAGGAAGAAAGAGATGAGTAGCGCGGGGAGGGGATGTCTGTATTCTCAGCTTTCCTCCAGGTCCACGGTTTCTATTATTGTCATGCAATATTATAGAAAGTGGGAGGCTACATGAAAACTTGGCAACATTTAACCCTATTGGGCAAGAATAAAGCCCCTAGCGACCAGGGAATAATCCTTTGAACAAACTTGAGAGGAAGGTTTCTCAGTCTCAGCACTAGTGGCATTCGGGGCTGAATAACACTTTGCAGTGGAGGGGTGCCCTGTACACCGTTAGGACGTTTAGCAGCATTCCTGACCCCTAACTCTTCTGATGCCAGTAGCACCTCTCCACCCCCTCCACCCTAGCTATAACAAACAAAAAGGTCTCCAGTTACTGCAAAACGTCCACTAGGAGCAAATTTGCCCCCAGTTAAAAGCTGTTGCTTTAAAATAACTTTGTATTTGACCCTCACACTTACCTGTTGGCCAGAGTTTGCACTTCCACATGCTTTTCTCCATATATGAACTTATAGCCCTGAATAAAGGAGAGGTATGATTTGGGTGTCACATGGGTAGAACGTCGGAATCTCTGGAAATAATCAACACACTTCTCAGCTACCCCATCCTGAAAGGAGCCCATGCACTGGACCACTTCCTTCTTGGTTTCAAAACTGCAGTCAATATCATAGGAAGACAGGAAGTGTTCAGACACTAGAAAGAATAAAGACAACAGCATGTGAAATGTGAAAGAGAATTACCATTTTAAAAGTTAACTGGCTTGAGTCACAGATGTAGAAAACAAATTTATAGTTACCAGGGGTGAAAAGAGGTGGGAGGAATAAATTGGGAGATTGGGATTGACATACACACACTACTATATATAGAATAGATAATTAATAAGAACCTACTGAATAATGCAGAGAGCTCTATTCAATACTCTGTAATGATCTATATGGGAATAGAATCTAAAAAAAAGTGGATATATGTATGTGTATAACTGACTCACTTTGCTGTGCAGCAGAAACTAACACAATATTGTAAATCAACTATACTGCAATTAAAAAAAAAATTTTTTTTTAAGTTGGGACTTCCCTAGCTGTCCAGTGGTTAAGACTCTTCGCTTCCAATGCAGGCAGCATGGGTTTGATCCCTGGTCGGGGAACTAAGATCCCACATGCCATGCAGCATGGCCGAAAAGTAAAAAAAAAAAAAAAAAAAAAAAAAAAGTTAACTGGATATTTTTAAAAACTTAAGACAATTCTTAGGAATACATGCCATTTTTATAGCCTCAGCTAGGTAGATATGTGTCAGCATTTTTGGCCCCAGGCCTATGACATCAACAATTTTATTTTCCCTTTCATGTACAAAACCATAACAGACTTTAAGCCTATCATAATTCTTTGTTTTCTGGTACATGTACAAAGAAGTCTCTTCTACGCAGCTGCAGGTTCTGGTCAGCAGCCAGACTGTTTTATGGTTTACATAAGGACAAAAGTGGTACAAATAACTCAGAAATCAGTGTCCACCTGGTATTCATATTTAACAACCCCATTTATTATTTTTTTTAACTCAGAACCTTCCATAACCTTAATTCCCCCAGGCTCTGATTGCATTTGGCGTGTGGAATGTTCATCACTAAATTTTTTTATGCCTTGGCCATCTTATTCTTAAATGTGGCAGCTGGCCATCTGTAGTCAATTCTAATTTATGGTATCCTTTAAAAATGTATGAGTAAAAATCTTCTGTTGTAGACCTTTATCTTCCCAACAGTGCCAAACATGGGACCAATTCTAAGACAACATTTCTTATTATAAGAATAGCCCATAAAGTCAGAGCTAATCCATCATCACATATACGTAGAGTGTGTGCTAAGCACCCACCACTATGAAACTTGGTCTCCATCCCAAGGAATTTACAAGGGTTATACATAACCCAGTTAAAAATTGTCACAACCATCTTTATTCATCTTAGAAGAAAATGGCCTACGGATTTCCTTTAAAAGTGCTAAAAGTATTGAAAAATGTGCATAAGAGCTGCAAATACAAATATGGCCAATAAGGAGGGAGAGAAAGACAAGGAATGGAGTGAACAAACCTATCAGGTGATAGCTAGCGGAGAAATTAAAAAATGGTATCTTCTCACTGTTAGTAACTGATCACTAAATTAAGTTCTTAATGATGTAATTGTGGGGCAGTATTTACATCTATGTAAATAATAGAGACAATTTATCAGCTTGGTTACAAATACAGTTTACTGTAGACAATGAAAGGCAATAAATTAAGACACTCAGAAGTCATTTTTTCATATGAGTTAAGCAACCACAATAAAGAACAATTTAAATTCTAGGAAGTTTAAGTCTGGTTATTGGAAACATACAAACTATTCTTGCCTATGACAAATTGTTTGTAGGTTTTAACCACAATGGCAGCAATATTTACTATGTGCCAGGCATGATATCAAGTGCTTTACCTGGCATTATGGGATATCCTCAGGGACATCCACACTTTCTGAAAACTTTCTTGTATTTACCATGTAATGATTTTTATCCTTACACGAACAGACAGTATCAATAATGGTGACTTTTTTCTTTATTTAGCAAGTTGTCTTTTTGTGTCTCCAAAAAGTCAAAGAAAAAAAAAAAATGGAATGGATTCTAAGTATATTTTTCCATAGACCCACAATCTCTAATGCAGGAAAGGTTAAAAAAAGGACCAGTTCCTCTTAGGTTACCCAAGCCTGCTGAGACTCAGACAAAAGGCCATGGAAAACACTTTAGTCATCTTCAATAGCCAATCACCAAGGCAGCAATGCCAGTTTTGGGGCCCAACTTTAGGCTGATGTCTGAGGTTGGTATAGGTTATATCCTGGTATTGTTTGTTCACTTCACTTGATGTAGAATAAGGTGATGGATGTGTGGGATAGAAGGGAGTACAATGGCCTCAGTCCCTGAATTTTGGTGCCCTCAAATTCCCACTTCATTTGGATTAAAAGAACTGAAGTAATAAAGTGAGAAGGGCACATTAGTTGCCTATCCAGTAGCCATACCCTCTCTTTGTTACTAAAAGAATCTTGATTTTGCTCAGAGTAACAATCTGCCCAACTAAAAGTCTTTGATTCTCCAAACCCTCATGTAGCTGGGAGTGACTCAGTTCTGGCCAAAGACATGCAGACAAAAGTCCCTGGGGAAGAATCCTGTCCTGACATAAAAGGTAAAGCTTCATGAGACACCAACAGACACAAAGCCTTGAGATGCAGCAGCCCTCTTGTGCCTATAAGAACAAGAGGCACACCCTAAGGATGACAGCAAGATAGGAGTAAGGTCCCCACTGGCTTTGTTCTCGGTTGCACATCTGTGTGCTTTCTTGGTAGCAGGAAAACGAAAAAAAAAAAAACCTACTTGTTTATGCCACTGCTGCTCTGGTTTTCTCTTACAGCCAAACAGATTCTTAATTGCTACATTCAGAAGGCAAGCATATCTAATCCTGGCAGATCCTAAATCACAAAACTTTATTAATTAATCCTTAGGATATCCTTAAGTGATGGATATCACTATGTATATTTTATAGACAAGGAAAATGAAGCTTAGAGAAGTTTGCCTGTAGGTAGAAGAATTGGAATTCAAAGCCCAAGATGATGAATTCCAATGCCTACAGCACCTTGATTTAGAAATTCAAATACAACAAAACTATATAGAGTTTTTAGACTGTTAACAAACATTTTTTCATTGAAGCCCAAAGTTCAAAAATATCTTCTGATTAATGTGCTTCATAAACAAAATATGCTAGTTTTTCTGGGAAACAGTGGGAACTACGTGGTTGGTATTACTTTCTGAGTGGTTATTGTGTGCAGTTGCCTCATTTCTCTTTATGATACACCATTAGTTGTGAGCAGTTGCAGAAGCAGTGGTGACTAACTCATAAGGCCAAAATCTTGTATAGTATAAATCAAGTAATAATTTTCAAAGAGGGCCAGTTTATTTACATAACTAAAATGGCCTTCTTTGAAAAGAAATATATGCCATATATATGCTATTGATTTTGTTGAAACTTTAGTTACAAATAAGGATGGCTTATTTTAATAATAATGTGCTGATTTAAAACAGAGTCTAGTAGAACATTATTAATTATCTTTACCTTGGAGAAATCTAAATGAACTTAATTGATTTAGTAGTGACTTTGGAATCACAGTGTTTCATTAAGAAATACAATATCACCAGAATAAACATAATACAGATACTTAGAAGCAATTCAAAACAACTCCATTTAAAGATAAAAACAAAGATTTGCCAAAACGGAGATTACTAAATGGTGGGAAGGACAAGAATTTTATGAAATAAAATAAAGCGTATATTTCTTTAAATGTTTCATCTAGAGATTCAGTCCATTTAAATTCATACATACAAAAATCTCACTTTTTTTCAGAAGCAATATAATTACTACAAAATCTAGTATTTATGGTATGTGTGGAATAAAGAGGAGGACACTTGGCTTTTTCAGAGTATCTGTAAATTAGAAAAATGCTCTAAACAATAAGAATAAACTACCCAAAATTAAGAAAATAGTACCATTTACAAGAGCATCAAAAAATAAAATAAAATACTTAGACATAAACTCAACCAATGGTGTGAAAGACTTGTACTGAAAACTATAAAACACTAATAAAAAAATTACAGTAGATATAAATATATAGAAAAACATCATAGGTTCACAGGTTGGAAGAATTAATATTGTTAAAATGTCTATACTACCCAAAGTAATTTATAGATTTAATATAACCCTTATCAAAATTCCAAAGGCATTTAATACAGAAATAGAAAATAAAAATGCTAAAATTCATATGGAACCACAGAAGACTCCCAATTTTGAGCAAGGACAAATCAGAATCACTTCCTGATTTCAAAATATATAACAAACCTACAAAAATTAAAACAACATGGTACTATGCATGGTACTAGCATAAACACATTGGACATGTAGACCAATGGAACAGAATAGAGAGCCCAGAAATAAACCCACACATGTACAGTCATATGATCTTCAACAAGGGTGCCAAGAATACACAATGGTGAAAAGATAGCCTCTTCAATAAATGGTGAAAACTGGATATCCATATGCAAGAGAATGAAATTGGACCCTTATCCTACATCATACACAAAAATCAACTCACTCAAAATGGATTAAACACTTAAACATAAGACCTGAACCATAAAAGTCTTAGAAGAAAATGTAGAGGAAAAGCTTCTTAACATTGGTCTTGGTAACAATTTTTTGGATGTGACACCTAAGGCACAGGCAACAAAAGCAAAAATAGATGAGTGGGATTACAAACTAAAAAGCTTATGTACAGCAAAAAACAATCAATAAATGAACAGGCAACTTATGCAATGGGAGACAATATTTGCAAACCTAATAAAGGGTTAAATATATATATATTTTATATATATTTATATTTTTTATATATATTTATATATATATATGGAACTCCTACAACTCAATAGCAAAAAACAAGCAACCTGATTAAAATGAGCAAAGGAACTAAACAGATATTTTTCCAAAGAAGATATACGAATATAAATACCAACAGGTATATGAAAAGATGCTCAACATCACTAATCATCAGGGAAATGCAAATCAAAACCACAATGAGAAACTCCTAGAGGAAAACGTAGTACAGAGGATACGGTTTGACATAAATCACAGCAATATCTTTTTGGATCCATCTCCTAGATTAATGGAAATAAAAAATAAACTAAAAAAATGGGACATAAACTTAAAAGCTATTGCACAGCAAAGGAAACCATAAACAAAATGAAAAGACAGCTTACAGAATGGGACAAAATATTTGCAAATGATGCAACCAACAAGGGATTAATCTCCAAAATAAACAAAGAGCTCATACAGCTCAATATCAAAAAATCAAACAACCCAATTGAAAAATGGGCAAAAGATCTAAATACACATTTCTCCAAAGAAGACATACAGTTGGCCAAAAGGTATGAAAAGATGCTCAACATCGCTAGTTATTAGAGAAATGCAAATCAAAACTACAGTGAGGTATCACTTCACACCGGTCAGAATAGCCATCATCAAAAAGTCTACAAATAATAAGTGCTGGAGAGGGTGTGGAGAAAAGGAAACCCTCTTACACTGTTGGTGGGAATGTAAATTGGTACAGCCACTATGGAGAACAGCATGGCGGTTCCTTAAAATACTAAAAATAGCACTACCATATGATCCTGCAATCCCACTCCTGGGCATATATCCAGAGAAAACCATAATTTGAAAAGATACATACACCTCAATGTTCACTGCAGTAATATTTACAATAACCAAGATATGGAAGCAACCTAAATGTCCATCGACAGATGAATGGATAAAGAAGATGTGGTAATATATACAATGGAATACTACTCAGCCATAAAAAAGAATGAAACAATACTATTTGCAGCAACACGAATGGACCTAGGTATTATCATACTAAGTGAAGTAAGTCAGACAGAGAAAGACAAATATATGATATCACTTATATGTGGAATCTAAAAAAAAAATGATACAAATGAACTTATTTACAAAACAGAAACAGACTCATAAACATAGGAAACAAACTTATGGTTACCAAAGGGGAAAGGTGGGGGGAAGGGAAAAATTAGGAATTTGGGATTAACATATACACACTGCTATATATAAAATAGATAAACAGCAAGGACCTACTATATGGCACAGGGAACTATACCCAACATTTTGTAATAACCTATATGGGAAAAGAATTTGAAAAAGAATATATACATATATATATATATAACTGAATCACTTTGTTGTACACCTGAAACCAGCACAACATTGTAAATCAACTCTACTTCAATAAAAAATAAAAATAATAAAAAAAGCAAAACCACAATGAGATATCACCTCATACCTGTTAGGATGTCTATCATCAGGAAAAAAAAAGACAACAAGTGTTGGCCAGGATGTAGAGAAATGAGAACCTTGTACACTACTGGTGGAAATGTAAATTTGTACAGCCACTACGGAAAACAGTAAGAGGTTTCTCAAAAAGTCAAAAATAGAACTATCATATGATCCAGCAATCCCACTTCTGGGTATATATCCAAAGAAATTGAAATCAAGATCCTGAAGAGATATCTGCACTCCCATGTTCACTGCAGCATTATTCACAATAAACAAGACATGGAAACAGCTCAAGTGTCCATCCACGGATGAATGGATAAAGAAAATGTGGTATTTACATACAATGAAATATTATTCACCCTTAAAAAAAGAAGGAAATTCTGCCATTTGCAATAACATGGATGAACCTGGAGGGCATTATGCTAAGTGATATAAGCCAGACAACAAGAACAAATAATACATGATGTCATTCACATGAGGAATCTAAAATAATCAGATCATAGAAGCAGAGAGTAGACTGGTGGTTGCCAAGGGCTAGGAGGAGGAAATGGGGAGGTATTAGTCAAAAGATACAAAGTTTCAGTTATACATATGAATAAGTCCTATAGACCTTCTTGTATGCCGTAGTGCCTATAGTTACCCATACTGTATTGTATAGTTAAAAAATTTTGCTAAGAGGGTAGATCTTATGTTAAGTGTTCTTATCACAAAACAATCATTATCATCTTCATCATTCAAGTGAGGAGGAATCTTTTGGAGGTAATAAGGGATATGTTTATGGCATAGGTTATAGTTTCACAGGTGTATACTTATGTCCAAACTTGTCAAGTTGTATATATTAAATATGCACAGATCTTTTTATGTCATCCATACCTCAATAAAGTGGTTTTAAAAAATTAAAATAAAGTATATCTTAAGGAATAAATAAATAAATTAGAAAAATACATAATAATTTAATACTTTTATAGAAAATATTTATTATAATATAACTGAAATATGCTAAAAATGATATATTTTCTCATTGATGTGACTGGGGATAATAACCTAATTCAGAATCAGGATCATAAAAGCAATTTAAATGGTTTTTCTAGAAACCTTCCTGCTAATTTTCTAAAAAGAATATATAACACTTAAATCCCTAAATGTATTGAAGTACTTCAAATACCTACAGATGGTATTCTTTCAAAATAACATAAGGCAGGTTGGTATTAAGTGTAGATGCTGGTTTTCCCAACAAGATTTTATATTTATAAAAGAAAGGAGGTATGTCTCATGTCTTACAATTATTTTATCCACTACTGTGACTATCACAGTACTATATATTCATGTAGTATAGTGGCTCTAAATATTTAGTAGACTAGATTGGAGGCATAGTCACAAAAGCTCACTGGTTATCAAAAGGTTTGAAAAGATTGAAATGCCCAGGTGCATTATATAAAGTTTAAGTGCTAAAGATATAGGAGGTTCAAGAAAAGGGGGAAAAAATATTCCTAAGTGAACAAAGGAAGAGTGAAGGATCTGATGGGTCTTGATTAAGCTTTGGAACTTAGATAAACAAAGATGAGAGAGAAGATTCTTGATAAGGGGGACAATGTGTGGAAGAATAAAGATGATCGAAGGATGCTCAGAAATCAAACAAAAGATGTATATCTGAAAAAAAACAAGAGAAGGTTTGTGTTGGATTAGAGAAGACTGCTAGTAAGTTAGGGCCATATTATTGAAGGATGATGAATTTTGACAGTCTGATCCATTGGTTGAACACTGTAGGTGTTGAATACTGGTAGCTGCTGAAATTGTGAACAAAGATATGTAGTCCTTGAGCCCATGGAGTTTTAGTTTAGCAGGACAGATAAGCATTAATCAAATCATACAACTAAGTACTTAAATTGCAAACTGTGGTTAGTCCCAGGAAGCAAAAGTGCAGAGTGCTGTGAAATATATAACAGGGGAACTGGCTTTGGGGGTGTTGGGAGGGGGTGGGAACAGGGGAAATTTTCCCTGAGGAAGTGACATTTAGCTGAGCCAGGAGTATCCAGACAGAGGGAGGAGGGCTCAGGGAGAAAGGGAGGAGGAGGGCATTGCATGGGAAGAAAAAGGCCATATTCAAGAAGCAAGGAGAACAGATCAGGAGGATAAAGTGACCTCAGGTCAGGCTGAGGAGGTAGGTGGGGTCAGCTCTTCCCAGCCTTGAAGGCCAAGCTAGAGACTGCTTTTTCCTAAGAGCGGTGGAAGGTTTTAAATAGAAAGCAACGTGACTGAGTTTATGTTTTTCTCACTGTTCTGTCGGCAGCGTGAGATGGATGAGAGACAGGTGAAAGAGGAGGAGGGATCATTAGAAAGCTATTTGAGTTTTCCAGGTGAGTTACAATGATAGCTTGGCCTAGGATGCCAGTGAAAGGGAAAGAGTTGGATAGATTCCACCAATATTTAGGAGACAAAGTTGACATGACTTAGTGATGGGGCAGACCTGAGAGTTGAAGAAAAGAAAGGTGTTAAAGACAAAGAGCTTTCTGTTGCCAAGTTTCATGGACGATCGTGGGACTTCCTGGGAGAGAGTGACCAGAGCTGAACCAGTTCAGTTTTAGACATTTTGAGTTTAAGGAGCTTATGAAACATCTACAAGAACATATCAAGCAGGCAGTTGAGGGCACAGATATCAAGCCAGAGGACAGACGAGACCAGAGATAAAAATTGATGGGGCATATTACACAGGAGCCTGTAGATGAGCTTGCCCGGGAAGAGGATCTGGAGCAAAGAAACAAGTCTGCCTTGCCCTCCAATATGCCTGGCTGCATAAATGGCGTATGAAGCTCAATAATTATGTTCTGAGTAAACGAAAAAATAGATGCGTGCATGAAAGTCAGGACACCTGCTAGGAACTGATGACACAGAAATGAAAGTTTCCCTGCCCTCCATGTAGTCTTGGCTTGGGTTGATGCAATGAGATTTAAAAGAATGGGGAAGATTTGTGAGAAATCAACAAAGGAACAACCTTTTATCTTGTAACAGAAGGGACAATTGAAATAAAGACTTGCCGGGAAGGGCTCCGTTATTTAAATTAAGTCATCCTAATTATAGTATATTACAGTGTTTGTCACCTGAAATTACTTTTATTATTAATAATAATACCTTACATGATATTCTACAAAGCACTTGCGTACTAATTATCACAGTTCATAGTAAACTTAAAATAGCTCTTAACTACTGTGGTTTTGTGCTCTGCATTTATATCCTACTTCAAGGAATTTTAAAGTTTTACCCTTAGTTGTATTCATATTTTAACAGGACTTAAATTTTTAAATCATGGGTGTTTTCTCAAATCTTATAAGAGACAACACTGTACATTTGTACTTCAAATATATTAAAATATTTTGTGTTTAAAAGCCACAGATCAGAAAAACCATTATTATCAAGAATAGTGTGCTGAGAATATATATATACTATATATATATGTGTGTATATATATATATATATATATATATATATATATATATATATATATACACACACACACTGGCTATAGCTATTGGCTTCTTGCACCTCTGATAATTACTTCAGCTCCACTGTCCCCAGTTCTCCATCTATAAAGGGCAGGAGGTGGTTAATCAGTCGTTCTCCCACTGGGTACCACATAGCCGGAGGGGCAGATGCGGGAGTAGCAGCTGGCAGCACCGTGAAAGGGTGAGGGTTCAGAGTCCTTCCTCTCCTCTACTTTTCGCTGTTTTATCTATTAGGGCTACCTGTCATGTTTTACTGGAAAACAAGACTCTTCTTAATTATTATTACGACACAATAATCAGACAAAAAGTTTGAAAACTACTGCCCTGAATCAGGGTTCTTCTGAAGTTCTGTTACAATAGGTCAGAGGTGAGACCTAACTATCTCTCTCTTTTAAAACAACTGCAGATAATTTCTCACCAAAAGCTGAAAAAACCATAAACTTAAGGGATGATCTCTAACATCTCCTATACAACTTTTGTGTTCAATTTCATGTATAGAATAAGAGAAACATTAATGTTCCCCAGTATGGAAGATGAGACAGAAGCAGAAGCAGCAAGGGCTCCAGTCATAAAAGTCTCTGTTTAACATCCTTTTTCAGGCACAGAAGCCATCAGAGGATGGCTGATAACATTTTCCTCTTTGATTTCCAGCACTGCAGCCACAAGAAGGAAACGTCCAAGAGATACTGGGCGTAAACTACTCTGAGGTTGACCAACCCACTTAAAAAAGAACACAAAAGAGATTAAAACCTTGGGGTCCTCCTGTGACGTCCCAGAACCTGCCTGGGGACCAAATGAGACAAAGCTTTCAACCACAGTGAAAACACTAGAATCATTCATTGTAAATTAACCCAAGGGGGCACAGACTGAAGATCTCATTCGCTGATAATCACGCTCTGGGAAGAAAATTGCTGCCAAAGGAGAAAGAGCACAGTCTTGCAAAAATCCTCAAACCTTGGACAAAGTGCCTTTTGGCTCAATCCAGTAGAGAGACAGCAAAGAGCACAGAATATAAATACATACACACACACACACACACACACACACACAGAGTAAACCAGAAACTCTGATACAAAAATTTCCACCACACTAACCAGCAACTAAGGCATCCTTAGGCCATCGGCTGAACCAGTCAATAGTGCATCCTGAAATAAGGGCAGGAAACTTCAAAGCTCGATTTCGAAATCTCTCCCCCACTGGCGAAAAGCAGAGCACGATGTGAAGGTTCTGTCGGACCCGGCTCATGAAGTAGTCATACAGGTTCTCATTCGTAGGAGGGCGCCTGGGGTACTCTATTTTCATGACTGATATGAGATCACTATTAATTTCATCAATTTCTTCACGAGCAAATAGGTTGGAGACCTTCGAGAAAAGTGCAGACATTCAAATTCAATACAGGCATATGAAAACAGATCAAAATATATAGCTCAATATGTATAATCTCTTTCCTTCATTTGTGTCCTTAAACTCACCTTTAGAAAATCAACGAAAGTCCTCAAGATGAGATACACCGTGCTTTAAAATACACAAATGATTCTATTACTAGCTGGAAAGTCATAGCCCGTTAAGGGGGTAAATGGACATATCAAAAATCCAACCAGCTTTCCTTGCAACCTTCTTCTTCCGTTTTTCCATTTCTCACTTGGAGCTTTCAGTAACATTTTCAATGCATAGCTCCACATTTTGATTGGGAGTTTTATTCTTCAAAAACCCGACAGAAAAACCCATTCTTCATACCGATCACCTAATCCCAATAATAGCACTTATTCAGTACTTTAACGGAAGGAAATACAGAGAGCTCTAACATTGGAGGGAATCAGAAGAGGCAAAACACATCAAAAATAAATGAGCTCCTACCTCACCCGATGATAAAACATTATTCATATATTCCAAAAACGATTCATCTTTAATCTCATTGTCCGTGAAAATAAAAGTGATTCCTTTGCCTTGCTGACCAGCTGTTCTATACAAAATCTTCAGGTCTTCCATCAGATTTGATGTGTTGTAGGATCTAAAGAAATATTGTCATCGTGTCATCAGCTAAAATATGTTAATGGGAAGGAAAGACCCTTATAACAATGCTTTATGCCATTTGTTTAACCAAAAAATGCTGATATTGTGCCACCAGGTAGGTATTTTATTGTATATAAATGTTACTTGTTCATTATATTTACTTGCAAAAATTAAAATAATTTTTAAAACTCCACATTTTATAGAACATTATATTTTTACACACAAAAAACATCTAGAGTGAAAACTCAACCTGAAGCAAAAGTATAATTTTTAACCACACCATAATGCCATCAGAATGTATATACATGTTTCATTTTGAAAATATTTGTTGGTAAAGGTAAGGGAAATGTCAAATTCTAATATTTACTAAGCACCCATCGGCAATTGATATTTTAGAAGATACCTCATAAATTGAACTAAACTAAACTAAAGCATTTCAAGCCTTCATTATATGGGGTGAGGGAGATGCCCTACTGTAAACTGCACCCTCCTCATTCCCAACACAACTATTTTCATTGCACCTTTGCACGTCACTTGAAAGAGTTTTCTGAGCAATCATTGCACTGTAGTAGAATCGTTGGGAACATTATTAAATATCCCACTCTAAATCTCTCACATCCAAAGCAATCACTTAGTGGAAGTCAACTTGCAATCATGAAATGTTAGACAATATAGAGTAGCCCATTACTGCCAAAAGTAAAAATTAAAATATTCCAGTCCTGGAGACTCAGACTCACTAAATTATTATTTGAATTTTGTGTCATTAAATAAACTCAGAGTTCAGAGCACAAGAGCAAATGGCCTTCTGATTTTTAAAAAGCTACCAAATATTTAACTTGTATACCCTGCTTTTTTAACATTTAAAACCTAAACCCTAGAACCAGAAATACCACTACCATGCATCAATATTTCAAGAAGACTGCTAGAAAAGTGAGATCTGAGATACCAGAAAAAATTTTCAAAGACACAGTTCCCTGAAAGAGAGAGAGAAAGAATAGAGAAAGGGAGGGAGGGAGGGAGGAAGGAAGGAAGGAAGGAAGGAAGGAAGGAAGGAAGGAAGGGGGGTGGGGAGGGAGGGACAGGACAAAGGAAAATAGCTCTCCTCAGCTTCTTGTGATATGGGGAAAACTTTCAGTCCAGTCCCCTGGATCTCAAGGACCCCCCTGCCTCAAATAATATGACCTGAGTCATCTAACAAATGGCTGTGCTTCCCAAAGGAGAGGCTCTTGCTTCCTGAGCCTTGGCCATGTGGCTATGCAAAGGCTAAGGCAGTAGGATCGTCTCTGGAAGGTTATGAGAAGCCAGAGAGGGCCCTGACCCTCCTTTTCATCAGTACTGGAGCAGTCCCAATATGACCTGCAGAGGAACCAATTTATTCACAAAGAGAGGATTCGTAAGGTATTTTTTCTGAGGCAGCATGGTGTAGTGAAAGTCATGGCAGACCAGAAACCAGAAATCTTGTGGTTAATTCCCAGGTTTATCTGGGACTTCAGGCAAATCATAGCCTCTCTGAACCTCAGCTGTGATATGTCCTGCTAACCCACAAAGCCACAAAGTTCTTTTGAAGATCAAATTAGCCTGTGCATGTAGAAGTGCTTTGAAAACTATAAGGTTTTATACAAAATGTTAAGAACAAAAATCTCAGAGTTCAATCCCCTTCCTGTACAGGTTATCTTTTATCTAACATTGCTTCTATCCACAAACTAGAAGAATTATACACAAAGCAACTAAAATTATTTCTCTCTGTTTCAGTACTTGAAAGACACAGTAATGTTTTAGATTGATTCTCCAAGCAGAATCCAGTCATTTAGACCAAATAAAAGGTGTAACAACAACAACTTGAGTATCCGGATCTCCAAACCCAATGTTTAATCATTTCCAACCTTTGTCCCAGCAGGTGGCTATGGCCCTCCATCAGTGAGATAGATCAGTAGCATGTCTTGCCCTACAGCTCCAAGCCAACGCTTAGTCAATGCCTGACAGGCAAGACTCTCACACCTAGAAATTAACTTCTAATAATATTCAGCCCAAATAAACTTCCCAAACTGGCCTCTTGCTTCTCGCCTTATCTTGGTTGATCCTGAAGTTCTGTTTAGCCTCTCTACATGTTCCCTTTCCACTTCCTAATTCTCCCCGCACTGCACACACATGTCCGAGGACAACTCTTCTGGGGTTCCCTACCCTGATGAGTAGCAGCGCCAACTAGCCAGTATCCCAAGCCAGAACCAGGATGTACCAAGTCCAAAAGCTCCAGCTTCCTAAGGATCTCTTGAATCTTCCCTCTTTTCTCCTCTCTCACCTCCACCACTCGGGACACCACCATCTGTTGCTGAGATCCCTGAGATAGTCTTATAACCCTTCCAGCTTAGCTCCTTCCGCCCACCTTCTCTACGTGCAGATGTGACATGCCTCCCCTAGGGGTGACGCGTTAATGGTTTCCCACTGCTCTAGGATGAAGTCCAAATTCCTTATGATACCTTCAAAGACCTCCATGTCTCTTCCTTTCCCACTTCCCACCTTATGCTATATACCAGCCATATTTAACTGCTTCCAGGCCCTCAAACGTAACTTCACATGTGCTGATCCTTTTGCCTGGAACATTCTTTACTGTTTCTCTTCTCTGAGATAATTCTTACTCATATTCATGTCTCAGCTGAAACGTCTCTTTCTCCAGGAAGCCTTTTCTGATCATCCCTTAGACAAGATTAGGAGTCCTTCCCTCATGTTTCAATAGACTCTGGTCTGGTCTGCATTTATTTCCTTATCAGAGAGAGCACCTACGTATCACATCTTATTGAGTGAGTTGCTCAACTGTCCCCATTGAATTGCTGTAAATTCCATGATGACACAGGCCAGGTTTATCTTGCTTACCGTGTATCTCAGCACTGAGTCAGTGCCTGACACACAGTTGGTGTTCAATGAATATTTTTAAATGTATGAATGAGTAAATCAGCATAAACTTTTCATCTGTTTTTCCAGTTTAATAACATTCTTGAAACCTGAATTAACATTTAGTAGGGACAAATTTCTTCTGAAATGCACTAAAAGGAATATACACAACACTCATATCAAGCATAACATGAAAACAGAGAGGCACCTGTTCACTGAAATGAGAGGCTAAAATGTTTCCAAAGTAAATCATTCATGTGACATTTTCATGGTCTATGACAGAGGTTGAAAGGGGAGGATGATAAGTCAACATTCAAGAAGAAAAACGATTATGATTCCCTTATGTATAAGAAAAATGCATTCTTAACTCCAAGTGGCTTCTGAGAACCACTTATCAAAATCCATTTCAGGTTAATTAAAGTGAAAGCGTGTTACCTTGTCAGAATGATCTGGAAGGAAGTGTAGCCAGCAATGAATGAAGCCAACTTGGTCAGGCTCTGCTTTCCCGATCCACCCACCCCGACCAAGAGGGCATTTCCCCGGGGAGTACGAATGACACGTGAGATCTAGAATATGGAACAGAAAAAGCATGTATCATTTAATGTGCAAATATTCCACTTTTTTCCTATTTATTCAACACAGGCATACCTAGGAGATATTGCAGGTTCAGTTCCATACCATCACAATAAAACAAATATTGCAATAAAGCAAGTTTTTGGTTTCCCAGTACACATAAAGTTATGTTTACACTATACTATTAATTTTGCAATAGCATTATGTCTAAAAAACAATGTACATACCTTAACTGAAAAATACTTTATTGCTGAAAAGTGCTAACCATCATCTGAGCCTTCAGTGAGTGATAATCTTTTTTCTGGTAGAGGGTTTGAAGTATTGTGAGAATTACCAAAACATGACACAGTGAAACGAAGTGCGCAAATGTTGGAAAAATGGCACCAATAGACTTGCTTGACACAGGGTAGCCACAAACCTTCAATTTGTAAAAAATTGCATATTTGCTAAGTGCATTAAAGCAAAGGGCAAGAAAATACAGTATGCCTGTATAAGCATTTTGGAAGCTGTACATGTCTTAGGATCAGAATAGAAAGATATACCGGTTGGACTAATGAAGGCATTTCTGAAATATAACAATGTTTAAGAAGTATTGGACAGGGTGGGGAGCGGGGCGTGTGCCTTTAGGAAACTAGGATAGGAGGAGACCAGTAGAGAAAAGTCATCAGACAGCCCAGACTCTGGCTTGCTCTGGGTTTTCAAGGAGAGAAATAAAGGGGACTTTGAGGTTTCCTTTTAGTTTGCCAATCTACTTCAGTAGGATAAGAAGAAGAACAGAAATTTCAAAACAGTGTGTATCCTTGGAATACAGAACACACAGTTAATTAGAGTATCCTCTGCATTTGAAAACTAACATAGTTTAAATAGAAGGCAAGAAAATTTCCAAAATATGGCATAGATGATGGAATTTAAAGAGAAGAAAATAAGCATAAACACTCTCCTTATTATTTGGCAAAGACAGTGATACCTAAGTTATGTACTAAGTGATTATGGGGAGACCAGAAGTCCACTCTATGCCAGTCAGTAGGCCCAGACCATTCCAAGTCATATTTGTGGTAATAAAAGTCCATGATTCTTTGGCTTTATTTGTATTTGATAAACCACTTTCACCATCAGGTCTCCAACCCCACCTAAAGGAGATTCACTGTAGAATTCTCTTGGATGCATTTTTCACCTTATATGATGACTGTCTTTCCCTCCTAACTGCAGTTTGAGCCTGCAGTTTTGCTGTAATGCCAGCTTTTTTCTAAACTAATGATAGAAAGCTATATGGGGGCTGAGAAGGGATCACCTCTCTGTTGCTGGTGGAAGCCTTCTGGCACAACCTGGGCTCTGCATTCTGACAAGGTTTGGTTAAACATCCTTTTTCAGGATTCCCTCCACTGGCAGGGGCTATACCCTATTCCTATCGGGACTACCATTGCTTTCGGATTATATCCCCAAATTTAGTGTGAGCCCTTGGAAACGGAGACCATTTTTTTGTTGTGGCCCTAAGAACCTGGTCCACCAATCCTGGTAAGATTGGTAGGTGATACGCTCTGCTCTTCCAGCCTCCTACTCATCCTCTCCAAGTGATGCTCTCCTAAGTTGCTGTAGGCAGGGGAGGAGTGGTACTGGCAAGAATTCTTAGGATTTTGCCAGTGTCTATTCATATTCTTTCCCTGGTGTTACTTCAAGAGGCATAGATAGATAAGACAGGTAAGAAGCTACTGCAGGCCATCCTAGAATCGCCTGTGTTGTTTCTTGGTTAACTTTTTCAAAATATATAACTTTTTTCATAACCATTTCCTTTAGTTGATGCTGGTGATTATATTAGGGTTTTAAATAATTGTTGTTAATCAAGTATAAGGAACTTTCATCCCAACACCTTTTCCTGCAACTGGGCTTAGGTCTTAAACTAAAATTTTCCATTCCCAGTTTCTAGCACATGAGAAACCCTTAAAATATATTTGACAAATGATCATATACAAACAAATAGAAGACTTTAAAAGCAGACTCAAAAAACTCATCATCTAGTTAAAAACAGAAATTATAAGAGAAAACACAGTCAAGTGAGAACTTCAAATGGGACTATCTTGTCCTATTATCTACAGATTGTAACATAGAGATACTCATTTTTTAAATTTCTTTAGCAAATACTTTAAAACTTAATAATGCCCAACCTGCCTTACAGGTGCTCACATCCTGAGAGACCTATTAATAGAAACATGCAATAATGCCCCATGGTGAATGCTGGGGTGGATAGGAATGATGGCAACTGGAGGAAAGAATGCAAAGGAAACAACACTGCTTGTGAAGGCGAGTCTTAGGTGTGGAGCTGGAATTTGATCTAGATCTTGAACGATAACTAGAAGTTTATGATGCAAAGAAAATGGCACACTGGGCAGGAAGTGGGCTCAATTTTAAGAAGACGGAATGGGATGTACAAAGTCTCAGAATCAGCAAAAGGCCTGAGGTGTCCTCATAGGGATGGGAACTTCAGTACCAGGTATGGAAATATCGGGAAATAAGGTGCAAAGCGTTGTTTAGGGCCATACTGGGGACTTGGTTAAATTCTAAACCTATTTATCAAGCATCACAAGTGTGCCTGTCTCAGCAATACTCCATCCTGTGAATATGAAGGGGAATAAAGTGGGTGCCTGCCCTCACAGAGCTTACAGTCTGGCAGAGAAGACAAATACAAACAGATTAGTTCTATACAACACAACACCTGCTGGGAATGCAGCATTGATGAGGTGCTCTGGAATCAGGATGTGTTTAAGCACAAGCAGTTGATTTTTCTGGATTACACCCTAAGCAGAGCACCACCCACAAGGGGTAGAGTGGTAGGCAAGGACTAGATCATGAAAAACAATACACACCATGATTTGAACTTTAACCAAAGAGGCAAAAGAGATATCGCAGAGATATTCTTGGTTTTAAAAGAAAATTGTTATTTTGATTAAGAAAGGAACTAAGAAACACACTTGGTTTCAGATCACATCCTGTTTTGCTGCAGTTTTCATCTTCAATCCTGTCTCTTGGCTTCTATCATGTCTTATAACTAGGTCACATATTTCAAGGCTCACACCCACATGACAGAGTTTGGATGTAACCGTACACAGAAAGCAAGAGGATAGAAGAGAGGGTTGGCCTAGAAAGCAGTGAGGAATGTAGCATTTTAGCTCAGAAACTCCAATCACGGATTCTTTGGCCAATCCCAGAGCAGGCACACTAGAGGCTGAGAGTGAGGGAAAACACAGTCAAGGACCTGTACTGAGGCACACGTGCCTTGAATGTCATACCCAACGTGAAGAAATGCATCATCTGTGCTGCAAAACCCAGAAAAAAAGACAGCTCTAGGGAACATCCTCAAGCACAAGACTAACATAAATAACCTCATTTCAATTTAAGCTGTTATGGAATCCCAAGCCAATCAGATTTTGTCTCCATAGACACCTAGTCATGAAGTTGCCTTTGATATTATTTATTTAGAAAATGTTATTCTTTTTGTCTTCTTCCTTTTAATCATTAAATATGATAGTATCTCCATTCTTCCTTTTGACTTTTAGTCAACTATAAATTAGGAGCTAATTTCAAAATGTTATTTATATTTGGCTTTGGAAGAACATTTGCGCTCATAATTCAGTAGATATCTCAGATTCTGAGAATTCAGTTTCCAAGCTAAGTGTCCTCATGCTGGGGACATCCAACCCCAGAACACACTCTGTTTTCCTCCTTCTCCCTGACTTAGTCCGGCCTCCTCAACTTTCAGAGGGAGAGTTGACTAAGTAACCTCTAAAACCCTCTCCAGTTCTGAGATTTTGTAATTATTAGAGGTGACAACTTGTGATTATGAGGTTGTTCCTCATGGTTAAGCCTAAGTAATGGGAGACAGACTCAAATTGTCTTCTTTCTAATTAAAAGGATGTAGTCTGAAAAAATAATTGACATCAATAAAGTTAGAATATCAACGACGAATTTTAAATGGCATTATCTCCCACCATCAATAAATTAGGTCATGTACGTTATCAAGTAAATAATATATTTTACTTCTAACCTGTGAGGGTCAGTCATTACAGTGATTGGAAATTGTAACGACTCATATGACAAAGTAGAAAGGCAACTGTACTTTCCTGGTGGATTTCATTGTAACAGAATTTTCATCCCAGCTCAAAATCAACTGTTTATGCACTATTTTTAATTATTATTTCTAATTGTGGTAAAATACACACAACATAAAGTTTACCATCTTAACCATTTTTAAGGGTATAGTCCAGTGTCATTAAGTACATCCACATTGTTGTGCAACCATCACCACCATCCATCTCCAGGACTCTTCATCTTGCAAAAATAAAACTGTACCATTAAACGCTCCTCATTCACCTCCCCTCAGCCCCCAGCAACCACCATTCTTTCTGTCTCTATGAATTGACTACTCTAGGGACCTCATATAAGTGGAATCATACAGTATTTGTGGTTTTGTGACTGGTTTATTTCATTTAGCATAATGTCCTCAAAACTAATGCCCTATTTTTTATAGTTATCCTTTGTATTATGCAAAATATAAGCAGACTTTGTGCCTGTGCTTTGAACTCGGATGTCAACCACATTCATTCTATGTAGTGAAAACACTGAGCTGGAAGCAGGATAGCAACAGTGAATAAAATTATCATATCACACATCTGAAGTACACCTGCTCTGATTTTAAACCTATAGGTGTGACATGTTGCATTCAGTTCAGGAATTAAATTGGAATATAGCATTGGGTTTACTTTTAAACTGAATTTTCTCCTAGAAGAAGAAAATGAAAGAGGAGGGAAAAAATTCTGGTGTAAAGGCAAGTGTCTGTCATTTTGGGGGGTGCTACCGGGCGTGGCCACTGACCTTGACTAAGTGGACCATCGCATCTGCAAAGAACACCAAATCCATGCCAGCGCCACGGATGCTCTCGTTATAGAGCTGCAGGAACATATTCAAACGCTCCTTCAGTTGATCAAAAGATTCAACTGGCTCATAAATTTTGGGCATCTCAGCATCAGCCTCCTCAGACGTTTCACCTGGGGTTGGGGAAGAAAAATCAATTAAGTTTCTTCAAATCACTGGACCTTACCACTTCCTTCAGCCTAAATTAATACACTCATAGCTCTACAATTTAGCACTGAATGATACTGATTTTTATCCAAATGTCAGAGTATGTATTTTTAGAAAAGAAAAGAAAGCAAACAATAGTAAAAGCATTAGCATGTTTGTGATCATATGCAGTCTTAATTCTCAAATGTCTAGAAAAGGTCAATTTCAAATACTGTCATATACATTGAATTTAATTTGAATCCATAATAGACCATTGGCATTTCAAGGATCTTCCCAGAGATATTCACTAATGAAGATTGAAAAAGTAGGGATTTAATGTCGAAATCAGCAAGAGAAATCAAAAATTAAATTATTTTTTAATAAGAATAAAAAGAAAAAGGTCACTGCATTTGCTTAGGAAAATTTTATGAGTCAGAAATTTTAAGTTAGTGGTGAGAATAGAAGTGAATTTGGGGGAATGGAGGTGAAGGGTTGAGAGAAAATAGAAAAAATGATTTCCTAAATATATAAACATTGAGTTATCTCACTGGGAAAAGTATTAAAATCACTAAACTTTTTTAAAAATTAGAAACACATAACATACCAGTTTAATACTTTTCCAACTTTGACTATAAAGCATAATGCCAAAGAAAAAGCTAAATTGGGCATATATAAATTCACTATCAGTTAACATTAGTTGAATATACTGATACAGTAACAACTTAGAAATTCACTGGATACTAGAAGAGTGAGTGGATCTTCCAAATCTATAGTACATAATTACTTTCAATTGACCCTGTCTGAATATAAAGTATATTAACCTTTTTGTGACAAAGCAAGGAAATTGATTTAACATAATTATTAGGATTGGTCCATTTGCAAAGCTCCCACTAATTGAATTTCAATAGTCACTTCCTTATTTCATAAATGCTCATTTCAAGCTTTGACAAACAAAGTGCTTTGAAGTCACAAAAGATTCTGTGCTTCCCTCTAGACTCATTCACCCCGCCCCAAACCAAACTCCCCACCTCCAGCCCCCGCCCCACAATGCTGCAGTTGCGCTTTGCTCCTTGAAAACCGTAATCTAATTACTTATCCTTCTGAATTAGAGGAAATAAAATACATAAATTCTAATTACCTTGTAAATGCTCTTAACCTTTACATGATTTTTGGATGTGTGTGACCTGATTGAAAATAAACTGTATCAGCTTCTTTTTGTGGAAGGATCAGTCCAACTGCATAGCCAGCAATAAATCTCCTTTTGCAATTGTCACTCAGAAACTTAACAGATCACATACATCCTTATCTAATCTAGTAAGGGGCTGCCTGGTCATTTTCAATCATTTAGAAGATATAAATAGCATGTGTTTAAACATGCCTTTTTGAATATGAAAATTAACTTAAAATTCCTCCTCAGTATTAGAAGAGGTTTCTAAATGAAAGAAAAATATTCTACTTAAGCTCAGTTATTTCTGAAGGAAAAAAATAATTGGAGCCCTACCTCTTTTCATAAGAAAAGTAATATATCTCAATTTTTTATGGAACCATAACCACAAAATCTTCCCTCAACATCACCCACCCCTTTCTAATCGTATTCAACGGCCCTCTCAGAGGATGTGAGGTTTTTCTTTTTATTTTCAGCACCTGGAATACTCGAGTAATAATTATCATAGTTTTGCTATGTTTCATCTGGCAGTGAGTACAAGCCACGGACTGCCCAAGCCATCCACAGATAACATTTCACTTATCCCCCACAGTGCCCCTTGACTCATATATTAATATTTCCATTTTTATAAATGAGGAGAATGAGGTTTGAGAAAGTTCAGAGACTTGCCCAGGTAATGTGTGGGAGATCCCTTCCTTAAATCTACCTCTGTGTGACAGCTGTAAGCCTTTAGCACTGTCTTCTGCCATAGTATGCCTCCCAAATCTACCTTAATATCCAAGACTGATGTGCATCAAAATGATTAATCTTTGAACTCCATGAGTACACATTTATCTACTCACTCTGTATTTATTGAGCACCTAATATGTCCCAGGCTTGTCTCAGTAAAGTTTACTAAACAGAAATTCAACATCCCTGAACTGAACTTCTGTCTTCAGATATCCCTTTGGGGAATTTCAAATTCTGCTTCAATAGTTTACCTGTAGCTTCAGGTGCATCCCTCAAGAAATCCACAAAATAAGTGTCAATTCCGCAGTTCACCAAGAGTTTTTTCTCTTCACCAAACTCCTCCTCCACCAAGTTTACTAAAGTCATATCAAACCAGGTCACATCATCAGACACCGTGAAACGATCGGCTATAACACGTTTACACTCATGCTTCCACAGCCTTAACAGTTCCTGTCAAAAGCATCATTAAAATGTGTTATTAATTCCCATTATGCCAGAGTTGGGAATTCAAGTGGACGATATCATAGGGCAGCATCCTTCCTGATTTAAGATGCTACGTTTTAAAAAGTTAAGATTAACACTACTGGTTTCCTTTTAACATGAACAACAGGTTTGGGAGCACATTAGAAACAAAATCCTAGACTAATGGTTTTCATTTGGTGTGTTAGCACCAAAAAAGGACATTTTGGGGTTGTCAGAATGACGTGGGAGACGTTACTGCTATTTGTACAAGGGATACAAGGATATAAAACATGTTTTGCACAGTCTTAGTATACAACAAATTGTCTATGAATATAACTGTCCTATTAAAAAATAAATAAAATAAAATAAGTTAAAATATACTTAACTTCAAGTTGGTCTCATTCAAGTATAGTAAATAGAGAGTAGTGTATATTCATTTTCAGCCTTTAAATTAAAACAAAAGCATTCCTAGACAAAATACTAAATCACTCTGAACAACCAACAAACTAATACTCTACATAAAAGTCTTATGTTTGTGATCAATTAGTCTGTTTGGATAAGACACCTACATTCATGTGGCCAGAGCATAATATAAAAAGTTGCATAAAAACAACTCTCATGTATGCAACTGAGATAATTACAAAGATATATTTACTTAACACAGTGTGAAGGAAATTTATGGCAAAAATCTGGATTATCTGCATAAAGCAATCACCTAGCCTAGATAATCCAGGACCCAAAATTAACTGGAAGTTGAGAGAATTAATTGCTCAATATATCTGTTCCTATAGCAAGGATAACAAATGTTTGTCTAAGCTAATTATTTAATACGAAACACTGGTGGAAATTTCTTACCTTGGTAACATTTTGCAAGTTAGAAGGCTTTTAAGCCATTATATTACTAATGATCAAATGTTCTTTGGTTGCCAGAAAATAAAATTTTAGTAAAATATATTTAATGATTCACTTACGACAAAAGTTCATGACAAACCAATTGCTGGACCTGTTTATGCTGATTTAAAATAAGCACCAAAAAACGGCTACTCAAAAAGTAATTTTGGAAGACTGCATTCCACAACACTATTAATTTGTCAATAACTCTGAGGGAAAAAAATCAAGTTAACATGTTCACTGCTGTTAAAATGACTCCCAATTCTCTGTAACAAGGAGAGTGAGTTTTCCCCAAAATGTCCTCTTGCAGTCAGTCAGTGTGGTTACCTACTTTGTGAGCATCTGAGGCAAAGCTGGGTTTTTTTTAACAGTCCACATTTGACGTGCCTAGTGACAGTTTGGTTGATATCTCAACTTTTTCGGTGCGTTTAAGTGGAGAAATCCCCTAAAACCTATTTGCTTAACTACAACCTCAGTTCCAGAAAAGGATGGCAAAACAGGCTGATGTTGCCTTAGCCTTATGCTTTGGCAAAAAAAGGCATACTGCATTTTTACATACTACATAGTTTACAATTTTACATATTACATACATACTGCATTTTACATACTAGAATTCCCTTTTAGTTCGAAGAGAATTCTTATAATGCTAGGAACTGTTTTATTCGAGTGTATGTACAAATGCTCATTTTTCTGTCAAATGAACTTTCTACTCTTCTGTCTCTTTTCAGTTTTACCAATATATGTATTTCTTTTAGTACATCAAGTTATATGGAAAAGAAAGATCATGGATGATTAATAACAAAATGGTTTCATTCTTCAATTTTGAAAGTTTAATTATAAAGATAATTACTTTTTAAAGTTAAAATGTCAGGTTTATAATATGAAGTTTATAATATGAATAATAGGAAGACTTATATAATAAGATCAACAGGGATCCTTTCCATTATTTAGTATAAGAAAATAATGATGAAAAAAACAAAATCAATTTTTCCTTTTACTCTATTCATTAGAAAATAATTGTATATAATATTTCCTTAAACATAAACCAAATTTAATTGGAATTTTTTTAATTAATTAATTTATTTATCTATTTTTTATTTTTGGCTGCATTGGGTCTTCGTTGCTGCACGCAGGCTTTCTCTAGTTGTGGCGAGCGGGGGCTACTCTTTGCTGTGGTGCGCGGGTTTCTCACTGCGGTGGCTTCTCTTGAGGAGCACGGGCTCTAGGCGCGCGGCGTTCAGTAGTTGCAGCACACAGGCTCAGTAGTTGTGTCTCATGGGCTCTAGAGCGCAGGCTCAGTAGTTGTGGTGCACGGGCTTAGCTGCTCCACGGCATGTGGGATCTTCCCGGACCAGGGCTCGAACCCGTGTCCCCTGCATTGGCAGGCGGATTCTTAACCACTGTGCCACCAGGGAAGTCCTAATTGGAATTTTTAAAGAAAAAAATTTTGGCATACTTTTCCCTTATTTATGTTCGTGAAAAGCAGCAAAGAAAAAAATATCCATGCTAAAACATCCCAAAATATTTTCATGATGCCACTAAAATTTGCATTCCTAAGAATATTTAGAGTTTATAATAAATAACAAAGTTACTTGTTTTACTCTCTTATGTATCACTTACATCTGGTTCCTTGATAACCTCTGAAGTAGTGTTCAACATTCCCTGCCAGATCCTAGAGAGATCTCGAAGGTTAAAAATATAATGGAATTTTGCAGGGGTAGGGAGCATTTTAATCTTAGTCATCTGCCATAGTCGGCGTGTCAGGGGAACCAGTTTCGTCACTGAATCTCTCACTTCTTCTGAGAAGCCCCTTTGGGTACAGTAGTATCCTATCCCAATCACACCTGAAAGGGGAAAAAAGTCATAACATTTTGACTGACAGTTCAAATCACCTAAGTGAAAATGAAAAACATTATAATGCAGAGTACAAATATAATTAAACATTTTAATAGTTAACCACATATTAAAGAAATTTCTATTAATTAATGTTCTTTGGGGTTTTTTTAAACCTACAAAGTAGGTATAGGTTCAAGCAAGTTAGCATTCAAATACTGAAAAGTTGACTAAGAATTACTATTGAAAACCCTAGCTGAACTGATTCAGTATTATTAAATGGGTAACAATGATGAATATATAAAGTTGTCTTAGAAAAAGATAAGTAAAAGGGAGCTTTCATGAATCCTCTAAGATTTCTCCATTCTTTTGTTGCCTTTCCATGCATTATAAAATATTTTCATTTACTTTACAGGTAAAATTTTCCAGGCAAAGAAGAATAATTAAAAGCGATACTAGTCATTCCTTCTAGTCCATTTTACTTCTCCCAAGTTTAGATAATTCCCATGTCATTTGGTTTCCAAACCTTTGCCCACTGCTGTGATTGAAGGCAGATACTGCCGTACTCCACTACCCTAGGGCACTAAGAAGACATTCTAGTCTGTCAGAAATTAATCAGGGTAATCCTAGTTAGTTTTTTCTCAGTTGCAATTTCAGAAATGGTAAATTAGTACCTAACATGAATGCATGCGTAACTTTATACTTTTTCTGAAAAGAGTGATTCCATAATCAGTTTCTAAACTCATTTTCATTTCTCAGTTAAATAATTATGGTTATCGATTGCGCTAGCGTTTCTTGGGTGAATTTATTTCTGAAACACTGCATATGTAATCAATCAGTAATTTATTACAACCCTATAAATTAGTCTGAGGATCAGACTCTGGCTAATCTCCACTCTGTGCAATATTATTTCTTTGGCCAAAATCATTATATGGGTTGGTTAGGTATCAGCTACATAAACTTTTGGTATGGCAATATATCAATGCAGACCTCAAATATGTGTACCCATGAGGAAAGCATCTCATCGTGTCTAAGACCATTTAATGTTTAACCTCCTGGCTGAAGAAGCTAGCGACAGTTTCTTAAAGAAATACATAGGCAGAAAAAATCTACTTAGCACCCAACTCAGTACACACATAATAAAGTAAATCTTTATATAAACAAAATACACTGCTTGAGAGTGATGAAGCTCGTAGACTAAGAAACCACCCAACGCTCTCTCTGTGTTGACCTCTAGGTGGATATATTCTCACTGGAACCCAAGCAGGGATTCTTCCCTCCCAGGCCCCACTGACGTTCACTTTACCGAAGATCTTGTCCACAGAAGCATCAGAGGGCAACGTGCAGTTAAATATAGAGAACTGCCTCTTGAGCCTTTGGGGTATATCACTGCGTCCGCCCCCAGGACGGATCATAGCTGCTAAAAACTGTATGTCCACAACGCTGGTGAACTCCCCAGGCTTCTCTAGGTTATAAAATCCATTCTGGTCCATCAGCTGTCGTACTATCTCATTAGTAACCTAAGAAAGACAACTTTCAGAATTAAAATGTCATTCCTTTATATCCCAGGACCTAAGTCTTTGAGTGTTTCCAAATAATGGACCTTATTGGAATTTAGGAATTGCAAGTTGAAAAAGTAAAAAATATTTACTCATCAAAAAATAAATCAATGAGGAATTAGGCAAATAAAGTGCACAATAGGATCGATATACCTGGTCTCCCCACTCATTGATTACTGGCATATTCACATCATCAATAAAAACAGTCATCTTCTTTCCTGCTGGAGGGCCATATGTTGTGCCCATGCGTTTATCCACATAGCTCTCTATTGTCTTCTGTTAAACAGAAAAGTCAACAGAAACATCTGTAAAAATATCCCCTAAGATATGGTTAATTATTTTAAAAATCCAGGAACCTTTGAAATGATTAAAAATTACTCAGAAAAACCCCAAAATGTCCCTTAATTCTGGAAAGCAGGGCATGAGCTACCTAACTTTTCTTGCATAACGTTTATAACCTTTGAAAATCTGGTTTAATTTAGGAGTAAAGAATATTCTGATCAATGTAAATCTTGAATGGGATGAGACTCTTCTGTTTATTTCTACAGATTTAGTTTTGTCTTATTGTGCCTACGTTGGTGACAATATAATATAACCCTAACCCCCATTATTCAAAGGTCCAGCCCTCCTCAAAGTTTCCTTATAATCATAGACAAAGCTAAACAGGGCTACTGTCCAAGAGGCTTCTCAGGTCTTGCTCTGAGCTCCATGGGCTGCCATAATCTGAAGACTGTTCTCTCTTTGTTGAGAAATCTGCCAACTGGCTTCTGTAGCCTGACACAATCTGCTCTGGGCAGATGCAATCACACTGAATCACTTCTCTTCCCCTTCACAAAGTGGAGGACAGCTCCCCCTCTTTTCTATCCAATACATTCTGAGCTTAGGTGGTACAGGAGGAAACTGCCCTGTGCGCTATAAAAAAATGTCCGAGCAATGTGGAAAGGAATACTAAAACTGACAGAAGGGGTGTTGGAAGGAGTAAGGGGGACATGAGGGAAGAACCCCAGACTATTGACTACAGTATTAACGTTTCCATGGTCATAGAGTGTAGTTTGGAAATCAGTCAGTTGTTCAGAATGTATGTACTAAGCAGAGCCAGCACTGCAAAGAAAACAGAAAGGGCTCACACTTCTCATGCTCCAGAAACTCAGTCTTAAAGACCTCATTTTATTCCCACTGATTCACGATTTAAGTCACGTTAAAGATAATGTATAAATATAAGAGAGAGTGGAGGTGTATGGAGATAAAACGCATTCTCATCCTATCCAAAACAGAGGTTCCTTATTTCATGATGAAGAGCAAACCAGTTAAAATGACATTAATAATCCTTCAAGATACAACTATGAAATAAGGCCAAGATATAAACAAAAAGATATATACATCTGTCCTTGAAAATTTCCCCAGTTTGGTAATTTCAAATTGTAATTTTCTGTCATCATTTTAACGAACAATAGCAAAAGATGTGAACATTTTTCACCATTTTAAAATAGAAAGATATATAAACATATCACACAAATTTCCCATGACAACAGTACAATGGCAAGAAGAATTTCATATTCCCCTGACACAAAAGAAAACTGTTTAAAGTAATGTACTAGGCTAAATTTAGCTCTCCTCAATGAATTTAAATGGATAAAGCAATTAATAATCTCTTGACAACTCCCTATGGCAAACTAGAGCCTTCCAGATATTCCCTCGTCCGTTAATGAGAACTCATAGGCACATGAAGATTTTATGTCTTGGGGGGCCTTCTCAGAGCTGAAAGCCATAGGTGGAACAGATGAAATAATATGGAGCAATAGCCACATACCTGCACTTTCTTCCCCTTCATTATGACCCTAATTTCTTTGAAATAGCAGGAAATTACTAGAAGGAATTCATTTTAATATATAAAATTATTACTTTTCTATATATATAAAATTAAAAAGCTAAGTTGATAAAAACAAAAACAAAGGAGGGAGAAAAATTAAATAGCTTGTGAACCTAGAAGCTGAGACTTCTTCCTGTGTTTAGAACTGCTGCCCATTAAATAGTTGCCGAATGAACTGGGGAGTTTGATAAGATCTCCCGAAAGCCCGAAACACAGTAACTTCATGTTCTACTCCATCATAGATCTATGTGTTTGGGAATATTTAGGAAAGCCGTATACTTGGACTAGTGTCTCCAACTGGACTTCCCCACTTAGATTATCCATGGCATCACAAAATCAACATATCCAAGCGCAGATGTCTCTGCCTCATCACAAAATCTGCACCCACCCCAGGTGCTCATCTCAGGGATTAGCACCAACTACCTAAGTCTCAACCAAACATTTTCAC
The DNA here is from genome assembly GCF_965194825.1 of Balaenoptera physalus. Lineage (NCBI taxonomy): Eukaryota > Metazoa > Chordata > Mammalia > Artiodactyla > Balaenopteridae > Balaenoptera > Balaenoptera physalus. The sequence goes on along the minus strand of NC_138890.1, from coordinate 166,017,867 downwards.
ATCCAACATCGATAAGTTCTACTGCAATTTAAATACTGCTTTTTAATGTACCTCATCCTCTCTGAAAAATGATATGCCCTTGATCCGTTATTTGTCTTTCTCATATGGATTAATGTCACAGCCTTTTAAATTGCCCTCCCTGCTTCCAGTCAGGCCTGGAAACTTCTTTATACGTCATATACAATGTCTATATTGTGTGATTTACAATTTTGTCTAGACTCTTCTGTCTCCCCAAAGAAATCAGTTTAAAGAATAATTTATCATCTTTGTAGTATTCTGCCACCCACCTTCTCCCTGGTCTCCTTGATCTACTGTCCCACCTCATCCATCTTTTTGGTGATATAAACCATAGTCCAGTTAATAAAACCAAATAGGTATATTCATTGATTCGATTATTGTCTGTCTCTCCCACTACAATGCAAGGGAGGCAGGCACCTTGTTTATCTTGTTCACCACTGCCTCCTCAGTGTCTAGAAAGGTGTCTGGTACAATATATTTATCAGTAAATATTTGATACATAGATCAATAAAGACAAGAAACTTGGGAGTCATCTTTAACTTTTTTCTCTCTCTCCTATCCCTCTCCTCCAACAATATCCACTCAACCAAAAACGAGTCCTGTCTGGTCTGCTTCTCAACCACAATTTGAACGCATCCTTGTGCCCTTTCCATATCTTGGTCCAGGTCAAGCTCTCTCTGGAGGAATTACTGTAACCGCCTCCTTTCAGGTCTCACTGAGCACAGCCCTCTCTCTTCCACCTGCAGCCAGAATGAACTTGCTGAGTGGTGACGCAGTCCTGCTCAGTATTCCAGCGGTTCCTCATCAGTGACCTACAAGGAACACCAGAATGCTCCCTGCTCACCCTTCAGTCTCATTTCTAAACATTCCTTTTCAGGCTCTTGGTTCCGGCCCATCACGGTCTTCATTCATTCATCGTCAGTTAACAATAAAACAATAACATGATGCTCCTCTCAGACTGATTTACAGTGTTCATTGAGAGATCCTTATTTACATATTCCTAAAGTAGCCATTTCTGAGCCAAAAAATCTCTCAGCATTAGTATCACCCAAACACAATTTGTGAAATATTGACTTAGATGAATGACCTTCCATAAAAGTCACTTCCCTCAACCCGGCTTATTGGTAAAGAGTTGAAATCTCTAGCAAGGGCCTGGACTAAGGGAAGTTTATGCTGTGCTCTGAGAATAGACAATGACTTGACTCTGAAATAGCAGAATGGTAGTCAGCATGACATCATCTGAAGCAACCTATGGCACCTAAACAAGTTTCTGACCTCATTGTCTGTCTAGCTCACACATACATGGGATACTAGAGTGAACCCCAGTTGTGACAGTGACATTTTAGACATAAAAAACAGATGGGTTAGTCATCCAGATAGACTTAGGAATGGGGTTGAGGAAAGCCATTCTACGTTACTCTTCTCCATTCCAAATGAAAAGCTCTAAAACTAGGGCAATTCAATTTTCTGAATTAGTTTCTTAATAGACAATCCAGCCTCTGTAATCCCTAAAATATTAACATTATATAAATATTAAATTCCCCCAAGTAACGGTCAACTCTTTCATTACATTTATTCCTGTAATTCCCTAACAAAATGAATCCCCTCCTCCTCTGGGCTCCAGGGTACTTAGATTACTCCATAAGTAGCCCTTATCACATCAGCTATACTTGGTTGTGCACATGTCTGTTTCCCCAGCCAGGGGGAGGAACATGTACAGTTGAGGAGGTTGTGCACTGCCCAGTTCTTGGGTTCACTATTCACATTATTTTCTCTGTGAATGGGACATAGCACAAAATCTGCCTTATGCAATAGCTCTGACGGGGTTTAAAGTTAGAAAAAAGGGGTTAAACTGCTACTTCCCCCACTTATTAGCTTTATGACTTATAAGTCATTTTAAACCACATAAGTCACTGAACCACAGCTCAAAAGTGGGAATGTATATAGAGATCCATAAATCATGTATATGTATGTGTGTGTATACACACGACAGAATATTATCCATAAATGATATAATACATGTGAAGGCACTTAGTGAACTTAATGCATTATAAAAATGAAAGATGTGTTTTATTATATAGGTATCTCTATATATCAGCACTTAAACCATTTTTCATACATATTACATCCAATCAAATTGAAATATAAAATATACTTAAGTTTAGGCTTCCATGTATCTGCTATTTAGCTAAAAGATAAAAATGGAGAGCTTATGCTTTTTATTAAGAAATCTACTATCTAAAGAGTATCTTTCCATTTTATTGTAACTCATCAAAACCAAATGAAAACAGGCTTATATTAGTAAAGTTTAAAATTCTCAATAGCATATTATAAAAAGTAAAATTATATGAAAAATAACATGAAAAGATAATAATATGTAACTAAAAGCTAAAAATAAAACAAATGCACTGTGATAAATCAGCCATTTGAATATTAATAGGAATAAAGAAAAGCCATTGGAAAGATCAGATGGTTGAACTGGAAAAGCACAGCGGAAGACATGGGAACTTGGTTTCTCACCCAGGTTCTGCCACCAACTAACTATCTGGGAACTCAAATGAGTACTTCAATCTTCCTCAACCTGAGTGTGTTAATATTAACAGTGAAACCTGACGTTTTTAGAGAGCTTTTTACCATAAAAAAACACTTTCATGTATTATATCTTCAGAGTCTCCTCTGGAAACTGGTCTTCACACTATACTCTGAAGCATAGAAAGGATTTTCTTCAATCACAAGGGCCCCTACAGGAAGCAAGAAGGAGGTTGGAAGGGATTTCAGGAGGCCAGCTCCAATTCCATCAAAGCAAATCCCTTGTTACCTGTTTGACAGATTAGTCGTCTACATAAGATTTCATTAGGAAAAGTGGTTCTGAGTCTAGGAAAAAATGTGGAATTTCCTTCCAAGCTCTACAATTGTCATTTTTAAAAAACAAAACCTATTGCTACACAAGCATTTGTAAGATGGTTGTTGCATTCAAAATACTTCGAGATTATTTTTAGAACAGAGAAATCTTTTCAGAAATTCTCTTAAGAAATTTTCTTTTTCGTCTTATTTTCTGTATTGTTTACATTTTTAAAGGTATGTGTGAATTATTTCAAAAATAAAAAAATTAAAACAATATTTGTTTTGAAAAAAGAAATCATCTCTCTTAAAAGACTGACTGAAATTTCCTCAGCCAAAAAGAGGGTGACCATATAATTTTGGTCCAAACTTCATACTTTGGATAGTAACAAGGATGCTATTCATTATTCACCTGAGACAACAGAAGTTAACTGGACAGTCCCAGGCAAAGAGGGACATAGAGTCTGTCCTCCTGCTGATAAAAGATGTGAAAGTGACACCACGGTAAAAACAAAGGAAGTTCAGATGAAAACAACCTGTCAAGTTACAGACGTGTGTCCTTGACACATGTGCCATCATGGCAACACGGGAGGGATGGACGGTATCTATTTTCTCATCTACAATTTCAGTTTGGTTTGGAGCCAAATAAATGGGACACACAGAGACAAATGCTCAGCTCCATCAGCCCTTGTTTAGCATGAACGGCTGAAAATTATAGTGAGAAAGTTAATTACAGCAGTTTGGCTAATTGAAAGTTTTCTAAAACTAATGAGTCTAGCTTAATTGAAAGCCCTGATGCTTAGCAGTCAAAACAGGCACTAAACAGACCAGATGATCCTGTGATGCGTCTGAACAGAAAAAGAAATAGTGACGTGTTGAGACCACCTTCTTACTGAAGGACAGGAAGGATTTGCGTTAAACATCAATAGTTGTGAATCAGATAATGGAACCCTAAAGAATACAGATGTTTATGTTTTGAAAACCTGTTTTTTTTCTTCTTCTTCTAATTTATTATACTTCGATACGGTACTGTTTCTAGAAATTTATTACATGGTTTATGAATTTGTATATTAATAAACAGGATGTTTTCTAGATTACGTGTGCCTTTTTCTAGGAAATTAATAAGTAGTTCATGCTATAGAGACATAAAGCACAGGTCTTTACCACCTGAGAGGGGTAAATATCACCAAGAGTTACTAGCAAAAATATGTGACAACTCCTTGCCATATACTAAAGAATTTGGCTAGCCTTTGTCCCTGGTTCCTAGGAGGGAGCCTTGGAATTTCCCACATAATAAGAACGTCTTTGTTATTCATTGTGGGCCCCTCAGACCACTCATGCCAGAAAGACCAAACTATGATTAGAGTGTTAGGGCTTTAAACCACGTGATACCAGCTGACTTCCCAGGGGGAAGGGGTTTGGAGACTGACTTCAATCACATGGCCAACCAATCATGCCAATGTAATAAAACTTCAGTAAAAACTCTGGACATTGAGGCTCAGGTGAGCTTCCTGGTTGCTGATATACACAGATGTGCCGGGAGAGTAGTACATCCTGAGGACAAAGAAGGTTCACATTCGGGACCCTCCCAGACCTTGTCCTATGCATCTTCTTTTGGCTGATCCCAATTCATATCTTTTATAATAAAACCATAATCATAAGCATAGCATTTTCCTAAATTCTGTGAGTCATTCTGGTGAATTATCAAAACTGACAGGGTCATAGAAACCTTTCAGTTTGCAGCCAGTTGTTCAAAAGTGTTGGTAGCCTGGGAACCCCTGAGCTTCTGGCTGGTTCTGAAGTGACAGAAGTTTTGTAGGGACTGAGCCCTTCACCTGTGAAGTCTGCACTAACTCCAGGTAGCTGCTGTCAGAATTGCACTGCAGCCCTAAAGATTTAATCCACTCCCAAGAAATGTGAAGAGCTAGATAGCTACCCTACATAATGAAAACAAAAATCACACTTTGACTTAATGCTTAACAATCTGCATCCACAAGTAAGGTTATATTGTAACCTTTAAAGAGATGTTCTCCAAAAGTAAAACAAAGTTTTAAAAATATAAAATAGTATCAAGGGAATGTGTATAATGTTAGCACCTTGCCAGCCTAGGATAATCTAGTGTGCGGTTCCCCAAACACAAAAATACCACTGCTGAGTCACTGCAATTTGGGGTTCACCTTCGATCCAGACCTTCCCAACACAACAGTGTGTAAATGATATTCATTAATGATAGAAGGCTAGCCAGTTTTGGAAATTCCATCGCTAACAGAGGAGCATAATGTTTTGACAGTCTTATTTAGAAACTTAATCAAGGGTCTTAGTTTTTTGGTGCTCTGTAGTCACCAATTACACTAAGTGATTAAAAAGTCATGATTTAGCCTTGTTCTCAAGAATTTTCATTGCTCTTTGATATTTTCATCCCAACAACTAAAGAACAACAAAGTTAATCAAAAATGAAATTCTTTAGATCTGAATTCCCCTAAAAATTTCCCTTCCATTTTCAATTTATTAATGTACCTTTTCCTAACTCTTTTTCATATGTATCTTTTCAAGTGTACCATTTCATACATTTCAATTTATAAAATGTATCTCTTATTAATGTATTAATGTTCTAATAAAGGTATCAGATTATTTGCAAACAATTAAAGCATGGACTGACATTTAAGATTTACTCTCTGGTTTCTTAAATAATTTAGGAACAGGAGAAAAAGAACCAGTTAGCCACTGCAAGCCCTGGTCAATCTTGGCAGTTCCATTGACAAAAGCAATGCAAACTTGAGAGTTGTTCTCTGTTCCTCCTCAATGATATCATAAGCAAAATCTTTAATGTGCTAAGATTCTAAGATTGTATTCCTTGCTGCAATTGATAATAGGAGCCACTGTGGAATGTTAAGTCAGTGAACAACAAGATAAATAGGAACCAGAGATTGGAAAAAGAATAGAAACTAGGATTGAAGAGGATCAGACTTGAAGCAAGACCAGCTTCAAGATTCTTTGATGCTAATACCCTGTTGCGGAATCATGAAGTAGATTATGTAGAGGTGAATAGGGGGAGGGGAGAAAAAGGAAACAACATGAAAAGTATTTCCTTAGATATATTAGCAGCCCTTGACTCAAGAGAGAGACCATCATAGATGACTCCAGTGTGTCTGTCCTAATGACTAGAATAATAGTAACACCCGCAGAAAAGCAGACAGTAGGGAGAAGAAGTAGGTTTAGGTGGGGAATAAATAATATCTCTTTCAATTTTGGATTTTGCATGTTCACAGGCTTTTCTACAGAGATATTCTAAACAGTGTTGAGGCTTTTAACACCATATATAATCTTTTTATTTCTCCATAATTTAAGATTATATGTTATCATCTAACTAGGGGGAGATTCTATTGCAACAGAAAAATAGAGATAATGGAAGACGTATGTAGGGGATTTACTATGGCTGTGAAAGTGCACATGAAGTTCAGTGGGTACAGCAGAACAGCATGAGATTTGAGCCTCCAAAGCTTATCACAAACCTGGGCTGAACTAGAAGCACCAATGAGCCAGTACCTGAAACATCAGTGGGGTGGTTGCAGAAGAAAAGTTCAGACTCTTGATCATGTGGCTTTCAGGATCGTATTTTGACATAAATCCTTTGATTATGACCGTTTTGGCTGTTCCTTGTTCACCAATTAACAGCACAGCCTAAAATAAGAGTTGAGGAAGAAATCCAAGAAATACAATAAAATTATTGTCATGGGCTGAATTGTGTCCCCACAAAATTTATATGTGGAAGCCCTAACCCCCAGTACCGCAGAATGTGACTACGTTTGGAGACAACGTCTTTAAAGGGATGATTACATTAAAAATGAGGCCATTAAGGTGGGCTCTTGTTCAGTCTAACAGGCATCCTTACGAGAAGAGGGAATTTTGACACACAGAAAAACAAGGGATGCACACACAAAGACCATGGGAAGACACAGTGAGAAGACAGCCATCTGCAAGCCAAGGAGAGAGAGAGGGCTATCCAAAAAAACTAAACCCGCCAACACCTTAACCTTGCATTTCAAGCCTCCAGACTGTACAGAAAGAAATGTTCATTGATTAAGCCACCGAGCCTGTGGTATTTTGTTATGGCAGCCACGGCAAAATAATACAATGATCAAAAGAGAAGGATTTCTCTTTAGAAAAACAAGTCAAAATTCACTTTCTCTCAATATATGAAAAATCATTACTTAATTATGAATTAAAGCTATTCAACTCTAATATTGTTACTGAGGAATAATAAAAGAAGTATATTAATTTGGGTAATACTTTTATTTATTCTAAACAGCAACATAAAACATTCTAAAATAAATGCAAGATGCTTCATGTTTTCGTTTTTCTCTTTGTAACATCTTTATTGGAGTATAATTGCTTTACAATGGTGTGTTAGTTTCTGCTATATAACAAAGTGAATCAGCTATATGTATACATATATCCCCTCCCTCTTGTGTCTCCCTCCCACCCTCCCTATCCCACCCTTCTAGGTGGTCACACGATGCTTCATGTTTTCAAGGTACGTTTTTAAATATGTTACTTTTAATAAAAGTGAAAGAGGCATACCTTGCCCTGTTTAGCAATGGTTTTAATTAGGAAGTCAGTTCTCACGTTGTCAACATTTGGCACCAGGATGGAGCCATACTCTGGGGTGACATCAGATGGATACACATATTCCTCAGTACACGTCTTCCAGTGGATCCATTTACCTGAGGTGAACAGAAGACATCTACATCTTCATATTCTTATTAATAACTTAATTCCTAATTATAATGAGCAGACTTCCTTGAATCTCATGAAGCTATCTTCCAAAAACTCCCCACAAAGTAAAATTCATTAAATTCAGACATCTAAGTATTTCAGTATGTGTTCGCTGAGTCAAAATTTCCCAAGAAACTATTCCCAAAGTGGTAATATTAGGAAATAGTAAGAAGTATCTTGGAATTTTCTTTCTAAACATGTAGGTTTTCAATAACAAAAAGTGTGTATAAAAATACAGGACAGGGGACTTCCCTGGTGGCACAGTGGTTAAGAATCCACCTGCCAATGCAGGGGACACAGGTTTCATCCCATGTCCAGGAAGATCCCACGTGCCACAGAGCAACTTAGCCCGTGTGCCACAACTACTGAGCCCACGTGCCACAACTACTGAAGCCCGCGCGCCTAGAGCCCGTGCTCCGCAACAAGAGAAGCCACCGCAATGAGAAGCCCGCGCACCGCAATGAAGAGTAGCCCCCGCTCGCCGCAACTAGAGAAAGCCTGCGCGCAGCAACGAAGACCCAAAGCAGCCAAAAATAAATAAATAAATAAATAATTTATTAAAAAGAAAAATACAGGACAGTGATAGTCGTATGTACCTAAAATCACTTTTTATTACGTACTTCCCTAACTGTAAAACCAGAAATAAAACATCCTAGGATGCCATATATAAATATTACGTATATTTGTACTTCATATATGTGTATATATGTACTTTATATATATGTATGCACATTTAAATAAACTTAAAGTATTGCAATACATGCATAGATACAGATATATAGATATACACACCTATTTCATAAAAATATACCTCATACTTCGTCATTTTTTTATAAGTTGCTGATTATATCGAATGAATGGCTGAAATGGATCTGATTTGGTGATTTTTTAAATTTGTTTGTATTTCATTAAAAGTTCAGTACACGATATATTTAACAAGAAAATGTGCATTTGGAACTCAATTGAAATAAATATTTGAAAAAGAAACAATTGACTCTCTTTCATATACACATAAACATTTCCATTTCAATTTTACAGCCAAGAGTTTTAATTACCATTTAGAAATATAGATGATAGCTAGCTAGCTAGCTAGCTAGCTAGCTAGATGATAGATAGATAGATGATAGATGATAGACAGATGATAGGTAGATAGAGTGTAAATATTAGCCATTTTGGAAAAAACTGGTCCCACGTGTGATGGATGGATAGAAGAGAGGGGCTCACCATCAGATGCGACGTAATAGTCAAACATGGTGTCGTCAGGCCCTGCTAGAGGCGGCAGGTCCAAGGCCAGCCTCTCCTGGGAGCGCAGCCAGCGCTCCATGCGGCGCCGGCCATCCAGTTCCAGCACTGCCCCGACGCTCCACATCAGGGAGAAGACGTAGAGTCTCCCCAGGTGCTCCGGCGTGACCTCCCCGCCTTGCTCCTGAGCACGAGAGAAACTTTTCTTTTACTTATTTAATTCTCAAACCAAGAATATCACAGACTGCACAGTACGGCTCAGCTAAAAGGAGAGAGAGTTCTAGAAAGTTGAGCTATTTACCTTGGAAGGGATCAGGCCTTGAAGCATGTTGATGCTTTGCATGATCACAAAGGCCTCCAGCATCTCCATCTGGTGTTCTAAGTTCTGAATACTGAAGTGATACAGGTCTGGAAACGACTTGGTGTACAGCTGACGAAGAATTTCAGCTTCTTGAGGCGAACGTTTTTTAAGAAAACCCTGTTGGTTTGCAGATGAATGCATTAATTAAATTTATTAGCACACCAGAAAAATGGCCATTTTTGGACAAAAGTTTTCTAAATATGGGTTAACAATAATAATAATAATATCTAATGATTATACTGCACTTCTGATGTACCAGACCTTGATATAAATTCTTTCATGTATTACCTCATTTAATGCTCAAAACAACTCTGTGAGCTAGGAATTGTTATTATCCTTTTACAGATGAGGAAACTAAGGCCCAAGGAGTTTAAGCAACATGCCCAGGATCCCACAGCTGGTAGATGTCAAAATTCAAACCCAGAGTCTGATTCCAACATCCCTACGTTCAGCTACTACACTACAAATAAGCTCAGGTCTTGAAGCCAAGATGGAGGGAAAAGTCTTCGGCTCTTGATTAAAATATGCTAGGAGAAAATGAGGAGGCATATACATGGAAATAACTTAGAAAAAGAAAAAGTAATGAAAGATGAACAAAGGAAATCCATCCCCAGATTTTTCAAAATAGGAAACAAAGATTTATGACAATTTTATTTCTTCTAATTTAATGAATAACCAACGTAGAAAAAATATCAAAGAATACTCAGGAAAATGGGGAATTTAGTCATTTGGAAACCCAATATTAGGAAACTACATGTGATTCGTAACAAAATACCACTTAACACACAATATTTTCTTCAGGTGAGGAAAGTTCCCTTGGCATCAAGAGATCAGGTCATTCTTAGAGATTCTGAACAGAAGCAATAAAATGTTGATTCTCAATCATCCATCATTTCACGGATTCAACATGATCGCACAGCGACAAAAAGGAAACATAGCACTTTCAAGCTGATGGTGCTATGTAATCAGCGTGGCTCACAGAGGCTCGTGGATTCCCATGAACACAACTTCCCCATTGGTCTGCCCTCTAATAGTTCTCTCAGAGCTGCCCTGCCCGAAACACCTCCAGTCTTGTGAGTCTTGCTTCTTGCTAACCATTTGTAAGCAACTTAGCGTTAATGTAAAGGCCTTATTCAGCCTCAACATGGACAGAATATAATAGAAGCTCATTTCATAAATAGCAAACTGTAAATATTCATTAGCTAATAGTGTAAAAGTATTGTTTAAAAGCCTTTGTGAATTTAAAGTATTTGGGGGAAAATCACAAATTCATTTTCACTTGGAGTTTGCCGCATCTGTGGTTACCAAGGCTGAATCCATTGTGGTACTTTTTTAAAAAAAAATTTTTTTAAACAATAACTCCTGCACCTTCCTCCTCAGAGATTCTAAATTGATAGATTGAGGTGTGACACAGTCATCTGTATTTTAAAGAACTGTCATTGGTGATTATTCTTGCAAAGCCAGGGTTGAGAACTCTTGCTCTGTATTCTTCATAAAGGATGGATAATTTAACTGTGAAATCTGAAATCTTCAGAAGCATTTTTAGTGACATATCCAACTGTACTTCAGTATCATTTTGCTTTATAATCCCCTCCTTCTTCACATCTTCATCTACTTGATTTAAAATATGAATTCATAAGTTTTCAATCAAAATTATCTCCAAAAACCTTATGCAAATGAAAATAATAATTTGACCAACAATGTCAAAAAAGATTTTACAGGTGGCTTGTCTAATAAGCATTCTGCCTTACACTATAATATTTATTTAGTAAAATATCTAAGTATGCAAGGCATTCAATTATAATCTTATAATAATCAACATACTCTAACATACATTGGTAGTAATAAAATAATATACCTTATCATGAATTGAAAAGATATTATCTGAAATATTATTTTCAAGTGCAAACTTAAAACTAACGTTATGACTATTGAATCTCATAAAAATTCTTTATGTGAATTTTAATAAATTGTCTTCTTCGAGTTAATATTCTAAGACAGTTGCTCCCAAATTTTATGTGAATGAGTACCTTTTTAAAATATCATGAATCCCCAAAGTGATACAATTAAATTTTCCTTATTCACTGACAGTTTGGTGGGATTATTTTTTTTTAATATTTATTTATTTATTTGGCTGCGCTGGGTCTTAGTTGTGGCATGCAGGCTCTTAGTTGTGGCATGCGGGCTCTTAGTTGGGGCATATGGGATCTAGTTCCCTGACCAGGGATCAAACCCGGGCCCCCTGAATTGAGAGCTCAGAGTCTTAACCACTGGACCACCAGAGAAGTCCCTAGTGGGATTATTGATTCACCTAGGCCTTGCAATTATTCCCCAGCCCACAGGGTGTAATTCACAGGTCGAAAATTATTAGAACTGAAGAACCCTGAGCACTGAAGAAACCTGCAAGGGACAACCTGGGCTGAAGGTCCCAGAGCATTCAAGCATCTGCCACAAACATCAGCATTAAAATGCAATTACACCAACAGGTCTGCAGAAAAATCAGCACACACTCTAAAAGAATGCTAAAGGATCTGTTTCCCTCTTTAATTATACCAAAAAAAAAAAAAAGATTCCAATCATACCTCAAGAATAGGACTCCAACCAAGGACAGAAGAACTCATGAAAACCATCCCATTTCTTGAGACAGTAGCAGGCGAAGCATTGTCAATGTTATGAGGTTCGAAAACAATCTTGCAGTTTGGAGCCATGGGAATCCGATCACCATTGGCAAGGGTTAGAGTTTTGTTATCGTCCAAAACGGAATTCAGATTTTCAATCCAGATGGCATCTACTGGCCCGTCAAGAACTATCCAGATATGCTCCCCTAGAACATCCCACCAAGGGCAGGGAGAAAAGCAAACATACACATATACGCATATATACATAACTACTATGCTTGAAGAAGTAGTATAATTTGATGTAATTTTCATTAATTTTTAAATAAAGCTTTGATCTAAATGATGATCGTATTTTGTCACCTAGGACTCTTCCTGTTCTTTATATAGCAGTTGTTTGAAGCCCATAATCAAGAAAAAGTCATTAGTTCATTGAACAGATATTCCTTGAGCACCTTCTCTGTATCAGCACAGTTCAAGGGATATTGTGATAAAAAAAGACAACATCCTGCCTTCACAGAGGTGACTTTCTAAGGGGTAGACATGACAATCAAACCAATATGCAAAGAAATATATAAGAAAAATTCAGCAGGATAAGAGGGTGAGGCATTTTAGATAAGGTGGTCAATGAGGTATTTCTGGAGGAGAATGAAGTGATGTAAAGATCTAGAGCTAGAATTTTTCAGGCAGTGGGAACAGTAATTGCAAAGGTCCTGAAGTGGGTACAAGCTTGGTGTGATCACGTTCCAGGAACAGCAGGAAGTGGAACCTGGTTAGAAAGAAGAAGGGAAGGGGGAAAGGGATGTGAGTGATGTCAGAAAGGCAGAGCCACGGAACCCATTCTGGTCTGCACACGTTTAGTCTGAGATGTCCAACAGACAGCCCATAGAGCTGCTGAGTTGGGAATTCAAGGGCTAGAGATTAAAATGTAGAAGCCATCAGCTTAGAGATGGCATTGAGAACCATGGCCTGGGTACGTTTCTTCTAGATCATAAGTATAGATAGAGACAAGAGGTTTGAGGATACAAGCACTTCTACGTTTAGCCTTCTGGTAGGGTCTCCTCCACTGCTTCCTCCCTCTGGCTGACCTCTCAGTGAAACAGAAGTAGGAGGCGAGTCAGCCGGTAAGGTATCCCTGAAGTCAAGTGGTGGAAGGGTTTCAAGAATAAGACTGATTAACTGTGCCAGATGCTACTGAGAGCAGGGTTATACTGAGAATCGATAGAATGTCCAACAGAAACGCCCTTGTAAATGTAGGTATTCAGTTTGTTACTCTTAATTTCTTAACCACTAGTTACTCTTACTTACCAACACCATGACCAGGTTTGTAGTTCTAATTTTTATCTCTAATGTAATAACTGTGGAATATTCTAAGTCAAATCAAATGCTATGAAATTCCTAATCGTGCTCATTCAACTAGCAGTTTAAGTAAAATGATGATCTGATCACCAGAGTCCCTGTGAAAGAAAAAGTATATGTTGCCTTTCTAAAAAGGACAAAAGAAAAAACCTCTCTAAGCACCTATTCTTTAAGGTAACATTTGGTTACTGGATCTGTGTTTACACAGGATTACTAGAACAAATCAGACACAAAATTTTATTTCATTCCCATAAAACAACAGCAATTTCTAATATGAGCACGCTTTAGAAATGAAGCGTTTTCTTTTCTCTTTTAACAATTGGTGTTGGGTTGATCAGCCACATTCCCTCAAAGAGAACGTCAGTGGTGCCACTTTAGATGTTTTTCAACAGAACACTGTTGCCCAAAGTGTGCACTCATGAAGTAAGCCCAAATGTCTTGTCCTCCTCCTATACTCTTATTTGTCCCTGCAATTGCTTGCACTGTGCTTTTCTCTTACTCATTCAGGAGTGAGAGGAGAATTGATATCACCTCTTGCATCTGAGCTTATTTTCTGGGACCATTGGGCTCAAGTCCCTAAGTAAGAGAATATTCAGAGTGAACCACTAGCCCCTAAGGAGTGTGTTTAAACAAAAAACAAACACCCGTGTACATCTAAAAGAGAATAATTTGTTAGACTTCATTTTTTGATATACACAATTTTCTTTCCAAAGAAGCCCATTTCCTCCTGTGATTTTATAGGAGAATCGGTTTTCTAAAAACAGGCCATACTTAAACAAGAGTACCATTTTTTAACTCTTCAGTGAAAACAGTGATGATGAAATCACTTGAATACAGTACTATCAATGTTCCTTAACAGCTTTTTCTATCTATTTTATCCTAAGTTTTCACAGGAATATAGAAATATTTTTTCAAAAGGAAAATAATTCCCTTTGTAACCAAAAAAAATGGGGGGGGCGGGTTTTAAATACACTAATCAGTCATTTCAGTATTTCAACATTCACAACTATCATACTGATTTATGAGTTCTTGGTCTAGGATAAGATATTATATGGAGACTACAGTTGTTCTACTAATTTTAAATAGCCACAAAGGATGTTATTTAGAAGTACATGTCAAAAATTATACTGGTAATTCATCTTCTACCTTTCTTAGCCCTCAATGTTTTCCTCCAAAGAGTAGAAAATATCCCATCGGTCCAATCATTCGTTGCCACGTCAAGCCGACCAAACATCTGTGGAGCCGTCATCGCTTTGGGATTCATCCTCATTTCCCGGTGTGGTTTTCCACAATCTATACCAAGTAAATACAAATTTTAAACAACTCCCATGTAGAATGAACCATCATTAGGTAACATTGCACCAATTTGCAGTGTACTGTCAGCAGGTGTTCAAAACATGAAAAAATGCAAAATTACATTGAAAATACATGTCTTACTGCATTCCAAGTTATCATAATTACCCTCATTATATTTTATTGACTAAAGCACTTTTTATCTTCTGGAAAAGAAAACTGCGTGTTACATAAGGGGGAAAATGCTACCATGCTGGAAGCGATGAAGGAATTAATGTAGGACGGAAGTTCTTCAAATTTCACAGCTCAAAAATCTTTTGGTTTATGGTGTATTAGATTAACTCTTATATCTGAAATGTCCCTTAAAGATACCTGATTCTCTCCATTAACAGCTTTGATTTGCTGAGATATGGTCTTGCTCATCTGGAAAAAAATCAGCTAAACTAATGTTACAAAAATCAAGGATTTTTCTTCTGTGGTCAGCTTCAAAAAAGGTATTCAAATCTTTCAAACCCTAAAGCTATTCTTAAATAAGATGGATTCTGTACATAGGGGATGGTAGTCACTAAGTAAAAAACTGAAGAATAAGATTTAAAGTATATTATATGTGGAATCTAAAAAAATGGTACAAAAGAACTTATTTACAAAACAGAAATAGACTCACAGACATAGAAAACAAACTTACGGCTATCAAATGGGAAAGGGTGGGGAGGGATAAGCTAAGAGTTTGGGATTAAAATATACACACTACTATATGTAAAACAGATAATCAGCAAGGACCTACTGTATAGCACAGGGAACTCTGCTCAATATTCTGTAATAACCTAAATGGGAAAAGAACTTGAAAAAGAATAGATACATGTACATGTATTAACTGAATCACTTTGCTGTATACCTGAAACTAATACAATATAGTAAATCAACTGTATTTCAGTTTTAAAAGTTTAAAGATTTAAAGTATAAAATCATAAAAATAGAGGCTAAAATATTACATACTGTGTGAAAGATTGACAAACACAGGCACACATACATAGATATGTAAACTGGAAAAGGTGTTACATTAAAACCTATCTAGAAAATTAGAGAATAGTTCTCTTTTTCCAAAATCACAAAAAGAATCAGGGTAATTATTTACAATGTTTTACAGTGCTGAAATTCAACTTGGTCACAGGTCAGCTTTTTCAATACATGATATCCGCAAGACTGGCAACATTTTAAAAAAAATCTAATCACTCTTTACAAAAGGCCAACAACCTCTTCAAATGTATCATAGGTGAAAACTGGACTTGGTCTGTTGCCCATACAAGAGAAACTATCAAAAGTTATTTCATTATGGTTGTAGGTAGAATTGTATCATTTTCATTTAAAATACGACACCGTAACATTTTTATAAGAGCACTCTAAGGGAAAATAAAAAGGTTGACTTTTTAAATGTTGGTTAAACGAATTCCTCTTAATTCTTCTCCTAGGCATTTCTGGACTGTCCTGATCACTCCACCTTCATGGACTCTGCCCCAGAGTAAGCACCCTTTTCTTGCTGTCACCTTCTTAGGACCTCCTTATGGAAGTTCCCAGACGGCCCCTCCGGTCCCAGTCTATTCTCTACGCGGCCACCGGATGGTCTTCTACACACAGGGCTAATCACACCACTCCCCAGCTCTATGGCTTCCCATCACCCACAGGATAAAATCTCGGTATTTATTGTGACTTACAAAGCTTCTCATGCCATGCCCTCTGTACTAATTTGAATTCCACCTGGAAGCAAAGCCTGAGACAAAGACATGGGAACTGAGAGTTTGGATTCAGGGGGAAGAGAGAGTGATTCAGGGGAAAGAGAGAGCGAGACAGAAAAGGAGACAAAGCCAATAAAGGGCTCGTTGGTGAGCTGGTCACAGATGGAGTGTCCCTCTAAAAGACAGGAGGTGGGACATTTACCTTCCACTCTTTCCCTCATTGGTTAAGGGTATGGCTGTCTCAGGAGCATTAATTCTCACCCAACCCCTTCTTCCAGGCTGAGCCAGTTCTCTAGCTTCAAGGAAAGTCATAAGGCTGAAAAACCGGGGGACACCACTGGCATCTGGGGGAGAAACTCTCCAACAGCTGCATCTGTAGCAGGGTAGGGCCAAAGGGATGCGGCCCTGGGCACCAATAGCATCTGCTCTACCTCCTCATCTCCCCCACTCCCACAAATTAGATTTTATCCATGCCAGGGAGCTTCTCCAGGCATATCATGCTCTCGCCAGCCCCTCCTACCTGCTCAGCCTCTTCATTCTGCTAAGAATGCCTTTTATCCAGCTGCTACTCAACCCGCAAACCTCAGATGAAGTAGCACCTGCTCTGTAAGCCTTTCTAGAATTCCTTAGAAAGGTTTCTGATCTCCTTTGCCTCTGCTCACATCATAATTGTCCAAATCTTCCTCATGTTCAATCTTCCATGCTGAGTTACAATTATCTGTGTCACTACACTACACTGTAAACTCCTTAAAGACATGGCCATTTTTTTTTCATGCCTGCTTTCCCATTTCTAATACAGAACCTCAAAGTACAGAACATCAAAGATATTTGATGAACAAATACATGATGAATAAGGGAACAAATAACATCCATGGGTCCTGCAGAAGTTCAACCCAATTACTTTCTCAATCTTTTGGATAATCAAAGTTTTCAGTAAAAAACAATGTCATTTAATATAACAAATGTTTACCCTACATACTAAAACCAAGAACAGGTTAATAAACAGCAAATAGTCTAATAATTTATTCATCTTTGCAAAGAACTTCTCCAAAACCAGTGATGCCATATTGATTACATCATTTAGACGTATTATACACAATGTATCTCTATTGTTTAATATTTAGTACTCATTTTGTTCAAGTCATTGTACCCAGTGCATTTGTAGTTTATTGTTAACAGAAGGCAGCTTCATAACAACAACAAAAGTATCTTTAAGCATAATTTGAGAAGGAGAATACATCATTTTAATGCTATGTAAAAATCCCAAAGCAGAACCTTAACAGTACACATGAAAACCATGTGGTAAATTTTGCAGGTGTGACCTCTCAGTTTTGGTGGAGGTAGGTGCTAGCTGAGAGCATAAGCCTGTCTCAGTGTGAAGACCCCCTGGTAGAGTCCTGACGTACAGAATTCACTTCGTCCCATAGCTGAGGAAACTGAGACTAAATCTAATGTGTGCAGCACCCTAGAATAAATACAGACCATAGTCACCAACCAATATCAATGCATTGGGGTTCCATGAGCTGACTGGAAACCCAGTCAGGCAGCTTTTCCTTGTGGGACAATGTATGATGCATTCTAACAGCCAAAGTTCTGTGAAATTTTGGAACAGCCATGGCTAAGGGCTGCAAATACTTTTAAGAAGGAAGTCGTCAACGTCTAATCAGAACCAGAGAATACAAGAATAATCACGAAAAAGGCAATGCCCATTATCCTTAGATAACTTTAGGTTAGGGACTTAGATGTAAAACTTAGGGACATCTGGAAATTAAATACGTTTATTTCACTTCACAAGAAAAATATCTGATTCTGGGTGGGAAATCAGTTTATAATTCGGGTGATTTTTCAGTACATAGAATTTAAGAGTTGGGATTATAATTATAATTATATTTATTGAGAGGTAGCATCTTGTGTTAAGTCATAAGTGGCAAATGGTACGGTTTACGGGGAAAATTCTGAGTTTTTCATTAATGGGCCCTGACCTTAGTTTTGAGTCTCATCATTTACCATCTTTTTGACACTGAATATTTCTGAAGTTAAATTTTGACTTTTTGGTACAAAATGGGGATAATAATAGCCACATCTCAAGATCATTTTGAAAACTAAATGGCATAACATATGTAAAACATATAGCGCAGTCCATAAAATCACTTTAAAAAAATGTTTTTCCTGAAGCATTATTCAGAAAAGCCAAGATATGGAATCAACCTATGTGTCTACCAATGGATGAATGAATAAAGAAGATGTGGTATACATACACAATGGAATGTTATTCATCCATGAAAAATAAGGACATCCTGCCATTTGTGAAAACATGGAGGGAACTTGAAAGCATTATGCTAAGTGAAATAAGTCAGACAGAGAAAGACAAATACTGTATGATATCACTTACATGTGGAATCTAAGAAAGTCAAACTCAGAGACACAGATTGTAGAACGGTGGTCACCAGGGATTGGAGGTGAGGGAAATGGGGAGATATAGGAAAAGGGTACAAACTTCCAGTTATAAGATTAACAAATTTGGGGATCTAATGTACAGCATGGTGATTATAGCTAATAATACTGTATCATATACTTGAATATTTCTAAGAAAGTAGATCTTAAATGCTCTCATCACAAAAAAGAAATGGTTATTATGTGATACGATGGTGGTGGTAGCTAACGCTATGGTGATAATAATTTTGCAACATATAAATGTATCAAATCAACACACTGTACACCTTAAACTTGCACATGTTATGTGTCCGAATTATATTTGTATACAGTAAAGCTGGAAAAAAACGTTTTTCTCCTCTGGTCCATTAATGTACTGTGTAATCTCTAAAATCTACCCAGTAGTCAAAAAAGTAGCATCCCCTGCTATAAAAATATGCTAACATTCATCTACATTTGTGTCCCTCTTGGGGCATTCACATGCGTCACAACAGTTTAAATGTGTCTCCAGATTGACTGCCCCCCTACCTGCCATGGCGCTCATCAAGGCGTGGATGCAGGTGGTTTTGCCTGCTCCACTAGGCCCCAGGGTCATCATTCCATGCCGTACGCTCTGTGTTTCAAACAACTGGATGACTTTCAGTTTCCAAGGAGGATGGTTGATTAAACCAGCTTCTTCAACCTGAAAGCATAACAAACCGCCCACATTGGGCCACATGAACAGATATCTGGCCTTATCATTGTGCTCAAAATAAGTATAGACATGGAGCGAGGTTAGAGAAATGGGGAATTACTGTTAATGCATATGAAGTTTCAGTTGGGAAAG
Organism: Balaenoptera physalus; assembly: GCF_965194825.1. Classification (NCBI taxonomy): domain Eukaryota; kingdom Metazoa; phylum Chordata; class Mammalia; order Artiodactyla; family Balaenopteridae; genus Balaenoptera; species Balaenoptera physalus. The sequence continues at coordinate 165,998,370 of NC_138890.1, read as the reverse complement.
ATGAAAAAAGTTCTGAAGACAGACAGTGGTGAGGTTTGCACAATACTATGAATGTACTTAATGCCACTGAACTGTACACTTAAAAAATAGTTAAAATGGTGCATTTTATGTCATGTGTTTTACCACAATGAAATATATATACTTTTGGCTGCACCGCAGGGCTTGTGGGATCTTAGTGCCCCAACCAGGGATGGAACCCGGGTGCACGGCAGTGAAAGCCCGAGTCTAAACCACTGGACTGCCAGGGAATTCCCAATAAAAAATATATTGCATAAAAAATATATATACATAGGCAAAAGCAGTCTGAACATAATCAAAATGATATCCCAGGCAAACAAGAAACACCTACAGTTGACTTTGGGAATTAAATACACTTATATTAACATTTTATTGCATGTATGTATTAGGAGCAACTTAAGAATAAAGGCTCAAATATCAAAATGTATTTTAAATATTTAATTTAAAAGATGATATTTAATTTAAAAGATAATTTCAAGCATACCAAGTTGACTGATATTCCATGTCAATGTCAAGCCATCTTTATAAATCTTCTGGATAGTTTTTATCTATCAAACACATGTATGGAAGCTACGCCGCCAAACGCTATTCTGAGTTTAATCTTCTATGAGATTAGTACTATTGGTGTCTTCATTTTATAGGTAAGGAAACTGGGGCACAAAGAGACTAAGCAATTTATCCAAGATTATTAGTTGTTAAGTTATAGAGTAGGGATTGGAACCCAAGAAATTCAGCCCTATGGTCCATGCTCTTAACCATCATGCTATGCTTAAATTCACTATAAATGATGCTCTTATTTTTACTTAAATAATTTTGGCTAATAATCATGTATCATTTTATGCTATGTATTTTCTCTTCAGATTTTTCTTATGCTATAAATTACTAATGTAAGTCACTTTATAAATTAGTTTATACTTAGCTTTTTAGGCAATGCTACAATTAATTTGGCCATATGATGAAGAAGCCATTTGCAAAATGAATTATCACTTTTACCTGATTAGGAAATTAAGATCTTTATACACTGATATTTAAAGGGGAAATGGCCCTAAAATACTACCATATTGATTTTTATTGCAAATATCTTCAAAGAATTGAAATGCATTTTATAAATAGGAGCTAATCACCATTTTTATAAATTTTTTTTTTTCATAGGAAAGGAAGTTGAGGCACAAGGTTTTCATGATTCATTTCCATTCTTAGGAAGACTATAAAAAGTTAAAGCTGCACCAAGTATCATGGGAAATCCAGACACCTAATGATACACTTAACATGATGGATCCCCCCAGAGCCCAAGGAAGAAATCACAAGTGATCTTGGGCCTGGGGAAAAAGAATGACAGCTAAGGAGCCACATGAGATCACTGCAAATGACACTCAGTAGCTACAGTCCTGAGACCAAAGCAATGTAGTAAACACCAGGGCCACAGAGAGAAACAAAACAAGCATGGGCAATGCAGCCGGCCAAGCTCCACCGGCCCCTGCTGACCCACCACATTTCATTGGGGATCTGGTGTGGAATGGTCTCCATCAATAATGGCGCCACTAGCACATGGCTAACTGGACCTGTAGCTGAGTGATGGTAGGAGACCCCCTGGGAGGAAAAGCTCTATCAATGGTGAGCAATGGCTTCTCTTAAAACTGTAGTCACAGCCTCAGTGTTGTTCTCGGAACCTGTAGATTTAGTCCACAACAGCTCCACTTGATTCCCATGAAGTTCAGATGAAAGGGACACTGTACTTGATGTCCTGTGAAATATATTACCTGTCTACTAATCGCCATTTCCAGTTCAGGGTAACCGGCCTTGTCCAGAAGAATATTTGGGAAGAGATCTTCAATCAAACTCAAAAATAAGGGTTCATCCTCATCAATCTCAGAAAGAAAATAAAGGGAAATCAGACCAACACTTTTGGCATAAACATGGCAATATCAGATAAACTGAAAATGTCCAATACAGCCCAGATTACTTTGTCACAAACAGTAATAAATAAAATATCACCTCCACTGAAGTTGAGAAATATTTTCATCATGTTTACTAAATTAAAAATTAGTTTTTTAAAAAGGGGGGTGGGGGCAGAAGAGAAAAAAAAAAAAAGGAAGGAAATAGAAGGGAAGAAAATATTGCCTACATGACAACCTTTCCATAAAACAACCAGATTGGGGAGTTTACTAAATAACCTACAATTTCTCATTTAACTTAAAAATAATTTTTGTAAATGAGAATAGTGGCAAATTCATGAATTGGAATTTGGTTCATACTCTTATTTTGAAATAAAAATATATCATTCTGTCATCCTGCACATGGATCCACTGATACTGGACAACTGATTGTTCAGTCTCTACTGTGAAATCACAGAATGTGAAATTATTACACACTTGTAAAATTCACATACAATTTCCTTCCAAGGTCTACTTTAACGAAGGTGAAAGGGATCTTAGCTCTACAGCACAAAAATTTCAAGGTATTTGGAAATGTAAGATGTGGATTTTTAAAAATCCATTTTAATTCTATTGGAATAGACATGTTAGACTAGAAATGAGTCACCACAAAAACTGCTCCTGAAAAAATGTAATTTAAAGTTATGCTCTATGTAATTTAAATTTATGTTATGCTCTATGTATTTATCTATAATTAAGCATTTTAAATGAGCACTTTAAATAAATATTTCTAATCTCATTTGTGCTTAAACTGAAATTTAAGTGGGTGGAACATTTCCATCTGTGACTCTTACCAGTTTGGAAAGATTCATATCTCGTAGTACACGCATGACAATCGTGGACTCCGTATCCGTGGGGTTGGCTCTTTTGGCTGCTCCCAGAGTTCGCAGAACAGACAGAATATTACGCAGACCAAAGTCATAATGTACCTGAAGAATATGAGGTACACTGGGCTTATTTTCAATATTAACTTACCCATAGAAACTGTACAAATTTGACAAAGACATAATGAATAAATGCTGATTTTCCTTTAGAAAATTTGTGCAGTTAGTGGGGCAATACATTTTTTTATCAACAGATTATTTTTTTTAGCAAATGGAGAATACCCAAAAGAATCCTCTCCTGTACCATCATTAATTTAAGCCCTTAGATCAGAACTAATAGATCTTGACAGAGAGAAAGGAATAAATTTCCTCCTGGAGATACATGACCCCTTGAGCCTTTCTTAACCAATCATCCATAAGAAAATTTCCTCATATCTTGAAAGCTAAAATTCTGAACCAGAATTAAACTGAGACCTCACTCATGAACATCATATACGTTTAAAAGACAGGGGTATTGAGGAGAAAGAAAAGTAGCTACATTCCAGGATTACCTAGAGGGGGAAACAATAAGGACAAATCAGAATATCAAACCCCCAGCTTTGTTGTCCCCTTGATAGGTATTTATAAAAAGCTCAATCATACCAAATTTCAGCACATACAAAGTGAATAGTTAAAAACCAATTATCCAACCACTATAGGAAAGAGTATTCCTGGCAGTTGGTCAAACAATTTAAAATAAAACTACCATATCATACAGCAATCCCACTTCAGGGAATATATTCAAAAGAACTGAAAGCAGAGTCTCAAAAAGATATTTAAACACTCATGTTCATAGCAACACTATTCACAATAGCCAGGAGGTGGAAGCAACCCAAATGCCCATTGACTGATGAATGGATAAACAAAACATGGCATACATGTAAAAATAAGAATGTTTTTCAACCAGGAAAAGGAAGCAAATATAATACTATCACATGCTACACCGTGGATGAAACTTGAGAATATTATACTAAGTTAAATAAGCGAGTCACAAAAAGACAAATACTGTATGGTTCCACTTATATGAGCTATCTAAAGTAGCCAAATACATAGAAACAGAAAGTAGAATTGTGGTTACCAGGGAATAGGGGGAAGGGAAGAGTGGAGTTGTTTAATGGGTATAGAGTTTCAGTTTTGCAAGACAAAAAAGTTATGGAGATCTGTTTCACAACAGTGTGAATTTACTTAACACTACTGAACTATACGCTTAAAAATGGTTAAGATGATAAATTTAATATTTTTTAATCATAATTCTAAAAACCTATAGGGAAAAAAAACATTACCTGCTAATTGGGAGCAGTATGCATCACTTAATACCAATCGTTTGGAGGATAGAGCACATAAAAATATTCAGACCGAGTTCCTGCCTTCAAGGAGTTTAAATTCTAATTGTGGCAATAAAATAAAAATATGAGCAAGCTTGCATAAAAGTACAATAACAATGACTTGAAAGTACTGGTGAGTGGAATTAATTAAGGAAAACTTATCAGCATTAGACTCAGTTAAATCTGTGGGCATGAAGTGAGAGTCACAGAATGCTCACCAAGGGATCAGCATGGGGCCAATTGTTTTGTACACATGGACTCATTTCATTTCCCTTGTGACCTTGTGACCTTGTGAACAAGGGCAATAAGAGTGAAGGAGGAGAAAGGAAACTAGAGAAGAAGAGGGCAGGAGTCAGTGATGTGGGAGCTTCTCTACCTGTAAGAAACAGCAGGGAAAAGGGAAGAATCAGTGAGTAAAGGCTGCAATAATCAGAAGAAACCAAGAATGTTTTGAGTGAGAATGGAATATAGTTGAACCTGTGGGTATGACCTAGATTCAGAGAAGTTTGGATTGAGAGGTTCCTCAAAACCATGAGGACACATGACATATATTATGATGAATGAACAGGTGAGGTAAAAAGCAAACATCAATATTCATAATTCTTTGGCTCTTAAGTCAGTTCAGATAGTGTTAACTTCATTTCTATGCCTTAAATGTTAATTTCTTCAAATGTACTTAGTAAAACTATGCATGTAAAATTGTTTTTGCCATAATACAACTTTCTACTTTGTATATATGAGGTACCTTGTCAACAACCCCAGTCCACAATATTTTTTAATTTTTATTTTATATTAGAGTATAGCTGATTTACAATATTGTGTTAGTTTCAGGTATACAGCAAAGTGATTCAGTTATACATATACATATGTGTATTCTTTTTAAGATTCTTTTCCAGTGTAGGTTATTACAGAATATTGAGTACAGTTCTCTGTGCTATACAGTAGGTCTTTGTTGTATACCTATTTTATATATAGTAGTGTGTATATGTTAATCCCAAACTCCTAATTTACCCCTCCCCCTGCCTTCCCCTTTGGTAACCATAGGTTTGTTTTCTATATCTGTGAGTCTATTTCTGTTTTGTAAATAAGTTCCTTTGTATCATATTTTTAGATTCCACATGTAATTGATATCATATGATATTTGTCTTTCTCTGCCTGACTTCACTTAGTATGATCATCTCTAGGTCCATCCATGTTGCTGCAAATGGCATTATTTCATTCTTTTTTTATGGCTGAGTAATATTCCATTGTATATATGTACCGCATCTTCTTTATCCATTCATCGTTCGATGGACATTTAGGTTGCTTCCATGTCTTGGCTATTGTAAGCAGTGCTGCAATGAACATTGGGGTGCACGTATCTTTTCGAATTACAGTTTTGTCTGGATATATGCCCAGGAGAGGGATTGCTGGGTCATATGGTAGTTCTATTCTTAGTTTTCTGAGGAACCTCCATACTGTTTTCCACAGTGGCTGCACCAACTTACATTCCCACCAACAGTGTAGAAGGATTCCCTTTTCTCCACACCCTCTCCAGCACTGAATAAAAAATTTAAATATGCCTAAGTACATAGGGACCTTCAGAATGTCACACCTGCTTAGAAAGCAGCTCCTCACACAGCTTGTAGAGCGTGAAAAACTTCCTGGCCAAAACAATGTTGTCAACGAAGCCGCAACTAGCCAACTTCACCCTGATGATAATCTGTCGGTCAGGCACCATCATGGCCACGGAGCGGAAGTTAATCTTCAAGTTTTCAGGGAGTTCCTGCCGCCCAGCATAGCCAGGATTCTATACAGAAAATAAAACCCAAGGATGAATGACACAGTCATGGGGTAACAAGCGTAACACATCAGCATGATATTAAAAGATTCATTATGCACACACAACAAATCTGGAATGACAACCAGAAAATTCATTTACATATCTCACTCTCCTTTCCACTGGAGAGACTAAGTCATGAGTTATTAATATGAGCTCTGTTTAACACCAAAGGTTTTCAAACAGGAGTGAAAATTACAATCCCAATTTCCATTCATGGAAAATAAGTGACATATGACCAGGGACATGTGTGAAAACTGTGGTAAGAAGGCTGAAGTTCAGTAGCTCTTCTTGTGGTTCCTTACCATAGTTAGAAAAAGCCCAAATTCAGGGTTCATAGTCACATTATCTCCATCAGTAAAAATAAAAGACTTTTTACGCTCCTTTTTACATGTCAGAATAATGGAAATCTGCTGGGCTGCAACGGAGAGAACTGGTAGGTCGATACGATTAAATTCATCAAAACAACCCCAGGATCCAGACTGAGCCAGTCCTTAGAATGGAAGTTAAATAGAAAATCCAATTAGTACATAATTTTGGAAAGTCAAAGAAAAAGAGCATTATGCAACTGCCAGGTCAAGCCACAGATAAGTTTGTTCAAACATAAAGTTGAACAAATAGATCATACATTAAATGCCTCCAAAATAACTCACAATGTGACCCTTTATCTGTAAACACCCAACCTGCAGGGATAAAGGAACATTACAAAGGCAAGTGATACTGACATTTGACCCACACAACACTGGTAAGATTCAGGTTTCCCAAAAAGTTTTACAAAGTTGGAAAATGACACTAAGATGTAGCCAATTGTTGAAAAATAAATCTTAACAAGATATTCCACCTTAGCTTAAATTTCTCATCAAATAAAAAAATATAACCATGACCTTTAAAAATCCGTCCAAGTCCTCGGAAATCCATCTGGTCCGAACAATTGAAAACCACGACGTATTTCCCAAGACATCGTCCCATATCTTTGGTCGTTTCTGTTTTGCCTGTTCCTGCTGGTCCAGCGGGGGCTCCCCCCATGCTCATTCCCAGAGCTTGAGCCAACGTGATATAACACCTGGAGGGGTAGAGAAATCGCTAGAACCACACCACTGGCATCTGGAAGATACTTCTGAGACATCACAGTGACATGATACGGGCACAAAATTGAAAAAAGGAAGATCCTGACCATTACCCCTACAAAACTGCATCCTAAAATACACTTATCCTTATGGATATTAACATGTGTTGAGGAAAAAGGAGGGAGGGAGTGGTCTATGGTCAAATACGTTTGAAAACTCCTAAAAAGGTTCAACAGGATTTTTTATGATAATGTATATTCACAATCTCCAATTATGAAAAAGAGTACATAGCATTTCCAAAACTTATTTGGTAACTTTTTCACAGAAATCTACCAACATCTAAACAAGAGTATTCTAGGAAACAGACTGGGGGCCATTATGTAGATTAATCCCCTTTTGTATCTAAGAGTCGATGATTTGATGAACTTGGAAACCAATGATCACGTGAGATTCAAATCACACATTGCTAAATAATCACACATTAAATCTATTTCTGGGAGCATCTACTAAACCTGCAAATACCTTCTACTGTATCTTACAGTATGATATTAACAAATAAAAGATTCTGGGGAGAGAATACAAGAATGCCTGTGAAGGAAAACAGCCGATAACTTGCTGATGAATTGATCAATTTCCCAGCATCACCCAGTGCCGTAACAGGAGGTAATCTATAATGTAATGCAGTTTAGGGTTTTCTTACGGCTAAACTCTAAAGCATTCATCTGGACTTGAAAAAATTTTTCGAAGAAAATGAAGTGATTATCCAGCATGAAGTGTGGGAATGAGAAGTGAGCATACCCATCCGGAGGTGCCTAGGTTCTCGGTTCTATTGGGTTTGGGTTCCCAAAAAGGCAGGTAAATGACTCAGCTCCGAATGCAAAAAATGAGCCTGGATTCAAAGAAGGAAATGTGGGTGTAAAACCAGAAGGATGCCTGATCTCACTTTGATTCTGCCTTTTAACCCCAGGTCTTATCTTTCCTCTTGAACTCTTGTTATCCCTTGCACAGCAGTCTCTGTAATTACAGCTAACACGTCATAATAGCTCCACCTACACTATGGCACTTAAACCCCACTGAACCCTGCAGGGAAGCCACTTATTTTCACCATTTTACAGATGAGGAGAGAGGCTCGCAGAGATGTTTTCTCAGGGTCATGGTGGAGGGAGCAGAGATTCGAGCCAGTCTGTGTGGCCACAAGCTCTCACGCTGCCCAGCTCTAGGACACGTCCACACTCTCCTGGTAAGGAATAAATCTCCAGGAACTCTGGCCACCCAGTTGCTCTGTCTTGCAAATCCTCCTTATCATAGGGTCATTTGGGTTTATATTTAAACTGAAGAAGTAGCAAGTTGTTAAGTTGCCAGAAAGAAATCATGCTACTTACATGAAAAAAGGGCGGCCATGCCCGGTGATTTATCCCTCACTTTCTCCAATAGGTGGGACTTCAGTCCAACTGATACCAAGCAGGGCCCTGTGGGGCTCCTGAGCACAAAAGCCGTTCTGTGCCCCCTGTTTCTTGATTACAGGAAATAGGCTTCATTCAGCCTCCAAGACCTTCCCTGGGTTCCAAGGAGCAGGTTCAAACAGTTGCTAATTAGGGAAGGGAGGGGATGTGAGACAAGGGAGGAGCGGTCAAAAGAAACAATAGCGCAGCCTTGGGGCAGGGTCCTGGCTCCCCACCACGGGATATTCATAACAATATCTTTGAGCTGTTTTGCAGATACTGAAACCCCTGCCAGGTGGGAGAAGTTAACTGCATGCTGCCCACAAGCACGTAGACCCCGTTGAAACCAGAAGGTGGATGATGCTGACTCCCACTTACCTCCCCACCAACGAATCAGAAGAACGTCCACAGGCTGATCACGCCCTCTCTGAACCATTACTATAAAACTCCTCACTACCCGCTCCAGGTCGGGACACACAGTTTTGAGGGCACTAGCCCGTTGTGGCCCCCTTGACCTGGCAAAGCAATAAAGCTATGCTTTTGTACTTCATCCCAAACCCTGTCTCTGAGAATTAATTCGGTGTTGGGGTACAGAGGCCACTATGCTGGCACCCAAACCCTCTAGGATTTGCCTTTCAGAGACAAGCATGGATCTGCCAGAGCTTCTTCATGTACTTGTTGACATGATTCTCTCCAGAGCATTCTACATGTATGTGTACCTCCCCCCCTGCCTTCTCTGCTTTCCTTTCCAGTCTCTGCTGCTTTCAAAAATCTCATCCTTCATGAACGGGTTTGGACTTTATGTGATTTAGTGGCCTTTTAGCAGCTCTACTATACTTTCCTGCCTCCCCACTAGATGGCCATAAGCTCTCTGCTGTCAGGAACTACTTTTATTACCCCCAGCTATTTGCCTAACCCTTGTCACCTAGTATTCTGTGAACATTTGTTGAATAAATGGCCTGTGCTGGTCCAGCCATACACTTCTATCTGCTTCCTCCTGTCCCAGTAGCTACTAGAGTTAGAGATGCAGAATGTGACCCTGGCACCAAATGAACAATGACCAACCCCATGGCCCAGGGCTCATTAGCACGCAAGTATAGTATTAAGTATTCATAGTGATCTAGATGCATTTCACCACATGTAAACCAGAAGTGCTTTCAGTTTCTATTCCTAAACAGTATTGATTCTAAGATGCTGAAAAACTTGTCAAGACAACAGGGTATATGCATCAGAAAGTTAATTATCTTTGTTGAGAACTTGGATTAGTTATAGATTCTTTGATTATAGGACAGCCTTAAGGAGAAATGACAGGAAAGGTTGGTAAAGAATGTGTTATCAATGATTAACTCAATATTGAAAAAACAAACAACCCAATCAAAAAATGGACAGAAGACCAAAATAGACATTTTTCCAAAGAAGTCATAGAGATGGCCAACAGGCACACGAAAAGATGCTCAATATCGCTAATTATTAGAGAAATGCAAATCAAAACTACAATGAGGTATCACCTCACATCAGTCAGAATGGCCACCATTAAAATGTCTACAAATAACAAATGCTGGAGAGGGTGTGGAGAAAAGGGAACCCTCCTGCACTGTTAGTGGGAATGTAAATTGGTGGAGCCACTATGGAAAATAGTATGGAGGTTCCTTAAAAAACTAAAAACAGAGTCACCATATGGTCCAGCAATCCCACTCCTGGGCATACATCCAGAAAAGACGAAAACTCTAATTCAAAAAGATACATGCACCCCGATGTTCATAGCTGCAATATTTACAATAGCCAAGACACGGAAACAACCCAAGTGCCCATCAACAGACCACTGGCTTAAGAAGATGTGGTGTGTGTATATATACACACACACGCACACACAATGGAATATTACTCATTCACAAAAAAAAAAAGAAAAGAAAAGAAATAGTGCCACATGCAGCAATGTGGATGAACCTAGAGAATATTAGTGAAGTTAGTCAGAGAAAGACAAATGCTATATGATATCGCATATGTGGAATCCAAAAAGAAATACAAATGAATATATATACAAAACAGAAACAGACTCACATAGAAAAACAACTTACGGTTACCAAGTGGGAGAGAGACGGAGGGACAAATTAGGAGTATGGGATTAGCAGATACACACTACTATACATAAAATAGATAAGTAACAAAGATTTACTGTATAGCACGGGGAATTATATTCAATATCTTATAATAACCTATAATGGAACATAATCTGAAAAAAAATAACTGAAGCAATTTGCTGTACACTTGAAACTAACACAATATTGTAAATCAACTATACTTCAATTTAAAAAATTCTAGGGCTTCCCCGGTGGCACAGTGGTTAAGAATCCACCTGTCAATGCAGGGGACACGGGTTCGAGCCCTGGTCTGGGAAGATCCCACATGCCGCAGAGCAACTAAGCCCATGAGCCACAACTACTAAGCCTGTGCTCTAGAGCCCATGAGCCACAACTCCTGAGCCTGTGTGCCACAACTACTGAAGCCCATGTGCCTAGAGCCTGTGCTCCACAAGAGAAGCCACCGCAATGAGAAGCCGGCGCACCACAACGAACGGTAGCCCCTGCTCGCCGCAACTAGAGAAAGCCCGCGTATAGCAACGAAGACCCAACACAGCCAAAAATAAATAAATAAATAAAATTTTACAAATAAAAAATTCTAAACAACAACAAAAAAAGAAAGAATGAAAAACAATAGTCATAGCAACATCATGAATGATGACTAACACTTACTCAGCGGCAGGCCCAGTGCTGGGTCCCTACCTCCATTACCTCTAGTCCACACAATGATTCCAGAAGAAGGGACTCAGAAAGGTTAGCTGTCTTGGCCAAGACCACACAGCCCAGTGGCCAAGACCCAGGTATAACTCACGGAAGCTGTGAGAATATGCCAGAGAAAGAACACATGTCATGAGGCCTGTCTACGTTTTTTTTTTTTTTTTTGGCCACACTGCGCGGCTTGTGGGATGTTAGTTCCCCAACCGGGGATCAAACCTAGGTCCTCTACAGTGAGAGCGCAGAGTCCTAACCACTGGACCACCAGGGAATTCCCCTGTTTACATTTCTTATCAAGAAGATGTCTCCATCAGTCTTCAATTTCTGCTGCCCTCGGTCTTAAGTGATAGCAGTACAGCAAGTCCCCTACATACGAACCTTAAAGTTGCGAACTTTCAAAGATGCAAACGTGCGTGCCATCAACATCATGCGTGAGTGGAACTGCAGCTCGCCCTCCGCCTCCTATCGCTGACGATCCTTCAGTTCTACCATCTCCCACCTCCTCTCCCTCCTCCAGTCAGTAACTCTATTTGCCTGTTCACTCGATGCCAGCCCCTGGATGCCAGCTGTTGTATTGTACTTTTCAAGGTACTGTACTGTAAGATTAAACATGGTTTATTTTTTGTGTTTGTTCGTTTTTTACGTATTATTTGTGTGAAAAGTATTATAAATCTATTACAGTACAGTACTATATAGCCAATTGTGTTAGTTGGGTACCTAGGCTAACTTTGCTGGACTTACGAACAAATTGGACTTACGAACGTGCTCTCGGAATGGAACTCATTTGTATGTAGGGGACTTACTGTAGTAAGAAAGATTCCAGACTTCTCGACTTGTGCTCAGAAGTAGAAGGAAGGCCTGGTCATGAAAAATACCATGAGCTTTTAGAAAAAGGCACTATATGTTTTTAGCATATTTATTGACTATTTTATCATCTGAAATATCTGCAACTCCATCCAAATGACGTCACGTTTCCCAGAGACTATCGCTATCAACATTGTTGAATTTTCACAGGGCAGTCAGTGAAAAGCTGACAAGATGTCAAGGCCTCTGGCCTTTGTTTTATTCAAGTATTAATCTTAGTGAGGAATTATTTTGTAAAAAGGCAGCCAATCTTGCAATGCAATCCCAATGACCAGCAAAAAATGGTGACTCACTCCTCCCATAATCAACTTAGAGAAGAACAAACAAGTGAACATTTAGAGTGAAATAGGGGGAAACAAACTTTAGAATCACCTCCACTTACATACTTTGCTTTTAAAGTTCTCAAGGTTTTTGATACAGAAATATATACAAGATAATGAATACAGTGAAAAAATCAAGTTGCAAAAAAGTTTGTATAACCTGATACCTATATGTGAAAGTTAAAAAGAATTTTGACATATAAGCATTTGAAATTTCTTAGAAAATAAACTACTAATCATTTTGAAAAATAGAAAAATTTTCCCCTCATACTTTCAACTTCATATCTTTAGGTACTATTTAATTTTTTCACCACAAAGATGTGACTTTGAAAATAAACATTTCTTCATTCATTTGGGAAATTTTATTTAGTACCTATTATGGAACAGAACTGTTCCTGGAGCAGTGAATAAATCACAGGAAGTCTATACCTGAAAGAGCTGATATCCTAAAGGAAGGAAATAGACTATTTAAAAGTAGAAAACAGGAAAAATAAAGCTGGTTAGGAGGGTTCAGGAGTGTGGGGCTTGCTGCTTCAAACGTGTCAGGTCCAAAGACCCATGTGCAATGACATTCAATCGGAGACCTGGAGAAGAGGAAGTGAGCTATGCCAGTATCAAAGGGAAAAGGGTTCCCGGTTAAGGCAACAGCAAGTGCAAGGGTCCTGAGGCAGCAGTGTGCTGAGACTGTTCAAGGAACAGCCAAGGAGCAAGTAGCTGGAGCTCAATGAGGAAGGAGAAAGAGTAGCAGGGATCAGATCATGGCAGGTCTTATAGGCCAATGTAAGGACACTGGCTTTTACTTTGGGTGAGATGGAAAGACAGTGGAGATCAAGGCAAAGGGATGACAGGATCTGACTTATATTCCAGTGTCTGAATTGAGAGGCAATGGCAGAAGCAGGAAACCAGATAAAAGACTATTGCAGTCATCCAGCCTAGACATTATGGCGGCTTGGACTAACATGATAACAGCAGAGGGGAGAAAAGTGGTCACATCCTAAGAGAGCTCTGAAAGTGGTGGTGACCAAACTTGATGATAGATTGGATAATAAAGTGAGAGAAAGAAAGGCATCAAGGATGCTCCAAGGATTTTGGCTTGAGCAGCTGAAGGATGGAATTGCCATTGGCCAAGCCGGAGAAGAGGGCAGTTTTGTGGGGGGAAAATCAAACATAAGTGTGAATTCCCAGTAAGCATCCAAGAAAACATGTCACATAGGCAAGTGAATGTATGTGTCTGGAGTTCAAGCGAGAAGCCCTGTCAGGGTGCAGAGATTGGGGAGTGCACATCGAGATGATATTTAAAGCCATGTGAGATCACCTGAGGAGTGAGTGATGAAGAAGAGCCTTGGTGCGTTCAGTGATTAGGGGTCAAGAAGATGAAGAGGAGCCAGTAGGAGATGGTCTGAAGGGACAGCCAGAACAAGAGGAACTAGGTGAATGTTGTGTCCTGGAAGCCACGGAAGAAAGTGTATCAAAAAGGAGACAGCGATCACCTGTGCAAATACCGCTGACTAGTCAAGGAAGGTCAGAACTAGAAATGACCATTGGATTTAGCAACATGAGGCTCTGGGTGACTGCCCTACCGGGGGAAGAAAGTGTGACGTGAGAATAATGGTCCCCCAAAGATATCCACATCCCAATCCCTGGAACTTGTAAATATGTTACCTTACACAGCTAAAGGGACTTTGCAGATGCAATTAATGTGAAAGGCCTTGAGATGGGGAGATTATCCTGGATTACGCAGTGGACCCCATCTAATCTCATGAGTCCTTAAAAGGGGAAGAGGGAGGCGGAAGAGTGGGTCAGAGACATGAGACGGGAAAAGGAAAAGAGACTGGAAGCATGAAGGAGCCTCAACCTATGGTTGTGGCTGTGAAGATGAAGGAAGCGGCCACAAGCCAAGGAATACGGCAGCCTCCAGACGCTGGGAACAGCCCTCAGCTGACAGTCCGCAGGGAAGTGGGGACATAGGTCCTGCAACCACAAGAAAAAGAATTCTGCCAACAAACTAAAAAGCAAAAAGCAGATTCTCCCCTAGATACTCCAGGAGGGACCACAGTCCTGCTGACACCTGACGTTAGTCCAACAAGGTGTGCGTCACATTTCTGACGTATGCGACTGTGAAATAATTCGTGTTGTTTAAGCTTCTAAACGTGTGGTCATTTGTTATGAAAGCAACAGAAAACTAATACATAGAACCTGAATGGTGTGAATTCAAGGTAAAATAGACAGAAAAAACTGTGATTTTGAGGCGTTTTGATGGGAGTACAGAAATGGGAGGGAAACTAGAGGATTCACGGTAGGATTTCCTTTCTGGAAGCCATGATAGCACATTGTACGTTGATGAGAATGATCCAGTGGAAAGTGAAAATTGATGATGCTCCCAGAGAGAAAATAACTGTTTCAGTGGAAGGTGTTGGCTTTGGATGGCAGCACAAAATCCACCCCTGAAACCAGGAGAGAAAGTGGACAGCATAAGGATAGGGGGCTTGGTTGGCAGACATGATGGTGGGGAATGAGCACAGGTCCTCTCCTGTGGTAGCATCTATCTTCTCAGTAAAACAGGAAATGGGGCCTTCGGGCGAGAGAGGAAGGGAGGGGAATGCTTGAGGATTGAAAGGAGGGAAGGTGTGAAGTAGCTGTTACAAGTGTTTCAAGGAATTCTCCACATTTTGTCATTATTCACCTCTGCACTTCAAAACAAAGAGAACTCCAAAAAAACATCTAAAAGCATCCAGTAGAAACCATCTTTTGTAGAAAATAAATGTATGGTTACCAGGGGATATGGGGGGAGGGATAAATTGGGAGATTGGGATTGATATACACACACTACTATTGACATATATAAAATAGATAACTAATAAGAACCTAGTGTGTAGCACGGGGAAGTCTACTCAGTACTCTGTAATGGCCTATATGGAAAAGAATCTAAAACAAGAGTGGATATATGTATATGTACAACTAATTCACTTTGCTGTACACCTGAAACTAACATCTGTAAATCAACTATACTCCAATAAAAATTTAAAAAAAAAAATCATCTTTAATGAGACATAAGAAGGAATATGGAGCGTATGAAGACAAAGAAAATGTGAGGAGAAAAGGACAGTAAAATCTTCTGCTACTCCTCAATCCTCAGGTAAAAGTGAGCATTTCATTCAGTATCACGACTGAGCCGAAGGAAAAATCTCACAGACGGGGCTATTACGTCAAACTTTCATACTTTGTCCGATAATATTTTCAATCTAATAGCCCAGGGGTTCATCCTGTGAAAATGGTTGATATTCAGCTTTAGCTTCTCCTTAGGCCCAATGTTGATTTTAACACTCAGCCATTTTGTCTAACATTAAGTATTCAAAGCATCCCTGAACAGCACATATAAAATTAGCTGATGCCACAAAGCTCAAATTAAACTAAATGAATTACAGGCTATTAGTCATGGAGGAAGGACCCCTGGAGATAACCTAGTACGTCTTACAGATGAGGAAACTGAGTCCAGGGAAATTGCATGGCGGCTCTGGTTAACACAGTTGGTAAATAACAGGCAGAGGGCAGGACAGGTCAATGTCCACTCCATCACGGTTCACCAATGTTCATACTCAATTTCCTTCCTGCTAAAAAACCACCTTTATTGTCTCTGTAATGACAATAAGTGCCACAGTCCCCTAAAGCAGCCCTCAAAGCCCATGGTGATTTGAACCTATTGATACATAGCGATTAATTCGCTTTTTTCCCATTTGATGTCCACGGAGGTCATTTAAACTTAGACTCTGTAAGACTGAAGGCAAAGGAAGCAAAGTCTGTTTTAGTCACAAACCTACTAAATCCCACGTGGAGACATGTGTGTAAAGCTAAACATACCGAATGTCGAAGACTTTAATACAAAAGAGCCTGTAAACCCTAAAGAGACCGTCAGCCAAAAATCCCTTGAGCACCTGGAGAGAATTAGAAGGTTGGGGGTGGAGGAGAGAGAGGTTGAGGAGTCACAGAACCCTTCCATCACCTGTCTGTGAGGGGAGTTATAACAAGCCTGTCAGTGCAGCCTAAAAACTCATTCTGGTATATGAACGGCACATCTGTGATGTGAATCATCATCTTGTCGGAATCTTCGTTAAAATAAAATCTGCACTGTTTCAGCCACTCAAAGTCTGTAGGGCTCTTGATATGCATGCGACACTGAAATGCAAAAGGTATGTGTTAAAACTGAGATGAGAACCGCTTATTAACTATACACATTAGCATTCAGGTAGAGCATGATGTGAAGTTAATGGAACGCAAAGACAGCCCAACTAATTGGGAGATGTCAACTACATCACCATCCAACCCATTCATTTACTGATCAGCAAAAAAAGATACTTTCAAAGATATGAGAAAAGGAGAAGTCAAGAGAAACTCCTAATTGTGCCCCTCAATTTAAATAACGTGATCTATTTTAAGAGGAAGGCGTTCATTTCTTAAATTTCACCCTTAAATGTCCAATACCACAGTCCTAACCATGAAATACAACCTATGAAAAAACACATTTGGCTTACAAAGATAGAACTAAACAATCTCATTAGGAAAAAAAGTCATCTCTTATGATTATGATAAAGTACATTCTTGGGGTTTTTTTTTTTAATCCGTTAATTACCCTTCCTAGGATTTGCAGCGGGCCAAAATTTCTAACATCTAAGTGGCAGGTTATTGCCCAGCAATGCTTTTGTCTGAATATTTTTAACAAAAATTTTAAGCCACTTTAATCATTTTTCTTTGACAAATAAGAAATCTCAAATTACCCTGAGCCCTTTATTTCTCATTGAGGCACACAGTGTGCTTAACTATTAAGAGAGGAGATTAGCACATAACAGCTTGAATGCGTTGCCTTTATTTCCATTACATCAGAACCAATCTTTCATAATCTTTTTTAAATAATGGGGTGAGACACGATCCAGAAAATTATTATGAAAATAAGAGCTTCATGCCTGTTATCTAATGTTGTATTTTATAGTAGAGGACAAATTTCATTTCTTTTCACATTTCCTATTTTCCATAGCTACGAAACTCTCTTTTCCATCCCTGTTCTTTCTTTAAAGACAAAATCCGCATGTCTCCTGAATGTCACAAACTATATTAGGAAAGACCATTTGCAATCAATGACATAAAATGTAGCATAACTTGTTAAAGATGTGATTTATGAAGAGCCTTAAAGGAACTACTAAGCAGTTCTACTAGCAATATCACTTATTATTTCTGTAGCAAGAAACTGGTCATCTTCAATTTAATAACCAAAAGGAGAACAAGACAAATAAAAGCTTTTCAGGATGCTACATGACATTTCAGCATTAAAAATGATCACATAAAGAATTTTAAAATAAAATCTAATTGCCTCCATAACACCTTAGCCGAGATCATTGGAAAATAGCTGAAATTTCAGCTAAAGACTGAAAAGAAAGTCTGACAAACAATCTCTCATCATGAAGATGCTTCTTTGCCTGAATTTTATCTTTTCTTTGAATTCATTCAAACTATTCCCAGTGGGTAAACAAAGATAGTTTCTAGTATTTGCTTTTCTGTATATGCCACAGCATTTGTAAAGCATTTACCAGGTCATCAAAGATATCTCTTTGGTGCACATGAATAGTAATCAAAGTCTCATATTTAACTCGTTCCACGGAACTCAGATCCTTGGTTGTCATGTCTATCAATGTGTTCAGTAGCTCCAGGAAAGACTGATTGGTTTTCTGCATGATTTTTTTATCAAACTTGGCATTTCTAAGAGCCTCTTCTGAATCCCGTGTCCACATCATTTGAATTCCTAGTAATCCAACCTTATGGAAATAAAAAAGGCTTTATGACTGTGTATGGCATATGAATATATTTAAATAGAAATCACAATATAGTAAACAGCTGTGATTATTATGCAAATGTCAGGCCATCCTTGATTACATCAACTTGATGGGTTGTTTCAAAACCTATGGAGACTCTATTCATATTGTTTACCTGACAATTAAGTATATTCAGCCTCATGACATGTCTACAGTTTTTTTCTTCTCATTTTAAGTCATATTTCTCCCTAAATAGATTTTAAGTTACTGGTAGGGAAAGAATACGTCTTAAACCTACTTTCCCCAAACTAACACAGGGTTTACACATAGTAGACACAAAATCTCTATTGATCACATGACTAAGAAAACATCATTTTCTGTATTTTATTGCTGAAACATATTTCTCATTTTTCTGGTAAAACACACTCAGTACATTCTATGATTTATGTACTGAAGAGATTCAGTAGGAAAAAAATATTTTAAGTTAAAGAAAACATATCAAATATCTCAATAGCACAAATATATATATATTTATAAATATATATGTATAGATACAGATAGATAACACCAAATAATCTGTAGTTGAAATCTTTAAGCTTATCTATATTTAACAAATCCTAATGAAAATCTTAATATTGGTCTAGAGTTAAATTATAGGCAGTTGTGTACTTTACAATAGACAACATCTGAGATCTAAAATGACTATTCTATAAAAAATACTTTCCAATTTCAATACACTGACCTGAGCAGGGAAGGAAGAAAGAAATTCAATCAGTTGGAAACCTGTTTCTTGAATATTTGCAGCTGCCTGGCGAATCACAAGATGTAATGAGGCCTGAGATTCCTCCAAGAGAGAATTAAGCCAAACTTCCACATTGCCCTCTGCCATCACGGGTTTATCCAATTCAATCGTCTCACCCTCTCGAGAGGAAACTGACAGAATGCGATCATAGATCTGTGTTAGAAGCCGAAAAAGAAGCTATATTTACACAAAGAATTGAACTCCTCCATTGCCCTCTTGTCAATGTTATCCTTCCTGTAGAAAGTTAGCCACATTTTATAAAATAAAAGGCGAAGTATGATACAAAATCAATTCCAAAACAATTTTTTAAAAAGCTATCCATGAAATCGAAAAGGGAATACTAAATCAATTTCAAATAGTCTATACCGGAGAGGGGAAAACTTGTTTTCGAAGAGAAATGTTCAATACAAATGTGATAATCAAAAAAATCTCTAAAGTTTCCCAAGATGAAATAGGACTCTCTAAGCCCCTGTCATCCACACCACGAGATTATCAAGTTGACATTAGCAATGACCTGGTCAAAATGATCAATGCAAACATCTCACAAGGTAATTCCAGTTCTATACGAAACACTGTGCTCTTTACAGGAGCTGTTGGCTGCACATAATATATTCTAATGCAAACCCAGCTCCTAGTCTGGTCATTTCACTT
This sequence comes from Balaenoptera physalus, assembly GCF_965194825.1. Taxonomy (NCBI): domain Eukaryota; kingdom Metazoa; phylum Chordata; class Mammalia; order Artiodactyla; family Balaenopteridae; genus Balaenoptera; species Balaenoptera physalus. The sequence continues at coordinate 165,978,669 of NC_138890.1, read as the reverse complement.
CAATTTCCATGCAGTATGGCATAATGAGAATATGTGGAGTATTTGGAATTCTAAAATACGGTTCAAATGGTGCTGTGCTATTCACTGACCTTCCGATGTTGGAAGACACATCTCGGAGACTAAATTTCTTGCTTCTATTTAGTCATTAAAAATCATGCCTGTCCTACTTCCCAACTCACCTTACAGGCCACTCATGCCAGTTACACAAAATACAGTTGGCCCTCCATATCCACGGTTTCTGAATCCACAAACTCAACCAAGCTCTGATCAATATTTGAACAAAAAAAATTCCAGAAAGTTCCAAAAAGCAAAACTTGAATTTGCCACATGCTGGCAGCTATTTACATAACCTTTACATTGTATTGTATTATAAGTAATCTAGAAACCATGTGTAGGTATATCCAAATATTACAGCATTTTATATGAGACTTAAGCCTCCACAGATTTTGGTATCTGCTGGGGTCCTGGAACCAATCCTCCCCACAGACACCAAGGAACAACTGTGATGCAAACTATAAAGTAAATGCAAATGTTTGTTGTTGTTTTGTTCTCTAGTAAGTGGAATATTGTTCCCTTGGGCCCAGATTTAGTCTGTATTAATGAGATCCTCCTTAGTTGTCACAGAAGTGATCTACCAAGAAGCTAGTGAGCCTTAAGTTTCAGGGCCCCTCACTTGCACAGACTCTTCTAGGTCCTGAATATAAATTTGTATGCATAATTTTATAAGATTTAGGATCCACAAAACCAGGATCTGCCCCTGGCTGTAGAAACCTTACGGTAGGAACAGCAACAAGAAAAAAAAAAGCAATGCTATTTATTTTTAAGAAGTAATTGCTATGAACAGAGGCTGAAAATGAGGAAGTTTCCATTATCTTCAATGTACAATCAGACAATAAGAAGCTTCACTCTAAGACCATGAAGTCCTGGTGCTAAAGCAGAAGGATTTGAGGAAAACATCAAGAAGAACTTCCTGGGTAATTCAATGCCCTCTTTCAACCCATGCATCCAGTAGATCTACAAGAAAGATCAATTTTTAAACCATTCAATCCATACGGTCTTCTCTTTCTCTCCACCCACCCCCTTTATTGTAGCAACTCAGCCTTTTCCATCCTGACTTTGCAATCACTTTCGAAACTGGTTTCCTTGCCCCCTTCCATTCTGCCTCCTACTGTGAGCCAGAGGCTCTTTCTGAAACACAAATCAGGTCACTGCTCTGCTGAAGACCTCCCACGCCTTTTGTCACGTTCATGATGAAGTACATTCCATAGTGTGATGCACTTGGCCTTCTGGAATATGGTCCATGCCTCCTTCTCCCTCTTTTCCCTTTGCTCATCACCCCATGTTGTGGGTTAAATTGTCTCCTCCAAAAATATATATTGAAGCCCCAACCCCTAGTACCTGTGAGTGGGACCTGATTTGGAAATGGGGTGTTTGAAGATGCAGTCAAGTTAAGATGAGGTCATCTTGGATGCTGGTAGACCAGAATCCAATGACCTTAGAAGAAGAAGGAAATTTAGACACAGACACACAAGGAGAATGTCAAGTGAAGACAAAGGTGGAGATCAAAGTGATGTGTCTGCAAGACAAGGAACACCAAGGATTGCTGACCACCACTGGGAACTAGGAGACAGGCACTAAACAGACTCTCCTGCAGAGCCTCCGGTCGGAACCAACCCTGCCAACACCTTAGTCTGGATGTCTAGCCTCCGGAACTGTGAGAGAATAATTTTCTGTTGTTTTAATCCATGGAAGCCCTAGGAAAGTAATACACTCCCTCACATACCCACACTTCTGACATCCTAGACTGCCCACACCTCCGGGCCGTTGCACTTGCCCTTCCTCTGGCCAGACTGTGCATCCCTTCCCCACTTGCCTGGCTATGTTCCACTCACCTTCAAAAAATCGGTTCAAACACCACATTCTCCTGCAGGAAGCTTTCTCTTACACCCCTTACACCCAGGTTAGGGCTCCCTGGTGGGCATTTCCATGCTCCTTGTGCATCACACAAACACAGCAAGTCAAAAATATCGATGGTTTAATTGCCAAATTTCTCTTGAATGTTGTACTGCATAAAAACAACTGCAGTATGGATTGCGATATATTCTTCCTTGGAACCCCAGGACTGGCATCATGCCTGGCACACAGCGAGGGGCTTGAACTTAAATGACTGGCATTTAATGGCCTCCAATGGACTAGCTCTACCACTGCATGAGCTGCACTCTGTAGACCCCACCAGAGCACGAGATCCCTGAGGATGGTATATTCCCATTGTTAAGCACAACATCTAGTCCATGGTATTTGCTCAACAGATGAAAATTGCATGCTGGGATGAATAAATAAATGATACTAAGGTTTGTATGAAACACCATAAGGGGAACTGAATATGTTATCCAACTGGAAGGGCCACTTTTTTTAGGGAATTTGGGGTAAAGGGGTAGATTAGACAATATCTTCTGGCAGCTGGGCAAATGTAGTCTTCCTCATGTTGGATAACTTCTTTTGGGTCCCATACAACTCCATGATTCTAGAAACTTGTTGAGAGTGTTTAAAAAAAAAAAACGAAAGAAAAGGTTTTCAATGGAGTATGACGAAAAACATGGAGGACCATCATGACAAAAACATCTGAAGCCTGATTAAAACAATCAAGTCACTGTGGCAATTCTGTTCAGTCAAGGCGCTATTTGATGAGCAATTTGTTCCTTTGTTTTGTTGAATTTCTAAACAGTTAACTTGGCATGTGAATCTATGAATGCTACATACGAAGCATTCCTAATCACATTTAAACTATTTGTTATTCAAATCTACACTTTGGATATTAAGAAGTCACATAGTTCTGAAGGCAAATTGGGCCCAAAAGTATCTTTTTAGTCATCGGGTGATATTTAATGGACAGGGAAGTAAATCTTTGTAAACACTATTGGAGAGCAATTTAATAAAGACAGCTGAGATTCTAAGATACCTAAATTGCTGGCCAGCAATTAGAATTAGGCAAACCTTTTCATGGAACTTGACCGTTTTGATGTTGTCAAACACATTCAGCAAATGGGCTTGTATAGTGTGTGTGTCTGATGCCTGCCCCAGAATCTCCAGAAGAGCAGGGTCCGAGACGAAGAAGAACCGAGGAAAGCAAAGCCGTTTTTTCTCCAAGTACCTAAGTGGGGAGGAAAAGATAAACTTCAAAAGCACACAAAACAGGTCTTTCTAGGAATAAATTAATCTGGATGGGAAAAAGGGAAAAGACTTTGAGAGAATCTAATTTTCCCACACTGTTCAATGTTTTTGTTTTGTTCTCTGTTTTTGTTTTATTTTTTTTTTCATTACTAATTTTGCCAAGTGGGAGTCCATATTCTGATTGGGAGACTATTTTTTTCCAGAATTGATAGAATTTCCTCATTTTTCATAAGTATAATGTATACATTTGACTTAACCTGGAAATATTTGTACTTTCTCTGTAGAAGACAGGAAAATTTACACACAGGGAGTCTTTTGGTTTTGTGTTTGTTTTATTTTGTTTGCAAGCACAGTGCTATGTCAGCTAAAGGCTGACAATTCCAATTCTTAGGATTGTATCTTAAAAGAATCCAATGAATCTATCACTGAAGCAGAAACAAAATCCAGCTGTGTGGAAGGAAGGGTCTTGACACTGTCCTCTGCCTCGAGGAGGTACAAAAACCCAGTGAATGTTTGTTCTTCCTATCATCACCCTACTTTGCTGCACTTTTGTTTCCATATTTAACATATTTCTACTTAGTGATTTTATCATGATTAGCCAAAGGGCAAGAAAATTATTTATTACTCTTGGAGTTCCTCCAGCCTCCATATATGTAAGTGTGGGTGTGGGTGTGGGTGTGTCAGTGTATATTGCTAGGTATTAGATTAGGCTCTCATTTTTGTATAATCTTGACTGCTTGTGTATACTACACACTGTTCACATTGTTCTTGGTTGAGTGTAATGAAGTATTTTGCTTCTTCAGATGTTTATCCAAGAAGGAGATCAGAAAAACAGGTATATTAATTTTAAAAACAAGGTCTGTATGAGAATATTTACAAGCTCCTGTCCCAATGATGGAAGAAGCCATAAATCCTATAATTTCAACATCAGAGGAAATCTAGTAACTGCTTGGAGAGACGATAAGGCTCCAAACGATCAGTTTTATCTATGCCACAATGTTAGACATGAATTGAGTCTAAGCAAAAGAACACCCATTTGGCTAATCCTGTCTCGTGTCTCCGGTCCCTTTCATCTCTAGGATGCTTAGAGTGAACTTACCCAGTAAGGGATTTCTGGCAGATTTCCAACTGGTCCAGCAAGTGTGGTAACAGCTGCCCCATGGTCTCATCTCCAACACAACACTGAACCACACTGGGCATCTCATGTGCCCGAGTCATGATCTTCACCCAGGATTTATCTATGTTGGAAAAGCGCTTGGCCTCCTATGAGCACAAGGTAACAAAGCACACTTGGACACATCTGCGATCCCAAGGACAGAGTGTCTCACATACCTCCCGCTGAGGTCAGACTTGTAACCGTTCTGGATACCCTGTGCATACATGAAATATCACACATGTTCTATTTCAATTCTCCTTGGGCCTTTTGCACCATAGCGGCCCCTTTCTTAAATAAGAATCTTTAGCTCAACCCTGGGACTCACATTATGTTAACTAAAAGCAGGAAGCAGGTATAAAAATAATAATACAAATTGGGAGATTGGGATTGACATATACACCCTACTATACATAAAATAGATAACTAATAAGAACCTACTGTATAGCACAGGGAATTCTACTCAATACTCTGTAATGGCCTATATGGGAAAAGAATCTAAAAAAAAGAGTGGATATATGTATACGTATAATTGATTCACTTTGCTGTATACCTGAAACTAACATAACATTGTAAATCAACTATAGTCCAATAAATATTAAAAATAATAATAATAATAATACAACACAAGATAATTTGGGAGAAAAGCACCCTCCCAACTGTTTTCAATTACCTCCAAATTAAGTGAATCTTATGTTTTTCAAGTTTTCTACACTGAGCATTGAATTATTTGTGTATTTAGAAAACAAACATTTAAAAATAAGATACAAAATTAATTATAGTGTGACCCTAATATTCTGAAATTTTTAAAAATAGATTTTTTAGGAAAAATGGAAAATGTGCAGATTAATTTGAGAGAGTAGGAATTGTGATTTTCTTCCTTAAAACTTTCTGTATTTTACCAATGAGCACATACTATCAAATATGAGAGCAAGAAACTCCACCTAGCTCCTTCAATATTGTATGTGAAAGTCTCCATTAAGTCCAATTTGAGACTCTTCACCCATCAAGAAGAAAAACACGCCCAAATATAAAAGAAAAATAAATACCTAAAATTATAATGTATGGATACATTTCACTGGTAGCCAAAAAATAAATCGGCTAACGGGTCTGCCCTCTATAATTAAACTGAAAACTAACCAAAGAGAAAGCTAAGGAAACCTAAGTGAACAGAACACTCAACGTAATCAGGCTTCCAAAACTCAAATTTATCGTTAACACGTTATAATTTAGCAAACAATTTAAGGCAATTGGATACGAATCCTTGAGTTTTTTCTTGCAGACTTCCACCCCATTTTACAGTACAGATATAATTGGGTATATTGTAGAGTGTGAGTTATTTTAAACTGTCAGTAGTAGAGAACAAATTATCCTACCACTGTCAAGATAACCACTCTATAATTCTGCACTGTTCCAAGTTCCACCTTCAAATTAGCTGAAGAAGTATATCAATTAGGCAAGCATTCATTCTTTGTTTTTTAACCCTCCATTTCCTATAAAACTTCACGGTTTTGAAGCGTTCTTCCTCTCATTTTCACGCCCCTCTTTTCCACAATTACCCTCTCTCTCTTTGAAGAACAGCTGGACAGCAACAACCAAAAGATTGGAGATGGGTTGGCTCGATGGAGGTTGAAATTTATTGCATTTTTAAGGGCATTCTGAGTTATTAGATAGTTCTCTAAGTTTAAAAACCGAATGAAATCGTAAAGAAATTTCGAAGACCTTGGGAAGCTGCTTGGCAATGTCTCCTCCTACAAAGACGGCTTCTAAGTAAATCCACAAGTTTTGCACCATCATCCAATTCTCAATGATGTCTGTTGAGTTGGAAAGGTATTGCACCCACTTTTGAATCTGGCCTTTGAATGGCATATTGTACCTAAAACGAGAAATACATTCAGAATTTTTTTTTTAGTGTTTTGTTTTTATTGTTGTTGTTTTCAAACTAAAGAGGTTTTTAAAAAATCCTGATTTTCACCTATTTCTTCACAACTTTGATTATGTTGCTGGCTTTTAAAATGACGCTACCAAGTGATTCATTCATCACCAAATACTGGGCATTGTTAAACCGACATTTTCCCTCTTGACCCAGGGCATAGAGAAGTGGGAGATGTATCATCTAAGCGTTAGACTTGACTCCACCCAGCTGCTGGAACAGTATCATTCTGGTCATTGTTGCTGTCGTCAAGGGAATAACATTCTCTCCACTGAGCTTCTGTGCCTATTCCGCGGAGTCTCTTGTTCTTCATGTAATGTGGAGCCATTACAGAGCCGTTGGCAGGGACCGAACAACAAATTCAGTTTTCAAATAGGATACTATCTGGACTCTCTCTTTAGCCTGCCCTCTTCTGAGCCTCTTTCCAACTTCCCATCCACTCCTGCCCACCCCACTCATGTCTGTGTGTACACGTATGCATGAGGCTTTCTGCGTGGACACATAAAGCCTGAGAGCCACTTTTCTTCCTCTCTCATAGTTAATCTATCTTCCCTTTTTCCTCGTGAGGCAGAAGCAGACAGTGGTCCCCCAATATTTTTTTCTCCTTCTTCTTTAGATATAGAACCCCATTTCTACCTAGACTCATAGCTGCCCAGTTAAAATACTGAATTTCCCAGCCTCCTTTGCAGCAATGTGCAGTCCTGGGATTAAGCTCCACATCAATATTTCTCAACCCTAGCTGCACATTCTAATTATCCGATAAATATTAAAAACTACCAGTACCTTAAAACAAAACAAACAAACAAAAAAACCTACCAATACCTGCCTGGGTCCCACCCCTAGGAACTTTGATTCAATCAGTCTGGGATGTGGCCCAGGCTTTGGGATTTTTTAAAGTTCCTTAGGTGTGTCTAGTGTGTAGCCAAGTCTGAAAACCACTCTTCCGGATGGGAAGTGAGCAGCAGCATTGGATGTACGGGGTAGAAGGAGGAGAAGGGCTACACCTGGTAAAGATGGAGAGTGAGCCAGACAAAGCTTGGGTCCCCGATGATGTGGTAGAGTCCACACTCCTACCTGAGCCATCAACCTTGGGACATTTTTCTAATTGAGAAAGACATAAACTTCAGTCTTGTTCAAGCGATGTTGTATGTGGTGCTTCTGTTATTTGTAGACAACCCTACTCCTAAACGACTGTACTGCCTTTTGTTGTTTTTCCTCTTCTCCTTCTTCACCCTTTCTTGATCTCTCCAGTCCAACATAATACGGGCTTGAAGTCATCTCAAATATTAGTCATATTAGTGAATAAAATTTTAATTTCCATATTCTTAAGTATTAAGCAGATTGCTTTAATACTCTACACATCCTTCTGGGTTTTTTTGTTTGTTTGTTTATGATTTTCACAAGAATATAGGTCTATAACAACAGAGATCTTGGTTTTATTCACCCTTCTAACCACAGCACCTGGAAGACCACATGGCATGCAGTAGGTGTTCCGTAAATTTCTGTTGAATATGCATTCCTCATACAACTCTGTTTGTGGGTTCAATGCCATTGGTAAGAAAAGTTTACCCATTCCTAATGCAGATGATATTTACTTAATGTATATGTGTACTTCTTCTACCTCCATAGGGTATGTTATCTTCCATCTGTCCTTAATTCTGGTTGGGTGTGACTAGTAACCAAATTCATTAAAACTCACCAAATTCTAAGTAGTTCAGACTCAATGTTACTCAATGTTACTCAGTGTTACCAATTGAGATTGTTAGTTTCAATCTCTAAGACCTAATTTTATATTCTATATTACTCATTTCAAACACTTACACAATTACCATATATTTGAGAAAATCCTTGGGAACAAAAAAATTATTTCAAAAAGCACAAGAGGAAGCATTGAACCAAAGAAATCTAAGTTTATGCGTCTCTGGCTCGCACGTCCAAAGCTTGACAGCTCTGCTGCTACCGTCAAATAGAAATGTTAGGCTGGTATCGGTCTGTGCTGTTTTACTTCTCTTTATGAATTAACTTCATTCTCTATCTTAATCTGTCATCTCATTAAAGTATGTACACAACTAAGAGTTTCTAGTCCATAGGTGTTGACAAAAAGGTTTCCGAAGTAATTATTCTAAAATTCAGAATAATTTTCCTTCTGGAATCTAGAGCCTGTCGAGCTGTCAGCTGTGCAGTGAGGCTTGTCAGCAGCAAAGCTGAAATGTTCCGCAAGATCCAAGTGGCTAATTACATGGTGCATGATTTTGTGCAACTGATGGTCTCAGACACATCCCCCAAATAGAGGATAATGAAATAAAAACAGTATTGTCCATGCCGTGCCTAAGGCTAAAATTAAAACAAGTACTTTTAATGTTGAATAGATTGTACGAGGGGTATTGTTGCATTTTTTAAATTAATTTCCCTTGAAGTGTTTGTTATTATAGTTCTCAAACCTCAGGGGAAAGAAGGACGGTTTTCCTACCTGTTGCCCAGTAGGGAGCCCAGTAACATCAAGCTGTCCTCCATGCTGGCGATGATTTCCGATGTACTGTCTCCTCTCAAGAGGAGCTCTCCACGGGTTTTAAAGCTGCCAAATGTGAATGTTTTGTTGTCCCATTCATTAATCACTTGCTTCAGCTTTTGTTCAATGTCCCTCTCTTTCACCGCACTGATACAGATGTCCTATTGAAAGTGCAAGCTCTCATTTTATCACACGAAAGTCACACATCCTTCTCAAATAGTCTTGGTTCAACAGAGGTCCTGTCTATACTCTTTCGTTTATATGTATCTATAAATACTTACATTTCCAGATCTAAACTGCAATATAATAAATGGTGTGTGTGTGTGTAGATATATAGATTTATCCTAATTTGTAAAATTTCCCACCAAACTATTCCAGAAAGAAAGAAGACAGAAAAGATATACAGCAGTGGAAGATTTTCAGCCATGATATAAAAGAAAATGCTGCCATTTGTGACAGCATGGAGGGACCTTGAGGATATTGGGTTAAGTGAGATAAGTCAGACAAAGACAAATATTATATGATAGCCCTTATATGTGGAATCTTAAAAAAACAAACAAAAAACAAAACAACAACAACAACAACAAAAAAAAAACTTGAAAAAACAGAATGTGGAATGGTAGTTACCAGGGGCTGGGGGTGGGGGAATGAGAGAGATGTTATATCTATTTACAGCTAATAGATAAATAAGTCCTAGAGATCTAATCCACAGTACAGTGATTATAGACAACAAAACTGTATCCTAAACATTAAATTTTTTAAAAGACTAGATCTCAATTGTTCCCAGCACTAGAAGAAATGATAATTGAGGTGTTAGCTAATGCTACAATGGAGATTAAATTGCAATATAAATGTATCAAATCACTATGTTGAACACCTTAAACTTACACAATGTTAAATGTCAATTATAACTCAATAAAAATTAGGATAAAAAAGATATGCAATAACCTTTTAAATTTTGCAACTTTCATCAAAGACTCAAAATTTAATGTGTCTCTGATTTAACTCTAAAGTCAAACCAACGCAGTACGAGAGGAGGGAATGAACAGAAACCTGACTTCTTCCCAGCGCTCTGACCACTCTCCCTGTCTTCTCTGCAGCCTTATCTTCTCCTGGACCATTGCTCAAACCCATCCTTGCCCTCTTCTTGTCCCTCTCTGGATGAGCATATCCACACCCATGGAGTCAGCAACTTTTGTATCTCCAGGAAAGACCCACGCCCACTGCTTACTGGGCTTCTCTGTTTGGATACATCAAGGGAACCCAAAACACAATCTGTGAAATATCAAACTCATGCCCAAAATCAAGCTCATAGTCTTTGCACTTTGTCATTCCACCTGATCACCTTCCAACACTCCCCATCTCACTCATAAGCACCATCATCCACTTAGATCTCTCAGCAAGAACTCTAGGGTTCATCCTTAGCCCCTCCCGTTTCCCTACCATGTTCACTCCGTCAAATTCTATCCAACTTTACCTCCTAACGATCTCTTCAATCTTGTCTCCCCTCTTCAGCTTCACTACTTGCCTCCTCATCTGACACATCATTATCTGTTGCCGGGGATATTCAAGTAACCTCCCAACTGGTTTCCCAGCATTCCCCCTTTCTGTTTTCCAATTCTTTCTCCTCACAGCTACCAGGGTGATCTTTACAGAATGCAAATTTAACCACGTCATCCCCCAATCAAAATACATCTCCCAGTTGGCTACTGACTGCTTCAAAGACTGAAATGGATAACACATTCTAGGCCCACTCCATCTCCCCAACCTTAGCTGTCTCCTCTCTCGCCCACCTCCACACCTCGGCCTTCTGGTCCCCTAAACACACCTCAGACCCTTCACATATGCTGTTCCACCTGCCTGACATTGTCTTCTCTGCACTTTCCAAGCCCCTTACCCCCTCACCACACAAGCACACCCCGTTCACCCAGCACCCAGTCTTCCTGACCTTCATCGCCCTCGTCCCACCCCCAGAGAGGTCAACCCCATTATTAGAGGCCCTCATAGAGCAGCATACTTTCATTTCAATGGTATTTACTGCAGTTTGTAACTACACCTTCATTTGTATAATTATTTAATTATACAAATTATTTAATGATCTATAAACACAGGAACGTACTCTTATGTCCCCAGCACTTAACACAGAACCTGTTACATAAACATTTGTTGAAGAAATAATAGCTGAGTACCAGGAAAAGAGTTTTGATTGTCCTAGCATGTTGTACTGCACCAACAGACCATGATGTAGGAAAACTCTCAAATCCCCTGGGACCTTCCAATCTCCCACCACATCATACGCTCAATCACTGTACCTCTATTTCCTCTTTGTATTTCAGAAGAGGTGCCTCCATGATATGTCTTAACTTAAAAGTTTCATTCCCCACATCTAGACTGTGCCCAGTGAGAGCAATTATCCTTTCCCAGTGCCTTTCCATCATGGCCTTACTGGCCATGCGCTCCAGCAGTGGACAACACTCGCTGAAATCATCAATGGTCTTCTTCAGATCCAGAAAAGCCTGCCAGCCCTTCAAGGCCCGGGGCAGCTTCCGACACCTGCGAAGAAGAGCCAACATGAAAGTTCATTTGAATAGAAGCCTGGAATGTCTCCAATCCAAGACTGTCTGCTAGCATTTCCATCAAAAACAGTCACCTCAAATACCCATCACATTGTTAAATCTCATGACTCAGAGGACAGCTGTTAATATAATACACTTTTACATTGCAGAAATTTGCTCCTCCCAATCAGGAATGACTTTTTTCAATTTCCTCATAAAAATTAGGTAAAAGGCATTACTTTAAAGAATAGAGGTGCCTCCCAATTCAATTCAATTCTCCAAACATGTTTTGAGACCCTACCAAGTACAAAGCACAGCAGAGTGTTTCAGGCTGTCAACCGAAAAGTACAACAAATGACCCTCCATTTTTGGGGGGGTTGAACACTTCAAGGATGTAGAAAAATCACAGGGCTCTTGCTTTTATTTCAAGTAAATCCTCTAACATAAACTTCAAATGTTGATAAGTGTAATATAAATAGAGATCAGCTCTCTCTAAGATGCAGGAAAGGCCCTGGCAAGATTCATCCAGGTTTAAAGGATGTGCTTGTCTCACCAGGCACACACAGGGGTAATTAATAAATCGCGTTTGACGAGGGTGATGTCAGCGGACAATAGCAATGAAGCATGATGTGCTTTCGAAACATCTGGGTGAAAAACGAACCCTGACAGCCTATCAAAGAAGAAAGCATTTGAGGTTCAATAGCTCTGGGCATGCTAAACGTTAATTTCTCACCTGTTCTGGAACTCTAAAAGTTCACTGCTGATTTTTTCAATATTTACTTCTGACCACAGAATATCGTGATAGCTATTTACAGTTTCTATGACACTGTTGTACAGAGCGTATATTTTCTGCAGAAGATTCAGTTGCTTCTTGATTTCGAGAAGCTGAGGATACTGTGTGATTGGCAGACCAAAAAGCTCCTCTCCTCCAGTATAGGTGATATATTTCCGATAGATATTATCAAATTGATTCTAATAAAAATACAAGTGAAAACTCAACAAAAATGATTTACATGTGAATAAACATGCAAATGAAAAAAAAAGATTGGCCAATAAGCAAACATGTATGATCTCTGAGCACATGTAAATGAGAACTAAATGAGTACAATTAATTACATAGAAACCAATGCTAACCATATCAAATCACAGTTTTTAAAAGGTAAGTACATACTATATTCCACAATGGGCTTCTCTACATTAAGCGGAAAAAAGTATGTGTTTAAAAGACATTGAGGTTTTGGTTCTATAGAAAGTCAAAGAAACTAAAAAGATCACCTGAAATATGATAAGTCTATCACTGGCTTCCTGGGGTTTCAAGCCGCTAGCCATTGGACCATTCTGAAACAAAAAGTTAAAATAAACATAAAATAAAATGAAGCATTTGCATACAAATTTCATGAGCACTATGTATTTGAATATCAAATTTTGTTTATATGCATGTCACATACAGGATAGGAAACTTAGTTTTTTATTTGTAAAAAAGGGCTCAGGAAAGTAACTCATTTGGAAATATTTTCAAGGCCAAAAAAAGCCAAGTTAAGGTCACAGCTTTCATATGTCAAGAAATTTTGAAAATTAAAAATATGTGCTATTAATTTATCAGGTGACATGAAGGGTAAATAACTATTCTGTAAGAAGCACCAACAGTGTCTGGTTTGAACTAGAACACTAACGCCACATGACACAGAGTTCACCACTCTAATATCTATTTGTAAAGTGACCTGTAATGTTAACATTCCAATCAGGTTTTCCGACATTAGACCACCTTAAATAACTGGATTTCTGTGCTTGTTCATACATGAAGTTGGTGGTTTGGCGTGTTACCAGTTAATAAGTACAAATTTTACCCTATACTCTACACATTTCCCTTCTGTAGCACATTGTAATTGGCTGGAAATGGGTCTCTTTAAGCAACATATTCCCAGCAGATAAAAAGTTTTGGGAAGATGGAATTATGAAGTTGCCTGGAAAATGGCAGAAGGAAGTGGAACAAAAGGATGAATACGTTGTTCAATAAAGTTCTTGGTGAAAGTGAAACATGTGTCTTTTATTTTTATCTAAAAAACCGAAGGCACTTTTTGGCCCACCCAATATTATCTTTAAACAACTACACGTTGCATGCTGTAGTCACTCTTCTCCCAAAATACATAGAGAAAGCGAGAGTTGTACCAAATCGTAGTCCAAGTAGAAGTGGTGACAGTCTTGGAGGAAGACCTCCACGGTACTAATAAGCTCTTTCCTGAAACTGGGCTGCAGCGAGACTAATTCATTCTGCACTTCACTGGCACGTGCCAGAAGCTTCTCCCAAGCGTAACGCAGAGCATCCACTTTGTCCATCTCTTCCTTTGCTATCAGAAGCCCATATTTGTTAAGCAGGGCATAGGATTCCTACACAAAAGAAGAAAAATTTAATTTCTGCCAGTCAGGTGCATAAATGTATGCACAGTCATTTTTTAAAGCATTAGAATGGAAAAGATCCACATGGCAGGGAAACTGCCCAGAGAGTTCTAGTTACTCTACTTGCAAACTTGGAAAAGCTTAAGTGAGCAACTGAGCCACTTAGCTTCAGTTTCCTCATCTGTAAAACAGGAAAATTCCCTGGCTGCTTCACAGGATTTTCGTGAATATCAAAAATATATATCAGTTTAAATGCATTTTGAAAACTATAAATCATTATACAAATAAAAGGTATTTTTACTTAGGCCCCTAAATTGTATTTGAAGACTACAAAATTAAATCAAGTAAATGAAAAACATAAAACAATTTAACTGCTAATTTTAGAATAACAAAATGAATCAGAGTTTTAACTCTATCCTATTTCACTTTGTTGGTAAAAGGTTCCAACAGTAAGACATAAGAGGGCATTCTTGAATCAGAGCCTAAGCCAAGTTATTGCCCTCAGGACACAAAATCCTGGACTATTCTCTTGTCTAGAAGATTAAAATAAGGCAAAGTTTGGTTTTCATGAGAAAGGATTTTTCCTAAATATCCCTGGCCTCTTCTCCCACCATTACTCTTCCCCAAAGACAAAAAATGAACACCTGATTGTTGATTTGGGGAAAAGATTGTTGACTTGGGCAAGCATAGCCCAGTGCCTCTCTTCCTCTTCCCTCTTTCTCCTTGAAGGCGTGCCTCCAGTCTGCACCCCAGTACCAATCAAATCAACAAAGTAACACAGAGACCTGCAGCTTTCCAATGCTGCCTTTGATGGATGACTAAGTACAATTCTGGGACTTAGTGCTCACAAGGCCATAGTGTGTGTGAATAGGGTGGGGAGATGGGGAAAGTAAGATACAATGGCAACATGGGAGCTGAACACTAAATCAGGTCTTCCAAATAAGTTCTATCAGTACTAAAGATTGCATCTTGAGCTTGACTACTTGACAACAGTTTGTCTTAACTCTCACGTCAGGGGGAAAGGGTTGGCAATTGCTGGACCTCCTCTTCAAACCCCTTCTCCAAACTCCCCTGGTCCAAGTAGGGGGTCTTTGCCTTGATGTTTCAATTCCAAAGAAGAACACAGTGGACCACGTGATTTCCCTGACCCAACACGGTAGAGGTGCAAACCTTCAGTCATCTCTGCCATTTTCACGGTAATTTGAAATTTTTCAAAATTCAAAGAGACGTGCAGAAAATATGAAACAAGAGTAGGATCCTGACCATCAGAGTTTAAGGCCAGACATTTAAGTCATGGTGTGATGAAAAGATAATGTTTCTATAACTGGAACTGTTCTAACGCTACAGTTATACTAGTCTCGTTTAAAAGAATATAGTAACCCATTCCTGATAAAGCGTTTGCATCTAGAAAAGACAGTATGATAATAAAAACAAAAGTAATGTGCAACATTAATCAAACTGCATGATTTCTTTGACCCTCAGTTTCCTTGTTTGGAAGTGGAGTGTTGTAGGAAGTATTAAACGAGCTAATACAGAGTAAACCCATGAATGGACACTGTCAGTGCCCCATCCAGGTCCTGTTTATCAGCTAGCTGGTATTTGCAACCCAGATTGTTGGGTGTGTTGGCTATAGGAATTAAGCTGCCTTCTTCCCTTGAAAATTGTCCTCAGCTGATAGGAGCCTCCTCATGAGGAAATAATGGTCAATGACCAACTGATTTGCGGAAATAAAGACAGTCCCCCCTTGCCTCAAAATGGGGCCAACTGTGTGGTACAACTCATGTTCCAAAACACTCCCTGTGGGATCAGGCCGAAGTTAGTCTACAGCTAAGATCACACCCTGGCTTAGCTTCCTCCCACCCCCAACCTCATCCTTTTCTGTTTCGTTCAGTCTACTTCTCCCATGAGCACTCAGCAGTAAATCACTTATACAGAAATTCTCATCTCAGGCTCCGCTCTTCAACACCTTAAATGCTGTGTAAAGGACTAGAACTGCCCACACGAGGCACCCTACAGGTTAGGTATCATTACTGAAATCGTTGTTCTTGGGTTTAGCGGCCACTTGTAATTCCAGTCCAGATCTGGTCAACAGTTCATCTAATAGAGCCCAACATATGGAGATGTTTCTATAGAACAAGTGATTATCAGTTACCTCAATAGGTCCCACTTGAAAGTCAATGGAGATTTGCTGCTCCCTAATTTCCTTCAGGGCCACCATAGCAATTCGAATATCATCTAGGTCTTTAATTGGGCGATTCAGTTTCTTACTGAATTCTTCAACAAGTGTAGAAATGTTTTCCATCTCATTTCTGTATTTTCTGTTACAGTGACGGCCAATGACAACCATCCAGGCCTTCGTCTCAGCGGTCAAGGTGAACTTCAAGTCAGCTGTAAAACCCACATGTCCACCGTTCAGTTTGAAAAACTTGACCCAGTATAAGGAGACCCAGTGTAACGGTTTACCAACAGTAAACACTTTGCAGCTGATAGCCCTCTAACACATGAAAAATCAAACTGGAAAGAAAATTAGTTTTTCCCAATCATTATATATTCATTCATGTTATAAAGCCTATTTGCAACAATTCAAAACACATTCCAAAATGGGAAAAAAAAACCAAAACAGTACCTATCAAAACTGTCGGAGCTAAGCCTCAAATCTTTGTTATTGTTATTTATTAAAGAAAGGGTACATTTTAATTCCAAATATGACAGACTTATCCCTTGTTTGAATTAGCATTTATTTTCAAGGTTTAGCAGCAGAGTGTTCAAAATAGTCCAGAATAAATAATTATGCAGAAGAGAATTAAAAACAAATCTACAAGCTGGTCTTAAAGCTTGAGGCCAATAAAAGGAGAGTCAATCTTTAAGATAGCTAGAACTCTCTGGAATACTAATCTAGGTAAAGAGACAGAGTAATACGTTGAATTTTTATGACTGAAAGAAAATGAACCAACCTGTGTACAGAGCAATGGTACCCGCACAGATACACTCAGGCTCAGTGTTAATTTCTTGCTCTAGTTTTTGGAAATAGAGAATCTGGGATTCAAATTCAGAAAGCAAGGGGTTTTTCATAATAAACGTCACAATGGTTTCTTCTTTCTCCTTTTGCCAAACGTGATTGTAGCGTTTGAAGCAGTCGGTGGATGTAATAACTTCCTAGAATACAAATAACGTATTTGTGTAGAGAAGGAAGAATCAGAAACGGCATCATGATATAAGTGAACATTTGCCAGTTGCTGGTGGTTCCCATGGATTTATTAAAATGTTTAATTAGTGAACGGTGTGACTAGTTGAAAATGCCACAGGACTGGAACTGGATACAATAGTGTAAATAGTAACCTGGGACTAGTAACAATGTAACTGGTACCATCCTACCAAAAAGAGAGGGGAACAGTTTCTCAGGAAAAAAAAAAAAAAAAAAGAGAGAGAGAGCGCGAGTCCATAAAATCTCTTGTGGACCAGGCCCTTTTGATTGGAGCTGGACCTTAGGTCAAAAAACACAGCGCAAATCATGCCACAGAGAGGGTGGTGCTATGGGGGAAAAAAAATACTCTGAGGTCACTTTTTCCCATTGCACAAACTCCTCCAAGACTCTCATTGGTGAAATCTACTGGAAGTCTCAATGGAAACCCACTGACTTGTTCCCTAAGGTCAGAGCGTGGAGATTAGATCTAGAGGGACAAATAGAATATATCCGGCATCAAGCCCCATTGAAAGATTGCATGGAATTACACAAAATGTATAAATACATTAGATAAGGACCGACATCCACACAATATTAAATCTTCCCATGTGTTTCTAAATCTTCTCACCTCTTTTTCTTTAATTCCTTGTTAAGTTTTAGAGAACTCTTCATAAAGACCCTACAAACTTCTCATCATGTACGCTCCTAGGTATTTTTCAATGATGTTGTTATCGTAAAAAGGATCTTTTTTCCATTATCCTGATAACTGTATGGATGGCATATAAGTTTTTTTAAAAACTGGTTTTTTAACGAATGGTCCGCTTTGTTACAAAGTGTGCTTCTGTAAGATGAATTGGCTTTCTCGCAACTGGCAAATAAGGAATGATGTCAATATAACAGGAAGGTCACATTGTCAAATGCTGTTTTTCCTAGCACTTCATTTTGTACCCACTAAAGCAGCAAACCAAAGAGGGGGCACAATGCTTTTTGTCTCTTCTTTCTTTTGGGTTAATTTGTTCTCCACTTTGTTTTGAGAATGTTCTTTGCACAGTTAGACCTGATCTTTGTATATTTTATCCTTGTTTCCATAACTCAGTATTTTCAACTGTTTCTTACACCTTGTTACAACTTCTACCAAGTTTCTTTCACCTTTTGATAGTATGTAAAGTTCTATACTGACTATAGCGTTGTTCAACAGGTTAATATTTTACTATGATTGTTATTGTTTTGGGTATTACTCTGGTTACAGAATTTCCTAGGTTGTGTGTGTCTGTCTCAAGCTCTTTTTTCTCATAATCCCTATTATATGTGCAACTTTGCAAAACAGGCTTTTCAGGAATATGTTTATTGCATTACAGCAGAAATGCCTATAGTTACCTTTCAACTGACTACTAACTTAACTCTTCTTGGGCCATATGTTTTTTTTAGATTAGCGCTTTTGGATTTACTTGATAGATAATCATATCATCTCCAAATAATTAAAATTTGTCTCCTCATTTCTAATGTTTATACCTCTTGGTAGTCAACTTTTTCTATTGGCTTACATTATAATTTCAGAGTTACATCTGCATGAGAAAAAAAAATTTCAACTGAGATAGAGAGAAAAGTGGCATTATTTGAAAGCATAGAGCATTACCAACGGCATTCTAAATGGTCTGATTATTTTAAGTAAATTTCACCAACCCGTACCAAGCCAAGCAGTAGCTTTACTCTAGCTCCCCACGTGCAGCTAAAGATGCCCCTTGAAACCTCAGGATTAATGAATGTTGACACTTCACACCCACTAAAATGCAGAAAGCTAAGCCTGCCCCCGCTTGTCCCAACTACACCTGATGCCCTGGCACGGGCTGAGATGTTGACATGCACACCCAGAATGCATTGCAGCAGCATCTAGACATATTCACAAATGTATGATGGTTTGGAGAATGAATTACAGATTATCAAAGATCCCTGAATATGGGTAAAATTCCAGAATCCTGAGCTCTTTCAACACCCAAGAGTTTATAATATTAAGAACATACCTGGGACTTCCCTTGTGGCACAGTGGTTAAGAATCTGCCTGCCAATGCAGGGGACACGGGTTCGAGCCCTGGTCTGGGAAGATCTCACATGCCACGGAGCAACTAGGCCAGTGCACCACATCTGCTGAGCCTGCGCTCTAGAGCCCGTGAGCCACACTACTGAAGCCTGCAAGCCACAACTACTGAGTCCGGGTGCCACAACTACTGAGCCTGCGCTCTAGAGCCTGCAAGCCACAAGTACTGAGCCTGTGTGCCACAGCTACTGAAGCCCATGAGCCTAGAGCCCGTGCTCCGCAACAAGAGAAGCCACCGCAATGAGAAGCCAGCGCACCGCAACGAAGAGTAGCCCCCGCTCGCCACAACTAGAGAGAAAGCCCGTGCGCAGCAACAAAGACCCAATGCAGCCTAAATACATAAATAAATAAGTAGATAGATTTATTAAAAAAAAAAAAAAGAACATACCCTAACTAAATAAGTTTTAGACTCTCATTTATTTTATCTGAGTCAATCTTTATTAAACTGGAACTTTTGAAAGCAGAGGTAACCTAAAGCCTAAAGGAAAAATTACTTGAACTACATATGTAGGGCTGATCTACTTAAGTTATTTTAATTGCCATGGTTATTTTGATTGTTTGGTCCAGCTCATCTTTTCAAGCCAGGCAGTGTTATAAGTTGATGGCCAAACTATGGATGTGCTGAATGTAGGTCAGGTTTATACTCTGATCCAACCAGTTATTGTAAGAGGAAAGGGGCTGGGGTCAGAGGAGTTTCTGCGGTCGAGGACGGGTCAACCACAGAAAATTCAGAAGGGTCTATGGCTGTGGAGAGCCATGTCTAGCACTATGACCAAGTGTGCATATAGTCTTCCAGAAACAATCTGGCCATCCTATCAATCTGGATAAAGTCCTTCAAGTTATTCTAAGTGCCAACCCTTTCTATTATCTTAAGGAAGACTAAGATCTGTACATTTCCTTCACATAATATAAAGGCAAGTGCAACAACAATGGCGCAGACATAAGTATCTTGTTGCCTGCAGTACATTAATTTCAACTACTCTGTCTTGCCCTTGGATTTTCATAATAGTGGCTGCTTATATTCAGAGAAAGTAATGGACTTTATTATTGATCTATTTTATTGTATTTTCCATGATTACTGAGACATTTGAAAGCATACTTGAATGTTTATTATCATCATAGAATACTCTACTAAGCACTAGACAAATATTTGTTAAATTGAATTATGTGAACGCAATCCCTAGGGCAAAATTAAATACAAGACCTTCAAGATATTAAGAAAGGAAAATTGAAAATGCATAAATGCAAAAGCTTCCAGTTCCCTCAGGAATACATTAAAATTAAACTTAACATTTCCTCACATGGTTACAGCAAAGGCAGCTTTTCAAAACACTTTCAAACAAATGAAACTCATTCTATCAAAACTGAGTAATAATAGAAAAGATATATTTACTGAGTGACAACTGTTCCCTCAATAACGAGAAACATTTTTAAAGAGTCAGGAGGTCTTAGTGCCAATGTGAATATTTTCTTTTAAGTAGAAATTGACATCAGGATTTTGAGTCTTTTTAACCACAAAGACAGATTTGTCTGAACAGAAAAGGGAAAGTTGAGAGAAGAGCAGTTTGGAAGAAAAAATTAACCTGAATTTACATCCATGTCCAGTACAAGTATGTGCTGAAAATATTTTTGATATTCTCAGTATTATCTTATTTCCATGATATACATACATGTATACACAATATACATAAATTTTCATCTATTTTATAAGATTTGCCCAACTACACAAACATAAAGAACTGAGTGTAAATCTTATTCTATTTCAAATGATTCAAGTCAGTTCCAGCATCACTGACTCTCTGAAGGTGAATTGCAGCACCCGTCTGACTTGGGGTTTGAGACATTTGGAATTTTTTAACAGACTTACCTGTACTACATAAATACATAAAAAGTTCAAAGGCATTAAACAGAAGACAATATAAAACACAGAAATAATCATTGTCTTTCACCTTGCAATCTAGAACGAAAAACCTTGAGTTAAACAAACATTTGCTGAGCACGTACAAGATGCCATAAGCTGCTCACTGAGGGCACAGTGCGTGAGACCCAGGCTACGTGAAGGACAAGCTTTAATGTGCAGCTTCAATCTTGTTGTAAAGCAGAAGACCCTGGCTGCAGATCCTCTCGGCCTACCTTTTTGGTGGAGCTGATGATTGTGCTAAGCACAGAGACTAATTTTAGAATCTCTTTGTTGTCAGAAACATTCTTATAATAGTTCCTGTTTTGCACAGGAATGGGTAAGTTCACAGATGCTATCTCAAAGGTATCTAAAAGCAAAAAAAAAAGAGAGAGAGAGAAACATTTATATCAACGGTATATAGAACGTGCTTTAAAAAGATGAGTGAATTTCTGTAATGGTAAAGTAAGGACCTCTGAAAAAATCTTCTTTATAAAAGCAATTGAAAACACTGGGCAAATTTGTCAATAATAATTTTTTCAGGACTCTGGACATTAACCAAAGCTTGCAACAATTCAAGGAATTGTTCATTCGAGAAATATTTTGAAATTTGGGTAACAACAGTGAGTTTTGTCGTATGTTAACTGGTTCTACATACACTGCCCCTTGCTGGCTATGTGGCAGCCTCGAGAAACAGGAGCTTTGCAATGACCGTGGCTGTGAAAACCACAGCCAGCAGCAGGTAGCATTCACCAGAGGGACCAGCCTGGGCTTCAGGCTCCTCAAGAAGCCCCATACAATTGGCCCTACTTGACTTGTCTGGAAGCTCCCTGGGCAAGCCCCATTCAAACAGTTTATCTTTATTTGACCTGACTCAGAACCCACTGACTGAGAAAATCCCTATCCCCAAGGCATTTGTCAAAAAACAATCAGAACAAAACAGAAGCAAACTCATAGATACAGAGAACAAACTAGTCCTTGCCAGAAGGGAGGGGAAAGGAGGATGGGCAAAATCAATAAAGGGGATTAAGAAGTCCAGTTATAAAATAAATAAGTCACAGGATGTAGTGTACAATACAGGGAATATAATCAATAATACTGTAATAACTTTGTATGGTGATAGATGGTAACTAGATTCATAGTGGTGATCATTTCATAATGTCTAAAAATACCAAGTCACTATGTTGAAGTACATAAGTCACTTAGTTATGAAGTAAGTCAACTATACTTCAATTAAAAAAAAAAATCAGTGACATTTAACTTCACAGCTGCCTGAGGCAATGATATCCATTGGGGCAATGGAAAGGTTGGCCAAAAAAGTTAAAGATCTGGGGAATGAGATGTCCACAGAAGGCCTTATAAGGCCCTGACATATTCCTGGGGTTCTAGAAGGTCATGTGTATGTACAGAGCTGTGCACATGCCCAAGAAAGACCTAAAAGTGTCCCAATCGTTCATGCTGGCTCATGAATTGAGGTCTTGCACAAATAGTAAATAAAGGCTAGAGCAGTGTTGAAAACTTCCTGAGCTTTCAGGGCGCTCCAGTGCACACACAAACTCCCTAGGCAAAGGATGGAAGCCTTACTGGTTCAAAGCATTAAAGGAAATCTCTGTGCAATCATAGTTAACTGCTAAACTAATCAAGCACAGACTATAGTGGTGCAGTCCACAGGGAAGACAAGTTTTACAGAATTGGTCCAGGAAAGTCAATATAAAACAGTAATAACAACAACAACAACAGACCCTGGGAGAAAGAATCAGATTTGCCACATTATACTCTTTAACATATCAAGTTTTCAACAAAAAATAGAATTGTGAGACATGCAAAGACACAGGAAAGTCATGCCCACCCAAAGGAACAAAAACAGCCAGTAGAAATATACGTGAGAAAGCCCACTATTGGAATTACTAGACAAAAAGAAATTTTTATTGATGTACAGTTGATTGACAAGATTCTGTTAGATTCAGGTGTACAACATGGTGACTCAAATTTTTTATAGATTGTACTCCATTTAAAGTTATTATAAAATACTGGCTATATTCCCTGTGCTGTATATTTCCTTGTAGCTTATTTATTTACTTATTTTATACATAGTAGTTTGTATCTCTTAATCCCATACCCCTATCTTTTCCCTTCCCCCCTTCCCTCTCCCCACTGGTAACCTCAAGTTTGTTCTCTATATCTGTAAATCTGTTTCTGTTTTGCTATATTATTTTCTCTGTTTTATTTGTTAGATACCACGTATAAGTGATAACACAGAGCATTTGTCTTTCTCTGTCTGACTTATTTCCCTAACATAATACCCTCCAGGTCCATCCATCTTGTTGCAAATGGCAAAATTTCATTCTTTTTTATGGCTGAGTAATAGCCCATTGTATATATGTGTCACAGCTTCTTAATCCAATTGTCTGTTGATGGGCACTTGGATTGCTTCCTAGCTATCGCAAATCATGCTGCTATAAACACTGGGGTGTGTGTATTTTTCGAATTACTGTTTTCATTTTTCCAGATATATACTCAGGAGTGGAAATCTGAATCATATGGTAGTTCTATTTTTAGTTTTTTTGAGAAACCTCCATCCTGTTCTCCACAGTGGCTGCACCAATTTACATTCCCACCAACAGTGCAAGTGGGTTCCCTTTTCTCCACATCTTTGCCAACATTTGTTATTTATGTTCTTTTTAATGATGGTCATTTTGACGGGTGTGAGGTGACATCTCATTGTGGTTCTAATTTGCATTTCTCTGATGAGTAGCGATGTTGAGCATCATTTCATGTGCCTGTTGGCCATCTGTATGTCTTCTTTGGGAAAATGTCTATTCAGGTCTTCTGTCCATTTTTCAAACAGGTTGTTTGTTTTTTGATATTAAGTTGTATGAGCTGTTTATATAGTTTTGATATTAACCCCTTATTGGTCATATCATTTGCAAATATTTCCTCCCATTCAGTAGATTATCTTTTCATTTTGTTGATGGTTTCCTTTGCTGTGCAAAAGCTTTCTCACACCATGTACAAAAATAAACTCAAAATGGATTAAAGACCTACAAGTAAGACTGGAAACCATAAAACTAGAAGAAAACATAAGCAGAACACTCTAACATAAATCATAGCAATATTTTTTGATTTGTCTCCTAATGCAAAGGAAACAAAAGCAAAAATAAACAAATGGGACCTAATCAAACTTAGAGAAAATTTAAAATCAGCTATTAAAATATGTTCAAAGAACTACAGAAAACCCTATCTGAAGAATTAAAGTACGAGAAGTATGTCTCAAAAAATAGAGAATATCAATAATGATATAGAAATGTAGAAGAGAATCAAATACAAATTCTGAAGTTGAAAAAACAATAAATGAAATGAATATTCACTTGCAGGGCTCAACAGATTTTAGCTTGTAGAAGAAAGAATCAGTGACCTTGAAGTTAAGTTTCTTAAAATAGAAGGCTAGGTTATTGATTTGAGATATTTCTTCTTTTTTAGTATCAGTGTTTAAGACTATAAATTTCCCTCTAAGCATTGTTTTAGCTGCATTTCATAAATTTTGGCATTTTGTGTTTTCCTTTGCATTTATCGTAAAACTATTTCCTAATTCCCTTTGTGAGTTCTTCTTTGACTCATTGGTTATTTAGGAGTGTATTGTTTAATTTTCATGTATTAGTGAATTTTCCAGATCTCCTATCACTGATTTTTAATTTTATTTCACTGTGGTTGGAGGAGATACTTTGTATTATTTCAGTTTTTTAAAATTTAATTTCAATAGTCTCCAGATTGACTTACAGATTCAGCACATCCCAAAAATCACGAATCTTTTTTGTAGAAATTAACAAGCTGATGATTTCAAAATTCATACAGAAATAAAAGAGATCCAGAATATTCAAAAACAATCTTGAAAAAGAAGAAAAATGTTGGAAGACTCACACTTCCTGACTTCAAAACTTACTTCAAAGCTACAGTAATCAAGACAGTGGGGTTCTGGAATAAGGATAGACATAAGATCAATGGAATAAAATCCAGAGTGCAGAAATAAATGCTTACATCTGCACTTCCAGTTAACTGATTTTCAACAAGGGTCTCAAGAAAATTCAATTGGGAAAAAATAGTCTTTGCAACAAATGCTGCTAGGACAACTGAATACCCACACGCAAAAGAATGAATTTGGACCCCTACTTCACTCAAAATGCACCACAGACCTAAATATAAGAGCTAAAAATATAAAATGTTTAAAGAAAACGTAGGAGTAAACCTTCATGACCTTAAGTTAAGCAATAGTTTCTTAAATACACAATCAAAAGCACCAAAAGAAAAAGTAGCTAAACTGGACTGAATCAAAATTAAAACTTTTATACTTCAAAATATACCATTAAGAAAGTGAAGAAACAACCCACAGAATGTAAGAAAATATTTCAAGTTACATATCTGGTAAGGGATTTGTATTCAGAATATATAAACAACTCAACAATAAAAAGACAAATAGTCCAATTTTTAAAAACATGGGCAAAGAATAGACATTTCTCCAAACAAGATATATAAACGGGAAAAAAAAAAAAAAAGCCACACATACAGACATGAAAAGATGTTCAATATCATTGGTCTTTATGGAAATGCAAATCAAAACTGCAAGGAGATACCACTTCACACCCACTAGAATGGCTATAATCAAAAGGCAGACAACAACAACTGTTGGTGAGGATACAAGAAAAAAAAAAAAGAGAGAGAGAGACACTCACACATTACTGGTAGGAAGGTAAAATGGTCTAATTGCTTTGGAAAACAGTTTGGCATTTCCTCAAAATGTTAAGCATTAAGTTGCCATATGATTCAGGGCATGACTATCATACCCAAGAAAAATGAAAATATATGTCCACGGAAAAACTTTACATAAATGTTCATAGCATTATCTATTCTTAACAGTCCAAAAGTGGAAATAACCCAAATGCTCATCAACTGATGAATGGATAAAATGTAGTATATCCATACAACGGACTATTATTCAGCAATCAAAAGAAATGATACATAAAAAGAAATGAAGAAATGATATATGCTACAACATAGTTAGAACTTGAAAGTTAGTTACAAAAGACCACATGTAGCATGATTCCATTTATATGAAACGTTCAGAATAGGCAAATCCATAAAGACAGAAAGTAGATTAATGGTTGCCAGGGGCTGGGAGAAGGGAATGAGAAATGACTGCTAATAGGTACAGGGTTTCTTTTGGAGGTGATGAAAATGTTCTAAAATTAGATAGTGGTGATGGTTGTACAACTCTGAATATAATAAAAACCACTGAATTGTATACTTTAAAAGGGTGAATTTTATGTTATGTAAATTATATCTCAAAGCTGTTATTTTTAAAAGGTACAGCTTATTTTGTTTAACTCTTTTATCATGACAAAAATATATGCATAATTTTTCATTAAACATTTTTCCTCTCAATTTAAGATATAATTCATGATTGAACATATTTCCAGTTTAGAAAATTCTGAATTTTAAGCTATCCTAGGAAGTTAAGCAATATTTCCAAATAATATAAAAAATTGAAATTAACACACTAATATAGATTTTTAGCTAAAATAAATAATATTGTAAGTTGTGGACAAAGTTGTTTTGAGCTGTCTTTAGCCTCCTCAGTAACAGACTATTTTAAAGAGGAACTTGTCTTAGTTTCTTCCTTGTGGTTAGTTCTCAGGGGATATGAGCAGTAATTGAAAATTACACACGCCCTGCTGTTTGCAGGGTTGCTTTAAAAGATACATTTATCATATATCATTAGCAACGTGGATGTCATATGCTACCTAATATTACAGAATATAAATGAAAACCATGAGATCTACAGCAAAAATCACAGCATGTTAGCAAAACAGGACATATAATGGCTCAAAATACAAAATAGCTCTTAAACGTCAGGAAATGTTCATTGTGATGATGACAAGTTTCTCTTTAAACTGTGAAACTAAAATCTTACTTGTCCCCTAGTATGTCTTGTGAGATACCCGTTTAAAATACACTATTCATGATGGTGATATTAAAATATGTGGATCTTTATATTTTATAAACTAGAAATTGGCTCATAGATTAATATTCCGATCTAATCTGATTTGAGAATTGCATGGAGGGAAAATACCTTTTAGCTCAATATATTTTGATTTAGAATGACTAGTTAGAAAGAACTAAAAGAACATTTACCCTGAGGTTCGTTTTCCCCCATTTCAACATCAGAATCACTGTCTTCGTTACTCTGCAAAGCAGCCGTTTTTCTTTCGTGCATCTTTTTCTACAGTAGAAAAGGACATATTTCAGTCATAGGTCCTTGAAACATAATAAACCACGCCACCAATCATATGATTCATTTCAATCATATGAAATGATTTCCTCATCCCACACCCACCTTGGACAACAGCTCACTGCTCCACTGTCTAACCCCCTTGGTGACAGTGACGATGCACTCCACGGCTCTGTTCAGCGTCTGCTGTATGTCTTCTAGGGCTGGGGCCATGGTGATGTTGGGAATGGCCAGAGTGACGCTGGCCCGGAAAATGGGCAGAGCTTTCTGCTGCATTTTAGAGGTACTGTTACTGTCTGAGTTAACACAAAACAGGGAGGATTTAATCTCTTTAATTTAAAGTTTATTAATTTAGTTAATAAATTTTTAATCTATTTCATTTTGAACCAGAAAAATTAAAGCACCTAGAACAATACATAATAGGTATATCATTGGACAATACTGTATGTATTTGTTGAATGAATGAATGAATGAATGAATAAAAATTAACGGAGGATCTAGTTTTGCTCAATGTAACAGAGCAGTTCAGTGGAACCCAGGCCATTTTCTGCTGATTACAATCTATGGGTACACTCTCCATAAAGGAAACCCACTGCGTGGAGTTGGACTTAATTATATAAACTCTTGCCTAAAATATTGAAGATGATACTGTCCAAATAACAGGATACAACAAACTAAACGTAGACTAAGTAAGCAAGGAATGAAGAACAAGAATAACTATCGGAACAAGCCAAAGTCAGAATAAATAGCCAGCTTGGAATTTCAAATAAAACATATGTCTTTCCTACCACCGTGAGTATATCCACACTGGGCGCGGTTAAAGAGTGGAGAAGAAATAACGTGTAATTTACCATTTATACTATACCCAAGGGGCTTTTAAAGTTGGATATAGGAATAGGTGTCTAAATATGGATATGTGTGTGCATGTAACTCTATATATACAGTTGGAAATACCTGTAACATATAAAGTTGGGGAAGACATGACAATATTCAGCATATCAAAAATTGATAAGTTCTAATATTATCCCCATGTCAAATAAAAGAACTATCCTCCATTCTGAAGTAAAATAAAACATAATAAGCCATGCCACCAATCAAAAAATTATTTTAATGTTTCCACTTTTATTCATCCACTTTTAATTAAATATTAGAGATGCTTTCCCTTAAATGCCAATATGCAAAATAAATAAAAAGGTTTTGTTATCCTATTATTGTTTCAATTTTAATTAATTACTGTTACTTTATTTTTTATATTTTTTTAACTTAAAATTTAATTTCAGAATGTCTCTAAATTTGATGGATTTTTGTGGCCCCTCTGGGAAATGCAACACCTATTTCTGAATGGTACCGAGGAGAGATGGTTGTACTGAGAATGAAGAAATCAGTTGGAAAGTACTAAATTGACACGAAAATAGTAAAAACAACTTCTGCTTTGGAGATCATGGCATTAATAAGATCTTTCTCTCTTTATAAGACTGGCTAATAATCTAATAATTTAACAGTGAAATTATGTTTCTGGATATCTTCTTTTTAAAGTACGTATTTTTTTCTTTCACTAATTAAAATAATTCATTTCACACGTTTTCACCTTATAACTAAAAGATTAAACGTGATGCTGATTATTATGTTATTAACAAGAGCTAAGCGACGTTAAGCAAATTACTTAACCTCCCTGGACTCCAGTTTTCTCAGTCTTAAATGAGAGGAATGATAGTGTCTACTTCATAGAATTGTTGGGATAATCCAAGTTCATAATATTTAAACTTACAAGGAGGCACTCAAGAAATGGTGGGGTTTTTTATTATTTAAACTTAACAGAAACACACACACACAACCAGCAACCAGGCTTGGCCAGCCAGGGGGCAAATGGTGTGGGATCATTACCGAGGAAGCTGGTCGTGTGGGAGGAATGAATGCGCTTGCGAACGGCCTCTAGCGTGTTCCTTGTAACTTTCAGCAGAGCACCCAGGTTCTGGTGATTGAAGTGAGAGAGCAACTCGCGGGCTCCTTCCTGTAACACCTCGGACTCTTTCTTCTTTCTCGCGACTGTCGTCAAAGGCAGGAGGCCCGCCCCAGCATTAAGAGAAGATGTCAAGGTGTCGGAATGTCCTTCTTCTCTTTTTGCTGTTACGCAATGAGAGAAATTGAAAGAGATGGGGACGCGGACAGAGAGAGAGACAGACAGACAGACAGAAAACCATCTATTGCAGTTAAAGAGAAGAAAATTAAGATAAATTACATGCAAGTTGAATAACACTCAAAGGTCACACTTCTTACGAAATGAGGCCATCAAAGGGGAGGAAGAGGAAATCGGGGCACCAGGCAGTCAGAGGAGGCCTCTCCTCCTCGATGTGCGGAAACAGGAGGAGAGGCAGGAGCTGTGGCCACAAAAGAAAGACAGCGCCTGGGCGCCTGTTCTCTGGGTTCTGTCTTCCACCAGTAACCATAAACCCCTGGGGAATAGCGACCCTCCTCAGCCTCTCAGTGTCCTCGTCTGTCCTGCAAACCCTTTGCTCTGGTGTAGACGTACCTCAGTGGGGATTCCAATCCATAATCCAGCCTACTCTACTGATAGTGAAAAAACACACATTTAGACCTAAGTGCAAAGAGAGCTAACAAGGGCCAATGCAAAGTACATGCTTGTAGAGTTGAACAAAAAGTAATGGGAATGAATGACATGGCATCATTAAAATGTGCTCTGAATCATAATTTCAGATTTATAAATGTCCTTATAAAATTGGGAGGGTCTTTTTAGAGTGTGAAATTCATTGCCATGTAGGAAATTAAATTTTAGTTTTCAGTATTGTCCTAGAAAAACAAGACCCTTCCATTACCCCCTCTCTTACCCGAAATTTCATTTTTTGAATCAGTACTATTCATATTGGATACTTTTTCTCTGTCTTCCTTAGATGAAACTTCCACATCCAGCAATATATTTATTAGCTCATTGACTGCTTCCTCCACTAATGAGCTTTTAAAGTGTAATATCTGAGCACCATTTACACAAAGGTCCTATCAAAAAAAAAAAAAAAATTAGCACCGTGTCATATTTGTTTAACTAGCTCTTGAGGGCACATAGGTTCAGCCTCCAGACGAGATCTTGGTCCCCAACGATGCTTGGCCATGCCTCTCACACTAACCCAGGCCAGGCATCCTGTAAAGGAATGTGTTAAGGACAAGAGAACCAACTGGAGCATAGATGGACCAAAATTACACTTATTTCTCCAGCAATGGAGGAAATAACTCCAAAAGTCATGAACAGCCTCTCTTCCCATGAAGTTTCCTTCATTTCACATAAATCTGCTCTAGCCAGCCTTCCTTCTCTCTCTTCACCTTTGCCAACAGTCCATCATCAACCCCTAATTAATTTCAGATATTCCCCTGCCTCCAACTGGATTATGCATTTCTCAAGGATGAGATTTAACAAACATAAACGAATATACTGGAGCACTTTAATCAAGACAGACAGACAGATAGAGAGATAGTCAGTGATTTACCACCTAGTTGGAAAACAAGCCCATAAAGCAATAGACTGTGAGTAGGTCATAGTCTCCAGCCCCATCCCAAGTTCCACCATGATTCATCTCAAGATTCTCTCTAATGTGCTCATGGACCCTCCACTCCAAGCATTAGCTTCATGGTTCATTTACCTCCTCATTACCCATGACATTTGCGTCCATTCCACTGATGTAGGGCATATGGCATTTTGATATCATTAAAACAGGAAGATTCTGATGCGTTCTGAAACTATTAAACTTCTTTATCATCAAATAAAGTATAAAATAACTCCCAGCTCAGAACTTCACTTAACTAATAATCACCATCCTTAGCCTACAGACAGACGAAAAAGATGCAGGTCAGAGGTTGGGTAAGGGAGGGAATAGAGTTAGCGCCGTCCAGCAACAAGTACAGTAACAAGTATAGACTCTGGCACCAAACTACCTGGGTTCAAATCCTAGCTCTGTGTGATTCTGGGAAATCTTGGGCCATGATTCCCACATCTGTAAAATGCTGATTATGGTAGAACCTACCTTAGATTGTTGCGAGAATTCCAAAAGGCAATGTATGTAAAATGATAAGAACAGTGCCTGCCACAAAGTAAGTACCCAAGAAGTGCTTGTTATTATTATTGACCAGCAAATCACATTCAAACACAGGAGGACGTTTGTTTGCGAAGCTTGCTTATCTCGTTCCATATAAACAATGAACTAACTCCCTGTTCTCTGAGAGATTGCTAACATTTTTTAAAGTCTTCATCTTAAATCCTCTGACTCTACACACCCTCCCCTAAGGACATGATTTCCCACATCGATCATTCCTTTGCCAACAGCCTTTACTCCATCACCTGTTTCCACAGCCCTACCCAGGAGAAGCCCAACCCAAATGAACCAGGTCATCTACCCTCTCCACTTGCACACACAGGTCATGGCAAGGCAGGTGCTTGGTCCTGGAAATTCATGGTCCCCAAACTCAGGCAGGCCCCTAATGCTACCCAAGGATCATTCTACATGACTCCAGTCATGTTTCTCTACCAGGCCCCTAATGCTACCCAAGGATCATTCTACATGACTCCAGTCATGTTTCTCTACCAGGCCCCATAACTGCTGTGTCCTCAAATTCTTACGTCTTCAAATCCTTACACCATCCTACCTCATCATCCTCAGATAATAACCTTGATTTCTATAGCACAAAGCAAATGGAGGCCACAACATGGCCCTGACCCCATGCCCTTATCCAGAAGACAAATCAGCCTCCATCATTAACCCCTTTTCCTCCTTTGTCAGTGAATGCAATGTTTATTCTTCTATTTAAGAATACATAGGGACTTCCCTGGTGGTTCAGTGGTTAAGAATCCGCCTGCCAATGCAGGGGACACAGATTCAAGCCCTGGTCCGGGAAGATCCCACATGCCGCGGAGCAACTAAGCCTGTGCGACACAACTACTGAGCCTGAGCTCTAGAGCCCGCAAGCCACAACTACTGAGCCCACGCACCTAGAGTCTGTGCTCCACAAGAGAAGCTACCGTAATGAGAAGTCCGTGCACCGCAAAGAAGAGTAGCTCCCACAGGCCGCAACTAGAGAAAGCCCGTGCACAGCAATGAAGACCCAATGCAGCCAAAAATAAATAAATTAATTTTTTAAAAAAGCAATACATAATCACACAATCTGAGTTCTAAGTCACACTCTGCTGCTTCGCCAGAGACTACGCTTACCAACCATTCCCTTTTTCCTTCTCTACTTGATTTTCCCCCTCAGCATATGAACATACTCAATGAACTTCAACTCAACATCTTTCTACCATAAGGAGCTTCTGCCTCAGGGCCTTTGCACTTGCTGTTCCCTCTGCCTGGAATGTTTTTCCCCAAAGATATTCACATGGCTTGCTCCCTCACTTCCTATGTTCAGATGTAATCACATAAGTCATCCCTGACCATCAACATAAAATCACAACTCTCTGTCAGGTACTCCTTTCTTCCACTATCTTCTTAATTCTTCTCCATTGAACTTATCATCACCTGGCATGTTGTTTGTTTATTGGCTTTTTTTGTTTGCTTGTTTTTCTATATCTTCCACTTGAAAGTGGGCATCATAACGGCAAGGATTGCATCAGTTTTGTTCACTGTTTTATTCCCAAACAGTGGTTTGCATAGGAGCTCCACAAAAATTGTTGAAGGAATAAATGAATTATAAGAAGTAAACATATTCAAAAGAAAGCATTCTTTTATATTGGTAATCATTCACTTTGGTAATCAAAATGCAAATTAAAATTTGAGAAATAATGGATTAAAGAAAGTTAACTAGACACTCCCAGGAGCCCTTCTGAAGGTCTTTATTCTAAAACGTTAATGTGAAAAGAATCTGAATGGGGAAAGGAACGTACAGTCTTTACCCCAAGCAGATTGAACACAGACCCCGCCTTTTCCAGCTTTCCCAGCAATGGCTCCAGAACCGTGTGCCACAGAACACCAGTTTGGGAAATGCTGCTCTACAGAAATGTTTAAAGAAGAAATTCTACCCAGAAGCTGTTTAAAACTATTATTTTATTAATTAACCCTAGCTTATTAGAAGCTCTTCAGCAAAATAGCTCTATTCTTCTAAAACTATGGGAAATGAGAAATGTGTTCCATGGCAACTCCCCTCCTACTGATCTGAAAAGAAATGATTTGTTCTTCATGTCTACGTGACCCCCTCAGGTACATTCCTCTTCATTTTCAAATTATCGTCAGAAGGCTCCTCGTTTGAATCACATCACAGACCAGTCATGCGCAGAGAAAAAAATTTAATTTACGCTCCCAAAAATGCCCTTTATAGAAAAATGAAGCACAAAACAAAATTTAAATAAAAACATCAGTCTTGTAATAACCTTTGTCATTTGGAGAAACTCTTCACAGGTAAGTGGCTCCTCCGTGGGGAGTTGACAAAGAGGCGTGCTACTCATTTCTTCCAGGATGGCATCGATGCGGAACTCGATCAAATCGTTGACCCTGTCAATCAGCAACTCCAGGTCCTCTTTGGAAAAAAATAAAAGCAAATAAAAGAGATTAAGCATTTTGTTTAAAAAAAAAAAAACCAACATGATTAAATTTCAGTAGCAAAATCAGGATTAAAGTTGCTCCATAGAGCTGTTTCATACTTGGTTTTCTCACACTGTTCTTTCTTTCTTTTTTTTTTTTAATTTTACTTATTTATTTATTTTTGGCTGTGTTGGGTCTTCGTTGCTGCGCATGGGCTTTCTCTAGTTGCAGCGAGCAGGGGCTACTCTTCGTTGCAGTGCATGGGCTTCTCATTGCTGTGGCTTCTCTTGTTGTGGAGCACAGGCTCTAGGCACGCAAGCTTCAGTAGTTGCGGCATGTGGGGTCAGTAGTCGTGGCTCGCAGGTTCTAGAGTGCAGGCTCGGTAGTTGTGGCACATGGGCTTAGTTGCTCCGCAGCATGTGGGATCTTCCTGGAGCAGGGCTTGATCCCGTGTCCCCTGCATTGGCAGGTGGACTCTCAACCACTGCGCCACCAGGGAAGTCCCAACACACTGTTCTTTCTTTAACCAGTTTCCCAGCTTTCTCAGCCTGCCTTCCTCTGACTCAAACTTGAAGATTCAGCTCAAACACACCTCCCCCAGGAGGCTTTCTGTGAATCGGCCCATATGCGCATGGCCCCCTCCTCCTGTGCTGGCACTGACCCCTGAGCATCCCTCCATCCCAGAGGATCTTCTCCATTCTTATAACGCTATGCTTCATGCATTTTATATTATTCCACCTTCAAATTGTAATGAGCCTAAAACACATCTCATTCATATCCAAAGACCCCTTCACAATTTATCTTTGAATCTAGTCCCCAAATCTACAAAGCAAAACAACGAGGGTAAGAGGGTTCAACCATAATTTCCTCCCTCCTCTACCCCACCCTACCCAGTACCTATAAATATTCTTGAGTACAGTGCACCTGGTAAACAGGTGGACCATTCTGAGCTCTAAGTTACTTGGAAGGTACAGTGAAAACATACTAATAAGACAATCTCTTTAAAAATTAGGCTATAAATAGACTAGGTACTATTTCAGCAGCACAAATACGAGAGAAAGAGAGAGAGAATAAAAGGAGTTATCACGAGGGGTATGTAGAAGGGAGGCTCAGGAAGGAGTGACCCAGAAATGAGGTGATGGGATCAAAGGGTAGGAAAGGGGTTACGGAGAAGAAGAAATGTTAAGAGATTAACTATATAAAACTATTGCAATTATGAATCCATATGTGTCTGGGTGTCTAGTACAAACCCAACTCAGAGTAATACAAAAGCATAAGAAAGAGCCTGATTTTCAAGCCCTTTGCAGTCAGTATGGGGAGAAAGATAGAACCACTAGAAGAAACCAAAATACAGATTCTTTAGTCCCAATGTAAAACAGAAGTCACAGGAAAAAGCGGTCCTGTGTGGTAGAATAGTCTGAGTGGGCTTCTTGGGAGTGGGACGTACTCTGGGGTATAAAACACGGGGAGAATTAGGGCATGAAGAGCAGGTGGGGACACCGTGTAGGAGAGGAGAATGGCGATTTCTAAGTCTTCCTAGAACAATCCCTCTATCATCAAGTTCCAACCTGTGTTCCACTGTCCACCACAGAGGGTCTACAAGGTGTTAATATGCTTTCCTGGTAAGCAGCCAAGGAATTCTGGGAAATGCCACCTACAGGAGCCCACTTTGGGAGACCCACTAAATACTGGCATATCAAGGGCTCTGAAAAGTCCTCCAGAAGAGAAGCCTGCCTGCCTTCGTTTAACCTGGATTTCCCAGACTTATCCGAGCCTAGACTTCTTTGCAGCATACTTGTACACATTCTGGGAAATTGTATTTAATGGAATACACCACCTTACATATATTTTAAAGTGTATTATATCCCTCATTAGGAAAAAATGTTTGCTTAAACTTTTCCCATATATCCTGCTGTTCAGCAGTCTGCTGCGTCCAAATCACATCTTTCAAATCAGGGTCTCAAAATACACTAACCTATTAATATAAAAAGCTGAATGACTCTGAAGTTCCTTTAAAGTCTAATGCCCAACAGTAAGTATAATTTTAAAATGTAGTTAACCTCTGGGGATAAAATTAAATAGTGAATATATATAGTTTCCAGGAAATTAGTGACTTCACATACTTGGTAAAATTCCTTAGGGAACAGCTTAAGAATATCACTCCTTGTTCCATTATTTATATCACAACATCTATAAGAAATTATACAATAGACCTTAAAAACTCAGTCTTCTTTTTTTTTTTTTTAAATGTAAGCACCAGATGGCAATTTTTTTTTAATTTATTTATTTATTTTTAGCTGTGTTGGGTCTTCGTTTCTGTGCGAGGGCTTTCTCTAGTTGTGGCGAGCGGGGGCCGCTCTTCATCGCGATGCGCGGGCGTCTCACTATCGCGGCCTCTCTTGTTGCGGAGCACAGGCTCCAGACGCGCAGGCTCAGTAGTTGTGGCTCACGGGCCTAGTTGCTCCGCGGCATGTGGGATCTTCCCAGACCAGGGCTCGAACCCGTGTCCCCTGCATTGGCAGGTGGATTCTCAACCACTGTGCCACCAGGGAAGCCCCAAAACTCAGCCTTTTGAATTGAAAAATCATAACCATTTAAACAGACTTACTGATCTTTGCAAAAGCATTTTTCAAGTACATCTTAATGTTCAGTGATGTCCAGGTCAGTGCAGCCAGGCCAGGCTGGAGAGCTTCATCCACCTTTGCCAAATGAGGGACCATCAGTTGCTCTATAATAGGAGGCATTTTTGACTTCACTCTCTGATATTCAGCCAGCATCATCTGCAGGGAAATAGGGGTGAAGTAATCAAATAATATTTCACTTTGAATACCTATTAATAGCTCATTTTTATCCAAAATGATTACTTTTATTTAGGGTCCAGTGGCAGGGCTCCAATAGCAGCCTGGCAAGTAAAGCAGCCAAAACAGAATAAGAATAGAACAGGCAAGAAATCTCTCCACAGATACAAATTCCTAATCTAATAAAATACGACTGAGAAGGAGAGAAAAAGAACTTAAGAGCAAGTTAAAGGACAAGAATGTTGTCTGCTTTGTTCAGTGTGCCTGAAACAGTACCTGGCACATAGAAGATGATCAATCAATATTTCTCTGATTAATTAACTAGCTGTTATTAGAACGAGCATTTGTGATCAGAAACTCATGGCCCTCCGTTCAAATTTACCTGCTGTATAATTTTGAATTGTGTCAGTATTTTGTTCACATGTTACCATATTTAAATAAGACTGATAGTACTTCCAGCCTACCTTTTATGGCTATGTTAATATTAATAATAATTAATTATAAGAAAGCAACTTTAATGCACTTCTTAAATACAATTGTTTTTAAGCTCATCTTTGTAATGTGCGTGTGGGTATTACTTTGTCATTCGATCACTGTTTCCCAAGGTGTTTACGCTGAAATGCAAGCCACAAGAGATTCTATAAGAAAAATGGTCCCTGGGTGGATAAGTCTGGAAAACACTGTACACAATATCTCCCTTCTTTGACAGTCACAATTAATAGTAATGATTCTGAGAAAATTGCAAGAAGGAAGTAAAAAGCCCAACAGTCTCTGTGAATTGGTTAAACTCAACATTTCCCATTGGACTACATAATCCTTTCTTCATTTAATACTTTTCCACAATTTCTGTAATATCTTTTCAATTTCCATGAAACACCTAAAGTTGATGGTTCTATTAGCAGCTACTTATACATTTCCTGAACCGTTTATCCACTGCTTACCTTTTTTTCAATGTTCATCACTTATTCTATTTGGGAAGCAATTCTTAAATCAGCCTCCAGCAGGCCTTTTACTTCCTACCTTAATCCTTTAATCCAGGAGGTATTATTCATCCATTTTATAAATGAAAATCTGAGGCTTAGAAGGGTGAAGTAATTTGCCCAAAGATAATGCTTTGAATCCAGACTGACTTCAGAATCTGGATTCCTAACTATTAGTCTATGCTGGCTCATCTCTTTCTAGTTTGAACTGCCTTCCAAGGAATAGATGAAGAAAACAAACTCTCAGCTACTTCAGCATATCTGTAGAAGCCTGAAAACTGTTAAATATTCAGCACAATAACTCAGCAACACCTGAGATAGTCCCCAAAACATGTCAATAGATCTGCTCTTACCAGGTACTTGCAGTGAGTGGGAACCTTTAACGCTTTCAACCTCAAGATACGATAAATGTCACCCAGATGATAATTCACTTGCTAGAATTGTCATTTACAACTGTGGTGGTTTTAAAACCTTCTTTGACCCTCCTCCCTTAATGGGGTGGGGTCTATGTCCCCTCTCCTTGAATCTGGGTGGGCTTATGGAGCCCAACAGAAGACAACAGAAATGATGCCATGAGACATCTGAGGTTGTCCAAAAGGCCACGTGGCTTCCTCCCTGCTCACTGTAACACCCACTGTTGGAATCCTGAATTGCATTATAAGAAATTCTACTATCCTGAGGCCTCCATCCTGGAATGCTCACATAGATTCTCCAGTCCTTAGCCCCAACTGAGGGAAACTTCCAGCCATTCCCACCAAAGAACCAGAGAATGAGTCCTTCTTGGACCTTCCAGATCAAACATCTGCCAACTGAACTAAGTAATCTTAGTCAATGCCACATGGAACTGAAGGACCACCTAGCCAAGCCTTGCTTAAATTCTTTATTCACAGAATCATGAGGTATAATGAAATGGTTGCTTTAAGCCACTATATTTTGAGATTGTCTGTTACATGCAACAGATAACTGAAACAGCAATTCTGTGGACAAAATTATCATTAGTAATTTTATATTCTGATAAACAGTGTTCCTTAATAAAAATAACTTTCTTTTTCCTTTTTTATTTATTTTTTATTGAAGTATAGTTAATTTACAATGTTGTGTTAGTTTCAAATGTACAGCAAAGTGATTCAGTTATACACACACACACATATATATATATATTCTTTTTCAGATTCTTTTCCATTATAGGTTATTACAAGATATTGACTATAGTTCCCTGTGCTCTACAGTGGGTCCCTGTTGTTTACCTGTTTTATATATAGTGAAACTAACTGTTTCTTTACAAATATGTAGATTGACTTAGTTATTTTTCTAACATCCAAGAAAAATCTAAAAGGGAATTCCAACATGCTGACTAGTACTTGATGAGCTTACATTTGAGGAATGTCTGTCCATTGCCAATATTAACTTTTTACTATAACACGAAAGAGTGGGAAAACAGTAGACTACAAGTTTGGGTTCTTGTCTTACTTCTGCCACTTACTAGCTATGAGACCTTGGCTAAGTCATTTAATTTCTCTAAGCCACGGTTTTGTCATCTCTAAAATAATATAATAGTACTCTATTCCAATTACCTAACGTGGCTGTGGAAAATATCAAATGGAATAATGAATATGAAAACGGTTTGAAATGTAAAGCATTATGCAAATGCGTGGCCTTATTGGGCTTGTCCTATGATATTGGCCACCATAAAGTTGTAACAATGGTTTCCATGTTGTCAAATATCGTGGCAGCACCTCTGACCTCATCTTGAGCATCCTCTGGGCAGCATTTGTCACTGGTGACCATTCCCTCCCTCATAAGGTTTTTCTTACCCTTGGCTTCCTTGACACTTGTTTTCCACCTGCCTCAAAGTCCAATCCTTAATTTTACTAGCATATTTGTCCTCTTCTATCAGACCTGTTAATATTGGAACAACTCAGGGTTTAATGTAGGCCCTCTACTCTTCTTTATATTCTCCTCCTTGGAAATCTCATGCAGGACAATGGCTTTAAATAGCAACTGTATTCTAATAACTCTCAAAAATATGCCTTCAACTTTGACTTCTCCACTCAACTCCAGACTTACATATCTATCTGCATGGATAACACCTCTACTTTGATCTCTAAAAATCATCTTATACTTAAGATGGGAGCTATTGATTCCTTTCTGCCCCCCAAAACAAGCTAGTTCCAGTCTTTGCCATCTCCACGAGTGGAACTTCCATTTGGGGCCACTGCATGTTACTGAACATGCGTGCAGAATACAACCAACATAATGATTGAATAATTCCATTGAGTTGCTCACACCAAAAACAAAGGGATCATCCTTGAGCTCTCTCATAACCTGCCTGTTGACATCATTCTCTAATTCACTGATCTACTACTCTACTGCATCCTAATTCAAGCTGCCATCATCTCCATCCTGAACCGGTGCAACAGATCACAAACTAGCTTCACAGTGACCTTTCTTGTCCGCTTAGAATCTGTTCCTCACCCAGCAGAAAGAATGATTTTTATTGTAAAAGACATCATGCCTTTTTCTCCTGCTCAGATTCCTCTAATGGCTTCCTGGTGCACTCAAACGTGTAACCTTGGTTTACAAGCTCTATGATGACCTGGCCCTCGCCAACTCTACATTCTAGCCTCAGTCACTCCACTACAGTCGTCCTGGACACTTTCTGCTTCTCAAC
Organism: Balaenoptera physalus; assembly: GCF_965194825.1. Lineage (NCBI taxonomy): Eukaryota > Metazoa > Chordata > Mammalia > Artiodactyla > Balaenopteridae > Balaenoptera > Balaenoptera physalus. The sequence goes on along the minus strand of NC_138890.1, from coordinate 165,938,528 downwards.
AGTGACACACCACCAGATTCTTTTTAATGCACACTGGGGCTAGCCAAGAAGGGAAAATAAATAAAAGTACTATACCTTCATGTTACTGAAGTTCTTTTTGTGTAAGTCTCGTTTCCGGAAAAGGGCAGCTGCAAATGGTGAAACTTCCAGACCCATCTGTGACATGCACTCTGTTTCTCTAAATAAGGTTAATATCTGAGGATCAAAGTTTACAAACAATTCCCCTGTGCCGGGAGCCTTCACCAATAAAGAAGCCTCAAGTCCTACATGAATTTCTTCAGTCTGTGAGAAGAGATCAACATTATTACTATTAGAGAGTTCAGTGCAGACACAGGGTATCTAGCTTGGCCATTTCTGGGAATGAAGGTCATTACATCTTCTTCCATGGATTTGAGCTTCTCAAACTAAAGACAATGGGGTCTCTCACTCTTCTCCTAACTTCACTCTCAGGAAAGAGTCTTCAAGTTTTTGGTGGTGATGTATAGTCAATTCAACAAAATGCTTGGGTCATGAATCTCTCACACCTGATAAGTGGATACTGCAATAAAGGTGACTTCTCAAAAGCCACTTCACTCCCTGATACCTTCATGCCTACTCAGTTATTTTTCCTAATAAAAGTTTCATGAAACCTACCAAGCTCAGTCTTCAGTTATCTAGAAAAGCAAGGTAAAACACTACAGAGACATCTCTGTTGTTGATTCAGACACCAAAATTTGAACTAGGAAAATGATATACCATTTTAGAGGTCTTGTTAGGCTGAATTTTATCCTCCAAAACACTTCCTGTCAATCTACAAAGAAATACAAGTGTTGGTAGGGTATGAAATATAATTTGATTAACCTAGTATGGCCAAATAAAATTTAAAACTTTAACAGGCATACTAGTGTTCACGGACACAATGGAGAAAAAAAAAGAAAAAGAAATCCTAATCAACCAGGTACAGGATCCCATAAACAGGATCTTCTTCCTTAGGAGTTTATAAATTAAATAAAAATGAGTTTCTGGGGCTTCTCTGGTGGCGCAGTGCTTAAGAATCCACCTGCCAATGCAGGGGACACGGGTTCGAGCCAAGGTCTGGGAAGATCCCACATGCCGCTGAGCAATTAAGCCCGTGCGCCACAACTGAGCCTGTGCTCTAGAGCCCATGAGCCACAACTACTGAAGCCCACATGCCACAACTACTGAAGCCCACGCGCCTAGAGCCTGTGCTCCGCAACAAGAGAAGCCACCACAATGAGAAGCCTGCGCACCAAGTCGAAGAGTAGCCCCCACTCGTCACAACTAGAGAAAGCCCACGCGCAGCAACGAAGACCCAACACAGCCAAAAAATAAATAAATAAATAAATTATTTATTTTTTAAAAAATGAGTTTCTGTTACCTGCCTTACAATCCTTTTTCCAAAATTAATTATTGTTTTTCTTCAGGGACATATTACACTCTTTGACTGATTACTTAGAGTCAACCAACCCTGTCTTATAAAATATCTACAAACTCAACTTTTACGGGAATAAAACTGCCCAATGCTAGCAGTTTATAAACTCTTATGGAGACGTCTTTGAAGAGCATACACGCAGAGACTCACTTGCTGAAGCCATGCCCTGTGGTAGAGAACCTCAAACTCCAGGAGGACCTTGGCCACTCGGTTGTAACTGCGAATCACAGGCTTGGCTTCCGCCGTCTGGAGCACAGACGGGTGCTGCTGGAAAAGCTGCATTGGTTGCTGAATCCGGTGGAAGAGCTGTCGGGCCCACAGAATCTTCCCAGCAATGGGAGGCTGGTCTCGAGCCAAAGGAGGATCGTCTTTCTGCTTCGTATACAGCTTCGTGATCATATCAATGTCAGCCCCGTAGTTTTCAAGGATACGCCGGTATTTGTCATCAATTCCAAGATTAGGTATATTCAATCTGATTTTTTTTTAAAAGTGAAAGGCTAGAATTAATGGGATGATATTGAGAAATCTTATTTATTAAGACTTATTGTAAAAACATATGCTGATGGAAGAGAATGAAATATTTGTGTTAGCATATTAAAAAATCAAAATGGGATCAGTCTGTCAATCATATCGCAATAGAGAGCTTATGGCTTTTGGGTTTGTTTGTTTGTTTGTTTTTGGCTTATGGGATCTTAGTTCCCTGACCAGGGAGTGAACCCCGGGCCCTTGGCAATGAGAGTGCAGAGTCCTAACCACTGGACCACCAGGGAATTCCCTAGAGTGTTTTTTGTTTTTTTTAAATAGTATCAATCCTTAAAACCTAGTCAAAACTTTTGGTAAGAGTTTCTTCAAATTAGTTAAACATTAAGTGATATTATGATAGGCAGTCACAAGGTACTTCAAAGCTGAGAGGAAATAAAACAAACTCTTAATCCTCTGAAGAACATAAAAACTGTGGCATTGTTATTCAGATTGTCAACAGAGGATTTCCTTCCCGCTAGAATACGAAATAATAATATCAATAATAACATAAGCTAAACCATGTTCATATTACCCCAATTTAGAAAATAGAACTTAGAAAACTCTTTCAAATTTTTACCTTTCAAATTTCTTTAACATACTTAGAGCTTGATTTGTGTTTTTAATCTTTCCAAACGTAACATCCATGAACTTCTGCAACTCATTCTAAAACAGAATAAAGTCTGATTATGAACAATGAATTAGCATTGCAAAAAATTATACCTAGCGACAAGATAAAAGAGCTTCCCATCTCTACAAACACGTACAATATAGGACAAAATATAACAGAGAATATAATACTCATCTAAGCTTAAAGAAAGATAAATGTCCAGAAGCCAGAACAAAGAGGGACTTGAAGGCCAGAGCAGTCATGGAGTTTGGTGCCATGGCAGGCCCCAGGGATACTGGACCAGATATTTCTTCCACAAACATCACATCTTAGGATCAAGAAATCTTCTTGCACTGAAGAACTGTACAGTTAGCCTATCTAAAAGTAAACACTCAAATTTTTTCACGACATAAAAATATCCGAGTATAAACTATACAGAACTTGGGACACAGTAAATCTTTACTGAGCCCTAAAACTTGCACCCGGTTTCCTTGCTTTTCTAACTTATGGCTTCACAAAGGCCTACACTGAGCTCTTCGTGAACACCTAAGTCCTCAATTTAGTCTTCTTTTCTCTCTGAGCCTTAGGTCCATTCTTTCAGTCTTTTGGAGTCTGGTGTGGAATCTTCTAGTCCTCTTAGTTCTGGGCTCTCAGGCCCTACTCAGTTTTTCCTAAGGCGGCTTGCCACCTCAAACGCTGGTCCTTTACTAAACAGTGCCTTACTTTGCCCACTGGAGACAATATCCTTCTAGGCTTCCAATGGCCCACCTGGTTCTAACGCACTGCCTCTCTTTGATATTAGTATAAGCATGAGCCCGAAATCTGGACAGGATCCCAGGCCCTGATGCCCTTGACAGCAGATCCCTGGACCCAACCCTGCTCCAAATCACTCAGGTACAGTATATCTCCCGCTCCCACACACACACCCTCCAGTCTCACATCTTGGAGATGCCACAGTTACTGGTTTTCTCCATTCCATCTCCAAGACTCATCACCCCCGCTCACTACATCCAGAGTCATGGGAAGGTCGGTATACGCCCCCCAGTTTTACAGAAACAATGGCTGAATTCATGACAGTGCGTGAACTATTTAAAGGAGAGAGTGTAGAAAGGTTAGTTAAGAGAAAGCGGATGGAGAAAGGGAAAAAGAAGTCAGAGGAAAACTGGTCAGCAAACCAAGGAGAGGAGTGGACCATTTTTGAGATGGAAGACAAAATGAATAAAAGTGTTCAATTAAAAAAAAAATCAAGAAGGATAGGAATTAATGTCTATAACTAGTGCTTTAAAACCAGCCTTTAAGACATTTATAACATTATATTCTCAGTATGATAAAAAGTGGCACAGTCTTGAAACGGTCTCCCCATTACTCTCATTTCCACTCCATTTACTTGGAAAACATAAATCGTGTTCTCACACCAAGCATGGCCTCCTCTCTGGAGCCTTTCTTAATCCCTGTCAAGCAACAGTACGGAACTGTTTTTCTCCTAGGTTCACACCCTACCTTATGGGTGGTAGCAATTCTCAGAGTCTATGTAATGTTTTGCAGGTCTGTTCTCCATATAAGTTTCTTTAGAACCTCTTTGGAATATGTCAAGTTATCTTTGAATCCTTACTTCCCAGTACAATATCAGAATATTATACTTTTATAATTAGCCATTTTAGCCACTATTTGCCCTTTTTTAATAATATATTCATTACTCTGTTCTAACATATATGTACTTATATTTCAATCATATCACATGTCTGATGTGATTTTTGAGGGCAAATCAACTTGATTTATTTCTGTATCCATAAGCTACAGCATAGAAGTCTAATACATAAATAATGTACAGTAAATGCACATTTAATTGCAATAAATCTAGTTATTTTTTTGTTACCTTATCAGTAATTATCTTTCTTTTCCATTTTTTCCTTAAAACAAACATTGTATTGGGTCATTTCGTTTATGTTCCATTTAAAGTAAAACCTGTGCTTTTTTTCAGATCTGATGCCCCTGATATATGTGGGACTGGGATGTGATTTTTTTAAGGTTATACTCCATTTATAGTTATTATAAAATATTGGCTATATTCCCCATGTTGAACAATATATCCTTGTAGCTTATTTTATACCTAATAGTTTATACCTCTTAGTCCCCTACCCCTATATTGCCCCTCCCCCTTCCCTCTCCCCACCGGTAACCACTAATTTGTTCTCTATTTCTGTGAGTCTGCTTCTCTTTTGTTATATTCACTAATTTGTTGTATTTTTTTGGATTCCATATATAAGTGATATCACACAGTATTTGTCTTTCTCTGCTTGACTTATTTCACTTAGCAGTCTACTCCTTATTAATTCGCAACTTATACACTAATTCAGCAAACGTTCTTTGCTCTCCAGTTACATAAGGTCCTATCCCCTAGGCCTTGAAGACATAAATAGGAATGAACACAATTCCTGCCCTCAAGGTGTTCACCGTCTACCTATATCCCACATACAAACTACTGAAGTACCATGTGATCAGAAACCGCTAGGACACACAAATGAAGATCTGACAAATAAACACTGACCGCGGAGCACAGACTCAGGCTCTGCCTCCGCCCATCAACAAGAGATCAAGATCCACACTCCTTACGTCTGAATCGGCCTCCAAAAGAGATCAGTGCTTAAATTGTTACGGGCACTCTATCTTCCCATCACCTGAGACGTGTCTTATAGCATAATGGTTTAAAACTTGAATCCTAGAGCCAGACTGCCTACCACTTGTCATCTCTGTGACTTTGGGCAAGTCATTTAACCTCATTGTGCCTCAGTCTCCTCCTCTCCAAAAAGAGGGTAATAAGAGCACCCAATTTATCAGATTATTGCGAGTATTAAATTAATTAACATCTATAAAGTGCTTAGAACAGACCTGACACATAGGATTAGCTAGTTTTATTATGAGTCCTACACTGAACTCATCCCTCCAGAAATGCTTTGGAGCTCTTTTTCCCTTGAAGTGTATAAATTTATTTCAAACCAAAAATTCTGGAAAAGAAGAAACAGAATGACCATTTTCCTTTAATAATCAGAAAGGTGCACACTTTAGATCTCACTGGGATGGAAAGAAGTCTGCATGTTGATTATGGTGGACACCTATTAGGTGGTCTCCCAATCTTACCCTCCCTGGTTCTCCTCATCTGATAATAAACACTCCCAACCACGCAAGTGGCTCTCATCCCCTCTGCTTTTACCATATGACCCCACAGTTAACAGGTCCAGGGCAAGGCACCACATTAGAATTGGCTAACCCAACCTTTTCCTTAGGAATTTGGAGATGGGGCTGGTTCCATGATATGTTCTCAGAAGACGCTGATGGCCATACGCTGCTCCTGTGGGCTGGTCTGGGGGTGGGAGGAGGGACAGGAGAAGGAAGAGAGAATGGGGCTTCGAGACCAAGAGGCGTCCAGGTGCTGAGCCGGTCCTGGTACCACTGTTTCAAGGCCAGCTGTAACCCTGCCTTTGAGATCTGCCAGACACTGCTCATCATTTATTTGCTCAAGCTACCTCTGGTCATAATCATTGCTAAAGTAACAAACAAATGGAAACAAATTTCTATATTCTAATAACACTATGTTTCAACAGAAGATAAAAGTTAATTTTCTAAGATCTAAGATGGAACATATGCAGAAGTCTGTGATCACAGATCATTACCCAAAGCTATATTTATGACCCTTTAATCCATGGAAAAGAGCCTTCAGTCATTAATCTGAAATCACAAAATGCAGGCCAAGCTTGCTGTCGGTCACCTCCATGATGAAGATGCCTCTCCCTTCTGAATGGGTAACGATAAGCAGCGTTACACAGAACGGAAAAAATAAACACCAGACTGTCAACAGGAGCTTCATTACCCAACCTACATGAAGGTCATTAGTCTGCTTGCAAAACTCTTCATAATCCTGCTCAAAATCCATTTTCCGCTGGTCTAAGAAATTATATTCCTTTTTCTTTATGGTGGCAACAATACCCTGAAATGTTATGAAAGAAATAAGACAATATTTCAATATTCTTGCATTACTTAGGTAAATATGACCTTTAAATATAGAACCTGTGCAATCATTCCCCAAAAATCAACTTAAGAGGAACCTTATTTCTTTAATTATTCTCATTGCTTCATGTATATTACAGGTAGTATAATATTGCCTAATGCATTCAAATATATCATTTGGAAAGCATTTTCATGAGACTTTATGTATTTCTGAAGAAAAATATCAAATAAAAACCTCACCTGAAAAGTAGGAAAGATGTTCTGTCTAAAAATTTCTTACAAATTACATTGGAAGTAATAAAAAAAAAAGAAGTCCAGGGAACTTCCCTAGTGGCCCAGTGGTAAAGAATCCACCTTGCAATGCAGGGGACGCAGGTTCGATCCCTGGCGGGGAACTAAGATCCCACATGCCGCGAAGCCACTAAGCCCTCATGTCACAACTACTGAGCTCACGCGCCTCAGCTAGAGAGCCTGCATGCCACAACTACAGAGCCCATGCACCCTGGAGCCTGCACGCCACAACTAGAGAAAGAGAAAACCCGCACATCACAACTAGAGAGAAGCCCATGCGCCGCAAGGGAAGATCCCGCATGCCTCAACGAAGATCCCACGTGCAACTAAGACCTGACGCAGCCGAAAGAAAGGAAGGGAGGGAGGGAGGGAGGAAGGAAGGAAGGAAGGAAGGAAGCAAGCAAGCAAGCCCAAAGTAGAATTTACTAAAATATTTTTCATTGAAAAGTTTGTCTTCTCAGAAAATAAATAAGACTTTAACAGAATACAAACAACTTAGGAAGAACACAGTTATATTATAACATCTACAGATGAAAAATTATCTTCCAAGCCTCAAATGTCCTAAATAAAATATCAAACCATAATCTACTATTTAAAGAATCTCTAGAATTAATTGCTTCCTCCAAAGCTGCAGTCTGTGACTATAACAGTGCAAATTAGGTAACTCATCTTCTTGAAAATACTATTATCCAAAGTTTCATTTGCTCTGAATAATGAGCTCTAATTCTCTGTGATCATTCTTAACCAGGTACTAAGCCGTTCTCAAACTCGGGTGCCCACACTGTTGACACAGGCATATAATCTTTATGAAGAATGTTGGGCCAGCTTCCACAAATCCTTCTTCCAAGATATTTCCATTTAAACATCAACTCAAATCTCTCAATAGACAAGAGTGTATAAGCTGCATAACTTCTTGAATCAAGTTTACAAGTTAAAACAACCTACTCTTTCATGACATATAACTACAAAATTAGGTCTATTCAGAAATTGTATATATATAATGTTATAATGCTACCCATCATGTTACAGGAAATATGTAAAAGAAGTATGGAAAAGCTACATTCCTACATTTTAAGGTGATATTTTAAAAGATTTGCGGCCCTTAGAAAATTCTGCTCTGTGATTGGATTTAACGGTCACTTAAGAGTATTAAGTAAATAAGCTGATTAATCATGACCTTTAAACCAACTAATCAAACTCAATCTACTAAATCATTTATTTGACAAATATTTATTGCACACCTATTATATGCCAGCAAACTCGGAAGATACAGAAATGAACGGAACAAAGAAACATCCCTGCCCTCAGGAATTTACATCCTAGGTTGGGGAGAGAGGGTGGGAATCTATGTAAGTCACAAATAAATGAACAGGATAATTGCAGACAGTGATAAAATAAGTAACACAGAGTGACTGAGGTGAAACAGAGCTCAAGGAAAACTTAACTGAGAGGGTCATTTAAATCAAGATCTAGAGGCCAAGGAGGAAATAACTGTGTGATGATTCAGAGGCAGAACTTTCCAGAAAAAAGGCTCTGCAAGCCCTAAGGTGGGCTGAAGTGACCTGTCCTGTGTCTGGAGTACTTTGAATGAGGAGAAGAGGGGCAGGGGAGGCGGCCAGAGGGGTGGCCAGGGCCCTGAACCCACACAAGGAGCCTGAGCTTCATTTCCATGGCCGCACTTTGAGCTTCTCACATTGGTTCTAATACACGAAAACCTCACCTTACACGTTCATGAACCATCTACATTCTACCTCACTACCTTCTGGTACATCCATTTTCATCAGTATTTCACTTTAGATTTTGAAAGCAATTTTTCTTCCCAGTATTTTTATCAGTTTAGAATAGTCTTTATCTGCATTTAGATGTACCGTTCAACTTCTCCTTCAAAAATAAACTTTGAAATATACTCCAAAGTTAGTTTTTCATTAAGAATAAAAACTAACTAGATTCCAAACTGAAAAATAAATGGACATATTCCATCTTTGTCTTGCAGAACTGTCAGTTTCAAAGAATAGATTATCCACCTTGCAGATTACATACAGCTCACCTAAAATATTTCCCACTGTATAGAAAAGGTTTTTTCTTTTTCTCTCCCCAAATCTGATATACTCAGGAAATGAAAAGATTCCTTATATCGACCTAAACTGTTAGAGTAGAAAAATCAATGAGTGACAGTAAATTATATGATCCTTTTCAAATTCAAGTACAAAAAAAAAATTAAGGTTTAGCGCCACTGTCCCCAAACAAGAAAAAACTGACTATATCCACATTAAGAATGTAAAGCACGTCGTGTTTGTAAATTGTTTTTTAAAAATCTTCGAAACATTATTAGATCCCTGTGCCCACTTTAAAAACTAAGATTAGTTACACATATATCCTTACAAGATAAAGCTGTCAAAAGTCAAAATAATTAAGAATAGTAGAGCTAAAATAAAATCCAATCCCTATTATTTTTTTTAACATGAGTCCATATAAAATGCTTAACTGCAGATATAATCAGAGACCACTCAGAACTCAGTGTCAACGAGAGCCTGACACACAGTATATGCTTGATTAAATATTTCTTGCATGAATAAATGAAATAATAAGTTATATTTAAACATTTTTCTTGTGCTAATGAAAACGCTTTTGCTAATGATGATTAATTTTAGGCTATAGGGAAGTCATTCTCATAATCACATACCTGAAAAGAATATATTAGCACCATTACACAATTCTCAAATAGATTTAACTTCTTTATTGTTTAAGGGCCATGAGCTTATCTTTTACATCAGAGACTGAATATTTAAAGCTTTCTAAATACAGTCATTTGCATACAACATTAAAGTTTTATTACGGATAAGGGTAGCAAATTTAGTTTTGAAATACAGTACCTGGTATTTAGTGACCATGTTTTCCAGCCCTTCAATCTTAGAATCTTGTAGGACTGAATATGTCTTGAAGGTTGTAAAGATGTCCATTATCTTGGCAAGACGTCTGTGGAAAGTTTCAAATTTTCCAAAAATATACATCTCACTGAATTCAAATTGTTTTTCATTTGGATCTCGTTTAAGCTTTTGTTTGGTCTTGTGAAAGCAGTGCTGGTATTCCTTAAAGTAAAAACCAAAATACAAGAAAGGGAACACCACAAAGATATCAGCCTTATTCTCTTAAGTGAAAGCGACAGCAAATTTAGGGTGGAATTACAAAACCTTTCAGTTTCATGCCTCTGTAGCTACTCCTTCATCAGCCTGGGATGTCATCTTTTCCCATCCCCCAACCTAGCAAACTCCTAATTTTTTTTTTCTTTTTGGCCACGTGGCATGCGCAACTTCCCTGACCAGGGATCAAACCCATGCACCCTGCATTGGAAGCGTGGAGTCTTAACCACTGGACCACCAGGGAAGTTCAAACTCCTAATTATTCATAAGGTGACTCAAAGATGCAGCCTTTCCCCCTGGGTCCCACTGTGTTAGTAGAAGCCTAACTCTTTGTGTATCTCTCCGTTCGTCTACAAGAAGCTTAAGGAAAACTACTTCATCTTTGTATCTCTAGTACTTAGTGTGGTGTTGGGACATAGCAGGCCCCCAAAAAGGGTAAAGTAAGTGAACAAATGTGGGGGACTGATGTATTAACATTCAAGTTTTCTTAACAGTAAAAGATTACCATTCTTTTTAGCAACCACTAATATGATAACTGCTAAATGATTTAAGATGCATTGGCAAAAAACAATGTAAAAATAATAAAAAATCTAAATATATTATCAAGTTCACCGTTACCTGCTTAAGTTTAATTGCAGATAATATTTTTTCCACAGCAACATCCTGTGGCTGGCTCCAGATCGAAGCAGTTCCATTGTTGGTAATATAGGCTTTACATGCAGATATCATCTGATTGGTCACCTGGAATTTTCCAATAAAATGATGTCAAGTACATTAAACAGCCATCAAGGATAAATTGCGCTAGAGGGTCCTTAGCTCTCCTACCTCTCAGAGTGTAAAATCTGTAAAATAAATCTTTGGATTTATTGTTTTTCCATCACAACTATGATCAAGCGCTAACCCTCTTTTTTTCCAGCTTTACTGAGGTATAATTGACGAACAAAAATTGTATATATTTAAGGTTTACAATGTGAGGCCTGATATACATATACATAATGAAATGATTAGCAAAATCAAGTATTAACACATCCAACACTTCATATAATTACCATTGTGTGTGTGTGTTGAGAAAACTTAAGATATGCTCTCTTAGCAATTTTCAAGTGTACAGTACAGTATTAGCCATAGTCACCATGCTGTACATTAGATCCCAGAACTCAGTCACCTTATAACTCAAAGTTTGTAGCCTTTAACCAACATCTCCTCATGTTCCACACTCCCCCAGACCCTGGCAACCACCATTTTACTCTCTGCTTCTATTTGTTCAACTTTTTAAGTTCTACACATCTATTATCAAAATCATTTGTAAAATCACAGAGCTGGAAGCACTACAGAAAATTGCCAATTCAGACCCCTGTGTTAATGCAGGATGAACATCTTGACCAACCAAGAAGGGATTCACTTCCCTACCTAAAAGCTGTCAAGAGCTTCCCCCCGTCTCCTTCTTCGGCAGCCTGCTCTAAAATCTAACTCACGGTTTCCAAGTGCCATGAAACGAATTGTCCACCCTGATCATTTCATGCCACCATGATCTGTAGCAGAAATGTCAAAAGCAGAAGGCAACAGAGAAAAGAGTAAAGATAATGTGCGTAACCGCCAACATTTTATTTATCCCTCCAAACTTAAAAAAAAAAAAAAGACTTCAGAATTCCTTTGGTGATTTTTTAATAAATTAAAAGGAAAATTAGAGGTCTATACTGTAGGTATGGAATGACATGATGTCTGGGATTTGCACTGCAAAGGTTAGGTGAAACAAGATCGGCCATGTGTTGATAGTTGATGATCTAGGTGATACGTACATGTACATACAATTCTCTTTCCTTTTGTACCTGCTGCAAATTTTTCATAATGAAAGGTTTTTGAAAATGAGAGAAATGGTGGTTTCACAATTATGTTCCAAAACAAGCCTTGCAAAAGCATGAAACCTGGAGTAATAACACAAATTGACTTTTGAGTCTTCTTCTCAGGGAATACCCCTCCTGACCCCAACGTAACTTTAATGTGTGAAGAAGTTGGAAAAGGGTCTTGTGGATTCCCCTCCTTTCTACCTGAGTACGACAGCAGAAGGAAGTTTCCCATCAAGCTCTCAAGGCTGGATGTCCCTATTCCCAAGAAGAATCATGCCTCTTACTGCATTAGTATTCACAACACAGTCCTGATGAGCTGAAAATGCCTCTATTTTAATACAACATTTAAAACTTTTGCCTTGGTAATGAAAAAGTCATTCACTTCTTAGAGACGGTTCAAAAATGGGAAAAAGCAACCATAAACACTTATGAGTTAGGACATAAGGTTTAAACATCGTTATGTTTTTTGGCAGAATCATTATAATTGCTTTATGGATTACTGGAACGTTGCAAGTGGCTTTTATTACCATGATTACTGTTCTAATAACGCCAAGTAAACAACTGTGGCATCAAATAAATTTGGAACAGTGGCACATAAAATATGAAACTGAAGATAGTCAGTTAAATATAGTTTTTCTTAATTAAAATTTACCCAATAGATAGAAATCATGTGCTAAATAAGGAAAGAAATTCTAAAAAGAATCTCTTTCATTTTTATTATATAAATAATACAATATTTATTATAATAATTACTTTGGGAAATAATGCTTTATGATTTGCTAGAATCAGCCTCCTCTCTCTATTGAGAGATTAAGCTTTTTTTTTTAATTGTAGGGTACATAGACATTGCGCCAATGTGGTAATTTCTTTTTTTAAAAAAAGATATATGGGTTTTTAAAAAATATTTATTTATTTATTTATTTATTTATTTATTTATTTTTAGCTGCGTTGGGTCTTAGTTGTGGTGTGCAGGCTGCTCTCTAGTTGTGGCATGCAGGCTCAGTAGTTGTGGCACAAGGGCTCTCTAGTTGTGGCCTGTGGGCTCTAGAGTGTGCAGGCTTAGTTGCCCCATAGCATGTGGGATCTTAGTTCCCTGACCAGGGACCAAACCCGCGTCCCCTGCATTGGAAGGCGGATTCTTAACCACTGGACCACCAGGGAAGTCCCATGGTAATTTCTAATTATAAAAAAAAAAAAAATTAACCATTGGCAAAGAAATCTAAGTGACCATGGACTCTATGCTATGCACTCACCTTTACAAACAGGGACGTGATCTTCTCAGAGGTGTTATAGTAATGAGAGATACTATAGATCATTTTAATTGCATTTATAAGTGCAGGAATGGCATCAATCATGGACATCTGGAAAACATCACAAAAGTTTTCAGGGAAACAGATATCAAACTCAGCAACATTCCAATAGGCTAATCCTTCCTACTTCATTAGAATAAAATTTAGGTAAAAGATTTTTATTTAAATTTTTAAAATATTATCTATCACTCTACATAAATAGAATATATTTAGGGGTAATTTTATTTTTATTATTTAGTCATACACAGTTGATCAAATTTTGTTTCAATGCAAGAAACACTAACTTTCTGTTATGGACAAGGAAGTTGTGTTAACAGTTAATTTTGTAATAAATAAAAACAGGTATACATCCTAAAGTTAAAAGATAAAAAAAAAAGAAGAAAAAAATCAGCCAATAACTCTTCCCACAGTTGTTTGAGTATAGTCCAGGATGTCAACTGCAATATTTAATGGGAAATGGAATATTCAATAAATGTTTTTAAAATATAATGTCCCATGTTCTGTCCATCTTATCTGGATAGATAAATAGATGCTAGATAGACAGATACATGATATAAATATTATATATATATATGTATAGAGAGAGACACAGAAATAGACATGTATATATATATATAATATATATATATATATAATATATATATATAACTTTCTTAAGAATAAAAAGAAGTTTCTAAGACTTTTCCAACAGACAAATATTCACGAACCAAAACTCCACACTCAATTCAGTTAGTGTGAAAGGGTCATCAGTAGACCAAGGGGGTAGAAATCTCTAACTCACAGGGTCACTACTGTACAAGGGGTCACAGCATTTCTCAAGTGTGTACAGATATTTGACATTGTCCTTTGCTTCATTAGCTGCATCAGTGATTCGAATATCCATCTCCCGCCAAGTCTAAGCACAATACAGGAAAGAAATTTTAATGCAATTATTAATAGAGGAAATTCCACTATAACAGCTGCTAAAAGTCATCACAAGTCCCATGGGTCAGATTTTCAGTCTGCCCTGTGCATCTCACATAAAACTGAATCCAGAGGGGTGGGGGGCATTGCCACACTGAAGAGCAATTTAAATTTTTTGACAAAATTTTCAAAGGTATCTCTTCCAGGCCTTCTCTTATGACATCTATTCAATAACTAGGACAAAGCGTCAAGAGGGCAGCACCTCCATTTAAACCTACACCCTTTCTCCTCCACAGACTGCTGAATCCATTTTGCACCTCACTCCCATGTCTATGGTAAAGAACTGAAGGAAGCCTCCAGCCAACAGCCAGCAAGGAACTGAATCCCACAACAATCACATAGGCAGCTTGGAAGCAGATCCCAGGCAAGCCTTCAGATGAGCCAACACCCTGAGTGCAACCTCAGGATAGATCTCAAGTCAGATGCTCCCAGCTAAGCTGCACCCAAATCCCTGACCCACAGACTGTGAGATAATGTTTGTTGTTTCAGGTGGCTAAGTGTTGGGGTAACTTGTTACACAGGGATATAAAACAAATACACCAGTGCTAAAAAAAAAAAAAAAAAATAGATAAGGTAAGGTTTCATTATTACTACTCCTCGCTGGTCTGAATTCATAATATATATACAATCGTGTTATTATGTTACATCTTAATGACTTGCAATGCCCTCTAATAATACATACACATACATGTACACCAGCCAGCAAAGACCTTTCATGCAAAGGCAATTTCCACAGAATCCAAAATTATAAAAGGACAGTATAATCCAATCTTAAAGTTGTTTTCATAGAGGTAGAATGACATTTTTCTGTTCCTCATTACTCTATGACATATGCACAGAGAATTTTCATTCCCACTTCATAAAGCAAAAAACCAACCTTCAGAAGTTTCGACCTGGAAGCAGCAAGCACTGCCAACACAGCCTTCACATCTGGGCTCTTCAACTGATCCAACAGGTAGTTAAATTTAGACAGTCTTTTTTTCCAGTACTCCAACTCTGCTCGGGGCCCAAGGTCATCCGCTTCCTTCCGTAGCTGATTGTTTTCAGCAAGGACCTGCAAATGCACAGAAGGCCCATGAACCAGTGAGTAGGGCTGGAGATATAAAAGTTATACATAAGCAAAATATAAGGAAAGAAGTAAATTCTGCTATCTGAATCGTGATATATTTTTATTCATTTGCATGCTTCAAATGACAGCCTTTTACTAACCTAACATGTATCCATTTTTTTAATTTCAACAAAAATTTAGTTGACTCATTCTAACTGAAAACTACTTGTTTAAGGAGCTTTCATGAACTTTTGGAGGACGTGACCTCAGAAAGTTTCCTTGGCTATTCACTTAGAACCTCAGAGAAATATAACCTTGGAAAGCCCTCATGCCTTCAGCTGGTTAATTTCCATTATGCTTCCTTATTGATGTAACATCCAGCTTCACTTGGGACTTTTCTGAAAATATTTTTTTAAAGGTTAAGTCTTGCGCTTTGTTTTGGAGGACACACAGAATTAGAAAGCTTCTTGTACTTCTACAGAGATTCTCTCCAAAGTAACTTACACCTTTCAGAAAAAAAATTGGCCAAGTGCAGTCTTTTAGTTATATAAGTATATAAAGTTGTTTACTTTCATCTCCTAGAATTCTTACTATCTCTTAATTAATGAATATAAATTAAAATTGCATTGAACCTTTCACCTTGTTAGGGACTTGTGGTAAAATACTTAGGCAAATGGGAACGGGATGTGACATACCTTCTTCCACTGGCTGTTCAGTAACATGGCATCTGAACTAGTCAGTGTTCAGATAGCTAGTTTCTGATGTTTGGTTTCTGAAAATTACCTGCTCTGTTTGTTTGATCCATACTTTCATACAACCTTCTATTTTTTCCAAAGTCTCAGGGTTATTAGCTAGAGTCAAGTAGTCTAGAGGTTCCTTCAGGGTTTTCAGTTCAAATATGTCACACTTTTGAAGGTTCACCTAATTGAAATGAAAGTTAAATAATCAGATGATGCTATTTTAACACACACACACAAACACACACACTCCTGACTGATCCAGAAGGATCTTAAGGGGATTCTCTCTAGTCTAAACGATCTGCTTCCTGAGAAATGTCCTTGAAAACACAGTAAGACATATTGCATTGGGTACACCCGTAGAGGTGACTGGTTCTGAGGTCAAAATTTGGGTCAAAAAAACCCCAAAAAAACAAAAAAAACAGTGAACTAGAGAGAGACATAATATCACAGAATTTGAGAATTGATAGGGAACTTGGAAATTAAGTAGTCAACTCATGAAACCAAAGAAAGTGGGGGACCTTCAAAAAAATTGACTGGGGGGGGAGGGGTAATTTCTAATCTATCACATTCTTTTTGGAAACTAACCAGAGGAAAAGACGTTCATGTCAATCCTTATGGTTAGCAAGTGCAATGGCAAATACACAGATTCATTTCAGGAGGGCGGGGTGGAGAGGGGTAGGAAAAGAGGTGTGTTGGATTTTGACTTGACAAAGAAACCTAGGATATTTTTAAACACACAAAACCCAGAAACACCTCAATATTTGATAAGGACATTTTCCTTCTGGTAAGAGTGCACCTGGCCCTGGGAGTCCCTAAATTCAGGTCTCAGCCCCCCACTCCTCACTCCCGACACTGCACCCTCCGTCTGCCACATCTCCTGGACCTCTCCTTGGTTTTACAGGGGAGGCTTCCAGGCTTCATGAAGTGGCACTGTCTCTCTCCTGTGTGAGGTTCCATCCCACATTTTTTAAAACCTCTACCACAGTATGAAGTGCAACCATATGAAAACATTACTCTTTTCAGTAGAACAACTATTTAATTTGGTTCAACTCGCATTTAGGATGGCCTGTATCATAGTTAATTGCAAATAGAACTCAGATGTTAGCTGGAATCATCCTGCCCCTGTCTGGATAACATTTACTCAACTCTCCCAACCCACATCCTTTAGAAGGCCTATAGCATCCCTCCCTGCCAACATCCCAATAGGTCCCAAAAGGTCTCAGTATTCCCTGGAGAGCAGTGAGCATTACATTGCCATTGGTCTCATGGGATCCATTTCTCTATCTCCCACTCATGCCTGATCTGGGCTATCATCTATCACGGTTTTGTATCCACCACCGTCTACCCCAGGTAATCACTAACACAGGTTTACTGTAGGTGGCACAAATTTTATTGAAGCTAAATCCCGCAAATGCCAAACTGATTCTTAAAGGCCCTTTTGGTCACTGGCTGGACCACAGGACCCAACCCACTCTCTCTAGATATGTCCATTCGTCTCTCCTTCTCCCTCCTCTTCAAGACTGCCTCCCATCCCTACCCACCATCACCCCCCCATCTTCCCCCAGCACACACCTATCCCTAACCACCCCCCTCACACACACACACACACACCACACACACACACACCACAGACACACACACCACACACACACACCACACACACCACACACACACACACCACACACACACACCACACACACCACACACACACACACCCCACACGCACACACCACACACACCACACACACACACAACCACACACACACACACACACACACACACACACACCACACTCTGGCTCCAAATTCCTTTCCTTCTAGGCTGCAGAGCAATACCAGAAGCACTTCATACTCTTCTCTTTGCAGTCCAACATCTGACGTGACAGAGTAAAACCCTCCACTGCGGCCAACATTTCTTTGGAACCCCTAATGCACTCATCACTCCAAATTACAGGAATTTAAATCTAGTCACCACCACATCTTCAGGGGGCAATAAAAACACCCATAAAATATTTTCAAGATTTGCAAGTAGTGGAATCAAGACCCTCTAAGAGAAGTATTACACACTTACATATTGATTTGTTCACCATCAGATAATTTCTGAAGGAATAACGTATTTGTTCTTACCTTCTCCTTCAAACTCTCCTGTGCACTGACCAGGACGCTCACGAAGCCTTCCAGGGAGCCCAGGAACTCCTGCTGAAGGCTGGAGGCCTCCGGAAGGCCCTCGAGCTCACCCCAGCCGTGGCTTGTGGCCCTGAGAGCAGGAATGAAGATGTCAGACAGCAGACGTCTCACACTGTTGAGCAAACCCCCGTCTGCAGTGTCAAGCATGTTGAAGCTCACCTCCTGCAAAACAATCAGGAAAACCTTCATGGTAAAAATTATCTTCAGGGGCTTCCCTGGTGGCGCAGTGGTTGAGGGTCTGCCTGCCGGTGCGGGGGACACGGGTTCGAGCCCTGGTCTGGGAGGATCCCACATGCCGCGGAGCAACTAGGCCCGTGCGCCACAACTACCGAGCCTGCACGTCTGGAGCCTGTGCTCTGCAACGGGAGGGGCCGCGATAGTGAGAGGCCTGTGCAGCGTGATGAAGAGTGGCCCCCACTTGCCGCAACTAGAGAAAGCCCTCACACAGAAACGAAGACCCAACACACACAAAAATAAATAAATAAATAAATGTTTAAAAAATTAAAAAATTATCTTCAACTGCAACCTAGCTACTGAGTCATTTCTGATGGTGTTCATTAACCAAATATCCTATGGGAGTAAATGAAGACCAGCCAAATGAGAAAAGCAAAGGCTGTTTATTCAGAGCAAGAATTGATTCCTTGCAATAGCAAGGGAGTCGGCCACCATCACTTGCATTTCGGCAGAGACTCAAAAGCAGGCAGAGGAGTGGGAAAGCTTCTTAGTGGAGAAAAGGGAGGCTCAGGTGGGCCCTGAGGGGAGGTTGTTGACCTGGGGAAGTTGAAGGTGGGCCCACTAGAAGCGGGGCATCCTATGTGATTGGTTAGGGGTGCACATTTGGCCTTCTCTGGTTGGCCCCAAGGAAGTATGTTGAAAGTACAGACAAAAATTGAGGCTGGCAGTCATGAATCAAGTCCTGGACATTTTGACCAATTGTTAGAGGAGTTATTAATTCATTTGCTAGCTGGCTTCCTACCAGGCTGACACAGCAGTCTGGCTACCTGTGTTGTTTATTGCAGGTAAGGGAGGTTGATTTCCTGGGCAGATTGCTGTGGGTTGTTGGTCAAAGTCTCTTGGTAGATGGTCTGTTTGTATATTGTCTCTCGATCCAGTAAATTATTATTTTGACACCTAGTTAAGACATAAGCTTTATACTCTTCTAAATTGCAATCATCAAAATAAAAGCATGGGGACTCCCCTGGTGGCACAGTGGTTAAGAATCTGCCTGCCAATGCAGGGGACATGGGTTCGATCCCTGGTCCAGGAAGATCTCACATGCCGCGGAGCAACTAAGCCCGTGCACCATAACTATTGAGCCCACGAGCCACAACTACTGAAGCCTGTGTGCCCAGAGCCCATGCTCCGCAACAAGAGAAGCCACCGCAATGAGAAGCCCGCGCACGGCAACGAGGAGTAGCCTCCGCTCGCCGCAACTAGAGAAAGCCCGCGCGCAGCAACGAAGACCCAACGCAGCCAAAATGAATAAATAAATAAATAAGTAATTTTTGAAAAAGATTTTAAAATAAATAAATAAAAATAAAAGCATGAAATAAGTAGAATACCAGATGTTTACCAGTTTATTTGCTCCAAGCAGATAATGCACCCATTGAAGGCAGGGGAGACTTGTACAGATGCATTTTATTTTGCAAAAAAAAATAAAGTTATACAGAAGACGCTTGAGTAATGCTGGGGTTACGGGCTCCCACCCTATGAGCAGCTGGAAAATCTGGGTGTAACGTAGAGCCGGCCCTCCATATCCGCAGTTTCTTATCCCTGGTTTCACATCCTCAGATTCAACCATGGACCATATAGTACTGTAGCATTTACTACTGAAAAAAATCCATGTATAAATGGACCCACACAATTTAAACCTGTGTTGTTCAAGGGTGTATCCGCTGTAATAAATCTTATTTTAAATGTATGAAATATGCCATTAAGTAAATGATGTAGAGGAATTCTTTTTAAAAGGAAAGACCTCACTGTTTTACACACACGCACAGATACATACAATGTTATATCAATTTTTGTTAATAAATTGAATATTAAGTCCTCTTCCTCAACAGATTTTAAGGAACTGTCCTCTTAATTGCTTGCTTTAAGTGCTTTTAAAATATTTCTTTGAAAGTAGTTTTAAATACTTAATGAATACGACGGTTGTTTCCATGGGAAGGGCTATTTTGGTAGAATTTACGTGATTTTTGGTAATTTGGGATAAAGGATTGCTGTTGCCTCTTACCTGATGAATGTTCTCAGGGGTGATGGCTCGGGAAGGGTTGGTCCTGATGAAGAACACACAAACCCCAGTAAGAGCAACATCTTTTCCCTCCGTCACGAACACCTTAGGTTTTTTAATCTTTCCAGAAATAGGATTTATTCCTCCTGGAGAGCCAAGTTGCCCTAAAAATGCAGAAGAATTTTAGTTTTACGAATACTATTTCCATGTGGTCGCCTCTTAGAATGAAGTTTCCTTGTTAAAATATTGATATGTTGACTCAGCACGTGCCCTAGAAGCTCCACCTCTTGGACAACCTCTAGCCTGAGGCCTAAAGGGATCTAAAAGGATCTTCTTTATCATGGTGATCATTTTACGATGAACAAAAATATCGAATCCCTGCACTGTACACCTGAAACTAATCTAATATTGTAAGTCAATTATACGTCAATAAAATAAATAAATAATAAAAAGTAAATAAAAGGATCTGCTCGATTGCAGACCACAGGTTCATTTCAAAACTGTTGCTCCAGGAAAAAACAGGAATGCAAGAAACCGGAGTAAGAGAGTTTGGTCCAGAGCAGATTCTTGCTGGAGCTACAAAAGTCATCATTCATGAGAGGAAGGGTGAGGAAGGAGACAGCAACTATGTCCTGTGTCAGGCCCTCTGCTTGGTACCGTGTCTACATTATTAAAACTCCCTACAACCCTGAGAGCAGCTGTGACCCGCTCCAAGTCACACACCAACAGAGCCGACATCAAAAACCTGTTCTGACTACAGAACTCCAGGACCTCCGCCTCCTGCTGTCCTGGTCCAGCTGGCCCTTCAGTATCGCTAGAGTCAGGAGGCTGCTGCAGCGGTAGGACAGCACAGTGATGGGTGACGTGGGCTCTGCAGTCAGTCTCCCGGGGTTTCCATCTCGGGCTGAGCTTCTGAGCCACGTGACCTGGAGCAAGTTACTTAATCTTTCTGTGCCTCAGTCTTCTCATGTGAGCAAGGCCCAGAGAATGCCAGGCCACTCAGCTCACGACAGGTGCCAGTCAAGTAAAAACTTTGCCGCTACCTTTTAGCTCTAATCTCTGCCCTGCTTCAAGCCTGACTCAGTCAGAAACTATGGTTAACATGATTGGGCAAAAGGGGTGGAAGGAGAAGTTGAGGGAGAAAAGGAGACCCATATGCTCCTCTACCACTGCAAGTATTGACCTTCAGAGGCCCCTGCTGCAAGGGTGTTGGGCGATGGAAGGAAGGGGGAGGGCCAAGAGTAGAGAAGATTTCACTTTAGATCAACTAGTTTTGATCAACTGGATATTTTTAGTTTCTGAATTGAGACTGCGTTTGTAATTGGAAACAACCAGGGGCACTTTTCTTATCTAAGAATATCCAGAAAAGTTCATGGGGTTGTCTGGATTTCAATTCAAGGTCAGAAAAAAAGCTACTCCTACCGGAAAGGTTTAAAGGGAGAGTGGGAAACAAAAACAAGCTTGCATTTATGTTTACATCCCATGAACCTTTCTTACTCAATGTAAGATTGACACACAAAGGCCAGCTTCACCCAGTGCACAGTTCATGGTTGAACTTATTCACCTGAGCTTATGTTTTGCAATCTGGGATATAATTTAAAATTTTTGTCTTCTGATTTTTTCATTCAAAATGTAATGCCCTTTCTGACCACAAAACATAAAATGGATAATTTTGGGAAAATGCCAGGCACTAATGCATGCATAATTTCCTCAGTTTTTAAACAAAAACCATGGTCATACTGTATGCCAAGAGCAATAACTATTTTCCTTTTCTTCCAAAAGGTCATAAAGGGATTGACCCTATATACGATTTTAATATAATCATAATATATTTGTTTATGTCCCTAGTTTGACTTTAAAATTGCATTAATTCACATAAAAGTAGAATGGGATATGCCAGTTGAAGCCACATAAAGATTTGCAAGTTTTTCTTAAGTGAAAATGGCTAAACTTGTCGTTCAATATTATTTCTTTGAATCACAGTCAGTAGAAAATGAACATGACATGATATTTAACTAAAAAACTACTGTTATTGGCAACAATTCCTAAGTTAAAAAGAAATAGAAAAGAAGCAGATGCCCAAAAGCAGTTCTAGAACATAACTGCACAGAATGAGCTAACATGTAAGGAAGGGAAGTCTCAAAATGTAAATTATTTTATTATTCTCCAGTTGCCAGCACAGCCTGCAAAGGAAAACAAAATACCCCAAATCAAGTTAGAACAACCAGGCTTCATACACACCACCATTTGTCCTCTGCTTGGGGTGAAAACAGAACCTGTTGCACTGGGCTTCACCCACCATACCTCACCACTCCCCACCTGTCCCACCCCCCAAGGTAAAAGTGGTCAGTGCTCCCAGTGGCCTCCTGCTTCATGCCATACTTGGATCAATCTAACAACACATTTCTGGGTTATGTCACATCAAATTTAAATACCTGTTTCCGCTACCTCCACATCCTGATAGTAAAACATGAGGTGACGAAGACCTCCGCCAGCAAAAAGCTGATCGATTCTTTCAATCTGGGAAAAAGGAAAGGCAAAGTAATGACTGAATCAGAAACCACGTTTAAATCAGCAGTTACTATCATCCTTCTTATCTGCATAGGACTTCAGCAAACCATATAGAAAGGATCATATCTTTTTAACATAAAACCATGAAAGACTAAATATCTTACCATAGTAAAGACTAAATTCACAGAAGTGCTTTGATTAAGCATAAAAATATTTGCGGCATACACACATTTGAAAAAGACTGTCTCTCCATATTGGCTGATTTCCTAAAGTGCTGAGCTGTTAAAGGCAGATATAAATATTGATGAGTGTTTAATTTTTCACCCATTTGCAGATCAGAAAGAGAGAACAAACCTTTCCAAACCCGGTCTAACACACTACAGATAAGTAACATTCAATTCCGATAACTGCAGAAAGCCGCCATGATGAGAACACGTATGATCACGGAATACTCCATCCTATGGCAACTGAGTCCCCCCCATGAGGTTCGCTGTACATCTAGGGGTCTGCCAGCTGGCCTGCTACCAATGGGAGCACGCCTTTAAAACAGTCAATAGCACAATTTTGAATTCAAATGGGAAGAGAAATGATAAAATCTACGCACCCACGGGGATGGCTACTGTCAATAAACCAAAAACTAACAAATGCTGGTGAAGATGCGGCGAGACTGAAACCCTGTGCACTGTCAGTGGGAATGTGAAATGGTACAGCTGCTGTGGAAAACAGTGTGGCATTTCCCCGAAAATTAAAAATAGAATTATTATATGATCCAGCAATTCTACTCCTAGGTATATACCCAAAAGAATTGAAAGCAGGGTCTTGAAGAGATATTTGCACACCCACGTTCACAGCAGCGTTATTCACAGTAGCCAAAAGGTGGAAGCAGCCCAACTGTTCACTGACAGATGAATAAATAAATAAAATGTGGCATGTACATATGATGGAATAGTATTCAGCCTCAAAAGGAGAGAAATTCTGACACATGCTATCACATGGATGAACCCTGAGGACATCTTGCTAAGTGAAGTAAACCAGCCACAAAAAGACAAGTAGTGTATGATTCCACTTAGATGATGCATCTAAAGTAGTCAAATTCACAGAGACAGAAAGTAGAATGGTGGTTGCCAGAGGCTGGGAGAGGGGAGGAAGGAGAGTTGTTTAAAGAACGTAGTTTCAGTTTTGCAAGATGCAAAGAGTTTTGTAGATTGGTTGCACAAGATGAATGTACTTAACACTACTGAACTGTACACTTAAATGATTAAGATGATAAATCTTATGTGTATTTTGCCACAATTTAAAATAAAAATTTTTAACAGAAAAAATATAGCCTGAAAATTTAAGTGTGAAAAAAAAGCCCCCTTCAGTTTCTACCATGTTACAGATAAAACCATCATTCGTAAGAAAAAGCAAGTTGCCC
This sequence comes from Balaenoptera physalus, assembly GCF_965194825.1. Taxonomy (NCBI): domain Eukaryota; kingdom Metazoa; phylum Chordata; class Mammalia; order Artiodactyla; family Balaenopteridae; genus Balaenoptera; species Balaenoptera physalus. Next base: position 165,914,276 of record NC_138890.1, on the reverse strand, counting down.
TGCTTTCTCTGCTTACATTTCCTTGACTGAGGATGCCATGGGGATGAAGAGGATGCGCTCACTGAGATTATATTTCAAGCCAAGAACGTGACGGGGGAGCCACTTGCATCAAGGCCAATCTTAAAACTCCCTCCCCGCCCTCCCCTCACCCTCAGGCTCAGTAAGCCTGAGACAGGATGTTGTCTTTAAGCCTCCAGGGGTCCTGACATTCCTGGGTCCTGAATACCGCATAGAGTGTGACTTGGGATTCCTACAGTTCAGAGCTTTTATTCAGTTATTCCACCTGCATTATCCCAAATCCAGATGTCTCTCCAAGCCTGGATCAGCCGTGTGAACTTGTCTCCTTCTATGCCTCCATTTGGGGGGAATAATTTTATCTACTTCCTGGTATTACGAAGATTAAATGGGATAATAGATAAAAATCAGAACAGAGACTGACATATGGTAAATATTCAATAAATGTTAGCTATGAGAAGGAGGAGAGAAAGGAAAAAAAGGACATTTCCTCAACGCCTAACTGATTCATTCTGTAGTTTAACTATTTTAGTGTTATCCACCCTGAATTGGTCCACTGACCCCAATTAACCCTACCCAAGTGGCACTGCAGGAAGGGATAAAGCCAGCAGAGGGCTAGAGGCAGCTTGTACAGGCTTGGGACAGCCAACTGACCACAACTCTTCCCAACTCAGTGTTTAGTAACATCATGTTGGTAGTTTGGAATCAGCCATGGTGAGAATATTTATACCACAGAATCAGGAAATGCTCAAACTAGTGCCTTTCTCCTTCCCCTTGCCCAAAGCTGGTTGTCAAACATTTACAAGCCTATCACTAAAAAGTATTATCAACAATGTGACATCCCTGTCAACAAAAAGGGCTTCCTTCCTTTCTTCTCTTTATTTCTTTTTTAACGCCTAAAAAGTTTAAAAACAAAAAAACTTCAGGAAACATCACAGCTCCTGGTATGCCTTCCTCCCTGCCCAGGAAACTGTATCTTCCCGTATTTTGGTCTTCCCCACCAACTAAATCATGCCCTAGGCTTTGGAGGGATATCAGGGCAGAAGATGGAAGTCAGGTCAGGAACAAAAGAAACCAGATTCAGCTGCCAAATCAAAGTCAAAGCCAGAAAAGTATGGCACAGTTCAATCTCCCAGGCTAGAACAGGATAAACTCAAAAAAAAAAAAAAACCAAGATAAATCAGCAGCTGAGACGAGATTCTGTTCTCTAACCTCAGGTTCCAAAACGATGCCTGAGCCCAGCTTCACTGGATGTAGAGAGACACAGACATCACTGTCAGAATCTCGGAACTCAAATGTCAATTCTAAGTACCCCATTCAACATGGAGAGCTGGAGAGTCCAAGCTCATTCTGCCACCACCCACACCAAGCCAGAATAGGGTCCTGAGCATGTTGAAACAGACACCCTTCCCTAAGGCCCGGCACAGACCCTGCCATAGGACAACGTCAGCTGTGCCCTCCATAATCAAGTCAGTGAGAACTCAAATGCATCGCACCTGATTCCCCTCAAGAATGGCATCCTCCACTTCAGTTTTGTTGAGGTCCACACAGGCAGCTACAATCGCAAATAAGTAGTCATGTCTCCCATCCAGACGAGCCCGTTTGGCTTCCTTCTCTTCCTTCAATCTTTGCTACAAGAAGGGAAGAAAAATGTTATGTGGCAACTGCTGTTCTCAAATGGATTCATTTTGTAATCATTTCATACTACTGTTGCTTTTTCAACTCTTGGGTATTCAGATAACAGACAGCTTAATGGTACCAGTTTTTATGTACTATCTTCTGTTTTTAGAAATAATGTTATTTCTATTATGAAAATAAGATGTGCTCATTGTTTTGAAATTACATAACACAGATAAGCCAAAAGTAGAAATAAAAATCATCTGCCAACCAGAAAGTATTACCGTTAACATTTTGTTCCAAATCTTTACAGACTTAATTTTACGCATATATAAGCATTCAACAGACACACACCAAAATCAAAAAGATCTCCACTTTTGTAAACATTTCCTAGGCTGCTAAAGAAATACTTATTCTTGTACACTATCTCCTATGTTTCTTGTTTGTCTACAGGTTCATATCTGGTTTTGAAATTAATTTCTGAATACCATTGCTTACTTTTTACCTGTTGACTGTTAATTACAATAACAAAGCAAGTTCACTGTAACCAACATTGGCAGTTTGAAGCATATCTTTCCATATGTGCTCTGTTCATACAAACATATGCAAACACATATACACATTTCTATTTATATATAGTGTAAAATTTTTTCATGCATTTTTCCCTTAATAATACATCACAGACTTCTTTTTAGTTTAGTACAGACCATTCCAACTCCTGTAATAGCTGCAAAATATTCAACAATATGGATGTACCATAATCAACCATTTTACCATTGGTGGATATTCAACTTCCAGTTCATTTTTTGAATTAAGTGCATTATCTTTAATGCTGACCAGTAGCTCCTGCTAGGTAGCCCCTCTGGATCCTTTCTTGTATTCAACAGTCATTAAACCTCAAATATGTACAAGCACTCTAGAGGTAAACACTACCCAGTGACCTCAAAAAAACTCATAGCCTGGTTGGCAGAATGTAAGCAGAAAATGTAAATATGAGAGGATGGCATCATGGTTGCTACAGGGGCATCAGATTTATGCAGGGGCATTAATGGGTCTTCAGAGAAGGAGTTGAAGGGAGGATTCCCCATCTAGCCCAGGGCTGAGAAGGGGTGGAGGTACAGGAAGTTTCAGGAAGAGGTGGCTTGAGCTCGAGTTGAAGGAGAGTTGGCCACACTCCCTGGGATAGAGGCATTTCTGCACATGCAGAGGCCAAAAGACATAAGAAAGCTTAGCAAGTCTGGAAACCACAAGGCAGCCACGATGGCTGAACTGAAAATAACTAGAAAGGCATAATAGGAGGGACTTCCCTAGTGGTCCAGTGATTAAGACTCTATGCTTCCACTGCAGGGGGCACAGGTTTGATCCCTGGTTGGGGAACTAAGATCCCATATGCCGTGCAGTGAGGCCAAAAAAAAAAAGAAAAAGGCATAATAGGAAAAGAGAAAAAAAGTCAGACCATAAAATATCTTATGGGCCATGTTAGAAAGTATAAATATTATCTGAAGTCCATGGAGAGTCACTGATGAGTTTCAAATCAGGAAAGATGTTTAGCTGTCTGTGCTGCATCAAAACATCAGTCATTCTGAAAGCAGTGTGAAAAGTGGATTGGAGGGACTTCGCTGGTGGCGCAGTGGATAAGAATCTGCCTGCCAATGCAGGGGACATGGGTTCGAGCACTGGTCCGGGAAGATCCCACATGCCACGGAGCAACTAAGCCCGTGTGCCACAACTACTGAGCCTGCGCTCTAGAGCCCGCAAGCCACAACTACTGAGCTCACGTGCTGCAACTACTGAAGCCCACACGCCTAGAGCCCATGCTCTGAAACAAGAGAAGCCACAGCAAGGAGAAGCCCGCGCACCGCAACGAAGAGTAACCCCCGCTCGCCGCAACTAGAGAAAGCCCACGTGCAGCAACGAAGACCCAACGCAGCCAAAAATAAATAAAATTAAATCTTAAAAAAAAAAAAAAAGTGGATTGGAGTGATGCAAGCCTGAAGACAGGAAGGCCAGGCAGGTGGATCGTGGCCGCGTTTCCCAGAGCCTGGGACAGTCAGACCATTGGGAATGTGGATCCGGAGCCCAAGGGGAAATTACATTGCAGAGACAGATACAGATACTGGTTCTCAATACAGCACAATAGACATTATGGGCCAGATCTTTCCTGTAATTGTGTTTACAAGATGACTGCAGCACCCTCACAGCTCTTCTGCAATGTGGTTGTACCACTAACCTATCAAGAAATGGACTCTATATCCCCTCCTCTTGGATCTGGCTGGCCCTGTGACCAGTTTTCACCAAAAGGATGTGGGAAGAAGTGAGACTATAAAACTTCCTAGGCTAGTCCTTAAGAGACCTTCGGCTTCTGCCTTTGCACTTGGGAATGCTCCCTCAGAACCCAGCCACCAAGCTATGAGAAGTCCAAACCCATGGAGAGACCACACGGAGAAAAACCAAGGCATTCTGGCTGACAGCCCAGAAGATCTCCTAGCTGATACCCCAGCACCAACTTTCAAACTGTCTTGGACATTCCAACCTAGTCAAGCCAACAGATGACTGCAACCCAGCCAATGCCACATGAAACAGAAGAACCATCCAGCTGAGCCCAGCCACCCACAGAATCAAGAGAGATAATAGATCGTTGTTAAGAAATAACAGATAATTGATAAGAGGTAGTTAAGCCATTAGTTCTCTTACGGTTTGTTATGCAGCAGTAGGTAACAGAGTAATCCTTGTTAGAATAATTCCATTGGTTGGACAGAAAGCAAATGGATTCAGACTTGAGAAAAGAATGATTGGTAAAAGAGAAATCATTCATGGAATGAATATCTCCACTTTTTTTTTTTTTGGCCATGCCACATGGCATATGGGATCTTAGTTACTGGACTAGGGATCGAACCTCCACCACCTGCATTGGAAGCACAGAGTCTTAACCACTGGACTGCCAGGGAAGTCCTATACATGAAACCTATATAATGTTATAAAGCAATGTTACCTCAATAAAAATAAATTTTAAAAAATAATACAGGTACTGAATATAAACTATTCCTTCCAGAAACTTGACTATAAAGGAAAGAAATGTGGTTACTAGTAGAAAGAGGGGAAGTTAGAGTCAAAGGAGAAGTTTTTAAGATACAAAAGGCTTAAGAAAAAGTACAGAGGAAAAAGTTGGGGATTTCCGAGTGATTGAAAGGCAATCGCAAGACATGTGCGATTTATGTTCTTTTTTCCAAAACTGAAGGGAGACAAATTAGTTGGGCTTGGGGGTGGGGATGCAGGGCAAGGTTAAGGTTTAAAAAAAATAAACAATCTACCTACCTTTTTGCCATTTCCCTGAAAAAAGAACACACAGGTCTTGACACAAAGTATACATTCCATAAACATCAAAAAGAAGTAAATTTAAATCTCTTTTCAACCGTGGCTAAAACCAGGAAAATGTCCTGTTCTTTGTTTTCCACACTCTCGGGCAGGGAGGAATAAAGGCTTTTCTCAGAGTGATCTTTCTGGGTTTGTACTAAATGTCTTCAGCAGCTTGAAGACATGGTGGGCAGCCAGGGGAGCCAGCGATCCAGCAACAAATCAACCAGATGGCAACTGCTGGGCAGCCAAAAAGACATTAAAAAGCTATAGAACCAGGGACTTCCCTGGTGGTCCAGTTGTTAAGACTCTGTGCTCCCAATGCAGGGGCTCCGGGTTCGATCCCTGGTCAGGGAATGAGACCCCGCATGCCACAACTGAGACCCAGCACAGCCAAATAGATAAATATTAAAAAAAAAAAAAAAAAGACTAGAGAACTACAAAAGTCAGGATGTAAACCAACTGAAGGCTTCCAAAGAATACAGAAACTTCTATAACATTCTGCCATGGCAACACATTATTCTATGACCTGATTTTACAGGACTCCAAAGGAAAAAACTATACATTCTAGTGGAGGAAAGGAGAGATTGGCGTCTAAAACAGAACACTAATTATTCTGTTTTTACTTAAATATCACAGATGAAAAAAACTTCCAAAGCAATTTTACATATAAAAGCAAATTATCAATGCGTTTTTAAAGAAAATGTTTTCAAAGCTATAGTTAAAAGCACGTTAAGCATTGAATATGTTCCTACATAAACTATTCTATCTCCTGATAAGTAATATGAAGTGAACCCCAGTGCCATGTAGATGAAACAGTGCAATGTTTATCAATGTCAACTTTCATTGCCTTATACCAAGGTATGCTGGCACAATGAGGGACTTTTATTTTACTACCACAAAAAGTCAATAATGTCAAATAAATATTTGGTGACGGGATCAGCGCACTGTCACTCCCTAAACTTAAACTTGCAGCTTTCTGGCTGCCAGGGAACCGCAACACCAAGCACTCAGATGACTAGCTGGAGGTGGCCTGTCCCGTCGCCTCTGAAGCATCCAGGACACTTGGAGAGGGAGGGCAGAGTGGGATGACAAAGGCGAGAGGCGAACCATGGAATTCTTATTTTTTTTTTTATTTTTAAGAATTACATTAAAATTGGGCTTCCCTGGTGACGCAGTGGTTGAGAGTCTGCCTGCCAATGCAGGGGACACGGGTTCAATCCCTGGTCCGGGAAGATGCCACATGCCGCGGAGCAACTAAGCCTGTGCGCCACAGCTACTGAGCCTGTGCTCTAGAGCCTGCGAGCCACAGCTCCTGAGCCCGCGAGCCACAACTACTGAAGCCCGCGCGCCTAAAGCCCGTGCTCCGCAACAAGAGAAGCCACCGCAACAAGGAGTAGCCCCCGCTCGCCGCAAATGGAGAAAGCCCACGCACAGTAACGAAGACCCAATGCAGCCAAAGATAAATAAATATTTAAAAAAAAAAAAAAAAGAATTACGTTAAAATTGTTTTGTGTTGCATGCACAAGCACCAACTGATGGGAGTGGGGAGGGTGGCCAGAAACCTATTCAGTGTCCAAGGAAATCTAGAACAGTATTTAACGCATTTCTGCAACTTGGTAACAAGGAATGTTACTACCACCTTGGGATGAAAGAGGGACTAATGTGCTACCTCCCAAGAAACAAGTGGTGCTTTCAAGATGGGGCAACTTCATGTACACAAATGAGCCCTGGTGCCAGAGTGGGGTCCAGACCCAGGGCTGCCACTAATTGTAAGACTTTGCATCTGACATTTAACCATTCCAGGCTTCAGGTTCTGCAACTCCAAAATCAAAGTGTTGGACTATGCGACAGCTAAGCTCTGTTTCTTCTCTGGCATTTGGGCTGCTTCTCATTGGTTCAGAAGTTAAGACAGACAAGAGACTTGAGGGGTTTTTTTGGTTTTTTGTTTGTTTTGGTTCTTGGGATCTTTTGATTGGATCAGGAGGTGTCTGGGGTGAAACTTGAGATTTTAAAATGTGAATCCCAACAAAGACCCAATGCCATGTGCTTTCATAATAAAGCTCTGTGACTTTTTCACATGACAAACCCATCCTTCCAATTTTTTTTAATACACTAACCTTTGCCTTTAACTCTGTAGAACCAAAGCCCAGGTCTACATGTTCATGTACGTAAAGTGTGCATGAACCACACACATTTCATTTTGGCTCCAGGTTAAAATCCCCAACTCCAACAGAGACCTTACCCTTGTCTGTAAAATGGGGATAAAAGTCCAAACTCGAAGGTATTTGCAAAGATTAAATTGGGTGTGGTTTGGGGATAATACTGAGGCAATCAGCGCATGAATTAAAACGGCACGACCGAGACTTTGACCCTGGACATCAAAATTCAGGTGACAAAACTTCTTAATCATGAGTTTTTAGTTGTACAAATGCTTAAACTCCCTCCAACCATTAGAAAGCCCCGTCCTGTTGGCGGCATTGTTTCAGATCCAGGCCCACCCCACTCATGTCACTGGCAACGAGAAATGGATGGAGGATGGAGCTGTCGGGTCTAAGAAACCCTTTGCTGGCTGAGCAAGGACGCCCTTGTCCGCAACCCTCCTGAAGATGTCAGGGTACATTTTGCTCTCTTTGCCCCGGTTGCATTGCTAGCTATGGATCAGCAAGTCATCATCTGCTTACTGTGCTTAGGTTTAATTGTCACAAAAGCCCTATGAAGCAGACATTATTATTTCCACACAAGGAAATCAGGACTATAGACCATAAACAACTTTCCCAAGACCACACTGCTAAGTAAGTGGCGGGGCTGGGCTTCAAGCCCTGGCATGTCTGCAGGGCCTGGCCAAGACATGGGGTGTCCCAGGCAACTAAGAATTTTGCATCCATTCAAACTGATAGCCCACAAACATTCTCTAAATTTCCACTCGTTATCTAGAGCACTCTTGGGAGGGGACCCCATACACACTGCATGGGTTATAGAAGGATTTGTGGGTGGAGACTGGCGTTAACGGACACCACTTTCTGAATTACACTGGCAATATTTTAGTGCCAGGACGGACTGGTGCCCAGCCGGCTTCCAGCTGGCGTGCTCTGTGTCCAGCTCCCCTGCCACACTACTGTGTCTCAGCAAATGGTAACTCCCCACCCCATCCTCGCCTCCTGAAGTGCCTAGGACTCAGGCTCCCTGCCTGGGTGGGCAGCCAGTAGGCTGGGCTCCCTGCTTCCCCCAACCTATTACTGGGCAATTTCACTTTTTATCTCTATCATACTGTTCACACCATGTCTTCATATGACACTTTCGCACAGCAAAGAGAGTGAGGCAAGGGATAGGTTCTGCAGCCAAAAAATATGCATATATTTCTTTGTTGAAAAAAAAAAGTTTTTCTAGGCGATATGATTAGCCTAGTTGCAGATCTGAATTTGAGAAAGAGATCTGTTTTAAATGTGAGTCGGTTGCATATTTTTGAGTGAATTTATTTCCATTTTTTTATTTGGGTGTTTTGTTCTCTCATGTGTATGTGTGCTTATAGCAATGTGACAAACATAGCAGGGGAGAGTATAACAGAGATTTAAATCCCCACTGGAGATCATTGTAAATAATGTGGAGTCTACAAATTACAATTGAAACTCCTTATCTTAAATCACCAAAGTAAATACCTCTGAGACAGATTTCACTTTGGCTCTCAGTATCAATCTCAAGGCCAGAGATAATTAATCACCTGATGAAACAGTGCCAAAGAGACCAAGGACATGCGTTTGATCATCTTAAGCCAGTTAGCTTCACTTTATTCCATTTTCCCCAGCTGTGGATGAATCAGGGCAAACCCATGAGCAGAGGGAAAATTACTCCAAGTGTAGGCCTAAGCTAAAATGCCTGGTTATCGGTAAAAGATGCCTTTCTTTTTCTTTTTTTAAGAGAGATATCCAAATGGCCCAGGCTAGTTTAACTCACTTGTCTGATATATACATAACCTGATCCTTCTTGCCTCCTGAGAGGTAAAATAAAATAAATATCACCTGAATCTCATCATTCCTACAAGAGTATCAGCTCCACAGGGAGGGATATTTTCTATTTTGATTTTTGCAATATCTCCAGAGCCCAGAACAGTGCCTGGCACTTAGTAAAACCTCAACTGATATCTAATCCAGGGATGATTAACCAAGTTTATCATTTACAAGTCACTCTCAAGTAATTAAGGGCTGGTGCAAATTATTCTAGCTCCGTGTGAGTCCATGATTGCAGGCGCAGAATTCAGTCAACAGGCTCCTGGGTCTTCCACGCTGTTATGACTTCAGCATAAACCACCGCACGGAATTCCACCATTAGTATGGAGTATGGCTCTCCCTCAATTCACAGCAAATATAACTAACCTCACTTAGCCTCCATCCCATTTAAATGTGCTGAATTACAGAAACTGAGGGAAGCAGTTCTCCTACTCATTCCTACAAATGAAAGAGCCCTCTCCACAAAGTTAACCCAATTTCCACGTCTTTAAACAAAGAAAAGCCTCCCTTTTTGGCTTCCAGCATTTTCCCTTTAACCCACAGGGCCCCGTTTCCTCTCTGGGAGAGGCTCCTCTGTGATGCTTCCTGGACCACCAAACCTGCTCGTTAATTGGCTGGAAGAACCACAGTTTAGCAACTCTCAACTCCTAACTGTACTTTTCGCGTCTTAACTTGCCTTGCGTTTCATTTCTCCAGGTGAAGGGCCACAGCTGCAGAGGAAGCACCACACCTCCTTCCCACACGAACAGCACTTGAGCAAAGTGGTGCCTGGAAGGGAAGACACTCCACGCTGGCTAATCCACTCACAGCAGGTGCTACAGTGAAGCCCTCTTTTATTTAACAAGAGCGCCCTCCCCTTCGCTCGCAAAGAGCTAGCACTTAAACGGAGAGGGCTCCATCAATTTTCTTTTGTGCTGAAAGTAAGCTCTGGAACTTTGTGTATGTTTGCTGGAGTTTTCAGGGCCCCTAAATCTCCCCATTTACCAACTCCTTTATCGGTCATTCTTTCCAAGCAAATAAAAGATCCCTCTTTACCTTTCACTATATGTGGATTTTTCACCCAGGCAGACCCAAAACCTGCTAAAGGGGTATCCCATTCACCACAACCTTCTCTCCCCCCAATATTACATTATCCAAACTCTAACTTAGAGCCCATTTTCTACACCCCAAATTTCTGGACCTGATCAAGACTTAGTGTGGGCCTTCACATGGCCATATATTCTATCTTCCCCCAGTCCTATACTGGTTTTACTCTAAAACCAGGAGTAAATTCTTGTAGAATTCCAAGAGTCCCCTCTGGCAGCAGGGGCCATATAATTCAAGTGGTTTTCCCTCATCTGCTAAAAAGTACGTATATATAATGTCATCATTCACATTATATATGGCACAGGGGTGAAATTCCAAAACCTCCCTTGTTTATCACAATGAACCAGAGTGATTACAGCGGATGCTCATCAAAATCACCTGGGAACTTTAAAATGCTGATTCCTTTGCCTCCCAAGAAACTCTGACCCCTCTTGCCCGGCACGGGGACCTGGCATTGGTGTTTCTCAAAAGTGCCCCTGGCGACGATAGTGGCAGCCCAGCCTGAGAACGCCGCTCCAACGGAAAGCATTTTATGACTTGATCATGATTGACTAGCGCTACCACGTCCTCACTTGAAGTAGGAACTCAATAAAGTCCAAGGGCATAAATCTGGGATCCCTGCCACTCTAGACCTTTTTTGTTTCTTGTTACTAGAGTTGTGCAAAAATTGACAGGAAGGGCAAGTTTCAGCTCAACCCCACGAGGCCCGGAAGTGCTCTTCCCCACTGTACCGTGAAGCACAGCACCCGGCACAAAGCAGGCGTTCAACAGATACTCGTGGAATCGATAGGTCTGCACCTAGAGTCACATCCTCCCGGGGTCTGGCTACGGTGTAAGTACGAGGTGGCCCCGTGGGGCACTGACTCCTTCAGGTTCAGAAGCCCTCACCTGGGCACTAAAAAGCAGCACCTGCCCCCTCCCCACAGCTACATCCTAGAGCCATTCACCTCCCAGCGCTCCAGGGAAGTTGTTTTGACCTGTGCGTGTGACATGTGTTCAAAGGACCAAACATGTCTGGGCCTGATTAAGAGGATTCTGAAACCGGTTTGGCTATTTTGCCAAAGAATAACAACACTGACATCCTTTCAGCTTTCAAAACATATCTGAGAGCAAAGGTTCTTTCCTTGTCTTGGCTTCGACTGTGCACCCGCAGGGCAACAATGGCCCCTCCCTGGGGAGTGTCTCAGTAGGTGAAGGAGCTGCCCTCTCTCCCCCGCCAGTCTCTAGCCCCCCTGCGAGAATCACTGTTTAGAGAAACCTAGCAATCTGAAATTCAAGGAGCAACAGTATTCTCTAGCATCAGTACATCAGTGGAAACATGAACGATATACACTCCAGCAGCAGGGAGAAAACCTGTCTCCATTTCAAAACTAGCTTTGCAATTAAATGAATTTAGGTCAAGAGGACTGTCATAAATCTTTCAAGTGTTTTTTTCCTCAAGTTCAACAAAGTCAACCAGCAAAATTATATATTTCAGTTTAATTTTAGGGAAAGAAAGAAAAACAAAATCCGTAAGTCTGGAATTCATGCCCACTGTATGCTTGGAAGTTGGTACTGAGCATTCTTCATCAAAGAGAAAAGCAAAAAAGAAGGCAGACATCATATCTGAGCCATATTTTTGTACATAAGTGAGTCAATATATACAGAATTATTTCAAGCTTTCTCATTGAAAAGCATTTGTGTTTATTATACAGCAAAAAGGATATATGGCTTGACTTTTCTAAACCCAGAGAGCTTATGGTTTATTTGGATGTGTATTCTGAATACAGTCAATTATTATATTACAATAACCTAATTATAATATGGCATCATTACAGTAATATTTCCAGACTAAGGTTAAATATAGAGAGATTTACAGTTTGTATGTTAAGTGGTTTTGGATTCTTTCTCATTGATTATTTTAGATGACAAAGTTATAATTTAATAAATTGTCAAATCAATGCACTAAACAAAAAAATGTGTAATTATTTACATAATACACTGCAACAGTATTAAGGTAATTCTGTTAACGTCATACATCAGGGAGGTGAACAGAACCAGCATCCTAAATATATAGAAACTTCCAAAAAACATACACCCAGAAGGTCATTCGTGCCAAAAGAGAACCTAATTCATTAATTATACTTGAGATTTTATCAGCAGTTTTAATTTTTTAGACTTGGTACTGAAGCATGGAAAAGTGAAATGAAGAATTGGAAACACATTCAGACATGTGAAAAGTTTAATTCACTCGATTGCACAAGCATAAATTAAGGTGTGTTTAGTACCAGGTTCTGTGTTACCAGAAGGCTGTTTAAAAATGAAGGAAGCATCACCCTTGTCCTCCAGGGACTCACAAGTAGACAAATGTCATTTCACTGCAGTGATGTGACGAGGGCTCTAGCCGCCAGAGGAGCAAAGCGCTGAGAGGGCCTAGGGAAGGGAGCCCCTGCCGCCTCCTCAAAGTGTCAGGGAGGCTTCTCAGAGGAGGCGACACTTGCATTCGGTCTTAAAGAATAAGTGTTTGCAGCCAAACAAGTTGAAGGGCTTGGCTGGAAGATGTTGACCTTGGGAAGGATGCGTCAGAATGGTGGGGCGAGGGGAAGTGGAGGGTGGCTGGTGGCAGAGTGCTTAGGAAAGGCAGAGACAGCATTCCTGTGTCTTGTGGTGGACAAGCAGGCTGCAAGACTGGCCAGAATCATCTGGCTGCCGGGGACGCATAAAAGATACAGCGATCAAGCCCTGAGGAAGCATGCCTCAATGTTCAGAACAGAGTTCCGGAGAACCCTCCATTTTCTTCGGACATTAATCAGCCGTGAAAGAGGCTCCAAACATCTCTTTATGCACCTGCGTAACCAAAAGCTGCTGAGGAGTCCTAGGCTGGGGAAGCTCATTCTTCAATGTGACTCCAAAGGCACGTCCTTGCATCTCATGATCTGTGACCACATTTCTGGGCCTTTAGAAGGCGGGGAGGGGTGTCATTTCAAAGGGCTTAGGAAACTTGCAGCCTAGAATCTGCCTTAATTCTCTCTCATCACCAACAAAAGCTTACAGGTCTGGGAGAATGCAGTCACCAAAGCAGTCTGAATGGGTTTTTTTCCAGCAGGCAAGCATCATCTCAAAAGCTGAAGCCTGTATTTCTACAAGTAGTTCTAGTTTATGTGGCAATGTGCAGAGAGGCCTAAAGATGCACTCCCCTGTTTTTTTTAATTTGAAATATCAACATATAGCCTTATGGGCTACCCAAAAATTAGTAGACAAACTGTTTCTCACTAATTCTTCTGAATGTAACTTTGAACTTTTTTAAGGTATTTTTGCACACAGGTGCAAGAGATGATGATCTAAGACACACGTGCAAGCTTACAAACAGCAACTCCTTACCGTTAAAACACAGGTGATGCTCTGCTTCCAGAACTGTCTCCTACCGATCCTAAACATCACAGCAATCTGTTCAGCTTATGGACTCTTCCAGAATGATCTTCTAACCCCTGGGAGCCCTACTCATCATCCAACAGGCTTTCAAATGAAAAGTCCCTTGGAGGACCAGAAGTTCACGTTTACATGTCTAATTTGAAGATATTAGTCACCATATACACGGCATAAAAATTAAAAGCGCAACTATACTCTCCTTGTTTTCCTTCTACAGTCCCTCCCCTTTGCCCTCTCCTCTGTTCCAAAGCCTTGTGTTGTTAGGGTAATACTGTTTACCTGCTATACAGTTTAACTGTGCCTCTCATTCATGCTTATCAACCAATCAAAGCATTTGAACTGCTGGGTTGCAACACAACCTTGATGTTCATTTAATTCTATACACTGCCCAACAGTAAACTTGGAGTCCATAGAGATATCTGAATCATTTCTTTGAACAGTGAGTAACTTTAAACCGTATCAAAATAGAAAGCAGAGAAGCCACAGCTCTGAATAAGTTGTACAGGAAATTCAGTCTGTCTTTGTCTAAACAGCTGTGTGGTTAACTACCAGCATTGTGACTGTGACCATCAGATAGGCTGATTGTAACCCAAAGGAGCCATTCTCTCCCCATAAAGAACAAGCAGCCTATTTCATAGGCAAATAGAAAATGATGTCCATAAACTACTTGCGCTCACACCGCTGTACATACAAATAAACCAAGGTAATTTATTCTTTGTGACTAAACATCTTGATCATCCTTACTGTAAAGATATGATGGGAAATCATAGGCAATGTGATTTGAGAGATCTCGTCTGTGTGATTTATCTCATCAAGATGAATAAAAGGCAGGACAGTTAAGGTTGAGCATGTTGAATCCAGGATTTAGTCCTTGAAGTTCAAGTTTCAGGAACTCAAATCCAATCAGGTCATCCAAGGATAAAACAGGAAATAGGGAACCCATCCCACCAATATCCTGCTAATTAACCTCACAAGAGACTGATTTGAAAGCCAGGATGTTAATCTGGTATTGACACCTACCACTAATTTGGATGCTAATTTGGCACCTGAACTTGGGAAATTCACCTGCTCAACAGCCAATATTAGGGCGTGGCCTCCATATATAGAGTTAACAGAGAGATAGCGTTTAGACTAAATATTGTTTGATAAACAAAGCGCTAGAGCACAGGAAGTTAGAGTTTCTTTATGGAATACTTTTTAAATCAGCCTCTGGGTATTAGTAAGCAGCTGTTTTCTGTTCTAATGATGAATGAAGACAGTATCTAGAAGTAGTCATTCTCCTCTGTGCGGTGTTGAAAGGTCACCAGCAAATCGCAGAATTTTCTCATCCTCCTTGCTCAGCATCTAAGTATCAGTCCCAAGAATCCTGTGTCAACACATGACCTCAGGACAGAGGTCACAATTCATTACATCATCCATTCTCTTTCATTAGTTACATTGAAATTGGAGCTTCCCTAATGGTATTTTAGGCACCATCCTCATTTCATCAGCAGCCCATTTACAACGTTCTCTCTTGGGAAGAGTTACTTTCTGGGAAGATTTCCATAGATGGCTGATGGCATTCATTCTGTGTTTGTCAGGCGTCACCATGGCTCTCTCGAGGCTTTGCAGTAAACTGCAAAGTCTTCAACCTCTGTGGCTGAATTTCAGCCTCAAAGTGGGCAAGGCAGAGGCAGTAGGTATCTTAAGGAATCCCCTTGAGTAAAGGAAGCTCACTGAGAATTGTCATTCAGCAGCACAAACAAAGCAAAGCACAAGCCTGAATCTGCATCTGATCACCTGCCCTTAATTGCCAGCCTGCAATAAAATTGGTTTCTGGTCATTGAAGAAGAGTGAGATGCTCAAGAGGGAGACCCAAGAGGGTTTTCCCATGAGTAGTTTCCACCAGGCAACAGCTTCAGCGGGCAACACTCCTCCTACAGGAACTTTTAAACTGAGGAGACCTCCAGCCCTATCTTTGTGGACGACGCACTGTTTCAGGCTGAGACTATTGGCCATTCCCAAATCTTAAGTCAGACATAATGAGAGAACAAGAGCGGACAATGGGCCTCATGCAGGCAGGAGACTTCATCCAGAAATGCAAGTACCTTCAGGCAAAGTTTAAAGTTTCACTTTCATTCATTCACTCATTCATTCACTCAACAAATGTGAGTACCTTTTATGGGGCCAGGCACTGTACTACACACTAAGCTAACCAAAACACACACTTAGTCAAGCACTAAAAAATATTAATTGTAAGATGGATAATTATTTTATAGAATACTCAAAGAGAAAAAATAAAATGCTGTCAATTACACTTAAATACAACCTCAATTTTAAGCTGCATTCTGAATTCACAGATGTCAAAATGTGAAAAATGGACATCTCAGAACCAATGAAAAGCCAACGTTCCTGCCTTCACTGGGGGAAGATATAAAATAAATAAATATAAATGCATACATAATTATAAATAAAATACGATTATAAATTGTGGAAAGTGCCATAAAAAAAGAAAATTGGGAGCAAGCTTCACTTGGATCTGTGTTTTGAATTATTGCCATTTTATGTTTATATTCCAAAGTGTGAAATTTCCTGAACTCATTCCTAAATTACGAAGAGTTACCTACTTTGGGCCTTGCAGCCCTGTATGTACAACCTATGCCATGTGGTATAATAAAAAATTGCAAGCACTGGGGTCAGACACACCTGGATTTAAATCCCAGCTCTGTCCTCTTTTAGCTATATGACATCAGAGCTTTTGTTTCCTAAATGGTACATTAGAAATAAACCCACCTGCCTAACAGACTTGTGATGATTTAAATATATGTCAAACTCCTGGATCCTCACAGGCACATAATACATGAAAAATATGACTGTATTTTTTATTTGCAGAACAGTTATGACTACAATTAGTGACAATACCAATGTAGGGTACAAACTCCCAAGGAATTTAACCTAACCCAATCTAGAGCTATCTGGAAATTTTGCTCTTGATTTCCCAATATGTCCTAAGAGAAAGAGTAGATCCAGGTTTTATTGGTTACCATCTACACATTTTTCATAGGTTTCTACTTCTAAATGTCCTACCGACGCCCAGCAGAATTAAACACATTCATCAGTTTGATGGCCTTGTAAACAATGATACAGGGGCAGCATATAAAAATGGTAAATGAGTTCAGTGGGATGAGAAAGTACCATATTTCATCCATTCTGAGTTGCACATTTTTTTGCACCTTTTACCATATTGAAATTGGGTGCACCTGCTATGCACCCTTATAACTGTTGGTCAACAGCAATCATGACATAGTTGTCATTGCCAGAGTTTGCATAGACTCAGTGGCACTCCGGACAGCACGACAAGGCCACTGCAGCACCTCAATATCACAGTCAACAAACTACTGAAGATTCATTTGAGGGAGGAATGTGTGTCCAGGTTGTTTTCTGAAAATCTTCCACTGACACCTTCTGGGAAGATCAAGAAAACACCAGCATCACAACTTACAGAATGAATGACAGTAGACGGAAAGAAAATCCCAGGAGAGTCAGACCCTGAATGTGAAGAAGTTTTAGAAATTTCTTAACCTATTCATTGCACCTATTTTTGTATGGATGCATGAGGGTGACATACAGTTTTTTTAAATCTATGTTTAATTAAGTCTGAAAGAGCTTTTTTCGATTAAAATAAAGTTCTAAGAAAGCAGTGCATCCTAGATTAACCGACAGTCGTTTTTCTTAGTGGTAAAGGAAACAGTGGTGTGTCTTTTATCTGATAATGGCTTAGATCAGATGAAATACAGTTTTATGATATCTAATGATCAAAGAAAACTTCTTGGAGAAGGTAGGATTTAAGTCAAGCTCTGAACAACAGTAAGATTCAAATAGGAAGAGGTAGGGCATAACATATGGGGAAAATATCACCAGCAAAGCACAGAGGTTGGAGTTCAAAAGAAAGCCTTTCTTGTGCTGCAGTTATGAGGAAACATGAGTGATTAATCTCTGAAAGGTATGCGGAGGCTGAACTGCCTTTGCTGGCATTAGGGAGTCATTGAAGAATAAGCTGATGAAAGTCTTGATTAGGAAGATTATGCTGAAGGATGGGAGTAAAGAAAGATGGAAGTCAGAATCCTAGGCCCGAGGAAATAAAGGATTTGACAGAGGGGCGGAGGCAGTGGTCACCCAAGCCACTCAAAAACAAACAAGTAAATAAAAAAAGGCAAGTCCTCTTATCCCATCCACCATTTTGCCACCCCTGAGCTACTCCTATATAGAAATCCTGGTTGAGGGAGTGGGAAGGAACAGAGAAATGGAACTTGACAATTGGTAATGGGGGAAGTAGACACATTTGTCCAAGGTGATTCCATTTTATCAAGCTTGGTAAAGTGAAGAATCATAATAACCCAACAGGAATGGGGGAATTTAGAGAAAGCGTGCACGTTGAAGACAAAATGACTAAAGAAATGGAAATAAAGCTCTGGTTCTTTGCTCTTCCTATTGGTCTTTTCATCTTGAAAACGTGAAGGTCAGTGTATGAAAGACCAAAAACAACCAGCACCTTTTTCTTTATTTCTAAATTCATAATAGAAAGGAAAAACTCATAATTAAAAGAGAATACAAGAGCCAATCATATACGCATTCAATAATTATTTGAGCTGCTTCCTCTCAAAAAAAATTTTTGAAAGCTTAAATTAAGTGGTGTGGTTAGTTGGTTTTGCCACCATTTCCATGAGTTGAAATTGCGCAGCATAAGCAAAAAAAGATACGTAAGTTTTCTGAAAGCCTCATCTGCCAAAATTCAAGAGGAAGGAGGAAACACAGGTGAAATCCCAGAGGATGATACAGAAAGCTGATGCATTTAAAGTAAAGCATACACTAAACAGAACATCCAAGTTCTGCAGGTATACAATGAACGAAGAGAGATGCTCGATGCTAAAAGCACATTCCAGATGTTATTTTGTATAGTACCTTTCAAGCAGAAAGTGTACGAATTAGGAATTTTTGGCACTGGGAGCAGGGTATATACATATCAAGAAAATCTCAGGAACAACCTTCTGAGTTCTTGTCTTCCCCCTGGTGACACTTCAACATATTCATAGAAACAGTGTTGTCCTGGCTTTGGGAAGCCATGTTTTTGATCTTGACTCCCACATACTAGGTGGTTGTGTGATGTTGATAAACCACCAGGCATACTGGTCCCATTTTCCCCGTGAACAACATACGGTAGGTGGCCAGATGATCTTACAAGTACTGTCCAGCTCTAAGCAAGACGCATGAACAAAGTGAGTGATCTCTGCCACTTGGATCCCAAGCACACAGCATCTTAAAGTAATCGAAACATTATTTTAACATGAATTTTACACATACAATCTTACAACGTGGCGTACAAAACATTGAAAAAATTATGATATCATTGGAATCATCTGAAATGAGGCTGATCACTTTAACGGTACAGTGCTGTAACATCTTTGATATTACTGTTTTCCCCATAGGAATTTTTTCCCATTCTAGACGCCCAATTTTGAACAAATGACATCCCCTGGACCATGACACTTGTTCTTTGTATATAAAGCTATAGTGCTTTCAATGGAATATTACTCAGCCATAAAAAAAGAATGAAATAATGCCATTTGCAGCAATATAGATGGGCCTAGAGCTTATCATACGAAGTGAAGTAAGTCAGACTGAGAAAGACGAATATCATATGATATCGCTAATATGTGGAATCTAAAAAAATGACACAAATGAACTTATTTACAAAACAGAAATAGACTCACAGACATAGAAAACAAATTTATGGTTACCAAAGAGGGAAGGGGAGGAGGGATAAACTAGGAGCTTGGGATTAAAATACACACACTACTATATATAAAACAGATAACCAATAAGGACCTACTGTATAGCACAGGGAACTATACTCAGTATCTTATAATAACCTATAACGGAAAAGAATCTAAAAAAGAATAGATAGAGATGTATACGTATGACCGAATCACTTTGCTGTACACCTGAAACTAACACAACGTTGTTAATCAACATTTCAATAAAAATTTTAAAAAATAAAAAAAATAAAGCTGTAATGCTTTACAAGATTCTCCTCCCAAACCAAAGCACAAGCAAGCTCAGGGGCTCCAAATGAAGATATGGAAATCACATTTTGGCTGCAAATCACGGAGTTCATGGTAATAAGTCCACCCAGTATCCTGCTTTTGAGTTGGCTGCTTAGCATGGTTATAATTTTTCATATTAACCCTTTCCAGATCAGTTATCCCACTGGCTCTTTGTTTAAGACCAAAATTTTAGCATTATTTCACACACAACTGAGAAAAATAATATTTCTTTAACTAGAATCTTGTTTGTAGTTATAATCTAAAGGATAAGCAACAGCTTGGGAATGATCCTATGCCTTAATTACATGTTTTCTTCCGAAATCCAAGGTTCAAACAAATATAAGACCAGTATTAATTAGAGAGATAGGAAGAGAATCCTTATTAATGGGATAGTTCTTGCTTTATAAAAGCAGCAGACACAAATGATCTTTACCTTTATGTTACCTTTTAGTTGCTACTGTTCCACACATGGGCTTTCTAAGGCACCAAGGCATGATCCTTTTCCTGAATATAAAACAACAGAAACTCCAACTCATATTCCATCTTTTTTGGTTCTGATTTAGTTTATCGGGTATTTATTTAGGGGAAAAACATATTTCATTACCTAAGTCACTGCCCATCCCCAGATCTGCCCTCTGGTACTGAAGACATCAGGGACCAGTGAATAATACTGAGAGGTCCCTCAGCTCCCATCCGCCTGCTCCCACTGACTCTCGCCAACAGATACAGACAAGCCTCCAGGAACCCAAGACTACAGCTTCAGGACGAGGACCAGGGGCCCAAGGTTGACTGGAGGACCATTTTAAGGGCTATCTGCTGTTATCACAGTTGTGCTTGTTTTGTTAAACAAGGCAAGAAAAAAGTAGAGAATCAGGTTCACCAGCAAACATCAGAATTCTTACTTAATCCTGCATCTAGTTCCTCTTTGCTTTTCTCTTGTGCTAAAATGTCATGAAATGGTAACCTCAAAATCGTGTTCCTTTCCTTTAGAGAATGAAGTCACATGTCATTCAGTGTAAAAATCAAACCCTAATATTAGAGATGATTAGTTGATTCACTCAAGATACATCTTCTAAAAGCAATAAAGAAGAACACCTCCCAGGGCTTCTAGTACCACCCCATCAGAAGTGCATTAATTAGCCACCATCATGGGGAACCTCCCAATGTATGAGAGCTTGACTTTGCAAACCCTCATTTACTATGATATTTATCATAAATACAAACCCATGAAAATAACCAAGACGTATTTATAAACACCAGTGGTTAGCACTCACACCCGTGCCAGGGTGTCTGGCAGTAAAATGAGACACACTGATTCGAGAGGCAGAAAAACTTTTGATTACAAGAATGTGATCAGATACAGAAAATCTATGTATCTGAAAGCAAGCAGTAATTTCTCGAAAGAATGTTTTGTCTCTCTTTGGAAAAGCTTAAGGGTAAACTTGGGAAGACATCAAAGGAGGATGTGTCCAGTCAGAGCCGAGAATGATCGCTTCAGAAAGAAAGCAGCTGATAGAAGGTCAGAGTTCGAGGGGAGGCTCAGATGCTTTGCTCTTGGTGACCTCTGACCTCCACCAAAACCACTGCAAACTCTGAGCGGTCAAGGGTGGATCTGCCTGCATCACAGCTGTGTTTCTGGATCTTTGCACTGCTCATTAAGTGAATGGACAGTCCCATGTATAAGCTCATCCAGCAGCTAATTAGGTCTTTAAACCCCAAACAACCTACAGCTCCAAATAAGTTACTCTGCTACCAAGAGAGCAAAATTTATTTTGCCAATGAAGACAAAAATAACCCAGTTTATTTACCTGTTCATATTTTCTAGACTTCACCTTTCTTAAAGACCGTAACATAATTTGTAATAAATGTCATTACTGCCTATAGGTTTCACAAGGCAAATCTCAAACACTGCTGTTTCCTTCAACAGCAAAAGTGTGAAAATATCATTTGAGAGAGGAAACATAAACTCCATTACTGCATACATAAAGAATAAATTCATGGGCTTCCCTGGTGGCGCAGGGGTTGAGAATCTGCCTGCTAATGCAGGAGACACGGGTTCGAGCCCTGGTCTGGGAAGATCCCACATGCCGCGGAGCAGCTGGGCCCATGAGCCACAATTACTGAGCTTGCGCGTCTGGAGCCTGTGCTCCGCAACAAGAGAGGCCGCGACAGTGAGAGGCCCGTGCACCGCGATGAAGAGTGGCCCCTGCTTGCCACAACTGGAGAAAGCCCTCGCACAGAAACGAAGACCCAACACAGCCATAAATAAATAAAAATTTTTTTTAAAAAAAGAATAAATTCATTTTATTGCTAACAAAACTAAGTTATATAAACGCTATGCATCCCAAATGTTCTTTCTAAGCTTCTTTAGGATGAGTTTTCATGCTTACGACTTACAAAACCAGCATCACAACTTTCCTGACAGAGTGGGGATGAAAGGACACCCAATTAATATTAATATATATACATGCGTTTCCTATCATAAGTACACTTAACAATGCTTTATAATGCAACATCTAGTTCCTGCTACTTAATTGCCAGCTCCCTGGTTTTTCCATCTGTTACTAAGTCTTCCACCAAAAAACAGTTGACGTTGGGTCTTGTATTCAAAGGCAGCTCTCAGGTAGATTCAAATATCCAAGTAAAATGGTACAATTAATTACATAAATAAACTTCCATTGATTAAGTCCATTATTACGGGGACATAAATGTACCAGGTATGAAAACGTGAAGGCCAGGATAAGGCAAGGTTTTTGACAACGTAGCCCTTACCTGGTGATTTAGTATTTGACATGAAATTAATCTGAACAATTATTTTCTTTGTATTGTTTTAACTTTCAAACATTACATCATCAAAAATATGGGAAAGTTCTTGTTTAAAAGTAACCAAAGATGCAAAGAAAAATGCTAAGGATAAAACCTGGTTGTATAATTCCTTCCCTATTTCCGTATTTTAGGTGTGATTTAAGTAAAAGTGTTATATATTTTAAGAAAATGTTTTAGTATAGCTCATTAATCTCATCAAAGTCAACCACCATTATATTTATTGAGCTTCTCTGATACACCCAACATAACGTTATCCAAGTATAAGATATAAAGAGTTTATAATCTAGCAAAGGTGACAAAACCACAATTAGTCAATAATAAAGCACTAAATTATAAGAACCTATCAAGGTATATTGGAATCCAGGCTGCGATATCAAGTCGATGTGTGTAAAATATACCCTTAATATGCAATAAGGTTTAAAAGATAAGAACTTTTCATAAAACTCAGTTTTGAGGGAATTCTCTGGAGGTCCAGTGGTCAGGGCTCTGAGCTTTCACTGCCAGGGGCCAGGGTTCAATCCCTGGTTGGGGAACTAAGATCCTGCAAGCTGCACAGTGCAGCCAAAAATTTAAAACGAAAAAAATAAAAAAAACACGCAGTTTTGAAATTAGTCTAAATCACTTAATTAAAGTAGGAGCAATAGTACACTTAAAAACTAAAGGGAAAAATTAAAAAGCTAAAAATTCTGTACCATTTTTCTTTCACAACAGAAGATAAAGGAAAATATGTTCTTGCAGTTAAGTGTTCTGAAAGTGAGCTAGAGCAGGCCAGGAGAAAATACTTTCTGCTTTTCCACTTCCTCCCCCTTTACCAAAGCAAAGGGTTAACATGTGAATCTGCTCCAAGAGAAAATTCTAGAAGGAAGACGGTGCCTCCCTGTTCCCCATGAAACCACCCCAGCATTCGTATCACTGCCATTTCCTGAGGGAGGCCTATCCCACCTTCTACATCTGGGTCTTCCTCATTCTCTCTTAACCTCCCCCTCTGCTTCAGTCTCCCTCCTTTCTTAACCTCAAGCCTAAAGGAAAATCACCTCTCAACCAAATCTCACGTGCTCTCTTGCACATCATCACCGATCCTCTTGCCATTCTGAGCATCATTTTGAAACAAATCAGGATCACACCATCAACCAGAAGACTAGGGCAGACCACAGAATCGTTGTTTGGCGAGTGGGTATTTCAGCCAAACAACAGAAGGAAGAAAACATGGTGTGCCCAACTGCTTATTACATTATAATAACAAAGCACAGAAACACAAAAATTGAAGGTGTTAATTCACTGAGTGATGTAGACTAATAGGAGAAAAGCTATTGCTTTTCTAATGCAGAAAATACACAAAGCCAAAAACAGCAGTCTCCTAAGAGAAAATGTGAGGCAATTACGAATATAAGAACTACAGGTGAAGGCGATTTTCCTCCCAAATGTTATCCTCATTGGGGAATTACATTTGACCTTTTTAAAAAAAAAAAAAAAATTAATGAAATGGAAAACATTTTTAAGTCACAAAAATTTGTCCTGTAGAAAGTTTTCCAAGTGGTAAGCAGTCTATCAGACTTTATTTTTCTCTAATTAGTTCCATTCAACTCTTACAGAGATTCAATCTCATTAAAATCAGGTCAAAACTCTCGTTTAAATATTAAAATTTTATTCTGATACATAGAGAAAAGCAAGACTTGAAGGGGAGGGGAAGTCCTGGCCAAAAATGTGCAACAGTGAAGAAAGAAAAGAGCTTCAAACCATTTCCTTCCCTTTCCTACAAACCTCCCCCTTGGGCAAGGACATCACCCATCGCCCGCTCTCGCCAATGAGGGTCCACGTTCTTCTCCAAACGAACCTTCAGAATCTGTCTGAAACCCACTTCCCTCCTTCTGTTCAGATTAAAGTTCCATTCATGTGTCAAGGGTCTGTCCCCATGTCCCTTCCTCTATGGAGTCCTTCCTGAATCTCAAGGTTCCCTGCTCTGAAATTCTATTGCTCACTCCTTGATTCAAATAGTTTTCATCCTGAATAATAATTACATTTTACAAATATAATTTGTACTAGGATATTTTTTGAAATAAAGGTTTTGAATATTGTGAATCGCAGCATCTCACACATAGCAGGTGATCATTTTTAAATTAACCTATAGTGTATATAGTAATAAACCAAAAATGATATTTCTTTCTGTTAAGTAGTACCTCTATTTTTTTAACCCTGTTGAAGGTGTTTTTCATGCCACTGTTGTTTTCCTTTTTTAATGTGTTGCATGGGTAGTAGTAGTGTTATCTGGGGTGCGCAGCAGAAGGAAGCATTGATAAATGTGAAAGGCAATTCCAGCCCCGCCTGTAAGTGTCACTTTTTTTCCTCTGTGTCCCTAGTTAAATACAGGATGCATACTTACTTATTCTGCATTTCTACTTTCCTTAATTAGCCTAGACCGAAGCTTGAGGTTTACACCACAATCAACTCTAACATTTTTTTCTTGCCCTGAAATATACAAGCAGGTGCTCTTTTTTTTTATTATCAGTTTACTGAGTGATTATCAAATGGGATAGAATTGCAAACTGGAATTTAGTGAACTGAATTATTCATTAGAGTGAATTTCAATATGCTGAACATCAACTTACCATTGCTCGGAGCCATCAGCTAAAGTTTACAAATATTTTCCTTACAGGGAACTGTTGTTGCAATAGTATTTCCAGCAGGGGAATGTCAAGTTGGTAAAGCTGTACTATTAACAACGGATCTGTGGACGCATGAAAGGAGCACTGTGCCGGCAATCAACAGGCTTAGGCTTATCAGGCTTTTCTTTTTCTTTTTCAAAAGAAATCTTCAGAATTCCAGTTACAAGATTTACAGCACTTCAGTCTTATGCCCTTTAAGATCTTATGTCTGGAGGTTAATAAAATAGATTGATCCAGAGATACTACATAGTTGGGGTCTTTTCTTTTTCCCTTTCAAACGCAGTACGTTAGATGATGCAGTCTAAGCTATGGAAAGAGGGATACGGAAACAGCTGACTACTAGTGCATGTTAGCTGCCTGCCATCCAGCGGCTGGAAGTATAATTCACCCACACCCACTGCCCAATGAGCTAAGGAAATGATGAACGGAGCCATGTCTCATAAGTACAGCAAAGGCTAACAATAATATACATTTACTGTCTCATATTTATGGAAAGACAGAATGATGGGAAAATTATTGAAGGCTTTAGTGGAAGTGAAGCCAAAGTCTCCTCCTTTATAATTCTAAGCCATAAGAAACTTATCTTTATGTTCAAACTGTTTCCCTTTAAAAAATTCCCAATTTAGAAAATTTGCCTATCTATGTCATATGAACCAAACTAAATAATAAAATGATTGCCAATGATAAAAATAGATCTGACTGCATGGGATACAGCACATTGAAGGGGCAAAAATTTTGACATCAATCTCTAGGGAAGAAAAACATGCAAATATGTCCATAGTGATCCCAGTATTGTTACAGTTACATAGTGAATTCATTCTGAATGATTTTTATCATTTTCGCTCATGTAAAATGTAATACCATTCTCTTGTTTTAAATCTTTAACCTCTTTTAAACAATTATAATAC
The DNA here is from genome assembly GCF_965194825.1 of Balaenoptera physalus. Classification (NCBI taxonomy): domain Eukaryota; kingdom Metazoa; phylum Chordata; class Mammalia; order Artiodactyla; family Balaenopteridae; genus Balaenoptera; species Balaenoptera physalus. The sequence continues at coordinate 165,888,309 of NC_138890.1, read as the reverse complement.
TAATGTTTTTAAATAGTTTTTGATGATTATTTATTATAAAAATGAGGCACATTTATTGTAAAAAGGTAAAAAAAATAAATATCACCATAATCTGAGCATTATTAACAGTGTGCTTTCTAAGAGAAATGCTCTGATTCCCATCTCCTTTTTCTTAAAAAAATATTTTATATGTATATATATGTATATATACACATACACACATGTATGTATATATGTATATGCATATGTACACCTTTAATTTTAGTTTACAAGATATCATGAAAATGTTCTCATATTACTGAATATTCTTCGAATTATGATTTAATGGTTACATATCATATTGTTAGACAGGCCTTAATTTATTCAGCCAATACTTTTTTTTTTAGCTTTTAGATTGGTTCCAATTTTTTACTGTCATAAACAACAATATAATGAATATCTCTGTGGTCAAATCCTTGCATAGATCTCTGCTTATTTATTTCAATAAATTATTAGAAAAAATTATTCCTTAAAAATTGTATCCACTGGTTCCCATGAGAAATTAATTTTGTTTCATCTTTGCCTATATGATAGATGAGAAATGGCTGTTATGCCATTGCTAGTTTAATTCGCAAGTCTTTGACAATAGTGAAGCTAAACATTTCTTAAATATTTATTGGCCATTTGGGGTGGGGGATTTGTAAATTGCCTGTCCGTGTCCCTATTTTTCTCCTAGTGATTTTCTTTCTCCTGATTTATAATTGCTCTTTTTAAGATTGGATAAAGATAGCACACATACAGAAAATGAATAGCTGCTTCAATATTACTATCATACAAAGTAGAATTAAAGACAAAAGCCTAAAAGATTTGGACCAAGAAAAGCATTTTACTTTTATAAAAGGTATAATCCACTACGAGTATATGGTAGCTATGTACTGAATAACAGTCCTAAAGTAAAATAAGCAAAACCTGGTAGAAATACAGGCAACATTAACAGAAAAGCTATAATAAAAGGCTGTTCTAAAAGAATGTCATAGAAATACCCTGACACTCCCCAAATAATATTAGTCTTTTAAAGTGCTGTAGATGGTCAACAAAAGTAATCATTTGTTAGAACACAGAAACCACACAAGTCACAATCTCCAACAATAATTTTGTAAATTGGAAATTAATCTTGAAGGAATTTTATTCTCTCAACTGCTTTAAAGTTTAGAAAATCTTCTTTTAAATTACTATTGGATTCTTGCAGAACTCCAAAGTGCAAATAGAGGCCATTTGGAATGTCATAAATCCCACTAAAGACTCAAGAGGACTGAATAACAGAGAGGGAAGGGACTGCATTCACTCCCTGCATCCCGGGAACATAGGGCAGAGAAGGTCAGGAGAGGGGCACCCCTAGTCAGGCTGAGTTGGCACCCCTAATTCAGGGACGGGGCTCTGCCTCTTCATGCCTTGAGTACAGGTCTTTCAGGACCAACCCAGAGCCCACAAGTCCTTGGAGCCCCCCAGGTGCTTGGGAGAATAGATGGGGCCCAAAAGTGAGTCCAGGGCAGAGAGAACAGGTGAGAACTGGAGGTGGTATTACCACCTACAGTCTCCTTATTCATTCTTAACTGGTTCTCAGCTCCCTTTCTGGAATTCTAGGTGTGTTCCATCAAGATTCCTCATTCCTCTCTCCAGGAAAGGAGATCCCAAATCTGGACTCACTCCGTGCTACAGTTGAATATGAAGGTCAGAGTAGAAAATAAGTGCTCAGATGAGGAAACACAGTCAGAAAGGTAAAGTGACTTGTCCAAAGCCTGTGGACAAAGTGTCTATGTTCATAACAGAGCATTATAAGTCCTCTTTTTAAGATGCTTCTCCCATTATTTCCACTAATCCTTGACTCTCAAATCCCTTGCCAGCTGACTCGCATCTTACCTCCTCCAAGAATGGTGCCCTGATTGACACTGACCCTGAGTACTCCTCTACAGAGAAATTGATCCTTAATGCCTTTACTATTTGTATCTGTAATATGTTTTACTTTGAACACAAAGCATGTGGCAATGTGTATAGATTCTTTTCTATAACAGATAAGCACCTGAATTCTTGTGTGTGAATGGAATATTAGAAAATCAAATAATTGACTTGAACCAAGAGATGCTGGAGGTCAGATATCAGCCAAGGTCACACTATGTGACGTAGTCTCCAGATGCCCCCTGACTCTCAATGCTGCCTCAGCTACCACCACAAATAGGCTGTCAACACGCTTGACCTTGTTTCACTCCCCCTAGATTTCAAGTCCCAAACTAGGGCACCTGACTGAAGGCCCTGAACCAAGGCAGCAGCCACGGGAATGGAGATGACACAGAACTGGCAGAACCTGCTGGCTGAGTAGCAGTTGGGGATAAAAAGATCTGAAGGAGATGCCAAGATTTCTCATTTGAACAGCAAGGTAAGTGGTCAAGCTATTATCTGAGATAAGAATTCAGTGAAGACGAGCCGTTTGGAGGGCAAATTGATGAGTTTCACTTGGGGCATGTTGAATTCGAGGTCTCTAAGTGTTCCAATGAAAAGCTGAAAATGCAAATCTGTATTTCAGGAAAGAAATGGGGGCTTAACGATATGCATCTAAGAATCATCAGCATGAAAGGGATACTCATGTAATCACCCCGAGAAGAAGGTAAAAACTGAGAAGAGAGGTGAACGTGGGGCATCAGGGATGAGTGAGATTCAGTGTGAGTTGAGAAAAAGGAACAAATTATAGAAACTGAGAACAGTCAGAGAGGCAGCAGGAGAGGCAAGAAAGAGGAATGTATTGGAACTCAAGGCAAAAAAGAAAAATGTTTCAAAGAAAGAAAAAAAGGAGCCAAGAGTGTTAAAGCTCAATCCAAATGTCCCTCAAGAAGGGACTGTTTGAGTAAACCATGATACAGCCATACAACGGAGTAGAGAGGCACGGGGAGACCTCTATATCCTGCTGTGTGTGATCCCTCAGACACAGGTGAAAAAAAACACAGAGCAGAGCAGTGTGTTGTACGCCACTTTTGGTGTAAAAAGGCGGAACACACAAATGCATGCGTGCACACGTATTTGCTTATATTTTTAAAATCGAACGATGGAAGAATAAGCCAAAAACCTAAAATCAAAAAGTTACCTATAAGGGGAGAAGACAACGATGAAAACTGCAACTCCCTAAACGCACCATATTTTATAGTTTTGACTTATCACGGTTCAACACATAATCATAAAACACAGTGTATCGAATTCTTTTAAAAAACAATCTCTAAAAATGGAAAGTAAATTGAAAAAGAAATGGCTCTGGGAATTCCCTGGAGGGCCAGTGGTTAGGAGTTGGCGATTTCACTGCAGGGGCCCAGGTTCGATCCCTGGTCAAGGAACTAAGATCCCACAAGCCACGTGGCATGGCCAAAAAAAAAAGAAATGGCCCTAATTATGTCTCAAGTTGGTGGCTTAACCACAAACAGAAGAACTATTTTAAGCAACTTTAAAGTGAAGTAATTTTTTGTGTATATCTATGATATACACTGAAGATTGAAAGAACCTCAAAGAAGTATTAAATTGTTTTCAGTAATCATATTGTTGGTAATAATAATATGATTGTTATTGGAAATATATAATGGATAGTCTATATCCTACCATATAGTAGGATAAAGCAAATAAGCAACTAGGGTAATATCATTAGGAACTAGGATTTTCAGTGTAAAAGAAAAGAAACACAAACATAAAAATCAAATAAGTAAAAAGTGGTTAATCTTTTTTTTTTTTTAATTTATTTATTTTATTTTTGGCTGCTTTGGGTCTTTGCTGCTGTGCGCAGGCTTTCTCTGGTTGCAGTGAGCGGGGGCTACTCCTCGTTGCAGTGTGCGGGCTTCTCATTGCAGTGTCTTCTCTTTGTTGCGGAGCATGGGCTCTAGGTACGTGGGCTTCAGTAGTTGTGGCACGTGGGCTCAGTAGTTGTGGCTCACGGGCTCTAGAGCTCAGGCTCAGTAGTTGTGGCACATGGGCTTAGTTGCTCTGTGGCATGTGGGATCTTCCCAGATCAGGGCTCAAACCTGTGTCCCCTGCATTGGCAGGAGGATTCTTAACCACTGTGCCACCAGGGAAGTCCCAAAGCTGGTTAATCTTAATTTTGATTGGAAATATCTTTATGAACTCAGATGTATGTTTCTCCTTTTGAAAACAATGTATTTCCTTGCTCTATCCACTGAAATAGTGATAAACAACGATCAACTCAGCAGCAATGAACACCCCTAGGACCCAGACTGGAGTCTCTAAATACATCCCCTATGAAACGGAACCAGAGTTCCTTGGATTCCTAGAGCGGGGCAGGAGATACACAAGGTGATCCTGGAGCATCTTCATACCAGAAAGCACGGAAGCTGTCAGAGACAACTGAAGTCATGTCAAAGGACACAGGAGCCAACTTGCAGCATCTCCCATGGACCAAAGAAGAAACGTAAACAATAAAAACAATAACGACTGCAATGGATTGAAACAGAAAATATACAAGATCCATGATTTCATGGTGATATTTGAAAAGCAAAAACCAAAAACACTTTGGTCATTTCAGGAAGTTGCTTTGGCACCAACTTACTTTGAAAACTGATAAAGGGAAAGGATCAATCATCGTTCCTGCTTTTCCAGAACAAACTGTATTTCACAGCAATCAAACAGCTTATGAGATGGTCGAATTTAAAGAAAAATTCTAGCTTTAAAATGCAGAATAAATGAGAGTAAGTCACCATTTGAACCCTTAATGAAGCAGTGAATCTAGGCAGCAAGTGTCAATAGATGCTAAAACCAGGACTTCCCTGGTGTCGCAGTGGTTAAAAATCCGCCTGCAGGGGACACGGGTTCGAGCACTGGGAAGATCCCACATGCCCTGGAGCAACTAAGCCCGTGTGCCACACCTACTGAGCCTGAGCTCTAGAGCCCCTGAGCCACAACTACTGAGCCTGCGTACCGCAACTAGTGAAGCCCGCGTGCCTAGAGCCCGTGCTCCGCAGCAAGAGAAGCCACCGCAATGAGAAGCCCGCACACCGCAACGAAGTGTAGCCCCCGCTTGCCGCAACTAGAGAAAGCCTGCACGCAGGAATGAAGACCCAACACAGCCAAAAATAAATTAATTTTTTTTAAAAATAGATGTTAAAACCATTGGGTGGAAGATTGATGGAGAATTTTACAGTAGAAAAATGAGGGCAAATTCATTGATCAATCTTAACGTCACTACAAGTGAGATTACAAGACATTATGCCCCTTAATGCGATGTAATAAGAGCTACACAGCACTGCCTATGAAATATTCTTGTCAAAATAAAAAAAAAAGAAGTGATTCTAATCAAGCTTCTATATCAAACTACCAGTTAAGGGAAAGGTGGGGACAGAGGAAATTGTTAAATGACACCATGATGATGAGGTCAGCCAAAATCACAACAGGGAAAACTCTAACAGTATAAATGACACTGTTTCTTCAACCAGCAAGAAGTGACTCTTAAAAGGAGAAGGGGGGGAGGAGGCGCTGCTATAGAGTGAAAGAGATTTACAAGACACACCAACCAAGGGCAGTATACTAACCTTCTAATAAACGAACAGTTTCCAAATTGTTTAAATAAAAGGACATGGAATGAGTACTAAAGATACTGAGAATAGGTGGGTGTGATAAATGATACTGTGATTTTTTGGTCTTTACTTGTTAAAGATACATACTCATGTATTTATAGGTGAAATGATGTGATGTTTGGGATTTGCTTTAAAATCCCCCGGCAACAACAAAGGAGAAGAATAAATAAAACAATTCTCCAAAACTGTCAGAGAATGTGGCTAATTGTTGAGGTGGGTGATGAGTATCATGGAGGTTTCATTCGACTTTTTTGTCTACTTTTGTGTATTCTTTAAATTTTCCATAATAAAAAGCTATAAAACAAATTTTTTTAAATGGTTTACAGTGTTTAAATTGACATGGAGTCCAAGTAGGAGAAGGATTGAGAAGTATCCATCTGATGTGAGAGAACAATGTGAACACTGTGAAGTGAACAGAAATCCCACTGTCTTGCTGCTTTGGGGTTCCAGGCTTCTTCCTCACCCCAAACCCCCTCTCTCTACACCCCTTTATACCATCTGCTCTAGTTACACCACAATGTCCAAAACACCCGTCTGGCCCCAGTCTTCCTATGTTGGGAAAAATGCCCTGTATCTTGTCCATTTGCTAAGTTCCTATTCTTTGCTTCCAACTTGCTTAGGACTCACCTTAGGAAAGATTTTCCCAACGTCACCCGCTGCTCTCCATCCTTACACCCTTCCATGCTTGCACACAGCACAATGTAATGTAATCGTGTGTTCAGATAATTCTCTCCCCTCTAGTAGACTGAGCCCTTCAAGCATTTATTGTTGGGGGTATATTAATAATATTTAACAACCTATACATGAAAAAAAAATCAATATATAAACCAACATATAAATTGGATGTTTTAATACATTCCCTTTTATCTCTAGAGAAAATAAATTATATATATTATAAAACAACTAAGTCTTATAGCACATCAGCTTAAAATACATATCTGGTCTAAGGCATTATTTGATATAATCAATAATCTTCCAACAAATCTCCCCCATTGATTTGACAGGCATTAAGTGGCATAGTCTTGGAGAATTTTTAATATCAGCTCTATTATTCATGGGGCTGGATATTCACCCAGTTTCTACTGAATTAATGGCAAATATATTCAAAATTTTCCTAGCCCTCCTAATACTGGGATTCTTACATATTCAAAATCTCCACTAACCACAGTGGTAGGCTGAATATCATTATTCAGCCCCCAAAACCGTCCATGTCCTGACCCGTAAACCTATGAATTACTGTACATGAAAAAAGTGACTTCGCAAAGGCGAATAATCTAAGGATCTGGGGAAGGGAGAGGATATCCTGGATTATCCAGGTGGGCTCACTGTCATCACAAGGGTCTGTCTAAGCAGGAAACAGGAGGGTCAGACTCAAGAGAGAAGTTGATGTGATAAAGGATGGGGCGTTGGAACAATGCCAGGAGGGGGCCATGAGCCAAGCAATGCAAGTGACCTTGAGAAACCACAACAGGAAAGGAAATGGATTCACCCCAGAATCTGGACGGAATGCCTGCCAACACCTTGATTTTACCCAGTGAAATGGACTTTGGACTTCTGACCTCCAAAACTGTACGAGAAGAAATGTGGGTTAAGTCACCAAGTTAGTGGTCATTTGTTACAGCAGCAATAGGAAACTAATAAACAACTAAGTCTTCAGGGTGTTTGTTGGCATGTCGTATTTAAGGTCGAACCCAACCATTCAGGTTCTGTGAGAGATGGGGCACTGGTGTGGGTAAGAGGGATGGCTCTAGGCTGGGTTGCCTCCTGTAGAACTTTGGTGTAAAGTATCTTCTCTATGCTTCAGTTTTCTCCTTCATAAAATGGTGGGGGGAAGAGGATGCTAATTATGGTATCCAAATTAATTTTCTTTTAGAACATGTTTGGCACAGAGCAGTGAGATATATATATATATATATTCGTTAATGCCTATGACAGGTTGGCATTGGCATTGAGGGGTTTTAATGAACTTTTCCAGGGATGTTGAAAAGCAACTTCCCTGGCCCCATACCACCCCCACAAGTCCCAGGCATCCTCTAGGGCCTCTCTCCAGCTCAGGAGTACCCATGATGTCCAGGGAGACTGACACTCCAAATCAGTGCCTGGGTGGCCCCCACTGCTGCTCACACTCTTTCCCTGGCTTTCTTAGAGCCAAAGTCCTAAGGAGACCAGTTTCTACAAGAGTGCACAGCCACAGCTTCATGGGCCAGATGGGCACCAGGTGTTTGCCCGTTGGGGTGCCAATGCTACCACCACTATTCACTGTTTCCCCACCGCCTCTGAGCCCACTGGGAGAGGCATGTGGATGACCCGGAAGCCATGGAGAGCGTGTCTAGGTGGTTAGGAGGCTGGTAGGGACTAGGACGGCTGAATGGCATGCTCCCTTGGGACTTCCCAGGAGGTGGGGAGTATTGATGGAGCACAGACTGACCCTCTGGAGTCCACATGGGGAGGGGGCAAATAGCAGGCATCCAAGAGGCAGAACTTTAGGGGCACTGACGGACTTGGGCACCAACTAAAAGAAGAGATGCCAATCCACAGCTCTGTCCAGGCAGAAGTCTTTAAATTGCTGGATAATGGAGAAGAAGCATGGACTCCCAGTGAGGGGACAGAGAGTACCCAGGGCAACAACGGGGCCCTTGAGAGTTCAGAAGCAAGGGTTTACTTAGCATATGGAATGGAGGTACCCAACATTTCAACAATTAGTATGGCTGTACCAGTATGTCTCTGCTGAATTTCAGCCTTGTCTAAAATTCCATCTTGTATTCTGCAGTGGATATCGAAGATTCACTTATTCAACATCCATGCTAATCCATTTCTAGTATTTGGTTTTTGTACTGTAGTAACTTGACAGCTAAAAACTACATTTCCCAGACTCCTTTGCATCTCCCTTGCAGCTAGGGATCCATATGTCATTTAGGTTCTTCCCATCAGGTGAACTTGCATGAGATTTTGAATCAGACCAAGCTCTGATGGGAGGTAGGGTGTGAGACATCCACTTTGCTAGTGCGAATTATGGCAGAGGTGATGTGGCCATGGGACCAGAACCAGGCTGGCAGTTCACTGATCAAGTAGACGCCACGTTTCCTTTAGTGGCCCAGCTCTGTGGTGTGGCTTTGGAAGCTCAGCTGCTTATTTTTATATTTTATACTGTTTATTTTGTTCAAAACTTCACACTAGACTCAGTGTGACAGCTGTACCCCTTGATAAAGTCCTTTGCACTTTAGACAGGAAAGTGGATGCTGATATCTATAACTGAGAACAATGACCAAGCAAATGGTACCAGAAATGAAATTCAGGAAACAGCTCCCCACAGGAATGTGGAATCTGAGCTCGGCTACCTGTATCCAGACGCTTTCAGACACTGGGACACTAACAGCCACAGCACACAGTGGCAAAGCAGTTACTTAGATAGTCACTTGTGATGGTCCGGAACGAAGTGACATGGAAGGCCATGGCCTTAGAAACCCCAAGGTCTCCTGCAATTAACGATTACGGGGAACGTAAAGAATACAGCGCTGTAGGGTGGCAGTCACTGAGCGAGGTAACTGCACCGGGGAAAGGAGATTCCCAGACCCTTGGAAATTAGTGAATCCTGCTCTGAGCTGGCAAAGCATGCCATTGTGGGCCACCGGTCAAAGCAGGGGAGTCTGGGGTTAGTGATAAATGGTGTTTGACTCCAAGTCTCTCTCCAGCGGACCCAGTGGATACACAGACTCATCCTGTGACCCAGTGGGCAACTGAACTCATCCAGTGGTTGCTTCCACAATGCCTAAGTGTATAATCAGAATAGATATCCTTGGCAAATGGCAGAATCCTCCATTTTTTCAGGTATAGCTTCTCCTGGAACAACCTCTCCCACTAAACACAGAAAGCAGTGCCACCGTCAAAGATATGACAGATGCAGGTGGCAATCCCTACCACAAATCCTTTTAATTCTCCTCTTCTACCAGTACCTCTCTCAAGACAAATGACTTTGGAGCAGGGCTCCTCAATCTTGGCACCCCTGATATCTGGGGTGGATAAATCTTGCACTGTGGGACGGTCAGCAGCGTCCCTGGCTTCTAGCCACTAGGTGCCAGTAGCACACCCTCTCCAGTTGTGATGTTGTCTCCAGACATTACCAAATGCCCCCTGCGGGACAAAATTGCTCTTGGGTGAGAAGCACTGAACGACACGAAATAAGCTTAATCAGAGATTGACTCTAATTACAGCTGCTGTTTCCAAATATGATTTCTTGAACTAGAAAGAAGCACAAGTTTTGTTGAGCCTCTTTGGCTTTTGGAAGCAATATATCCCATATTGGGGGACACTGCTCCTGCCATGGACATAGTAATGTATAACGCTTCCAGCTCTGAGTCGGGGCGCGGGGAGGCCAGAGCAAGACACGGCTCCATCTGGTGCAAGCCCCTCTGACCCTCTGACCCAGCTTGAAGTTCCCGGGGAAGATGGAATGCTGCATAGAGGCCTGGGAAGAAAATCATAGCAGAGGCCCCCTGCCCGCTTTGGAAATAACTCTTCTCTTCCTGAAACAGCTCCTAGCTTGCTACTGGGGCCGGTAGAAACTCCAAGTGCCATGGTACCTGAAATTCCCCTCAAAAACCCAGTGTTTTCTGATCCTTCAGGTCATAAATGTGGGCTTTTGCAATGACTGTCCACCAGATCCGGAAGGCACAGGTAAGTTCCGTGAGCAGGGAGCTCACATCCCGGGGCAGCTACACCTGGGCACCTAGGCACCACCTCCTCTCTCACAACCCACACATGGGGCCTCTTGGGAAGCAGAGGTCACTTTTGTGTCTCCTCCTCAGCAGCGTGCAGGGCTTCTGGTTTGCTCCGACTCTTAAACCTGAAAGGTGGAATCTTACAAGATCAGTTTCCTCGCAGGACAGATTAGGAAACTGGTCCCTGGAGAAGTTCAGTCACTTCCCCCAAATGAGGGAGGCAGGTGGTGACTGGCCAGGAGGAGAACTCAGGGCTCCTTGTTTATGGTCTTTTTGCACATTCGAAGGTAAAGAGTTGGTCTAAGATTCTCTAGTAAGAAGTGATTCTGCATCCTACCTCAGCCCTTTCCTTAATATTAACCATACCTAGAGAAAGAAAATCTAGCCATCTGCTGCATTTCATGACATTGATAAACTTCTAGAAAAACAGAGGAAGTTTCAACTACATAACACAAAACCTTTTCATCCGTCCGGCTCTGTTTCATTGCTCTGTCCTTAGATGGTTTACCCAGCCTCCTCGAGTTTATAGGAATCTTTATTCATGTCCAAGCTAATCATAATCATCCTTGATTTGCTTAAAATTCACATAAGTGAATGGAGTAGAATCATGACCATAATGCTTTGTGCAGGAAGTTAAAGGTAAGCCATCTAGACTTTTTTTAAGATATGAGTGCAATTAGAGTCAGTATCATTTGCTGAAGGGACTTCATCACCTATGAAAAATAACATCTATAAGTTTCACACAAAATGTACTGGTCTGATTACATAAAATTTCATGGTATTTTCCCAAAAGGGTAATAATATTAAAATTCAAATGCATTTTGCTTCAATTCCTTAACCTTGAGCAGTAAGTCACTGAAATATTTTTAGGCTTCTCCACAAGATGGGGCTACTCTCCAAGCAATTCTGTTGCTAAGCAGTGTGGCATTTTGAAAACGTTTGATTATAAAGTGTCACTCACGTTAGCTGTCTTGATAGGATGGCTCATTAACTGCAACTCTAGGAATCATTAATTAAGGTGAAGGATAAGGATTTCTAGCACCATTTGAGGAGATGTAACTTCTCAGCCTCTGCTTGTTCATGCAATGGTCTTCAAGTCCAGGCTTGCATTCTACAGCCCCCCAGTTCTCGACTTCACTAGGAAGGCCAGTGTGAAGGGCACTCTTCCATCTCTGTTCCCAGTGATGTGCACCTCCTTATTCCCTGATCCCCTCCGAACAAAATGCCATGCCTTCACGCAGACTATGGACGCAAACAACGCCAGTCTTGAGAAAGAGGGGGGCAAGAGTGAAGCAGACACCCCACGTGTGCAGAGGTGAGAGTCCAGGGTACTTGACAGTCCTGACTCTTGCCCTTTTCTCAGATCCCGCCTCCTTGCTGCCCACACTGTGATTCCCCAGGGCAACCCTGGCCACTCGGGCTTTAAACCTTCTCTGCTTTCGTTGGTTTAGGTTTCTGCAACCAAAAGGATCCTAATCTATGCACGATATCACCATTAGAAGGAATCTTGCAGGAAGCATTTACTAGAAAATATATTAAAATCCATAACCAATATTTATTTAGTTCCTTGATGGGCTCCCATGAGCAGAATCTGGGCTAAACACACTAAGCAAGGTCACTGAGTCCCACACTTTCAAGCACCACCTCTCATCCGTTCAGCCTCCCCTGTCTCTGAGGCCCTGGACCACCTGTTCTGGCCCAGCTGCTGTGGCTTTTTATCCAACTCTGGGTGGGCGCTGACCACCTTTGCGTACACACGGCTCACAACAGTTCTTGCTTCATTTCCAGACTGTATGCCTCTCACCTCCTGCCCAGGGTTTCCCTGTTGCCACAAGACACCTGGAATCTGCTTGTCACCCACGACGCACAACCAGAAGAAAAAGGGAATTAATTAATGTCAGTGAAGCAAACGTTCACCAGTGGGAAAGCGCAGCACGAGGCAAGTTCTCCCTTCCCGCTCCTGCGGCATGGCCAGCCTCATGCACCCAGCGGCCTCGTGGCAAAGAGTCCCACCAGACTGCTACCTGGAAGCATCCAGCTAAACAACACACCCTCCTACTGGTTTTCCCTCCTTCCCTACCTCACTCCTCTTTCCCCTCAACGCTTGCTTTCCTGGGATTGCACTCCTAACAAACTGGTAACACAAATCCATGCCCCGGCTCTGCTTTTTTAGGGAACTCATTCCAAGATGTTCTTGATTTAAATGAGGTCTATGGTCAAGTTAGAAGCTGAACATGGTAGAGACGAAAAATTCCTGGCTAGTTTCCTTTTCAGTAACTGAAAATGCAATAGGACACCACAGTAACTGGACACGAGACATGAAGCAATTCATCCCCCTGTAAGTGGGTTACACTGAGCATTGCTGTAGTAACAGATCAGCAATCGATTTCCCACACAAGAGAATGAAGGGAAAGATCCTATTAGCAAATGAACTAACTTTAGTGCCTCATTATATACCAAATATGAGCGAATTTAATAAGATGCTTCAATGGGACTTCTCACATAATAACTACTTTGCCTGGAGAAAAATGAACACATCGTGATAAGCCTGTTACACAGAAACCAGAACTGAAAAAGGCCAAATTCAAGGAAGCCACTTCCTGGGCAGCCACTAGATGGAGAGCTTAACCATCCCTTGGATTCTTTACCTAAAAGAGACACTCCAAGGCTTGGCTCTGCCCTTATTCTGGTTGTTAAGACTTTGCTATTTGACAAATAAAGATCTACTTACAATAACCTGAGAATGTAAGAACTGTCTAAATTTAAAAAGTTGAGAATTGTTTTATTATAGATAATACAAAAGTAGGATAAACATAAAGCATAGAGAACGTTTTAGTTGTCCATTGGCTGTATTTTGTTCCTGCTGCCCCATTAGCTTCCTACTCTTTGGAGGGAGGCATTATCATAGTGTCTGATGAGGGCTTTGGCTTTGTTTTACTTTACTTTGAAGGGGTATGGGTGTTTGCTGTTTTTTATTTTTTTAATATTTTAATTTTATTGGAGTATAGTTGATCTACAATGTTGTTAGTTTCAGTTGTACAGCAAAGTGATTCAGTTAAACATATACATGTATTCACTCTTTTTTAGATTCTTTTCTCACAGAGGCTATCACAGAATATTGAGTAGAGTTCCCTGTGCTATACAGTAGGTCCTTGTTAGTTATCTATCTTATATTTTGTAGTGTGTGTGTGTTCATCCCAAGCTCCTGATTTATCCCTCCCCCTAACATTTCCCCTTTAGTAACCATAAGTTTGTTTTCGATACATATAAACCTGCTTCTATATTGTAAATAAGTTCATTTGCATTTTTTTATTAGATTCCACATATAAGTGATATCATATATTTGTCTTTCTCTTTCTGACTTACTTCCCTTAGTATGATAATCTCTAGGTCCATTCATGCTCCTGCAAATGGCATTATTTCATTCTTTTTTATGGCTAATATTCCATTGTATACATATATACCACATCTTCATCCATTAGGTGTTTGCTGTTTAAATAAGGTGTTTTGATAACCAAAAAAAATCTCCTAAAGAGCATTTCTCAAATGAAGCCAGGGAAAATGGAGGCCTGAGAAGACAGAAAGTGCTGGGAGCAGGGGGTGCCAGTGGGTAGAGGACGTGAAGACTGCAGATGGGAGCAGAGGCATAGGGTTATTGTGATAACAGCATATATATATTTTTAATTATTAATGTGGGAAATAGTTTATGACAAAAATCTTCCCAGCTTCATAATAAGAGATTCGTAAAATAACTTACTGTAGAGGTATACGATAGAATTCGACACAGCCATGAAAAATCACGTTCAAGAGGCATTTTAATGAAATTGAGATATGTTTATGATGTGTCATAAAATGAAAAGAAATAGGGCCCTGAAAGAGTATGAATCAATTTTTGTAAAAAAATATTTTTTTAATTAGATATAAATTACATATACATGTATGTGGGGACAGAGGGAGAGACTATTGACAGTGATTATTTCTGAGACTGAGAGGTTGGCTTAATTATTTTTATGGGTTTTTTTTGCTTCTCTGTACTTCCTAGGTTTACCTCTGTCTTATTTTTATTTTAATTACTAGCATTACTCTCTACCTGGCCCTGTTCTAAGCACTTTATAAATATCAACTCACCAGATCCTCCCAGCTTGCTTATGAAGTAGTTACTGTTACTTTCCCCATTTTTACAGGTTAAAACATTGATGCACAGGGAAGTCAAGTTACCTACTGGAGGTTACACAGCTAATGAGTGCTGGAGCTAGGATTCAGACCCAGGAAATCTGGCTCCAGATTCTGTGTTGTTAAACTAATTTTAAAAAGAAAGAGAGAGAGAGAGAGGATTTTTTAAAAAAGGAAGGAAGCAAAGAAGAAAGGGAGGAAACTGTTTGCCGCAAGGGAACAATGCACATTTGCTTTAAAAAAAAAAAAAAAATTATAAACCATTTAATGCCTCTAAAATTTTATTTTTAAAAGAAATCTGTTTTTTTTTTAACATCCTTATTGGAGTATAATTGCTTTACAATGTTGTGTTCATTTCTGCTGTATAACAAAGTGAATCTAAAAGGAAAAATATAAACTGAGAAAAACAGATAACATTGAAGTGGCTAATCCTGAATAAATTCACTGCAGGAATTCAGAATCATGCAAGTAAACTGTCTTAAACAAGAGGCTCTTCATTTTCTTTTCTGAATACTTCATGCTGGCAGCTCCCCTCTCAGAGCACAACCTGCGTCCAGGGGCTGGATTTACCTCTCTACCCTAAACAAGTCTGGACTTTGCCTCTCCAGAGCATGCCTCAACCTGACCAGCACGAAAGTCATTTTTTTTTTTTTTTTTTGAACCATGTAAAAGAAAACCAACTTGTAAAACAGGGGGAAAAGGCATAATACCCAAGCTGAAACTATGGCAAACTTTAAATATGAGTTCACACTCTTTAAGTTTGTCTCCTTCAAGACCAAGGGCTGAAAATGAACCAATGACATCTTGCCGCCAAAACCAACCAGCCAGTTGGGAGCCCGCTCTGCTGGGCTCTGTGTAAGAAGGGAAAGCGCTCGCTCGCCTGAACTGTTCCCTTTCCCCTAGATGCATGCTTTTCATGGGCTTTGGAGGAGAGGAAGGAAAAGGGGGGAGGCGGAGGTGAGGGGAGGAAACGGGAGCAGGAAGAATCCTGGAGGGATGAGGAAGAGGGTGAGAGAAGGGAGGGGAAGGAGAAGACAGAAAAGAGACGGGCAGGGTGTGGGAGCTCTTCGTTTTCCTACTACTGTGGTTGACATGGCGAGGAAGGGGTCACAAACATATGCTGAAACTCACAAAGCCTAAACACAAGAAGAGAACTATTTCTTTCTTATCCTCTGTCTCTAGGTGCAGACTTCAGGCAAATATCATCTGCAAAAAGTGGTGAATGGGTCCTTACCTCTAAAAACAGTCAGGATTAAATCTGGTAAAGAAGTTTGAGTGTTATATGTAACAAGCATTCAGCAAAATCCTTTATTTCACTGCAATATCCTCCAGTACACAGAGCAGGAATTAACAGACTTTGTTAAAAAGTAATCTTACTATAAATAAAGCAAGTGCTGTTTAGGTGATGAAGACCCAAGCCCCAGAAGCTGCAAGGCAGCGTAACAAACCCCCAAGGAATGCCACAGATGTTCATTTGCCCATTCAGCTCACCCAGGTACCTAGCTTCCAGGAAACAGGTATTTTTTAAGTAGTCAAGGATTAAGTTGTTTTCAAATAATTGTTCAAAGGAGCTCTCTACTCCACAGCACGAACGGTTTGTCTGGTCTGCATCCACCAAAGATTGGCTGGGTGGTGGATGCTACTTGAGCTGCAGGAACAAGAATTGCTGAGCTAAACTAAGCAGCTGTGAAGAGCCTGGAATTCTCCAAAACCCCGATGTTCTGCACAGGTGACTGATTACCCCCACTCTCCCCCAACGAACACACTACTCCCACCATGTCCGTCAGACCTCAATCAGAAAAATCCACCCAGGGAATTCCCTGGCGGTCCAGTGGTTAGGACTCTGCACTTCCACTACAGGGGGCAACGGTTCAGTCCCTGGTCGGGGAACTAAGATTCCGCAAGCCACAAGCCATGCATCGAGACCAAAAATAAAATATCCACCCAATTCCCAGATTACCCACAAAATTGCACACAGCACATTTAAGAAATCCAGAGGAGGATGGAGATAAAGGTGAGAATGAAGGAAAACCCATGATATCTCTTTTCAGAATTTCTGTATCACTGGTTTTTTGGTTTTGTTTTTTAATTTATTTATTTATTTATTTTGGGCTGCTTTGGGTCTTCGTTGCTGCCCCCGGGCTTTCTCTAGTTGCAGTGAGCAGGGGCTACTCTTTGTTGCGGTGCGCGGGCTTCTCATTGCAGTGGCTTCTCTCGTTGCGGAGCACGGGCCCTAGGCACATGGGCTTCAGTAGTTGTGGCTCACGGGCTCTAGAGCGCAGGCTCAGTAGTTGCGGCGCATGGGCTTAGTTGCTCCACAGCATGTGGGATCTTCCCAGACCAGGGAACAAACCCATGTCCCCTGCATTGGCAGGCGGATTCCCAACCACTGCACCACCAGGGAAGTTCTATATCACTGTTTTAAAAGATCATTTGCACCTATCTTTGCTCTTAAGACTTTGTCCAAAACAGATAAATATTTAACCTAATCTCTTTATACTTATTCATTTACTGACCATGTGCTAGGCCCTGTTTTATTTCTTTGGTGCCAGTGGCCTTAAAACTTGACTTTAAACATCTATTTTGAAGAAATTCCACTGCAAGAATATGTCTCTCTATCCTCTATCTGGGGGATTCCCTTGTAATGGAGCTGGACTTATGTAACATACTTAATAAAGAACTGCCAAGTCATTGGTATTCTACTGCCATCTAATGTTATTTCCCAGTACTAAAAGGAGATCAAGAAGGTAAGAATACATTATTAGCCATTTTTAAATCTTTATGGTAAATTTAAAATATTAGCTCACAGGGCTTCCCTGGTGGCGCAGTGGTTGAAAATCTGCCTGCCAATGCAGGGAACACGGGTTCAAGCCCTGGTCTGGGAAGATCCCACATGCCATGGAGCAACTAGGCCATGAGCCACAGTTACTGAGCCTGCGCGTCTGGAGCCTGTGCTCCGCAACAAGAGAGGCCGCGATAGTGAGAGGCCCGCGCACCACGATGAAGAGTGGCCCCCGCTTGCCACAACTAGAGAAAGCCCTCGCACAGAAACGAAGACCCAACACAGCCATAAATAAATAAATAAAATTAAAAAAAAATATATTAGCTCACTGGGCATATATTACTACATGGTTACCAAAACATAACTAAAACTCCCAGGATGAAACTTAATCAGCCTCTCCTAAACCATCTATCACTATGGAGGTCGCTAGGTAATGACCCAGTTATTTCTTCAGATGCCTTAACTATCCCAGAAACACCAAAGCTCTTTTTTGAGAAGTGGAAATCTATTTCTGTTATTCATTAACACCCTTAAAGTGTATATAAGCCAATGATAGGGAAATGGGGAGTCACAAACACAGGGCATGATTAAGGTCCTCAATGAAGGGCCAGTGGGCGCCTACTTTTTTCCTTAGCGGTGTCTGTCTACACATGCTTAGCTTTAAAATGGAAATCTAGAATTCTAACAAAGATTAAATTAGGTCCCAAAGTCATTATGAAGTTAATGAACAAATATAACCATGATGCAGATGCTACAACAGGTTCCTAAAGAAGTTAAATATGCTGTGCTTTCATTACTCTCTAAATTTTCTCTTTAAGCAGGTGGAACATATTTTCAAGGTAAATGAAGGGACTGGGAGGGGTTTCTCATTTTTAAGCTTCTAGGTCTCCGTAAGCCTGGGAAAAGGATACTAAATACCCAAGGGTTCTGAGATGAATTTTCTCAGCAAAAGGAAAATCAAATATTCCACCCACTTTATTATCAACTGTGAAGGTAACAAAACAGAGATGACAGAGAGTTTAGTCTCATGAAAAGACTACTCAGTTAATAAACCTTTATAATTGCCTAATATACTCAGCATTGGGCTAGACACGGACAGACACAGGTGTTTCCCCTAATAGCATAAGGGCAAAAATAAAATGAATCCTATGGTCCATCCTCAAAAAAAGTTTGAAAAGCATGAGCATGGCTACAAAAAGAGATTTGCTGCATGGGTGGTTCTGGAATCAGCTCTGCTAATTAACAGTCACACCCCCATGCAGTAAGGTACCCAGAAGCCAGCTGTGATGCCCTAGCCTCTTGAGGTCTAGATGAACCTGGCCAAGCACCCATTCCATGCCCTTTCTAAGACTTCAGTAGACCCCCAAGGGGCTGACGGGCTCAAGATAACCCCAGCCCTGAGGTCCTTCCTCTAGGGGTCCAGATGTACAACGCAGCACATCGCTCAAATTCTAGGAAACAACAAGGTAGCTTGTGAATAGAGCAGACCCCATAGAGCAAAAGGGGGAAGACAGTTTCCCAGTGAACCCCGGGCATCCCCACTCTCAGGCTCCCTGCTCATCCCTCGCCTGGGGGATTTTCCCATGACTCTTCCACTGCACTTGACCCAGCCCCCATCTGCAGGCATCCCCCAGCCTCCACGTCCAGTCTCCATCTCTCCTCCACCCCTCACCCACCCAGACAGTGAGCCTGCTGTAAGCTCCTCTCCTGCGTTGTTCTGGCTTTGCCCTCAGGTCTCATCTCCTATCTCTAGTGACTTAACAAGCGTTTGTTTTTCCCAAACAAAGACAATTTCCTCCCTCAAAAGGAATTCCGCCATTGATATAATTAATTATGTACACTGGCCTTCCTGGAAAAGTACTATCATCCATTCTGAAACGGTCGAAATAATAGTATACGTTAAAGAAAGGTAGACCTTTAAAATCATGACTATAAGAAACTTCAGCAAAATAGTCATATCATGAAGAAAGACAGAAGAGTAGTATCCTGTTGTAAAATGACTCATTACGCATTACAAACATGAAAAGATACCTAACCCCAGACACAACAACTACGTATAATCAAAGTCTGCTATGACACGGAAAATAAGCTTAACCATTCTTCATCATTACTAAAAGGAGCCACCATAGGGCTGACAGGCTTCGCCACTTATAAACTTCGATGGAAAAGGAGTCGTAACCTAGCTGGAGAGCAAGGACCTCATTTGAGAGCTCTTTGTCCAGCTCCGCCTCTTTGCTCACCTAATCCGTCTGTCTGCTGCCCTTACCGCTCTGCCTGGAACATCTCTTCTCCCTGCCTGGCTAGCTGTTCGCCTCCTTAGGTTCACTTGGAACAGCTGTGCAGGTTCATTGTCACAATCCGTCTTCAGCAGCATCTGTCCAGCACACATGAGTGGCAGCGAACCCGTATCAATGCAGGTAGGCTGACCACATGCCAGGACCTCCGGGTCGCACGCTCGTCCTCAGACAAGACTTGGAGTGGCTGATGGAGGCCAATTTCAGGCTTTGCCCACACTGATTCCCCTGTGCTCTCCATGCATTTTGAGTAACCACATGCACTTTTTGCTGAGTCGGTTTTCATTTTAACTTGTTTAGGATTTTCAGCAGTGTTTGGCATGCTTGTCTTCCCAATGAGATGATTAAACCTTTTTGAGAACAAAGACCCGTACCTTCAGTTTCTTTTACATCCGCCACATTGCCTTGTAGAGCACAGCACGTGTAACATGCTTTTTTTTTAACTTTTTATTTTATATTGGAGTCTAGTTGATTAAAAATGCTGTGTGAGTTTCAGGTGTGTAGCAAAGTGATTCAGTTATACATATACATGTATCCATTTTCAAATTCTTTTCCCATTTAGGTTGTTACATAATATTGAGCAGAGTTCCCTGTGCTATACAGTAGGTTCATTTAACAAATGATGCCCGATGCCCCACCACCCAAGCCAGCCCGAGGGAAAACTGGGACAAAGGCAAAATTAGTCTTTAGCCCCTTCCTTCCTTCCTTCCTTCCACCTCCTCTCTCCTTCTCCCCTCCCATCCTCCACCAGAGCCAAGAGCTCCCAAGTAACCCATTATAGCACTTACTTAGTCCAGTGTGGGGTGAATCTCGATTTAGTGGGGTCTGAGGTTTACTCAAATTGGGGGTCCCACATTAAGAAAGAGAAAACAGAATTATAAACACAAAATTAGGCATTAAAGTGAATATTTACCTAGAAAGAAAAAATAAAATATAACAAATTACACATTTTTTTAAGGCTGGTAACACAAAAGCCAGGAAATAAATAACAGACTATTTGTATTAATTTCCTGGAAGACTTTTATGTCAAAACAGATATACACAGAGATAGATAGAGATATGGTTTTGGCCAAAAACTCTTTGATTTCCTCTTCTTACAACAACTTTGCAATGTCTTCTATAGAGTGAATACAAAGATAATTTAGTCCTTCCTCCAGCAGGGATGATTGAAATTTGTCTTTTATTATGGAGAGACGGGGTACTCAAAACACCCAAGTTCCCAGACAGATGTACTGGCTATTTACAGTTTACAGGTTTGTACCCTACAAACACAGGAATTTTGATCGCTATTTTGCATGATTTCTATCATAAAGGAAAAAAATGTATACTGTGTTTACAATTATATTATTACATTATCAAGAACAGTCATGACAGAAGAGAATTTGCATTTTTGAACAGACATTGATGAGAACCCAATCCTCTGCTGTGGGCACATTTGGTGATTAAGTGTTTTTCCTAGACTAGCTTCTGGCTCATCCATTTCAAACCTGGTTTCTCCTCCATGGAGCCCATCCTTCCAAGCTGGGCACCACAGAACACCTTCACGTTGAACATGACCTCAGCCCTGGACCTTTAGGTCATGAATCTGGCCAAGTGGACACCACAGGAGGAATGCATAGCAGAGACATATAGCAAAATATATTCGTGCTAGCTCTTTGACATATCCCCCCAAACCTACAGGAAAGGTTTTCTCAACTCAGCTTCCCCTTGCATCTTAAAAATGCCTGTTGCCATTCCAACTTCACCCAAGAACACGGAAAGTTGAATGAAGGTGAAGTTAAAATGTTAAGAGACTTACTCAGTTCTTCACCAATGGCAGTTAAGATATCTTACTTCTGCACATTGTACAAAAACGTACATCCATTGAACACATTCCTGGGTCCTCCCCGTGCAAGTGGGGGACCTGACACCTAACTTTCATTAGTTTCACTGTAAACCACTTCTAGACTATCCTCACTAAGCTGGGAAAATGAATAACACTTATTAAGTACCTTCTCTCACACTGTGTTTTACATTTACTAACTCATTTCATTCTAAACATTATCTTGCGAGGAAGGTAATATTTCCATTTTACAGATGAAAACATTGAGGTGCATGGAAGTTTCTCAGAGGACATCCAAAACAACTACTGCCATGACTGCTTCCAGTGAGGGAGCTAGTAGACAGGACCGGGATAAAGACATGCTTTAAATTGTTTATGTCATTTGAGGGGTTTTTTCTTTATTTTCCATGACTATTGACTACTTCTTAAATTTAAAACTATATATTTTAAAGAAAAAAATAAGAATTCATACTAAAAGGGAAATTACTAATAATAGATTGATGCATTTTATCACTATTATGTGTTGAATTGTGTCCCTCCCAGAAAAGGTATGTTGAAGTCCCCCATGACCTCAGGATATGACCTTATTTGGATATAGGGTCCTTGTAAATTGTACCAAGTTAAGACCAGGTCATTGGGATGGGCCCTAGTCCAATTAAACTGGTGTCTTTATGAGAGGTGGGCATTCTTCCCATTGAGAGGTGGGGTCTCCGCCCTCAAAATGAGGAGGGAGGAAGTTGTGACTGTTTTGACCACAGCAGAAGTAACTCCCGTGTTTAGGTCATAAAGGTGAGGCAGCTTCTGCCTTGGTCTCTGGAATTCTCCTCTTGGATGCTCTCGGCCACTATGAAAGCAGCCAGCTTCCCTGAGACCGCCCTGCTGTGACGAAGCCTATTCAGAGAGACCAACCAGGCAGAGCCGTGACTCAAACCAGCCGTGTCTGACCTAAGACACAGGAAGAGAGAGAGATGCCTGTCCAGTCCCAGCTACACCAGCGCCCCAAACACCATAGGAGGGACCCCCAAGCCAGAGCCACCCAGCTGAGCCCA
Organism: Balaenoptera physalus; assembly: GCF_965194825.1. Classification (NCBI taxonomy): domain Eukaryota; kingdom Metazoa; phylum Chordata; class Mammalia; order Artiodactyla; family Balaenopteridae; genus Balaenoptera; species Balaenoptera physalus. Next base: position 165,865,892 of record NC_138890.1, on the reverse strand, counting down.
TCCCTGGCTTCCTGACCCACAGAAATTGGAAGAGATAACACGATTGTTGCTATTTCAAGCCAGTGAGTTTGGGGGTGACCTGATGTGCAGCATGATAACCAGCAGAACCTCCAACTTTCCAGAGCTTCCACTCTCATCTGAAAGGAAATGCTTCGAATACTGCTGCTTAGTGTCTATCTAAACATCATTTACTGGGAAGTAGGCATGTCAAATCTAAGTCAAGGTTCCTCCTGGCCCAGCTGGTCCTTATCTGAACGGTAACAGCCACCTTTCTGCCAAGACGTCTCCTGAGTCCCCAACACAGCCCCTGACACTTGCTCGACCCTCTTCTGGGAGGGCTGCCAGAGTCGGGGATGACCGCTCCCTCTGGGCTAGGCCTTGCTTTGCTTCTTTGTTATGAGCAATAACATGGACACCCCAGGACACCACTGCATCACAAACTCTTAGTCTTTACCCAAATAAGCTAAACAATGTTCAGAAGTGGTCCACCCACCTTTCAGCCCTCCAAGAGTAAGATTTTTTTATTTTTTCCAACGTCCAAGCAGTCCAAGGAACTCTATGACCACTCCCTTGGGGTGTGGTGCAGGAGGCTTCGCCCACATCCCACAGCCAAGCCCTGTTGGCCCAACCTGGAGGCTGCTTCAAGAAAGGAAGACAAAAAAAAAAAAAAAGAAAGGAAGACATTCTGACTCTTCATATTATCTCCCCTGGGGCAGAAATGTTGGCCCATGGGAACCCGATCATAATTCTACCACCCCATCTGGGGTAGGAACAATGGCAGGCTTTCTCTAAATGGCCTTATTAAAATAGCATAACCTCTGGGCAGGCATAAACTTTGTCAGGAATCTGACAAGCATCACATGTTCACCCTCCTTTCTCAATATGTATAATCCACCTCCTGCAAGACAGGCCCAAATCACTTACCCAAGTTACTCAAAACCAGGAGGCGGCAGTCACAATTTATTCACCTCATCTGGTCCCCAAAGAAAAGGGGAGAATAATCATTAACTGTGTAGTGAGTGTTAGGGGAACTTCAAAATCATCAAGGGCAATTTGAGAAGAGGGTCCACAGGAAAGCATGCGATACATGCTGTAGGAGGGGAAGTAGGGGAAGGGAGGGAGGAGGAGGGAGGGAGGAAGGAGGAGAGAAGCAAGAAGAGAGGGAGGAAGAAAGTGGGGGGAGGGGAGGAAAAATGGAGACAAAAGAAAGTCGTATTCCCCAGAGCCCTTCCACAGTACTCCAAACACAGTAGGTACTTAAGGCAGTGTGTTCTGAATTGAACCAAACTGCTCAAGTATCCTCTAATTCTATCTTTCCTACCCCGGCCTGACTCTCGAAGCATTTTCTCTAGAGAGGAGTTAATACGGAAAGAAAGCATTCATTCAGATTCTAACCAACAAACCACCCATGGGACCTGGTGATGGGGTGGGCCTGGCCCCGAGGGGAGGGGACACCTGGATCCAAGCATCATCTTGAATGCTGACCTTCTCCCAGGAGTGTCCTGCAATAGCCTGGGAAACCAAAATATCCCTGGTGGGCAGTTTACTCTTGAGCTGAAGCTCTTGATTTTTATTCGTAAACAAAGTAAGGAGTGAGCAGTTGTTCCGCCCTTTTTCTGTCTGTTTGTTAAAAGTAAGGCTACAAAGAGTAAAGCCAAATGCAAACAGCAGAGAGGTATAAATAAACAGCCTTGGTGCTCAGTGCCAGGAAAGAGCTTAGCGTGACTAAAAGAGAAAATGTAACAGGTAAACTTCCTCCTGACATTTCTCCTGCAGCGGGAACCAATTCCTCGAAATAGCCCTATTCATAGCAGCCTTTTTCTAATGCTATACTAGCCTCAGACAAGGGAGATGAACGGCGTCCTCTACCCTCCCCAGGGAATTGAAAGCTCCGAGGCCGTGCCATTTCCCAGCTGTAACAATGTGTATGTCTCAGTGTGCACTTGCTTTTATTTTTCCTACATAATGTAACCACAGAAATCCATATTGACACTGGGCAGGAACTTGTGGGGCCCTTCTGGGTACAAAAGACCCTCCGTGTCCCCCATTTCTTGTTTGTAGAAAAGGCTTTAGTCTCCTAGACCTTCCCTGAGTTCCAAAGAGCTGACTTAAGCAGTTACTAACTAGGGAAGTGAGGGAATGCAGAAACAAAGGAAAAGCAGTCAAGCAAGAAAAGTAATGATACCTTCAACAGAGTCCTGTTCCCCCTCAAGGGATACTCATAACCATCTGACACGTATCTTTGAATTGTTCTGCAGAAACTAAGGTGGAGGTGGGGGAAGATGGAGGACGGAGGATGGCGACTACAAGTGGACGATGGTGACGACATGCTGAGCGCAAGCGCAGATCCCAGACTGATCGGAACCAGAAGGCTGATGATTAAGATTCCCAAAACACCACCCTGTTACCTCACCACCAACCAATCAGAAGGAAATCCATGAGCTGCATCCCTCACCCCAAACATTGCCTTTAAAAACCCTCCCCTGGGGCTTCCCTGGTGGCGCAGTGGTTGAGAATCTTACTGCCAATGCAGGGGACACGGGTTCGAGCCCTGGTCTGGGAAGATCCCACATGCCACGGAGCAACTAGGCCCGTGAGCCACAACTACTGAGCCTGCGCGTCTGGAGCCTGTGCTCCGCAACAAGAGAGGCCGCAACAGTAAGAGGCCCGCGCACCATGATGAAGAGTGGCCCCCACTTGACGCAACTAGAGAAAGCCCTCGCACAGAAACGAAGACCCAACACAGCCATAAAATAAAAATAAAAAATAAATATTCAAATGTCCAATGTTCATTGCAGCACTATTTACAATAGCCAGGTCATGGAAGCAACCTAAATGCCCATCAACAGACGAATGGATAAAGAAGTTGTGGTACATATATATAATGGAATATTACTCAGCCATAAAAAGGAACAAAATTGAGTCATTTGTTGAGACGTGGATGGATCTAGAGACTGTCATACAGAGTGAAGTAAGTCAGAAAGAGAAAAACAAATATCGTATATTAACGCATGTATGTGGAACCTAGAAAAATGGCACAGATGAACCGGTTTGCAGGGCAGAAGTTGAGACACAGATGTAGAGAACAAATGTATGGACACCAAGGGGGGAAAACCGCAGTGGGGTGGGGATGGTGGTGTGCTAAATTGGGCGATTGGGATTGACATGTATACACTGATGTGTATAAAATTGATGACTGATTAAAAAAAAAAACAAAAAACCTCCCCTGAAAGCCATAGGGAGTATATATATATATATATATATATATATATATATTTAACAATATGTTTGCATTTTACTTAACTATATAATTTAACTATATACTGATAATTTATATTTAAATATATAAATATAATTTACCATATGTATATTCATTATGAAAAAATTTTAAAGGGAAAAAAAAGAAAACGAAAATCCTCTTTAATGCCACCAGCCAGAGATCAATATTTTGGTATATGTCTTTTTACTCTGTTTTCTATACATATTTACATACCTTTTTTATTTTTATAAAATTGGAATGATATTGTTTTAGTGGCCTACTTTTTTCAGTCTTAAAGTGAGCATAAGTAATAAAACATAAGAATATGCTATAAGGCTAATAGCCATATGTTTATATTCTTACAGGCTTAAACTTGATAAATTTATGTAAGATTATATAATATATGGATTTTCAATTAAAGAAGACAAAAAAGACATTGGTTTATAGGTATTAGCAGTTGCAATGCCATCTGTCATTTCAGGGTCTATTTTTCTGGACAGAAAATGGGTAAAAGAGTCACTAAAAAGATTAAAGTGAACTAATGAGTATTTGTCTTAATGAAACACAAAGTAGATATACTGGAAATTCCAAGTATTTATGACATAAGTTATATGAAAATAAGAATATTAATATGAGTCTACCATAGCAAGATGCTCACAAGAATAAAACAGGTAATTTTCCACAAGGTAAATATCTACAGAGGGGAGGAAAATGTCGAAGTATTATATATATAAACTATATACATTGCTCTTAATTAAGTCAGTAATACAACTTATGTGTATTAAATCATGACAGGATGCATATTTTATTGATTAGCATAATATATTCCTATGGTAATATAGTTAGAGATAGTGTAAATGATAAAATGTATAATGTAACCACAGAAATCCATATTGAAACTGAGCAGGACCTTGCCGGGCCCTCCTGCGTACAAAAGCCCCTCCGTGTCCCTAGTTTCTTGTTTGTAGAAAAAGCTTTAGTCTCCTAGACCTTCCCTGAATTCCGAAGAGCAGGAATCACTTTTGGAGATAAATGCAAAAACAAGTACCTGGATTTTTTTTTCCACTCCACAATATTCATTTAAGAGAGCGAGCAAAGCCAAATGAAGCGAAAGCTGATTTAAATGCAGAGTTCGTTTCCGGCCCTTTCTCACCTGCTGTGCACTCAGGCAAAAGTAAAAGACACCAGGAAACTGCCCAATGGGGCTTCCTCTGCCCCTCACCCCTCTCCCTCTCTCCAAGGAAACTAAACACTGGCTTTTGTCCAAACCCAAGGGCTAATGAGAGCTAGTTACAGCCAACAACTTCCCACAAGAGCTGCCTCCGCCACACCTGGACCTATTTGATGCTCGCTATGGGTCAAGGGTTGCTTGGGTCCACGACGCAGCCCACTAGTGGCCTTTCCACAGCAAGTTGAAGATAAAGGGGAGAGGTGGTCCCTGAACCTAGGCTTTTGTATGAGTGCCCTGGCCTCCTGAGCAAAACACGCCAAACTCAGAACCCGGCAACTCTAGCCCCTCAGGCTCACGAAGGCGCTTTCAGGACCCACGCCCTGAAGCTGAAGCCCGCCCCGCCCGTGCGCGGACCCCGTGGAGCCGCGAGCCCCCGGCAGCTGGGAGGCCGCGCGTGGGCCGTGGCGGGGCGGGCCGAGCGTGGGAGCCGCGCGGAGCGAGCACGCACAGTACCAGCTTGTCCATGGCGCTGCCCTCCGGCGCTCCGCGGGGACACGCCACGGGTGGGGGCCGGCCGGCCCGCGCTGCTCCCCGGCGTCCGCTCGGACTGCTTCTCGCTCCGCTCACCGGGCTGTTTGCGGCTCAGGCGGTCGCCGTGGCGACGAGCGTTGCTCCGCCTGGACCGGGTTCCCTCCTCCCGCTCCTGGTGCTCCAGCGCCTCCCCGGGCTGGGGGGTCCGGAGGCACTTAGGCCTCAGCGAGCTCGCCGCCGGCTCCCGGAGAGCGGAAATCCAGAGGTTTCGGCTACCGAGTCCCAGATGCCGTTTCGGTTGGCTCTGAGCTGAATATTCCTGCTAGCATCAACCAAGTCCCCTTGTTTGGAATGTCTCTTCTGAATTTTATGTTTCTAGCATCGGGAGAAAAATTTTCAAAATGAGATTTAGAATGTTTCAACTTTAATTCGCACGTCTTCCCACAGTCTTGACTCATACTTTGGTTCCTCTCGTTGTGTCCTTGTCAGGTATCTTCACAGCTGATTCTTCAGCCTGAAACTCACTGGAAATGTTTAACCTTGAGTTTTAACCTGAAGGTGACACAGATAATTTCCTAAATGCTGTCTGCCTGTCAGAACAGTAGCTGCATTGGCATGTGTGAAGATTCCAGGAACTTTGCCCTAAACGACTTTACAAAGGAGAATATAAATATTTTATCTCTGCAAATTGTCCTCTCTCAGTGGGACTAGGACTGCCCGTTAGAAATATGTTTGCCACATGTGTCCGTTTATAGCTCTAGGAGCCACATTTTTAACAAGTAAAAAGAAACAGGTGCAATTATTTTAGCAATGTTTCATTTAACCCTATATATCCAAAATATTATTTCAACATGTTATCAATAGAACAATTATTCGTGAGATATTTTAGATTCTTTTTATCAACTGTAACCAAGCAGGACCCTATGGTGCCTTCCGGGGACAGGCCTTCCCCCATATCCTCTGCTTTAGCTCCTCTCTGAAGTACCTACGCAGCCGTATCTGATGCACATTTCCTGAGTTGTTTTGCAGATGTGAACCACGAACTTGTGTTAACTATACTACATCCTCAAATTTTTATGTGTATTTTACACAAACGGTAGGTTCCAGATCAGACCGGTCTCATTTCAAATGCTCAATAGTTAATACGACTGCTGGCTACTGTATTAAACAGTTCAAATCTACTAGACTATAAATTCTAGGGAGACCAGCTCCAAATCTCCATGGGAAGGAAAAGATTGCATCTGTTCATAAGGGCTACTAAATACCGATTAGCTCTTGAACAATTGTTCAAATTCTTACTAGGAAAAAAACCATTAAGCAGTACCAACTCTAAACACTCTTCAGAAACTAAGAAAATTTTAAATGACTTTTTTTGGTTCTAGGGAGTGTCAGCATCCTGTTTCTCTCAGTAGCCTATTGTCAGAGTTCATTGTGCACCCAGTAATCACCTTAGAAGATTTAAAACCAGGTCCTCAAGAAAAGAGTTATTCTTTTAACAGAGATGAAAACTCAGCTTGGCCAGGAAAGACAGCCCAGGAAAAGAGGGTGTCGGTAGTGGGTAAGTCTGAGAAGGGGAAATGAAAGTTAACACTCTTCTAGGTCATGATTGTGAGTTAAATCATATCTTAAGACACCCTCTAAACTTGGCCATTATCACTATTATCACTATATTACAGAGGAGACAGAGAGTTACCCAGGACCATCACCAGAAGGAGATTGTGACCCCTGAAACTTGGCTCCATCTGGTGTTTAACCTCTGGACTATACAGGCACCTCAGATATATTGCAGGTTCAATTCCAGGCCACTGCAATAAAGCAAATACTGCAATAAAGTGAGTCACATGAATTTTTTGGTTTCTCAGTGCATAGAAAATTTATGTCTATGCCATACTGTGGTCTATTAAATGTGCGATAGTATTATGTCCAAACAGCACACATACCTTAGTTTAAAAATACTTTATTGCTAAAATATGCTAACCATCATCTGAGCCTTCAGCCAGTTGTAATTTTTTTGCAATAGTAACACCAAAGATCACCGGTCACAGATCACCATAACAAATATAATAATGATGAAGAAGTTTGAAATATTTCAAGAATTACCAAAATGTGACACAGAGACACCAAGTGAGTAAAAGCTGTTGGAAAAGTTGTGCTGTTAGATTTGCTCCACACAACGTTGCCATAAACCTTCACTTTGTAAAAAAAAAAACACACCATCTGCGAAGCCTGATAAAGCAAAGAGCAATAAAACAAGGTATGCCTGTGTTGAGGTGACAGAAGGTGAAGGTGAGGGGCTAGGAGGAGAGAGGGGCACCTCCAGAGATGATGACACACCAACACAAGTCTAGCTGATTTCAGAAAGAAAGCCAGGGCTAACACTTTCAAAACAGTCCTGCAGTTCCCTGGTCTGTACCATCTTAGGCAAAACTGTGAACTAGATATTTTTGTCTTTGGTCTTCTCTTCCTGCTAAAAATTCTTCTTTGCTTTCAGAGGGGTATATGTTGTTCAGGATCCCCAAGCTAGAGCAGACCTCCTTGGGTCTGGCCTGGGTCCCAGACCTTCCCTAGCTATAGGGGTCCATAACTTCCTGCCCGGGGCACCACCCTCAGAGGACGCCCTTCTGGCTTCCTAATAGTCTAGATTAATCCCAGCAGTTAGTTGTTGCTGGGCAGATAGTTGTCTCAGCCCGTTCTCCTGCCCCTCCTGTACCTGTTCTCTTAAACTTGACCTTCTGGAGATGGAGTCAGCCCAGTGATAGGAAGATGAGTGAGATGACAGGGTGGCAGGGAAGATGCTTGAGCCAGAGGACCCTGCAGTTTCCTTAGATCCTGCCCTCTCTGACCATGGCTGGAAATAACCCCACCATTGAAGGAATTGGGCAAATCTGCTTTAAGGAAAATAATTCAATTTTTTTCCCTAAAAAATTTTAAAGTAAACCTCAAACTAAAATCCCCACTTAAATTGGTCTTCTAACAAGAGATTCATCCTTGGTGCTTCTGTTGCCCAACACACAGTAGGTGTTCAAAAAATAGCTCTTGAATTTAAGAAAACCAAATAAATGAACACGTAGCAATTTATTTATTGTCCACCCACACGGAATCAAAGACACCAAGACTGGGCTTCCCTGGTGGCGCAGTGGTTGAGAGTCTGCCTGCCAATGCAGGGGACGCGGGTTCGAGCCCTGGTCTGGGAGGATCCCACATGCCGCGGAGCAACTACGCCCGTGAGCCACAACTACTGAGCCTGCGTGTCTGGAGCCTGTGCTCCGCAACAAGAGAGGCCGCGACAGTGAAAGGCCCACGCACCGCGATGAAGAGTGGCCCCCGCTTGCCGCAACTAGAGAAAGCCCTCGCACAGAAACGAAGACCCAACACAGCCAAAAATAAATACATAAATAAATAAATTTAAAAAAAAAAAAAAAAAAGACACCAAGACTAATTACATAGAATCATGAGATTTCAGATCTGACAATAACTAAAGTAGATCACAATTTTATTGTATAGAAAAGATTATCACTGTATGGAAAAGAAAACAAAGACCAACTTGTCAGAGGCCACAAAGCTGTGTAATAACTGAGACAGGACTAGAAACCAAGTCTCCTTTTTTGTACTGTGTTTTATAATCTATTTTAAGACTTAAAAATTATACAGTTCTTTCCTCCACATGTGATTTTCAAAATCACAATGCTTTACAATGCTTTGTCAGCAATGTAGCATTCCACGAAATTGACTGTATTTGTCTGTCACTAAAATGATATAATGGTAACTTCTAATTTTTTTAAAAAATTGATTACTGGAGAGAATTTTGTTAACCATTTTACTTCCATAATTTGGAGGGGAAACTTTTGTTGCTGGTCACAAATTGTGGGCTAGCAAGCATCAATAGACAGTGATGGAATTATTAGTTCACAAATCAATATTAAGTTGAATTATAGACTTGGCAGTGGAAGAAGTCGTTGTTGGTTGGCTAACCCACACATTTTTCAGTCTCATTAAGAAGAATAAGATTGGCAAAGAAACATCTACCTCTCCTATATATGCAGGAAATGGCAAATATTTCCCAGGGTCCCTTGTAGTTATAGGTGGCTGTGTGGCATGATTCTGGCTGGTGAACCATAAAAGTCAGTCTACTAGGGCTCCTGGGAATGCCTTTGCTTTCCTCAGGAAAGAGACAGATTCAGCTGTCCCCTTCACACCTTCTTGAAGTTGGAATGCAACCATGAGTCCTGGAGCCGTTGCAATTATCTACATTATGACTGTCTTAGTCAGTTGGAGCTACTATAAAGAAGTATCATAGACTGGATAGCTTACAAACAACATAAACATTTCTCATAGTTCTAGGGGTTGGAAGTCCAAAATTAAGGTGCCAGCCTGGTCTGGTTCTGATGAGAGCTCTCTTCCAGGTTACCAATGCTGACTTCTCATTGTATCTTCACATGACAGAAATAGAGCTAGCTAACTCACTGGCCTCTTCTTATAAGGGCACTAACCCCATTTATGAGGGCTCCACCCTCATGATCTAATGAAGTCCCAAAGGCCCCACCTTTTAATAACATCATATTAGGATTAGGGTTTCAACATATGAAATTTAGAGGGGACACAAATATTCAGTCCATTGTAATGACCATCAGGGAACAGCCCTTTGAATTACAAAAATGATAGCTTTAATGTCTTTGAGTCTGAACCAACAATAGCAACTGCCACTTCCAGACCACTTGTTAGATGGGGAATTAAAGCTTTGTACATGGTGTTTTCTGTTCCCTGCAACTGAAAGCATTCCTAAGTGATATGGCAACTGCCAACCATTAGATTTTTTGTGGGTCAATTTTATTTTACAAACATGAATGATGCATTGGACAGTCTCACACTAGAGGTAACTTTCACCACTGTCCCAACCTGAGGCAAGGAGGTGAGGCAGAGGTGAAACAATCCATGAATAAAACCTCTAGGTGGCTTTATTCAGATCCTCCCAAATACAGCTGCTGGGCAGGTGGCATCTCTTCTACTCCGTGACCACCACCGTCTCCCTTGGTGTCCAGAATCCCAACTCTGTTTTGCAGGCAGGGGTTAAAAGGACTTACAAATACCCTTGGATACTGAAGCAGGGATATCCCCCCTTTTGGTAAGATGAGCCAAGCAAAGCCTCCAGGCACAAGTGGGCATCAGTCCTGCTAGAAGTTGAGCAGGTGCCTGGAGGTGAGCTATCCTTTGGATGATGGTAATGAGAAGGGCTGCAGGCATGGCTTCTCTCCACAGGCATCATTCAGAGATGTTCCCGTAAGGAGCTGTGAGTGTTGGCCAAGCCACTCTCTGCAGATGCCTTTTTCCCCTCTGGTCCTCCATGGTCCACGAGGCCCAAGGGCACCATCCTCGGGGGCCCTCCAGCCACGTGGCTGCTGCACATGCTCTTTCCGGTCTCACCCAGCTCTGCTTCCCTGCTGGTAACGGCCAGGTGCTCCAGCATGACTGCTCCGTGGAGTCTAGGCTGCCACATTCCTGCCAGCTTCCACAGAGGGGTGGTGCCCGAAGGCACTCTGGTGGGCATTTTTCCTCCTTGACCCCCATCCAAATCCCCTCCCTGTATTTGGAGAATTTCCCACCAAGCAGAGCTCTCTTTCCCATATAGAAGCCAAAAGTACCAAATATTCTCCCGACCTCCTTACCGCTAGGGCACCAGCAGGTGACCCAGGCATGTGACCCAATCAATTGCATCAACCTTGGACTTGGACCAGGAGCTGATGACCCAAAGATGTGGGACGGCGGAGAATGCACTCTGGTGGAGAGTGCCAGCGACAACCCTGAGTAAATTTCCTAGCCAGCCGTGGCAGCAGTGGCCCCCTAAGCAGTGCGTCCAGTAGCAGGTCAGGGAGGTAGCAGTATCCTCAACAGGCTGGTTTTGTGGCAGGTGTCTGAGCAGCTCCTGGCTGCGGCCGACAGATCCTCCGGGCCACTTTCCAAGCATCACTGTCCAACTTTCTCAGCTATTCTGAGCAGCCCAATTGTCCTTTTAATCCAGCCCTTTTTTCTTTTTCTTTTTCTTTTTTTGCTTCAGTCCAGTAAACAAAAAATTTGCAACAGTAAATTTCTGTTGATTGTGATTGAGAACCATGATTTTGACAGCCGTACATTTAATACTGCCCCATCCGCTAAGTCCTCTTAACAACATTAACTGGAGGCTGGTGTGTGCGTAATGACCTTTATTCAAGTTGGGAAATACTAATGAATAGAAGAATTACAGAAGGAAGGAAAGAAGGAGAGATTTAAAGTAACATAGAAAATATAAACTTCTCAGATTTGGGGGGCCATTTTTTTTTAATCTTTATTGGAGTATAGTTGCTTTACAATGTTGTGTTAGTCTGTGCTGTACAGCAAAGTGAATCAGCTATACGTATACATATATCCCCTCTTTTTGGATTTCCTTCCCATTTAGGTCACCACAGAGCCTTGAGTAGAGTTCCCTGTGCTATACAATAGGTTCTCGTTAGTTATCTATTTTATACATAGTAGTGTATATATGTCAATCCCAATCTCCCAATTCATCCCACCCCTCCTTCCCCCCTGGGGGCCAGTTTTAAAGAGTTAAGCTCTTCAAAGGGAGTTTCTTCCTAGGGAAAAGGGGAGCAGTTTGCAAGTTCCTAGCCTTCTTTACCAATTTCAAAGGTGTAGCAGTCAGAGTTCTACCAGAGAAACTGAACCAGGAGAATACACACGTATATAAACATGTGCACGCACATATGCACACACACACACACCACACAAGTAAACTATATACATTTACATATAAAGAGATCTATTTCAAGGAATTGGCTTCCACAGTTGTGAGGGCTGGCAGGCCTAATATCCTTAGGGCAGGCTGTCAAGATCAGGCTGGAAACTCCTGGGCTGGGGAAGAAGCCAGAGCCCACAGGCAACCTCTTCTTCCTCAGGGAAACTTCAGCTTCACTCTAACGACCTTTCAACAATTATCAGTTGCTCGAAATCAATCTGATAGAAAACAAACATAAGGCAGATGTATTTTGCAGTGCATTCTTTGCAAAATTTTAGGGATACAAATACTTTTATAATTAAAACTTAAACTTTGCACTGAAAATAAAATCTTATAATATGATAAGCAACACACACAGGATAAATGCTTTCTTTTAATCTGAGAAAACATAAAATTACCACAGGATTAAACTGAAAAGGTACGCACTGAAAAAGAAACAGAAAAGAATTTTCCATTGTATCATATATTTATAGAATCATGGTTTACCAAAATATTTCTATCTAAAGATGGAGAAAATATTACCTATAAAACCAGTAGACAGACCTCAATATCTAATAGTAAAATGTAACAAGTAGGGTGTGCAATTACAATGTGTTAAATGCTAGCATCGAATGTATGTAATAAAGCTACATCTATTTTTTGCCAAAGTGCAATGTTCTAATAAAATAATGACACTTTATAAAAAGAATTTACATTTTAATCAAAACAATATTTTCCACCTATAGCTGAATATAGCCAATTCATTACTTAAATGTTTGAAAAAAATTAACGATGAAAATCAAAAATGGTATAAATGCATGAAGAGTTCCTTGTTATTTAAATTGCCTTTACACTGTGTAGTTTAGTTTGGGCCTTTGGGTATGGTCTTAGATTATCAAAAACAAATGAGATAGTCTATCAAAGAAACAGCTGCTTTCTGGTATGTGGATGACCTCACTAATAATTTTTAATATTGAAGTGTTAAAGCAATTTCTTAGTCAAATTGAAAAGAGCATGTGTCAAAGTTTTATTTAACATTTTCCACAAGAGAAGAGCCAGCCAATTCAAAGATATCCCTTCTGTTAGAGATATTTATAGAAAAAAAAAAAAGTTGGCTGTTAAGAAAAATTTTCCAAAACTTGGAAATAAGAAAGAAAGAAGCTTGTGTGACTTTTCAGTCTCAGAGTAGAAAATCGTTTAATAACTGGTCCACCCAAGGATTATTTAATTCTTCAGAAGAATGCATCTGTGTCTGAATTATTACCATTAATTAGAGAGTAGACTGTGAAGTTACAGGTTAACTAGTAGGCTTCTGTCCTGTACAAATGAAATGATTTCTGTCTGGGAGAAAGTATAATCACAAAAGTTACCATTTTATTGTCATGTAGCACATTAACTAGTTTTGCATTCGTAAGTCAGCATTCTTCCAATTGATGATATTCAATATTTCCCATAATTTTTAAACTAGCTGGATCTCTCATTAATGTGTTAAATAAATCTGTGACACATGCTGTTTTATATTTATGTACGAATTAAGAATCGTGCTTTTAGATGTTTTGAGTTATACTTCGATATGATACAATATAAAATATGCATGGTGACCTCAGACTCCTAAAAAGGCAGATGGTCAGTTGGGTGGGTAGGCACATAACTTTTCAAAAGGATATCTTAACCTCCTTAAAGTCTATCAGAAAATTGCTCCAGAATGCTAATTTTTTCCCAGGAGTTGTTATAAATTATGTCTTCAAAAAAAAAAATGTATGTACCAGATCTTGTTTGGGACAGTTTGCTTTCTGAGTTGCCTTTTTAAATTTGGAAAACATTGTGTATGTCGTCTACCATCAATAGACAGAAATAACCATAGAATTACACTCTTTCACAGGATTATACTGGGGGAGGAATATCAGGAAGGACAATGCCAGAGAATTCTTAGAATTGGGCACTTAAAAAATTTCTCCTGCCAATAAAGAGGAGACTTTATCGCATGCCTCTGACATACTTCATAGTCTGTATTCTCCTTTATGAAAACTCAAGCCAGAAAGGCAAAGTGAATTTCAAAATGTCTCATCTTTGTCATGTTGTTTTGATGAAATGAACAGAAACCCACTCGAATGGGTTTAAGCAAAGAGGAGGATGAACAAGGAGGATACAGGGGTATCTCAGTATCCTGGGGCAGAATGGAAGCAACCAGCAGGCAACTCTGTCCCCTCAGTGGGACCTGCTCCCTAGCTCCTGCCTCTCCCTATAGCTCCCCCTAATAGAGCTTTGCCTCTCTGTGCACTCGGCAGGAGGTTGCTGCCCCAGGACTCTCCAGTTTACAAATCCTTAATCCAAGCGCCCAGCAGAGACAGACAGACAAGGATGCCTTAACCCCAGTTCCTGGAGAGAGAGTTTTGGATCTCATCCCCACCCTGATCCAATCAGCTCTGGCCAGTGGGGTCCACAAGACCTAGAGACTGAAGGAAGGAAGGGCCTGGAGTAAACAGACACCCAGGAGGGGTCACTGCAATCCAAGAGCATCCTCTCCAAGGATGTGAAAACTTTCTTCTCACTTTTCCAACCTCCATCTCACACCATAACATTCCATGTATTTCTTCATTCATTCATCAATCAAACATGTTGTGAATACTGGCCATGTGCCAGGAGCTGTACTAGGGACAAAGAAAGAATAAGACACAATCCCTGCCGGGTTTTTTTTACTGTCAAATGAAAGTCCATTAAATTTCTTGAACAAATAAAAACATTTCAGTTCAAGAAATATGTCTGTTCTTAACGACCAAACATACTAAAACTTCTGATTTCTCTCAAACCAGTTCCTCATTTGATCCGTGGACCCTGGATGTGGTCACTGCAGACCGGCCCACAGTCAGGCTGACATCATCTTCTTTATCCCAGGACTCTTAGATTAAGAAAATCAAGGTCAGTCTGGATAGAAAAACTTTTCTTACAGTAATTTAATTTCAAAATTGGACTTTAAGAGAAAGATTTAAGTGTAAATCAACTATACTTCAATTTTTAAAAAAATAAAATTTAAGAGGACTTCCCCGGTGGTGCAGTGGTTAAGAATCCACCCACGAATGCAGGGGACACAGGTTCGAGCCCTAGTCCAGGAAGATCCCACATGCTGCGGAGCAGCTAACCCCATGCGCCACAACTACTGAGCCTGCACTCTAGTACCCACGAGCCACAACTACTGAAGCCCGTGTGCCTAGAGCCTGTGCTCCGCAACAAGAGAAGCCACCACAATGAGAAGCCCGCACACTGCAACGAGGAGTAGCCCCTGCTGGCCACAACTAGAGAAAGTCCGTGCGCAGCAACGAAGACCCAACCCAGCCAAAAATTAATTAATTAAATAAAATTTTAAAAAGAAAAGACTTAAGTAGTAGATAAAGACTTAAATAAAATTAATATTTTACCTTAATGTAATTTTTAAGACTTAAATGACTCACTTTATGCCACTTGTCATTCCTACTATTGAGACAACTGCTGTTCATTCTTTTGAGTTTTGCTCAGCAGGGCAAGAATGGTGTGATAAGATCTTGAGGAATCCCTGTTCCTTCTAAGGTGACAAATCCATTGTGTTTAGGTAAACCTGGGGATAGGCCACCTCAAGACTTTAAACATACAAAGTCTCATAATTCAGACTCCACAAAACTGGACATTTGTGATAATACAAACAAAGGCTGGGCTCCTGTGTCTTTTCATTATTTGTAAAGAAAGGATTTGCTGAGTAAATGAATGGTGTATACAAAATTTATTTGAGGGGGAAAAAATAGCCTGTTGAATACTTCTGTAAGTAATTACAGTTTTCAAATATTTGTAAGCGTTCCAGGGAACTACATATTTATAAATCATTGATACATTAATTGGAAAGCATTCTTATATATTCATCTAATCTGATTCCCTCAGGACTCCTGCTAGGCAGTGCTTTGCTATCCCGAGCCTAATTGCTGTGTATAGTTAAAAGTAATAAACATTGTACTATTGGACTCAGGTCAGGCTGCCCCAAAATATGCCGAAGTGGCATATGGATTATTTTGAATTAAAATTACTTGAGAAAGAGCTGGTGCAAGGACACTTGGACCCTCCTCTCTGTCCTCATGAAAGCAGTAAGTAAATCTCCCATATGAAAGCTACATTCCCAGCACCAGAAGATGGGGAGACAGACTTATCACCCACCAGAGGTATTCTGCTTAAGTTCTTCACTAATTAGTACCCAGGCATAAGTTTCTTTGTCTTGTTAGCTTTTCACAATTTATTGTTTCTTTGTTTAAAAAGTATGAAAGCTGTCTGCTTTGGTCATTTTTTTTTTTTTTTTTGATTCTGATCTATGAGAATCCATACTTCCGTACAAAAGTAATTAAAATTGTTTTTTCTCCTGTTAATCTATCTTATGTCAATTTAATTATTAGGACAGCCAAAAGCACCAAAAGGGGTAGGGGAAAATTTTTTACAAGATATCTTAAATGAATGAATGCTTCAACAGAAATTCTCTACGTGACAGAACCACCAAAAAAATACAATAAAATACTTCCCTCTTGTTAACTCCTACCTTACATTTAGGTTTTCAGAAAGTTAAATTTGAGCAACCAAGACCTTGGTCATGCTCCTAGGAGGCTTAATGAGGCAGATGACATTCTCAGTTTAAGGAGCTGAAAGGAGAAATAGGTGAGGCAAACACTAAGCAATACACTCAACTCCATTCCATTTCCACCAGATCTTTCCTTGGTAGTGTTTGAAGAAGGTGGCTAAAACTTTTTTTTCTTTTTCAATTTATCATTATTTATTTTATTTTTATTCTTTGGTGTCTTAAGTACATTCCCCCTTTTAAATTTTTCATAATAACCATTTACTGAATGAAGCCAATATTTGGGAAAAATTCATTGCCAGAGAGTAAACATACAATGTTCTTTTTGTCTTCATTTTTCCAAAACATTCATTTATTTCCCTCTAAATCATTACAGAGGTGGTTGTGTATATTTTATTTATTTATTTATTTTTTAGAAATTGTTTGTCCTTTTTTAAATTTATTTTTTAGTTTTTTAAATTTTTTAAAAATTTTTTGGCCATGCCACGTGGCATGTGGGATCCTAATTCCCCAACCAGGGATTGAACCTGCGCCCCCTGCATTTGAAGCACGGAGTCTTAGCTACGGAACCCTCAGGGAAGTCCTGGTTGTGTATATTTTACAACATGAATCATAAACAGTGAGAGTTAAAATCCTGGGAATTGTAGACCTACGTCAAGTTAAATAAAGGATCCACCATCCTTAGATTCACTATAGAAATGCAGTGGCTGTATTACTCTTTTCAAAACTAGCTTTCATTAAATGGATTTTTGAAGAGCTTTTAGTTCTAAGAAATGTGTTTCTGTGTCCACCAATAACAATTTTATTAATACCACATGGCACATGTCCCTTAAACTATGGCAAAACCTATTTCCTGAATTCCACAGGCAGAAGGTACTAGAATGTGTATACTGGGTTCTCAATTTACTACAGCATGATTTAGTTTGCTTAAAAGGCTGTGGCACGGTATGGAATGTAACAACGAGGATTAACGTTCAAGCTACTCTGAGTGTGCATATTTTAACAAGATGTGATTTAAAATTCTGAGAAACACAGACGGTTGATCGAGTGCAGAACTGTGACGGATGGAAGATCACATATGAGTGCTGAGCCCAATTACAAACATCAAATACCTCTTGGATTAGCACTCATTATCATGTTGTTTTGGTTGTCCTGCAACAAGAACTTAATGGCTGATGACATTACAGTTCAACAATACATTACCCTATTTTGTGAAAGATTCATCCTCTCCACTTTCTTTCCTTCTTTTGGCAGAGTTTAACAGTAAAGGGTGTGAGAAGTTGAGTAGCATCTCCCCACTCCTTCTAGTGGATCTTTCCAAGACCCTTCATCATACTGTGATGTATAATAGAAAATATATAGTTGTTCTTCATTCCTAAAACTCCTGGTATTTTCTGTGATGAGAGAGATAAAGATGTCTTTTGTTATGTTAACGAGATGACTTTTGGAAAACTCCTAAGGATTATGGTTGGTTGCCAGGAGAACTAACCAAGTGATTAGAGGGTTGAAACTTCTACTTCCACACCCCTGACCTCCAGGGAGGGGAGAGAGCTGAAGGTTGAGTTCAATAGCCAATGGCCAATATTTTAACCAATCATGCCCATGTACTGAAGCCTCCCTAAAAACCCAGAATGACAGGGTTCAGAGAGCTTCTGGTTGGTGAAGACGTGGAGATGTGGGAGAGTGGTGTGCCCCCCAGAGAGTATGGAAACTCCTCGCCCTTTCCCCATACCTTGCCCTGCGCATCTCTTCCATCTGGCTGTTCCTGAGTTATTGCCTTTTATAATAAACTGGTAATCTAGTAAGTAAAATATTTCTCTGAGTTCTGTGAGTTGCTCTAGCAAATTAATCAAACCCAAGGAGGGGGTCAATGGAACCTCCAATCTATAGCCGGCAGGTCAATAGTAAAGGTGAAAATCTTGACTTTCCATTGACATCTGAAGTGCGGGTAGAGGGTTGTCTTGTGGGACTGAGCCCTTAACCTGTGAGATCTGATGCTATCTCCAGGTAGAATGTCATAACTGAGTTGAATTGTAGGACACCCAGCTGGTGTCGGAGAATTGCTTGGTGTGGGGGGCAAAACCCACACATTGTAATTGGAGTCAGAATCAGTAGACCCTTTCACACTCAGCTCTGGTAATGTGGTAGTTAGTCAACTATTAAAGCCTTAGCCATCCCTTGCAGTTGGGTTGGCCAGTTACCATCTTTACTTCCCGGACATTCCACCTCTTTCTACACCTTGTCTGCTACATTCCCTGCCTATAGTTACAGCCCACGTGTAGGTTTGGCCCTTTCCAGACCTTGAAAGCACTAGAAGGAAGACTATAAAGAGTCCCAAACCAGAACTTAGTTCAGGGCTTCTTGGGCTTGACTCTTGTTCTAGACACTGGGCTTTTTCTCCACTCCACTGAGTGCCTTACCTTGTTTTGTGCAGACCCAGCTCCCAAAAGACAAGGATCCTCCCTTGTTCCTTCAGGCACTTCAGGACCTGGGCCCTTATACATTGACACAAAAGCACCTTGGAACCACACATCGGTTTGTGGGTATGTGTATGAGCCTATGAATGAAAGAAAAAAGAATCTACTGTTGAAATTCTTTCTTCTGTTTCCTGGTTTCTAGGAGATGCCTTTCAAAAAGAATATATTAATTCTATCTTGATTTCTGAACAGAATAATGTCTGTGAGTCCCTGGGTCCTCTTTGATATCATTCAGTATTTTTTTTTTTTTTTGGACACTAATTACACAACAGGAACAAAGATATGTAGGCACTGAGATACAAGGCAAGTAAGATAAATATGGCCCCCACTCTCAAAAAGCCACCAGTCAACCAATAGATATAATATAGTGAAATCCTTAAGTAATAGAAGTACATATGTGCAAGGTATAGGCATCAAGGAAAGTAGTAAGAGAAGAACATTCGCAAATGGTAAGTAGTTCTGAACAGATCTAAGTAACTGTAGGCAAACATATTTGAACATGTCTATATGTTGGGGGGCGGGGGTTATAAATTAGTGTAGATGGGTGAGCAGTACACAGTGTATAAATGGAACCTATCGGTCTGATTTTTCTCGATTTCTTCCTAAAATGACCTGAAATCACATGGCGTTAAATAATTATGCAATAAGTGAATAAACACATAAATGAAGGAGTGAATCTTTGTATTTTATAAGCACATGGGATCTCGTCCTCCCATTTTAAGTTCATTTACTGGAGTAAACTCCCACTCTGAGTTCTGTTTCAATGACCTAGGCATGGAGATTTTGGTTTCCAGTGTCACTGAAAGGTAAACAGAAATTACTTTATTTGAATTAAAATAAGGGGAATCATTTCATTCTCTGCCTATCCAGATCCTCCCTGTTCCTCTGGGTAATGTACCCATCATTTTTGCTTCCTGTGTGTCACCACAATTTCTGAACTTCTAACCCCCCACTGCCTGGGCTCTCATTTGCCCACTTTCTTGTCTCCTTAACAAGACTATAAAGTCATTGAGAACATGATATTCTGCCCTCATGCTTTGCACATTGAAGTCTCTCCAGAAATGTGTAGGAGGTGGGAAGATAAAGAGACAGAGGGAACACATGAAAAGATGCTCAACATCAGTTAGTCATTAGTGAAATGCAAATGAAAACCACAGTGAGGTAGCACTTCACACTAGGGTGGCTAAAATTTAAGACAGACAATAACAAGTGTTGATAAGGATGTGGAGGTACTAGAACCCTCATTCATTGCTGGTGGGAATATCAGATGGTCCAGCCACTTTGGCAAACAGTCTGATAGTTCCTCAAAATGCTAAACACAGATTTATCATATGACCCAGCTATTCTACTCCTAAGTACAGACCCAAGAGAATGAAAACATATGTTCAAACAAAAATTTGGACACAAATGTTCATAGCAGCATTATTCATAATAGCCAAAAGTGGAAATAACCTAAATCCCTCAATAATATTCTGTTACCTGGAAATACCACATCATTCATCCAACCGATGAATGAATGAACAAAATGTGATATATCCATACAATGACATATTATTTGGTAATAAAAAGGAATGAAGTGCTGGTACATGCTAGAACATGGATGAATCCTAAAAATATAATGATAAATGCAGGAAGCCTGTCACAGAAGACCACATATTGTATAATTCCATTTATGTGAAATGTCCAGAATAGGCAAATCCATACCAAAGAGACAGAAAGTAGATTAGTGGTTACCTAAGGTTGGGGAGAAGCGGTGGAGGAATGGTGAATGATTCCTAACAGGGAGAGGTAGCTTTCTGGTATGTTGAAAATATTCTAAAATAGGATTGTGGTGATGGCTGCACGATGCCTTGAATATACTAAAAATCACTGAACTGTATCTTTTAAATGGGTGAATTTCATATCATATGAAACAAAAATACCAATAACGTTATAAAAAGAGAAAAGGAAATGCTTCATGTGACTTCAGGTCAAATCAGTGAGACACATTGTTGAATGGAAACACTAACATAAAAAATAACACTCCCCACAGAAATCAGCCTCATAAAAGCAGCATTTTCTGAAGGCAACAAATTTCCTTGTTCCACCCACTCTGGGAATTAGAATCTTGAATGATAAGTACGAAGGAGCTACTAAGTTCAGAAAATTATCCATAACAACACATATGGATTTGGTGAGAATGAATTTAGTCCATGGAGGAAAAACTAAATGTAGTTTGCAATATACTTGACTTAAGCATAATTATACACCCCAAAGAGTAATGATATAGAGTAGGAGGAAATGAACTTCAAGTTAGTAATTTCTGACTTCCCCATTAGGAATAATGTGAGGGTAAGAAAATGTTTTCTGTGCAGGTCCCTATTTATGCTGGTCCTAGCGGGTGTTTCTGTGAATCCAGTGGTGCTCTTGCCTTGAACTGATCCGTTCTCAGATGTCACTTTCTTACTGCAGAACCTCTATTATTTGCAGAAATTTCTTAACCTCTGCTCAAACTTTACTTATCCTCTAGGACTTGATCAGTGGCATGCCCAAAATGATCTACTGATAATTTTTTACTGCCCCTGAAATGGTTTCTGTTTCTCCGTGGGCACAGACTGGACCCTCAGCTGGCCCCAGAACTCCTTTCTGTCCTTTTAGGTCCTGCATTCTACCCCATGCTGAAGCTGGTAATGTTCCTCTACTTTGGGCAAGAAGAGTGATTTAGCTCAACCTGCCTTGGAAGCCGTGATTGGGGTCTCCTTTCAAATGTCCCTGGAACGAAAATAACACAGAGGTTGACCCCAGGTGGTAATTGCTTGGGTTGCCCTCCAGTGCTTGGAATAGAGGGGACAATTGGGTTTCTTCCTCTTTCTCCTTCCTCCCACCCTCTGTTTTTTCCCTGATGCCATGTTTTCTGGGTTCTTGGTTCTCCAGAGCCGCCATGTTTGCCCCAACAATTCACACCCTGAATTTTGCCTCAAGTTTTTGGGACAAGAGCAGAGAACTGGGCAGTCTTACTAGTCAGAAGGAAGGGGAAGGAGAGTGGAAGTCAGAGGATCTATCAGGACCATAACACCTAACACCCCCAGAGCATAAATAGACTCAAGAGTTGGGGTCAAGACAACATACTCTGCTCTGTAACTGCCTAAATGCTGATGGCAAAGATTTTAACTGAGCTGAGTGGTTCCACTACAAATCTGTTTTCCATCTCACAGCTGGGTTCTGAATGCTTCTTGACAATCATGTTCTTAATCACTACATGATTTCCTTTCCATCCCTCTCTGCAGCTGTTGTAAGCCTTCATCATTTCTCTCAGCTCCCCACCTCCACCCCTACCCTCCTCTCTCCCCACAGTGTATTTCACCTTCAGTGAAAAGGAGGCACTGCGGGCTGTGACCTCCGTCAGCATCCCTTCCTTTGGCTCAAAATCCCTTCCCCTGCCCTGACGTGGGTCACCCTTTCTCCTTCTGGTCTCTCTCAGGGAAGAGTCCTGAACACCACCAAAAATCAGCCCCCCACCCCTTATAGGATAAATAGGTCAATGCACAGATGGGGATTTGAGTCCTGACACGACCCTTACCAGCTTTGCAGCCTTGAGCAGGTGTTAAGCTTTCTGTGCTTCAGTTCCTATAAAATGGGGATAATAAGAGTACCTAGCTTATAGGGCAATTGTAAGGATTTAATTCATTTTAATTTATCTGGGTAAAGAATTTAAGACCATGCCTGGCACATAATAAACCCTAAAGGTTCACTATTATTATCTCTGTCTATTAATAGGAGTGGGTATTATATTATATATATATTAATTAATGTGTAGTAATTAATGTGTATTAATATCAATTATAGTTAATTATTATTGTGAATCTTCAAAAGGGGAATGAAGTGCCATCTCTACTTCCATATGCACCATTAATTCCTAGCCCAACCTGACTTCTGCCCTTTGCCTCTCCTGAAAGAGTCTTTGTCAACAGCCTCCTTGTTGCTAAATCCTGTGAGTTCTTTTCACTTCTTCTACTTATCCTCTCCATAGTTTTTAATTCTATTGACCACACTCATCATCTTTATATGGTTTCTTCTACTTCCAAGCCTCCATACTCCTCTAGTTCTCCTTTTATCTCCCTGACCTTCCTTCTCAGTTCCCTTGTGAGTTTCTTTTCCTCTACCCGTCCCATAAATGTTAGCCAGACTCCTCTCTTCTCTCTCCACATCTACTTCCTGGATGGTCTCATGTATGAGACCCATGGCTTCAATTTCCTTCTTTTGTCCTCTAGGCTCTAGGGCAGTGCTGTCCAATTTTGTGATTGTTATGGGTTGAATTATGCTCCCCAAAAAGGCATGTTCAAGTCCTAACCCCAGTTCAAGTGATGGCATCCTTATTTGGAAACAGGATCTTTGCACATGTCATCAAGTTAAGACGAAGTCATACTAGATTAGGGTGGGCCCTTAAATCCAATGGCTGGTGCTGTTATAAGGAGAGAAAGATTTGGAGACATGTCCACAAGGAAGAATTCCGTATGAAGACGGGAGCAGAGATTTGAGCAGAGATTGCAC
Organism: Balaenoptera physalus; assembly: GCF_965194825.1. Classification (NCBI taxonomy): domain Eukaryota; kingdom Metazoa; phylum Chordata; class Mammalia; order Artiodactyla; family Balaenopteridae; genus Balaenoptera; species Balaenoptera physalus. The sequence goes on along the minus strand of NC_138890.1, from coordinate 165,842,591 downwards.
AGCTAAGGAACGCCAAGGACGGCTGCCAACACCAGAAGCTAAGAAAACGTGATGGAACAGAGTCTCTCCCAGAGCCTCTAGAGGGAGCATGGCCAGCTGACACTGTCATTTCAGACTTGAAAACCCTCCAGAACTGAGAGAATGAATTCCTGTTGTTTTAAGCCACTCAGTTTGTGGTAATTTGTTAATGACAGCCTTAATACAGCATTGATGGAAATGTTTTATATCTGCATTGCCCAACACAGCATCCACTAGCCACAGGTGGCTACTGAGCACTTGAAATGTGACTGGTATGACTAAAGAACTGCATTTATAATTGCATTTCCTCTTAATTTAAATTTAAATAGGAATATGTGACTGGTGGCTACCATCTTGGACAGCGGCAGCTCTAGACCCACATAGCAACTGTCTGCAGGACACCTCCTCTGGGACATCCCACAAGTAACCCAAACTCTCTTAATATGCTCACGACAAATGTCTCCCCCTCAAACTGCTCCTCCTTCTGTCTCAGAAAAGATGCCTCTTTCACAACCCAAACCACGGGTGTCCTCCTTGGCTCCCCTTCTCCCTTGGCTTCCACATGCAGCAAGACACCAAGTCTATCTCCTATTTCCTCTCCTAGGACAACACAGCTTAACATGGCCCTTCTTGATCTGGCCCCTCCAGACTCCTCTGGCCACCATCTCCTCCCGGGGGGTCCTCACTGGAACCAAAACTAGATTATGTGCCCCTTTTGTGCTCTTATAGTGCAGAACTCTCCTACTGCAGGAGGGTTAACAGTATTGAAATAACCCCTTTGTCTTGTCTGTCTGTCCATTATTGGCTATTTTTACATTACCTAGCTCCATGCCTGGCATGTGGTGGGCAACCTAATAAATATTTGATGAATTGATGAATGAGTGAATGAACGAATGAAGAGAATTAAACAGTGTAGGTTGTCAGGGGGAAATTGTTAGCATGGTTGCTAATTAAGGGTACTAGAAAAAAATAAAACACAGAATAGATTAAAAATTTGCTTTGGTGGCATCCAAGTGATACTAATTACAGTTATTTATGTGAAATCTAACTTTTTATGCCTAATTATCATGCAGCAAAAGCAAGGATTATGTATATCATTAGATGTGTCAGATCAACTCGGTTGGGTTTTATTTCATTATAATAGTGAATTATGCACATATGCTTAGACTACATAAATTACTATGGATGGGCTGGCTGTCTGTTCCCACCCTTGAAAGAGTTTCTTTCCTCTACTGCTCACTCCATAATATCTGCAACTTCGGGGCACCGTGAAAATAAGTGATGGGAAGAGAAATAGGTGATGACTTGTGACCACGGAGAATACAAAGCAGTTATGAGTTGATTGTGATGTTGGTACTGTTGCTATGTTATCCATCATTATAATGCACTTGACAGCCACAGAGGGTTTCAGCGGCATCATTTTATTTAATCATCTCTTCAACCCTGTAAATAATTAAAATTCTCAGAGTTTTAGTGATTTGTTCTCATAAATGTCAGTGTCAGGAAAATAGCCCATGTTAAGACAGGTTCTGAAAGAATGGGGCTAAAAGATAACTACATTTTAAGTTATACTTACCAAGGTTTTTATTAAGCATTTTTTATACACACTTATCAACAACACCACAGTGATTTTGGTATTATTATTCTCTTTTTTACAGATAAGGCCATCGAGGGTCAGAGAGGTTGATCAACTTAAAGTCTCAAGGATGGTAAATGATGATTTTTGAACCCATGCTTTTTTCCACTCAGTTTATGCCTAATGGTCCATGTTTTATCAGGAAAGTAGGAATAAAGACATCTTTTTAGTCAGGGGGTGCTGGCCTGTATCTGCAAAACAGCTCAAGGGATATGGCTCAGAATATTATCTACAGCCTTTGAGGAGACACTGAAGACCCTTGACTTTGTTTAATGGCTAAGCTATTGTTATTTCATCTTGTTTGGCTGCTTTCCTTTGCTTCTGCACTTTCTCATTTTTTTCTGATTAAATTTATTCTTTGATTAAAGTTTTTCTATAGGCAAGAGGCAAGCAGAGGACATGGGGGCAGGGAGCCCTGTCCCCGGAAGGCCCCATAGGATCCCGCTGGGTTTTAAAGGCTTGAGAGAAGGAAGTGGAAAAGGTTTTAAACAGTTGCTATGGGGGTCGCCGAAGGACCCCATCTGGGTAAAGCCTAAGCATATTTTTAAGCATTCCTGAAAGCCTGGCTGAAAAATCTCTCTCTTATATCATACGGTGCATTAAAGATAGCCAGAAATTCTTTGGTCCTCCTCCCACTGAGAGGCGGGATCTATTTCCACTTCCCTTGAATCTGGCTGACCTGTGATCAAATTTGGGCACTAAAATAGGAAAGCGATGCTGCTTGATTTCCGAAGATAGGCTGCAGGAAGCTTGACAGGTGCACCTTGGTCTCTGGGAGCCCTGTCTCTGGGCTCCCTGAGCCACCATGCTGGGGGATCAAGTGTTGGCACCCCAGCTGACAGTCCCAGCAGAGTCCAGCCTTCCAGCCAACCCCACTGAGGTGCCAGACTCATGAGTGAAGCTGTCTTGGGCCCTCCAGACCAGCCCATCTGCCAGCTGAATACCACCGAGAGGCCTCAGTGAAGGCCACATGGAGCAGAATAATTGCACAGCTGAGCCCTGCCCAAATTCCTCACCCACAGAATTGTTTCAAGCCAGCAAGTTTTGGGGTAGTTTGGTACACCGCAAAAGATAACTAGAGTATGCCACAAGTTCATTTTGTAGTTTCCTCCCTTCATAGTGCCCAACAAATAAACAGCCAAGGTCCAGGCTAATAAATAGTCAAAATGAAACAAACAAGCCCTCCACTCTTTCATATGGCAATTCACACACGCACACACGTACACACACACACACACACACACACGATCCTGGCAAATTTGTATTTCAGACAAATAGCCTTTCAACAGATTGATTTGAAATGTCACCCATAAAATAATTTTTCCTTTGAAAGTTATCAAACAACACTGTTAAAAAGAAAATGTCTGTGAAAGCACAGCTGGGACAGATAGGACATTCTTTTCATAATTTCACCATTTCCATTTGTGGCACCCAACAGCTTTTTGAGTGTTCAACTCCAATTTGAAAAAGAAATAAGAGATAACATCTGCTTTCTCCCCTGTCTTTACACACATTTAATCACACCCAGATACGCGGGTTCTTCCCTCACGTTACTCCGGTTGACCCTCCGATGACGCTGACATGAACGTGGCATTTTCTGAAGATCCATTGCACAATGTGGGCCAGGAATGCAGAAGAGCGGAGTGGACGGGGCGGGGGGACCGACTCTAACCTCGGTGGACAAGGCAGTTACCCACGCTGAGCAATGAGCCCAGCACAAAGGCTGCAGCTGTTTGCAAAGGCACCCGCAGTATTTCTGACACGGCAGATCCTACCGGTGATGTCAGACTTTTTTCTTAAACAAAAGTGAAATGTGAGAAGGTGAAAAATTACCCCACCGTTGGAAGATGTTTTCCCTTGTTTCAGGAACTGTATCCTTAAACGACTACGTTTTTCCGCACTCTGGATCTCCCCCAGGTCTGTGAAAGTCTACATTTCTTGACAAAAACCTACCCGTTGGCTCCCTGTGTTCTTGGTTATCTCACCACCCTGTCACGCAAGTCACTGAGCAGGGAAAATGAGTCACGGGCTCTAAAGCAAACCGAATTCATTGAATTACACGTTGGAAAAGAGCCGAAGTGAGTCACCGTCGCATCCCTCGCTCTGCCTGGGGTAGCACCACACCTAGACCACTCCGGCCAGAAGAGAAGGAACCGTGTTTTTTTAATAAGCTGGTCAGAGGAGGATCATTTACAACAATAATAAACCTCATTCCTATATATACTCGTGTTCCAACCACAACAACTAAGCGCTGCAAATTTGGACCCCAAAGTATAAACGAAAGAGCAGAACTATGCAAAGCGGGGAGCCCAGCTCATGCAGCGCTTTTGTGCAAATAAGAAAAAGTGATCCCCAGGGATGAAGGAATTAGGGGAAGCCCCCTCACTGGGGCAGAAGCTGCCCTGGTCCTGTATGCAGAACTGGGGAAGCCAAGCAATAGATTCAACCCACTCACCACCGCCCCACACGCACACCCAACTCCCCACCCCGGCTCCTGGGCAAAGAACAAGCCCAGGACCAAGTGCAGTGCCTGGGAAGAAGTAAATGCAACTTTTGATGCCTCCCTCTCCCCGCTGTGAAAATCTATCTTTTCCTGCTTTACCCCCATGGTTCCTGTTGCTGACGCTTGGTAACACTAATTCTTTTTTAATCTGTCACCGAATACATCTGAGAGCTGACGAGTAATATATCTTTATCCCACTGGGTACCTGGCAGGTGCTCAATATCCCCTCACTAAAGGGATGAATGACTCTGGGAAAGAATGAACACAGCCTCCCCACATTCACATCTCATATTTTCCTCACTCTAACTAAAGGCAAGAGTACGACCTCACCTCCCCTGAGGGAAAATGACCAACCACACTTTGTTCTCCAGAGCAGAATTCCAAGGTGGAAAGGGGAATTCTTGAACACAGGGACCATTGCGGCGATGGGATCTGAATCCTTGCTGGCACCATTTTCCTTCCGCCCTCCTCCCGTTTGGATGTCATTCCAGAGCCGTCTCTCTCACCAAGTAGTGCCCTAGACCAGACCATCGAGAGGAGAAGAGGAGAGCATCCTTTCGAACCCCGCAGAGCCCTCTTACATAAAGAGAAGAGCCTGCCTTTCCAGTTCCAGTGGTCATAGCCACCTTTCCTCTTGGGGACAATATTGGAATCAGAGCACCGCCACCAAAACCACTTACCCAGGGCAGACCTTCTGGACCACTCCCCAGCCTGGCATTATCAGCCTCCTAACAGGCCACAGAGACAGCTGCCAAATGACCCCATCACTTTGATGTCAGGGGCCACCTGTCATAGCCGGAGATCAGAAACTGAATGTCCAGTTCAGTCCAGTTCAAGCCAGCCCAATGGTCCACACGGTGTCTGTCGTTGCTGTTTGTTGTTGACATTTAATTGCACAACCCCATTTTCATGAAAGATCCAGAATAGCTAAATCCATAGAGATGGAATGCAGACTGGTGGTTTCCAGAAGCTGGAGGTAAGGAGGAACAGGGAGTGACGCCCCAGTGGGTGTGGGGTTTCATTTTCAGGAGATGAACATGTTTTGGAACTAGATAGAGGTGGCGGTTACACAACACTGTAAATGAACTAAATGCCAGTGAATTGTCCACTTTCACATGGTTAATTTATGGTATGTTGATTTCACCTCAATTTTTTTTAAGTAAATACCAAAAAAAAAAAAAAAGAGAGAGAAAGAGAGAGAGACTTCTATCGGATTTCTGGCTTCACTTCAGAAACTAGAAGGTCTGGCGGTGCTAGCCCTATCCCCACGTGGCAACAACCGGCTGGTGCAGAGCATGAGCTGCCTGACTGCGGGAGGGGCACTTGCCCTCCACGTTGTCCTTCACCCAGGCCTCATCTGAGTGTGTGACCCCTGCCCCTACCCACAAGGGAGCTACTTATTTTCTGCAGAGTCTAAACAGAGTTCCCACTGAGCTGCCATCTTCAGATGAGTGTGAGGTAAGATCGTAAGTCAAGGTCTGAGAACACAGCTGGGAGACAAATAGGAAGAGGCCAGGAGGCCGTGACCAGGGAAAGAGATACAAGGACAAGCGAGGACCAGTGTGTTCCTGGTCACTCTGCCTGGAAGAGCAACTCCTCTACCCTCCCAGCCTCTCCATCCTTTTACCCTGCTTTGTTTTCCTTCCCAGTTCTCACTACTACCTGATTTACTCTGCATATTAGTTTCCTAGGGCTGTCGTAACAAATGACCACAAGTTGGGTGGCTTAAACAACAGAGGATTATTCTCTCACAATTCCGGAAGCCAAAAGTCCTAGATCAAGGTGTCAGCAGGGCTGTACCCCCTCCAGAGTCTCTAGGGGAGAATCCTTCCTGCCTCTTCCAGCTTCTGGTGGGTCCAGGTGTTCCTTGACTTGTGGCAGCAACACTCCAGTCTCTGCCCCATGTTCACATCGCTTTCTTCCATCTGTTTCTACGTCTCCAACCTCCCTCTCCTTTCTCTTATAAAGACGTCAGTCATTGGATTTAGGGCTCATCCTAAATCCAGGATGATGTCATCTTGAGATCCTTAACTTAATTACATCTGCAAAGATGCTATTGCCAAATAAGATCTCAATCACAAGTACCAAGGGTTAGGATTTGGACATAAATTTTTTTCGGAGAGGGCCACAATTCCACCCATTAGGCTATGTCCTTTTTTGTTTACTATGTGACTCTTGTTGTGAAGTGTCATGAGAGTGGGGAGTCTGCCCATTTGTTTCCATGTTGGATCCCCATGGCCTAGAACAACGCCTGGCACATGGCTCCTCAGTAAACACTTATGGCAAGAAGGAATGAGGCAGCTTGTGTGTGGGATGATGTTGGCTCAAGCCAAGTCAGCCAATAGCCGGTTCAATAGGAAGGCACAATGATAGCCAACTGGTATGTGAACGTCAGCTACGAATATCAGGTAGACCCCAGGGATGAAGGTCGCTGGCTAGCCGGGAGCCATCAGGGGAAAATGAGGAGGGCTCCAGCTGGACTAAGAGGTTTGTCATTGAAACCACAAGCCTGTGCCGATACTGAGTCCTGGCACACCAGCTCAGAGACACAGAACCCTGGTCTGCAGTGTTGGCTGGACAAAAAAACTTTGGGAAGAGTGAAGATGACCTCCCACCCCCATTGGGATATCTGCAGTAATTCCAGCCCAAGGGACACTCAGCCTGTGGGTACCAACCACTTGCTTCAGAATCACCTGGGCTGGCGGCGGTGGGGGGGGTGGAATACACCGGTGGTCCAGTGGTTAGGACTCCAGCTTCCACTGCAGGGACACGGGTTAGATCTCTTGTTGGGGAACTAAGATCCCGCATGCCACATGGCACAACCAAAAAAAAAAGAATCACCTGGGGATATGAGGTAAAACTGCACATTCTTGGGCCTTTCCCCAGACCTTCCCAATCAGAATTCCTGGAAGGGGTCTAGGTGATTGATTGCTGAGAACACTAAAGTTAGAGAACCAATGAACCTCGGTCTCTCGTAATGGTCACCCCTGGGATTTTCCCCTCCTCAGCTGTCAGCGTCCCACATGGTTGCTATTTGCTATGACCACTGTCCTCACTTTAGGCAGTTGCCCCAGAATCGGTTGACCTGCCCCAATTTCTTGTCTCTCTATTTTCTTTTTCATACTGTCACCAGAGTTAAAGCATAACAGAGATGGCACTATTTCTGCCCCTACACCCTTGAATGGTTTCTCCATCATATAGAGAATAGACACAGCTGACCACCCACCCAACAGCCATTTCTCCCTTATTTTGTTCTAATAGAACCCAACAGAACCCTGATTTCATTCAGGCACTGTGGGAAAATGTGCTCATGGAAAGTGGGCCCTCCCCCACCACAGGGGACTAATTGTGATGGGTCTCCAATCAGTCATCATAATACCATTGCCATTTGCCAGGGATTGCTTCAGAGAGAGACAGGTGACCCGGTTCTGTCCAGTGAGACATGATGGGTGCCTGCTGGGGTCTTCTGGGATTCTTGACCCTGATAAAAAGAGACAGGAAAGGAAAAAGTCCCCATTTTCCCCTCTGTAGCCAATGCCTCTGGCTCCCTATAGCGCATGTCTTGGCCCACCTTGATCTCACCTGCAGCCATGGTGGATGTTCTTAGTTATGGCTGTTTGAGCTCTTCACCTTCACAGCGTTGGTGAGGGAGGCATTCCTACCCTAGGGTTCTGGGGAAGGCTGAACACCCAACACTGGACAGATGAGATCAACAGCAGTTTATAGTCACATCTACTCATGCCTGGGCGGGGGTAGGAAACAGCATACCATGCAGGGCACACAGGGCTGCACTTAGGAACACAGTGAACAAGCATGGCCTTGGGAGGCAGGGTTTGTAGTATCCAAAGGAGGGGGCGAACCCCTTTGTTCTCCCAGGAGACTAGGCTAGGCTTGTTTGGATGACTCTGTGGTCTGGCAGGAAACTGAAGCCCTTACTCAGGGATAAGCAGCAGCAGGGCCTGGTCCTGGGATAAGGAAGGTTGTCTGGCTAATGGACCTTATCTGTGGGAGCAGGCTGGGGAGGAGAACTGGCCCTCCCAGCTTCAGATAACGAGGCAGCACATACTACTGAACCTTAATTTCAGGCCTAGCACCACCATGCTGGGCATTGTCAGGAGCTCATACTCACCCTGAGCTGACAGCATCCCACCTCAAGCCCACACCCTGAACTCCTTTACACCTTGGCCTCTGAGTCGTCTCCTGTGCTGCTGCTTTCACGTCCCTTCCAGCCACTGGGGAAGAGGAGCAGTGGCTGGAGATCCAGGAGCCTCACCTTCCAGGTGGGCGATCCTGGCCCCGCTCTGCACACTTCCCAGTAGATCCCGGCAGAACTTAGCCCCTGGCGCTCACAGCGGCAGCCCAATGACACGCTCTTGTATTGGTTTTTCCCCCTTCCCCATCTCATGTCCCCAGTCCCTCACTCCTGCTTCCTGGACCAGCTCCCAAATAAATGGTATCAGGCTCTGCTTTTCAGGGAACCCAGAAAACACAACTTCCCTGTACCTGGACACAGGTTTATGAAGAAACGGTGTCTTGTACTTTGAGGACAGAGCTCAGGATGAAAGCCAACATGCTCAGGATGATGGAATGGAAATATGAGAAGAGTCGGGACCTCCTGGTGACATCCCTGAGAAGCTGACCCCAACCAGCTCTTTCCCTCCATTCTTGTTGGAAGGAGATGATGAACCTCCCCATTCCATCATTTAGGCCCCTTTCTCTGGAGCCCCCTAAGTGATCCCTAAGATGTTCCAGAACGTTTGTGTCAGTAAAGGCAAAAGAACCACTTTAATTTTAGACCAGCAAAGCCAGGAGTCTCAGATAGAAGGTCAGCTGGAAGTGTCAGCTGTCACAGAACAATCTCTCGGGAATCCTGCAGAAGGAGTCCAAATGCATCATCTGCCAAAGCCCGTCCCCAAGTCACAATATGTGACGAGTGTAACTATTTGTCATAACTTTGTCCATTCTCGTTCCATCTTGCTGTCTTCAGCTGTCACTGGAATTTCACTAACATGATTCTAGCCACAGAACTGTGGAGGAAATTCTTTGTCAGAGTTGCACAAGCACAATTATAGCCACTAACGACTGAGTTTCTCATGACAACAGCCTCTGGAAATCAACCACATTCAAGCATCTCAGCTGCGCGTCAGCTACTGCCATGCAACTGGCATGTGGGGTTTTGCATGGAATCTGTAAAACATTAAATAAGACGGAGGCTCTGGAAACACGGTTCCCTGGTGTTCTCTGTGCTGAGCAATAATGTGAGTGATTAGAGATCTATTTTTACTCTTTGGAAGATACTAATTAGCATTTAGTTGATTTACCCCAATTAGACAAATAGTAGTTTAATGAGAAACCTTCACAAGTTAGACGGCTCCCATTACCCTCCCAGAGGAACTAAAGAGACCTCCACAAATTCTGGCGGAGGATTGAGTGTTTCCTATATATTTATAGGGATTTACGAGCATGAACAATTAGCATATGTTGTCAGATTTTAGCTTGTTCTCTCTCGTGTTAGTAACAATACCTACAAAAGTTCTAGGCGCTCCATAGCACTTGCTGAATTGTCTTGATTGCTGCCCTATAATACTCACTGAGCCTCTACCCTGAGCTGAACCGGAGGTACAATGACCCATGAGGCTGCCCTGTCGTCTAGCTTTCAGCATCAGAGCTGTCCGACCGGGAGCAGGACATGGCCCCTCTGTGTCTTGGTATCCTCGTATGAAAATGGGGACAGTAACACCCAGCTTCATGTCCTCCAGCCTGTGCTGGCACACAGAACCCCACTCTTAGAAGGGCCAGGAGCTTGCTTTAACGCAATGCGATTGCCATCTTGAGATTCTTAATACTTTTTGAACCGGGGTCCCACATTTTCATTTTTCACTGGACCACACAAATTGCACAGCCCAGCTTGGGGACAGGAAAATACATTGCAGAGGTTTATAAGGATTAAATAAGGGAATGTATTTAAAGTACGTAACACAAAGCTTCACGTAGGATAAGTTCTCCAAAATGGTATAACCATCCCAACTAGGTAGTTAAATCCAAAACACATGTATTTTCTGAAGGCCTCCTACCCATCTAATCTAAGGACAATTAGTTACATTCTGCTGACCTTTCTTTTAAAAATGCTGTGAGTACGTTTCTGACCTCAGCTTTGAATCTCAATTTTCAAATAATTGACATGGTCTGCTTTATTCCTCCCAATCCTTTTTGTCAAAACATCCTTCTCTCCACACTCGCGTTGACTTGAGCTCTGTGTACCCAGAAAGTCCTTTTACCAGAATGACTGAGTTACCAAATACTTAATTGGTTCTTTCAAGTCAATCACTTTTCTTCCTTGAATTGACCAATTAATTCTCCCAAAATGCTTACAGAGATAAACCGCACACAGGGGGCAGTATGGGTTAGAAGTGAAGCCATTTCTTTTCTTTCTTATCTCTACAAACTGATAACCTGTGATATATGTCCGCAATCCCTTATCCACAATTCTGAAATCTAAAAAGCTCTGAAAAATTAAAAATAAATTTGTGGCAAATAGATTCGGTTACAAAACCAAACCTGAAACTGACGTGGGGCTATTTGTAGTCTGTTTAGAATGATGCTGTAGTTATAACATACCACGTATAAACTGAATTACCTTTCTAAACTCAAAAGAAAAATTCTGAATTCTGAAACACATCTGACCCCACATTTTTGGATAAGAGACTGTGGTCTTATGTCAGGTTTACAGCATCCTTTCCCAGCTTGCTTCCCAACCAACAAAGCCACATGTTAAGGACAGGCACTGGGATAATTTGCACATGTATAATCACCGCGGCATTACTCACAACAGCCAAAAGGTACACGTATAATCACCGCGGCATTACTCACAACAGCCAAAAGGCGGAAGTAACTCAAGTGTCCATTGACGGATAAATGAATAAACAAAATGTGGACTCTACATACGATGGAATATTATTCAGCCTTTGGAAAAAAGGAAACTCTGACATATACATGGATAAACCTTAAAGACATTTATGCTAAATGAAATAAGCCAGTCGCCAAAGGACAATTACTGAAAGATGCCACTTATATGAGGTACCTACAATAGTCAAATTCATGGAAATAGAAAGTAGAATGGTGGTTGCCTGGGTTTAGGGGGAGGGAGGGGGAAAGGGAGACTTTTGTTTAATGGGTACAGGGTTTCAGTTTAGGAAGATGAAAAAGTTCTGGAGATGGTTGGTAGGTAGTGATGGTTGTACAACACTGTGAACATACTTGATACCACTGAACTGTGCACTTAAAAATGATTTAAAAGATAAATTCTATATTATGTGCATTTTACCACAATGAAGAAAAAAGGCCGGCCCTGGAAGTGCCATGCTCTGTGCATGGGTCCTGAGGCCCCGCTCCACCTCCCTGTATCCCTGGCCGCCCTGGATCTGACCCTCCGTCTCCACCACCACCAGCATCAACTGCTGTCACCGAAGCCCTTCAGCCAGAGGCTTCAGCAGAGGCCCCCTCCTGGCTCAGCTTTCATCTGGCTTCATTTCCCGGAGTCTCAGAATGATGAACTGGCAACAGACCCATTTCTAGCAAGACACCAAAGCACTCACACGTGCCCTGGCCCTGCAGGCATCCCAGACCCAGGACGGTCCGCAGAACAGGCCCGGCTCCGGGGTCTGGTCACTCTCTCACACTGTAGGAGAGGGCTCACATGCAGGAACAAAGAGCTAGATCCTCAGCAAGTTGACCTGAATCCCCCGTGTATTAGTTTCCTATTGCTGCTGTAACGAATTACCATAAATTTAGTGGCTTAAAACAATACAAATATATTATCTTACAGTTCTGGCAGTCAGAAGTCTGAAATCAGTTTCACTGGAATAAAATCGCTGGGTTGGCAGGGCTGCGATCTTTCTGGAGGCTCTAGGCAAGAATCTGTTTCCTTTCCTCTTCCAGCTTCTAGAGGCCACTTGTATTCCTTGGCTTAAGGCCTTTTCCTCCATCTTCAGACACTCCAACCTCTGTGTCCATACCATCTGGCCTTCTCTCTCCACTCTGACTCCCCCTGTGTCCATCCTCTTGGAAGGACCCTTGTCCCTGTGAGTACATCAAGCCCATCCAGATAATCCAGGATAATCTTTCCATCACGAGACTCTTAATCTTACATCTGCCAAATCTCCTTTGCCATGTAAGGTAATATTTTCCCAGGTCCCAGGGATTTCAGGTTCCATGAACATCTTGGGGAAGGGGGGCCTTTATTCAGCCTCCCACACCCCAAAAGGCGGGCTAAAGACTCACACACAAAATTTGAGGGTTGGAACAAGGTGATGAAACACCTCTTGCTGTTAGTTGCAGAAGATCTAGAAGGTGAGTACAGACCGTGTCTGAGAGAGGGGACAAAGATTCGAGTCAGAGAATAGCCCAGATGCATCATCAAAGCGAGGAGGGCCTCACGTAGCCATCAGGACCTAGATGCAGAGACAAAGGACAGGTGTTCTGTTTCTGGCAATATGGCAAACAGCATAACCTAAATATTCTCCCGAAACCAGGCACCAAGAAGTGCGGAACAAAATAACTTTCTACATTCATAGCCAAGCTCCCAAGCAAGTAAGGGATAGCCTCAGGGCCAAAAACAAAAACGAAAAAAAATCAGCATAGTAAACATGAACCGATACTGGGGTTGCTCTACAGGGGTGAGAGAGGTGCAAGTTTTGGTAACTAAGGAATTTATGTTTTTAATGCCACACCTAGACAGGAGAGGAGGCCTCGTGCCTGTCCCAGGTGGAGAGTTGGAACTGAGGTCCCTGGGGTGATCCAAGAAAAAAAATCTGCCTATTGGCCCAGGGAGATGGCGAGGAAACTCACTGACTTGGGGAGGGGTCATGATGAAGATTTGGCATTTACTCTGAGTGAGATAAGGAGCTATTGAAGGGTTTGGAGTAGAGGAGAGACAAGGTGTGACTTAGGTGTTAACAAAAATAAAAACAAACAAACTGAAATAATAACTCACAATAGACTAGAGAAAACAAATGGAAGCAGGGACCCCATCAGGCAGACTAGGCAGTAATCTAGGGAGGAGATGTCAGGGCGTTAGGTCAGAGAGGTAGCAGGAGACGTGGGGAGAAGTGGTTGGATTCTGGGTACAGATGAAGATGGAATCAGTGATACTTGCTGATGGATTAGTTACAGAGTAGGACAGGAGATGTGAAATCAAGGATGATTCCAATACCTCAGTAATTTTGAGATTCCAGACAAATTTTTAAGCTTGAGATGACTTTTAGGCAGCCCAAGAGTGCTCCTGAGCAGGCAATAGGACACATAAGTAGGAGTAGAGGGAAGATATCAGGGCTGGAAACAAAAATCTGGCAGATGTCAAAGCAGGCACACTTGGAGATATCGTGAGCTCGGTTCCAGACCATCTCAATAAAGTGAATATCGCGACCAAGCGAGTCAGACAAATTTTTCGGTTTCCCAGTGCATATAAAAATTATGTTGTGCATATATACAATGGAATATTACTCAGCCATAAAAAGAAACGAAATTGAGTTATTTGTAGTGAGGTTGATGGACCTAGAGTCTGTCATACAGAGTGAGTAAGTCAGAAAAACAAATACCATATGCTAACACATATATATGGAATCTAAAACAAAAAAAAAAATGGTTCTGAAGGACCTAGGGACAGGACAGGAATAAAGACGCAGACATAGAGAATGGACTTGAGGATACGGGGAAGGGGAAGGGTAAGCTGGGACGAAGTGAGAGAGTGGCATGGACTTATATATACTACCAAATGTAAAATAGATAGCTAGTGGGAAGCAGCCACATAGCACAGGGAGATCAGGTCGGTGCTTTGTGTCCCTCTAGAGGGGTGGGATAGGGAGGGTGGGAGGGAGACGCAAGAGGGAGGGGATATGGGGACATATGTATATGTATAGCTGATTCGCTTTGTTATAAAGCAGAAACTAACACACCATTGTAAAGCAATTATACTTCAATAAAGATGTTAAAAAAATAAAATAAAATATAAATAAATAAATCAATAAAAATTATGTTTACACTATACTGTAGTCTATTAAGTGTGCAATTACATTATGTCTAAAAAAAATGTACATACCTAAATTAAAAATACTTTATCCCTTAATACTAAACACTAAAAAATGGCATATAAGTCAGGAAGTGTTTTATGTTAATATATAGTATTTTAAGTTGTGTCATTGGGAAAGAGGGTAAAAGTAACATTAGATCTTAATAAGTCAAGGAAGTATGTTATAACTTCTGGGGTAACCACTAAAAGAACAGTAAAAGGACATATAACTTCCAGACCAATACAGAAGAAAAAATGAATGCCAAACAGGAATTTTTAAAAAAAGAAAAAAAGGGACTTACTTGGTAGTCCAGTGGCTAAGACTCCACGATCCCAGTGCAGGGGGCCAGGGTTCAATCCCACATGCCACAGCTGAAAGATTCTGCATGCCACAAGTAAGACCCAGCGCAGCCAAACAAATAAATAAATATTTTTTTAAAAAAGAAAAAGAAAAAATATTTTATTGCTAAAAAATGCTGACCATCATCTAAGCCTTCAGCAGGTCGTAATCTTTTTGCAATAGTAACATCAAAGGTCACTGATCACAGATCACAGATCACCATAACAAATATAATAATGATGAAAAAGTCTGAAATATTTCAAGAATTACCAATATATAACTCAGGGACATGAAGTGAGCAAATGCTGTTGGGAAATGGTGCTGATAGACTTGTTCGATGCAGGGCTGCCATAAACCTTCAATTTGTAAGGAACACAAGTGTCTGCAAAGCACAGTAAAATGAGGTACGTCCATATGTAAATGGTAGTGAAAGCCATGGGACTAGTGAGAGTAGATAGGCAAAAGATACAAGTACCACACTCCAACATTAAGAAGTTAGAAGAGAGGAGGGGGCCAGTAGAGGGGACAGAGAAGAACATTCCAGAGAGGAAGAAGGAAAACCTAGAAAATGCATGTGCTGCAGGCCGAGTGAAGAAGTGATTTGAGAAGAGAGAGTGATTGGCAGGCCAAGTGCTGCTGGGAGTTCAAGTCCAATGACACCTGAGTATCAACTGTGAGATCTGGCAACATGGGGATCATTGGTGATCTCGACGAGAGCAGTTTTGGTGGCCTGGTGGGGGTGAGAGCCTGTTGGAAAGGGCTTAAAGAGAATGGGAAGAAACAATGCATGTCCCTCAACAGATGACTGGATAAACAAAGTGTGGTATATCTATACAGTGGAATACTGTTCCACCATGAAAAGGAATGAAGTACTGATACATGCTCCAACATATATCAATCTTGAAAACATTACAGTGAGTGAAAGAAACCAGTCACAAAGGACCACATGTTGTAGGATTCCATTTATATAAAATATCCAATATAGGCAATCCATAGAGACAGAAAGCACATTACTGGTTGCCAGGGACTGGGGGGCCCTGGGGAAAGCAGGGAATGGAGAGTGACTGCTTAACGTGTACAAGATTTCCGTTTGGAGTGATGAAAAAGTCTGGAACTAGACCAGTGATGGTTACACAACATTGTGAATGCACTTAACGTCACTGAATCATACACTCTAAAATGGTTACAGTGGTACATTTTTGTGTATTTTACCATAATAAAAAATTAAGAGAATAGGAGGAGAGAGATTAAAGACAGCACAAGTGGAAACTGTAAAAAGGAGAGAAATCGAGTGGGAGCTCTAAGCGAGGTCAAGAAAAGTGTGTGTACTAATGGGAATGAACGAGTAAAGACAAAATTGATGATTCAGGAGAGAGAGGAAGGAGCTGTTGGACACTGACCTCCAGCAGAGGAGAAAGGTGAGACCCATCACAGGAGGAAGGGGTTGGCCTTTGCCAGGAGCCCAGGCTTTTCATCCATGGGAAGAGGGGGAGGGAGAGCGTGTGAGCACAGATGCAGCCTTCAGGAGGATAGACGCAGTGGCGAGGACCTATGGAATCTCTCTCTGAGACACAGGGGGCAAGGTCTTCTGCTGAGCCTGAGGATGGGGAGCAGATATGAAATAGTCATCTATGAGCGGGAGAGTGACTAAACCAGGGAAATATAGTACAATCGCTGCACTTCGCTGGGGGTTACTGATCTTTCATTTCCACTGAGACATGGTGGGTATCTTGCTCCCACTGCCTCTACCTATGTGGGAACAGCCTCAGAAGAAGCAGCAAGTGAGTTTGGCCACAACAGGGTTGTGGTTTAGCCAACAGTGATGGTGAATTTTATGTGTCAACCTGGCTAGGCCCCAGAGCCCAGATTATTGTTCAAACATTATTCTGGATGCTTCCAAGAGAGTGTTTTTAGATGAGATTTACATTTAAACTGGTGGACTTTGGTAAAGCAGATTGTCCTCCATGATGTGGGTGGACCTCATCTAATCAGTTGAAGGCCTTAATAGAATGAAGATTGACCTCCCCTGAGCAAGAAGGAAGTCGGCCAGCAGTCGGCCTTTGGACCTGAAGTGAAACACCAGCTAGGCCATCCTGCAGATTTTGGACTTGCCAGTCTCCATAATCATGTGAGTCAATTTCTTAAAATAAACCTCTTTCTATATAAACACCCCGCCTGTTGGTTCTGTTTCTCTGGAGACCTTTGACTCATACATCAACCAAGTACAATGAAATGAGAGAGGAGAAGGGTCTGGGGTGTTTACAACCAACTGAGGGTGGATGTCCAGCTGGACACGGAGGAAAGTGAGGGTGCAAAAGGAATGAGGCCAATGACTGCGGGTACGTTCAGTGGACTGTGGTCCCCGTGTGTTTAGACAATTGTTGGAGTTGGGCGTTAGAGGGAGTTATAAAGCCAATTCTGAATCCTTCCAAACTAGCATTGTGCAAGAGAAACACTGAAATAGATGTGTTTCCATTTTTCTCTGGAAGAACAATTGCAAGATAGAGGCTCCAAAGGCCTGATGAACTGTGTCCCACTCCCCTCCTGGAGTCCAGGCAGGAGGCAGCCTCAGAGCAGGGGGAGGGCAGAGGGACGGGGACGGGCTGCGGTCAAGGAATGGCGACAGGGCAGGGCTGGAGCGAGAATGGCCTGAGAGAGCCACCTGCACCTTGCCTGGCGTGATGGCCACCCGGGGACATTCCCGTAGCCCTGGAGGGACCAGGCGGTAACTGAGAATCCATCACGGTGCCTGCCAGGGGTCATCAGGACTGCAACAGGGGGACACAGAGGGCCAAGGTGACGGCCCAGAGCGAGGAGGAAGGAGGAGGCTGTGACCGGGTGCCCAGGCAGCAGTGGGGCGCCCAGCTCCCCGGCAGCCATCAGCACACACAGAAAATACAACGAGGTCCTGCCAAAGGCCAAGCAGGAAGACACACATCTCCTAGGCCAGCTCAGAGAACCAGCCACCCGCCACAGTGTTCCAGAAGCTTCTCCCGGCCCTGGGGATTTCTTAGGGGGGAGGAGGGTGAGAGGAGAAATCATGCAGGTGGGAAAGGCCTGGTAGGAACTTTGAACCTTGAGGCAACTGAGAAATTTACTCAGGAAGGCTTTTGTTTTTAACCAGAAAATACAGAATTACCTCGAGTGGCGAGTCTGGCCTTTGGAGGGGAAATGGAGCAAGAATGTCATGGAGTTTGTTCCCACTGAGAGGAAAAGGCAAATTCCAGAAATCTGGCTGAATGGTGACCTGAATTCTGATGCTACCATGTGAAAGGGGTGATGTTATACAAAACAACTCTATAAACTGAGAGCATACGACAGAATCACAAAATAATCTCTGAATGGCAAGAAGCGTTAGGTGGTCTAATCTAGAGGTTAGATGACCTTGCCCCCCTCCCCAGGGGACAGCTGGCCTCGGCTACAGACACTTCTGGTTGTCACAACCGGCCTCCAGTGTGTGGAGACCAGGGATAGTGCTCAGCATCCTACAATGCACGGGGCAGACCCTCACAACAAAGAGTTCTGTCAAGAGTGCCAAGGTTGAGAAACCCTAGTCGAATCCAAACTTCTCTCCAGACATGCGTGTCCTCAGAAAAACTCCCTCCTGGCTCAGCCAGGAACTTCCATGGTCGTTTGCCCAGTGACTCAGTGATAGAGGCAGGACCTGTTTCCAGCTCGGCCTGACCCCAGAGTCTGTGCTTTTTATACCTCTCTGTCATGCGCCAAGGCCAGTCAAAACAGGGACATTCTACTTGCGGTGCTCTATATGCCCAGATGGTGGGCTGTGAGGAGTTCTGCTCAAGGGTCCCCTTCCCCTAAATCTCTCTCCCACCACCTGCAACAGTGCCTGCTACTCCATCACTAAGAGTCCACCCTTCGGGCTGAAGCTCCTCCCGTAAGATGCAGGTACCCCATACAGGTTTGAAGAAATTACTCTACAATATAGTCTAAAAATAGTACCACTGGTTGACCTTGGCAAGGCACTTGACCTCCTGTGCCTCCATTTCCTCATCTGTAAAATGGGAATAATAATTATACCTACTTCCTGGATTGTCACACAGATGGACTGAGTGATTCTATGTAAAGCCTGACACATACTAGGTACAATTGGTGTGATTGTTAACTGTGTATTCCAGCTTTGGAGGGGAAATCTAGATGGTCCCTTTAAAAGCCTGGCAGGAACCTGGGTTTTAAAAAAAACAGCAACAACAAAAGTGCAGCTTCTGCAGTTTCTTTTCAAGTAAGACAAACTGTTCAAAACTGAACAAGCATTAGTAAGAAGTGAGTGACTGACTCTTCACTTGGTTGCCAAGGAAACACTCGAGGTTGGAGAAAAGACTGTGGTGGAGGTTGATGCCAGCTCCAGAAGGAGCCCATAGAATTCCATCCTTCTTCTCCCTCAGACACAGGAGGAAAAGTGAGCAAAGAGGCACACAGGGCATTTTAGAGCTAAACCCTGTGGGCTAAGAAAGCCTCACGTCTCAGCAGAAAGCTTGCTTATTTCTGATGCCTCGGCAAATCTACTCAGGACAGACAAGAATAAGCCAGGCTTTGCTGGAGTAAGCTGCACACTTGTTCTCAGGTTGGCAGAGGTTGTCCGTGGGCTGTTTGGACGCCAAGTGTATGTGGGAGAAAGCTAAATATTTCTCCGAAGAAAAAGAAGAAGAAAAGAGCATGGGGTGAGCAGGAGTAAGAAAGGTTGTGGTAGGACCAAGATGTTGCTATTTCTGGGAGAAATTATTTCCCTATTGTATTCCAGATTTGTTATGGACTCATTTTTTTTCCCCTGTGGTAAAAGACACATAACATAAAATTTACCATTTTAAAGTGTACAGGTTGCATTCATACTGTGGTACAACCATCACCACTAATTCTGTAACTGAGCAAGACCCTATGGGGCCTTCCCAGAACAGATCCCAACCCCACTCACCCACCCATGTCCTCTGCCTGGCTTTGTCTATAGAAAAACTTTAGTCAAAGAATAAATTTAATCAGAGAAGCGAGAAAATGCAGAAAGAAAGGAAAACAGTCAAGCAAGACAAAATAATAGTAGTTTAGCCATTAAACGAAGTCAAGGACCTTTAGTTCCTCTGCAAGGGCTATAGATGATATGCTGAGCCATGTCCTTTGAGCTGTTTTGCAGATACTGAAACCCTCACCGGGTGGAGGAAGTTAACTGTATGCTGCCCACAAGCACGCAGACCCCAGATGGGTTGGAACCAGAAGGTTGATGACGTTGACTCCCAGTTACTTCCCACCAGCCAATCAGAAGAGTGTCCATGAGCTGATCACACACCCCACAACCCCCTCTCTTACCCTGTCTTAAAAAATCTTTCCCTGAAAGCCTTCAGGAGTGTTCACGCCTTTTTAGCACTAGCTGCCTGGGCTCCTTGCTTGGCTCCTGCAATAAATGCTGCCCTCTCCTTCACCACAACCCAGTGCCAGGAGATTGGCTTTACTGCTTGTGGGCGAGTAGACCCAAGTTTGGTTCAGTAACAATTCCAGAACATGTTCATCCCTCCAAAAAGAAACCCCATCACCAGTCACTCCCCACTTCCTCCTGCCCCCAGCCCCTAGCTACCCTTAATCTGGTTTTTGTCTCTATGGATTTTCCCGTTCTGGGTATTTCAAATACATAGGATCATACAGTATGTGGCTGCTTTCACTCAACGTGTTTTCTGCATTCCTCCATGTTTTAACACATATCAGACTTTTGTTCCATTTTTGGCTGAGTAATATTCCATTGTATGAATATAATTTATTTGGTTGTTCCACTCATCTGTTAATGAACATTTGGGTTATTTGTACTTTTTGGCTATTGTGAATAATGCTGCTATGAACATTTTCTACATGTTTTTTGTTTGAACACCTATTTTGAAATCATGTGGGTATATACCTAGGGGTGGAATCACTGGATTTTATGGTAATTCTATGTTTAACTTATTGAGGAACTGCCAGACTGTTTTCCACAGCAGCTGCACCATTTGACATTGTTATGGAAATGATAACACCTCATACTAGTAAAGAAGCAATGCTGTCAGCCCCTATGGAAATCAGTCTGGTAAGATGAGGAGCTGTGTAGCTTGGTAGAAAGAGCATCAAACTGGAAGCCAGGACACTGGGTTCAATTTCCAGCTGTGCCAACTACTAGTTGATGAAATACTTATCCTTCCAAATCTCAGTTTCTTTGTCCATAAATGGGAAATATCTGCTTCATAGAGCTGTGGTGAAGATTAAAGAGTTATATTAAAACACCTGGCATCTAGGAGTTCTAGCTATTGCTATTATAATGTATAATGTTATTATCGGATATTGAGAGCCATAAAAGTCATGTTATTTAACTCAGAAAGTCTGCCCTTGAAAATCTATGCCAAGGAAATCAAGTTCCCTATTCCTACTAAAAAACAAACCTTGAAATATATGTCCTGGGACTTCCCTGGAGGTCCAGTGGTAAAGAATCCGCCTTCTGGGACTTCCCTGGTGGTGCAGTGGTTAAGAATCCACCTGCCAATGCAGGGGACATGGGTTCCATCCCTGGTTCAGGAAGATCCCACGTGCCACGAAGCAACTAAGCCTGTGCGCCACAACTACTGAGCCTGTGTTCTAGAGCCCTCAAGCCACAATTACTGAGCCCACGTGCCACAACTACTGAAGCCCACGCGCCTAGAGCCACCACAATGAGAAGCCCACACACCACAACGAAGAGTAGCCCCCGCTCGCCGCAACTAGAGAAAACAACAAAGACCAAACACAGCCAAAAATAAATAAATAAATAAATAAATAAATAAATAATTTTAAAAAAGGAATCCACTTTCCAATGCAGGGGATGCAGTTTCGATCCCTGGTCAGGGAACTAAGATCCCACATGCCACAGGGAAACTAAGTCCGCATGCCGCAACTACTGAGCCTGCATGCCTCAACTAGAGAGCCCGCGTGCTGCAAACTCCAAAGCCCACGTGCTCTGGAGCCCACGCACCACAACTAGAGAGAGAAAACCCACACACCACAACTAGAGAGAAGCCCACATGCCTCAACAAACGATCCCACATGCCGCAACTAAGACCCGACGCAGCCCAAAATATAAATAATTAAATAAATGCCCTATTAAGAATGAGTTAATAGTACCATTCTTAAACAAGAAGGAGAAGAAGAAATCCAACAATTCTTGAGCACCAGCTTGGCCCTGGGTTCTGGGTTAAGCTCTTGACATACTCATTTATTAAATGTGCATTTATTGAGCCTCTACTATGTACTACTTACCAAGCTGGGTGCTGAAAATACAGCACCAAAGAAGAAAGGCATAGTCCCTGCCCTCACGAAGCTTCTATTCTAACAGGAAAGAAAGAAATAAAATAATTCATGATAACAGCTAACACTTACTGAGTACCTGTTTTGTGCCATGTCTATTCAAAGCCAGGGATTGGCAAATTACAGTCCGTAGGCCAAATCTGGCCTACCACTTGTTTGTGTAAACAAAGTTTTATTGGAATATAGCCACGCCCATTTACGTATGGATTACTGTCTATAATAGTGCTTTCACACTACAGCGTCAGAGCTGAGTTATTAAGTCAGAGAGCACGAAATCTAAAATATTTACTACCTGACCTTTTACAGGAAAGTGTACCAACCCCTGTTCTAAGTATAACAAACCTTAGATATAAGTACAGTGCTAATATTGTGCCCATTATACAGATGAGGAAACTGAGGGAGGGAAAGATGAAATAACTTGTTCAAAGTCACAGATGTAGAAAATGAAGGAACCAGATCTATAGTACAGTCTGGTTACAAAACATGTGCTATACACTCTATGCTGTACCAACTATTAGATCAAATTAGGGTGATTTAACTATAACTGTAAGAAGTGCTGAGAAGAAGGAGAGTATGCCGTGTATCACTGAGGTGTAAAACGGAGGCTAGGATCTGAAAGGTGAGGAAGGATTGGCTGGGTGGCAATGAGACATTCCAGGTGTAAGGAACAGTGAATGAGGGCCTTGAGACAGAAAAGAGCTGGCCCATTCGAGGGACAGAGAGAAAGTATAGCTGGAGGCAGGGGAGGAGGGAGTGGTACCTGATGGATCTCATGAGAGAGGCAGGAGGCAGATTATGCAGGGCTGGGTAAACCAGTGTGAAGATGCTGAACTTTACACTAAGAGCAAGAAGGGTCTTAAGCCAGAATGTGATAATATTAGATTTGCCTTTTTTCAAAGATGACTCTGGATATAGTGTGAGGGTGAGCCTGGAAGGTGGGAACTGAGAGTGGAAGGAGAGACCCAGTAGAGGCTATGGCCACAGTCCAGATGAGAGACACGGTGGCTTGAGCAGGGCTGGGAGAGTGGGGGACAGAAGGAGACGGATTCAGAAGCTGTTGTGGCAGGGCAGGGGTTGGCGCAGAATCAGTAAGACTTGGTGACTGACTGGCTACAGTGGTGACAGAGAGAGAGAGGGTCAGGGCTGGCCGTGTGGCTTCAGTGCTTTAGTGTGTATCACTTCTAGGGTATTGCTCTGGGTTTTGAATTGTAACAACGGACTCTGCTCTAGTTCGTTTGAAAAGAAGAGGATTACAATGCAGAATTAAGTGCCTAAGAGAATATTTGGAAGGAAGAGTAGATCAGGTCTAGGCTGAGGAACAAATCCCTGATGAAGGTGGCAAGGGACCCTGGAAGGACACTGCCTGTGCCAGCAAAATGGAGATGCTCCATGCTGCCTCTTTGCTCACACAGTTCCTGATTCAAAGTCCCTGCTGGTGAATCTGATTGGTGGACTCTCAGTCACATGTCTGCATCCTAGCAGCAAAGGAGGCTGGGAGGTGTCCCTGGTTTTTGTTTTTATATTTTGATTTCTATGTTGGGAGAAAATCAAAATGCGAACAGCATGTTCCAAAGATTCTAGGCTGCTATGAAGAGCACATTTGTGCTAGAATGGATGGTGGGCGGTAGAGTTAGGTCACTAAGAGAAAAGACCAAAGGAAAGCTGGTGGGAGAGGGAAAATCGGGGGTTCCTTTTTCGATCTGTTGAATGTGAGGTACCTTTATATCCAGAAGGTAGCTGGTGAGACCCTCCTTAATCCTCATGGCAAACTACAAAATCCATCTTTTGATCCCTTGCCCTAATGCCACACAATCAGAAAGTGGGAAAAATGGGGGACATGAATCCAGGACATTTTGGCTCCCATGGCTGTGGGATTTTTCCACCTCATAAACACTGTCTTCCAACTTTATTATTGGCCTTTTAATCTCTGCCTATTTGGGGGTAATATCATCAATAGTTTTAATTTTATTTTTATTACTCCTGAGGCTGACAAACACCGAGAGTTGGCCTGACAGCCTCAAGGAAGAGCCTATCAATTCCAGCAGACTTTTCTATAGAAATGCCATATTGATTCTACAGTTTATATAAAAATGCAAAGGACTTATAATTCGGCCAAACAGATTTTGAAAAAGAACAAAGTTGAAGGACTTACATTACCTAGGTTTCAAGACTACTATAAAGCTACAGTAATCAACAGTATGGTATTGGCAAAGGATAGTTGTAAGATGAATGAAAAAGAAGTGAGGGTCCAGAAATAGACCAACATATACATGGCCAGTTAATATCTAACAAAGATGCCAAGGTGATTCAATGGGGAAAGGATGGTCTTTCCCCACAGAAATGCTGTTTGAACAATTGGATATCCATTAAAAAAAGGAAATGGGCCTGTAATCTTACCTCACACCATATACAAAAACGAACTCAAATAGGTCATAAACCTAAACGTAAAAGCTACAACTATAAAGTATCTAGAAAAAAAATAGGAGAAAATCTTTGTGGTCTTGAAGTAGACAAAAAGCTCTTAGGACACAAAAAAGCACAAATCATTTAAATATATATATTAATAAAATGGACTTCATCAAAATTGAAAGCTTTTGTTCTTTGAATGGTACAGTTAAGACAATGAAAAGTCAAACTGCAGATCGGGAGAAGCAATGGACTTGTCTTAAGAACAAAAAATGTTTACAATTTAATCATAAGAAGTCAAACTAGTTTTATTTTTAATGGGCAAAAGATTTCAAATGCCTTTACTAAAGAGGATATACAAATTGTCAATAAGCACATGAAAAGATTCTCAACATCATTAGTCATTGGGAAAATGCAAATTAAAAGAAAACCATAATTTAAAAAGAGTCATGTACCACAATGTTCATTGCAGCTCTATTTACAATAGCCAGGACATGGAAGCAACCTAAGTGTCCATCAACAGATGAATGGATAAAGAAGATGTGGCACATAAATACAATGGAATATTACTCAGCCATAAAAAGAAACGAAACTGAGTTATTTGTAGTGAGGTGGATGGACCTAGAGTCTGTCATACATAGTGAAGTAAGTCAGAAAGAGAAAAACAAATACCGTAAGCTAACACATATATATGGAATCTGAAAAACAAAACAAAAAAATGGTCATGAAGAACCTAGGGGCAAGACGGGAATAAAGACACAGACCTACTAGAGAATGGACTTGAGGATACGGGGAGGGGGAAGGGAAAGCTGGGACAAAGTGAGAGAGTGGCATGGACGTATATACACTACCAAATGTAAACTAGATAGCTAGTGGGAAGCAGTCGCATAGCACAGGGAGATCAGCTCTGTGCTTTGTGACCACCTAGAGGGGTGAGATAGGGAGGGTGGGAGAGAGGGAGACGCAAGAGGGAAGAGGTATGGGGATATATGTATATGTATAACTGATTCACTTTGTTATAAAGCAGAAACTAACACACCATTGTAAAACAATTATACTCCAATAAAGATGTTAAAAAAAAAAAAACACACAATGAGTTAACACCATACACCCACTAGAATGGCTAAAATTAAAAGACTGGCTATGCCATGTTGTCAAGGAAGTAGAGCAACGGGAGGTGTAAAATTGTGCTTTGGAAAATAGTTTGGCAGTTTCTGAAAAAATTAAACATACACTTAACATATGACCCAGAAATTCTGCTCCTAGATTTCTACCCAAGAAAAATGCAAACATATGTACTCAAAAGATCTATATATGAACGTTCATAGCTGCTTTCTTTAGAGAAGTTGTGTGGCATTAAAATACTTCACACCATCATAAAGGAAGGATATAGTCATATGTGCGAAAACATGGATGAGCCTCGAAAACGCTCTTATTAGTGTCTCAGTAATTTTTTCATGGCACCTAAGCCAAAATACCCGAAGGTTCTATTTATTTAGAGGTTAGGTCCAAACAACTCCATAATAGGGGTTCCCGAGGTGCTGAACAGAAGTCTCGTGTTTCCCTCGGAAATTGTAAATGCCCATGGTGCGTTTGCTGTGGTGTCCCGGGGTGCCTCAGCACAGTTTAGGGACCATGAAGGAAAAACGGTTACCTGAGGCTGTGGGAAAAGGGCATTAGTGAGCTTTCTGGTGTGATGGAACCTCCCTAAATTTTGATTGTAGTGGTGGTAACACATGTGTATACATTTGTCTAAAATGGATGCATTTTGTTGTATGTAAATTATACCTTACCAAAGTTGACTTTAAAATAAAGGCCAAAAATATTCTGGGTATGAAAATACATCTCATGTGTGCATATACACACTCATAAATACACACACTCACTCCTCTTTTTGCCTGCTCATAGAATCATAGAACTACGTTTTGTTATCAGCCACGCTAATTGACTCTAAGACTCAGTTTTCACCACTGAGATCTACTCTCTGTTGAATATTATAATGCATAATATAGATGCTTGCTTTGGTATTACTTTACAATGGAAATTAACTTATAGCTGAAAATATCTGGTTTAATGTAACACATGAAATATCATCAGCTACTTCAGATGATTGAACATCAAGATGATCAAGATAAACCGTAGTGCTGCTTGTTTTTTTTTTAAACAATATTTGTGAGTAAAAGCTGCTAGGAAAGGTTCCTTCTCGCTGTAATTCTTAAACCTTACACAGATAAAATGTGAGAATCATTTCTTTCTACCGTACCAATAGTCATCAAAATGTATGTTGGTTTTTTTTTTTTCTTATTTTCTTCAAGGTTTGCACTTTAACAAATGTTTGCGACAAAAATTTTATCTGGCTAAAACTTTTTCTTCATCTTTGGAACATTTCCTACAACCAATAGCTAAATCTTGTCGTGGGATCTAGTGCTGAAGGGACTCAGACATCCGCTAATTATTTTATCTTCTTTCTTTGCAGCAGGTCGGTCTTTGCCTTGGATAAAGTGAATTTTAAAGTCCCCAGAAGGCACTAGCCTTCTGCTTTTAAAGTCTCTAGAAGACACTAGCATCCCCAGTCTCAGAAATGCCTTCTCAGCACCAGGGAGGTCTGCTTGGGTCGGATATAAATCTCACATTGTGCAGTTTAAGCTCATTTCCTCTTTTTTGTACTTGCTCAGTTGATTAGCGCCTCCTTCATCCTGGCTTAAATCACAAGTACTTTGCCCAGACGCTCCTCGATGCCTCGTCACTGCCTTCATTCACGTGTCTTCCATCTCCCACTGCCCATTGGCCACCCGGGGCTATCCAGTGATTCCCACAGCAACCTTGGCATCCAGGGCCTCCTCTGACGGTAGTCTGTTTATAACTAGGAGACCACATGTCCTGGTCTGCCGGCTCAGTGCTAGTATATGCCTGTTGTCTGGCACAGCTTTTAAAAGTGCCCCCTCCTCTCACCCTAAACAGTGTCTTGGTTTTCTTAATAAATTATATGATCCCCTTATTTATAGGGGATGAAGAATCAGGGTGATTTCCCTGAACCTCCCAGATTATGGGGCCCCATACTCCAGTACAGCAAACAGAGGAGACCAGATAGAGTGACTAAGTATAGAGTGGAATTGCACTGGCCCATATGGTACCTATAGCCACCTGACATGTGGCTAGTTCTAATTGAGTTGTGCTGAATGTGTAAAATACACTCCAGATTTTGAAGCCTTAGTACCAAAAAAAAAAAAAGAAAAGCAAATTAGCTCATTAATAATTTTTATATTGAAATTGTATTTTAGGTATGTCCAATTAAATAAAATATATTGATTAAAATTAAGTAATTAACATATAATTAGAATTCAAATATATTATTTAAATTATTTTACTTTTTAAAAAAATTATTTTACTTTTTACATGTGGCTACTAGAGAATTTTAAATGACACATGTGGCTTGCCTTGTGTTTCTACTGGACCGTGTTGCTCTAGATACAGTAAGTCATTCCCAGGAGTGGTCCTACTTCTGACTTTCCTTTGCCTTTCCTACATTAACACCAGGCAGCTGAGGGGTAGATAGCAACCATCTCAGGTATTACTCCTCCCAGATGGTATTTGTCTGACGACTGTGGTCATTGATTGTGCACAATCCCTACTCAACCAAGGTGTTATGGGGTGGAAAACGCAACACTCTCCAATTAGGAGATTGGAGTTTTAGACCCAGCACTGCATCTGGGTGAGTTTAGCCAGAAACCCAACCTCAGAGGACCTTGGATTTCCCCTCTATAAAAACAAATGAAGGCATGGAGCTACATGACCACTGAAGCTCCTTCACGTTCTTTCCAAAAGGCCTAAGCCCATGAATGAACACTGTTGCTATCGCAGGGATACATGTAGGGTCAGTGGTAGAGCGTGATTTAGGAGGAGCTCTTGGGTTGCCTCATAAATCATGTGCCTCCCCCGCCATCAAAGCTGCCCTTAGACCCAGAATGCCACGAAATTACATCCCTTGCCACAATGGCCAACCCAGCAACCAGCATTTAGATAAGGAAATTTGTCACATGCTAGTGAGAATGCAGGCTAAACAAAAATACATAGGATTAGGAAGGACTTTGAAATTCAGGGATGATGGACCCATTTACAGGTCACTAAAACAGGTGAAGATTATTTTAGAGAAATAACAATCCTCCCCTTGCCCAACAACATTCTTCTGGAAACCACATATGAAGAATAACTAAGGTAGATGGAACTTTCACATAACAGCAATATTGTAGTGGGAGTATCGTTTCTGATGGGTGACTCCACATCATAATAATCACAGACACTAAAGCAATAACAACGTATAGGACCAATCCTCCCAGGAGGTGTTTCATTTTAAAAGAAAATTTATAAACGCAAATGAATTTCCAATTTGTGGCACATGGCAGCTAGGTGGGCTGAGGGGAGACCCTTTCGAGCAGAGAGCTTTCCGGTTATTATTTTCTAATAACCCTCATCCCCTCAGGGCTGCAGCCGTGCCCCGAGAAGGCAGGTGAATTGACATCAGAAAGCAGGTGTTCTGCTTCTAAGAAGCCCGCCCTGGTTTAGCAGATTAGCTAACTGAGTCCTTGAAGGGCATGGAACAAAGTTTTGAAGAAGCAGGCTGGAAGCTAGATTATCATCAAAGTTCTCTGAGTGTGAAGATGGAGAACAGATGAACCAATCAGTGGGTAGCCAGGAGGCACCTGAGGGATATAGGGAACAGCCAGAGGAAGTGGGACTCCTGGGCATCAGGGGCCAGAAAGGGCTAAAAGACCAGGGAGGATGGACCCAGGGCCATGGGGAAGGCAGAGGACCCCACTCCAAGGTCACTGGAGTGCCAAAGGCACAGACGAACGTAACTTACGTCTTGTCTCGCCAAGGGCCAGCCCCACTGCTTCCTGCGGGTGTGCATTTCCTTTCATTCAAACCCTCAGCGAACTCAGAGGAATTCGAAAAGTGTGTTCAGTCTTTAGTGAGTTGTTTCTCTTGTGCTCTACATAAAGGGTTAATCTAGTGGGAAACAGTCCCCCATCCCTGCAACATTTGACTGTTCCCGGTGAAGGGAGAGGCTGCAGAAGAGAGAATACAGACTTCTCAAAATTATGAACACCTGACCAGAGGTCAGGTCAAAGTATGAATAAGGAGAAGGAAAAAAAGGTGGAGTGAGAAAAAGTAAAACACAGTATCAAAGAGAAGAAAGGGTAGATGAGGAAAGTGAAAAGAAACCAAGAAAAAGGGAGAGAGTGGGGATAGAGAACACGGGAGACCCAAGAGGAGAGACACAGCAGGTCCTGGGATAAGAACTAGAATTCTGTAAATGGCTCCAGTCCCAGCTTGCTATTGGTTGAGCTTTCCGGACAAGCGTTATTGGAAACCCCTGAAATCTTAGCTGTTTTTAATTGCTCATCAACTGCTTTAATACTTCGGAACATACAGCCAGTCTCCACGTGAGGTAATTTTTTGTTCTACAGTGATGTGACCACAGCAATGCGACCCACTGATTTGGATTAAATCAAAGCAAGGGATTAAACCTTGAACCCCATTCTTCACATAAATGTAAAGGCTACCAGACATTCAGAGTGGCCTGGGAAGCAGAACCTGCACTAAGGGCCATCGGCCTGACACCTCAGCCATCCTACCCCTCCGCCCGCGGGGTAGACGTTAGAAGATACATGAGTGGAGGCGCCATGTTACGCAGTGAATGGCAGAGCTGGAATTCATTCTTAGTGTTGTCTGACTCCAAACACTGGCCTCTCAGCTCTATGTCACACTGCCTCATTAAGAGCCAGGGCTCTATGATAACAGCTACAGTTTTTTGGTGCACAGGAAATAGTTGAGACTTTATGAAACTTTTGGGTTAGTGATCAAAGCCAGACATGACCTCACTCTACCTGGTCTGTGCAAATGGGCCATTGTTTGGCTCTGAAGCAAATTCTTCCGTTCCCTGGTGGTAATAGCATTATATCTTCCTTGAGGTCACAGTATTTTTGTCTTTCCACTTTTCTAGGAATCTGAGAAGGGCACAGAGGTTTGAGTGAGGGGTCTCCCTAAAGGCATTTTCCATGCATCTGAAAAGGGTGCTGTATTTCCACCAAGAGTTAGATCTTAGCATCTGAGCCAAGTAATAAATAAAAATGTAACCCAAGGGAAGCCCCCAGCCCCTTGAAACACTTGAATTCGGATTTCCAGCCTGGATGGGAACTTGGTTTAACACACAATCCACAACAGGAGAGCCTGGGGTTACTCACTGGACCCCAAAAGGCTGACCTGAGGCCTCACTGCCCAGACTTCCAGGGGGGCTGAGATTGTCCTGGCACCCAAGTCACCACATTCTCCTTCAATCCCTCCCCACCCATCACATCTTTCAGGACAGCCCCCTCCTCTCCAAGGGAGAAAGCCCTTCCATCCAGCCCCTATATGGGTCTCACAGACCCTGGGAGATTCCTGCTGGCTCTACCAAGGGGAGGCACAAGCCCAACTCCTGGGTTACCCTGGGGTGGGGGGAGCCCAAACAGTGCCACTCTATCCAGCTCTGCCTCTCCTCCTCCGTCTGCCCCTCTGCTCCCCCGGCGGTGCTGGGGGCAGATTTCTCCTGAAGAACCTGAGGCAGGTATAACTTACCTGCACAAAACTCGGTTTTCTTCCAAGAACCTCCCAGCCTGATCCATGTGAAGACTGTCAGCTCCTTCTTTTACCATGACTTTGACCCTACTTCCTGTGACGTAGTTACTGTTTGCTTCTTTCTTGGCTTGTTTTCCAACCACAAAGGGTCCCTACATTAACTGACAAAGCTTCTTTAGTGTTCCTAAATTCTCAACAGATATTTGCTGTTGAGATTCAGGAATGAGAAATATGAATTCTCAGGAACTCCTAAAATCGTATGCTATTATATATATTTTTTATAACATTTTGTTGACGTTTTTATTTTTTATTTTCTTTTTTTTTTTGGCTGCGTTGGGTCTTTGTTGCTGCATGCAGACTTTCTCTAGTCGCGGCGAGCAGGGGCTACTCTTCATTGTTGAGCACGGGCTTCTCATTGTGGTGGCTTCTCTTGTTGTGGAGCACGGGCTCTAAGGCACGCGAGCTTCAGTAGCTGTGGCACACAGGCTCAGTAGTTGTGGCACGTGGGCTCAGTAGTTGTGGCTCACGGGCTCAGTAGTTGTGGCTCGTGGGCTCTAGAGTGTAGGCTAAGTAGTTGTGGCGCATGGGCTTAGCTGCTCCACGGCATGTGGGGTCTTCCCGGACCAGGGCTTGAACCCGTGTCCCCTGCATTGGCAGGCAGATTCTCAGCCACTGTGCCACCAGGGACGTCCCCCGTTGACATGTTTTTAAATGAGTGGCTACATAAAAACAGTGAAACATAAGCTCCTTTCCTTTTTTTAATACAATGAAAATATTGTCCATTTTACAAGAACTGTAACCTACTGCAGATATTCAAACACGGGAAAACACCAAATACTATCTGATAGTATTTAAATGACTTCACATTTGAGCCTCTCAGCCAGGTTTACAGCACTGCTCTCACAGGTCAAAATTGCAGTTTAAGGGCCTATTTGGCTTCCAAACTTACTGTTTCTTATAACCCTACTCACAACATTTGTATAAAGTACACTATGCATGTGGATTTATTAGTATTTCTTTGATTTGCAAGAATGAGTCACCATTAGCAGGAGACAGGGCCATGAACACACACACACAACAGCTACAAGCAAGACTGACTGAGTAGATTGTGACCACTTCCGTCCTAAGCACTCTTGTCATTGTTTCCTGAAATGTCCTGACCCTTCCGCTTGTCATTGCTTCCTGCTCTTACTTTTGACCTGATGTCAGGGACTCCTAACTAGTTATGTCTCCAGGTTGATAATTAAGCTTTCATTCTCACAGGAGAATTATTGTTTTTCCCATTTTCCCAATTGCTTGTCTGATTTATCCTCAGGATTTGGGAATTTTGGAAAAACATAGAAATTTTCCAGGAAGTGCTGGGAAGGAATTCCTAGATGGAAACACCACTTCTTCCTTAGCCATCCAGAGGGAATGGCTACAGTGGACCACAGTTTCTTTCTAACACCCATGTGACTTAGCTGATAGCTGAGGAAGCAATTTAAGCCCTCCCACTACATAAAAACTCATAAATTTTTATTTTTGAGAGTATATCTTGCAGCATCTGTCCACGTATTGACTTGTTTATGCAATTCCTTGCCTGTCTACTCTGTGTCAGGCACAGCTTGGGAGACAGGAAGATGAGAAGACAGTCTCCAGGGCTTCCCTGGTGGCGCACTGGTTAAGAATCTGCCTGCCAATGCAGGGGACACGGGTTCGATCCCTGGTCTGGGAAGATCCCACATGCTGCAGAGCAACTAAGCCCGTGCACCACAACTACTGAGCCTGCGCTCTAGAGCCCACGAGCCACAACTACTGAAGCCTGTGAGCCACAACTACTGAGCCTGGGTGCCACAACTACTGAAGCCTGCGTGCCTAGAGCCCGTGCTCTGCAACAAGAGAAGCCACTGCAATGAGAAGCCTGCCCACTGCAATGAAGAGTAGCCCCCACTCGCCACAACTAGAGAAACCCTGCACGCAACAACAAAGACCCAATGCAGCCAAAAATAAATTAATTTATTTTAAAAAAGAAAGAAGACAGTCTCCAGCCAGGGCTCAGCCCTGGAGAGGGAGGCAGTGAAGGGAACCAGGCTCCCATCAGCTGGGAGTCCTTGGTCATGGAGCAGAGATGCCAGTGTGACCCTGCCTGGAGCCGGCCAAGGTTTCACACAGGAAGTAATGGTTTGCTGGACCCTAGAGGGAAGGGACAAGTGTTCCAGATGGAAAAGGAAGAGATAGAAACTCCACATATGGAGGCCAGCCTGTGCAGAGCACAAAGGCACGTGGAGAACATGGGACGGTGACGTGGAAGGCGCTGCCTGCACTCCACACTGGGACATTTCCCTCCATCCTTTGACTAGTGGGAAGCCATTTTTTTTTAACAGCTTTATGGAGGTATAACTGACAAATAAAAAATGTATATACTTAAGGTATGCAACATGATACACATTGTGAAATGATTACCACAATCAAGCAAATTAACACACCCAACACCTCACATAGTTACCCTTGTGTGTGTGTGGCGAGAACACATAAGAGCTACTCTCTTAGCCAGGTGTCAGTATACACTGGAGTATTGTTAACTATAGTCACCATGCTGTACATTAGATCCCCAGAACTTACTCGTCTTATAACTGGAAGTTTGCCACATTTGACCAACATCTCCCCATTTCCCCCCCACTCCCAACCCCTGCCAACCACCGTTCTCTCTGTTTCTGTGAGTTGAAAGCCTTTGAAACATTTAATCAGGTGAGCAACATGATCAGGGCTATGGGTTAGAACAATTCGCTAGGAAAATTCCCATCCACACCTGGCTGCGCGGATCCTTTTGAATAACTCCAGAGAGCCAGAGCCCACTGACCAAAGGCATACTCCCCAACCAGTTGTTCCTGCTGGATTTATATTTAGGTGAGAGTGGATTTTTTTTCTTTCATCAAATGGTCTAGGTTACAGGACTTCCCTGGTGGTCCAGTGGTTGAGAATCCACCTTCCAACGCAGGGGACACAGGTTTGATCCTTGGTCGGGGAACTAAGATCCCACATGCCGCGGGGCAACTAAGCCCATGTGCCACAACTACTGAGCCCATGCACCCTGGAGCTCACGCGCCACAACTAGAGACAAGCCCATGCGCTGCTACGAAAGATCCCACGTGCTGCAACTAAGACCCGACACAGTCAAAAATTAAATAAATAAATAAATATCCTTTAAAAAACTGTGTAGCAACATAGGAAAATATTTATTTTTACAAAATGGTCTAGGTTAGCATCTGAGCTTTCGTCTAAAAAGAACAAGGGGATGTCAGTGCCCAAAGGCACCACACAGGAGTCTCTCCCATCTCAGTTCCCGAGCTGATTAGTAGAAACTGTCACTTCCCACTGTAAACTCCTTCCTTAAAGACCGAGCTATAATACCCTATTCCAGTCAAGAGACACCTCCATAAAAAACTGGGGGCAAGCTATCTGCATCTAACTCTGAAATGGTGCAGGAAAGGCAAATGTGGCAAAATGTTAAGTGCTGGTGAATCTGGGTGAAGTGCACCCAAAAGTTCTCTGTACTCTTTTTGCAACTCTTCTCTACACTTGAAAGTATTAAATGATGCCTTAATATCTCCTCCCGTCCGGAAGCTACAACAGTCCTTTTGATGATGATCACAGCCACCGTCTCAGGAAATCCTGCTACCCT
Source organism: Balaenoptera physalus (assembly GCF_965194825.1). Classification (NCBI taxonomy): domain Eukaryota; kingdom Metazoa; phylum Chordata; class Mammalia; order Artiodactyla; family Balaenopteridae; genus Balaenoptera; species Balaenoptera physalus. The sequence continues at coordinate 165,808,035 of NC_138890.1, read as the reverse complement.
GTGTACATCACATTACTATGTCTCATTGAATTTTTACTACAATACAGTGAGGTAATTACTATTGTCCCCATTTTACTGATGAGAAAAATAGAGATTTAGAAAGGTTAAATGATAGATTAGATCAAATGATTACTCAGTCAATAGTCATACACTCACCCAACCTCCATGAGCAAAGTATACTTTCCCCATCCCATATTTGTCGGGCTTGGGCCATGGGACTTAATTTGGAAAAAGGGATGTTAATGGACAAGACATGAGTAGCAACTTAAAATGTAATTGCATGGTTGGGCTTACACTCTTGTGCTTCTGCCATGACTATAAGAAAAACATGTCCTGGGTAGGTGATACTGGTCCAAGGAGGATAAGAAACATGTGAAGCAGTCTGGACTTAAGTCACAGCTAGAAGGCAAGGCCAGGTGAGCCCAGACTAGACCAGCCAACAGCAAGCACACCCATGGAAGCATGTTATTAGATGTTACTGAGTTTTAGGGTCATTTATTACATAGCACTATGGTGGCTATAGGTAACTGATACATCTAACATGTCTCCAGAGCAAGTGATGGGCTTTAAAGCTGGGCTTTAACAGCATATGATTTCTCCTGACAAAAAAGGGAAGGAGGAACATTTCAGACAGAAAGAGTTTAAATCCCAAAGGCATAAAGTATATCACTGGAAAATCAGGTGACAGATGATGCTGAAAAGGCCAGTCGGGGTCTACTCATGTGCTTAAGTATCGGGATAAGCCAGACAGCGCTGCAGTAACAACTAAAGTCTTAAATCTCCATGGCTTGTCACAGTGAGGTTTTGTTTCTCATTCACAAAAAGCCTGAAGCAGGCCAAGCAGCCTCCTCCATCCAGAAACTACTCTGTGTAGCACACTATATTAGTTTGCTAGGGCTGCTGTAAAAAAATGTATCATGAAAATCCACAGAGATGTATTGATGTATGCGTACAGAGATGTATTGTCTCACAGTTCTGGAGGCTAGAAGTCTGAAATCGAGGTCTGGCAGGGCCATACTCACTCCTCAGCCTGTAGAGAAGGATCCTTCCCTGCCTCTTCCAGCTTCTGGCAGCCTCAGGTGTTCCTTGGTTTGTGACAACATAATCCCATTCTTTGCCTCCACTTTCACATGCCCTTCTCCCCTCTGTGTCTGTCTGTGTCCAAATTCCCCTCTTCTTATAAGGACACAGTCATACTGGATTAGGGCTTGCTCCAGTGACCTCATGTTAACTTGATTCTGTCTGCAAAGACTCTAGTTCCAAATAAGGCCATTTTCAAAGCTACTGAGGGTTAGGACTTCAACACAGCTTTTAAGAGACACAATACATCCCATAACACACACATAGCTATGAAGCCATCCCAGAAGGACAGAAGAAAACTGGAGGATACCATGGGATGTGTTTAAGGGCCAGGTCTGGAAGTGGCTTCTATCCCTTTTCATCCGCCTCCCAAATGACCAAAACCTTGTCACATGATCCCAGCCTAACAGCAAGGGAGGCTGGGGAATGTGGAGGAGCGCGTGGATATTTGATGGGCACCCACAGTGTCTTCTGTGATCCCCGGTTCAGGAGTCCAGGCTTCGTTCTTCAGGCAACAGGAAGCCACAAAGCGTGGGGAGGGAGAGGGAGGGAGGGGGTAAAATGAGTGGACAGAGTAGAGAAAAACAATTCAGGAGACTAGGAGATCTGTTGAGATGCCGTACAAATCACCCAGAAGGTAGACGGTGAAGATCTGCAACAGGGCTGAACTGCTAGGAAGGGAAAGGAGGAAACAGGTTTGAGGAAATTGTTGGAGATAGAGTTGTGCAGCCAAACAGAAGGGAAGGAAAAGGAATCATTTTCCCGACTTAGAATCGCTTCACATCAGGACTTTAAAGGGTCTGAGCCAAAGGAACACGTTCCGTTTCGGAGAAACTCTTCTGAATACTTTGCAACGTCTCAAAAAGCAAAGTCTCCAAAACCAGACCGTTTTGCTAAAATTGTCTATATTGTGGATACCACCAGAGCTAATGAGCCCTTCTCCTGTCATGAAGCCTGGAAAGGAGATGAAGGGGCAAACTCAAACCAGAAACATCTCTTTGGGGACTTTCCCCAAAGGGGAACAGGATCAGAGAGAAAGGAATGAATTTCAAAAAAATATCCTGGAGGCTTCATGCTTCCACTGCGATACCAGTGCTGCAAGATGGTGCCAGGAGTTCAGCACCACTCCTGGAAGAGAGAAAGAAAACAGCTCCCGGCTGCAAGGTCCAGACCAGAGCCTCGCTGGAGGTGCCAGCTTTTCACGGACACGCATGTAAGTTGCGTGCTCGTGGTGAAAACCTCCGCCAGGACGCCCATGCCCTACGATAAACAGCTCTCCCGGAGGAAGGAGGCCCAGCTCTCATGCACCATTTGTGCATTCCTTCCTGGGGACCATGAACACTTATTTGCTTCCCATTTACTACCCACAGTAGTAAAGGAAAGAAGCAGCCTGTTACTTATCACTGAAAGGATTTTTGAAACAATGCGAAAGGGATTGATCCTTCCCAGAGGGACCATCTGGCCCCCTGAAGGGAGGCAGGGCGGAGGAGGAGCCCCTCCAGGTACGAAGCTTGGTGGGCAGAGGCGGTGAGGCTCCGCGTGTGCCGTCAGGAGGCTTGCTGCGTGTGGCCTGGTCCCTTGTCCCCCTCTTTCGCTGTCATCCCGAACCTTAGCCTTCACTTCTACGTGACCTTGGTCGTATTACAACAATTCCCTCTATTCTCCCGCTGCTGCCTGGAGGAATTGCAGAGGCCTGACCTCTGCTCAGCGAGACAAATGCTCTCTTCCCCACTCACCACATTAAACACTGTTTTCTAAACTCACCAGGAACCCCCCAGAGTTAGAGAAGCCAGGCAAGCTTGGGAGAGTGAACAAGGGGCTCTTAACACATTAAGAATGTTGGACTCAGCTAGAATGCCTTTCTCTTCTTTTCCTTTTCTTTTTCCTCCCCGGTCTCCCGCTCCCCAATTTAAATCTTCCTTCTTGCCCTCCTTGGGCTCAACTGGACCCCACCCTCCAGAGCAAAGAGAAAGGTTAGGAGAAATATAGGAGGACACAGTATCATGAGGTCAAAGCGAGTCAGACCAGGGAAGGACAGGAGAGAGCAGATTCAGCCGACCCTTCTCAGACCCCAGACTTTGCAAGGATCGAAGGACTTCGGTCTTTTTCAGTGCCCTTCATCAGCCTACACCACAACGTGCCTTGCGGGTATCTGTTAAGTGGCCTAACAGAATACTTTCTGAATCGAATGCTTTCTGCATGCCTTGGTGACTTGCGTGCAGTCCGTTGAAGACAAGAAAGGAAGCCTCCCTTACCAGGGCGCTGGGCCCCTGTGTGCACCTGCTGGAGTAGGTGTCTCTCGCTAGAGGGATTGATGGAACAGACTGCAAACGCCCCATTAGCACCCGCTGCCTCCCAGAGCTGCAGAAGTTGTTAACATTTTCATCACACACACAAACACACATTCAAGGTTAATGATTTTTAAGATCTGCTTCAACTTGGAACTTACCTCCTTAAAACTCTTCAGGGGCTCCCCGCCGAATTGGTGAGAATATCTAAATTCCTGCAACGGGCAAAGCTCCACATCAGCAGTTCTCAAACTTTTTAATCGTGGAATCCCTTTACACTTGTAAAAGGTATCAAGGACCTCAAAGGATTTTTATGTCTGTGGGTTACATCTACCAACACTCACCATATTAGAAATGTAAACTGAGAAGATGTTATTTTAATTATGAATGTATTTTTAAATAACAATAATAAAGCCATTACATGTTAATATAATTAATACAAATAACACGTACGATTAACACAAATCAGGTTATGAAGACTAACTCTATTTTCCAAAACAAATCATTTTTAGTGAAAAGAGTGGCACTGTTTTACATTTTTGCAAATCTCTTCAGTGTCTGACTTAATAGAAGACAACTAGATTCCCACATCTGCATTCAATCTGTTGTGATAGATTATGTTGATAAATCTGAAGACAAGCCGTCCTCACACAGACATGCAGTTGGAAACCAGAGGAATGTTTAATAGGCATTTCAGATCATTGTAGATATTCTTTTTTGATATTGCACCAAACCTCGGCATGTGGTCATTTCTTAGCGGTTAGTTGCCATGTGGAACACAAAATCACATCGGTGACTTTTTCATATACTATTATATTAAAATCCACTGGACTATCTTGCTCTTTGAATGGATCTTTCACCCATACAAGATGCTGAACCAGCACACATTGGTCATTTGGAAAACATTGGCTGAGTTAGGCAGATCTTGCAAATGTTGTCACAGCATATTTATACAATATCACAAAACACTTCTCACTATCACCACCCATCTCATCAGAAAAATCTTGAAGTATTAAGGAAACTCTCAACCTAACTATGACAGAAGTTTTCCAAAAGTCTAGTTTTCACTTGGACGCTCAAATTTTATTACTGGCAACAAAAAATATTACTTTGTTCATTTTTGAGAAAACATTTGGCAAGTATTTAAGTCTGAATAATCATAGTTAGATCATCTGCCAGTCATTCTTTCAAGTAAAAACAGCGCTTTGTGAAGCATGAGGCTAGTTCAGCTCACAGCTCAAGTCAACCATTGGAGCTGGAGAACACAGAGCACTTTATGTGTATTTCCCATTCCATTACACAGAATTTTTAAAAAACTATACCCAATAGAAGAGGCTTAGTAAGAAGTAATCATTTTTACAGCTTCATCAAGGACATTTTAAAGTGAAACTCATATATATGTATGACTCCTAGTTCAGCCTTGATTTGTGCTAAAGCCCCACTGGTTTTACCCACCCTTGAGTAATTTGATAGGGATTGCATTAAATCTGTAGACTGCATTGGGTAGTATGGCCATTTTAACAATATGAATTCTTCCAATCCAAGAGCATGGGATATTTTTCCTATCCATCCTTGATTTCCATTTTGACAGTGACATATCACAATGGTGAAAAAGACAAATACCATCTTAGCACTGTTATGCAAACTTGATTTGACTTATACTTCCTGAAAGGGTCTCAGGCAACACCGGGGTTCCATGGACCATGCTTTGAGAATCCCAGCCCTCCACGCTCTGACATCTGCCTTCCTTTCAGTCTCCTCCTCCTTCCCTGGCTTCTACTGGGCTCCCGTAGGAGCAGACCAGGAAACAAGGATTCAAGGGCAAGTAGTTTATTTGTGAGGTGACCCCAAAAAGTACTGGGTGGGGACTGGAAGTGTGATATGAAGAAGAGAAGGAAGGCAGTGCATGATGTGTTCGTGAGCAGGTTACCCCTGCAGACGACTGAGGCTCAGTGCTGCTGGGAACTGTTAGGAGATGGAGTCGGGCGAGCCTCAGAGTTATCCCACCTGAGAGGTGAGGGAACCAGGGCATTTATCCTCCAACTCTTGTCACTATTGGCTTATGGCTACTTTCAGCGACCTCCCTTATCCGGTGCTTCCCATCTGCCACCATGTGCAAGAATTCTGTACCTAACATGGAAAGCAGCAATGAAACCCAAATGAAGAATGAATGAGTGATGTATAAGAAAGAGCACAGTGATGGTAAAAGAGAGCTTTCCTTTCTAGGTTTCATACAGATTGGATTTTATTTTTCCAAAGCCAGCAGATAAGACATTTCTTGGGCACTGCTTACTTGCAGTGCCAAATAGCACAAACCAGAAGAACAACTTAGAAAACTTACAAATCATCTCGTAACACATGATTCATTTTTGTCTATTAGAATCTTCAAATACCTTGTCAGTGGAATAGAAATCCCCTTAATCAAATCTATTTCCCTTGTCTGGCACTTTAAAACAACTGAGTTCTGTGACTGACAGTAGGGTTCACAAACCCTTTTTCAGGGTTATCAAATCCACTGCTGGGAAAACTCTAATTCCCTGAAGCCTTTTTTTTTTCAAGCTCAGGTCTGCAGGAGATTCAATCCCAAATTTAAATGCCCAGGTGCATGATTTCATATGTGCTTTGAATAATGGTATCTGCTCTCAGAAAATCAAACAGAATTAGGAAAAGCAATTGCCCACCGGGATTTTCATTTTGTATTAGTGACATGAGATCATACACAGGCCACGCCATTTTAACAATTCAGCGTTGTGGAATTAGAAACCTTTCCACAAATCCACCATAGAATTCAAAGTGTTCATTTTCTTCCTATTATGGGAGGTGAAGGAAATAGGTGTTCTAAAATGCAGGCAGCATCAAGGTAAATGTGGTAGCCATTTGCTTGGTGAGAAATGCATGTGTCATTTTTCTTACAGAAGAGAGACAATATTTGATTTTAATTATCCCTACAGCATTGGTGGTGTTGGGTCCAGATCAAGGAAGCTAAGGAACTAAAACAGAATACATCAAAGCATAACAGGTCAAAGAGAAGCAAACAAACAGAAACATGGAAATGAAACTACCAGTGGATGAGCAAACATAACCTGTGGTACTCACTCATTGCGCAAGTGTCTAAACACCAAAATCCAGATATTCTTCAAGTATCTGGGGCCCCAGTATCCCAGGAGTGGTCTCCTTAGGCAGACTATAGACTGCAAAGCATCCCAAGAAAATACACGGGAGAAACCAGAAGGGATTGGCCGGTGGCTGAAGGCAGCCCCTGACCAGACTGTGTACCGTATCCCATATTCTTGGTCCTTGGGTTTAAGTTTGCACCTGGTTGCCCAGGACCTGCTGAGAGATGGTCAGGCAAGCCCACATTTGGAAAGCAAGGGCAAGATGTCAAGAGGCTCTCTAAAGAGAGACTACAGAATATTAGTGGATGGGGAGTCCCTTAAAAGAGTTTTTACAGCATCCCTGAGACTCACTGCCCTTGCAGAGCAACCCTACAGAGTAACCCTGGCATCTGCCTGATTGTACACTTAAGCCTGGTGAGTAAGACTTTACAAGCTCTGAGTCAGAGCGCACATTATAGACAGCATCTAAAAGCCTGACATTTGGTACCTTGGTCCCCCTTCCTGTTCACTGTCCTCCCAGTGGCTTTCGTCTTCATGAGTCCCTTGATCCTAATATCCCTGGGCCTAGCTCCCCTCACTTCTGTGTCCTCTCGGAAACCAGCTTGCCCACCAGTGGGGCAGCAGCTGGACCCTCCAAGAATCCCAGAGTTCCCAAGAGAAGGGAAGTCCATTCCATAAACGTTTACCCTCAGCCCTGAAATATTTCCAAGCCCCAAAAGGCCAATTTAGTCCCCACTCTCGACCTCAACAAACAGCAGAGCTTTCAGCTATTTTTAGTGTTAGGACAAGAGCCAAAATGGGCTCCAAAGAGCAGAGTGCCCCGGGAGAGCTCTGGCATGTGCGCTGGTGCGTGTATGGCAGGTATGCTCCTATACTTGTGCTCGCCACATGCCAAGCTCGGTAGTGAGCTATCAACACGTGTCTACTTACTTAAGCCTCACAACGTTATGGGGGTGGTTGAACTGCTATAATGCCCATTTTAAAGATGAGAACATGGAGGCAGAGGGAGGTCAAGAAACTTGTCTAAATGGCACAATCAGAAAGGGGCAGAGCTGGAAATCCAAGCAGGAGAGTCAGTCTCCATGGCCTGGACACCAGAGCTGGCCCAGGTTCGAGGATGGTGAGGCGAGAGCACAGAGAGTTCATATTTCTGGTTTATATCCAAGTCTTATTTCTTTTTGGGAAATACTCCATATTTTAATCATTCATTTAAATTGTTAAGCAATTATCAAGCTCTTATGCTTTCTTTGGGGATTAAAAACTTCATGAAGTAAATCAAACAGGTATAAGCAAATATGCTGTAATTCTAGAACCATAAATGAGACGTTTAATTCTGAAAGGTGGTATTTGTGCATCCTTGTGGAACGTTCCCCCTCCCAAAGAACAGATGATGAACAGTGGCTGGGGGATTGGATCTGCACAGCAGGACACCCTGCTTCCCCCACTCATTCTTGAGTGTGTAATGCGCTTTCTTGTTCAAACAAACACCCATCGCCATTTTGAAGCAATATAATTCGTGATGAGTGATGAGGGTCTAAATTGGACCTAAGTGTTGCCAAAGTGTTGGTCTAAGTGTTGCCTGTTTAAAAAGAAATGTTTTGGGGGGGAAAGAACACCATGAATATGTCGCATAATTGGATATTGGGGATAAAGGAGATCACCAAATTTCAGGTCAGTAGATATTTATTGAGCACTTTCATCCTGCAACAGCTGTAAGAGGTGGGCAAGGATCAGCTAGAGACATCCCTGATCTCAAGGTGTTACATAAAAATTGGGGAAGCAGAGAGATAAGACAAATATACAAATAGCAGTAATGTAAATTAGATTAATCATATTATGACAATGGCAGACAAAGTACTGCGAAAAAAAATGTGCCCAGGATTCACCAGGAGGGAGAGGTCTCATACAGTTTGGGACTAAGAGATAGTATTTTAGGGACTTCTATGGGCACAGGAAAGGGTTGTGGGCATGTGTACATCTTCTCTCACCCTCCTCCCCTTGCCCCAGCCTGAGGTTGCAGGTTCAAGCCCCACCCCACTGTCACTGGAGGCTGTGGAATGATGTTGGTGGGTCACCCCTCCGTTGGGCCAGGGCTGGAATTCTCTGCTGATGCTTCTGGCCCCATCCGAGCACTTCCACTGTCCGGGTAGCTCTGGAGTCACAAGGAGAGGGTATGAATTGTTTTCATACGGATTGTTTTCAGAGGGTTTTTTTCCTTGCAGAAGCCCAAGGAAACAGCCTCTGATTGTGGCCAAATTGTTGGTCTAAGTTTTGCCTGTTTAAAAAACATGTTTTGGGGGTGGAGGGGGGGAATCCACAAATGAATATGTTGCATAATTGGATATTGGGGATAAGATAAAACTCTTCAGAGAAGCCAGCATCCTCAGGAATGTGGGTTGAAGAGGAGTGCCGTGTTTGACATTCATGGGAATGTAAACAGAATCTTGGTCTAGAAGGAAGGGCAAGTAGAAGGAGGAAGAAAAGAATCCGTTCATAAGCGACTAACCCACTGCCTACATGGGTTGTGTGATGAAAAAAGGCTGTTTGGTTAGTAGGAATGCATACTTGCTCAGTTCTTAACTAATGCTATCATATGAGTTATTTCTTCTAATATGTTCACTCAAGTTTCCATGTTACATTCAGACAGAGGACATCCTTCTCCTGCAACGGTCAAGACAATGTCTCAGATTCTTCACTGTATTTGATTGTTTGAGATTTAAAAAAAAAAGACTATTAGGGAGGGTGGGAGGGAGGTGCAAGAGGGAGGGGATATGGGGATATTTGTATACGTATAGCTGATTCAGTGTGTTATACAGCAGAAACCAACACAACATGGTAAAGCAATTATACTCCAATAAAGATGTAAAAAAAAAAAAATACTATTGACAGGAATTCCCTGGCAGTCCAGTGGTTAGGACTCAGCACTTTCACTGCCAGGGGCCTGGGTTCCATCCTTGGTCAGGGAACTAAGATCCTAGAAGCTGTATGGTGCGGCCAAAACACAAAAAAAGCAAGGAAAACTATAAAAAATTTTTTAAAAATACTATTGACAGGGACTTCGGAATCTCTTTAACGTACACAAGATAACGGCAAACACAAGAATTGATGACTTCTATGTCTCACCATTTATTTACATTTTTCTTCCCAGGTCAGGGTAGAAAAGTTTCCAGGAGTAAATGTCTATTATATGATAGTATGTATCTATCTTGTTTAGTGTGGAATCTGCAGGTTACATCTTTTTTGTTACAATGAATAATATTTATGTGTACTTGATGTGGTCAATTAATGAATAATGCAATTTAGGGGCATTAGTCAATTTAACAAATTATGATATTTGATAATATCATCAACTTGGAATTCTTATGTGAAAGTCAGTGAAACATCTTTGAGTGTAAAGTTCCTCAGAATGCTCATGATACTGTTATTAAGCCTGAGTTACTAGGCTTAAGGGCTACATTTTCATTTAATTAGTATGATTCAGCCTGAAGGCAAAGGAACGTATTAAAGTAGGGCTTCTTGGAGAAATGGCTAATTCTAGGACTGGCATAAGAAAGTACAACAGGAGCCTGGAACAACTTGTGAGGCCAAAAACTAAGGAAAGTAAGCACGGAATCAAAAGGACATGGGAGCCAGCTTGAAGGGCCTCCTAAATGGCCAAATATGAGACAAGATATAATTAAAAACATAAAAAAATAATAATAATAAATATAATAAAAATTATGTATTATATCCTGTAATTCATGGAACAAAATTAAAATGTGCAAGTCCATACAGCTTAAAAAAAGCGAATGAGAGAGAAGGGAAAGTCATTCCTCATAATAGAATGCTAACTAACAAATGTGGAGCAACCAAGAGTTAGAAAATCATCCTTTTATAACCATCATGGTCATAACTGACTCAAGGAAAAATTATCAATGCTGCAGGATGTGGGGTGAATGTATGAAGAACAATAGGATATTTACATAGTTCCAGTATTTCCTGACATAAAAACAACAAGGACCTACCATACAGCACAGGGAACATATTCAGTGTCTTATAATAACCTACAATGGAAAAGACTGAAAAAGAATCTGAATCACTTTGCTGTACACCTGAACCTAACACAACATTGTAAATTAACTATACTTCAATTTTTAAAAATGGTTATTGAAAAAATAAAGTATTTCCCGATAGCTTACTTATAAATTACAAAAGGGAAAACTGTGATTTCCAGTGAAGAAACCTGACAGATACCACATTAACCAAGGGGCTGAAGTTAATATCACCACTAATAGGATAAATGGACAGCAAGTGTCTCCTGAGGTGATGCACTAGGAAGAACACAGTACCAGTCATGCAGGATTTGCCCAGAATGCATAACCTAATATAACCACAAGGAAGCATCTGACAAAACCTGTATCAAAGAGCATTTCCAAATATGAATAGTGTTGCTAATCATAATAATTCATGACCCTGAAACTCCTAAGATATTTTCTGAATCATAAAATAAAAAATGATTATAGCAAAAATTGCAAATGTGTTTTATCCTCAAGTTTTAGTAATTGATAATTATGGCATATTTAATTAACCTTTCTGTTTACCAGCCTGATGAAATGGTAATATCATTTTTGAACTTCAATAACCATCAGAAATATTCAATATACATAGATTTTAAGTGGTATGAAGTAAAGGCATTGCTTGAATAATCACTAGTCTCTAATGCCAGACAGAAAAATCAATTCTGTAAAACCTGGAGTGAATTTTCTAGCAAAGGTTTTTACTCATCTGTGTGTAACACAAGAGAGGAGATTTCCTTGGATATTTTGACCCTCTGGTTTTAGTCTTACTCAGAACCCAAGATGAAAAATTACACCTGCTCTCAAATTTTAGATCCAAAGTGAATTTCCAATGTAAATCTAAAGAGAAGTTGTGTTTGTTTTTCCCAATTACTAAAAATATTCCTACACTTTTGCTAAAATATTGAAAACATTTTCTCTTACAATAACAAAGGAACTTTTTTCAGCCAAGGAAGATTTCTTTTTTTTTTTTAAGTTTCATTTACCTGAAGACGAAATGCTGTAACAAGAAAGTGCCTAGAATTACAGCACAAGTTGTGACTTGACTCTGTAACTGTCATTCAGTCATGAAACAGGGCCTGAATCTTTCCGCAGATCTACTTTGAGGAAGGCAAAGTCAAATTTTCTGGTAAAAGAAATAGCCCACCCCCTGCTAATTCTTTTGGGACAGTGCTGTCAACATTCATTCAAAAGAGATAAAGAGGAAGAGGGAGGGGTGGGAAGGGGAAGGAGAAGAAGAATTAAAAATGGAAAAATTGTAAAGTTAATGCTCAGTCTGTAATATGCTATCGCATATACGCATGGTGTGGGAAATCTGTTACTATGAGAATTAGGGGGCTTGTCTCCTTTAAAATCTCTAATAAATATACATAAAACGCAATCTTATTTTCTAGTAAGAAAGAAAGATTTATTTTTCCTCCTGTACAAAAGAGGCAGATTATTTGCAGAAACTGAAGTTAAAAATAGCTCTGGTGATATTGTCTGCAAAGCTGAGAAATGCTCTTTTGTGTTTCATATTCTTGTTAAAGAGAGAAGGCAAAGGGAGTGTGAAATAAAGGATGAGAAAACAAACACACTTTCTAGAAGAACAGTATGCAAAAAAACTCTCCCACTGACTTAGCAAAAGTAAAGTCGATAGTTGAGCTAATTTCATAAGTGTGAAGCTTCAGTAAGTGACTAAATAGATAATTTCTTTTTAGGGGGTAGAAGTAATAGTCTCCTCTCATGAGCTCATAAAATATACATGTTCTGCTGCCACCTTAGCTTGAAAAAAGGAACCCCTGCTTAAAAATTGAAAGAAAACAATTGATCAGGGCCTGAGGAAGTTCCAAAGAGGTAGAATGTTCCGTTGCTTCCCATTCTTAATGTGTCTTTGCAGCATGTGCAAGAAGCATCTTAGATAAGGAGCAAACAAACAAAAAGGAAAAAGGGCAGTAATTCTGACTTAATAAGAAGCTCTGATCCTAATTTATGGGCTCCAGTTTTTTTCCTAGTAAGACACAAGATCATTTTTATTTTTATAAGACAGGAAGTCAGTACTTGATTTCACAACCATTGCACTGGAATAATATTTAACAAATGTGGAAGCTTTAAATAAGATGTGAGCCATACCAGGAGTGGCAGGGCAGCAAATGTGCGTCTGTAGACTGCTTCATGAAGCAAGACGGGGGGGGGGGGGGTTCATTAAAAATTCAGAAAATACATGTTACCCCACAACGGTGTAAAATGTATTGGAAAAAACTCATCAACAAACCAGTGGAACTAATGTTATGCAGATTAATTTCAGAGTCCTTTGACATCAAAGAAGTCATACAGACAAGTCTACGAAGAAGAATCCATGATGCCATCTGGAATTCAGGTTTCTAGTTCCAAACCAATTGGTAGCATGAATTAATCTTTTCAGTGGAAAGAATCTGGCATGACTGATAAATAAAATGTGCTATAGGAGTCACATACGTAATACACAACACAGACAACCCCCCAATGTACAACGTTCTCGCTACGCTAAACCTTGGTTACCTCAACAAGAATATATATGTGTAACATGAATTGGTAGATATTTTAGCACTGCAATTAATGTTGCCTATTATGTTTATTATATACTATTGATAAGTGTGGCTTAAAGATCTATTCTTAATATTTTTAAGGTTTATTTTCCCTCTTTGAATTAGGATTTAAGAGTGGCGAGACACTGCACTCGCTTGTCTCAGGAGGCGATCCTCAGCTCTAAGAGCACGTGTTGTTTTCTGAGCACTTACTCTATGCCAGGCAGCAGGCAGAGGTGGTGGAGCCACGATTTGAACTGAGCCTCTTACTCCACGTCACCTCCCAAACACGCATTTAGAGAGTGTGATTTCACAGCTAAAATCCCCTCACCCTCATTGGCTGTAGCCAGCAGTGACTTTGAAGTCTTTTATCCCTTCCTTCACCGACAGACGCTGGGTTGGGGAAGGAGGTAGGTACAAAGTGAGAGAACAGCTGTGTAGACCTTCTACATCACGACTTCACTCCTCAGGGTTCTGGAGCGGGTGTGTCCTCGCTCCGGTGTGTGGGATCGGGGGACCAGCCACTGTCACTGCACCAGTAGGTTCAAACCAGCTTCACTTCATCTAGGCCAGTTGAAGGAAGGGCCATCACCTTCCACAGTCCCTGCTAGCAAACGTAGTAGCATCTATTTCTGGGAGGATTAGGTCTCCAGTAACCCAGAGAGGGAGTTCACACACCTCAACAGATCTGATGCAGCTGTTCTTTCTGGCTCTCACTTTCCCAATGTCTCAATTTCTTCAACTCTTAATTTAAGTGGTATGAAATCCTTCCTGAAAGAAAGTTGGACGTAAATACATAAAGCACCTCTCTGAGGCGACAGAGCTGGTTTGCCAACCTCATTCGTGCCTCTTTTTATTTAGTTCCCAGGCTGAATGTCACCCAAACTCAGAGCTCATGAAGTTGGTTTCAAAAACTAGCTGACATAAACAGATAGGAAACTGAACATCAGATTGAAGTGGCTGAGGTTCTCTCTGCAACTCTAAAAGAGCTTCTGTATTAACATTTTGCTAAAGATGACTTCGTATCAAATATCAGTTGATTTTCTTTAACCAGAGTAGGCGGCAGGGTAAGGAATCATTACTGATGCCTGAAGTTCCTTAACTGGAAAATGTCTTTATACGTCAATCAGAGAAAAGTTTGAAATGCAATGTCTCTCAGCCAATAATACCATGATTTAATTCTACACTGAGTATAAATTATTAGTAATTCATAATGAGAAAGAAGAGAAAGGACAGAGAAATTCTGGTGCCTGCAGAAGATGGGGAAAGTGAATACCATACTAGACAATTTCTTGAGTAATTTCTTAAAATTACTCTATCAATGAAGATAGGCCCAATAAATACTTTCTGACTAAACAAAAAATTGAACGAAAAATGGAAAAAAGGTGAGGGGAAACTTTTTGAAAATGGAAACTGATTCTACTTCTTTACTTTACACAGGGTAGTTAAACAGTATTTTGGCAACAAACCAGGACTAGAAGGGAATTTCCTCCAGCTGATAAAGGAAAGGTATGAAAAACTTCCAGCTAGCATCATATTTAATGTAGTCAAACTGAAAGCTTTCCCCCTAAAGCTAAGAATGAGACAAAGATGTCCACCCTCTCCACTCCTATTCAGCATCGTACTGGAGGTCCTAACCAGAGCACTTAGGCAAGAAAAAGAAATAAAAGATGCACAAATTGAAAAAGAATAAGTAAAAAGATCTCTACTTGCAGATGATATGATTTTGTATATATAAAATCCAAAAGAATGCACTAAAAAATGATTAGAATTAAACCAATAAACAAATTCAGCAAAGTATCAGTATACAAAATCCATATACAAAAATCAGTTGTACTTTTGTACACTAGCAAGAAACAATCCAGAAATAAAGAAAACAATTCTATTTACAATAGCATAAAAATAGAATATTTGGGCAAAATTTTAACAAAAGCAGTACAAAACTTAAACTCTAAAAACTACAAGGCATTGTTAAAAGAAATTAAAGAAGATCTAAATAATGGAAAGACATCTTATGTTCATGGACCAAAAGAATTAATACATCTAAGATGGCAATACTTCTCAAATTAATTTAAAAATTCAATGCAAGCCCTGCCAAAATCAAAGGTGGATTTTTTTTTTCAAAACTGACAAATTGATCATAAAATTCATATGGAAATGCAAGGGATCAAGAATAGCCAAGGAATTCTGGAAAAGAACAAAGTTTGAGGATACACAGTTCTGACTTGCAAGTTTACAACAAAGCTACAGTAATCAAGACACTGTGGTACTTGCATAAGGATTGACATATGGATCAATGGAATAGAATTGAAGTCCAGAAATAAACACTTATATTTATGGTTAACTGATTTTTGATAAGAATTTCAAGACATTTCAATGAGGAAAGAGTAGTCTGTTCAACACATGGTTCTAGGACAACTAGATATTCACATGCAAAAAAATGAAGTTGAACCCTTGCCTCACACCACACACAAAAATTAATTCAAATGTATTCATAGACCTACATGTAAGAGCTAAAACTATAAACTACTAAAATAAAATATAGAAGTAAATATTTGTGACCTTGGATTAGGCAATGATTTCTTAAATATGAACCAAAACCACAAGCAATAAAAGAAAAAGTAGACAAATTGGACTGCATCAAAATTAAAATTTTTTGTGTTTCAATGGACACCATCAAGAAAGTGAAATGACAACTTACAGAATGGGAGAAAATATTTGCAAATCATATATCTGACAAGGGATTTATACCAGAATACATAAAGAACTCTTACAAACTACAATAAAAAGACATATAGGGACTTCCTTGGCGGTCCAGCGGTTAAGACTTCACCTTCCAGTGCAGGGGGTGCAGGTTCAATCCCTGGTTGGGGAACTAAGATTCCACATGTCAAAAAACCAAAACGTAAAACAGAAGCAATATTGTAACAAATTCAATAAAGACTTTAAATATGGTCCACATCAAAAAAATCTTTTAAAAAAAAGACATACAAACCAATTTTAAAATGGGCAAAGATTTAAATAGACATTTCTCCAGAGAAAATTATACAAGCACGTGAAAAGAAAAAGATGCTCAATGTCATTAGTTATGAGGGAAATGCAGATCAAACCACAATGAAATACCATGTCACACCCACTAGGATGGCTAAAATAAAAAAGATGACAATAAAAAGTGATCACGAATATGTGAAGAAATTGGAACCCTCATTCATTGCTGGTGGGAATGTAAAATGGTGCAGCTGCTTTGGAAAATAGTTTGGCAAATGCTCAAAATGCTAAACATAGAGTTACCATATGACTCAGCAATTCCATTCCTAAGTATATTCCCAAGGGAATTGAAAACATGAGTTCACACAAAAACATGCATGCTTAAACCAAGATTATTCATAATAGCCAAAAGTGGTAATAACCCAAATGCCTTCTACTGATGAGTGGATTAAAAAATGTGGGTTTGTTTTAAATGAATATTATTTGGCAATTTTTTAAAAAATGAAGTACTGATACATGCTACAATGTGGATGAACCTTGAAAATATTATGTTAAGTGAAAGAAGCTTGTCACAAATGGTCACAAATTATTTGATTCCATTTATGTGAAATGTCCAGAAATGACAAATAGAGAAAGAAGCCAAGGCAGGAGGGAGGGAGTGGGGAATCACTCCTAATATGTATGAAGTTTGTTTTTAGGGTGATGGAAGTATTCTAAAATTAAGTTGTGATGGCTGCATGGCTGTGAATATATTAAATACTAAAAAACAACTATATACTTTAAATGGGTGAATTTTACGGTGTATGAAATATATCTCAAATCTTATAAAAACATACTTTGGCATAGGATCTATTAGGAAGAAACAGATCAATCTATCATAGAACTTAATTTTCAAATTTGGATTAAGAAATTTTGGTAGACACCATGAGTTGGCAACCCAGCAACCATTCTCCTCTTGTTTCTGGGAATAGAATTCCAATTTTGTCCAGGTAAGGGGCAACAGCATGCCTAACCCCAGGTGAGCATTAATTGGCCTAATTAATCATGGTATCCTCATTTACCTTTGAAAGTGACTAGTTTAGGGTTGTCAGATGACCCAGTCCTGGCTTTTGACACAAAAGAGGAATATTCTGCTGAGAGTCTTAAAGGGATAAAAAGTCCTGGATTAAAAAAAGATCCCTCCATTCCCTGCTTTTTGACTTTATTTAGTAAAGAAGTGATACTTGTGAGGGCATAATCATGAGGACAGAGAAGCTGCCCAGAGCTGCTGTGTTAGCCGCCTCTGGAACCAATTACCATCAGAGTTCTCCTAAAATGAGATTTATTAATAAACCCCACTGTTTAAACTACATTCTGTCAGGTAGGCTGTATATTGTAGCCAAAAGCCTGCTAATTTTTTGTATTGGAGTATAGTTGCTTTACAATGTTCTGTTAGCTTCTGCTGTACAGAAAAGTGACTCAGTTATACATATACATATATCCACTCTTTTTTAGATTTCTTTCCCATTTAGGTCACAGCAGATCACTGAGAAGAGTTCCCCGTGCTATACAGTAGGTTCTCATTAGTTACCTATTTTATAAAACATAAAACATATAAACATTTAGTAGTATGTTTATACATAGTAGTGTATATATGTCAATCCCGAGCTCCCAATTTATCGCCCCCACCCCCCAGCTTTCTCCCCTGGTAACCATAAGTTTGTTCTCTACATCTGTGACTCTATTTCTGCTTTGCAAGTAAGTTCATCTGTAACATTTTTCTAGATTCCACACATAAGCGATATTATGTGCTATTTGTTTTTCTCTTTCTGACTTACTTCACTCTGTATGACAATCTCTAGGCCCATCCACATCTCTGCAAATGGCACTATTTCATTCCTTTTTTATGGCTGAGTAATATTCCATTGTATATATGTACAGCATCTTCTTTATCCATTCCTCTGTTGATGGACATTTAGGTTGCTTCCATGTCCTGGCTATTGTAAATAGTGCTGCAATAAACATCCGGGTGCATGAAATGGTGCTAATTGATACATTTTCTCTTAAGTGGGCTTACTTGTGAATTCTCATAAAATTACATTTCAGTCCTACATCAATGCTCTTCTTTAGAAGATGAGATAAAATTGATCTAGATTGTTTCAGAAGACAGGCCTAGCACTAGTCAGTGAAAGGTATAAGAAAGGAGCATTTTGAAATAATGCCATTTGCAGCAACATGGGTGGACCTAGAGATTATCATACTAAGTGAAGTGAGTCAGACAGAGAAAGACAAATATCATATGATATTACTTATATGTGGAATCTAAAATATGATCAGGGACTTCCCTGGTGGTCCAGCGGTTAAGACTTCATGCTCCTAACTCAGGGGGCCCGGGTTTGATCCGTGGTCAGGGAACTAGATCCCGCATGCATGCCGCAACTAAGAAGCCCACATGCCGCAACTAAAGATCCCGCATGCTGCAACTAAGACCCGGTGCAGCCAAAAATAAATAAATAAAAATAAAATAAAATATGATCAAATGAACTTATTTACAAAACAAAAACAGACTCACAGACATAGAAAACAAACTTATGGTTACCAAAGGAGAAAGGGAGGGGGGAGGGATAAATTAGGAGCTTGGGATTGATACACACTACTATATACAAAATAGATAAAAAACAAGGTCCTACTGTATAGCACAGGGAACTATATTCAATATCTTGTAATAAACTATAATGGAAAAGAATATGAAAAATCACTTTGCTGTACACCAGTAAGTAACAGAACGTTGTAAATTAACTATACTTCAATAGAGAGAAAGAAAGAAAGAAAGAAAGAAAGAAAGAAAGAAAGAAAGAAAGAAAGAAAGAAAGAAAGAAAGAAAGAAAGAAAGGAAAGAAGGAAAGAAGGAAAGAAAGAAAGAAAGAAAGAAAGAAAGAAAGAAAGAAAGAAAGAAAGAAAGAAAGAAAGAAAGAAAGAAAGAAGGAAGGAAGGAAGGAAGGAAGGAAGAAAGAAAGAAAGAAAGAAAGAAAGAAAGAAAGAAAGAAAGAAAGAAAGAAAGAAAGAAAGAAAGAAAGAAAGAAGGAAGAAAGAAAGGAAGGAAGAAATAGACAAGAAAAACAACTTTCTCCACGTGAAATGGATCAGAGGACCGTCTGCCTTTGTTAGGAAGCAAAGGGGCTCGCGAAGATCACATGTCAAGAATGCTGCTAACATGCATCATTTGGGGTCTGGACTGGAGCATTCATAACATTCCAAATTCATGTTTCTTAATTCTCACATGAAAACCCCTAAGATCACAGACTCATTTTCATACAGAAGATGAAATCAAGCAGCTCTGCTTCCAGATTTGTCAATGTTTTATAACACTGTTAGTCTGATCTCAAACTAACAACCAGAAACCAGATCTTGATTGGTTTTGTCTAATTCTTTAAGAAAATGTGAAGAGTATCTTACCATTTAAGAGAATTTTATAAATTATTTTAGAAGTGAATAAGAAATAAATCATGATTGAAGAACAGACATCTTAATAAGTCTGAAAAAATGGTCGTTTTTCTTATTTAAATTGTTTATCTTAATAGAAACTAGGAAATGTGTGAAAATATCTATAATTCTCATAATGGAATCTCTTTATAAACCTGTAGGCGTGGAATTTACACTTGTCTCATAATTGTGATTTAATTCTTTATATATACAATTGCTTTAAGCAATATGAATTGACCTAAATCAATGCAAAATTAGCTATGAAATACTGAGGCAATTGCAAATCTTATTTAGTGATAGAATTAATGCCACAGAGGAAGATATTACCGTTGTTGCTGGGGATTTTTTCATATTCAAAAGTTATTGGGAAAAGACAATTGCACAATCCACTTCGAGAATAGTGATGTGAGCTCCATGGACCCACTCACCAATGTAACAACCATGACTGGTGAAAATTATTTTTTGAAAAACAAAACAACCATTTCAAGTCTCCGGAAATTGTACTGAGGAAATATACTAAGGAAATGAGGAATCACGTATTCAAGAAAATCTACTAAATTTTGGTAAGGACAGAAAGAATCCATGGCACTTAAGCTACAACCTGCTCCACCCGTCCAGCTCAGCATGACGGAAGCTCTATTCCAGGTGGGTGTGGCCAAGAAGATGGGGTTCTCTCTCCCCCCAATTCCCAGTCAATGGCTATAGTATCTCCCTGGCAGGGGTAGGCCACCAGCATTTCTCATTCCTGCCATCAGGTCTGTGTTACAGAGGCTGAATTACAAGTAAGTGTGGTTAAGATGTCAAGGGCCCCTTCTTCCACCAAGCCCCACTCAGAGGGCAAAGGCTCTACCTTAACTGCAACAGGCTGAGAATATAGGCGCTCCAATTGCCCTCATCTCAGTTCACTCATAGGTTGGAGTTTCCACACCAACAAAGGCAAGCTGAGAAGATTAGAGGCTACTGCACCAACCCAGCACTCTGCTCCTAAAGCAGGGTGTCACTCAGAGAAGCATGCCTCGGTCCCTGCCTTCAGCTCTGCAGCCATGAATCAGAGATTTTGCCAGAAACCAGAGAGTTCTGAAATTCACCCCAAATAAATGACTTTATTTGAAACCGAGTATGGGAAAATAGAAGCCTAAGGGCACTGGAAAACAATGGAAATTTTTGGTGGTAAGCAATTAAGAGGAGGCTGGTAGCTTTATGAGAGCTAAAGCTAAGCCACAGGCTGGCTAATTTCCCAGAGAAAACCAGGGGAAGATACAGTTAATAAGAGCACTTCTGGGGTTAGAACAAACTTCCAAAACTGGCCTCAAAAATTACCCCTGGAAACAGGCCTGAATTTAACTGGATTAGACTGTGGAGCAATTTATACCCAAAGGTGTGAAAAACAATAAAGCAATCAACCTGGCAATTAGTGGCGTCTAACAGCTGGTTGTGATACCAACAGGGGCAGACAGCTTGACTGAGTGATCAGGGAAAATGACAAAGAACCCTGATAAAACCCCTGTCATCTCGGTGACTCTGTACATGCCCAAGGCTGTGCCTTCTCACATCAGAGGCTTCACACAACAGAGAAAGCAAACTTCTCTCAAAAAGTCCAGCCAGAACACTAAGCAAATAAGCAAGCAAGCAATAACAATATGCCCTAGGTTGGGTGAAGTCAATATCCAGAGTTGCTATAAAACATTAACTAAAATATTCAATTTCCAACAAGAAATTTGCGACATGCAGAAAAATTAAAAGTGTGACCCACACCCAGGGAAAAAAGCAGGCAACAGAAACTGCCTGGATCCAGATATTACACATAACAGGCAAAGACTTCAAAACAGTCATTACAGGGAATTCCCTGGCGGTCCAGTGGTTAGGACTCCACACTTTCACTGCCTAGGGCCCGGGTTTAATCCCCGGTCAGGGAACTAAGATCCCACAGGCCTCATGGCATGGCAAAAAAAAAAAGAAGAAGAAGAAGTAAAGACAATATCTCATCAAGTAGAGAATATTAATAAAGATAAATTATTTAAAAAGAGAAACAAATACAAATTCTAGAGATGAAAAGTATCATAACTTAAATTTTAAAAGCATTATAGTAGATTTGAGCTGGTGGAAAAAAGAATCTATAAATTTGAAGATAAATCAATAGAGATTATGCAATCTGAAGAACAGAGGAAAAAAGAATTTTTAAAAATGAGCAGAGCCCCAGAAAAATGTGGGACACCAACATATATATAGTGGGAGTACCAGAAGGAGAGAAGAGAGAAAGGAACAGAAAGCTAAAAACTTCCTATATTTGTTTTAAAAAAAAATTAACCTACACATCCAGGAAGCTCAACTAAATTTAGGTAGGATAAACAAAAGAGATTTAGACACATCATAGTAAAAATGCTGAAAGATGAATAGAAAGAGAAAAGTCTTGGAAGCAGTGAGAGAAAAACAGCCTCTCCTGTACAAGGGAACCCTAACAAATTAGCAACTGACTTGTCATTAGAAACAAGAGAGTTTAGAAGGTAGTGGGATGATGTATTCAAAGTGTTGTCCAAAAAAACCTGTCAACCAAATATAAAACAACCAGCAAAACTATCTTACAAAAATGAAAGCAAAATAAAGACATTCCCAGACAAACAAAAACTGAGAGAATCTGTTGCTAGCAGACCCATCTTCCAAGAAACACTAAAAGAAGTTCTTCAGTCTAAAATCAAGTGATGGGGCTTCCCTGGTGGCGCAGTGATTAAGAATCTGCCTGCCAATGCAGGGGACATAGGTTCAAGCCCTGGTGCAGAAAGATCCCACATGCTGCGGAGCAACTAAGCCTATGAGCCACAACTACAGAGCCTGTGCTCTAGAGCCCACGAGCCACAACTACTGAAGCCCACGAGCCACAACTACTGAAGCCTGCACATCTAGAGCCAGTGCTCCACAGCAAGAGAAGCCACCACAATGAGATGCCTGCGCACCGCAGCAAAGAATAGCTCCCGCTCGCCACAACTAGAGAAAGCCCGTGCGCAGCAACAAAGACCCAATGCAGCCAAAATTAAAATAAATAAATAAATAAAAGTAAAATAAAGTGATGCCTGATGATAATTCAAACACACACACAGACCACACACATAGCACAGGTAAAGGTAATTATGTAATTATAAACATATAGATGCATATCTCATCTCCTTTCTTCTCACAACTGATTTAAAAAGCAATTATATAAAATAACATGTATATAGTTGGGTTTATAACACATAAAAATGTAATATATTTGAAAATAACAGCACAGGAGAGGTAGGTGGGAGCAAGGAGTAAGGAAATTACACTCCATGATAACTTGAACCCACAGGAGCAAATGAAGGGAACCAGAAATGGTAAACAAGAAGGGAAATATAACACACTCTGTAACTATATGCTTGCTCTTCTTCCTTCTGTTTCTTTAAAAGACACAAAATTATATAAAATATGTTTTATATATTTATATTATATTAAAACATATTATATATATAACAATAATAACCCCATAAAGAAGGAAGAAGGAGGGACTTCCCTGGTCGTCCAGTGATTGGGATTTCGCCTTCCAATGCAGGGAGTGCGGGTTCAATCCCTGGCCAGGAAGCTGGGATCCCACATGCCCCACGGCCAAGGAACCAAGGCATGGAACAGAGGCAGTATTGTAATAAATTCAATAAAGACTTTAAAGAAAAAGAAGGAAGAAGGAGTAGAGCTATATAAAAGTAATATTTTGATATCCAACTGTAATTAAGTTAGTATAAATCTGAAGTAGATTCTGATTAGTTAAGATGTATTTGGCAAGCTCTAGATAAAACACCATAAAACCCTCAAAATAGTGAAAAAAAATCATTAAAGTAATTAAAATGTTACACTAAAAAATATTCACTTAATGTTAAAGGAAAGAAAAAGACAGTCACATTCACTAATGCAAGTGGATGCTGGACAATCCAAACACTAAAAATATGAAAAACAATTAATAGGAAGATGCTTTCCCCCAAATTGGTCTAAGATCCCAATAAATTCAAGGATCTCCTTACAGTGGTAAGAAAAGTTCTTTAAGGGTTTATCCTTAAGAGGAGAACCTACTGATAATTCTCTTCTTCCTTGCCACCTAGGGGGGTAATATAATTATGTAAATATCTCATGGTGACCCACTGACTGATGAGCAATGGATGTGGAATTCTTGAATAGGAAGTAAATAAACTGACTCAAAAGCTGCGATGGTATGGGGTCTATGTGACTCACAGCTTGTTCATACAGGATTCAGAACATCTCTCTTTAGTACACTTCACATGTCTGAAAATATGATACAATTTTCAGGGAAAAGAAGTTAACTCCGTGCACTTTTGTGGAAAGATCAATCTGTTCAAAAGCAGGTAGTGTCCTGAAGCTCTAATTGTTTTAGAGAAAAGGGGGCAAGCGACCCCCGTTTAGAACGCTGACTGACCTTGATAGGCACTCTAACCTCAATAGAGCTTTTGAACAGATGAATAGAAACTACCACATTTCTCCCAGATTAGACATAACCAAAATCCCTTCTTGGAGTCATCGGTAAGGAATTTGCTTAATAACTGAACCTGTGGTCTCTGGACGCTCTGTCAATGGCAGGAATGAATAAGGACAAGGATACAGTCGCAGGCAAGAATAAAGGAGGATACTTTGTGCCTGAATTTACTGCTCTCTCCCTTTTTTTTTTAAATCTCTATCTTCTAGTTCTTCTTATCTATTTACAGAAAACAAAATTATTCCTTAAATCTGAATGCATGAGAGGAACATCTATAAATTCATGGCTTAAGCAGATCTTTATGTAAATGATTACAGAATAATAAAATCAGATGTCCAAAGTAAATGATTTCCATTACCACTAACCCATGGCAAGATTCCCTTATTCTATTTTAAGCAGCTTCAAATTTACTTGTGGTCTTTTATCTCAATTTCATTTTAATAACATATTTCCTAGTTTATAGGGAGCTTGCCTGAACACTGAAGGAAACAAAACAAAACAAAACAAAACTCCACTGTACTCACTTTTATTAACAAGACTTTATGGGAAATTTTGCCTACTAAGGAATTTTCTTTCAAATTTCACTGAAATAGCAAATCAAACTGCTCTTCAGATCTACTGTAATTCCCTTTACAATTTCACAGTTCTTATTCCACTTTCACTTGAAAAAGTTACTTTTTTTAGAGACCAAAGGAAACCTAACTCCGGTTTCTGAATAAAAGTACCAAGAATAGTGAAAACGTGGGCAGATCGAGGAAGCATTTGAAAGGTTTAATTGGAGAAATGATTGATCGATCTTTGCATAGCTCCTTATTATCACTCAGCTGTCTCAATTTTTCTAGTTTTATTCATTTTTCTTTATTTCCACTAAAATCCCAAATGTCTTTATTTTTCTTCAGTAAATTAAATCTACGAATGGAGATACACATTTTTACTTATCCATACTTGGTATACGTTATGCTTTCTGTAGATTGATGTCTTTCATCAGTTTTGGAAAATTCTCTAATCATTATTTTTTTAATATTCTCTTTACTCCCTTCTCTCCATTCACCCCTTCAGGAAATATGTGAGAGTCATACACTGTCTCCATCATGTCTCATTTTGCTTTGTTTAGAATAAAATCACAATTCTTTGTTAAAGTGGGTTTATTTACTTTATTAAAATAAAGTACGTTTTAATTATTAATTGACACAATTTAGAAATGACCAAATTACAGGTTAAGTACCTTGCTGAGCATAGTAACTTCTTATGCTTCACCATTTCCTAATTTTTAAGTAGACTTCATTGCAGTATAATTTACACACAGTAAAAATGGATAAATTCTTATTGGAAATGGATAAATTCTGACAAATGTGTTCACTCATGTAACCAATGCCCCATTTAAGATACAGAATATCTCCCCAGAGGGTTTCCTTGTTCTGGTTGGTATTCAATCAATACCTCCACCACCACACCCTAGTCAATCACTGATCTGAATTCTATCAATATCAATTTGTCTGTTCAAGAATTTCATCAAATAAACAGAATCATACAGTCTTCCCACTTTTCTGTCCAAATTCTCTTGTTCAGAATAATGTCTGGGACATCAATCTTAGTAGTATTTTTTTTTTTTCTTGGATCTGTCTCCTCAGGCAAGGGAGACAAAAGCAAAAATAAACAAATGGGACTACATCAAACTAAAAAGCTTTTGCATAGTGAAGGAAACCAGCAACAAAATGAAAAGACAACCTACTGGGGCTTCCCTGGTGGCGCAGTAGTTAAGAATCCACCTTCCAACACAGGGGACACGGGTTCGAGCCCTGGCCCAGGAAGATCCCACATGCCGCAGAGCAACTAAACCCGTGCGCCACAACTACTGAGCCTGCGCTCTAGAGCCCGCGAGCCACAACTGCTGAAGCCCACACTCCGAGAGCCCATGCTCCGCAACAAGAGAAGCCACCGCAGTGAGAGGCCCGCGCACCGCAACGAAGAGTAGCCCCCACTCGCCGCAACTAGGGAAAACCCGTGCGCAGCAACGAAGACACAATGCAGCCAAAAATAAATAAATTAAATAAATAAATTTTTTTAAAAAAGGCAACCTACTGAATGGGAGAAGATATTTGCAAATTATATATCTGATAAGGGGTTAATATCCAAAATATATAAAGAACTCACACAGCTCAATATCAAAAAAAAAAAAAAAGCCAATCCAATTAAAAAATGGGCAGAGGACCTGAATAGATCTTTTTCCATAGAAGACATACAGATGACCAACAGGCACATGAAAAGATGCTTAACATCACTAAACATCAGGGAAATGCAATCAAAACCACAATGAGATACCACCTCACACTTGTCAGAAAAGCTATTATCAAATAGACAACGAATAACAAGTGTTGACGAGGATATGGAGAAAAGGGAACCCATGTGCACTGTTGGTGGGAATGTAAATTGGTGCAGCCACTATGGAAAGCAGTATGGAGGTTCCTCAAAATTTTTAAAATAGAACTATCATACAATCTAGCAATTCCAATTCTGGATATTTTTCTGAAGAAAACAAAAACACTACTTCAAAAAGATATACACACCTCAGTGTTCATTGCAGCATTATTTACAATTGCCAAGAAATGGAAACAACCTAAGGGTCCATCAACAGATGAATGGATAACAAAGATGTGGTATAGATACACAACGAAATACTACTTGGCCATAAAAAAGAACAAAATCTTGCCATTTGCGACAACATGGATGGACCTAGACCTACTATGCTAAGTGAAATAAGTCAGACAGAGAAAGACACCTATCACATGATTTCACTTACATGTGGAGCCTTCAAAACAAAGCAAACAAAGCAAAACAGCAACAGACTCATAGATACAGACACTCTGGTGGTTGCCAGAAGGGAGGGGAGGTGGCGGCTGGGTGAAACAGGTGAAGGAGATTAAGGTACAAACCTCCAGTTATAAAATAAATAAGTCACTGAGATGTAACATACAGCATAGGGAACATAGTGGATACCATAACAACTTTGTATGGTGAGGGATGGTAACTGGACTTGTGCTGATCAATTCACAATGTATGTAAATGTTGAATCACTATGTTGTACACCAGAAACTAATATAATACTGTATGTCTACTATACTTCAATAAAAAATAAAATTGGGACTTCCCTGGTGATCCAGTGGGTAAGACTCTGCACTCCCAATGCAGGGAGCTTGGGTTCGATCCCTGATCGGGAAACTAGATCCCATATG
Source organism: Balaenoptera physalus (assembly GCF_965194825.1). NCBI lineage: Eukaryota > Metazoa > Chordata > Mammalia > Artiodactyla > Balaenopteridae > Balaenoptera > Balaenoptera physalus. Next base: position 165,780,772 of record NC_138890.1, on the reverse strand, counting down.
CATGACGCAACTAAGAGTTCTCATGCCGCAACTAAAAGATCCCACATGCAGCAACTAAGACCCGGGGCAGCCTAAATAAATAAATAACTATTTTTTTAAAAAAATAAAAATAAAATAAAATTTTAAAAAATTCAGAATGATGTCTAGGAGATTCATCCATATCATTGCATAAATCAGTAGTTTGTTTCTTTTTATAGTTGAATAGCATTCCATTGTATGAATATACCACAATTTGTTCATCCACATTCATTCATTACATATAAGAAATCTAAATTGTTATATTATGATATTATATATCTTCAGTATAAGATATGATACATATACATTTTGTAACCTCTAACTGGCTTCTCTCACTCCAATCTCCAGGACATTCTCACTGCCAAGATCAACTTCCCTTTCATCATGACAATCTTCTGTTAAACTTTGCCCTAGTCCACTGCTGAAAGTAATCCCTTTTGCTTTCTAGTTTCATTTCATGTGATGCACCAATTACTACTTTGGGTTATGGTTCCTTAGGTATCTATCTAATTTCAACTACTAGACTCTAAGCTTCTTGAGGTCAGGATCCAAGTGAGTTTGGTCTCTGCTTGTGCACAGCACTTAGCCAAGGACTAGCTTGTGGCACGTGGCCAACAAATGGCTGCTGATCAGAGAAATTAACAAGTGAATTCCTCCACTCAAGATTAGCTTCAGCGACTCTCCCCATTTTGCAGCTTGTTGTTCAAAACCTTCCACAGCTAGCTGTAACCTAGCTTTGCAGTTGCATTCATGTGGTTTTTCATACATAATAGCTCTTCTCCAGTTACGTTAGTGTATTTGCTGAGTTCCATGCCTTTTTCTATGATGTTTTTCCTGTCTGGTAGAAAACACACACACACACACACCTTTATAGTTATTCTCTCCACCTTCCTAACAAGAGTAGAATTCCAAGGTTCCTGTTTCCACAGGAATCTCCCACCGTTCAACATCTCCACATCTTTGTCGGCTGCGACCACACAAATAAGCAGTTTCAAACGGTGCCCAGTAGGGGGAGGTGTGCCCATAATCTCCCACAAATTCCAAAGGTTTTTCTGTAGCCCTGGAGATTTTAAAGAGGCTATGTGTTTACAGAAACTTCTCACGGATTAAAGAATAAATAAACAGCAGCTCAGCCATCTCCTTCGTCAAACCTCTCACAGGCTACGAGTGATCTCCACTAACCAAAGCCCCGTAACTGAGGCCCTAATAGCAAAGGCAAAACCATCTGACCATTTTTAATCTCTGTGATTTAAAACACAACCAGTTCATTTTTCAAAGTTACATCTGGAGGACCTCACTCCATTTGCATTCTCACTTTTTACAAAAAAATCAATAAACTGTATTAACAGAATTAGTGCTGAATCTGTGTGGTTGAATCAGGAGCCATTCTTACCTTTCATAAGCAGAGATTAGTTAAAATGAAAAAAACAGGCTCTGTACTGCCCACTTCTTCCCCGTCTCCACCCACTTCTTCCCTCCATGTAGATTTTTAAAATATGTTTTATATCTGTTTACCAAATGGCAGTTGTTTTTTATGTACTAGATTTAAGATACCACAGGATTCGGCTTGACTCAAGTGTTAATAATCATTGATTCACGCAGATCACAAACCAGAAGTGAACAGTCGTCGTGAAATACAGAAACCATGTCACATCACAGGGAGCAAAAGATGGCCCAGCCCGTTCTCATGCCGGGGCACATGGATCTCACAGAGAACAAATAAAGTTCAGTGTTCCATAAGTTTATAAATTAATGAAACTGGAAGAGATCATTGCATTTCATAGATGAGAAAAGTTAGATCCAGAGAGATCGAAGTGACCATTTCAAGACACCACAGCCAGTTAGTGACAAAATAGAGACTAGCATCCGACCCTTTGGACCAGTTTCCTGCAGGATGCTCTTCATCCATATACACCATTTATTGTTCTTGCAGTGTCAGCAAGAGATGGTATCTTAAAAGGATCTTTTTTGTGCCCAGGACCTTTAAAGACATACAAAGAAGGCAATGCAAACACCGGGTTGGCTTGAATAACTCCCTTCTAAGGAGCCAGCCAGGCTCTCAGCTCAAGGCTGTCATATTAGCACCTTTTTGAAAACGTGAGAAGGATCAGCAAGGAGGAAACAAAATCCATTCTTAGTGTCTATTGTATATGTCAGCACACATCCTATTCATTTCTCCTGTCATTTATTTATTGGGTGGAGTAAGAGCCAGGATGTGTTATTATATTAGGAAGTTATTTGTCCCTTGAATCTAGAGATTATGCCTACAGCTCACATTATATCAGAGGTAGGATGGAAATGCTAAAAGCTACATTAAAATGACAGTGCTTAATAACAATGGCACTTGAAACTTATGACACCATTCAGGGTGGATCTCAAAGCACTTGGCAAATATTCATTACATTTCAACACAGTATGATGTCCAAAGAGCATCAGCTTGTGGTTTCCTTTTCATAAGTCAGAGGAACGAAAAATCATTGCCTTTCGGGCTTCCCTGGTGGTGTAGTGGTTAAGAATCCACCTGCCAATGCAGGGGACACGGGTTCGAGCCCTGGTCCAGGAAGATCCCACATGCCGTGGAGCAACTAAGCCCATGCACCACAACTACTGAGCCTGTGCTCTAGAGCCCACGAGCCACAACAACTGAAGCCTGTGCACCTAGAGCTCACGCTCTGCAACAAAAGAAGCCACCGCAATGAGAAGCCCACGCACCACAACAAAGAATAGCCTCCGCTCGCCGCAACTAGAGAAAGCCCACACGCAGAAACGAAGACCCAACGCAGCCAAAAATAAATAAATAAAATAAATAAATTTTAAAAAGACTTTAAAAAAAAATCATTGCCTTTCGAAAATCTGTTTTGTTTTTAGCCCTAACATTTTTATTTTTAATTACGCATAAATTACCTAATTAATTTGTAAATTACCTAAAAGCCTCTTAGCAATAAGTTTATATAAGTTCTAATTAAATAAATAAAGTGATTGACTTCATCGGGATCAGAACTTGAAAGTCCTGGGCTCATTCAGAAGAAATACTAACTTTTCTGGCTTCGTGATATAAAATTCATACAAAGAACCCTCACAAAACATCATCTGAAATTCCAAGGGTGGAAGGTATAAAGCAACCCACCATGGATTATAGCAACTTTTTAAAAAATTACAGAAGCTAAAATTCTCCCCTGAACTATCTTTATTAAAAATTAATCCAGGAATTCAGGTTTGGAGATGAGGTAGGAGGATGGGTGGGAGGGAATTAGAGAAGGAGGAGAAGCGAAGACTTTAAATATGTATGATTTTTATTTGAAATCAGAGAGAGATTCCCTACTTTGAAAACTTGAAGTGTCGTGATAATTAAATACTTCAGATATTTCATATTATATCTGATGGGTTTTGACTTCAAAGGAGCTAGGAGGGCAAAGTGTCCGCCAACACAGGGCTTTCACTGCAGCTCCCCGAAGCCTTCATTCTCATCACAGAAGGTTCAGCATAGTTCTTCCCAACACAGCACCCTGGGGACAATTTCTCCACTCTAAAATGGTTAATGAGATGTAAGTGGAACGTATTGGACAGAGTCCCAAGAAAAGTTTCTAAAAGAGGGCTCACTCAGCTAGGAAGGGTGCTTTTGGTTGATTACCCCCATGCCTCCTTATTCCTGCTTGGAATGGGGACATGATCGCTGGAGTTCCAACAGTCATTTTGTATCTCGAGGTAGATGTTGAAAAAAGGAGGCCACGCTCTGAGGGTGGTGAAAGAAAGATGAAAGGAACCTGCACATGTGATGACAGCGTTGATGCCATACCCTCCCTGAACTGCCTGCCTTGGGATTTTACATAATAGAAAGCCCCTTACTTGAGTTTTTCTTTATTTATTCACTAACACAACCAGATCCATGACCTTTAGAGTTTAACTTTATTTCCCTTTTAAAACTGCCTTCAGGGACTTCCCTGGTGGTGCAGTGGTTAAGAATCCGCCTGCCAATACAGGGAACACAGGTTCGATCTCTGGTCCGGGAGGAGCAACTAAGCCCGTGTGCCACAACTACTGGTCCTGTGCCCTAGAGCCCGTGCTCCGCAACAAGAGAAGCCACCACCACAAGGAGCCCGCGCACCGCAACGAAGAGTAGCCCCTGCTCGCCACAACTAGAGAAAGCCCACGTGCAGCCACAAAGACCCAACTCAGCCAAAATAAATCAATTTTTTAAAAATATTTAAAAAAATATTAAAAAGAATAATTATTTAAAAAACCTGCCTTCATTTCTTGAGGAAGTATGCTCAATCATGCTTTCCTTGACTTTTTAGAATAGGTTCACTAAGGCCTCAATGTCACAACTCCAGAAGACACCCTATATATTGTGGGCCAGTGAACACCTCCCACCTAGACTCCCACCTAGACTGCAGGATGAATAGACTAGACTGGACCCTGTGGTCCTAGCTTCCCCTGCTTTCACTGAATTCCCTGATTACCTTTTGATTTCTTGGGGTTTCATCCACAGGGAGATCAGTAAAAAGGTGATTTTAGATTCAAATACTGAGCCAACAATTGCTGATACAATCTGTGGGTTTATAATATCATTAGGTGCTAATTTAGATCAGATTTCTCAACCTTGCAAGCCATGGACCACTTTGGCAGGTAAATGAATATCATGAACTATCTACCATACCTCTTTCTACAGGAAAGAAGGAAGGAAGGAAGGAAGCAAAGAAGGGAGGAGGATTTATCACATTGAATGGAGAGTATGCTATCATTGATCACAAAACAAGAAGAGAAATAGAAAAACTATTTCCCAACAGAAACAAAATAATGATAATAACAATAATAATTAATAATATTTACTGTGACACAGCTTACTCTGTGTGTCATTGTTCCACGTCCTTTACACGCATTAACTCCTTTGATGTCATAACAACTCTGTGAAATCGGGATGATGATGATGATGGCGCCTACTTTGCAGATGAAGAAACTGAGGCACAGAAAGCTGAAGCGAGTTGTCCGCAGTCTCGCAGCTGCTAAGGGGCGGAGTTGGGATGTGCACCCAGGTTTAGCTGACCCCTGAACGCATGCAATTAACTACCACACCACATTACTCTCAATAGTTTAAAACGGTTGGCAACGTATTACTATAAACACTGATACCGCAGGCCCCATTAGGGAAGGGGATTTTGTGTTTTGTTCACTGCTCTATGCCCAGTGCCAACAACACTATTTGGCGTATAATTGGCACTCAAGTAATTATTGAATAAATGAAGAAATAACTGAATGAATGAATGTGGAGAACTTTACAGGACCTCTAGCAGGGTTCTGTGATTATGGTCTAAGAACTGCTTCGTGGGGTGGCTATGAGCAGACCTTTCCAAGGAGAAACCCATTCATGAAAAGCCACGTGGGATGGGGGGATGCACCATCTAACAAGTATTAACATCTGACCACCTGTAGGGAATCATAATGATACCTTCTGGGAAGGTCCATAGAGTGTAAAGGACCTTCGTGTACACTGCCTTGTTTAATCCTCATTCCACCCTTTGAGGACTGAGTTCCACTTTACTAGCGAGAAAGCTGAGGCTCTAGGTAACAGCCAGAAGCCAGCCTCCTGCCCGCTCAGCCACCACCCACACCACCGGGCATTTACCCTGGGGGTCTTGCCCTCTGTGGGGTCAGATGTCCCCTGACCACTCACATCCTACTACCCCACCGCCTTATGAGCCCAGGCCTGCATCCACAGCTCTCCTTGGCCCATAGTCTAACCCCAAATTTTGGTGTTCCAAATATCCATTGTTGAGTTTTAATAAACCACTGCAAAACGTAACAACTTAAATAACTATTATTATGTCTCACGGCTCTGTCAGTTGACTGGGCCAAGTGGTTCTTGCTCAGAGACTCTCGTGGAGACTCTCAGACATGTAGTCTGACACCAGGTCAGCTGGTGCTGCAGTCACTCCAAGACTCGCTGGGCTGGATGTCCTATGAGGTCCACTCACATGGGCCACAGCAGTGATGGCTCAGCTGGGGCTGTTGACCTACGTGAGCCTCTCCGTGTGACTTGGACTTCCCACAGCCTAGTGGCTGGATTTCCAGGGGAGCAATGCAGGGATGAGTGTTTCCAAGGGCCGGAAGCAGAAGTTACCGAGCCATTGAAGGGCTGTGCTTGGAACTGTGACAGCGTGATTCCACAGTAGCCAGTGGGTGAAAGCAGCCATGGGGCCCACCCAGGGTGTGGAGCAGTCAATTGCCCCTCCTGATGGGGAGCCAGCAGGTCACATCACCAAAAAGCCTGTGGGATGGGAGGTGAGGTCGCAGCCATTTTTGGAACAGATGATCCACCGCACACAGCTTTGTCATTAACCTGCAATGAAGCTATCCACCTGCAGATGAATTTCCACTTCCATCCACACGGTTTTTCTGTGCTTAATTGGGCACAGAGTAATATTCAATTTATTTTCCCTAACTGTTGCCAAGGTTACATTTGGGGTCTTAACTGTTATTAGTCCATACCCTTTTATACCTTCGAAGGCTATTCTAATTCAAACAGGTATTGAAGCCCCATGATAAGAGCATCATGGGGAGGAGGGCGTGGCTGAAGCTGCCACTGTTTGATTGACAGTCATGATGGTCCCGTGTACCCGTGGCGGTTCCCAGCCTCTCAGTGAGGACCAGGCAAGAACACGTAACTAGATCAGTTCGAATCCATCACAATCATGAAAACTTTTTTTTTTTTTTTTTTTTTTGGCCACACCGTGCGCACAGCATGTAGGATCTTAATTCCCCGACCAGGGATGGAACCCGTGCCCCCCTTGTTCCCCCGCAGTGGAAGCTTGGAGTCCTAACCACTGGACTGCCAGGAAAGTCCCCAAAACTCTTCTTATCAAGTTCACGATCCACCTCTCTTTCAAACCTTATGTCCCAATATTTCTCACCAGCATCCATGTTCCAATCCAACCAGACTTCTCACCCTGCGCTTTCCAGCCTTGTTTGCTCTGCTTTCTCTACTCCCACTTCTCCCCATCCCAGCTCAGACTCCACTCCCACATCCCCATTGATTGAAATATTACTTCTTTCATGACAAATTCAAATTCCACTTCCTCTAGACTGACTTTCCCGATTTCCCTGCCAAAGGGTGTGACGTGACGCCGTTCTTCTCTGAACCTCTGGAACTCTCGCCTTGTCTACCTGGAGTCACAGTCATGTTGAGGCTTGTGTCTAATTCTCTCCCTTTACTTTTACAGCTGCACAACTCAGCGCAATGGCTCCCTCACCATAGGTGTGGTCAACGTGTGTTGACTTGGGTTGAACATTCAGGAATGTCATTCTCATTATGGAGTCATTCCATTCACCCATTCATCCACTCATTAACCCAACAAAAAGTGACTGGGCATAATCCCCATGCTAAACCAAAAGAATGTTTTAACATAACTCTGCACTTCAATAAATATTCCCACTTCCACAGTCAAAATGACCTTACCAGAGGAGGTCATGTCACATGTTCACTTCAGGTTCAGCTCCTTAAAGACCAAAAGAGATGTCTCTCGGAGCTAGACCAAGGGCTGTCCACAAAGACCTGAGTAAAGCGTCTGCAGGACCCTGGTCTTCAACATCTAGTCATCATGCCCTTGGCAGCCAGACCTCGAACAGGCTCTCAAATGTTGCCTCTTCTGATCACGTTCACAAATGTGAGGGCTTCCTTGGTGACCCTTCTGATTCTGTTTTTACTCCATCCACATGGAGCTGGGGCAACCCATCCGTCCATGCCCTCCATGTGGCTCCTAACGTTTTCACTCCCTGGGCTGGTCTTTGCTACTTTCTTACAGGTCGGTCTTTACACCAGGAGAAAGGCCAGCAAGAGGAACTCCAGGCCCTTCATGGAGGACGGTCGGAAATGTCAGGGTGGGACGAAATCTTCAAACACAGAGGTGACCTATTTAGCCACTCTGTGTTTCCGTTTCCTCAAGTGAAAATGGGAATAGTAAGAGCCCCTATTTCAATGAGCTAATGCACGCACACATTACAACTGTGCCTGGTACATAATAAGCAGCTCATGAATGTGAGGTTTTCTTGCTGTTGCTGAATTAGTGTTGTCTTGGGTCATGTTTCTGAGACAAGGAAGGGTCTGATTTTCAGCAAAGTCACAGGGAGGGCAGCTTCAGCCAAATCCACAGGGGAATGGGGAGTCGGGGGGCACCCATTGTCAAGGGCAAGGGGCTTCCCGGGGGAAAGAATTTCCTGGCACTGCCTGTTCTCTTCGTTGACAGGCAAATCAGCTCTAGCAGCCCTTGGGCTGTTCTCTGAGAAGAGTGGCAGGTGTTGAGCTTTGAGAAACAAAAGTGCGTTGGAGCTGGGAGAACAAGCAGGGACATGGCGGGGACCCAAGGGGTCTGGGCGAGTCCTGCAGCATGCGTCTAGCTATCTTCTGCAAAGTATTTCCTGCAATTCTTGTCTTTGATTTTCCTTTTCATTCTACAGCCCCATTCTCTGTCCTATGTTCCAGTTCATTTTAAAACCTACAGTCTGTTCATTCATTCAGCAAATAAATACTTACCAAGTCCTACTATGACAACCTCCATGCCAGGACCTGGGAATATGTCACCGAACAAAAAGGGCAAAAATCCGCGCTCTCATGGAAATATTCAGTGGTGGCAAATTTTACTACTTTTTAGAATAGATGTGAATTTTAGAAATAGCCAAAAAGACAGAGAAGAGGTGATTAACTGCATAATAGCAATTTTTACCCAAAGTAAGTTGCGATTATAAATTAATAAGACTAATTTTCTCCTAAGCCTATTAAACTAATCTTTCTCAGGCTATAATTTTCATAGGACTTTTTAAAAATTACACTTTTTTTTTATTACATAGGCACATAATCACACTGCGGGAAACTAAAAAAAGTAAATTAATCACCTATAATTCCACTGGCTTAATACAACTACTTTCAGCTTTTGGGGGGATTTTCTTCCTGTCTTTTCTTTGTATCTACTTTTCTTTTTTTATAAACTTGAACTCATTAATATATATTCATATATTCCTTTCTCACTTCATATATTACCATAAGCAGAGTCCCATGGTCTATATGAACAATATTTTAATGACCATATGAGATTCTTTACTTACTCATTCCCTATTATTATTTTGGGTTGTTTACAATGTTTTCACTATTAATTATCAAACTGATTCATTGGGAAAATAATTCCAAAGGAGGAGTTCCAATTATGTGTGAAGCACTGAAACCACAGTCGAAGTGAGTTCACTGATTCCTGGGCAACACTTCTGAACGATGACTCTGATTTGAATATATCAGGTTTATCATGTTGGTTAAAAAAACAATAATCTGACCCTGCAGTTTCATATTTCACATGCTTGAGGAGTTCTTCATAAGTTGACAGGAGGCCTCCAAAAGAGGAATTTTCGGAATTTGATTTTTATCTCCATCCGACTGCACCAGAAGCCATCTGCTAAATCTCCCTGAAAGTGCTCTGCTACCCTTAGCAGGAAGGATATGGATGCGGGAGCAGAGGCTGGGGGCATCCTGTGATTTGCCCGTGTTTTTCGGGCCTCAGCTGACCCCGGAAGGGCCTTGGCCGCAGTCTTCCCGGAAGGGGCCCCAGGTCTCGTTGTCACTGGTTTTTCAGAAGGCTCTCCAAGGCTACCGACATCTGTTAGACACGACCCCAGACAAAGACAGCTGGGAAAACCCACAAGGAAGGAAATCCCACTGTGAAAGGAGCTGCCTCTGGGGCCCTCCAGGGCCATAGTTAGACATTGTTCAGTCACAAAAGGCTCAAGTTGAAAGCTGCTGCGGATTCCGGGTCAGTCTCTTGGCCCCGTGGCAGAGGAGGGTGGGAGGGGACACAGAAGCGCCTGTGTCCCCAGGAGGGCCTGCCAGTGGCTGACGGGCAGCTGCGGGGCTGCTGGCCAAGACCCGGGACTCTGTCTAGATAGGGCCTGGCCCCCGAGGAGACCGAGCGACAGGCACCGACAATGGGCCATTAGCTCTCTGTGGTTTCTCCCCCCAGCGCTGGCCTTCACCGCGTGGTCCACCGTCCCAGCTAAGAGCTCCCTTCGAACTGTAGTCAATCGTAGTCAAAACTTTCCAACAGCCAGCTGCATGGGCTCCCGGGGCTGGACGAAGAAGCAAAGAGTGGGACTTCTTTTAGCCACACCCCCCATCTCCCCCCTGTAAGGCCTACGGAAAGGAGAATGAGTTTTTAAAGTATATAAACTGTTCAAAATTGGGAGTGCACTTTCACGGCTGGACAGAGTGGCAGTGCCCTTGGCAGATATCTGATATCAACATGCAGAGTGCTCTGGGTGAAGAGAAGAAGCATGTGGTAGGGAGAAAAGGGTGTCATAGGAGCATCAGAAAAGAAAAATCACCTCCAAGCTGCTGTCGACAGCTTTCTCTTCCCAGTTTCTGCAGCTCCTCAAAAGCCTTCACGTGACAAGTGCTATGGTCCCTGAAGTGGGCCACTAGGGCAAAGGGTCAGGCTTGGAGGTTGGCATGGATGGGGGTCCGGCTCGCGCTCTCCAGGATTAAAACTGGAAATGACCTCATGCCTGAGGGGCTCAGCCTGACGCTCTTTATTTTGACTCAGGGCTGGGAGAGAGGGCGGGTCCTTAAAAAAATAACTTTTAAAAAGAAGCAAGGGAAATCAGGTTAAAACAAAAACTATATAAATGTTTCAGACATTACATGAAATTTCTAAGAATCTTATATGTTCTGGTATAATGTTATAAGTCATAATTCTAGTTATTACTTTAAAATGTGTATCTCAGAAATAACTAAACTTCCTTGTCAATTGCATTATTATGAACTTTCATCAAATCTTTAACCATGGTCGTTTTTAAGTCTTTTGTCATTTACAGACAGTTCTGGGTGTACTCTGATGCTTTTGCAAAAATGTTCCTATAAAAGGGTTTCATCTTCAAGGAATTCATGGAAAAGACTCTGACAAGTACAGGTTTCTGGTAACTGACTATACTGCTGAACTGAATGAATAAGCATTTTCAGAACTCTAATGGAAAACTGTTGAACTCTTAAAACTGCTAACAAAGGATCAAGATGAAAAAAAAATTAATTACATGGGACTGAGTGAACTGATGAGGATGATTATAATTTTTGTGACTTTCTATTGAATAAAAAAAAAAAAAGAAACTACTAAAACTGTTTTGCAAAGTAGCTATACACATTTTACACACCCAACATAAATGTATCATTGTTTCTTCACATACTCAATGACAGTTGGTATTGTTAGTCTTTTTAAAAATATCCCTCTTCTCAGTGGGTATAGAGTGAAAAAGTTCTAGAGAACTTCTGTATGACATTGTGCCTGCAGTTAATAATATTATACTGCATACTTAAACCTCTGTGAAGAGGGTATATATCATGTTATATGGTTCTTACCATAATAAAAAATTATAATGATAAAAAATAAAATAAATAAAAATATCCTTCTTAGTGTGTAATGGTATCTCTATGGAGTTTTGATTTTCTTTTCCCTAATGACTAATTGAGTATGTTTTCAGTGCTTATTGGTCACCTGTATGTCTTCTTTGGTGAACTGTCTATTAAAATCCTTTGCACTGCACATTTGGAGGGGGGAGTGTTTCCTCTTATTATTGAGTTCTTAGGTTTAAAAAATATATTTCATATGCACATCCTTTTTCAGATATAATATTTGCAAATATTTTTCCTTGTTTGAATTATTTCTTCATTTTATTAATGTCTCTTGAAAATAAAAAAATTTTCATTTAAAAAAAAAAAAAACTAACACACAAAACTTTCCTCTACTACCACGGGTGGAATTCTAGCACTAACATATCTTGACATCTCCTCTAAGGAAACACAGTTAAAGGGAATTCCCTGGTGGTCCAGTGGTTAGAACTCAGTGGTTAGAACGTTCACTGCCAGGGGCCCAGGTTGAATCCCTGGTCGAGGAACTAAGATCCCACAAGCCCTGCGATGCAGCCAAAAAAAAAAAAAAAAAAAGGAAGTACAGTTAAACAAACACATGAAGGCGATTGTGATAACAGTCTAATTTGCAGGCTGAAGAACATCTTAAGGTGAAAGAGGCTCACTAAAATGGAGATGAGCCTCTCCACTGGATGGAGATAAAAATCAAATTCTGAGAATTCCTCTTTTGGAGGCATCCCTGAAGGCATGGCCATGGGCTTGTGTGCACTGTGAAGGGTGAAGGCCAAAGCTGGGTGTCTAGACAGTAGTAATTTGCAAAGGCATAAAGGACATTTAGCAAGGAAGAGTCCTGGCAGATGTCCCATACAGGGCTGATATATGGAAAGTAGGCTCTACTGATGTTATATCTACTGTTAAAAAAAGGATACTATATATAAAACAGATAACTAATAAGGACCTACTGTATAGCACAGGGAACTCAGTAGAGTACTGAACTCAGAATACTCAATACTCTGTAATAACCTATATAGGTAAAGAATCTAAAAAAGAGTGGATATATGTTTATGTATAATTGATTCACTTTGCTGTACACCTGAAACTAACACAACATTTTAAATCAACTATACTCCAATAAAAATTAAAAAAAAAAACAAGGACATACTTCCAATACTGGTTGGCAGGGGCTGCTGCCTCCACCCGCCCCCCCCTCAAGTGCTACTCCTCTTCCACTCCCACCCCCCAACCCTCCCAGCACTGAAAACCAAGGGTGGGTATCTCCAGGGGCCAACCTGGCACCTGCCAGCCTGTAGGTTCACCAGCCAGTTCACAGCAACTGCTACACATGAAACCCATCCCTGTGTGTCCCCCCAGCCAGGAAGGGCTCAGACCATAGTACTGGGGACAAGCCCAGTGCCAGGTGGCCAGAGGCAGCATTTTCCCAAGGGATCCTCAAGAAATGCAGCCCCCAAACAGTACCATCCAGACATTTGTGTGTATCAACCCTACTTCTATACATACTTAATGCCAGGACTTAATATCTCATTTAAGACTTCCTCAGACCTTAAGGTTACCAAAGTGCAGGTAACAGCATCTTGCTTTTTGTTGTGTAAAGAACAGTCTAAGGCAGAGTTATTTAAATAACTAAGAAATCGTAGGCTAAATATTAGCCAAGGTAGAGCGAAGACTCTAAGATCCTTCAAACCCATCGGGAAGAACTAGGTCTTCCATAAAGGGCTTTTTGGAAAATTTCCCTTCTTCTTTTAAGCTGTCTCCAATCAGTATTAAATCTCTTAACTGAGTTGGGGGTTTTTTTTTGTTTAAAGAAAGTATGGGAGAAATAATGTCTCCATACAGATGTGCCAAGCTGGATGCTACATGCTTTCCATATAACCCTCCTGGGCTCTGGCACTGGGTTATTGAGCCCTTTTACAGATGAGGAAACTGAGGCTTAGAAAAGTTATTTACTCAAGGGCCTAGAAGCTAGAAGGTGGCAAACATAAAATCGGAAGCCAGATCTGTCTAACTGAAAAACCCCATCTTATTCACTCTCTACCTAATACTGTCTCCTCTGTGACTGGCAAACAGTTTGCCCGTGGTGTTACCTGTATCAGGAAGTTACTTAGCTATTAGGTTTGAAAGAAAAAAGGTTTGCAGGAAGTGTGATGTCAAGAGCACGTGCTTTGAGGAGAAAGTCAACTGTCACACTTCTGAGAAAAGGTGATTCCCCAAGTATTGGGGAGACTCCTTCACCAGGTATGATCTGGCCACGCCCCCATCCACCTGCTCAAGAGAAGAGGAGCCACCATCTAGATGGTATCCTCTCTGCTGGCCAGACAGACGCTGTTTCCTCCAAACTGCTTATCCTGTGTCAGTCACCACTTATAGCCTATTATTGGTTAGTACATATATTTTTTCCCTCTGCTAGCCTCTCATCTAGCAGAGAGTCTAGCAGAGAAAAAAGATCATCTAGCAGAGAGTCTAGCAGAGAAAAAAGATCTTTTTTTTTTATCCCATACATGTTGCACACAACAAAGGTGATGCTCATATCAGTTGAATGAATGAATGAGTGTGGAAGATAATCTTTTCTCTCTCTCTTTTTTTTTCATCCTATGTAGACTGCACACAACATAACACAGTAGATGGTGAATAGCAGTGGAATGAGGGAGTGAATGAGTGTGGGAATGCAGAACTGGTCCTTGACCTGGAAGGATTCATATTAAAAGCCTCTAGGGATGTAACTAAGAAAGTGACACTCTTAGAAATATGAGACATGGTTACGGCCAGAGGAAAGCACTAGCCAAGTTTTATTCAGAAGCTTAGCTTGGGAGGAATATCTTTCTGCTTTTATATGGACTTTCTGGGAAGCAGGACACAAGGCAGGTCCCATTTTATGCCCTACAATGGAAGTGAAACGTTTTCCTATGTCTGTGACAAGATCACCAAGCAACTGTGATCAGTAAGAGATAAATGGGCCTCTACCACACCCATTAGATTGTAATTAATTTTTCTTGAAAGTCCTGCATTTCTATCATTTTTTAAATTTCAACAATGATCAAACATATTGCCACCTAAAGTATCTACTTCAGACAGGAAATTCTCAGAATGTGTCTCTCCAATGATAGAACTCTAAGGAAGATGAAACCCAACCCCAGTGCAGTCAGCTCTTTTCAGCCCTTAGACTTACTTTACTTTCCAGTTTTCAGATAGTCATTCTTCGTTTTCATTTGGTCTTGAAGCTTGTTACTTTTCTAAAAATTAATTTTTATTGGAGTATAGTTGATTTACAATGTTGTGTTACTTTCTGCTGTACAGCAAAGTGAATCAGTTATACATATACACATACCTACTCTTTTTTTAGATTCTTTTCCCATATAGGTCATTACAGAGTATTGAATAGAGTTCCCTGTGCTATACAGTAGGTCCTTATTAGTTATCTATTTTATATATAGTAGTGTGTATATGTCAATCCCAATCTCCCAATTTATCCCTCCCCCCACCCCCTTTACCCTTGGTAACCATAAGTTAGCTTTTTGGTTTTTTATAAATTTAGTTATTTTTGGCTGCGTTGGGTCTTCACTGCTGCACTCGGGCTTTCTCTAGTTGTGGCGAGTGGGGGCTACTCTTCGTTGTGGTGCGCGGGTTTCTCATTGCAGTGGCTTCTCTTGTTGCAGAGCACGGGCTCTAGGCATGAAGGCTCAGTAGTTGTGGCACACGGGCTCAGCAGTTGTGGCTCGTGGGCTCTAGAGCGCAGGCTCAGTAGTTGTGGCGCACGGGCTTAGTTGCTCCGTGGCATGTGGGATCTTCCCAGACCAGGGCTCGAACCCGTGTCCCCTACATTGGCAGGCGGATTCTTAACCACTGCACCACCAGGGAAGCCTCATAAGTTTGTTTTCTACATCTGTGACTCTACCTTGTTTGCCAGTTTTCAGATAGTCATTCTTTGTTTTCATTTGGTCTTGGAACTTGTTACTTTTTTAAAAGAACCAAATTCAAATCAAATGATCACTCTTAATACGCCAACACCTGTGATTTCATGAGATTTTAGTGCTCTGAGTACAATCCTCAGCTGCATATCTTTGAAACATAAAGTTTACCAATTTCAGTTAAAATATTTAAGTAAAGTGGATGTTAGCTGGCCCTAGACCGGTTGCAGAGACACATGCCAAAATATAATACTTGGAGCAGAAACTCTTACCTTGCTCTGAAACCAGCCTGCTGCAAGATGGGAGAAGAGATTTGTATTATCTCACAGGGGCATTGCTTAATACAGACTTAATTTAACCTAATTTGAGGATCACATGATGGTTATTGCAACACAACTAGTTTCTTCACTTCTACCTTCATGTCTTATTTCCAGAGAGAGTGACCTTTTACATCTGAGTGAATGGCCCCATACATATTTTAGTTACATGAAGGACTGTCAGATATTTGTCAGCTGCAAGTCAGGCCCAATGATAGTCTCAGCCAACTTCAAGGAGCTAGAATAGCCCACCAGAGTTGTCCTGAGTTTGGCTGAGATGGCCAGGCCCTTAGACCCCTGAGTTGATCTGGACATAGGCTGCCACGAGAATGGACATGACCTTGGGCAAGACTGCTTTCTACAACAGAGATACTCCCTAAAGAGGGTGACAGCTGCAGGCTGTGTTCCCAGCAGCTAGAGCAACACATCTTTCATTGAAGGGAGGTCTAGATGATGCAACACAGAGCCCACCACAAATACATGGTCCAGTTGGGAGATACATACAATTGCACAGGAAATTATAATACACTGTGATGGGAATAGGATAGAGTTAAATACAGGGCTCTTTGGGGACATCTAAGAGACTTATTGTACACACTTTGGGGGATGAGGGAAGCATCTCTGGGGAAAGGGAAATGCACATGCAAAGGACAAGAGCACAGTATCAATAGCTCAGTGTGATGGGGAAACAATAAAGATGAGGCTGAAGAGAAACATGGGCCAGATCTCATCTGTTACATTGACGATTAAGACTAGCAGTAGGGAGGGACTTCCCTGGGTGGTCCAGTGGCTAAGGCTCCACGCTCCCCATGCAGGAGGCCTGGGTTTGATCCCTGGTCAAGGAACTAGAGCTCACTTGCTGCAACTAAAGAGCCCGCATGCCACAACTAAAAGATCCCGAGTGCCACAACTAAGACCCAACACAGCCAAATAAATAAATAAATTTTTTTTTTTTTTTTTAAAGACTAGCAGTAGGGAGCCATGGGGTGGTGGGGAGGAAGGCCAGCCTGCTGCAGGCTTGGGAGAGAATGGGAGGTGAGCAAGTGGAGAAAACCAGACTATACAACTCTTTCAAGGAGTTTCGTTACAATGACTGCTCCAGTAGGGGGTAGGGCTAGTGTCATTTCATTAGCACATTTTAGAATAAGCCAGTCTTGAAAAGCTGAAATAAGGTCTTGATAAAATTCCTAGGGAAAGATATGAGAAATAAAGCCATTAAAATGTCTTGTGAGGTTAGGGGCCAGTAGACTAGCAAGGAAACTACCTGGGGTCAGATCATGGAAAGCCAGTAAAAAGTTGGGCAAGAGCATCGGTGTCTAGGGCATGTGTATTTCTTCTCAAGATGATTCAGTGAGCCAGATTCATGAAATGGAGAAAAAGGGCACGGTCCTTTAGAAAGAATTTAAGCCAACCAACCAACCAAATAAACCAAAAAACAACACTAAGTTGAAGAAGATATACATATTAGTCAAAAGGTTGTGCTAACAAATAGATCCTTGAGTTTCAGGGGCTTAACAAAAGTAAAAGTGTATTTCACTCACATCCTGGTCTATTTCAGATTGGGTAGGTCTGTTCCATCTTGTACCTTTACCATCTCAGACATGTTGCCACCAAGGCTGATGTGGATGGGGAATGAAGAATACAGGTCCACAAACAGGGGTGTACATATCCCATTGGACAGAATATGGTCACATGGCCCCATCTAAGTGCAAGGAAGTCTGGGAATTGTAGTCTGTGGGCCTCTGAAGAAGAGAAAAATGGATGCTGGTGAGCTCCTGCAGAATCCATCACAGAATAAAATCTCACCTAAGTAAGTTGATTCCTCATTAGTCTTGAACACATTTTTTTTCAATAAACACAAGTGTTTTCGTTAACGAAAGAAATACCACTGAAGTGGAAATTATAATTCACAGCATAAAATAATTAGAGGCACAATACCTATCACAGAATAGGGCTCAACAAATATCTATTGATCAGTTTAGCTAACGCCTGATAAGTCTTGAAATTGAACAGAGCAAAAGAAGATGACAACAACAATGACACAACAACAAATGCTTTCCCCCCAAAGACTGTTTTGCTCTCTTACTCAAGTTTTCCTACATCCTATATTTTTGGCTGTTGGTTTGGAAGCCATAATCAGGAGCAAGGAAAAGAGAGATGCTTAGAAAAGCAGAGTGGTTGAACTGGGTTCCAACTGTCCACCAAAAAGTCTTGGTCTAGTAGATTTTACTTTGCTCTTTTCTTTCTTTGTCAAGGGGAACATTAGGAAAGGAATGTGGCTTGCACACAGGGTCTCCACACTGATGTGTTTCCACAGATCTGGGAAGGGCATCCAAGGCTCCTAAAACTCCTCGGCGCCCGCATATGTGGGAAACCTCTTTAGAACATTCAGTTGCATAATTGGAGAAAAGGTTTAAATCATCTTGTGGGAGGCAATAGCTTGTAGAACATGCCTACTTAAAAATAAATGACGAAAATTAGATTGTGCAACTCATTATTTCAACAGGCATTTTTTTTTTTTGAACATTTACTAAATCTGTGAAGCAGTGCACCAGATACAGTGAAGGACACAAAGGAAGCCTGAGCTAGTCTCAGCTCTCAAGGAGCTAGTGGGAAAGACCAGCATTTAAATGTCTCATTGCATTATAAGGGGAAATGATTCTGAACAGAGTGATGAGAAAGCTGGTGTAGAGTTGGTGACGGGGGGTGGTCACCTCAGACCATCAAGAGCAAAGGCTCTGTGGTGAGCACAGATTTGGTGGAAGACTCTGGGACCGTGAGTGCTCTCTGGCTGCACCCCACCAGCCCCATAGGCACAGGTGGCCAAGGCCCTGGGCTGAATGGGTCCTGGCATTTCAGGGGCCTTCCTGCCTGGATCCTACGCCAGGTATGGATGGATATAAGGCCTTGGAACTGTGGAGCCGCCGGGATACCCTCAGACATTCTGCTTGGGGCACGCTCCAAAATGTGGACTTGACAGAAAGGCTCCAGGAGATTCTGAGGTTTGGGACAATGCCAAGGTGGATGTTTAAGGTCACGTCAAGGAGTGTGAAGAGCATTCTAAAGGGCAGGGGGTGGATCAAAGGTTTTTGAGAAGGAGTGGCATGGCCCAGCCTGTGCTCTGGGAAGATCACAGGGCTGGAGTCCAAGGAGCAATGGCTGGACAACGCTAAAGTGTGGAAAAGAGCAAGAACCATGCCTTGAGACAGACCCCCCCCCCTTCTGCTTCCTTGTGACTCTCCCCCAGATGTCCCTGCCCTCAGGCACCTGCAGAGATAAATGACCGTCCCATTATCATGAACATGTGACTCTCACCAGCTTGTTAACTCACCAGGATCACACAGGGGCTCAAGGTCTTGCAAAGTGACCCTCTGCCCCAAGTACTTGGAGGAGTTCCAAAGGCTGTCACAGCCATGTGCCCCTCCCACTAGATCCAGTGCACCCACCTGATGCCATGGTCCCTCCTGAAGCGCTACCCCTTGAGAACCAGCCCGAGCCCTCAGGAGGCAGAAGCCAAGCTGTGGGCTGTAGGAGAATGGGGAGAGAGGACCACCCTCCCCATAGCATGAAAGGGTCTCACAGCTACACGTGACTTGAATCCCAACAGTTTTCACTTGTGGTTGTCGCTCTTCTTGGGATCCAGACTTTCACACAGGAGGCTGGACTGAAGCCCATTCTCTCTTTCAAATTTTTGTTCTCTGCCTATAGTTTTGCTCCTGGTCCGAGCTCCTCATGCCTGGATCCCTCTCCCCTGTGGATGAGTCCTGACACCAGAGGCTCCTCAGATAGGCTGTACCAACAGGCCACCCCACCTGTATGGAGAAACACCCTAGCAGTGGGCACAGCTGAGTTCTCTTCCCAGGTGGTTCCTTTAAGGTACCCAATGGTTCACCAGTTATACCTAGACATGGCTAAGTGTCCCCATCTGCTGAAATCCATGTTGTGTGACTGTGTCACACAGGCATGACATTTCTCTTGTCAAGGTTTTCTAGGTTACAGTAATAAAATTGGGGCCTTGAGTTAAGTAATCCTTTTCAGCTGTAAGATTCTTAATTCCAAGACAAGTTAGAAGGCTACTGTAATAGTCCAAACATAAGATGAAGAGTACATGGAGAGGGAAGCATCAAAGAAGATGAAAAAGCGGTCACATAACTGAGGAATAATAATGACCAATGTTCACTGAGCCTTTATGATGTGGTATATAGACCATAGTCAGCAGTTTACATGTATTATCCAACTGAAACCTCAGAACAACTGTATGATGTAGGAAATGCTATTATCCCCATTTTATAGATGAGGAAACTGAGGATAGCTTCTTATATTTACACAGATATAGTAGCTATTTGGAGTTTGCACCTGACTCTGACTCCAGAACCATACTCTTAGTTACTGTGCTACACAGACTCTCATGAAAATTTTGATAAAAATAGAGAGCATTGGATCCTTGAAAGAGAAGGTAAGTCCATGGCATAAAAGGAAGATCAGAACGGGAAGGAACTGTACTGGAGTCTACCTTTCCCTTACTCACAATTCAGTCCAACTGGTTTGTCTGTCTATCCATCTATTTATCTATATATCATATAACCACTGACTTATCCATCCACCCATCCATCTATCCATCCATCCATCCATCCATCCATCCATCCATCCATCCATCCATCATCCATCCATCTAATCAGCCATCTATCCCCAACCTTCTTCAGAAAAGAACTTGAGGAAACTTAGGAGAAATAGAGAAGTAAAAACTTTTAAAATAACAATAAAAGAATAAGAGCCACGTAACAAAGGGGGAGTAGATTATTGTAAAACTGATGCAAATAGGCACATAACTTAATTCTGAGCATCTCATCTTCCACGGAATAAAAAGAAACACAGCGAGTTCCCTACTTTGCATTAGCTCCTAAAAGGAAGCACAACCATCTGTCAGCAGAGACAAACTTTCCTACTACCAAATCTTAAAACAGCTAACACATGGATCTTTATTTATTAAAGGGAAATTAAATAACATAAGGCCAGCATCTTCCAATGCAGATGAATCCCAATAAAGGCAGAACACATCATGTTAAAGCTTCATTATTTCTGTAGGACTCCAGGGTAAACTAATCTGGACATATTCTGTCCGGGGTAGTTTCTAGATTCTGGATTGGGGAGATGCAGTTATGTGTGACTTACTGCTCCCCTGTAGTTCAGTATGGTCTCACCTTCACCTTCCCATTGGCTTCTATCTCAGGAAAGATAAATATACAGGGACACCAATTAGATAATGTAGGAGAGAGTGCAGAAGACAGGAAGGAAAGAAGACCAGTGACACGGGAAGGTGTCACCAAGGTGGGGAATGGGATGGAGGGAAGTGAATGAACAAAACACCATGGGTTCTAAATGGTTTCCAGTCCCACCATTTTGTAAAAATCCAGATAACATAGTATTTCAGGCAATACATATTAGCTCCTTTCCTTGCTTCCCTGAGGTTGTGAAGAGCCGGGAGAAGCTGAGCAGAGAAGAGAGTCTTGCTGAAAGGACACAAACCAGGGCTTCCTTCTGCAGGTGGGAGGTATCTTCTTTTTTTAAATTTTTATTGGAGTATAGTTGATATACGATATCACTTATATGTGGAATCTAATTTAAAAACGATACAAATGAACTTTTTAACAAAACTGAAACAGACTCACAAATCTCAAAATCTAACTTATGTTTACCAAAGGGGAAAGGTAGGGAGAAGTGATAAATTAAGAGATTGGGAGGTATCTTCTTGAGTCTCTCCTTTGGGAAGGAATCTGTGCACCATGGAGCAGGATGGAAGGGAGGTGGGGGTAACGTCTCCTCCCACGTGGTGAGATGCTGGCTGCTAGCTCTTGCTGTAAAGGATACTGCAACATGAGAGAGGACAGCTGTTTAAAGCCAAGGAGACGTGTCATCCAGACACATCTGACCTGCTCACAGTGTCCCAGGTCGGAGATCAACCTAGTCTATGCTAGGAAGCCCAGTTTTGCTTTATTCCACGTGCATAGTTGTATCTCTATAATTTATTAAAAGATCACATTGTATTTATTCTTTGTTCTTTGAGTCTTGGCCTTTGACCAAAAACAATAAAATTCTGACCTAGGGATTCTTCCCTTATCACACCACTGCAAAGGGGGTTCTTACTGCTTTGAGTTCCTTAGGCATTGATTGTGTCTGCTACACAATCGAACACAAATTCTTTTTTTTTTTAAATAGATCTCTATTGGAGTATAATTGCTTCTCAATATTCTGTTAGTTTCTGTTGCACAACAAAGCGAATCAGCCATATGCATACACATGTCCCCATATCCCCTCCCTCTTGAGCCTCCCTCCCCTCCTCCCTATCCCACCGCTCTAGGTCATTGCAAAGCACCGAGCTGATCTCCCTGTGCTATGCTGCTGCTTCCCACCAGCCAACTATTTTATATTCGGTAGTGTATATGTGTTGATGCTACTCTCACTTCACCCCAGCTTCGCCTTCCCACCCCATATCCTCAAGTCCATTTTCTACGTTTACCTCTTTATTCTTGCCCTGCAACTAGGTTCATCAGTTGGTTGTCTTTTTGTCTTGTTTATAGTTTCCTTTGCTGTGCAAAAGCTTTTAAGTTCCATTTATTTTTGTTTTTATTTCCGTTACTCTAGGAGGTGGGTCAAAAAAATCTTGCTGTGGTTTATGTCAGAGGGTTTTTCCTATGTTTTCCTCTAAGTTTTATAGTGTCTGGTCTTAAATTTAAGTCTTTAATCCATTTTGAGTTTATTTTTGTGTATGGTGTTAGGTAGTGTTCTAATTTCATTCTTTTACATGTAGCTGTCCAGTTTTCCCAGCCCCACTTATTGAAGAGGCTGTCTTTTCTCCATTGTATATTCTTGCCTCCTTTGTCATAAATAAAGTGACCATATGAGCGTGGGTTTATCTCTAGGCATTCTATCCTGTACCATTGATCTATATTTCTGTTTTTGTGCCAGTACCATGCTGTCTTGATTACTGTAGCTTTGTGGTATAGTTTGAAGTAGGGGAGCCTGTCCTCCAACTCCATTTTTCTTTATCAAGATTGCTTTGGCTATTCAGGGTCTTTTGTGTTTCCATATGAACTGTAAAATTTTTTGTTTTAATTCTGTGAAGAATGCCATCGGTAGTTTGATAGGGATTGCATTGAATCTGTAGATTGCTTTGGGTAGTATAGTCATTTTCACAATATTGATTCTTCCAATCCAAGAACATGGTATATTTCTCCATTTGTTTATGTCAACTTTGATTTCTTTCATCAGTGTTTTATAGTTTTCTGAGTACAAGTATCTCACCTCCTTAGTCAGGTTTATTCCTAGGTATTTTATTCTTTTTATTGCAGTGGTAAATGGGAGTGTTTCCTTAATTTTTCATTGTTGGTGTATAGGAATGCCAGAGATTTCTGTGCATTAATTTTCTATCCTGCAGCCTTACCAAATTCATTGATCACTTCTAGTAGTTTTCTGGTGGCATCTTTAGGATTTTCTATGTATAGTATCATGTCATCGGCAAACAGTGACCTTTTAACGTCTTATTTCCAATTTGTATTCCTTTTATTTCTTTTTCTTCTCTGATTGCCATGGCTAGGACTTCCAAAACTATGTTGAATAAGAGTGGCAAGACTGGACATCCTTGTCTTGTTCCTGATCTTAGTGAAAATGCTTTCAGGTTTCACCATTGAGTATGATGCTTGCTGTGGGTTTGTCATATATGGTCTTTATTATGTTGGGGCAGGTTCCCTCTATGCCCATTTTCTGGAGAGTTTTTATCATAAATGGGTGTTGAATTTTGTCAAAACCTTTTTCTGCATTTATTGAGTTGATCATATGGTTTTTACCCCTTAATTTGTTAATGTGGTGTATCACATTGATTGATTTGCATATATTGAAAAGAATCCTTGCATCCTTGAGATAAATCCCACTTGATCAAGGTGTATAATCCTTTTAATATGTTGTTGGATTCTGTTTGCTAGTATTTTGTTCAGGATTTTTGCATCTATGTTCATCAGTGATACTGGTCTATAATTTTCTTTTTTTGTGATACCTTTTTCTGGTTTTGGTGTCATGGTGATGGTGGCTTTGTAGAATGAATTTGAGAGTGTTTCTCCATCTGCAATTTTTTGGAAGAATTTGAGAAGGATCGGTGTTAGCTCTTCTCTAAATGTTTGATAGAATTTGCCTGTGAAGCCATCTGGTCCTGGACTTTTGTTTGCTGGAAGATTTTAATTATGGTTTCAATTTCATTACTTGTGATAAGTCTGTTTATATTTTCTAATTCTTCCTGATTCAGTCTTGGAAAATTGTGCCTTTCCAAGAATTTGTCCATTTCTTCGTGGTTGTCCATTTTATTAGCATATATTAGTTTGTAGTAGTCTCTTATAATCCTTTGTATTTCTGCGGTGTCAGTTGTGATTTCTCCTTTTTCGTTTCTAATTTTATTGATTTGCATCCTCTCCCTTTTTTTCTTGATGAGTCTGGTTAAGGGTTAATCAGTTTTGTTTATCTTCTCCAAGAACGAGCTTTTAGTTTTATTGATCTTTGCTGTTGTTTTCTTTGTTTCTATTTCATTTATTTCTGCTCTGATCTTTATGATTTCTTTCCTTCTACTGACTTTGGGTTTTCTTTGTCCTTCTTTCTCTAGCTGTTTTAAATGTGGGGTTAGATTGTTTACTTGAGATTTTTCTTGTTTCTTCAGGTGACATTGTATTGCTATAAACGTCCCTCTTAGAACTGCTTTTGCTGCATCCCATAGGTTTTGGGTCGTCGTGTTTTCATTGTCATTTGCTTCTATGTATTTTTTTATTTCTTCTTTGATTTCTTCAGTGATCTCTTAGTTATTTAGTAGCACACTGTTTAGCCTCCATGTATTTGTGTTTTATTATAGTTTTTTTCCTGTAATTGATTTCCAATCTCATAGCATTGTGGTCAGAAAAGATGCTTGATACAATTTCAATTTTCTTAAGTTTTTCGAGGCTTGATTTGTGACCCAAGATGTGATCTATCCTGGAGAACGTTTCATGTGCACTTGAGAAGAAAGTGTATGCTGCCACTCTTGGGTGGAAAGTTCTATAAATATCAATTAGATCTATCTGGCCTATTGTATCATTTAAAGCTTGTGTTTCCTTATTTATTTTATGTTTGGATGATCTGTCCATTGGTGAAGGTGGGGTGTTAAAGTCCCCTAGTATTATTGTTACTGTCAATTTCTCCTTTCATGGTTGTTAGCATTTGCCTTACGTATTGAGGTGTTCCTACGTTGGGTGCATAAATATTTGTAATTGTTATATCTTCTTCTTGGATTGACCCCTTGATCATTATGTAGTGTCCTTCCTTATCTCTTGTAACAGTCTTTATTTTAAAGTCTATTTTATCTGATACGAGTATTGCTACTCCAACTTTCTTTTGATTTCCATTTGCATGGAATATCTTTTTCCATCCCTTCACTTTCAGTCTGTATGTGTCCCTAGGTCTGAAGTGGGTCTCTTATAGACAGCATATATATGGGCCTTGTTTTTGTATCCATTCAGCCAGTCTGTGTCTTTTGGTTGTGGCATTTAATCCATTTACATTCAAGATTATTATCGATATGTATGTTCCTATTAATGTTTTCTTAATTGTTTTGGGTTTGTTTTTGTGGGTCTCTTTCTCCTCTTGTGTTTCCCGCCTAGAGAAGTTCCTTTAGCATTTGTTGTAAAGCTGGTTTGGTGGTGCTGAATTCTCTTAGCTTTTGTTTGTCTGAAAAGCTTTTGATTTCTCCATCAAATCTGAATGAGATCCTTGCTGGGTAGAGTAATCTTGGTTGTAGGTTTTCCTCTTTCATCACTTTATCCTGCCACTCCCTTCTGGCCTGAAGAGTTTCTGCTGAAAAATCAGCTGATAACTTTATGGGGATTCCTTTGTATGTTATTTTTTGTTTTTCCCTTGCTGCTTTTAATATTTTTTCTTTGTATTTAATTTTTATTAGTTTGATTAGTATGTGTCTTGGTGTGTTTCTCCTAGAGTTTATCCTGTTTGGGACTCTCTGTGCTTACTGAACTTGGGTGACTATTTCCTTTCCCATGTTAGGGAAGTTTTCAACTATAATCTCTTCAAATATTTTCTCAAACCCTTTCTTTTTCTCTTCTTCTTCTGGGACCCCTATAATTCGAATGTTGGTGTGTTTAGTGTTGTCCCAGAGGTCTCTGCGATTGTCTTCAATTCTTTTCATTCTTTTTTCTTTATTCTGCTCCTCGGCAGTTATTTCCACCATTTTGCCTTCCAGCTCACTTATTCGTTCTTCTGCCTCAGTTATTCTGTTATTGATTCCTTCTAGTGTATTTTGCATTTCACTTATTGTGTTGTTCATCTCTGTTTGTTTGTTCTTTAGTTCTTCTAGATCTTTGTTAACTATTTCTTGTATTGTCTCAATCTGTGCCTCCATTCTATTTCCAAGATTCTGGATCATCTTTACTATCATTACTCTGAATTCTTTTTCAGATAGATTGCCTATTTCCTCTTCATTTATTTGGTCTTGTAGGTTTTTGCCTTGCTCCTTCATCTGTGACATATTTTTTTGCCGTCTCATTGTCTTTTTCCTTTATTTTTACGAGTGGGGTTGTGTTCCTCTCTTACTGGTTGTTTGGCCTGAGGCTTCCAACACTGGAGTTTGTAGGCTTTTGGGTAGAGCTGGGTCTTGGTGCTGAGATGAACTCCGTGAGACTTCACTCCGATGAATATTCCTTGGGGTCTGAGGTTCTCTGTTAGTCCAGTGGTTCAGACTTGGAGTGCCCACTGCAGGAGCTTCGACCCGACCCCAGGTTCATGAATCAAGATCCCGTAAGCCACCTGGGGTGGAAAGAAAAGAAAAAAAGAACGATAACAAGTAAAAAATAAAATTAGAGTAGGAAACTAACAGATATGTTAGGAAGAATATAAAAATAAAAATATAGATGACAACAACTGGAAGGTACATCAGTACCACAATAGTAAAAAAGAGGAGGAGGGAAAAGAAAAAATAAAGAGAGGGGTAAGGCCTTGGCTGTGGAGGGTAGGGGACTAAGCAAGGGTGAGTTTGGGTGGTGGGCAAGGCCAATGCTCAGGACCCACAGGGCTGGAAAAGGCCCTGGGGGCTGTGGGGGTAGGGGCTTAGGGTCAAGGAACAGAAGGGGCCCAGGCATGCCCCCCACACCTGGTCTCAGAGGACAGGGGACCTCACCTGGGAGCCCAGCAGCCTTCCTGGGCTCTAGTGGGGGGGGCAAACTCCCTCCTCTCCTCTCCTGCTCCTCCAGTCTGGGAGGGCCTCTCCCGCCTGCCTCTCCTGATCTCCCCGGCCTCCCTCCTATGCCCGCTGGACCCACGCAGCCTGGAGGGGGCTTTGGAGGGCAGGGCACCGGCCTGGGAGCTCAGCAGGCTCCCTGGCCCGAGGGGGCGGGGCAATCGCACTCCACTCCTCTTCTGCTCCTCCTGGATGGCTCCTCCCACTGGTCTCTCCTGATCTCCCCAGCCTCAGGGGCACTGAGCCTGTCTGGCCTCCACTTTTCCTCCCCTCTCAGTGCCCCTACTTCCTACTAGTTCACTTTGGGGTTCCTCCCGTCTCCTTGGGCATCAGGGTCCCCCACCAGTGGCCCACATATTCTCTTTTGTAATCATAATTGTCTTGTCAAGCGACTGGGTCTTATCCTTCCAACTATGTCTTGTCACTTAGAGCTCCATGCACAGGGTCATGCTCAGACAGGTGCCGAGTGTTGGCTGATTCAGGACTTCCAAATGCTGGAGCCACTTCATCATGTCGTCCTTTGCCCACTAGATGTGCCCTCTACCTTTCCTCACTACTCTCTGTCCTCAGGAGTCTGATGGCTATGGACTCATCCACAGCCTCCCTTGTTCTCGCTCCTAGTCGGGTGCAGCCAATGGGAGGCACAGGCAGCAGATAGAGGGTGGGAGGAGAGAGACATTGGACTGTTTATTTCTCTGGCTTCCTCCCTGTTGAACTATGGGGTCACAAGTAAACCACTGTATCCAGAAATTGTACCAAGAGCCGCTTGTTTGCCTCTCATTCCACAGTCTCTAGGAAGGTCCACTCTTCCATGGGTTTTGCTATGATTCTCTCCTGGCACTTTGCAACTTCTTTGGTACTTGACCAAAGAGTGAATGAACCACTAGCTGCACACCCTTCATAAGACTGTGCAGTTCAAGGGAAGCAACTGCCACAGACACCTCCTTTAGGAAACATCCCTGAACCCCTCTGGCTAGTGAGGGAAGAGCACCATCCATTGTGGCTGCTCAGGGACAGCACCTGCCATGGGAGATTCCCAGCTGGCCCTGTGAGACCAGTCAGTTGAGGATGGTGGGGTGTATGGTCAGATCCCTGAATCTCATGGTTGTTAGCATATTTTGCCCCATGGGAGGAACCCCTCAAAGGTCTCTACTACTGCAGCAGCCTGTTTTGGACAATTTCACCTTTTCTTCCTTTATGTGAGGGCCTAAGAATTTCCCAAGATGCAGTCTTAATGCGTTTGAGCTGCTATAACAAAACACCATAAACTAGGTGGCTTAGAAGCAACAAGGATTGATTTGTTACACTTCCAGAGGCTGGGAAATCCAAAATCATGGTGCCGGCAGATTCAGTGTCTAGCGAGGCTTTTCTTCCTGGATGGCTGTCTTTTCACTGTAACCCTGTGAAGGGGCAAGGGAGTTCTGTGGAGCCTCTTTTATAAGGGCACTAATTCCATTCATGGGGACTCCACCTCACGACCTAATCACCTCCTGGTACCATCACCTTGGGGGTTAGGATTTCAACATATGAATCTTGCAGGGATACATTCAATCCATAGCACCTGCCCTGACATTCTACTGCCTTGTTTTGAATTAGCCACAGTTGTAGCTACCAGATTCAATTTGTATTTATTTCTGTTGCAACAGCTTTTTTGAGATATAATTCATATACTACACAATTTGCCCATTTTAAGTACACAACTCAATGCTCCCTCCCTCAGCCCCTGGCAACCACTAATCTACTTTCTGTCTCCATGGATTTGCCTACTCTGGATATTTTTATATAAATAGAATCATACAATATGTGGCCTTTTGTGACTGGCTTCTTTCACTTAGCATAATGTTTTCAAGATTCATCTGTGTTGTAGCAGGTGTCAGTACTTCATTCCTTTTACGGCTGAATAATATTCCATTGCGTGGATATACATTTTCTTCATACATTCATCAATTGATGGCAGTTGGATTGTTTCCAGTCTTTTGCTATCATGAATAATGCTGCCATGAACATTTGCATAGAGATTTTTGTGTGGACGCAAGTTTTCATTTCTCTTGGTTATATATCTAGGACGAGAGTAGCTGGGTCATATGGTAACTCTATGTTTAACTTTTTGAAGAACTGCCAAACTGTTTTCTAAAGTGGCTGCACCATTTTACATTCCCACCAACAAGGAATGAGATTCTAGTTTCCCTACATCCTTGTAAGAACTTGTTTCTGGATGCCTTTTTGATTACAGCCATTCTAGTGGGTGTGAAGTGGTATCTCACTGTGGTTTGGTTTGCACTTTGCTGATGGCTAATTATGTTCAACATCTTTTTCTGTGCTTATTGGCCATTTGTATACAATCTCTATGTCCACAATTCCCTATCTAAGACCTTAGGAACCAGATGGATTTCAGAATTCTGACCCTTTCTGAAGTTCATTAAAAAAATTTCAGATATGGAAAGGTAACACAGTTTGTATACTGTAAAATGGTTAATACTCCCAGTAGACTCTTGGGCTTTATCCCCAAAATCACATCCTGCAGTATTTCTGCAGCAAAAATATGATTCACCCTAAATGAGATAGATAAAGTATACCCATAACCTCACATATGTTAAGTCAGTTTTTGCCACCAAAAGAGTTCCAAAAGACATTGATTTTCAGAACTTTTGGATTTTGGAGTCACAGAGAAGGGACCGAGCACCTGTACATGCCTTTGTGTTCCATCCAAGGCTGTGTTGTGGGCAACGATCCTGTGGTGCCACCTCTGCTCCTCTGTGACTCCCATAAACATTGTCCTCTGTAGCGTGGCTCCTCGGGGGCCAGTTGAGGAGCAGAGTGCAAAGACCGGGTACCACGTCCCCTCTCCTCCCTGATCTGATTTGCATGTTGCCCCACCTCAGACCCGGGTGGCATTCTCAGCCTAGCCCCACGGTTGCCTCAGGGTTGTTGAGGTCACTGTGCTTGTCCAGAGAGAGAGGTGTGGTCGGTGGTACTTTCAGGAGAGAGAAGACGGAAGTGGGGGGAGGGTTGTGATGCCTGGGGTCGGAGCGGGGGTTAATCCCTGCAATGACCCTCAGATATCTCCATGGTACTTTCTGGAATCTTTAACTCTATTTGTAGAAACAGAGAAAGGTTGAGAATTCAGCCAATGCTGAAACTGGGCGAATCAACAGTGTACATGACCATTTTGGGGTTTTTACAGAAGTAGACTGCAGGCTCAAGGCTGGGAGGAGGGTAATTCAAATGCTTGGTCCTCCTCACCTTCATTTCCTCCTTTAAGTGGCTCTCTGTCTGAGGCTTTCTCTTGCTTCCAGTGGGCCCACAGGGTCCATCCTTGAGAAAGCACAGGGATAACTCATCAGCTGTCCCCAAACTGCTGACTGTGGGCTTTACGGATCCTGTCCCAGGATGTGGGGAGGAGGGGCTCTGTGCCCTGTCCCCAGTTCTGCTCCAAAGCCATAGCTCAGTGAGGGTCTGTGACCTAGAACTGTCCCCTGCAACTGACTCCTTTCCAGTGGAATGCTCTTAGCTAGAGACCCCCTCAGGTGGTCTCAGGAGAAGAGTTTACTGGAGGGGCTAAACCGAGGGGACTGGTGAACAGCCTGGCATCAGGGAAGTAGCGCTGGGGGGCCTCCCTCCCATCCACCCCCTGCAGTTACTTCTCTTGCCCTGTCCCCTTGCCTCTTTCTCCAAGTTTCCCAATTCAAGTAGGAACGAGCTCAGTCTGGCTTGTCTCCAGGTACTTTCTTCCCCCTCCAATGAAGGAGGTAGGGATGGAGGAAGGGCAGATGGGGGCTAGCGGGTACAAGCAGTGACTGCATATGAGGTCTTCCTGGGGAGGAGGGCAGTTCCTGAAGGCCATGGTCAAGCAGGCAATGTTCATTTCTCTAGTTCACTCACCCAGGATCACACAGCTAGTCAGTGTCAGAAGTGGCACCGAAAACTAGTTCTCACTGGGACTTCTTTTTTCTCCATGATGCTATGTATCTGGCGTCTCTGGAAGAAGACAGTCAACTGTACTGGTTTTGAAAATAAATCCAATCCACTAATTGGAGTTCCTTGTTGCTTTGCGTAGCCCCTGATTTTACTCTGAGGCCAGAGATAAAGAAACAAGAAGTAAAAAGAGGCCCAAGGTTGAAAAGAATCTAAAAAAAAAAAAAAAAAGAGTGGATATACGTATATGTATAACTGATTCACTTTGCTGTACACCTGAAACTAACACAACGTTGTAAATCAACTCTACTCCAATAAAAATTTAAAAAAAAACAAAGATGCCTGAGATGCTCTCTAAAAAGTGGTTTTCTTGTTGTGCCTCTTCTTGTCTCTAGGTTCCTAAGAGCAGACAGCTGGGTGGGAAAAGGAGATGGAGGTGCATGGGCAGGACCCCCCGGGCTGGTGAGGGAAGAAGTCCTCCAAGGTGCAGTTGCACAACACATCGGCTCCATGCTGCAGTGGGCGGCAGGGACCAGGCCAGTCGCCCGGGGCCACCCCAGCTTTCCCTCCGCACATGGGTATCCCTGTGCTCCCGGTCAGCTCTGCTTGGCTCAGGTCCCATTAGTTGGTGTGACGGTCCTCAAGCATCTTCCAGAGCCTTTACCCTGGGGGGGTGACAGCTGCTGGTTTCTAGCAGCTCTCTCAACGACCGTCTGTTACAAAGCTTTTTACAGATTTCTGCTTTACTTTCTAACATTCTGAGGAGTCCACACAATCTCCAACTTCTGACCTTAAATCACTTAGAATCTTCTGATACAGTGATCCACACCTGTGATCTCATTCTGATTGTAAGGCAGGGTCCTTACAAAGGACCCATGAGGTTTTACATGATGAAGCTGCTCTGCTCTACCGACTGCATCTCCTATTCCCCCCGCACTCAGCCACGGTGGTCTCCCCTCCCTTCCTCACACAGCCAAACAGAACAGGCGGCCTCAGGGCCTTTGCTTGTGGGGTCTTCAGCGAGTAATCAGTGACCCCCCAAATATAAAAATCTTCACCACCTCTGCCAAGGAACCAGGGTCAGAACTTTCTGAGGGTCTACACTAAACAGAAGCAGTAAGACCAGTCAAAAGCAGTCAAAAGCAAAGTAGGTGCTTTTTTTTAATTGGTGCCTTCCATCGCTCTTTTCCTTCTTTCATCCCTCTTATTACTCTTGCCAATGCTGGGTTAATCCACTAATCCTCTCTAAAAGGCATTAAGTGATAAAGGTTTAAGGTGTTAGCACTCCCAGGAGTATTTATCCGTTACAGAAATCTTGAAGACCAGAAGTTGGCCAGGATCAGAATGACTGAATTTCCCACCTGGTAGAATTTCAGATTTTGCATATTTGGGGCTGGGGGCTCAATTTGGAATTCTTTGAGTTACTGGACAGGGACAGAAAGTCAGCAGTTATTAAGTAATGAGCTGTAACATTGATCAGTTTGAAACCAAGGCGGCAAATATAGATATTGTCATTTCTCCTGTACACTCTTCTCATTAACATACCAGTAATAATAAAACCTTGCAACTTTCAAATCTGAGCTCATTTTAAAGCCAAGTCTATCTTTATCTTTTCTTCATGTATAATTGGGTTTCCCTGCTACCAGAACTTCCAGATCTTCATCAGCTCACACCCTATAAACATGCATAAGCATGTATGCACACACACGTGCATGTACATACACACACGCACACACACACAAACACATATTTTTTGTCCCCTGTCCACCTCAAATACTCCCAATTTCCATCCCCTGTTCCTTTCCCAGGCTTATTCCACCTAACTCTCTCTTCCACCTCCCACCGGGTGTCTTTGCTTACGGTGTATATTCAGAGCTATCTCAATGGCTAAAAAAAATACTGGAGTGAAGGAGCTCAAAAGACTCTTACCAATCAACCCACAAGGCCAGGCAGCCACTCCTGGGGTCCCATGCCTGTGAATACAGGTTCAGAGCAGAACAAGTAGGGCTCTGGCTTGGACCTTTCAGTAGCTTAGTGGAGGTCACCCCAAATCAAAGAAAGAAGCTGGGTCCATTTGTAGTGCCTTGTGAGCCAACTTAGCATGGCCTGGGCTGAATTAAATGCCCTGGCCCCTGTGGGTCCGCTTTTCTCCTTTTACCTGCTCCTTAATCTGCCCCAGGACCAGCTGGGGACTCTCGGGACACAAGTCACATCACACAGTGCTACCCGCTGTATGGCATGAAAACTCAGCCCTCTGCCCTATGCCCTACTTACTTTCCACACTCATTTCCTTAGCAGATTAGTCACGTTAAATCTCCAGGTATTTTTATGCTCTTTAGCTCAAATTTAGAGATAGAGTTCCAATTCTGGCCAGAGGTCAAGCCCCATAGCTCAAGAGATCATCTGGACATTTCCATAGTATGTCCGTATTAACATCAATTCACTTCTGAAAACCTCTCAACCTGGAACTCTCCACATTCCTCTAGATTCTTTCTTTTTCTTTATCTTAAGCACTCATCAAATATTATCTATAAAATCAACGTATACATTTCTCTCTAGAATGACAGTTTCGCTCAAAAGTTTGGAGGGCGGGTTTAGCTTGTGAGTTTCCTAGGGCTGCCATAACTGTAAGAATCACAAACTGGGTGGCTTAAAACAATAGGAATATATTGCCTTGGTTCTGGAGGTTAGAAGTCTGAAAGCAAGGTGCCAGTAGGGCTGTGTTCCCTCTGAAACCTGTAGGGGAATCCTTCCTTGCTTCTCTGCTAGCTTCTGGTAGTTTGCTGGCAACCTTTGGTGTTTCCTGTCTTGTAGATGCATCTATAATCCTCCGTCTCCATGAGGCATTCTCCCTGTGCATTTCTATTCTTATATGGCTATCTTCTTATGAGGACACCAGCTGTATTGGATTAGGGGCCCATCCTACTCCAGTATGACCTCATTTTAATTATATCTGCAATGACCCTACTTCCAAACAAGGTCACAATTTAAGGTTTTGGGGGTTAAGACGTCAACATATCTTTTTTTAGAGGAGGACACAATTCAACCCAAAACAACTGGTAAGTGAGTTAAGACATTGTTTATATATTAAAATAAATATAGATGTGTAAGGAGAAGGAAAAATTCACATGCATTTCTAAGAAAAAGCTGGCAGCTTTTTGAAGTTCATCTCCTGGTGGCTGCTTCGGTTCCTCTCCACGATCCCCAGTGATATGACTTTCACCCGCCTCTTCACTCTCCTCCATCTTTAGGGTTTCCTTGGTGGAAAAATTTGAGAAGTGCTGATAAAGAACCATAACTGGTCTATCCGTCAGAGCTGGTTTGGCTGCGCAAAACTAAACACCCGGGACTTCCCTGGTGGTCCAGTGGCTAAGAGTCCACGCTCCCAATGCAGGGGGCCCGGGTTTGATCCCTGGTCAGGGAACTAGATCCTGCATGCCGCAACTGAGAGTTCGCATGCCACAACTAAAGATCCCGCATGCCGCAACTAAAAAAAAAGATCCTGCAAGCCGCAACGAAGATCCCGC
This sequence comes from Balaenoptera physalus, assembly GCF_965194825.1. Taxonomy (NCBI): domain Eukaryota; kingdom Metazoa; phylum Chordata; class Mammalia; order Artiodactyla; family Balaenopteridae; genus Balaenoptera; species Balaenoptera physalus. Next base: position 165,746,417 of record NC_138890.1, on the reverse strand, counting down.
ATGCCGCAACTAAGACCCGGCGCAGCCAAATAAATAAACAAAACAAAACAAAACAAAACTGAACACCAACTTACAGCCACCTAATTAAATCAGGGTCTTCTTTTTCTTGTATGTTTCTATGCAATAAGAAGCCCAGAGAAGGGCAGCTCACTCATCCATCTGTACCATGTGCTTCTGTTCTCATGTTTACCTTCTCACAGTCACACGATGGCCTCGTCACCTCCAGCATTTTGTCTGTGTTCTAAAGAGGACAAAGGGCAAAGGGCTAAGTGCATGCCCTTGCTGTGTCTGAACTCTTTCTTCTGAGCCCTGCCCAGTCCCTTCCACTCAGTGGCCAGCACTCTGTCACATAGCCCTCAGAGCTGGGAAATGGAGTATATTAGCCAGGCATGAGTTCTGATAAGAAGCAGAGAAAGGATATTGACTCTACAACTTACCCTGTGTCCCCCAATTGGCTTTCTCCATTTCTTTTGCCCCATGGCTTGGGGACTGGTATAGATCTAGGCACACAGGAGACAGGCTGATGCTTGTGTACTGACTGCAAGGGATCTCCCCATCTTGTAGGCAAGACATTAAACGCAAAGGATGCAAATAATAAAATGCAGTACACGATCAAATGCCAGAACGAGTGGTACTCCAGAATACAGAGAAGGGAGAGGTCAATTCGAGTTACTGTAGCAGCTTCACAAAAGGGGATGAAATTCGAGCTGAATTTTGAAAGTGGGGCAGGATCAACAGCAGCTGTCGTGAAACCCTGTTTAGATCCCCCTACACATGCTCAGATGGCAGAAGGTAAAAAAAACCCTGTGTGCAGCCTCTTTCTCTTATTGCAGTCTGGGTGAGCCTTCCTGCACGTCCCACACTCAGACACAAAGCCTTCTATTGAGCTTTCTTGGAAATGACTCTACCTGAGACAGAAGAATTGGTCAATATCTGGGTCTCAACACTAGAGAAGCTCTTTTTGTCCAATCACACACCAGCCATTCCACTCTGATCCCAACACCCTTAGCAGTCATCACCATGCAGTCAACATTCCCTTTCAGGCCAACTCCCAACATCTAGAACTTGCCTCCACCCAAGAACTCTCCAGCAGAGGTTAGCTTTTTCCAATTGACACTTCCCAAGTACCACTACTAAGGGATTGCTGACCTTTCTGTGACTGCATGACATCCAGTTTGCCCCCTGCCCCCCAGCAGTTTTGATGTTTTCAAATGTTTGAACTTTCTCCACCATTTAGGCAACAGAGGGGGGAATCTGTATTCATTACCTGCAGGGCAGGGTACTATGGGAGGGATGCAGAGGGAAAGAAAAAAGTCGACACTTGGCTTCTGAATTTCAAGAGACACTTCTGGAACCTATGGCAGAGGGAAGAATTGGAGGGAAAGCGTTTATAAATTTAAAACGGAGTCTCCTAAGAACACAAAGTTTATGTCCCAAATAAAAGATTTTGAAGAAAGTATGTCAAACCTGGGGAGAAGTTTTCTTCCTGCAGAGGAAATAATAATTCTGCAATTTGTGGGAGAGGAAATGGATAGCATTAGACCCCGACGTGAATCTCTGAGGAAGGAAGTCTGTGCCCAGGTAGACTTGAGGGGTCTGGGAGCAGAGAGAATTTGGCCTCACTTTCTGGGGTGGGGTGGGAGGGGGTGGGACTGAGCATCCCAGGGAGCAGCTGAATGTCTTCCTGAGTGCTTGAGAGTAGCTCGGGAGAGGCGCTGACTGCCGGCAGACCTACAGAGGCCCTGTGGTTGGGTGACCAGGATGCAACATCAGAAAACAACAAGGTCATGGCAATGCCTGTCGCAGGAGCACGGGGGAGGCAGACACACGTGGGACACACATCGGCACCAGTGCCAGCATGAACCCATGATGACCAAGGGCCGGGTGCAATCTCCCCATCCCCACCCCATGCTGTGATGTCACCAATACCTCTGGGAGCTTGGCTGCAACCTTGGGGAGAAGGCAGGAAGGGGAATGTACTCAATTGACAAAGAAAATTCCTGGAAATTGTTTACCCTGAACTAGGATTAAGCCATGACGAGGAATAGGAGCTGGAGGTAGAAATTACCCAACAGAAAAATAAGAAACATGGGCAGCACACCTGAGAAATCTGGACTTACTGAATTTTTTCTTTTTTGAGATTCTACATACAATTAAAAATTAAAAAAAAAAAACTTCTATTTTAGAATAGATTCAGATTTACAGAAAAGTTGTGAAGATAGTACAGAGTTCCCATATACCCCATGTCCAATTTTCCCATATTACTCACAAATAATGAATCAGTATTGGTAGATTATTATTAACTAAAGTCCATATATTATTCATATTTTCTTAGTTTCTTCCTAATGTCCTTTTTTGGTTCCAGGATCCTTAAGAATACTCCATTACATTTAGTTGTCATGTTTCCTTGGGCTCCTCTTGGCTGTGACAGTTTTCCAGACTCTCCTTATTTTTGTTGACCTTAGTGGTTTGGGGAAGTACTGGTAGACTGTCTCTCAACTGGGATTTTTCTGCTGTTTTTCTCATAATTAGACTGTGATTCTGGGAGGAAGACCACAGAGGTAAAGTGCCATTTTCATTACATCACATCAAGGGTATATACCATCCACGTGATTTATCACTGCTGTTAACCTTGCTCATGTGGCTGAAGTGGTGTTTATCAGTTTTCTTCATTGTAAAGTTACTCTCCCCTCCCCCTTTCCATTTTGTACTCTGGAAGTCGCTAAGGGCAGCCCGTAGTTAAGGAGAGGGAATTTCTATTCCATTTCATTGAGGGCAGAGTATCCAGGCAATGATTTTGAATTCTTCTGCATGGGATATTTGTCTCCTCTCTCTCAATTAGTTACTTATTCAGTCATTGAATTATATCAATATGGAGTCATGGATATTTATTTTATTCTTTGGGTATAATCAAATATTGCTTTATTTTGCTGTTCAAATTGTTACAGCTTTGGTCACTGGGAGCTCTTTCAGTTGGCTCCTGTGTCCCCATCATTGTTCTGGCTGTTGATTAATTAAAAAAAAATTTTTTTTTTTGAGCCCTTCCTTACCTTCTGGCACAACAAGATGCTCCAGGCTCTCTTGTATATTTCCTGCCCTAGTCCTAGAGTCAGCCATCCCCCTGAAGAGCCCAGGTTCCTTTTACTGAAGAATGGTGTTAATAACAAGATCTGAGTGCCTGTGCATCTTGCTACGGGAGTGTTATTTCTAAGCCCACTCAGCTGACAGAGCAAGGACATATATGTACATGTACTGGCCCCTGTAAATATACATATCTGTAAATCTTTCCATATATCAACCTGTATCTGTATCAAGCTAAACATGAATTCATACTGATGTCTCCAACTCTAATCCCGTACCACAGGGATCATTCTAGCCTCCCCCTCCAACAGTGAAAAACCTGGTATCCACCACCCACTATTTATTTACTCAATTGTTCATTTGCAGTATACATGTATACGGTTTCATCACTATTCATCAGTTGTTTTTTTTTTAATCAATCTTGTTTCTCCCTCTCCTTGTTTTCGGCAGCGTTGGCTCCTTTAACCTCTGACACCCATAACTTCTGCTCCCTTTGCTTGCAGCCACGTCATAGGCGTTTGTACCTGAATATTTGTCAAATGCTGGCTTGACACGGGTCTTCCGTAAAGCTGGATGTCACCTACCCCTCATGTCCTTTGGTCTCCTCAGCCACCATCACCTTCCCCATTCTCTACATTCTGGTGGGGTAGCTGTGAGTCCGCAATCCCATTTTACAGACGAGAAGACGTCCCCCAGGAGTTCAGAGGCTTGCTCTGCTCCCTCTGGGACTGGAGTACACAACACCCATTTTCACGATCTCTCTATTCAACAACTATTATGGAGCCCCGTCTACGTGCCGGCGCCCGCGCTGCGCCAACGAGAAACACACCGGTCCCGCGCCGGAGTCAGCCGGCCCCGCGGGCGAGAGCCGCGGTAAACAGCTCAAGCGCCCCGAGGACGGCCTCGCGCAGCACGAGCGAGCGCCCGGCGGGGGGCGCAGTGCTGGGCCAGGAAAGGGCCGCCCTCGCTGGTCAGAGCGCTCCTGCTCCTTCCAAGGGTTGCAGCTGCCCGGGAGAAGAAGCAAGGCTGAACGCTCCAGCAGCCATCCGCCGGCTCTCTGGGCGACCGGCACCCCGGCGCCGCCCCGCCTCTCCCGCCAGGCCCCGCCCACCATAGGCCCCGCCCACCCGCCGAGCCCACGCTCCGGCCCCTGACGATATTCGCCGGAAATTGCCGAAGCCCCTCTTTTTTTTTTTTTTCCTTCCTCTCTCCTTTCCCTGCTCTCCCTTTTCCTTTCACCCGGGTTCCCTCTGCCGTGATTTCCCCCCTCCCCCTCCTTCCTTCCCCATTTGAAACCAAGATGGAGGCTCGCGGCTGCCGCCGGCGCCCGTGATCCCGGAGCTCCCGCCGGCCACGGGCCCCCGCCCTCGCGACTGCGTGTCCGGCACGGTGCGCGCTGCTGCTCGCGCTCCGGCCGGCGCCGCCGAGGCCGTGGCTACGCGCCCCCGCCCCGCGGCCGGCTCGCGGCTCTCGGGCGGAGTCCTCGTCTATGTGGGCGCGCTCCTCCGGCCGAGCCGCCGCCGCCGCCGCCCGCCGCCGCCCCGGGGCTCTGCGTCCACGCGCCGGGCGCGGGCAGCTGGGCGCTCGGCGCCGCCAGGCCAGGCGCGGAGCGGGCGGCGCGCGGTGCTAGGGGCGCGGGGCCCGAGCCGGGCGCGGCCGCGGGCGCCGCCGCAGCCATGAGCGGCAGCAGCGGCGGCGCCGCCGCCCCCGCCGCGTCCTCCGGCCCCGCCGCCACGGCCAGCGCGGTGAGCTCGGGCTGCGGGGGCGGCGCCGGCGAGGGGGCCGAGGAGGCGGCCAAGGACCTGGCCGACATCGCGGCCTTCTTCCGATCCGGTGAGTGCAACTGCGCCGCTGCCCGCGCGCGCCCCGCCAACCCCGCCGCGGAGGCGCGGTCCGCGGGCCCTGGCGCGCCCGGTGCTCGCCCGCCCGTCGGGCCCGGAGCGCGCTCGCCCAGGCCGCTTCCCCGCGCCGGGGCTCCCGGCTCCACACCGGCGGGTCCCGCTGCCTGCGCCGCCCCCCGTGCCGCGGCTCGGCCCGGACGCCGCCGGCTCGCCCTTTCCTGCGCCCGCCCCTCGTTCCAGGGTGAAATCTCCCCGTCGCCCGCCCCGGAGGCTACAGCTCCACCGGTTGGGGCGCCGGCTCTTTGTCTCTTTCGAGGGAGGGCCGAGGAGGCGGCGGCGGGGACGGCGAGGGCGGAGGCCCCTGTCCCGGAGGCCGAGAGGACGGGGGCGGCGGGGCCAGGCCCGGGAATGCGGGCTCTCATCTGGGCCGGTCTCCGGGGGTGATTTGTCCCTGGCCCCTCGTCGACCCCGTAAGCCGCCGGGTTTCTTCGCTCGGTCCTCTAGCCTGTCACCTACCCAGACTCGATCTACACTTCTGGGAAACGGGGCAGCCATGGCACCCACCGCCCAGGGAGGAGGGGAGGTGGTGGCAGACATGAAGCGCGGCCGGCCGGGCGATGGGTGAGCCATTGTCTCCGGGGGTGGCCCGGGAGGGACATCTGGGAACGTGGTGACCCCGGGGGGCGGCACGGGGCCGGCACTCGCGGGGCACTGCCTGGGAGGCAGTGCCAGGTGGCCCGGTGTCTCTCGGGCGAGGAGGGGGGTGGCCGCGGGAGAGGCGAGCTTTGCGGCCGGCCCGCGGGGAGGAGGCGCGGGAGGCGTGACAGGGCGTCCCCGGGACCCCGGCGGCGGCGCCTCCTCCCGCCCGGGCCCAGATCCCGCGTGAGCTGGCCCCGCGCCCCGCGTCCCCGAGCCCAATCCCGTTGGCTGGCGCGTCCGGGCGGCGGCAGCCTCGGGGCCCGCAGCCCGGAGCGCAGCGCCCAGCGGGCCAGGTGCGGGGCAGGGAGGATGCAGACTCGGCGCTCGAGAGCCGAGGAGGGCGGGCCAGGTCGGGGCCGCGGCGGGCGGGCGGGCGCGGGGCGCGTGCGGAGTGCTGGCGGCGGCTCCCGGGAGGACGGCTGGGCCGGGGACGTCGGGGGAGCGGCCTGCGACGGGGAGCGCCCCGGAGGCCGGCGGCTCACGTTCCTTCGTGGCCTCTTCCAAAATCAAGTCGCCAAATTCGGTGAGATCAGTTCGGTAATCCGGGTCACAGGGAGCAATTTGCAGCGGGAGGGCGATGGTCGGAGGCAGAAGTGAGCAGTGCCGGTGCATCCCTGGTTTAGTACTGTCTTCCCTCGTTTTCTTGGTCTTTGTCAGGTGGGGTTACTTTTGAGTCATTATAAGAGGTTGGTTGTGGCTGGGAGTGACATACGCCGACTCAACACTGTCAGCTTGGGGTTAATATACTCCCCACTGCTCCCTCTCCCCGCGAGGTCCCCGCAGAAAGCAGAGGTTTAGGAAAACATGAATTCCTTCAAATGAAAGCCTTTTTTTTGGTGCAACTAGCCCGATAGAGAAGCCCCGTCTTACCTCTTAATAGCAGACCTGGGACGTCTTCCCTTCATGCCCTGCAGCTAAGTCTAGACTGTCTTCTCTCTGTCTTTACCACCTGTCACAGAATAGTGGATTCTGTGCAGAATTCAGCTCCTTTCTCTTAGAAAGGCGCCTGTGCCCTGGTGATGGAATTTTTGGTGCTTTCTGAGACCAGACTTTCTCATATCTTTATTATGCATAGTAGAGAAGTCACTTCTTTCGCTCAGAAGAGCCTCAAAAGACATCAGGTTGGACTGGATGCTCCCAGAAAACTTGCTCCCAGTCAGTGTGGCTGTCCGCAGGCTTTACCTGGCGAGATAAGTCTGTTGGTGGCCATGCCTAGGCCTGTGCTCTTGATCCTCTGCTCGGTCTCCTGTACATGTTCAGTTTGGGGCAGAGCCAGTCGGTGCTGCCCACGGGTTTATTCCTTTCTTCCTCCTTCCAAAATGATTGGGCAAACTGCCCCTTTAGTTATCTGACTTGGAATCAGGAACCAGAGCAGATTTTAAGTAGACAGCAGTTGCGCCGTCCCATCCCAGGGGTAGCCTGGAACATCTTTTAAAAGTGCTTTTCCCTCCTTTGGGCAACTCTGAATCCCTGACCTAGATCTTGGCTCCAGCATCTAGGGCAGTGATATCTGGCAGAGGGAGGGTGGAGGGGGACCGTTCAGTTGGATTGGTCGGGTGGGATGGGACGAACGTTTAGACAGATGAAGCAGGAGGACCCTGGGTGGGGACCTCACCTGGTAGAATGGCTCAGGCAGGGGTCCTCCTGGGCAGTTTGGATTGAATGTGGATGGCTGAACAGAGAGGTCAAGTCCGTTAGTAAAATCGAACATTTTTTCCTAAGGTGTAGAAACACAGGAAATAGGTTCTCGTTGACTGGGGGTGGACAGATCCGGGTGTGAACATTTTTCCAGGGTGTTGTGAGCCTGGTACTTAAGATTGCCAGTCTGACTTAGACAAGGCGTTTCTACTGGTTGCCTTTCATTTCTTGGCCCTGGAACCGTTTGCTTGGCCGCCTTATTTTCTTTCCTCCTTTTTGTTCCTTGTCTGTCCTGCATTAAACTTTATCCTTGTAGTCACCGATTGAAAACTGGTACCCATGGTTGGATGAAAGAAGGCGAATTTAGCTTGATAGAACTTTTAAATAATTAGAGCAGTTCAGGCATAGAATGGGCTGTCATGATTACTGGGCACACTCAAGCAGGGGCACTGCCAACGGCCAGGGTTCGGAGCTGGGTGCTGGCGGCAGGACTCCTGCACTTACTTGGAGAGGGTCTGGGGAGATGGCTCAGGGGCTGTTGCCTCCTTGGATTCTGTAGTTCCCTCTCAGCCCCCAGCACCTAGTGGTTATTCTTCACTTTTCTTTTAAAAAGGCATCACAAACCTGAGCTGGTCCATTAAAAAATTTTTTTTTAAATGTTACGGAAGAGGAAGCAGGCTTCTAGGGAGGTTGAATGACTTGCTCAGAGTGGAGCTCCGGTAGAGGTGGGGTCAGGGCCAGGAAACATGCCCCTGACTCTGGGCTTCTTTCCCGGATGCCTGTCGTGGCCAGGACTTTGCCTACATTAGTTCTCAATCCCACCGGGACCAATCACTTCTATCGCCAGTCTCTTTTGGGGCTCTGTTCTTGTGGCAATAAGTCATTCTTTCAGAGCTTTCCCTGTAACCTTTCTGGAGTGTGTGTGGGGTACTTACATAAATGCATTATTTTTAACCTGCTTGGCATGTTTTAGGTTGGCATTAAATGAATGTGCAGAGAATAAGGGTTTGTGGTTATTATGAAGCGTCATGACTCATCGTGCTGTGTTCCTTTCATTACTAAATCTTATTCTGGACTCCTGGCTGCTGCGCTTCTCTTTCCAATGGAATATGTGAAGACAGTCGAATGTGTTCCTTAGTGAGGGAGCAGTCTGCATATCCTTCTATGTTGGTATAATGGTTTCCTCATGGAATATCGAGGGAACTTGTCTTTGTATTTACGCTTCTAACACCACTTAAGTAGCTGGCTTCTGAGCTTGTGTTGCTGCTGCTTTGTATACTTAGAAGCCTGGCGGCTTTGGTCTTTGTGAGCACCAATAATAATTAGCAGTTGGTCCTTGTTACCCTCAATGTTTTGAAAAGGAAAGTTGAAGAAAATGAAACTTGATAGTGCAGGTTGGTTTCCCCTTTCTCAGTGGCACAGTGAGGCTCAGTTTTAGAGGAGAGCAAAGAGATAGCTGAAAATATCCTGTAAGCGATTTTCAAGAAATCAAAGAGCAGTGAAACAATCATTGAAGGAAACTTTCCATTGAGACCTTGTAAACTGACTTATTGACATGGAATATTATATTTTTTCCTTTGCGATGTAACCATCCAAGATTCAAATGAAGATTTAGATGAAGCCATTTAAACGATTAACCAAGATTTAAATGAAGCCAGTGGTTCTGTTTGAGATGAGGCATGTGGTTTAAGTATGTTTTTCAAATGTATATTAAAAATACATGATTAGGATGGCCTTTTCAGACCTCTTAAATGTTATGATAGATTTGGGATTTGTTTCTAAGTGAAAGATGTGTTTGGAGCTGTCATAATCTAAATCAGCTCTATCTGATATTTAAGTTTATTTACTTGACTCCTCTACTGAGAAAATTTTCTCTCATATCCTTGGTGGAATTCCAGAGAAAAGTCAAATTCTTACTCAGTAGCCACACTTTACTGCCTAGTAAAGTCACTTATGTTGCTCGGAATGAATTGTGTTTTACTATGAAAAGCAGTCTTTAACAACCCCCTTCTTTCCTCCTCGGTTCTATAATGAATTGGTTTTTGTTTCCTGAAGTGCATTGTCTTGACAGATTTTTAGTAGCGCCGCTGGCAGAACAGTAGCTACTCCGTGGATGGTGAAGAGATGGTTTCGGGTGAGAACCCTAGTGCATTCCCCTGAAAGGTAGTGGTACCTCTGATGCCACTGCTCGTTTCTTCCTGTCGCGAGTGTTCAGCTGAGTGGACTTGGGTGAACTGACTGGGGTGACTGTGTTGTTTGTCTTGTGGACAGAGATGCTGTCTTTTGTATCTTCTCCCTGCTTCTCAGCCCCGCTGAAGCCTCCCTCATGGGCAGTGAACGGGATGGGCCCACGGGCGCAGAAGGGGTAAGAGGAATTAGATGGTACAGAGACAGAGTTCTCTTTTGTTCTCCTCCAGATTCTGCTGCTGAGCTGCCCGGCAGGCCCTGGGCAAGGGGATGAGCATGCATGGGAACCTGCCCAGTGTGCCTTGCGAATGGCAATTCTGGCAGATGTATTGTTATTATTATTATTATTATTATTATTCACCTGGAGCCATTCTGGGTATCGCTATCGCTGTGTCTCTGAATTAGGGCAGAGGAGCAGAAAGGAGCAAGGCTGTGTGGATCAGGACCCCGCAGGGCGCCTTCGCCTCTGCCTGCTCTGCATGGCCCTGGGCTCCTGCACCCGCTGTGGAGGCACTGCCTGCCCGAGCCTCTGGCCCCTGCTCCTGCCACAGTGCTCGGCCCCGACCAGACCGCAGTGTCACTCCGTCTTGCCACTTGATAAAGAGGAGACCCTGGCTAGAGTTTCCAACGCCGTCTCTCAGCATTGTCACATCCTTGAGCCTTCCATGCAGACGGTCTTGTTTATGGGAATTCTTGCCCCAGTGGTTAATGGTTGGCCAGTGCCTGAGTCTCATGTTCCCTTCTCATTTGGTAATGGAAGCACTCAGTTTGCTTACGGAATAGTTGTTACCTTAATTTCCTCTTTTTTGTTCCCTCTCCACGTAAGGAAGCCCCTGGAAACCCAAGTTCTGAACCACCTGCCCTCTGGGAAAGGTTATATATGTCTGGGGCGAGAGCGAGAGTGAGAGTAGGGTGTGTGGACTTTCCAAGCGCAAGGTGTAGGGGCTTGAGCTGGAGAAAGGCGTTTCTCTGGGGTTGCTGGGGTTTTTCCCTTGTGAGACCTCCTGGTCAGTCTGGACTATTTGATCTAATGCCAGATGTGCTCTGGCAATATGAAACCTCCCTTTGGTGATAAATATACTTGAATTGTAGATTACTGACTTTTTTGATCAGCCACATGTCTACTCTTCTCTGGTTGGGGAGGATTGCAGAGTAATCTATAGAGCAGATCTTGTGTTTTGGAAGCATCACACTATTTGGGCTCTGTCATAAATTAGTACATTTTAACAGTTACCCTGACAGGGGAAGCTTTAATGGAAACGTTAGTGAACACACAGAATAGATTCTTGGTCTAGGGTACTTTGCGTTAGCAGTGTCCGCGTGAGTTCATCAGGCTTATTTTCTTACAGCTTGTAGCCCTGTTGTGGACAGCGATGAATTGCACTCGGTTTCTGTTCAGGAGGGGTTTCTGCAAGGTCCTGCCAGCTGCATGGCCCTCCCCTCTTTTCCTTCAGTCTCAGGAAGGTACTTGGTATGCTGCTCTGTTCCTGTCCGGCTGCTGGGAAGGGCTAAGGCCCTTTGCTGTCTGCTGTGGTTGTTAGCATTAAAAGGAGTAGGTGTGAACAGATAAACTGTGGTACATCCATTCAGCTGATGCCGAGTGAAGGAAGCCTGTTTCAAAAGGCTACATAGGATTCCACTTGTATGACATTCTCAAAAAAATAGAATTGCAGGGACAGAGAACAGACTGGTTGATTGCCAGGAGTTAGGGGTGGGGAGAGCGTGACTGCAGAGGGGCAGTGTAAGGGGCATTTTGAGGGATGATGGAACTGTTGTGTATCCTGGCTGTGGTGGTGATTCTATATATTAAAATTCATAGAACTGTACGTGGAAAAAATAATCCAGTTGTACTGTATTATAATGTAAAACATAACATTAAAAAAAGGCTAACCACAAACTGGGGGAAAACATTTATATTACAAATCAGACAAAGAATTAATATACAGGATTAAAAAAAGGCTTCCTCACATCAATAAGGAAGTAATCCAAAAGGGAAATAGACAATTCAAAGTACAAAATGGCCAACACATATTCAGGGAAATGCAAATAAAAACTGTGAGATACCAACAAAAGTCAAATCTAATAGAAGTCATTTATCTAGGTAAACTTGAACAAAACTGAGTTATTTTAGAAAGATTTTTTATTGATTTTAAAGATAGTAAGAGTCAAACTGACCTACATGGGACCAAACTTCCTGAAACATCTCGGGGTCACCTAGGGAGACTTTGAAGATAACTATGGGGAAGTAAAGATCCTTTTCTTGGATTCTGTAAGAAGCGTAACTTGGGAGTCCATTTGGCATATAAGTCAAGTCTGCTGACTTAAAAAAACTGTCTTTAGATACACACAGTCACCTGCTTCCAATTTTCCCACTCCAGTGAGTTTTGCTGCTGTCCAGATAGTAAAAGAGTAGCACATGCAGGGTGGTCCGCTGTGCCTCGACATTCCTGGTGTTGAAGAAGGAATTTCTGGGAATAAGTTTCATTTGGGGGAGGGGGTGTTGTTCCTGCATTAATACTTACGTGAGGTCATTTGCCCTCTGTTCATGGACCTTCCTGTGTGTAATTGACTCTGAAGCTCTGTATTTCACAGTGTTGATGGTTAACAAAGGAATTTATAAAGTGTTAGTTTCCCCACTTGACTCATAACCATAAAATAAAGCTGAACTTGAGAAAAACACAATTCAAATTTAAAAGTATAATCCTCAAATATTTTTAGATAGGTTTTGTTGGTGTCTCATTTCTCTTTGTGTGTGTGTATCTTGGAAAAGTCGTAAAACACCCCTGTTTGGAATTCTGTGGAATGGGTGGTTTCAGTACAAGAAGAAATGAATATATCAGAGACTGAGTTTAAAAAAAAAATTTATTTATTTATTTATTTATTTTTGGCTGCATTGGGTCTTCGTTGCTGCGCGTGGGCATTCTCTAGTTGTGGCGAGCGGGGGCTACTCTTCATTGCGGTGGCTTCTCTTGTTGCGGAGCACGGGCTCTAGGTGCGTGGGCTTTAGTAGTTGCGGCACGTGGGCTCAGTAGTTGTGGCTCGTGGGCTCTAGAGCGCAGGCTCAGTAGTTGTGGCACACGAGCTTAGTTACTCCGCGGCATGTGGGATCTTCCTGGACCAGGGCTCGAACCTGTGTCCCCTGCACTGGCAGGTGGGTTCTTAACCACTGCGCCACCAAGGAAGTCCCACAAAGACTGATGTTTGAAATCTATTTTAAAAGAACCCATGTTTCTTAGTATATGTGAAGAGGCATGTATAAATGACGTGTGTTTTAATTTTAATTTGAAATTTATGCCTATGAAAAGTCTGTGAGAGGTCGGTCAAAACAGTATATATTTACAATTGTTTTCCATCGTTGATTCCTTTTACTTCACTTCCTCTTCTCGTGCTGATCCACATCTTCCGGGATTCCTTTTTCCTTCATTGCTGCTGCTGTTGAACGCCGTGTCTGCAAACCCAAGCAGGGTACTCCTGGGCCATTTGGATTCTGAAAGTTGTATGTTTTCTTACTTGCTTTTACTCTCAGTTAATCCTTGTCCTTCATGGCAGATGTGCTAGGATCTTCAGGAATAACAAAATACATGTTGTTTTTTGGATAACTTTATTAGTTTAGCTTTTAAATGATAAGGACCCAAAAGTACAATTCGTCTATTATTCATTCTGAAGGTGCACACAAATATATTGGGAAGCAATACTTTGATTAGAATGTTGCTGTAAGTATTTCTACTGAACTAGAGTCACTCATACAATGAAATCTCTAAAGTTTAAATTGTCTAATATTTTGGCATCCTAATAACGAACAGATTTTTCATGTCTAATACTAAACAAATAGATGTTTCTTGCTTGTAGGTAGCTTTATTTTATTTTTTTTTAATTCATGATTATGAGAAATCCCTTCCAGCTCTCTCTGCCCTTTTCAGGACCACAGTGATGATAGCTGGCATGCAGGGGACCCTTACTAGCTCCAAAAAGCCAGATTGCACAGAGGCAGAGTATGTTTCACACATTTATTTCGGAGTTATTTCACCTCCATTGAAATGTTGTTGCACTGTCTTAATACATCTTGGGTTCAGGACCGTTGAGAACCGGTGCTAATTCGATGGTTTCCAGGCCAATCTGTTTCCTTCCCATGACAGTTCCGTTCACGTGTCCCTGGATGGGAGCCTCCGGGAGAGCAGCTCCTGACGGGACTCGTGAGCTTCAGCATTTCGTTAGCTGGCTGTGTACCTGTTTCTTTCCTGATACTTAACCGCAGTCTGAGAGATGCAGGATCTGCAGGGTTCGTTGTTGGGCATCTCTCGTCTCCATGGCATTGCTTACAGGTCCTGTCTCAGCTCTGCTGGTTGCTGAACACACAGAAGGGGACAGCCTGTTGGTGAGATGGGAACTGCCCCCCTGAACCAAATTACTGGAAACCTTTGACTGTAGACCCTATGCAGGATTAAGGTGGGATGATGGTAGATTTCCCGTGACAGCTTGCAGTGTGGATCGGGGGCTGTTTTGGGGGCAAGTAGGATGACGGGCGGTCTTGGAACAGCCCTCTGCCTCTCCACGAGCTTTGCTGTAACCTAAATCTTTAGCAGCAGCTGCCAGAGCAGCGTGGGAGGCAGGACCCCCAGCCGTCAGGGGTCAGGTAACACCTTTGGAATTAGGCTCTATAAGCGGGTAAAATAAGTGCATCCAGAAAGCAGTAACCTGCTTGTAAGGTCAGAGAATGATATTTAAAATAGGTTTATTTTCTTGTCTCCACATGTTGTTAATGCCAGTCCTGTCCTTCAAGAAAACATGGTAAAGTCTTTCTCTTAACTATTCTCTCTACTGCTGCTACCATCTGAGTGCTTGTGATTCGAGATGCTGTGCAGGTGTTTTATATACGTTTTCTTATGTAAAATCAAATCCCCCTTCCAGCAGGTGGATGCTATTTCTGGGTTAGGATGAGGATCTCAGCCTCTGGGGAGGTTGAATGACTGCCCCAGTTTGCACTGCCTGTAGGGGCTCAAGCTGGAATTTAAACCCATGGTTGCCAGACCACAAAGCCCGACATGCCCTTTCCTTCCCTGATGGAGGGAGAGAGTAGAAATGACCCTCCCTCTGTACAGCATCCCACAAGGTACTGTGTTGTAACTTTCAGATCTTTAAAACTGAATATGTATATCCTTGTGTGTTGAGGACGGAAGCTGTAATTTAAAAGTCTCACACCAAACAAAAGTGGAATGAAAGATTCCAGGATAGAGCAAGCATTTTTTTCACGTTGGTCTGAGCCCTATAATTTAGCTTCTATGCCTTTCCTTTTGTCACCTAATTAAAAATGATGTTCCTTTTTACATAAATAACCCTGGTAACCCCAGCTTTCCCACTGAGGTGTATTGAGTTTTCCTGGCTCCCAGCTGTTTCTGTCTGGGGAGGACTTCTGTGGAAGTGCTGGTCCCTGTTTCCCTGGCTGTGTGGACTTGGCCGGGGAGGAAGTGTCTGCGGTGGTCAAGGTCAGCTGTCAAGGTTAGCGGAGGGAAGTTTGGGAAGGGCGGGGAGAGGCTGGCGGGGGAGGGAAGTTTTTTCAGCGGGTTGATGTGTGTGACACCTTATAAAGATTACTGGGGCTTCCTTTCTGACTGAGGAAGGGAGCACGGGTTGGGGAGTGGGGAGGGGCCAGAGGCTGTTAAGCTGCTTTGTCGGGGACAGTTTTATTATAAGGTGGGTGTGGTCACTCCTGGGTTCTTTCTGTGTAGCTATTTTGTTGCAGCCACTCATTTCTTTGCTGTTATTCATGGAAACGTGCCCATAGATGATGAATGTTGTGGTCATGGGGAATAGATTTATTTTCCACCATCCCCTTTTAGTGAGATAACTATCGGGCATGTGTTCTAGGTTTTCCTACATGTGGGGTGCATTTTCGTCAGTCACACCTCACCTGCCCCTCCCTCCCCAAACTGTAGCCTGATTTTATTCGATGCTTCAGGTTTACTGCACGTGCAGTTCCCAGCAGCATTTCCACACTGGGAACGTGATCTGTTTTCATGTGTCTCTGAGTAACTCCACATCTGCCTTGGACTTTTACTGTTTCAGTCAGAGGATGGTTGAAATGCTGTTGTCTTGGATGTAGACATTATATAACTGGAAGGTGTATTGTACTCTTAAAATCTGCTTTTCATTTCCTCCTGGTTTACTCAAGGAGTTTCTAAGTTTCAGGTTTTTTCATTTTTGTTTAATTTTCACTTTTAAAAAATTTCTAAAATTACAAAAGTAGGATTGGCCTGCTGTTTAATGGGAGAGTATGTGCTTTTGACATGCTGTTGTAGTTTATCTTTGATTTTAAACCAACAAAGGAGGTACAAGGCTGAAATTCATATCAACTTAGTCAAATTGAGATTTCACTGTATGTATCATTTTTGGCTATTTAGTTGGTTCATGTCTTCATTGTTGATTACATTTAAAGTTCATTGAGGTTTTCTTTTTGAGGGGCGGGAGCAGGTAAGTTTGTTTTGAGAAGCCAGTATTCATGTTCAAAGAACTCAGATTCCCCAGTTGTTACTATTTCACCTCAGGTGCATCACCTACCCCTCCCCTCCCCACGCCCCTCTAGATACACACACACATACACATACATATATATTTTGTATATATTAAATTTACATATTACTTTGTTTCTGAACCATTTGAGAGTAAGTTGCAAGGTGAGGGTGCCCTTATCTGTAAAAGGTGGCTCGATAGTATTGTCTTAAGAGCAAGGACATTCTCTTACAGTAGTGACCCAAATCGTTAACTTTGATATAATATTATTATATAAATCTGCTGACTCTAATAACATTTTACCCGTTCTTCCAGAAACTGTTGGCGATTAAAAATATATTGGTGGCCCAGCACTCTATCCAGGACCACATATTGCATTTGGTTGTCATGTCTCTTTCATTTTAATTTGGAACATCTCCCCAGCCTGTCTCTTTTGTTGCTTTGATATTTTTGAAGATTCTGGTCACTTCTGTGGAAGGCTGTCCCTTGGTTTGGGTTGTATGATTCCTGGGTTCAGGTCGTGCATTTCTGGCATAAGGGCTGTGTCCTTCCCCGGGTGCCCTGACAGGGACACAGCTGTCAGCTGCCCCATTGTGGGACGTTTGTTCAGTTTGGTCATTTGATTTAGGTGGTGACTACCAGGTTTCTCCACTGTATTTTTCCCTTGTAATTAGTGTCTTGTGGGGAGATAATTTGAGACTATGTAAAATCCTGTTCCTTTCCCGACTTTCATTTGCTGGTTGTCTCCGTTGATGACTTTTGCCTGAATCAGTGATTACTATGATGGTTCCAAGATGATGATTTTTCTAACTTCAGTATGTCTTCTGTATTTCGTTGGTTTTCGACCGTAAGGCAGAGCCTCTCCTTCTGCCCTACTTATTTATTTATATAAGTGTGGCCTCATGAATTCCTGTCTCATTCAGTGGGTTATAATCCTTTGTTACCATTATTTAGTTTGATGCTCAACTTGTCCAAGATCTGGCCATGATGTCCTTTCAGGCTGGCTCCTTTATCTTTTGTGACATGTTCCCATCATTTTTGGGGCACTTTGTTATTTTCTGACACAGTAAAATATTCCAGGCTTATGTTGTCCTTTCCTTACTCCAGCCCTGAAATCAGCTGTTTCTCCAAGGAGCCCTGGTTCATTTTAGCAGAAAACAGCACTAAGAAACTCAGTCTGGGCACTAAGTGTACTTATTGCTACAGGGGTTTCGTTGCTTCTAGAACCTCAGTGCACAGAGCTAGGAAGTGGGGAGTATGTGTGTATGTCCACACATACATGTATATGCACACACACACGGTGTCACATGCACACGTGCCGCTGTCTTTTTGTGCACCTGTCTGTCTAGAATAATAACCATGAGTTGATACTCATGCCTTCAATTCCAGTCCAGTACGACAAACTGCATTTCAGTCTTGCCTTTCCCAAATTTGTAATTCCCTTCTCTGACGGTGAAGGCTCCTTTTATCCTCAGTGTCTTTGCTGATTTACTCAGTCCTAGAAAATGCAGTAAGCAGTTTCAGAATGCTAAGCCATACCACTGTGATTAAAAGGAACCTACATCTTCAAGTTGAAACTGTTCAAATCGGCAGTTAGTGGTCAGCTTCTGTTCAGCTCTTTGCCTTGTCACTTAGTCACCCAAAGAAAACAGATGAAGTCATGCGCTGGAACTCCCCCGAGGCATGTTTAAGAAAAGAGCTGCCAGACTCCATCAACAGCTCACTTTCTGGGGATGTGGAAGTGCAAAATTGAAAAATAAGGAGTTGCCAAAAAAGAAAGGGAGATTGATTTCTAATAAGTATGGTTTATAAAGCTGACACCTGTTGTGGGAAAAACAGTTTATCATCTTCATTTCCATATACTAATTGCTGGAAGAGAGGAGGAAAAAGGAAAGTGTTGAGATAATAAGAATGAATGATGAGACGTGAGGGATGGCCTGGGACCAGGTGTGTGTTAGGATGAGGATGGGGCAGGGGTGGTCTTTTCACAGGAATCCATCACATGCTCCGAGTAGGGGAAGGAGCTGAGTCCCTCTGGAGGAAGTCATGAGTCACGACTTGGGAGACCTGCTTGCTGCCCTTCATTGACCAAATGTTTCTTCCCAGAAACCACCTGCAGTAAATTTCATGCCGCTGTGTAGTGTCTGCTTTAGCGCGGGGTTTCTGGGACGTGTGTGTGTGCACTCAGTTCTAGAAACCGTAGACCACTGGGTGCAGATCTTTCTTATGTTACAGGCAAAGTGAATATTGGCTGTTCAGTGTTTTGCTCCATTAAATGATGACATAGAACATGGGCCCTTGTTTTGGGGAGACAGTCTCGATTTCATGTATTGTGTTCTGTATTTTCTGTGACTGTTCTCATGCTTGTTAGAGTGTGCTCTGGAGTATTTAGCCTCTGTACCTCTACAGGCCCTTTCTACAACTAGACATTTTAGCAAGAAGAATCATAATTTGCTTATTAATGTTTTAAGGATGAAAGCCTTTTGATTTAGAAAATTTGGAGAGTAAAAGGTCATGATTGCTAATTGGTCAAGCATTCTGGGGAAGGACTTTTGGGTGCTGAAGATGTTCTGGAATTAGCTAGTGGTGATGGTTGCACACATTGTGAATAAACTAAACCCCACTGAATTATACACTTTACAAGGGAAAATTTTATAGTATGTGAGTTACATATCAAGAAAGTTATGGCTAAATGGGCAATATTTCAGATTCTTAAACAGCTTTATTTATTGTGTGCTTAAGCCACCAGCTGTTTAATTTTCATAGTCCTCTGCAAGGTAGGCAGTGACATCCAATTTTATACCTGAGGGAGGGGACTCAGAGAGGGTTTTTAAAACTTCCTGTAGGTTAGTAGCTATTAGGGGTGGCCAGGAGGATGCCGAGTGCAGTGGTGTTCTCCCCCAGGTGGGTGTCCCGGTGGAAAGCAGATGATGCCTGCGGAGAAGGATGGTTTCTCCCGCTGCGCCATGCATATCACACTGAGGTATGTGACACCATTCAGGGAGCTTTCTGTGTCCCTTTTTTTGGTGTCAGTGAGAGGGAAAAAAAAGTCACTCTTTGAAGGAGGGCGTTGTGGATAAGATCTGGTTGGGCTTCAGTTGTGATTTGATGGTACCTTTGGTAATTTCTTAGAAAACGTTGGATTAACTGTCCCGTTGAAAATTTCAGGGAGTCTCAGTCAAAAAGAAAAGGAAAAAAGAAAAGTCTCAGTCAAAAAGAAAAGTGGTGTATTTGGGGACAGCGAAGGGCACACCTGAAATGGTTCAAGCTGGTGATACTTAGTCTCCCTCATAGCGTCCTGGGGGAGTTGAAGGGAGAGGAGCTTGTGCTCTGCTCCTACTGAACGTGGCCTGGACATTAACAGTTGCACCCCGCGTTCTCCTACTGGTGTGAGTTCTGTATTTTGGAACATTGGAGTCAGCTCTGCTCACTCGCATACACGACCAGGAGTACGTGTTAGACTCCAAGACCGAAACTGTATTAATTTGCATAAAACCGCATATGCTCTGTTCAAGAATTTTCATTGTGCCTGTTACAGAATTGAGTTGATACTTCATAGAGAGCATGTTAGCGTCACTTAAAAGGAGACGTCTCAGAAAGAAGAAGAATTTGTGTGGCTTTGAAATTACTTTTGGGCATGGTCCCTGAAAGAAAGGAACCACTGAAGGCTTTCGTTCTTCCTAGCATTTTGAAACTTTTTCTCCTGATTATATACATTAAAAACATGTAAAGCAGGTTGGGGTTTTGTCTGCTGTGTGTAGCATGCCTGCAAGGGGACCAGAGGTCTGGTGGAACGAGAGCCTTCCTGCTGGGTGGTGACCTTTTTATGATGTTTGGTCTGTCATCTTTGTTTCTCAGTTTCAAATGCCTAGCTCAGAATTACTTAGCACTTGAAGTGGTTTTCATCTTCAAAGGACTTTATGGGCATTATTTAATATACAGGGCACTGTGTAATGAATGAGCTGTTTATCCTTTGAGCAGTGTCAGTATGCCAGGTGCCATACAGCTGGAGAAGACAAAAATAATATTCTGGCCAGTGGGAGTTTGTATTCTAAAGAGGCAGGATGATTAGGCAGATTCTCTCTTCTGGCCTCTTTTTAAAAATGTGCTGGGGAATAATGTAGAAATTAAAATGATAAGAGGTGATCAACTAGCTCAAGTCCACCTAATTGGAATTGCTCTCAAGGTGAAAATGAAATTTGAGATGCTCTTAAAAAGACCTAGTCTATTATCTCTCACTTATCACACATTTTTTGACATACATAGTATTTTTCCTGTTTACAGATGAGGATTTTGCTAAAGCTAGGGCAGAGTCATTTTTAATTCTCTTTATACCACCCCCAAATCCTGTTTTTCTTTACCTGGTGTAGGGATGTGCTTTGCAACCAAGGCTGCGTGTGAGTCACAAATGCAGTTTTCTGAGTTTCACACTGGGTCAGTCCATCCACCCTAGCTGGGCTGGCTGGCCTCAAGGGAAGCTTCTGGACCGCTTGCCCCGTCAGCCTCTCGAAGGCCCATCGCACACCCCACGCTGTGTCTGTGTTCTTGCCCCTGTCTGTGTGTTTGGTGTTCCCTCCTCTTCCTGGTTTTCCTATAACTGACTGAGCTCAAGCATCACTTCCTTTAGGAAACCACCTGTCTGTCTTCTGGCCTCCCTGGCCATCAGTGTTGGCGTAGTATCTTGTGTAGACTGTGTTCTGGTTCTGGGTCTTTGGGTCATAATTGTTTCCTGTGAGTGTGAGCTGCTGGGCCTCTGGCCCTGGGCAGGCTCCGAGGAGAGGCAAAGTAAATGCCTGTTGTGATTTATACCGGTGGTTCCTTAACCCAGCCTGTATCAGAATCACCTAAAAAGTTAAAAAAAATTACAAATCTCCAGCGATTCTCATTTAGTAGTTCTAGAATAGGGCCCTAGAATCCGTATTTTGAAAAAGCCTTACTGGTAACTCAGATGCACAGCTAGGAAGAGGAACCCCTGGTCATGCCGAGGTGCACATATTGGTTATGGGTTATGGGGCCGTGGCCAGTTTTGGGTAAGGTATGATACGTGCGATGTGCAGAATCATTTCACTTACATGCCTGGAGGAAATGGAGAACGTGAATGTGGTCCGTTTATGACGGGACATCCTTCCTGAAGGAGAAGACTCTGGCTCATTGAGGAGCTCGCTGACCAGTCTGGTTTTCTGTTGTGTGAACAGACTGAGTGCACGATTGGCCCCCCAAACTTGCATTTGTAGTCACCGTGTTGCCACAGAGATGTTATGTAGTATTGAAGGAGATCAGAGAAATCACATCGTAAATGATCAGAACAGATGGCTTGTAATTTAACACTCTCCTAGCTCATATTCTTTGTACTGGTACTTGAGAACACTTTAAAATATCAGTTCTTACTTTGTTTTTCACCTTTAAAAATGGCAGAGTTCATGCCATGATTTAAAATGGAGATAATGTATGCCACACACACAGTATACAATGGCGGTGATGTAAAGCGGGGAGAATATTTAAAGTATTTTGGGAGTGGCCTCTTTACCTCTGCTTTTAGAACTCACACATGATTTGCAGCTTCTTTTTTTTTTGGTCCACGTAGAGATTTCATACTCTCCCTTATTATTATTTTTTTTTAATTTTTATTTATTTATTTATTTTTGGCTGTGTTGGGTCTTCTTTTCTGTGCGAGGGCTTTCTCTAGTTGCGGCAAGCGGGGGCCACTCTTAATCGCGGTGCGCGGGCCTCTCCTTATTGCGGCCTCTCTTGTTGCGGAGCACAGGCTCCAGACGCGCAGGCTCAGCAATTGTGGCTCACGGGCCCAGTTGCTCCGCGGCATGTGGGATCTTCCCAGACCACGGCTCGAACCCGTGTCCCCTGCATTGGCAGGCAGATTCTCAACCACTGCGCCACCAGGGAAGCCCTCCCTTATTATTTTGATAGCACTAGTCAGGGCTAATTTTTATCTCTTGGCTCGACAGTAAAAGGAATATTACGAGATCGTGTAGATTCAGGCAACATACTCACTTTCAAGGTGTTTTATATGTGATCAATAATGTAAAGGGTATTTTCCACAAGAGGACCTCTTTGAAACTTTTTCTCTTTTCCTGTTCTACTCTGTGGACTGATGTGCAACTCTTAAAGATTGCATCCCTCATCAAGGACAATTATTCTTTGTCTCTTGCAGGGAACTGCAGCTTGACTGGAGTTCTGGAGTGTGCACATGTGTATGCGTACACACACACACACACATACACACATACATGCTTCTAATTTACATTGTGTAAATGATCAGAGTGGATACGTGTCTAAACCACCTCAAATTAGGAAATGATAATCCTATTGGTGTAACTTAAAAATTCAGTAAAGCTTACTTTGATTTTTAGGTACTTGTTGCACGAGAACATAATTTTTAGATTTTTTTTAAATTCTCACATTCCTAAAGTATTCAGGAGTCTTAACAGGTTATGCCTACATACATTTTCATGAGTCTCCTTTCTCATTTGCTGTATGTTAACAGTGATTGGCAAAAAAAATTAACAAGTAAGTTTTCTAGTCCCCAGACAATTCCTGACTTGCTTATATGTCAATGTGTGTTTTAAACTGAGTGCAGACATTAACAGTACAGGGCACTTCTCTTAGAATCTTTCTCTGCCTGTGTAAGTACGTTTTATGAGCCTGTGCTGCGCGTACCAGTGATGGTTTCTGATGCTACTCAGCGGTGGAACAGGTGGGTCAGTTGTGAACCCAGCTCTGTTGGATGTAGTAATTCCTTCAGGATGAATCATTCAGGTGGCTTAAGTGTATTGACACCTCTGTGTCAGTGCTAGGGGGAAAAAAACTTGTTAATTATATCAAAAAGCATCTGAAAAATAATCAGAGGCCTCAGAGCCGTTACAGGAGTGAGGTGGGAAATGTGGGATTAAGCCCTGATTTCTTTTTTTTTTAATGCCCTAATATTGATTGATTAATTGATTGATAGATTGATTGAGCATGTTTATTGGAGTATAATGGGATTAAGCCCTAATTTCTGTTTTTCTAATGCCCTAAAGTTTATTTATTTAACATCTTTATTGGAGTATAATTGCTTTACAATGGTGTGTTAGTTTCTGCTGTATAACAAAGTGAATCAGCTGTACATAAACATATATCCCCATATCTCCTCCCTCTGGCATATCCCTCCCACCCTCCCTATCCCACCCCTCTAGGTGGTCACAAAACACCAAGCTGATCTCCCTGTGCTATGTGGCTGCGTCCCACTAGCTATCTATTTTACATTTGGTAGTGTACATATGTCCATGCCACTCTCTCACTTCATCCCAGCTTCCCCTTCCCCTTCCCCATGTCCTCAAGTCCATTCTCTATGTCTGCGTCTTTATTCCTGTCCTGCCCCTAGGTTCTTCAGAACCATTTTTTTATTTTTTATTTTTTTAGATTTCATATATATGTGTTAGAATACGGTATTTGTTTTTCTCTTTCTGACTTACTCTCTCTGTATGACAGTCTCTAGGTCCATCCACCTCACTGCAAATAACTCAATTTCGTTTCTTTTCATGGCTGAGTAATATTCCATTGTATATATGTGCCACATCTTCTTTATCAATTCATCTGTCATTGGACACTTAGGTTGCTTCCATGTCCTGGCTCTTGTAAATAGAGCTGCAGTGAACATTGTGGCACATGACTCTTTTTGAATTATGGTTTTCTCAGGGTATATGCCCAGTAGTGAGATTGCTGGGTCATATGGTAGTTCTGTTTTTAGTTTTTTAAGGAACCTCCATACTGTTCTCCATAGTGGCTGTATCAATTTACATTCCCACCAACAGGGCAAGAGGGTTCCCTTTTCTCCATACCCTCTCCAGCATTTATTGTTTGTAGATTTTTGATGATGGCCATTCTGACTGGTGTGAGGTGATACCTCATTGTAGTTTTGATTTTCATTTCTCTGATGATTAGTGATGTTGAGCATCCTTTCATCTGTTTGTTGGCAATCTGTATATCTTCTTTGGAGAAATGTCTATTTAGGTCTATTTGATTTTTGGATTGGGTTGTTTGTTGTTTTGATGTTGAGCTGCATGAGCTGCCTGTATATTTTAGAGATTAATCCTTTGTCAGTTGCTTCATTTGCAAATATTTTCTCCCATTCTGAGGGCTGTCATTTCATTTTGTTTATGGTTTTCTTTGCTGTCCAAAAGATTTTAAGTTTCATTAGGTCCCATTTTTTAATTTTTGTTTTTATTCCCGTTTCTCTAGGAGGTGGGTCAAAAAGGATCTTACTGTGATGTATGTCATAGAGTGTTCTGCCTATGTTTTGCTCTAAGGGTTTTATAGTGTCTGGCCTTACATTTAGGTCTTTAATCTATTTTGAGTTTATTTTTGTGTATGGTGTTAGGGAGTGTTCTAATTTCATTCTGTTACATATAGCTGTCCAGTTTTCCCAGCACCACTTATTGAAGAGGCTGTCTTTTCTCCATTGTATGTTCTTGTCTCCTTTATCAAAGATAATGTGACCATATGTGTGTGGGTTTATCTCTGGGCTTTCTATCCTGTTCCATTGATCTATATTTCTCTTTTTGTGCCAGTACCATACTGTCTTGATTACTGTAGTTTTGTAGTAGAGTCTGAAGTTGGGAGCCTGATTCCTCCAGCTCCATTTTTCTTTCTCAAGATTGCTTTGGCTATTCGGGGTCTTTTGTGTTTCCATACAAACTGTGAAATTTTTTGTTCTAGTTTTGTGAAAAATGCCATTGGTAATTTGATAAGGATTGTATTGAATCTGTAGATTGCTTTGGGTAGTATAGTCAGTTTCACAATGTTGATTCTTCCAATCCAAGAACACGGTATATCTCTCCATCTGTTTGTATCATCTTTAATTTCTTTCATCAGTGTCTTATAATTTTCTGCATACAGGTCGTTTTTCTCCTTAGGTAGGTTTATTCCTAGGTATTTTTTTCTTTTTGTTGCAGTGGTAAATGGGAGTGTTTCCTTAATTTCTCTTTCTGATTTTTCATCATTAGTGTATAGGAATGCAGAGATTTCTGTGCATTAATTTTATATCCTGCTACTTTACCAAATTCATTGATTACTTCTAGTAGTTTTCTGGTAGCATCTTTAGGGTTGTCTATGTATAGTATCAAGTCATCTGCAAAGAGTGACAACTTTACTTCTTTTCCGATTTGGATTCCTTTTATTTCTTTTTCTTCTCTGATTACTGTGGCTAAAATTTCCAAAACTATGTTGAATAATAGTGGTGAGAGTGGACAACCTTCTCTTGTTCTTGATCTTAGAGGAAATGGTTTCAGTTTTTCACCATTGAGAATGATGTTGGCTGTTGGTTTGTCATATGTGGCCTTTATTGTGTTGAGGTAAGTTCCCTCTATGCCTACTTTCTGGAGGGTTTTTATCATAAATGGGTGTTGAATTTTGTCGAAAGCTTTCTCTGCATCTACTGAGATGATCATACAGTTTTTATCCTTCAGTTTGTTAATATGGTGTATCTCATTGATTGATTTGTGTATATTGAAGAATCCTTGCATTGCTGGGAAAAACCCCACTTGATCATGGTGTATGATCCTTTTAATGTGCTGTTCGATTTTGTTTGCTAGTATTTTGTTGAGGACTTTTGCATCTGTGTTCATCAGTGATATTGGCCTGTAGTTTTCATTCTTTGTGATATCTTTGGTTTTGGTATCAGGGTGATGGTGGCCTTGTAGAATGAGTTTGGGAGTGTTCCTCCCTCTGCTGTATTTTGGAAGAGTTTGAGAAGGATAGGTGTTAGCTCTTCTCTAAATGTTTGGTAGAATTCGCCTGTGAAGCCATCTGGTCCTGGGCTTTTGTTTGTTGGAGGATTTTTAATCACAGTCTCAATTTCAGTGCTTGTGATTGGTCTGTTTATACTTTCTATTTCTTTCTGGTTCAGTGTCGGAAGGCTGTGCTTTTCTAAGAATTTGTCCATTTCTTCCATGTTGTCCATTTTATTGGCATATAGTTGCTTGTCGTAATCTCTCATGATCCTTTGTATTTTTGCAGTGTCAGTTGTTACTTCTCCTTTTTCATTTGTAATTCTATTGATTTGAGTCTTCTCCCTTTTTCTCTTGATGAGTCTGGCTAATGGTTTATCAATTTTATCTTCTCAATGAACCAGCTTTTAGTTTTGTTGATCTTTGCTATTGTTTCCTTCATTTCTTTTTCATTTATTTCTGATCTGATCTTTATGGTTCCTTTCCTTCTGCTAACTTTGGGGTTTTTTTTGTTCTTCTTTCTCTAATTGCTTTAGGTGTAAGGTTAGGTTGTTTATTTGAGATGTTTCTTGTTCCTTGAGGTAGGATTGTATTGCTATAAACTTCCCTCTTAGAACTGCTTTTGCTGCATCCCATAGGTTTTGGGTCGTCGTGTTTTCATTGTCATTTGTCTCTAGGTAGTTTTTGATTTCCTCTTTGATTTCTTCGGTGATCTCTTGGTTATTTAGTAGTGTATTGTTTAGCCTCCATGTGTTTGTTTTCTTCACAGATTTTTTTTCCTGTAATTGATACTTAGTCTCAAGCATTGTGGTCGGAAAAGATACTTGATACGATTTCAGTTTTCTTAAATTTACCAAGGTTTGATTTGTGACCCAAGATATGATCTATCCTGGAGAATGTTCCATGAGCACTTGAGAAGAAAGTGTATTCTGTTGTTTTTGGATGGAATGTCCTATAAATATTAATTAAGTTCATCCTGTTTAATGTGTCATTTAAAGCTTGTGTTTCCTTATTTATTTTCATTTTGGATGATCTGTTCTTTGGTGAAAGTGGGGTGTTAAAAGTCCCTTACTATGATTGTGTTACTGTCGATTTCCCCTTTTATAGCTGTTAGCACTTGCCTTATGTATTGAGGTGCTCCTATGTTGGGTGCATAAATATTTACAATTGTTATAACTTCTTTTTGGATTGATCCCTTGATCATTATGTAGTGTCCTTCTTTGTCTCTTGTAGTAGTCTTTATTTTAAAGTCTATTTTGTCTGATATGAGAATTGCTACTCCAGGTTCTTTTTAATTTCCATTTGCATGGAATATCTTTTTCCAGCCCCTCACTTTCAGTCTGTATGTGTCCCTAGGTCTGAAGTGGTTCTCTTGTAGACAGCATATATACTCTGGGTCTTGTTTTTGTATGCATTCCGCCAGCCTGTGTCTTTTGGTTGGGGCCTTTAATCCATTAACATTTAAGGTAGTTATTGGTATGTGTGTTCCTGTTACCATTTTCTTAGTTGTTTTGGGTTTATTATTGTAGGTGTTTTCCTTCTCTTGTTTCCTGCCTATAGAAATTCATTTAGCATTTGTTGTAAAGCTGGTTTGGTGGTGCGTATTTCTCTTAGCTTTTGCTTGTCTGTAAAGGGTTTAATTTCTCTGTTGAATCTGAATGAGATCCTTGCTGAGTAATCTTGGTTGTAGGTTTTTCTCTTTCATCACTTTAAATATGTCCTGCCACTCTCTTCTGGTTTGTAGAGTTTCTGCTGAAAGATCAGCTGTTAAGTTTATGGGGATTCCCTTGTATGTTATTTGTTGCTTTTTCCTTGCTGCTTTTAATATTTTTTCTTTACATTTAATTTTTGATAGTTTGATTAATAGGTGTCTTGGCATGTTTCTCCTTGGATTTATCCTGTATGGGACTCTCTGCGCTTCTTGGACTTGATTGAGTATTTCCTTTCCCATATTAGGGAAGTTTTCAATTATAATCTCTTCAAATATTTTTTCAGTCCTTTTCTTTTTCTCCTCTTCTTCTGAGACCCCTATAATTCGAATGTTGGTGAGTTTAATGTTGTCCCAGAGGTCTCTGAGACTGTCCTCAATTCTTTTCATTCTTTTTTTTTTTATTCTGCCCTGCAATAGTAATTTCCGCTATTTTATCTTCCAGGTCACTTATCTGTTCCTCTGCCTCAGTTATTCTGTTATTGATTCTTTCTAGAGAATTTTTAATTTCATTTATTGTGTTGTACATCATTGTTTGTTTGCTCTTTAGTTCTCCTAGGTCCTTGTTAAACGCTTCTTGTATTTTGTCCATTCTATTTCCAAGATTTTGCATCATCTTTACTATCATTACTCTAAATTTCTTCTCAGGTAGACTGCCTACTTCCTCTTCATTTGTTTGGTCTGGTGGGTTTTTAACCTTGCTCCTTCATCTGCTGTGTAATTCTCTGTCTTCTCATTTTGCTTAACTTACTGTGTTTGGGGTCTCCTTTTCACAGGCTGCAGGTTCATAGTTCCCGTTGTTTTTGGTGTCTGCCCCCAGTGGGTAGGGTTGGTTCAGTGGGTTGTGTAGGCTTCTTGGTGGACCGGACTGGTGCCTGTGTTCTGGTGGATGAGGCTGGATCTTGTCCTTCTGGTGGGAGGACTGTGTCCCGTGGTGTGTTTTGGGGTGTCTGTGACGTTGTTATGATTTTAGGCAGCCTCTCTGCTAATGGGTGGGGTTGTGTTCTTGTCTTCCTAGTTGTTTGGCATAGGGTGTCCAGCACTGTTGCTTGCTGGTCATTGAGTGGAGCTGGGTCTTTGCGTTGAGGTGGAGATCTGTGAGAAAGCTTTTGCCGTTTGATGTTATGTGGGTCTGGGAGGTGTCTGGTGGACCAGTGTCCTGAACTCGGCTCTCCCACCTCACAGGCTCAGGCCTGACGCCTGGCCGGAGCACCAAGACCCTGTGAGCCATACGGCTCAGAATAAAAGGGAGAAAAAAAAAGAAAGAAGGAAAAGTAAAATAAAATAAAATAGGATAAAATAAAATAAAATAGTTGTTAAAATAAAAAATAAAAAATATATTGTTAAAAGTAAAAAAAAATTAAAAAAAGAAAGAAAGAAGAGAGCAACCAAACCAAAAAACAAATCCACCAATGAAAACAAGTGCTAAAAACTATACTAAAAAAACAAAACAAAAGAAAAACGGACAGACAGAACCCTAGGAGAAATGGTAAAAGCAAAGCTATACAGACAGAATCACACAAAGAAGCATGCACATGCACACTCCAAAAGGAGAAAAAGGAAAAATATATATGTATAAAAAAAAAAAAGGAAGAGAGCAACCAAATCAATAAACAGATCTACCAATGATAATCTCTAAATACTAAAATAAGATAAAGATAAAGCTAGAAACAAAGTAAACCCCACGTCTACAGTTGCTCCCAAAGTCGACCGCCTCATTTTGGGATGATTCTTTGTCTATTCAGGTATTCCACAGATGCAGGTGCATCAAGTTGATTGTGGAGATTTAGTCCACTGCTCCTGAGGCTGCTGGGAGAGATTTCCCTTTCTCTTCTTTGTTCACACAGCTCCCGGGGTTCAGCTTTGGATTTGGACCCGCCTCTGCGTGTAGGTCACCTGAGGGTGTCTGTTCTTCGCTCAGACAGGACGGGGTTAAAGGAGCAGCTGCTTCCGGGGCTCTGGCTCACTCAGGCCGGGGGGAGGGAGCGGTACGGATGTGGGGCGAGCCTGCGGCGGCAGAGGCCGGCGTGACGTTGCACCAGCCCGAGGTGCGCCGTGCGTTCTCCCGGGAAAGTTGTCCCCGGATCACGGGACCCTGGCAGTGGCGGGCTGCACAGGCTCCCGGGAGGGGCGGTGTGGAGAGTGACCTGTGCTTGCACACAGGCTTCTTGGTGGCGGTAGCAGCAGCCTTAGGGTCTCAGGCCCGTCTCTGGTGTCTGTGCTGATAGCCGCAGCTCGTGCCCGTCTCTGGAGCTCGTTTAGGCGGCGCTCTGAATCCCCTCTCCTCGCGCACCCCGAAACAGTGGTCTCTTGCCTCTTCGGCAGCTCCAGACTTTTTTCCAGACTCCCTCCCAGCTAGCTGTGGCGCAGTAGCCCCTTCAGGCTGTGTTCACGCAGCCAACCCCAGTCCTCTCCCTGGGATCCGACCGAAGCCCGAGCCTCAGTTCCCAGCCCCGCCCGCCCCGGCAGGTGAGCAGACAAGCCTCTCGGGCTGGTGAGTGCTGCTTGGCGCCGAGCCTCCGTGCGGGAATCTCCCCGCTTTGCCCTCCGCACCCCTGTGGCTGCGCTCTCCTCCGTGGCCCCGAAGCTTCCCGCCTCCGCCACCCGCAGTCTAAGCCCACGAAGGGGCTTCCTAGTGTGTGGAAACCTTTCCTCCTTCACAGCTCCCTCCCACTGGTGCAGGTCCCGTCCCTATTCTTTTGTCTCTGTGTTTTCTGTTTTCTTTTGCCCTACCCAGGTACGTGGGGAGTTTCTTGCCTTTTGGGAAGTCTGAGGTCTTCTGCCAGCGTTCACTGGGTGTTCTGTAGGGGTTGTTCCACATGTAGATGTATATTTGATGTATTTGTGGGGAGGAAGGTGATCTCCACGTCTTGACTCCTCCACCATCTTGAAGCTATCTCTGCTCTAGCTTTAATTTCTTACTAGGCATGGCACACCACTCAGCAAGGTTGGCTCAACCTCCTGGGAACCGTCCTCTGCCAGTCTATTGGCACTGGCTTGAATGAATTGGGGTGAAGTTGCCCAATTATTGAAATGGATGGCTTGAGGGCAGGTTATTTGGCTCATAAACCCACCTGTTACGGTAATGAGGAATAACGAATGGTAGAATCTGCCCAGGATCCGATTTACATCAAGGGCAGAAAGGTTCCTGCTGCCTAAGCCCAGGATCTTGTTTTCCTGAGATTGCTTCAGGAAGATTTGGACAGTGACCTCCCAGCCAGTGGGATTTGGAGAGTCACTGGGTAGCTTTCCATGCACTTATTCCTCTTTCGTAGGGAAGGCTAATCTTTTCCCTTTGATCAGAGTTGGAATGAATCCTGTTTTGTTCCTCTCAGCAAACCCACTGGCGTTGATGTGCTTGTCTTTTTCCTCTTATAAGCCTCTAAACTCATTCCTTTGTTTGTTGGTTGTATCTGGAGGAAGAGTTTCCTCATTGCAGTGTCTGCATGTTTAGCTCAAATTCAGCCATTTACACATAGTGTCCTGAAGTGTCACTGTCATTTTGCCTCTTGAGTTGCTTGTTAGGAACACGAAGGGCACGTGTGGCCCCCAGAACCACGGGCAGCAGGACAGGCTGGCCCTTTCCAGGTGGCCGCTGGGTGTGCAGTGGCCGTGGAGCTCGCCGCCTCTCAGTGAAGGAAGGATGCTCTCAAGGAAAATGAATGAATGCAAGCAGCCCTTAGCCCTGTCACTCCTACCCTTAAACTTCCCAGTAGCTGTATGTTAGTTTGTTCTTACTGGTGACCGTCTGTCTTTCTTTCCGAGGCTCTGTGTCTCTGTGTGTCCTTCAGAGGGACTTTCCTCTCTGTAGGGGAGTGACTCACCCAGAGGTCATTCTCACAGCCTTAGCCCTCCCCCAAGCAGAGCCCCATCTGCTCAGAAGTCAGCTTTTCAAAAAGGCCCCTGAACCCTATAAATAGCTGTCACCAGTGCCCTCATTCAGAGCTGTGTGAACTCCCACCCATGTAGCATTCTGAACCCTGGGTTCATCCATCCATTCTGGGTTTTATAGCTTCCAGAGGAGGTCAGGTCAGCTAGAATGGGGTGGATGGTGGCCACCAGGGGCACATGCCCTGATTCCAGACCTACTGAAATAACGAATGCTTTTCTTCACTAAATGGACTCTTTTATCTTTCTTTTCTAATCCCTTTTTTTTCCTCACTTCTTCCTTTTTCCTGCATTCCTCTTTTGTCTCTCCTCTGACTGCTTAAGAATGGCCGTGCCCTCCGGGCCATTGCTGGACTTGGCTGGAGGCAGTCGGAGACTTTGATTGCTGGGGCAGGAGTTTAGGGGATGCTCCCTGTGGAGAGTCTAGATGGCACACTGGCACTAAGTACAGTCTTAAGTGGGGAGGGGAGCGCTGCCCACAGAGCCCCCCGCCCTGTCCCCAGGCCCCTCACGTCCACGTCACCTTCTGTGTGTCCCCTCCTGTCTCCTCTGTGCCTCTTCGCTTGGCGGGGCCCCTGACTCTGAACCTCTTTCTACTTGACGCCTCTTTAACCACAGTTTTATGTAATGTAAAATTTGCATTTTATGATGATTTTTGCCAGACTTGGTTTAGCAGATAAGCCCAACAGTTCTTATTTTGGGGTACTTTGATTCCTTCCCCTAAACGATGGTGTTATTATTCATCGTAATTCCGTTGGACTTGGTCACCCCAGCACCATGTAATTTCTTCCTGATGTTTTATTTTCTAAGCCGGCATTCACATCGAGGCGGAACCTCACTCGTGTTTGTATCCCCAGTACCCAGCACACAGTCGGCGCTTACTACATGTCTGCTGGAGGAATGAGCAAGTGCACGCACATCCCCACGTCTGAGGGCAGGAGGCAGATGTGGGCTGGAGGCCCAGACATGTTTATGGATTAACGACATCCCCCGAAGAAGATTGTGAGAGGAAGAGAGCCAGCTGGTCTTGAAGCCGGGGCGTGCGTGCGCGAGTGGACACGGGCTAGGCGGCAGCGGAGAAGGGCGGGGGTAGTAGAAGCACCTTTCCTTGTGCGGCTGTGTGCACGTTGCTGCTACTCATCTGCTTACTGTCGTCACTGTTGAGAGTTAGCTGCTTCTCCAGACCCACGCCTCTCGCACTTGGACGTGCCTCCTGGGCACTCACCATCTCTACCTAGACTGGCCAAGCTCACCCTAATCCGTGTTTGCTGGCTGATTGATTACTAGGTTTGATCAGCTGCAGAGGAGAGTGAAGAAGCATCTTTCCTCAAGGCTTCCTTTCAGATTTAAGATCTAGTTGCCTCTGAATGTTTTCATTTCAATGAGTGGATTTCCCAGTGAGTAGACTGGAAAGGTCGTGTTGGGGAGTGATAGTGCTGGTAAGGTTTTCTAAGCTCTTGGGAATGTTTTCATAGGAGAGCTTTCCGTAAGCTGGTTAAGAATGTTTTAGGTCCTTCTCGGTCTTCCCTTTTGCATACTTTGCTACCGTTTCTAGAACTTCCCTTCCCATCCCTTTTAAGGCTTTAGTTACATGAATCTGAAAACAGGCCACAGGGCCTTTTAAAATTATATACATCAATATGAGGCCAACCCAGTTTTTCATAAATAGGTCAAGATGTTTCTACAAAGTAGGGTTTCAAAAACACTCTATCCTTTAAAGAAAGAGATATTTTAAGGAAAGACGACCAACGTTCAAAGCTCAGCTGTTGGCAGGGCCTGAGAATCCTGGCCACGAGAAGATGCTGATTTCTGGGGCCTGCCTTGGATGGACTGCCAGGTGCCACAGGCACTAATTACTAAGGGAGAGCCTGCTGTGGGCCAGATGTGGCGTGAGGCCCAGGCCGGGTGTGAAAGGGGAAGGCCAGCTGCAGACCTGCAGGGAGCTCTGGGTCCCGGAGAAGCAGCTTGGTTCTGAACAGGGGCCGTGGGGGAGCCGGCAGCCGCATTCCACCCCAGGAGGGTAGCAGAGACAGGGTTTTTTCAGTCCAACAAGTATTCTTGCTTTACTTAACTACAGAACGTTCATGTCTTTCTCATGGAGAGAGCGACTTAAATCTCTCCCCAAAGTTCTTTTTATGGATAGTTGTGCTTTCTATATCTATATCAGAATCAGCCAATAATAGTGTGATATTGGGAAGGCCTCCAAACTGTAGCAAGTCAGGGAGGGGAGGAAACTATGGTGGGATGTGCAAGGTGGTTCTTCACATTTATCTGAGAATAGATTCCCTTGAAGAATGGTAATAATTTCTGACATGATCCTTGGAAAAGTTTCTAGGACTCTGTCTTATGTTTGTAAAATTGAAAAGAAGTCTGAATAGCTGTGAAAACTGGCTGTGTTCACAGGTGTAAACATGCACAGCGTCACACTCAAGAATATTATCCTGAAGTCAGTGAAATGCTTTGTCACCCATTTCACGGGCCTTACCATCCATGAAGAGTGTATGTGCCATGTGTTCAATTCCCCACCAAATTTTCTGTGCTGTTAACATAGCCTCATGCAAGAGATGCACTTTAAGTTTACCCTAAGTTCCCCCAAATAGGGAGGTCCCACATAGGTGAACTAAGTAGAGAGTCTCCACAAATATGTTATTCATCACATTTTTTAAATAGGAGATTCTCCAGTGGATCTGAATATTTGGCAACAGAATATGACGTATACAGCCTGGTATAAATCTCTTCATTTTTCCCTTGTACTTGATTTTCAAGAAGGTTGATTTCTAATTTACTGTTTCCCTGTAGTGGATATAACTTCCTTTTGTGTTGTTTTGGGTCCTGCTTTCTAGCACTGGAAAGTGCTTGTGTGTGCATATCTGCCCCTGCTCCGGATTCAGCATGCTGCCCTTTGAGCTGGCCTTCAGTTTGTTGCATTTACTTGTCCTCTTTGACATAGTGGATGCCAGGGCTTATGAGTTCATGCTACTGTTTGCAGTAGAAGTGGTTAAATTCCTATATGTCCATATTTTTCATTTTAATTACTGGCCCTGTGTTGAAAATTTATTGTTGGAAGTGCCACCAAGAAACCCAGGTCTGCCTGGCATTCCTCTTCTGGGGCAGGCCATGGCCTTTGCCCCCAAGGTGGGACAAGAGAGCCTCAGAGCAGGGAGGCTTTTGCCAGTTTCCTACCCAGATCTGAGAGCCAACGCTCGGGGTCACTAGGTGACCTCTGCAGCCATTGTCCTTGGGGCTACTACTTAGAGGGTTTGGGTTTTGACTCCTACAGTTTGATTTTTACTTTTTAATTAGGTTATTTGAGGTGAATGCATGGATTAAGTTTCTTGTTCTTTGTGTAGGACAGAATTAAAGGGAAATTTAGGACACCCTGGTCTGCTTTTGTTCATCACTTCTGTTATAGTCTTAATGGATATTAAGACTGCCTCATTCCATTCTTCTTTTATAGATGGGAAGGTCCCCATTTTTATTTTTATGTCATATTCTCCCATACACAGCTTTATTTGACAGTGTAAGTTGTATTTTTAAGAAAATATTCCCACATTGCCATGTCTTTTACTTTTCTAGGATGATGTCATTTCTGATGGTCACTAATCGGTATGTCTGAATATCTCTCCTTTGATTCCAGGTATTATTTATAGTGATTTTGAAAAGAGAGATTTTGTTTCAAAGGTGTAAAATTTGGGTTACTGCTCTAACTTTACCACTGAGTCCCAGGAAATAGCTTGCCCTGTTTCATAAATTCTTTATAAGTTGGCTTCTCTTATGGGTGATAATCAAGTCTGTGATGTTCTTTGCTTTATTCAGCTGGAGTGCTCGAGTTATTACCGTAAAGTGCACATCAGTGAGATGCACTGGGACTTGGCGTTTATTCTGTGCAGTGGTGGTAGTAAAATTGTCTTCTACACTTAATTATGATTCCTCATACTGGATTCATAGTGAGTTTTTAAAAAAAGGGTCACCCACTAGTATATTGAAGTCTACTGTTGGGAAACTAAAAGTGGTAAGTACTTAATGGTATTTTAGGATTAGCTTGAAAATATCTGTAAGTTGATAGTATTGATACTTGGATCATACGATTGTGTTGTCACCAGCTGTGGAGTGATTTGGTAATTAGACAAAGCACTTTAGAAAGGGCTTATTATTAAGAGCAAGTGGTAGCCAGTTTTTATAGGTGAAAGAGAACGTGGTTGAGAAGAGCAGCGTTCCAGGTGATTAAATGGAAAGCAGATGAAGCTGGGGAGAGGGAGAGGCGGACGAGGTAGGAGGGTGGGAAATCAGGCCATGTGTTAGGGATTTAAGGAAATGCTTTACAGAACTCATTTATATTCTTGGGGTGTGTTTTCCGTAGTTCCCTCAAACCAGAGGTTCCTGTTGTGACATGTTTTGGATTTTTTTTAAAGTTTCATTAGATATATAAAAGTTCTTTGTGATATAGCTTTATGATGTAGATAATATTTAGCTTTTTCTTTTTTAATTAAACACATTCCATGGAGAGAGTGTAGTAATTTGTATATCTTGGGGTTAGAAAGCTTTGGCTTTATTTAAAAATTTGATATATCAGTACATACTTTTGGTAATCTTTAGCTAGTCACTGAACCCTTCGCCATTCAGTTTTACCATTATTTAAAACAATCTTTAATGCTCACTTATTCATTCATGCATCACACATTTATTGAGTACCTACTATGTGCTCAGCAGTCAGTAAAAGTAAAACCTTTCTTGGAATCTATTTGAAGTTCTTGGGAGATAATATTATATATGTAGAAATGTGTTTTATCACTTTTCAACCATTTGCATTAAAAATATTAAAATTTAAACACTTGTTTTAACTTGATATATAATTTCAGCATTAGCAATTTATAATAATGAGAAATTAGTTGGAATGTGACCCCTTTTCAGCATTCTAATTATTAAATTGTACCTAGCCTTGCCCTAAAGTCAAATACCATGAAGATATGTGGGGGAAGGATTGGAAATCATCCCAGTCCTGGGGCAGTAAAGATACAAAGAATGTCCAGAAGACCCAACCAAGCCTGATTTACCCCAGAAAATAAGTTAAGTCTGACATCTGGTTTGTACTTCAGTTTGTACGACCACAGAGAAAGAACTGATTTATGTTCAGGAAAAACTGTACACACAGCAGATTATTTATACCCTTTTAAAAGAAATAAAATATTTTATAATAGCTTGCCAAAAATATAGTGCCCATTATAAGAAAAGCCCGTTGCTAAGTCTCTCATTGGTCGCTGTAAGTAATGATACTTTTGACTAAAACTACAGGAATGCCAATCCAAATTTTTCAGCATTTTGAAGGACTCTAAAATTGCACCATTTAAGGTAATGCCGGCTAGCTAAACTTTGTAACATTTGGTTGTAGACCATAAGCTGAAGAGCCCGAGGTCAGAATTAGGCAATCTAAATTATTTGGAATAATGGAGGACAAAGGCAGGGCTTAGCCAGTAGCTGTTCCTCTGTCTGTCCTGTCTGTTTCATGACTGCTGAGTGCAGATACGGAGAGGTTGCTGCAGAATCATTGTTTAGTAGACCAGAAGTGTATCTGAAACCTGACAAGGTTTAAGGACTAGTTCGTTGCTGTTCCTGGGTGTTTCTCAGTCTGAAACAGTCTTCCCTGGTGATAAGATTAGAAAAGAAGAAAGAAATTAGCCTGTTGCTGATTAGTAGCAAAAATGCTGGCATCAAAGCGCAGAGGGTTTGTGTTATTTTTGTTTTGTTTTGCACATATAAATGATAAGTGTCTGTCTCTGTGACTCTTGCCCTCCTGTCGTGGTCAGTGTAAGTCTAGAGCCTTGCTTGTCCTCTGAAAATACAGCATGATGGTACAAAACCCCAGCCGTGAACACCAACGGCTACAAGTAAGGCTACTGCAGAAAAGTGAAACAAAGGAGCATGTCTGCTGACACTTCAGCATCACCAAGGTGTAGATTCTTCATGTCCTTTGGGGAAAGATCCACTTTACAATGCTGCTGGTTTATGGGAAAACTAGCTCTAGTCGCCATCAGTCCATACTGGTTTAATACTTAGTGACTGTGGTTTTTAGTAGTTTGCACTTGAGGAGTTGCATCACAGTTTGGCATATATTGTACTTTAAGGGCCTGACTTAGTTAAGGCTCTTTTGGCTGCTGGGGCAACAAAGAGAATTTATCCTAAGTGTGTGGGACCCTTAGTCAGCCCGGGGGAGGGAGATGACGTGGCCTGCCCCGCGGGGGGAGCTGCTGGGAGTGTGAGCTGGCACTCTGAAATAGCTGCTCTAAGTCTGTCTCTGTTTCCTGTTTCTCCCTCGGGTCTTCCTTATGTCTGTCTGTCTGTCTACCCAGCCAACTTTACCTCACTTTCATAGCTTAAGAAGGGATTGACTAGCAACTCTTGAGAAGTTGGTCGGCTACGGTCAGGGGTACACACGGCACACACAGGGCTGCCACCTGAACCTTTGCCTGAGAAAGATTCTGCTTGGAGTTTATGTTTTCCTGGTTAAGAACCTGTTCTTCAGTGACCTTCTTAAGACATTCCCTCCAAAGGTAGAGCTCAAAAAGGCCAAGTAAGTAACACTGTGTCTAGCATAAGAGATTTTGGTCTGGGGTGAAGTCCCATGAACTTGGATGGGAAAGAAATTAATTACATCTTTATTTTTCACAGCTCTCCAACTAAATACGATATTTCTTTCAATTGTGAATGTAATGCAGTAGTTCTGGCAGCACCTGTGACTTGTCACCAGTGGACATCACAGATATTTTCAAATTCCATTACGTGTGGTTACTGCAGATCTCTCAAAATTTCACTAATGCTCTGCACTGCTTCAAAATGACAATGGTTACTGGACTGATTGCTAGATCTTGTTATTTCATGTGTGGTAAAGAAGCACATAATACTTTAAAATCTTTAGATAACTTAAAAAAAAATGATTGGTTTTCTGTGTAATTTTCTGTATTTTATTTTATGTATTGGAAAACAGT
Organism: Balaenoptera physalus; assembly: GCF_965194825.1. NCBI lineage: Eukaryota > Metazoa > Chordata > Mammalia > Artiodactyla > Balaenopteridae > Balaenoptera > Balaenoptera physalus. The sequence goes on along the minus strand of NC_138890.1, from coordinate 165,708,163 downwards.
ATTCCGAGAAGAGGTCCATTAAGTTTCTCCAGGCTGCCACTAGTTAGAACTAAACTACTTCGGAAAAAATCACGATCTGGAATTGGACCACAGTTTTCTTTTTAAGGCTGTCAGGTTTCAAATGTTTTCTACAAGGAGTTTTCCAATTTCCTTCCAATTTTCTCCACTCTACTTAGAACTCCCTTTCCACAATTTTTACTTTTTTTTTTTTTTAATCTTTTAAGGTTTAGGAATGGAGTCCGATTCTTGTTTTTCCTTTGCATAAATTGTATATTCTTTGGAGCTGAAGATTCTAGATTGTTACAGTATTAAAATTTAGAGATATATCGGCATAAAACTAGATCTTGGTGTGTAACCTCAAGATGTGGAAGCAAGATGTGTTTTACAGACCTACGTTTCTCAAGATTAGATATGATGAGGCTCAGTTCGCTTAAGTCTGCCTGGGCCTTTTAAGTAGAACTCATTTTATCACACTGACAATTACACAGATATTTGGGGAACTCCCCCGTGTGATAGTGTAGCCTCTCTCTTGTGTAGTCCACTTAGTATGAGCTCAGCACAATTTATGAGAGTCCTGAAAATATATAGGCTACGTAGACTCCTGTGTGCTGGGTTGCGGGAGACAAAGCTTCTGAAAGAAAAGTTCACAAAGTACCGTGTGACAGTAAAAGTGTATCTTTGCATCAGAAATACTGATATGTGATGATATTTTGGAGGCGAATGCATTTTGGGATAATGAATATCTAGCATAGTTCTTATTTAAAAATATGTTTTACTCCACTTCTTTATAAAACAGGCCTTATAAATTCCTATTTATGCTTTCAAAGATGATTTTAAAAATTTACATTGAACCTTTCAAAAGTAACATTTTTACTTAATGTCAAATAAACGGAGATGGCTAAAACATTTAGTTCTTCCTTAAATCATAGTCACTTGAGAACTGGGTGTTAAGTCTCATCTTTACGGCTATTGAACATTTTATGCACATATTTACAGAGTTGATACTGGATATATGCGTTTCATAAATGCAGCGGTCTTCTGAAACACTTGACCATTAAATTTAGTTTTCACAAGAGTATTTTTAGATTAGCATGAACAGCCCATTTCCGATACTTTGTTTCTGTGTCCCACTTTCTCTGCAGTAGATTCCTCTCATGGACTCTGCCCTGAGGTTTGAGAAAGACGCTCACAGTTTGACAGTAGTAAGCATACAAGTACGTCCCAGGGGACAGAGGATTTATTCTAGAATCCATTTAAGTGTTGACAACAAATTAATATTCATGTATTTAAAACTTTCATAAGTAAATTGTCACATTTACAGTTTGTTTTCAGTGGCTTATATTTCACAAGTTTAAAGGTTTCAGAGTTTAAAGATCCCATTTTTTTTCGTATAATAACTGGAATATGAATATTACAAAATTTTTTTATTATGGAAAATTTCAAACACAGAGATCTTTTTACTGCCATGCATTTCTGGCACTTGTGTGAATTTCATGTTGTCTTGTTATCTGGCTGCCCTGAAACTTGGGGCACTAGCATTGTACCTTCCTTGACAGAGCTCCTATTCCAGGACCTAGAGATTTAGAGGGATTCTGACATTTTAAAGCATGCTGCCTCTGGTTTACTAGCAAATAGGGAATTATACAGAATAAAAATAGAAAAGATAGCTGACAGAGGGAGAAGGAGAAAAAGAAACAGAGAGAAAGAGGGTAAATACTGCTGGGCTAAGTGGCTTCCCTCTCTGGGCTGGGACCCAGGACCCCTGGGGGAGGAAGAATTGCTCCTGTCTCTGCCGAGAGCTCTTCTTCTGCCTGTCACTGAGTCAGGCACCTAGGGGTTCTTGGCTGAGTATTTCGGCTGCATGAAGGAGGCTTCTTTGCATCTGCCTGTAAATATAAGACTTTCTCTGGAATTTCCACAGGCCCATGGTTGCAAATTAAACAGAAAAAATCAACCCTGGCTGTATACCGTGGCTTGGCTTTGTTTCTAACTCACTGCAAGGATTTTATCAATGTTGTCTACTATTTTATGTTTACTTACATTTATATCATAGGATACGTTAATTTTGTTTATTGTGTATGTGCCTTGTTTTGTTTTTATTTTTTACAAATACGCCTACCCAATGATTTTCCTAGTTCGTGAGGTAATTCTTCATTTTCTCACTTCTTCTCACCATTTTTCTCTAAAGCTACCTCTTTTAGGGCAGAGATTTTGTTTGGCCCTTATTGCTCTGTATTTGCCAAGCAGGAGCAGCCAAGTTGTATGTGTGGTGCTAGGACCACACAGCAAAGGCTTTCTTTTGGTGCCAGAGATCAAAAGAGAGGTCACTGTAGGTGATGGCTGTCGGCACAGGAATGCTGCCACTTAAAAGGGTAGAGAAGATGATTAAGTTCCAAGTCGAGGGAGGCACTTATTGCTCAGGTTCAACTTTAGAAGCTCTAGGTTACTACCTTGTGCTGCGTTGTGCTTAAAAAGCTGTGTCCCTGCTAGGTGTTTAAGAGATGACGGGTGTTGCTGTCAAATGTTGATGCTTCCTTAGTGTGACATTCTTCACTGATAGACTGACCATATAATTTATGATCTAAGCAGAGATGCTTTTGAGCGTGAAAGAGCTTATTACTGTTAATTATTCTGGAACAGTAGGTGTAAACTGGAACTGTCCCTGTCAAACCAGGATGTATGGTCACTCGACTTACTGACCACAGTTTTATAACTTCCATATACAGAGGACAAGAGTCATGTTAAGACAATCATGACTCCCAGTGGTGAGTGTTCTGTGGCTTATTCCTAACTTGGATACAGTGATGTGTGATTCAGTATTGGACACATAAAGGCATTGACAGCTGGCCGAGAAGAGTAGTCAGGAGAGATGATGCTGAGTCAGAGCCCCTGTCAATAGTGGTCTGTTTAAAAAGAGACTAAAGTACATTCAAAGTCCACCCCCCCCCCCCCCCCCCCGCCCCAGCTCCTTGAGTGGCTGAATCGCCCCTTTTATGTGTGAGGTAAGTGGGACTGGAGCCGTGAATCAGGATTTGTCAACACTCAGGGCCTGGCGCGTCCTTCCCTTCTTCACAGGAGCGCAGAAGGGGGTCTTTGTGCTCCCCTCCCTCCCCATCACAGAAGAAGGCTTTTTAACTTCGTCCTGTTCTGGGTGAGTGAGGAGTGTTTCGGTTAGAGCCTGTCCCGCTCCTGGCCAGCAACCCCCTCCCCCCTCCCCCCTCTCCCCTCCCCCCCAGGCGTGCGTCTGGTGTCCCAGCACGAGGAAGAAATCCTCTCCAGCACTTAGATTCCCTGACTGGAGCCCCTGGCAACTTCTTCACCACCTGTTAGAGGAGTTGTCCTGTATTTGTTCTTAATTGTTCCATAATGCTAGGTTAAATGCACCCTTTATTTATTGACTTATTTATTATTTTTTTAAAATAAATGCACATTTAAATGTGATTTTAAAACCACCTAAAAATAAAATATATATATATATATATATATATATATTTTTTTTTTTACTGTTTCTGCCCTCAGGATTCTTCAAAAGGATGAGCATTTACGTAAACAAATCAGAATTAATGTGTGTTAAAACATATTTTTTTCTTACAATCCGGAATTTTCTACATATGGTGTATGTATCCTTTAAGATCACCTGATTTTGGAAGGCATGTTGGGTAAAGTACCATTTAACTGTAATACAGACGTAGTCAAGCCTGTGCATTATATTCCCTAGTTTTCTGGTACATCCTTCTGAAATAACCTAGATAAAAAGTTGGTTACATGCTGATATTTTCAGTCTGTGTGGCCTGAATTCCAAACTGATCATTATATACTGCCTGGAGCTTCCTATTCTCACTGGACTAAAAAAGATTATTTTGAAGGGAAAGGGGCAAAAGAGGCTAACTGAATTTACCACTGTTTCTTTAACTGTGCTGAGAGTATTGAGTTAAATGGAAGCTGTCAGTATTCTTATTGCTTGCTTTAAAAAAAAATGTTACCTAAATTGGACTTTGGTAAGAATCTCATTATTAGCTTAAAAAAAAAAAATCACAGAAGTATGACGTGTTAGAACGATCTCATCTCTGAATATGAGAATACAGGTAGATAGCTTTAGTTTTCTTCTGGAGTTTATTATTTGAGTTGACTTAGTTTTCTACATATGATAAAATATTTAATTTTATGCAGTGAAATTCTTCAGAAAAGAGCTAAGGTATAAAGATCATGCAAGAAGATGGCATTTGTACAGTTTACTTTTAGAATATTTTTTTGGCTCCGTTGTATGGATTATAAAAAAAATAACCAACATTAGACTATTACAATGCATTTTTTGGTTTGATTCTTCTATTAGCACTGTATCTCAGCCTCCTACCTTTTCACAGGACATGCAGCTGACATTACAGCCTCTTTCTAAGTACTAGAAAAAGACATCTTATTTAAGGGGTGTAGAAGGAACGTTGATATTTTCTACAGATGCCGCATTGTTCTTAGCTGCCTCAGAGTGTGTAAGAGAACCCTGAGAAGGGAAAGCCTTCCGGACGTTGGCCTGGTCGTAATTGTGTTAGTGCCTCTCCAAAGGTTCGGGCATCTGTTGAACCTGAAGTTGGAGCCCCGCTCAACGCTTTAGGGCCACTGCAGGACGGTGGCTGCTTCCTTCTAGCGCAGATGAGTCTGGGAGCTGGTCACCGCCCTTGTCAGCTGTCATTAGCTGCCCACTGATCCCGGTGCTGGCCCTTAAACCTCACGGCCCTTCTGTGATCCATCCCATCTGAGAATCTGTGCTGACCCCCGTGCCAGGCTGTGAATGGCTGTGGGCAGGCCTGTGACGGGCGTGTTTCTGGGCCGGGTGGTCTGTGAGGTGGCGCACGGGACACCCAGATGGGACGTGTATCCACAGCCGCCCCGGGGCAGCTGCATTGCAGAAATCCCTTTTTGAGCGCCATTTCAGTGCACTTGGAATGCTCTGGCTTCCGCTCGCTTTGTTATATAGACCAACGTCAGGGGCATTTAAAATAGACAAATGAGAGGATTTTAGCCAAGTTTAGGATCTGAGTGTATAGCTGGAGAAGTAACTGGGCACAGTGGAAAGAACCGAAAACCCGAAGAGTTTCACGTTCTGGCTTCTCCACTTGCGGCCTGTCAGCCCTGGCCCTGCCCTTCACTGAGCACGCGCTCTGAGCAGCCTAAGAGCCCAGGGTCCTTCTTCTGTGTTTTACGTCTGCGAGGGGCCCTGCTGAGCCTTCCTGTAGGTTATCTTACGGGCTCCTCCCAGGGCCCCTCTCACATGGATCCTGTTGTTCTCTCCGTGTAATAGGGGAAGCTCGGAGACACTAACCCACTTAATTTGCTGAAGGTCACGAGGCTAGAACGTGCGCAAGGGTTGGGTTCAGGACCCGGCTCGCTCTTTGTCTGGTGCTGCGTTGCCTTCCGTAAGTTTTAACGTCTCTTCCAGTTAAGCTGTCAGTCGTGGGGCGTGTGTAGAGAGGCCTGACCAGGGTGTGTGGGACAAAGGAATCGGACCTGGAGGTGGCAGCCTGGTGGAGGGGGCACAGAAAGGACGTTCTGAGTACAGAGCCAGTTGGGGGCAGGGGAACAGCGGTTCGGGGCTGGAAACAGGGGCCACGGGCCTAGCAGGGGGCAGGGGTCTCCTCCGTAAGCGCAGCGTGACTTTGGTGAGGAGGACACGGCCCTCCTGCAGCCGGCCTGGGGCTGAGCACCCTTCCCGGCGGGGGCCGCTGGTGCGCGTCGGGAGGGAAGGGGCACAGGTGGAGACATGGTTCCTCTGTCCGTGGCTTCCCGGCCGCCACCTGGGGCAGTGCCCACCGGGAGGGCGGCCAGGCCGAGCCCCGGTCACGGCGCTGCAGGTCTCAGAGACCAGCTCCAGGCGCAGAGGAAGAACGCCGAAGGTGAGATCCTCTGCGGATGTACCTTATTCATTCCTGAGTTGTTAGTGGCGTCTGACTTTGCCACAAGAGTCTTTCAGTCCACAGACTTTGAACCGTGCATACGTTTTTTTGTGATTATAGCCTTGTTAGGGAAAGTTGGCCAATGTTGGCTTCGTTTTCAAGAAATGACGGGGCTTCCTCTTTCTAGCCATATCCTTAACGATTCTCGAGGGTTCACGACAGTTACACAGCTTAGAGATTTGGCAGCTTGAACACGTGAGCCTAGCTTTCCTCAGCAAAGGCCTCGGGAGGTTTCTTACAGTGCGGGGCAGCGGAAAAGGTGGGCAGAAAGAGTTGTTGGACTCATTTTTGCAGGTCGCAGCGCTAGGCAGAGAGCACACCAGTGAAACGGGGCACCTCTGGGTTCAGAACTCAGCGTCGAGGGTGCCTGCCACAGGCCACAGAGACGCCAAAGACTTCGCTCAAAGGGAAGAGAAGAAACTCCTAACTGTCTGCACAGCCCTTGATTTTGAATCACCTTATCCCTTCTGTCCTCGTCCCTCCACCTCGACACTCTTTCGAAGGTGAAATCTCTTCCCCTGAAACTTCAGTTGATTCCAGTTTTGGCTGTTGGAGCCCAAGTGTCCAGAACTGCAAAAGATCTTTTCTGCTGAGCCTTTGAAATATTTGAAGATAGTGACCAGGTCCCTCCTGGCCTCAGGCTCTTCTTTAAACACCCACACTTTCCCTCACTTCCCCCCAGTAGCTTCCACACTTTGCACTGATGTGGATCACAGAATCCCAGGTCTGCTGTTTGTGACCTGTACAGGGTACACGCTGCCCTGCCCTGCCCTGTTCCTGTCAGAGATCCAGCTCGTAGAACTCTCCAGAACACCCTGTGTTTTTTGTTCCTTTATCTCCTTTTTTCACTCAGATCCTTCCTCACTTGTACTTAACAAATTAACATTTTGAACGTAAATGTGACTTTATATAGATTGTTGAATTTCATCTTATTACTTTCAATTCTTCCTGTTCAGATTTTTGGATACTATTCTTTTTTTTTTTTTTTCCCCCCACTGACACACTAATGATTTCACTCAGCTGTGTGGTCTGAGGATTTGATAACCTGGACTTCTCTATCTTGTTATCTAAGTCATCGCTAGCAAAGTTCCATGGAGAGGGGCCCATCTGTGAAATCTGTGGGCACCCATAGCCGTTTGCTGTCTCATTACCCTCGTCAGGCTCAGTGTGAGGTGGGGACACGTTCTACCTCATGATCCCCTTTGACTTCTGCTGGTACCACCTTTAACCGAAACAGCACCATGATCCCTTGGTCTTAATAGCAGTTCTGGGATTGCCCAACAGAGATGCTTCAACCTCGGGGCACACTTGGATCTGATAGCAACTGTTGTCATTGTGGACTGAATAGTGAAATTTTCAAAGCAAGGAGACAAGCTTTGTTTTAGAAGGGACTGGCTTATCAAATACAATGTAGTTTCTACTTCTTTGCCTGTAGATAGGTCTAAAAAGCTCCCTTGTGATAATGGAAGCATGATTAAATGATGGCATAAATTCTCTGCCTTAATTTTGCTAAGGATTGAAATACAGAAATTAGTGAGAAATTTACACGTAGAAACTTGGTCTGTGAGAAAATGTCATTTATTAAAAAGGACAGTGTTATACTTTTGTTTTTCTGTGGTTAGTCATATGATTTTTCTACATTTTGTTTTTCGTCCTATGAAATTATCCATTGGAAAGCTCACTAGCATTTAAGAATTCACTTAACTTCTCCTGACAGAAGTGCTCCCTAGGTATGAATTTGGAGTTCTGATGATTTTTTTCATCCTTCCCTGATTTTCTAGAGGATTAATGAGGAAAATGGGACTGAGTACTGCTGAGATCCTCCGCTTTGCCATTACCTCCTCCTAGAGCAGGGATGGCAAAGACAGGCGTGTGCGCTCCTCCTCCACCCCTGGCCGCAAGGCATCAGCCCTCTGTGCACTTTCCCCCGAGCCAGGACGGTCCCCTGCTCCCCGCGGCCTGCAGGCAGCCCTGGGGTTGATGGCAGTGGGTCTCAGGATGGAGCCCAGATGTCCCCTGCTGTCTGGGGGTGTGGGGCGTCTTCCAGTAGGGTTCAGAAGGACCCCTGCGCCTTCCTGCTTTCCTGTGGCTAACCCCTTATCATGTCCAGGTTTGTTACTGCTCTCCTGCAATTTTCCTTATCTCTCCCAGCTGAAAGCCGTGGCTCAGTCTCCCGAACACCTGCGGTTCTGGGGTATTGATACTTTGGTTGTGGCTCTGCAGTAATTCTTGTGATTTCTCTCTCCATCAACCAGATTGTGACTTAAACAGGGTTGTTTTCTTTCTCCTTTCTTCAATAGTAGGAGTCCAGTAAATATAAATAGTAAAAAAAAAAAGTGCCTTGGAGACCTTGTTTTTTAAAAGGCTGATAAAAAGGCATCAGTTTACTAAAAAATGTAGTGCACTCTTTCGAAAGAATTAACACATCCCTTAAACATTACTGGTTTAAACAGAGTATTACCTGTTAAGTATTTCTTTCCTTGACCAACTCCCCCCCCCCCAAAAAAAAACCTAAAGAAACTCTAAAAAGAGGAAAACAAAACCAGTTCAGCGCTGCTCCTTAACCATCAGTCTCATTTTCTTCCCCTCCTTAATGGGATCGGTTTCAAACTGGGGCTGAACAAAACGCGTGCAGTCTCCCCTCCCCGTCTTCTGAGGAAGGACGCACGGTTAGAGCTGCGCCCGCTCCGGGCTGCACAGCCCAGGGTCTCTGGTGCTGTGACCCGGGGTTCCGTGGGGCACTGCCAACTGTTAACCTTCGACAGACAGTGCCCGTTTTACTTTGAATTTATTTTCATGGCAAACGTTTGTTTTTCAAACATATTACCCCAGAGAACGTGGCTCGTGAGGGAAGATGGATCTCACAGTTCAATGCACGGTTCTCACTCCCGCGCTCCGTGTGCTCTGTGGTTGGTCAAGGAGGGCTCCGCGTTGACCTTGACTTCAGAGCCCCTCAGCCACACGAGCAGGCGTCCCGAGCCTGTCCACATAGGCGCTCCCACGTCTGCGGAAACCCCGGCCGCTTGCTAAGTGAAGGCCTCGCAGCCTTTATCCCGTGGGGATGTCGGAACGTTTTGGGCAGGAGAGCTTTGCTGCTCGCCTTAGCAGCGGCAGCAGCAGTGTTTGGGGACAGTGTTGGAGGGAATACCGCACGCTGTTTTCATGTCCTCTCAGCAGAAAGACAGCCGGCCGCTGCCGGAAACGCCGTGTCCTACGGCTGCGAGGCTGTCCCCTGCTCATGGCTTCTGTCCAGTCATCGGATCACAGGGCTTGGCTTCTGCAAGGTGCCTTTCACTGCCCTCTGGGCCACTGAAGGCACCAGATGATATCGTTGAGGCTTTGAACTTGTGATTTTGTCACATTGAGAAAATGATAGGGCGTCAGTGGTCTGGAACGTGTTTGCATCTGCTTAATATTAGCTGTGCGTTACGAGGCAGGACTTGACTGGTTTGGAGGAGTTTTATTTCCCTTGCAAACTGTTCTGTCCTCGTATGATTAACACGTGAACCTTAGAGGAAGGATTGCTTCTTAGCCTCTTTTAAACACTGCTGCAATAAACTCCCCAAACACTTGTGCCATCATGTTTCTTTTCAGTACATCCTATATATGGAAAGTTCCTGATGTTTCAGGAAAAAAACTTAAGTTAGGTGAGTGAGAGCGAGAGCAGATACTTTCTGGGTCCAGTTCTCATCCTGCGTTTTGACACCCTTCAAGCATTGCTGTGCTTTCCCTGTGGTTCCCATGCTTTTCTACATCAATTGTCGTCTTGTTCATTACTAAACTCAAATCACCTTTGCTGTTCTGAATCCTAAGCAGAGATCAGACTCCTGGAGAGCATGCTTCCAACTGAGCAGTGCACTCAGTGCCACAGGCCACAGCCAGGCCAGGTGCTGCTGTGTGCGGGATCCGTCCTGGCCCCCAGTGGCTCACAGACTGCGCTGGTTGTGAATGGACCTCAGTATCAAGTGATGTACATTATCATGTTTGTGTGAGTGCACCCTATGGCCTTTGGCTGTTCAATACTTCATAAAGCTTGTTTGTGATTTAAAATATTGTGGATTTTTTGTTGACTTTTGGGTCTTGGCTTTTGTGTGTGCGTGTGGTGGCAGAAAGCACCTAAGGGGTCATGATGTATTAGATTTTGTCCTACTGGTGAGTGTAGCGAAGTGACCAATAGAGATATTTGGAAGGGGGAAAGACCATTTATTTAAAACCATTAGTGATAATTATTTGTAGTAGAACTTGCCATGATTTTAGTCATGATTTGAAAATTATGAGCTGCTTCTGCCCCATATACTTAAATATTTTTGCCCAGTGTTCAGAACATAGGATTTTTATACCCAGGATTCCTGTAGTTTAGCCTTTCACAGCTGTAGCCATTGAGTCATTGCCGTGAATTCCAATGATTATAAAACTTAGTCTGAAAATGTATCAGTGCTTTTATGAGCCCAGTATCTCTCTGTGTCAGTACACGAGGTGATGAGTAACTATAGATACTGTAAGTTTCTGAAACCTTTGTGCATCTTCCAATAGAGACGTTTATTTAAAGTGTTACTGTCTCCTCTCCCCACCCCGCCCAATTAAAAGCTGTTATTAAACCTTCAGTGTGATCTTAACAATCTGTAGCATCCTGAGTCAAGGAAATTTAAAAAAAAAAGATTTGCTGATGTGCTTTAGAGAAAAATGGAGCAATTTGTTTAACCCACCTTGGAATCGACTCTCAGGCAAATGATCAGTAGACTTTGGTGGGGTATGGTAGGCATAAATGAGATTGTATGTGTGTGTGGGGGGTGGCAGCCAAGGGGCTGATTTCCCTAAAATGTAAGTGGCCTGCCAGATCCCAAAGGCATTTTAGTCATTTTCAGTGACTGGATCCAGAACACCTGGATCTTTCTACTTTCTCCCATAACATTAGGGCCGGCCTCTCTCTCTCTCGCTGGCTCCTTCCTCCCTTCCCTCCCCCCATAAAGGCTAATAGTGAGTGGTCTCAAACTTGAAGGCAAAACAGAGTTACGGAGGATCACAGGAGAGCCTGGTCCTAATGTTTTCTTCTAAGTTGAATCCTGAAGGCTGTTGACATCAACTGAAAGGTAAATACACGAAAACACTGACAGCACTTGTCCTTCCCAGCCCTGACTGGGGTGGACAGTCTACTCATGGGGGCCAGCTCTGAGGAACATTTGAAAGACATGAGCAGCGTAAAAGTATTAAACGCGGCAGTGAGAGCAGCTCTCCTGGGCTCTGAGCGGGCTCCCAGGCCCAGGTCGGCCTCCACAGCCTGGCGGAGTACCACGTGTACCCGCCGCCTGTGCGTACCTGCCGTGCTGCACACCTGCCCTGCGCGTGTGGCTGCAGAGAGGACTTCCCGGCCGGCGGACGTGCAGGGAGGAGTTGAGGGCATTGCTGTTCTCATGCCAGACACCTGGGAAAGCAGGAGAAGGGGTCAGAAGATATGTGGAAATGATTGGGAGAAGACAGAGGGGGGGGAAATAGATGAAATAGATGGAAAGGTGGTAGGTGAGTAACTTCTGGGGCACATAGGGAAACAATTTTTTTTAATATTTTGAAGCTGATTTGATTGATGAGAAGTAGGCGTCCATGGACTTGGCTAACTCATGGCGTGTATTTTCATAAAATAAACCTAAATGAAGCGTTTTCTTACTGCCAGTGAAAGAAAAGCATCTGCCTATTTATTTAGTCTTCACTTTTGCCAGGTAAGTTTTGAACCCTTGCATTTTAATATCCCTAATGTTTTATGTTGCCTTGCTTAAAGTTATGATATATGTTAAGCTGTTTGTGGCCAGTGATAGAACTTAAAAAAAAATTTTTTTTAAATTTATTTATTTCATTTATTTATTTTTGGCTGTACTGGGTCTTTGTTGCTGCGCGGGCTTTCTCTAGTTGTGGCGAGTGGGGGCTACTCTTCGTTGCGGTGTACGGGCATCTCATTGCGGTGGCTTCTCTTGTTGTGGAGCACGGGCTCTAGGTGCACGGGCTTCAGTAGTTGTGGCTTGCGGGCTCTAGAGCGCAGGCTCAGTAGTTGTGGCGCTCGGGCTTAGCTGCTCCACGGAATGTGGGATCCTCCCTGACCAGGGATCGAACCTGTGTCCCCTGCATTGGCAGGTGGATTCTTAACCACTGCGCCACCAGGGAAGCCCCAGTGATAGAACTTTTAACAGAGGATATAATTGTCTCTGATGTGTGTTTGATGGCTTTATAGGGCTTGTTCATAGTGGTCTTTAAATTGCTTTTTCCTACAGGTGATTTGATTTAGCAGAGGGAGCATTGGTGTTGCGTTTATATCTGACATGACGTATTTGGAATGCAGAATTGACAGAATAAACCAAACTGTGGACAGTTGGGAATCATCCCATAGTCTGAGAACACATCTGTAGACAATCTCATGGCAACAGGCAGATCTGTCTCGCTCGCTCCTTTTACAAATGGGTTGACTTCTCTTATTTGCAAAGTGAAATAGACAACTGTTAACTTTCTTAATGATTCCGTGAAACTTCTCGAACCTTCTCCAGTGAACAGACCCCTTGTGGAAGGTGGACATGGGGTCGGAGATGGGGAGTGGGAAGGTTTTTCTTCGAATCAGAGAAGACCGATTTACTGTTTTGAGTACCTCGGCCTGGGAAGAACTGCTGGAAAGACTGATTCCTAGTTGTGCCCTAGTAAATGTTTTCAAAATATTTTTTTTGGCAACTTTGGGACCTGGGTGTTTTGAATAGCTTGTGTAAACAGACTTTTAAGAGGTGGACCCAGTTAGCACTACTGAGTAGTGTTTAAATGTTGACTAGATTCATGAGACTATACTGGAAAATAAATTGCCAACTTGAGTTATGTGACGTTTTAAACAAGACTTAGGCCCTTAAAATCACTTCTCCTAGGCTGGAGATGAACTGGCTTCTCCCTTGTTTTTCTTGCTTAGTCACCAAGCGTTAGAGCTCCAGGCTAGCCCCTCCAACCCTCCAACATATTCCTTTTTTAGAAGTAAAAGTACCTGGCCTCTGTGATACATAACTGTGAGTCATCCAGTGGATGGATATTAAAGAACTATAAAAACATGCTCCAAGTAAGTTTTTCACGTTGTTCCAGAGCACACTCTAAATTTGGACTCATTTGAAATTGAAGTGAAAGGCTGTATCGTTGGTGCCCTGATGGAACATTCTGGTTGATGCTACTTTGAGTTGCCTTTCGGGCGGGCAGGGCCAGCCTCAGCTGGACAGAGGCACTGGGTTTGCTTGCACTTCCTCTGAAATGGTGGCCTCTCCTTCGTATATCCATAACAGTAACCAGTTTCTGATGTTTGAGACTTTTGGACAAAAAGCCTCAAGATTTTGCCATGTCAGTGTGAGCCAGACTCGGTGGATAAATTCAGTTTATTTACTGTTTTATATTAGTGTTTGGCAATATTTGGGCAAATTAGAGCATGAGTGCTTGCTAATACCAAGATGTGTAACAATGAGAAAAAGTCATGAGATGAAAAAATTACTTGGCGGGAGCAGCCAAAAGTGACGAATGGGAACTTGATAGTGTTTTACGGGATGTCGGTTTCGGTCTGTCTTTCTTACGTGTCTAATTATAGTGTCACATACACTAAGTTGAAGTCCTGGAATGTATTGTATGCCATTTCTCCCACCATTTTGAAATGTAGTACATAGTATGAACAAGGGCTGCAAAGCTCATGCCCAGCCAAGAGTTAATAGGGGCAATAAGGAATTTTAAGAAAAAGCGTAAGTCACCAGGTGTTTTTTGTTGTTTGTTGTATTGTTTTGTTTTGTTCATGGTCGAGACTCCAGGGTACAAAGAGGATGCCATTTCCTCTGTATTACCGTGAAATTGTAAATATTGGTGTCGTGGGCTTTGTCTGATTCAGTCTTATTGCCCACAGCCTTAGTATCAATATAATATCTGGCATATAATTGGCTCTCGGTCAGTCAGGACGTACCTTTGAATCTATGCTTTTGAAAATCATTGTGCCAAGGAGTGAGTATAGCAGTCACGTTCAGTCCTGTGTAATCTGAATAAATTATGTTTCTTTTGCTGTTGGACTTTTTGAATTTATGAACAAAAATGAACATTTGTAATGGGCCTTGACTTTTGAATGTTTATTTAAATTGATCTCACATGGAACTCCGATTGAGTTAAAGGTGCTGTGAGTGTTTCATACAGAGTGCTTTAAGGGATTATTGTTACTTAGATGTTACATTTTGTGGGGTTTCCCGATTATTAAAACGATGTTTTTGCTTATAAAACAATGACAGAATGAGACATGGGCGAAGAGGAGGGGGAAGGAGTTATTAAAATAATGGAAGAAAGGCTTCTGTCTTTCTTATGGGATAAATGTGTTTTCTCATTGAAGTTTTCATTTATTCTGTGGCTGAACCAGCCCTGGCTGAGCTGGGAGCAGACTCTGCTCAGTTAGCTTGGCTGATAAGAAGTGTGAGTCTGTCTCAGCTCTTTTCGTAATTATAACCTCGCCTTTCTCCTTGTCAGCCGAGAAGCTAGACCGGAACATCAGCAGGAGGGACGGTGACTTCGGATTTGTGACTACAGATTTTATAAGACCACTGGTGTTTTATTCCTGGCGTCTGCCAGGTTATGCAAAATAAAGGGGTTAAAAACATTTTGGTGAAAAGGACAAACTGTGCGCTTGTTGGAGCTGAGTAAATATTTTGTGATTCAGTTTCAAGTGATCTTAGAGCAGTCACGATGCCAGCTCACCCGTCTTGGGTGCCGACACGGTGCCATCTGCTGTTCTCAGGGCAGTCTTCCCTGACTGAATTACTTATTAAACAAGTATACTATTATCCCCACTCCACAGATGGGGAAACTGAGGTTGCAGAGTCATTAAGTAGCCCAAGGTACACAGTTAGTTAAGGAATGGGTTGATTTGAACCTAGATCCTGGTCCGTCCTCATAGCCACTTAGCTTTAACTGTTTTCAACTAGACATGAGTATAAATTAATACAGTTTACTTTTTACATGGCTTATCAAATCAGACCCATTATTTTCCATGCCTTCTGCAGAATCTAATGTTATGAAAGCTGTTCCCTATACCTGAGTGAGTTTTCTGCCCTCATTCTCATCATTTTCCCTGGCACTGTGGCTTATGAGCTGTAAGTAGGGACTTCTAAAGGGAGCAAGGAGGCAAGCCCGCCAATCACAGCTTTCCTCCTTAACCCATTGATGTTTTTCAGCTTTTCTGCTTTAATTCCTCACGTGTCCAGGTTTGTCCCGTGAATTGAACCCCATGTTGCCTGGGAACGTTTGGGTGGGGAGAATCTGGTGATGTAGTTCAAGTGGAAACACTGTGAAATGAGCCCGTGCGCTGTGTGCACAGTGAATGTATTTTTAGCAGTTGAGCTTTGGCTCATTGTTGTGAAGAAGTTTTTCCATGAATAATTCTTTAATGTCGGTCTTGGGTTTTTACTACAGATGTTGCGAGTCTGGCTCTGATTCCCCCTTTAAAGACTCTTATGAATCGCCAGCTTGGTGTCAGAGTTGCCGCATCACATTACTTTAGATTTACATTTATTTCTACTTTTAGTCTTTAAGTTATTTTCTAATATTGTATTGAAGAAACGCGTCTACATGTAAAGTTATTCTGCATGAAGCCCAGGCTTTAGTGAGGATTTTGGCACGTGATTTGTAGCACTTGTCTCCTTTTGAGTACCATGTAGAAAGAAGTCTGGAGCTTCTGCTCCCATGGTTTGATGAAGCACCCAGTACCCTTAATGGCATATTTATTATCACATTTGGATGAAAATCACTAGCCCAACTACACGTGGAACATTTTTGAGATTTTTATCACTTTCCAGACACCCAGTATTTCTGTAGAATTGGATTGGAGGGGCCAGGAAAGGGTTAATCCTGAAAAAGAAAAATGGGGGTTGCTCTTTATCACAGCAAGCGTGTGGCCTGGGAGAATGTGTCGGATGATCCCCACCATAGATTGTACACAGGACCAAGGCACCGTATAAATTCATGGGTGAGTGCAGTTCACTTTCGTGCTCTCAGGAATGTATTTTGTGTTATGTCTGCCCACCTAGGTTTAAACAGGTCTGTATTTCATTTGCAGAGAGCCGAGGTGCTGCAGTTCTGAATGTCTTCAGAAGTGAGTTCGTATCTGGCACAGACAGTTGGCCTTTTTTGGTCAACAGAGCTAGTTTACATAGTAGTTAGTGGATGGATCTATGCAGAGAGAACGTTACAGGCTTGAATCTAGTGGAGGCTCCTAATTTTGAAGGGGGGGAAGGCATCCGTGGAAAGGGGTTGCTTCCTTAGTCCCCAGCGGCCACTGCTAACCCATGGCCCTGCTATGGGGCAGCGGGTGAGAGGTAGTGCTGCACAGGGCCGACCCGTCCACTCAGGTGTGCACGGAAGCCTACTTTGTGACAAAGGCAATATCACCAAATCTAGGCAATCTGAAAAGAAAAAGAAACATCATCCATAAAATCAACCACTTACGCAAATATTTAAAAAACAACATTGGTGACCCTCTTTGATCATAAGAGATCGTTCTACAAATGTGTGTATGCAAAATAGTCTGTTCCTAAAGAAATTGAGCCAGTCAGAGGAGTGATTGCACCGGGCTCCCTTGAAGCGTCCTGCTTGCGGCTTTTCCGCAGACACACGTTCTTTGGTCGGCCGGGCATTGCGTTTTCTCGGTTCCTGCCCGTTTAAGTGATTGAGGCACGTGAAATTTCCGTATAAATATTTCTTTAATTTGCCTTCTCTCTCTCCCCCTCATTTATTCATTTGAAGCCGGACTCAGATGCTGGGGGCACTTCTAACCCTTTGCAAATACCTGGCTCCCCTGTCTTCCAAGAACTCACTATTTTGTTTAATTCCTCCTCAAAAAGAAGTGAATGGCCCACTTAGTCTGTTCAGGAGTATCTTAGGACAAATTTACATACACACCCCTGCATTTGACACCTGTGGCTTTTGAAAAGGAAGCCAGATAACGCTGCATAGTAATTTAATCAGTTGTATCCACACAAGTGCTTCTAGGATTTCCCTCCTAGAATTAGGTAACAATAGCCTTCCCCTGAGATTGATACATATATAATTAATTAAGTGGCTCAGCAGGTCCTCCTGGAAAGGGGAGAATGGCAGTACAGCACCCCTACCTTTGCCGTCCCCCAGGGGCGGGATGCCTGATACGGGAGGCCCTGGACCCGCAGGGTGTTGACCAGAGGCCTGTCCACTGTATGTCTGACTCTAGGGCCCACCCCGTGGGGCAGGGCTGGTATATTAAAGTTTTCACGGTATGCATCAAAAAAGCCAATTAGACCTACTTGGCGTATGTTGCACTCTGTGCCCGCAAACGTTGACATGATTTTTCTGGAAACTAGAAGTAAGTTATTGACTGCAAATCCCTTGCCAGCCCTGCAGCGCACATGTAGCATTCTTTCACCCTCATTTGAGAATGGCCACAGATACTGTCCACTTATTTTCATCATTAACACATAGAATATACTTCATAATAATTATTTAGAAAAATGAATAAATCGTAGGTCAAATGAGTAGGGAAGTTCCTTATGATGATAAAGTAGACAGTAATCAGGACTTAGAGAATTAGGCCACAGTCAGGAAAGTTGCAGACTGGAAAAGATAATTATTAGTAGAGAATTCTTGTGGTTCTTAATATATCTTCCTGAAGCTAGTAGCTCTGCTTCTTCACCATGAAATCCTGATTGTGTTGATTAACCTCTGTATTCAATAACCCCGAACAGCTCATTTATTGTTAAATGTTTACACACACACTCTCTCTCTCTTTTTTTTTTACTCTAAACATATTAGGAGATGTTGGCATATCAAAGCTTTGACAAAAGTAGAAGGAATTTAGAAAGACTAGAATTAGTGTTAATGCATCCTAATGTGAAAAAAAAGGAATTCAGAAAGAACGATGCATCTAATCTTTGGAGGTAATGTGGTTGTATTGTAAGGAGAGGAACATGTTTAGTATGAATAATAATAGTAGTGACAGGAATAAAGAATGCTTTCATTTATTGAGTGTGATGCATATATTATCTCATTCAGATATAAAAGAAGTGCCCCCAGTAACTTCTTGGAAGACTAAAGTAGGTTACCAAATAATTTGTTGTACAAATCAGAATATTTTTAAGAATGAAAGGGAGTGCTATTAATAACTGTGCTGGGACAACAGGTGTCAATCAGAACTACCTGTAAGGTAGTTAATTAAAAGAATGTAATAGGACCTACTTATTCACTAAACATAACTTTGGCTTTTCCATGAACATTTACTGGTCAAGAATAGAAGAGGGAAGGGTCTGCTTAATTGGAGGAGTACATCAGCTCACTGACTTTATCTGGTTTGTTATTACACTGATTAAACTAAAATTTCTGTAGACATTACCTATTCTCAGAGCAGAGTTTGGACTGCCCTTTAAGTCAAAGTCTTAAAATCGTGACTGTGCTTTACAAGTTAGAAATGGTGACTTTGCAAAGCCTAGTTTACTTTGAAGGTAAAAGTGTGATGATAGTTAAGGGAAAGTGCCATATATGGCATTGTTTTTAACAGCTTATGAGATTTGGAGAACTGGATATTTTAGAAAGCTTTCTGCTGGTGGTGGGAGTGAAATGGAGGCCCTGCTGGGAAATAATTCAGAAATCTTTGTCAATAATTGCTCTAATTTATAGGAGTTCAGGTTTGGAAATTTTGTCTGCAAAACTGCATTTCCATGCAGCTTCTCTTAGTAACAATTTTGAATTTATGTTTATTGTGTGATATATATTGTTGCATGGTCCTCAGTTTGGATCTGTGTGATATTTCCTCATGATTCGGTTCAGAGTGTGCATTTTTGTTAGGAAGGCAGTGGAAGTGATGCTGTGATCTTCTCTGTGCATTTTACCAGGAGGTACACAGTGTTGGTGTGTCTGTCCCATGACTGGTGACATTAACTGTGATCGCTTAGGATGGTTCCTACCAATCTCTGTTGTAAAATTAATAACTTTCCCCTTTGTAATTAATGCGTACCTAGTGGGGATTTTCTTTGAAACTGTGCAAATATCTCTTTTCTCATCATCCTTTCTCCCGTTAATTGTTTACCCATTGATGACTTTTGCCTGTCTGGTATTTGCCAAATGGTAATTTTCTAATTCCTTCACCTATTGTTTTATTAGTTGGAATCCTACCGTAAGAAAGAGCTTTCCCTTCTCATTTACTTATTTATATCAGAATAGGATCATAGATTGTCATTTTGTTCTATTGATTATTATCCATTATTATCATTATTTTTGCTCCAGTTGTTACAGGTTGACCAGTGGGAGCCTGTTCAAGTTTCAGCTTGTCCTGAGTGCTTTGTGAGCACTTCGTAGTTTTCTCTGAGCACTTCTCTTTTGTCTTTTCTATTGTAGTTTAGTGGTGGAGTGTGTGCGCGTGAATCACTATTTGACTAGGTTGTGTGTAAACTTAAGTACATATCTGTGACTACATAAATTTTAAAAACTCTCAGTGAGCTTTATTTAAATGTTAGTGATAATTGCGTTTGGGTGGCGGAATTACTGGTTATCTGTATTTTTTTCTGAAAAAAAAATTGGCCGTATCACATGTATGTTTCTTTTATCAGGGGAAAAATGCTTTTTTTTTTTTTTTCCCTTAAAAAACAGCAGAGTTTAGTTGTGATTAGAAATCACATATCTCTAAGGCTAACTGAAATTATCCTGCCTTTTATGCTTATCATTTGGGAACATTCGTATCCTTCAGGTTACGTTGTATGCGAAACGGAGCACTGCCACTGAATGCCAGTCTGGTGAGCTGAAGTGATTATTCTACCTTTAGAAGTTATGAAGTCCTTATAACCTATGCTCTGCCCCTTTCTCAGGACAGATGAGGCGTCTGTCTGCCTGGGAGGCTAAGTGACTTGCCCAGAGTCAGAGAGAGGAAATTAAGAGTAAATTTAACGCTCTGGCTCTGAGTCCAGTGTCCTTAGAACACCCTTAACGCTGTTTTTGTTTCTTTGTTAACCGCCTTCTAGCTACAAGGTACTGTATGAAGTGTTTAAGAGCCTTCGGCTTAAACTCGTCAGTGCCATTCACTGGATAATATTCCAGAGCTTTATATGCAAAAGTCATCAAAGACCATTTGGCTGTGGTTGGCGATTAACACCTTCAGGTGACTCTGAATCGGTTTCTTGGTGGACTGTAGTCGTGAAATGCTGGTGAGTCTACTGCCTAGCGTTCATCTTATAATTACGCTGTTATTCTGTAATTCTGAAAACATAATTGGTTTGATAGAACGGGGGCTGGTAAATTTGTGCCAGTTGTTTAGATTTGTAAACTTTTTCTAGAATGAAGACATGCCTGCCAGGAGAAAAAGGCGTACTTGTGCAGTGTTAGGTGACATCTGTAGAATGTCAGGAAAGCCTTCCCTGATCCCCCCGGACTTCCTCCGAGTCCCCTCTCCGTCCTCTGAGAACACCTGGTCCTGGCGCGCTCGCTTCCTGTGCTGCCGCTCGAGGGTGTGTGTGTACAAGGTGCTTCCTGTCTGCTTTGTCCTCGGCTCCCGGCACAGCACCCCTCGCAGGGCAGGGGCGCAGTAAAAACGAGCGTGCCCTCGCTAGAGGTGGCCCCCCTTGATCTTTATCCCTTCCTTTCTATTTTTTAAAGGACATTTAAAGACCTGATTCCTAAAGCAATTCTATCATTAGTCAGGGCTTTTGGTTGCAAGCAGTAGAAACCATCTTTAGCCAATTATAAGCATCTCAGATGGTAACAATAGCACATATTTGTCATGAACTGTGGAGGGTCTGAGAGCTTTTTCCCCATTTGCAAGCTAAAAGATTAGCCTGCCACAGTTTGATAGATGCTGACAGAAGACACAAAACTCCTGGGTCAGAGACAAGGACTTTTATCACTCACGGTAGTAACAGTAGTCATGGTATCGGCATTTTCTTTTGGCACCAGTTCTAGAAAACCCAGTTTCTCCAGGGTGAAGTGCAGAAGGCCAGTCAACACTTGTGCACACAGTGGGTTGCATCACAGGAGAGGAAGCCTGAATGTCGGGTGCCTGAACTTCTCTCCTGGACTGTACGCGTGGCTGCTCTTTGCTCTGAGCGGAGACCGTCTCTCTTCCTTCCAGGCCTGTAAGCAAACCTGCCCTTTGCTCTGGAGGGAAGAGTCACTATCTCTTGTCTTCTCAGTCTGTTCGAGGTAAAATTATCCTTGTAATGATGATCTGGGACAAAGATAGTGCCTCTGCTTGCGTGACGTGTAGACTCTTGAGAGACCCCTGGTCCCTACCAGGGCTCTGCCAACAATATGCATTGCGGAAATTTAGAAAACAAAAGAAAAAAAATGTCACTGGAATCCTGCCATCCTAAGATAATCACTGTTAAAGTTTTGAAATACATACTTTTATTGTTTTATCTCCATAAATATAAATGCTTGTATATGGCATGTATTTCATGTATTGTCTAACTTATAACTGGATGTGGTGAAGCATCTGTGCCCGGTCTTCTGGGCCCTACTCTCTGCCTGGCACTTAGTTGTGCTAATTATGGAATCGGCATTTTAGAGAGTCAAGAAGTTTCAGATCATCTGGTCCAGCCCTTTCCCTGAAGATGTTAATGCTGTCGTTTCCCATAATTACATTTCATTGAGACCTTCTGGAAGCAACAGCACAACCTTAATGTGGAACTATAATGGTGGGGGTTTGGGGTATTGTGAGAAATTGGTGCATTAGCTACATTGCTTGGGTGATTCTCCTGATGTTGTACCATAAGTATGGGGGCCTTGGCATTAGGCTCTGAGTAGGTTGTCTGAACCTGGGATCTAGCTCTCGGAACCCCTTGTAACCCCCTTGATCCTGCTGAGTCGAGCCCACTGTTGACTACTGTCAAAGCAAAGCAAAGGACCACCTTTGCTTATGCCTGTAACCTCAGAACCCCTCAGGAATCAGACTGGTTGTCTTGGAGTAAGTGGCTCGGAGTCTTGGGAATTGCTTGCCCAAACAAGAGTTAGTTTTAAACCTTATTCTTCCAATCAGACTCAAGTCTTTGTGAACAGTAGTAAGTTAGTTCATTTCCAGCATATACTTCTTTCAGTGTATTAAAGACTATGGAAGAATGTTTTCCTGAAAGGTATTCCCCCAAACCTGCAACTCAAGGTGTTAAATATTCATATTTCTAGGTTCCATTAAAGACGGTTACGAGGTATTTACATAAATAAAATTTGCCTTGATTTTAAAAAATTTCAGTACTTTTAGATTTTGGATTATTAAGGCAGAAATGCTAAATATTCTTTTCAATGGTGTCTTTCTTTGGAAAGATACAAAGCTGTCTTATCTGCTTTCAAGAAAATATTATTCTTTGTTGAATGATTTAAGCCTATTCGTTCTTGGAAAATTATAATGATATGCTGCCTTCAAACAATAAAACAAGTTCTAGCTTCTTTTACTAAGAACAGACTGTTGTTCTTAAGGATTATTTCTACTCCTGATGTCATTCTATTGACAGGACTTTATGGAGCAGATATCCAAGAAGCTTGCTGAGGCTGTGGCATTATGTATTCTCATTACCGTCTCTCTTTTCTGTTCCCTCCCCCTCGCTCTCCCCTGTTATCCCCAAGGAGGAGATTTATGGAGGGATGCCGTACCACTTCCAGAGCTTTGCCGGCCTTGAACAGAGCCTTGTGCGGCTGGTGTCTTGAACTGTATTTTACCTTTGGTCTGACCGTTCCCCTTGCTGGATCTTGGTTTCTTAAGTTAGATATAGCGCTGTACCCTTGCCCAGAAAGGGAGCTGGGGAGAAGGTGTGGGGTGGAGCCTACTCGAATGGGTCAGGACAGACTTGAGGGAGAGAATGTAGCCAGCGTTGGGGGTGGCCAAGTCAGTGGTTGCGATTAGGAGGCCCCCCTGAAATAGCATCATCCAGGGCGGAGGGCGCAGTCCTCCACTGACCAGAGCAGGGCGGTGATGACAGTGCCCTGGCCACTAGCCAGTGACTCCCCTCCATAGTAGGGGAGAGCCAGCCATGGCAGCAGTGTCTCCTGGGAGGCAGACACTGTGTCCTAGGGGCTTTGCATGTTGTGTCATGCAGTCAGTCGGCCCTGCCCTTGCCCCTCCCTTCTCTGCGATCAGTTGGTGCCTCCATTCTGATCGTGAAGGACGCTCCTGCCCTTCTCAGGGCTGCCTCCCTCCCCCGCCCTTCCCTTCCTTAGGTCACAGCTCAAGTGTCGCTTGCTGCAAGAAGGTTTCTCTGACCCCTCAGATAAGGAGACTCCCTCTTAGACACTTTGCAGGATCCTGTCCTAAGTCTTTAATTGTACTTGTCAAATTGAGTACTTCCTGTGTTGATTATATGTTTTATTTCAGTCTCCTCAGTACTTCTTGAGGCAGGGAGTAAACATCTGTATTTCATATCTGGACTCCCAGGGCACGTCCAGTATTACTGTGATTGTCCAATACCTGTTGACTAAATTTAGGCTTAGTATTTTCCTCACTGGGCCTGGGTCCACCTGAAAATTGGTGCCTGGATCTGCAAGCAGAGATTGAAAGACCTACCAGCTGTAGAGCCGCTGGGGGAGGCGCGTATAATTCCAATAAGAGGAAAGATGCTGCGCTTTTTGGGTTCATAGTGTATAATAAAGCCATTCATCCAATAAGAGTGCCTCCTCTCAGTTTCTGCTTTGGTGTGGTTACTGATGGTAGATAATATTTTCAGTTCCAGCGTATGAACAAACTGCCCATTTATTGAGTTGATTTTTCCTCTCTTTTATTAAACGACTGAGTTTTGCTTTTTCAAAGTTAGCTAAAAATTCTCTTTCCACGTTTAAGTGATGTTTTAAAACATCATTATTCTTTCAAAGATAATTGTATCCAGAAGGAAAACTTATTTCTGATCTGCATTTATGTTTTGGAGTAACTTAAGATTTTGCTTCTGTTTACCATACAACAAAAGTATGATAAGAGTTAAAATCGTACCTAAGCCATAGCAGTTTTTAAACATTAAAACATGCTTGTAAATAGGACTTCTAACACTGAATTGGTTACAGGTAAATGCATTGCTTTTTGATTGTAACACTTTGCTAAGGTCACGACCTGTAGTTTTCAAGAATGTTTGGCTGCATTATTTGTTAACTTTGAGGGTTACGTGTAACTACTCCGATAACAGAACCTTTTCATGGAGGGTAGGAGGAGCTGCGGTCTGAGATGATCCCTTACTTGGATAAAGGGAGAGGTTCTTTTTATTGCTTCGCTTAGTCAGATTTACTTTGAAAATATTAATGAATTAGTTCTGCTCACTAATTAACTCTGAATAGATTGTTCATTTTTCTTAAAGTATTGATTTTCTGCAGATCAGAAGACCTACATTAAATAAAAGCAGAAACACAGAAGTGATTGAAAATCTGGGCCCAGAGGTATAGGTGGGCCCAAGTGGCGATCGTCCTTACTTTGCTTTGACAGTTTCAGGAAAATGGATGAAAATGAAGGTCCTGTTACCACCTTGTGAAAGTCCCATAAAAGGCCAGCCCGGACAACAGTTCTAGGCTATTCTGAGGCCCTGTACACAAGTTGAAGTAATTTTCAGTATCAGCGTCCCCTGCTGTGAATACCAGTATATCTGTCCCAGTCATCTGTAATTTTTATTTATGATTTCATTTATAATCTTGAAGAACCACCCAGTCAACCCACAGACTCATGAGAAACCGGACGTCGTTGTTCTGGGTGGATTGTTAGGCGGTAGACACCTGATATTCCAGGTATATTCTTAACTTTTAAAAAGTGGAGAAAAAAAAAAAAAGTGGAGTAACCAGGTTTCTTTATTCCACTCACCTGTGCATGGCACTGAATGATTAACTTATTTCCCAAATGCTACCCTGTTCTGAAAGAATAACAGTTCACTGGATTAAGAATGTTCCAGAGGATGTGCCCAGGGTACGTGGGCAATTTGAAAAGAGAGCTTCCGGATGCCTTTGAGCGCTGGCGGGTTTTCTGGAGCGTGTGCTGGAGTAGGTCTGGAGCATCCCAGGGTGATTCCTTTGAAGGTAACCACGCTAGAGGATTCATTTTGGCATCTTTGTTAAAGAATAAGTAATAATAAAAGGAAAAATAGACAGCTTCAGTCCTTGTTTCCAGTAACAGGGCCCCTGCCGAGGACTGCCATGCGGACATCATCTTAGTCATCTTAGTTCTGCCAGTTTTCTTCAGAATCAGGTTAGGGAGGTGATATTTTACAGAACATGTTTGCTGGTCAGCTCTTTCTGGTTCTGTACTTAATAATGGAATAATATTACGACGACAGAGATCTTGTATTCAAATTACCTTTTTATAGTCTTAGTACAAAAAGTAATAAATTCTTAGTCTTTTTTTTTTTTTTTTTACATTTTTGTTGACCGTCCAGTGTGCCTCTCAGTGTCCTCAAGAATGTGAGAGAATTGTGGAGGGACACTGAGCCCCCACCCCCCACCCCCAGAAGCATCTGAGGGTCCCTGTCCCGGCGTGGGAGGGGCTCCGGACCAGGGAGCCTGGTCCCTGCAGGCAAAGGCTCTGGACCTGCTCTGGGTTGGGTGGTAAGAGGGGGCGGGGTGCAGGCTGAGCAGCACAAGAAGCCGTGGACAGACTCCAGGGAGGAAATGAGCTCTGGCTGACTGTATAGTAAAACTGGTGTTTTTTCCCCTTTTTGTTGTCTTGTCATTGTTACATTGCACCTCGGAAGCCATCTGCTACTCACGCTGCAGCTCTCTCTCTCTGGGATCTTGAGGGATGTCTTGAATGATTCTGGTACAAAAAGCTGTCAGTGGAGGCTTTGAGTTTTTCTAGACTTTGATAAAAGTATTAGGACCTGCCGCTAGCTATAGACTTCAAAAAGCTGTTTATGCTTTTTATATTTTGGGAAATGCTTCTTTGGAATTGTATATCTTGTTTGAAGCCAAACACGCATTATCGGTGGTTGTGCTACTACTAGACTTCGCCTTGACCTCTTCCAATAAAATATTGACGAGGAAGGCACCGGCCTGTCTGTTTACTGCACAGGTAGTTTGGGAGCCGAGTGGAGGGCGTGAGGGGCTGGGGCCCTGGGCTGCCTGCCCTGTGGGCTGCAGGAGGGGAAGGAGAGCCCCTTTCTCCTCGGGCAGCGGGCACGGAGGAGTGTGACTTGCCCTCCTTCCTCTGCCAGGTCGTCCTCCGGAAGCGTGGGCCTGGCCCCTCTGGGCAGCTGCAGGTGGACGGCCATCGCATGGTCAGTGTACCGGAAAAGTGCCCTCAAGTTCAGTGAAACACATCGAATTGAATAGCGATTTGGAGAAACAAACGAGAGAGTGTCATTGCCAACAAAAGATTTGGGGAAGGGGCTGTCTGGCCTGTCTGAAACAAGACCCCTGTGGGGAGCCGGTCTCCTATCAAAACGTCCTTCCGAGTTTCAGACAGTGTAGTGTGGACGGTGACCCTGAGGGTGCTGGTGGGGAGGAGGGGCTGCGACCTGGGCAGGTCATTCACCTCTTTTGCCTCAGCGTCCCTGCTGTGGCGTGGGGACGGTAGCAGCGCTCGCCGGGGGCCGTGCTGAGGAAATCACTTGGAACCGTCGGGGGCCTCCCACAGGCCGCATGGCACCGCATCCGCGCTGCCTGTGTTTCATTAATAACCGTCGTTACGGGTATTTGTCAGGCTTGCTGGAAGGAAGCCTGGGGGCCTGGTGTCGCCCCTCTTGAACGTGTGCAGGCCCAGCTTTTTTCCTGCTGTCTGTGTTCTTCCCTGGCTGTAGTAGAGGCTGACGTCAGTATTTGTGGTGCGAAGCGAAGGGCCCACGGATTAAGAAGGATACAGGATTCTGTCGTCCTGAATTATCAGCTATTGCCAGAAGGATCCAGAGAACATGGCTGTGTAAGCTGCAGCTGCACGAAGCGTCTGCTCTGGGGCCTGAGCTCCGAGGAGTTGGGGCGGACGGAGCTCATCCCTTGCTGCTCCCTCCGCTCCTCTTCTGTGGGGTGCACGTTCTTTGGAAAGTAGGACGTGTGATCCAGAGAAGCAGGAATTAAGAATTCATCAGCCTATTGAAGCGGCTCCTGTTTCATTCGGAAGTACTGCCAGCAGTGAGCAGTAGTAGGTCCTCCGCATTTGAAGTTAGCTTACAGTGAAACATACTGTTCATTACGTTTGGTTCAAAATGAAGATCTCTCTTGTTTCTGAAGTTCATTGGCCAAGGATAGAAGGATAAAAGCTTCTGGCCAAAATAGGAATCTTTCTGTTGTAATTAAACTTAATTCACGAAGAACTGCATACCACACTCCGTAGTAATTCACGAATTTTTATTATCTGGCCACTGTGTTGTTAAAAACTCAACGTATAACAGTTACTAGCATTCTAGAACATACCATTTTTGCCTCTTACAAGGTACTCTTGAAAAAAAGAAGCTTCTTTTAAAAAATTGAACATGTTGCTTGGTTCATCCAGATTTTTGGCTACAGTCTTGGGAACTTTGCATTCTCTGCACTGAACTTGAGACCAGACTCTCCAGATGTTTCTCACCTCCAGAAGTTTAACTCAACTCTTTTTTCTAACCATGAGGCTCTCTGAGGTCTCAGCAACCCCTTTCCCTAACGTCCTCCTGACCTCCAGGATGTCTCCAGCTGCTGCTTCCGTCCTGGCGTACACACAGCCTGACAGTTGGCTGCCTGCTTCTGAAATTTGTCATTCTCTTTTGATGATATCTTTGTGTAGCTTGTGCATGACTAAAGTACATATTCACTGTCTGTGTGAGACAGAGCCTGCCGTTTGGAGTATATAGCATTTTGAAGCCACTTTATTATATGTCATTCCTGAGTACTGCCAAACAAGAAGAAAATAAAACTCGCTAAAATATAAGTACCTATCTGCTGTTTTGGTATATATCCGTTTAGGCTTTTCTCTTTTTATGTATGTTTGTATGTCTTTAACTATATAGAAGCATACGTAATCATATTTTTTATATATTTTTCAAAGGGGTCATTTTGTAATACAGTTTTATTACTAGTTTTTTCTCCACCAAGGAACAAGCTATGTAAATGTATCAGAAAACTAAATGTGAAACTGTAAACTCCTAGAAGACAGCATAAAGAACATCTTTGTGATTCGGGATTCAGCGAGATTTCTTAGAGGCGATGCAAAAAGCATGAACAACAAAAGAAAAAGTTGATAAATTGAATATCAAATTTAAAAAATTTCGCTTTTTAAAATGTGCCCTTAAGAAAATGAAAATACAAGCCGCAGATCAGGAGAAACTACTTGTAGGTCACGTATCCCATAAAGGATCTGATTATATGAAGAACTTTTACAACTCAATAGTAAGAAAATAACTAAATTAAAAAATGAGCAGCAGATTTGAATAGACACTTCCGCAAAGAAGATATATGGAGGCCAAATGAACAAATGGGAAAATGTCCAATATCGTTAGTCACTAGGAAAGTGCAAATTTAAACCACAGTGAGATACCACTACCCGCCTTCCGGAATGGCTGCAATGAAAAGATTGACACTACCAAGTGTTGATGACACTGTGGAGAAACTAGAACCCTCGTAAATTGCCAGCAGGAATATAAAATTATACAGTCACCTCGGAAAACAGTTTGCAGTTTCTTAAAAAGTTAAACATATGCTTTCCATATGAACCAGCAATTCTACTTCTAGGTATCTGCCTCAAGAGAAATAAAAACATGTGCTCACGCAAAGACTTTCATACAAATGCTCAGCAGCATTACTCCTAATAGCAGAAATGAAACAGTCTAAATGTCCACCACCTGGTGAACGGATAAACAAGATATGGTATATCATATCCATACAGTGAAATTCCCCAATAAGGAACAAACTTATGACACATGCCCCCCAAAAATATGACCCTCAACAACAAGAGAAGGCAGCCAGACGCTAAATACTGCATATTGTATGATTCCATTTGTATGAAATTTCTAGAAAAGGCAGAACTATAGAGACAGAAGCAGATCAGCGGTTGCCTTGGCCTAGGGGTAGGCGAGAGGATTGCCTGCAGAGAAGCACAAGGGAAACTTTGGATTGATGCAGGTATTCTAAAATCGATGGTGACGGTGGTTGCACGACTATAAATTTACTGAAACTCATTGAACAGTCCACTTAAAATGGGTAAATATTTTTAAAAATGGTGTGATCAAAATTTATCTGACAAATTGCAATTTGCAGAAAACCCTTTGCCGTTTGCTGTTTCATGCAATTCTCAGAGGTAGATGATATACTGATTTTCCAGAAGAGGAAACTGAGGACCAGTGATGGTAAATTCTTTTCAGTTCTCAGAGTCCGTAACTTGGCAGACCAGGTGGCCACATTTCAGGTGTTCTGACCACAGCACCCTGACTGCTAAAATGAGTGAATTTTGTGGTATATAAATTTCACTTCATTAAAACACCTCATGACATGTTTTAAAGAATATATCATGAAGAGCTTTCTGTGTTAGGAACTGTTTTGGCCATCACATCTTAAAATTTATGTTGGAACATTTTAGACATTCATAAAAATAGAGTTGGTCGTGACCACCCTAGAGTTGGAAGAGTACCACCCATGTACTGTTCACTTGGCTTCAGCGATCGTTTCATGGTCTGTCTTGGTTCATCTCTGTTCCCTACCACCTGGATCACTTTGAAGCAAGTCTCTGTCATTAATTCTGTTGTTTATTCTGTGGTTACTTCAGTGTATTATCATCGTTTGTGAATGAACGCTTGCTATTCTATTGCTTGTACCGTAATGTGTTAAACCACTCATGGACTGTTGCTCATTTAGGGTGAAACTTACATAGTATTGCTTGGTAGGTGCTGCTGCAGCAATCCTTGTGCCTGTTTTCCGGTGCAGCCAATTGAACTCCACGGCTTAGAAGAACCCTGTGTTGTTTGAGGGATTGTGTGGAAGAACCAGTTTATTCCTCAATGCTTTAAAGTGTATTTTAAAAAGATTTAACAAAATTCACAGTAAAAATAGCCCTTAGGTAGTTTTGCTTGTCTAAGAACATGTGCATAATGAAATAGCCCAACTGTTTCGCATTCTTTTGTTTGTAGTTTGTTTCTTGGAAACAAAGACATTATGGATATTCATGTTCTCCCCCCACCCCAAACCCCGTTGTGCCCCCCTCTCCCTTTTTTGCTTGTGTTTGTGATTAAGTGTCTTATGAGCAGAGCTGTAAGTTTTATAGCAAAGGTCTTTAAGAAAATACCTATCATACCTCCAAGCAGTATTTTAAGGGTGTCAGGAAATTTTATCAGACTCAGATTTAGGAAGAGAGGAACCTGGGAGGGGAGGAGCATTGCTGTGCCCCCGGCAGACAGTCCCGATGGTGCTGGCTTACCTCTCCTCCCACTGGTGGGCACCCTGGGTCAGTGGAGGAGGCTAGCCAGGCGAGGGAGCAGGTGATCGCAGGCTACAGGGCGTGTGGGATGTGGGCACCCGAGGAGGATGTGTCAAGTCCGAATGGAGGAGCTGGCGGACCCTTTACTTCAGTTTTGAAGGAAGATCAGAAGTTAGATGCTGGGGCCGTTTCTGTGTTGAAGGTTGGAAGCATGAGATGGCATCATATCATTCAAAGAAACCAAACATCACTTCCGAGTACAAGACTTTGTCTCACTTCCTCACCTACAGGTGGAGAAACTGAGTCTAAGGAGGCTGTGACTTGCGGAAACCATATATGTAATCATTGAGTGAACCCTGACCTGAACTGGGGTGTTCTGGTTTCCCACGGTCCCCCGCCCCTTACTGGTGCCTCCTTGTTGACCGAGTGTATTTAGCCTCGGACACTGTCCAGACATCCTTTAACTTAGGCCCCCTTTCGTCAGGGCCACTGTCAGGCCTCACTTTTCCAGGCCTGTGGAGACAGGCGAGAGGAATATTAGTTTCTTCTAAATCTCCTTTCAAGTATTGGGCGGGCCAAAAAGTGCCTTCGGTTTTTAAAGTAAAAATACAAGACACACGTTTCATTTTCACCAAGAACTTTATTGAACAGCGTATTCATCCTTTTGTTCCACTACCTTCTGCCATTTTCCAGGCAACTTCATAATTCCATCTTCCCAAAACTTTTTATCTTTTTGAGCAAAGAACTGTTCCAGGTGAACAGTCTTCCAGGGAATTGAAATTTTTTTTCCATTAAGAGAATTTTGTAAAGACCGAAATAAATGGAAATCCGAAGGTGCAATGTCTGGTGAGTACGGTGGATGAATCAGAACTTCCCAGCCAGGCTGTAACAGGTTTTGCCTGGTCATCAAAGAAACATGCGGTCTTGCGTTATCCTGATGGAAGATTATGTGTTTTCTGTTGACTAATTCTGGGCGCTTTTCGTCGAGTGCCACTTTCAGTTGGTCTGATTGGGAGCAGTACTGGTTGGAATGAATCGTTTGGTTTTCTGGAAGGAGCTCATAATAGAGCACTCCCTTCCAATCCCACCATATACACAACATCACCTTCTTTGGATGAAGACCGGCCTTTGGTGTAGTTAGTGGTGGTTCATTTCTCTTGCCCCACAATCTCTTCCGTTCCACATTGTTGTACAGTATCAACTTTTCATCTCCCGTCACAACTTGTTTTAAAAATGGAATGTTTTCATTACGTTTCAGTAGAGAATCACATGCGGAAATATGGTCAAGAAGGTTTTTTTCACTTAACTTATGTGGAACCCAAACACGAAAGCGATTCCCATAACCAAGCTGGTGCAAATGGTTTTGAACGCTTGATTTGGATATTTTGAGTATGTTGGCTCTCTCCCGCGTGGTATGACGTTGCTTGTTCTCAGTTATTGTTTCGGTTTGATCGCTGTCAACTTCAGCTGGTCTACCCGACTGTGGAGCACCGTCCAGTGAGAAATCTCCGGCACGAAACTTCGCAAACCACTTTTGACACGTTCGATCAGTCACAGCACCTTCTCCACACACTGCACAAATCTTTTTGTGCGTTTCAGTTGCATTTTTACCTTTCTTGAAATAACGAAGCATAATATGCCGAAAATGTTGCTTTTTTCTTCCATTTTCAACATTAAAATGGCTACACAAAAATTCACCAATTTTGATAAGTCTTTTTTTTAAATGCACTCCGATATGACAGCTGTCACATACAATCTAACAAAATTGTTTCAAATGAAATTAACGACAACTAAGTGCTACTAGAAAAAACCGAATGGACCTTTTGGCCCACCCAATACTTTTTGAAACAATGTTTTCTTGTTTCATAATTGTTTGGAAGGAAAACCATGGAAGAAAAAGGAAAGAGTCAAATTTTTATTTCAATACGAACCATAGATATTATATCACCCTTACTTTTTCATCAGTTATTATATGATTTTAAAGTGTCAACTTATTCTGCTTAGCCTTATTTATTGTCCAGGAGTTCTAAATTAGATTAAAATTAAAATCTGAAGTCAGCGTAAGTGAGATGGATGTCAGAGAATGATGCTGGGGCAAGAGTGATGCACGCGCAGGAGGCTCCCTGTCCTTACTCAGCCCTTCGGTTAGTGTTCTTCTGTCCTTGGCAGTTTCCTGCATCCCATTATCCCCTCTTCCTCTCCCTTCTTGCCAGCCTCCCCACTCCTGCCCTCGTCAGTTCGTCATGAGCCCTCAGGCCAAATCTTGGATCTGTTCCCTTGATACTTTTAGGAATTGCTCAAGTGTACTGGTGGCCACCTGTAGCCATGCCAGTAAGGGAGTAGGCAGAGCTTTTGAGGATTCTTCATACACTTGAACTTTGAACAACACAGGTTTGAGCTGTGCAGGTCCACTTACGCACAGATTTTTTTTCTATAAATATAGTACCTGTATTTTCATTTTACAGATCTTTAAGTGTGGGGATAAGTGTGTGTTTGATTAGAGATCACAAAATGTGGAATCCAAAGAACTAGGGTTTGAGCCCTGATCCTGTCCAGACTATCTCAGCTTCTGGCCTCGGGGTGAGTCCTTTATCAGTTTCTTTGTTTTTGAGGCAGAGATAGCAGTACTTGGATTTCCAACTGCACAGGGGTTGGCACCCCTAACGGCTGCTTTGTTCAAGGGTCAACTGTAATGCAAAAAATAGAAAGTCATATTAATGTTACGTTGTGACCTTTTGACTTGGTTTTCTAACTTTCCAATGAGAACTATAGGTTATAATTAGACCAATGATTCATGTTTATAACAGCTACCAAAGTCAGTTCCTCAAAAGGGGAAGAATCAAAGAGATGGATGTTTATTATCTCAGAAAGAACTATCATCTCAAAGATTTGCTACAGAAAGTTCAGATGTTAACATGTAATACTTGGGGCCTGCAAAATGCTTATTATGAATAGTGAGTAATATAAACCTGTTTATAAACATAACCTGGTATAAAGCCCATATTCTGAAATGGTTTACTATTACTAACTTTAAATGTACTAACAACATAAGCAGTCATTATTACTGTAAACTTGCCCCTGCTGTGAATTAATCTATAATATAACATACTCACTTACACAATAATGTAAGATCTGAAACAGTGGAATATTTTGTCATGTGACTGAAAGATTAAACTATTAAAACAAGCATGTACCAGCTGAAATGTATATAGGACTTTCCTTTGCAAACTCTGTTAAGTTCCTTTTTGTTTGTAAATTTAAAACCCTTTCTTTAGAAATTAGGTCTTTTTGTCACAGATATCCTCTCTGGGCTAGATCTGAATACAGATATGATTTTAAACAGGTTTTTCAAATAGATATGTGTTTAAGAAACAGAATATGGAAGTTCTTTTAGTGTTCTGATCAAATCAGTACGATGAGGGAAAAAACTTCTAAGTGGAATTAAAAGTATAAAGAGAAATATAATAGACAAAAATAAAGTAGTGGCTAAAATGTATTAGTTACGCTTATTGTAGAGCTCTCAGAGGGAAAGAATTAGAAATAGGTGTGGATGAGCTCCATCCTTTCAAGGACCAACGGGCAGGTTTCTGAGGGCCTGGAAGACTCCTATTCACCAGGTTGGCCCAGGGCCCACGCTGATTGGCGTGTGGGCTTGTGGTCTCTCAGAAGAGTCACACCCCACCCAGCACAGTGGGCTGGCTTCTGCTGAACCTTCAGAGCGCCCGGCCAGCTTCTCCAGGCCAGGGTGGAAACTCCTGGTTATCTGATTTGACTAAATTCTAAGAGGGTCAGAGTTGTACTGGCTTCATCCTTGGACATCTTTTTGCTTAAATAAAGCTCTCAGTCAGTACATTATTTGTTGAATGCTAGGTTTGGGGTGTGCGTGTGCATAGAGAAGACTGGTACACGATTCCTGGAAATAGAATTATCATGAAACACAAAAAGGTGCTTTTGATACCTTTTTCTCTGCTGTCAGATTAATAATGCAGCATTATTTCTGTGAGAAGAAGCTTGATATTACCAGTATAGTCCCTAATCCGTGATCAGGAAAAAAGGGGGGGAAAAACCCTTTTCCTTCTAGTTGGCTACAACCTTTATTCCTTTAAGAGCATTCTCTCTGACTTAATCCAGTATTTGAATGTGGAATGCACAGGTATCAATTACTTACAGAAGTAATTGATACTTACAGAAGAGGAATAAACTGATTTTTTTGAATAAAAAATTGATATTAAAATAGAATATTAAAAATTTAAATATTTGAAAAAAAGCAATTTTGAATTGCTTGTTTTAAATGAGGCTTTGCTTGCTACATGCTCTCTTATTTTCGTGTGCTTGTGATACCACTTTATATATAAATAAGGTGACATCTGTTCTTAAAATTGTTAAAAAAAATTCTTGACCATGTCCCTTGGTTTGGCCTTCTCGTACCTTCATCTCGAAAGGAGCGACTACTCGTTATCAGAGCTTTGCACAGTTGTGAGAGTCTAAGGACGAGTCCAGTTGTGCACATGCTAAGACACGCACATGCACTGCTGTCATTGAATCACGTCGCAGGCACGCAGGGTGTTTCACAAAGCCTGTTCAAGGTTTAAATGCTAGCGTGGGCCAATTACAAATAGCAGAAGTGCCCAAGGAAGGGCTGGAACAGGTAGGTAAGAACTGTTGGCATTATTGAAGAGACAAGAAAGATTTTTGTTTTTTAGTTTTCAGGAAATTTTTTACTTTTCCTGAAAGATTGGGAGAACAAAGCAAATGGTCCCATTCTGACTAGGGTACGTAAAGTCTGCTGAGTGTGGCCAGGAAGAGGGGGTTTGGTACCCCACTGCTTTATTTTTTAATTTACCTATTGTGTTTGATTTGGGTCAGGAATTTTGAGAAAGTGATTCTCATGTCTTTTATTCGTGCAGGACTCATGCCAGTTCACTTATTTTCTAGCAATCAAAGAAACCCAACAGGGCAAGCTTTGATGAAAGCAGTATACAGTTAGTGACGGAGTTGAGACTAGCGGTCTGATCTCCTGATGTAAAAATTTATTGCCTCTAAGAAAGGTTTGAGTACCGTGAGGAACACCAATGGTATATGTTAGAGGGATTCAGAACAGGTGAGAGGTTCTTCCTCCTAGATGTTTGTTTTGTGCAAATAACCTTACAAACACTGACAAGGATGAGAGTGAAACAAGTCTGCTTTGTACTTAAAAACATCAGCAATTTAAATTGGGGCAGAAGGATGCCTGTGAGTGCAATGAAGGGGAAGGAAAATACATTTCCCCCCTCCCCCCTCCTCCTCTTCTCCTTAAAAACGAATATCAACCTGTAATTAACTAGCTGTTGGGAGAGGAGAGCCTGTAGCTTAGCAAGCTAGGGCACTTGGTACTCACCTGTTGAGTAGTGCACTTAAGCCGTGTTTGTTTACAAACTCGTTTATGTCAGGTGTACTTTTACTATCAGTATATAATTTAATTTAAATGTTATCTAAGTGTTTAAGACGTGAGTGGGAAAAGAATAAATTTCTGTAAAAGCTAAAGTGAATGATATGGGAAGACTCGATAAAGGCAGTGCATTTAAAATAAACTGTCATATCAAGTGTGGGAGAGACCATTGTAAAAAGGGAAATTTTTGTAAATATCTGTAAGCACTTTGCCCTTAGCTTTCTTCTGGAGTGATTCTATATGCCAGCTCCGTTTGAGGACCAATACTAGAATTGGCATATTCGGGTTTATGCAAGTAAGCCAGTGAAGACGTCCCATCCGGGGATTCATACTCAAAGAAAAGACCTTATTAGCGCAGGTCCAGAAATAAGGGGCCAGGCTCTTAAAGTGGACTTGGCATTGTGTCATACTGAGCAGGAGGAGGAAAGAGACAGATTCTTTAATGGGTGTCTTTATAATGGCTTTCTGCTTTAACTGACTTGGTTAAAAATTAACTGACCAAACGACTAGTGATCACATTGAGAAAGAAGGCACAGTCTGACGAGCCCCAGACTATCTCGGCACGGTTGTAACCTACAGTGTGCTCCTGTGAAAGTGGTCAGTTTCCTTTTTCTTTCAATCACACGTGTATGGAAAACTAGAGAAGGACTGGGCACCATCGCGAAGGCTGGCAATGATTTGTTGGCACTGGTGTCTTCTGGCTAACCTGGCAGACCACTAAGCCTTGGTGTTCACAGTCGGACGAACCTCCAGGTCTTAAGGAAGGAGAGGCCGTGGGTCACCTAGGCAGGGCCACTGGAAGATGCGTCTCTCCTGCCTCATTTCACAGACAGGGAAACTGAGGATCTTGGTTCAAGTCTCAGAGGTGTCTGGCCACGCTGCTGGCCAGCTCAACAGGCGTCTCCTCCCCTGCTGCTTTCTGCAAGCCCATAGGGTGAACTCAGGGTGATTTGAAAATACAGGTTAACCTGACCGACACACAGCTTTTTGAAAAGGTTACGAATAGTCTATTAATTTAAGTCTACATCGCCCATAGCTCGCTAGAAAGCTAGAAAGAATACAGCAGAAGGAATGAAAACCTATTATAATACAAATCAGAAATCAGTTCTATTGTCACTTTATTTCACGTAATGATCTTTTAATGGATGGATTAAACTGAGTGTTATATTCCGGTCTGATGATGATACAGGACCTCATTGATTTGTCGATTGACATCAGTCGATGTATGTGTATAGACTAGGGTACGTTCTGTTTGCTTCTGACCTGCGTGAAGGAAACCCCTTAGGTAATGAAACACATCCTATCTTAGATCATGTTGCCTCACTCATTGATTTCAAATCAGCAGTATGGTGGGGTTTTTTTTTTTCTTTCTTTTCTTTTACATTAAAGTAGCTAGAATGCTTAGTTCAATAGTAAGAACAGAGAAATGAATTTACATAAGTAAAATAGCCTAGAAGTGTATTGCACTTTATTATGCTTTTATATTTTACTAGTGAACGTGCTAGTGATAAAAATTTCATTTTCTTTTTCCCTTCGGCTTTGTTTCGACCTGGATTCCTTATATGTGACCTTGGGAACTTCATTCACCGTCTCTGAACCTTGATTTTTCATCCATAAAATGAAGACTCTGCTAAATGACCCCTAAGGTCTCTCTAGCTCTGATGCAGTGATCTCAGGAAGTGTGTGATCTCATTTGTGTGCACAAGTCTTTATTTGCGATTTCACCCATGACATGAGTTAATTTCTACTCCTCCATAGTTTTATATGTAGAAATTGAGAAACCAAATCACTGGTCTTGTTCTTTCTAAATAGACAACTGGGTTTCAGTCTAGAAACTAGTGTTAAGAACTGGTTATTGATTTATGCTGATTTGATTATTATTTATTTATTTATTTACACTTTAGTGATTAAGAACTTGTGTTCTGGAGTCAGCTTTGAACCCACCCCTCCCTCGATAGCTGTTTGGTCTTGGGCATCTAGTTTACCTTCTCTGTGCATCAGGAGTGATCAATGGTATCTGCTTCTTAGTGTTATCGTGATGGTTCAGTGAGATAATCCATGCGGAGCTTGGCACATAGCAAGAGCTTAGTTGGCTGTCCAGATTGTGGTCATGACTTTTCATTGTCTTAGCTAGCCTGTAGAAAAGTCTTTCCTTCTGTACATTTGTCAGGGTTCTCTGAATCTGCCCCGTGATCTGGTTTGACTATGGAAACACTTCAGGCACTGTTTTCCCTTCTAGAATTTGTGAATGGGCTTGGTCCCCCCTGCATTAGCATTTGTCCAGTGCTGGCCATAGGGTCCCACTTGTCCAAACATTGGTGTTCGTCTTGTGTGCCCGTTTATTTATACGATTATTTGAAAAGAAGAAGTGGTGTTTCAGACAAGGTGATTTTTATCTTCTTTCCTGTATTTGCTTCCCCTTTTGTGGATGGCTGGGGTTTGGGCTGTATACCCCACCTATTCAGAGAGAGCTGAATGGTTGTTGGAGTATCGATTATTTCTTAGAAATAACCTCTGGTTCCGAATTCTCCTGTTACCGACTCTGAGGTATCTTGATGATGAAGAGACTTTTCTTCCAATGCGTAGTGTAAACTTCCGTATGGTGGATTTGAGCCATACCTCTTGGATTTTAAAGACCCTGTGCCTCATATGGCGTACTGTTTGTTGTCTGTGTAATTCCTTTCGGCACGTGGTAGTGTGGAAGCAGCGGTGTAAATTGGCATGTTTATCTTTTAACATGATTCCATAATTTGGGGGAAACTGCCTGAGTGTGTCCTGAACCAGGTCAGTGCATTTGTTTTCCCTCTTTTCTTATCACTGGCCCATTTGTCTTAGCCAAATCCTTATAATAACCTTGTGGGGTCGATGGCAGCCTGAGGCCCCAAGGCTGGGCAGGGGGAACGAGCATTCGAATCAAGCAGCCTGGCCCCAGAGCCAGGCTCCTACCTGCTTGGCCACACCTCTCAAGACCCTCGGATGCCACCAGAAACCCCCTGTGGGATGAAGAGGCCTCGGGGACCCCCGGCTTCAGGGAGTGGGCGCAGTGGCCTGGACGTGTGGACTGAGGCGCAGACGCGAGTGGGAGGTGGTGGGGAAACGCCTTAGGTTCTCCGACGACGCGTCTGTTTCGCTGTGTCCTACGTCCTCCATTCCTCTCATTTTCGAGTGGATGTTTGTTATTAAGATTACCTAGAGCCAGGAATTGAAAAAAAGCAGAACCCCAAATGCTAGCCCCCATAGAGTGTGATCCCTGCCCCCCAGCCCCTCAGGGTCCACTCTGTCAAGTGTGTGACTCTGTCCTGTCGTGGTCTCCAGGGGAGCACACAGTCAGGAAACACATCTCTGCATGTGAAGATGCACCCTTTTGGGGTCCCTTTCTTGCCGTTGGCCGTGGCCCTTCCGGGCACTCCTCCTCCTCCTCTTCTTCTCAGGACACGTGAGGGTGGTCATTTAAGTGTCCCCATGTCATCCGTGTTTCTTCCTCCCCTCCCCACACTCCAAGCAGAAAGTGTGCGCAGGTGGGATCAGGGGTCCAGTGACGCTCCAGTGCAGTTTGCTCAGTCACAGACACGCTTAGTTGCTGAAGTCAGATTTCTCATTTACAGGAAAACTGCCTTTTCTCAAAGATGACAAGGGCACGCTTGACCTAGTTAATGAGAAAATGGTAAAGGAAAACCACGAGCAGCTATTTCAAACTCAGGTCACATTCCAGAAGTGCGGGCGCCTGTGGTGGCCACGGCACCGGTCAGGGTCATGGGCCCTTTCTGTGGGACACACGGCCACGACACTGCTCAGTTTCTCATTGAGAAGTCTGAAAATATCTTGTTCTTTTATGTTACTAATGCTAGTAATGTTAGTCTAAGGTTGGGAGTCAAAGGTTTGGGAAAATATTAAATGAATAACATTTTACAAGTTTGAAATCAAACATTAAAAAACATTCAGTAGGGCTTCCCTGGTGATGCAATGGATAAGAATCCGCCTGCCAATGCAGGGGACACGGGTTCAAGCCCTGGTCCGGGAAGATCCCACATGCCGTGGAGCAATTAAGCCTGTGCGCCACAACTACTGAGCCTGCACTCTAGAGCCCGCGAGCCACAACTCCTGAGCCCGCGTGCCGCAACTACTAAAGCCCACGCGCCTAGAGCCCATGCTCCGCAACAAGAGAAGCCACCGCAATGAGAAGCCCATGCACCGTGACGAAGAGTAGCCCCCGTTCGCCACAACTAGAGAAAAGCCCACGCGTAGCAACGAAGACCCAACTCAGCCAAAAATAAATAAATAAATAAATAATTAAAAAAAAAACACTCAATAACTTCTAGAAACAAGACTTTGCTTTTCTTATTAAAGGAATAAAGGTGTTTTTAACTAGCTGATTTTTAGTATAACTATAATTTATGTCTCTTGGGGAGGGGGAAGATTATCATTTACCTTCTCTAAGTAGGTTGGATTTTAAAATGACTTTTGAGAAGTAAATGACTCATCCACAAGGACACGTTTTCAGTTCCTCACATTTGACCACCAACTTCAGTAAGAAATTAAAAGGAACATAAGCACAATATTTTAATAAAGGGCATTTGGCATTTTCCTCCTTTAGTAGACTATGTAAGTAAAGATGTAAATGTGGTTTAAAAAAAAAGAAAAGCAGAAGAATGGACAAAGGAGTGCAGGACCCTCAGGGTGCCAGGGCTCCCAGCCTCCTGCTGTGTGATCTCCAGCAAGCTCTTGCCCTCTCTGTGCCTCAGTTGGTGACTGATCCGCAGTGGAAGGTTGTTGGATGATTCAGCGAAGTTGTCTGCGTAAAGAGCTTAGGATGGTGCCTGTGACCAAGGAGCGTCTCATGATTGTTAAAGTAATTTTCATTATTTAATTGTGAAACCGTAATGACACATGTAAGAGGCTGGTGTTAAGGCCACCAAAGAAACATTGTTTCAATGCTGTGACATGTTTTAATTTGAAACAATTCTTAACCTTTCCAACAATTAGCATCAAAGGACCTGAGCTAAGTGACTCTCTGAGAGTCAGCTGTATCACAAAAGGGCTATCAAAATACAAAAAATAGAGTCCAGTTGACCGTCGAGCAACAGTTTGGACTGCTTGGGTCCACTTATACGCAGATGTTTTTCAGTAATAAATACAGTACTGCACGATCTGCGTTGGTTGAATCCGTGGATCCGGAACCGTCCGTGGATCCGGAACCGTGGTCACAGAGGGCTGACTGTGGGACTTAAGCATCTCCAGAGGGTCCTGGAACCAAACCCCTGAGGATACAGGGATACTACAGTCCGCAAGGAAAAATAAAATCTCAGTCTCCTTTGAAGGGGGAGGTGGAGGGCGCTCTGGGCAGGGCTCTGCCTCTGGTGCTCACAGCAGCGGTGGCTGAGTCACCAGACCTGCCCCCTCCCCCCACCCCCCCAGCACGTGGGAGAGTCGCAGGCACATTGATTGCACAGCGGCCCAGAGCCCGGACCCCAACCCAAGCCCTGTCCGTTCCCCGGACCCCACGCCGGCCTTCTGCGTCCAACAGGACTCTGATTGCAGGAGAAACGTGGGAAACGGTCCCTGCGAAGGCTGATGAACTCTCCTAGATAAGTAAACCCCTGCAGAGAGGACTGGAGCTACTGGAGTGGGAGGCTCGTGCAGTCACCGCCGGCAGCAGCGCGTCTGTCTGTTCGCAGTGTGGCGCGTTGAAAGCCTGTCGGTGCGGCAGGGGTAGAGCCGCCTCACCCAGGGAGGCTGTGGCTTTGCGCTTCCGTGTTGCGTTTACAGGGTTGAAAAGGAAGTGCCTCCGTTTCTGATGCCGTCAGAAGTGAATGAGGAGAGAGACTTGGGCCGAGGTGAAAGCAGGTGGCCCAGGGTTTGTCAAAATCGGTCGTGGCCAGTGCGGTGACATGACACGGGGGAATGTTTGTTAAATGGAAAAGCACGACTGGGATTTTAGCAGAGCCAACGGCATATGAAGACTAAGTGTAGGGCCGGGTGCGTTGGGGGGGTGTGTGGGGTGGGGAGGGATGAAGAGTATTTGTTTCTTTTCCTGTAATGTTGGGGGGTTTGCTCTGTGAGAAGCTGACCCAGCAGTTGCTTTCCTCCTCCTCCTCTCCCCCGCGGAGCAGGAAAGCTCCTTCTAGAGCCCTCTTCGGCCTCTCTGGACGGGGCTTTGTTATTTAGAACACTCAGCCCTGGGGTCTTTATCCCCCATTTCAGTGCTGAGGAAAGATGTGCTTCCTTCTGCAGCGTCCCTAAGCGTCCCCCGAGCCCCCGCAGGAATGCAGTCCCCTTGTGTTTGGATTCTTCCATCAGAGCTGGCGGCTCTTCCAGGCTGTAGTCGTTGGAGACCCTCCAGGGCTGGGGCTTGACGGTTTCCGTAGGTCTCCTCACTTCACTGTCCCTCACCTGTGATGCTGAGCTGTCTCCTTGGGCTGTGCTGTCCTTCAAAGAGTGCCCTGGATGTGGGCCAGGCCTCCTCATCCTGGGGTGTGACCTTACAGCAGCAGCACCCGGAGCCCCACAGGGTGAGGCGCCAGAGCCTCTGGGATGGGCTCAGGGCTCCGTGTAATACCAGGATCTCTACGTGAGAACCAGACTAATGTCGAAGAACCATTTCTGGAGGAAATAAAATCGATTGGTATTGGCCTCTAGAAGCTGGAAAAGGCAAGGAAATAGATTCCCCAGAGAGGCTCCGGAAGGGATCACAGCCCTGCTGGTATCTTAATTTTAGCCCATTGAGATCCATTTCAGACTTCTGGCCTCAAGAACTATTAAGATAATAAATGTGTAATATTAAAAAAATAAAATAAATGGTTATTTTCCAAGCAGTAGGTTGTTACCCACGCATCTTTTTTTTTAAATTTTTATTTTATTTTAATTTATTTATTTTTGGCGGCATCGGGTCTTTGTTGCTGCGCGCGGGCTTTCTCTAGTTGCAGTGAGCGGGGGCCACTCTTCGTTGCGGTGCGTGGGCTTCTCACTGCAGTGGCTTCTCTTGTTGCAGAGCACAGGCTCTAGGCTCACAGGCTTCAGTAGTTGTGGTGTGTGGGCTCAGTAGCTGTGGCGCACGGGCTTAGCTGCTCCGCGGCATGTGGGATCTTCCCAGACCAGGGCTCGAACCCGTGTCCCCTGAATTGGCAGGCGGATTCTTAACCACTGCGCCGCCGGGGAAGCCCCAGCATGTTTTAAAAATTAAAAGTTAGAATAGTATGGTAAATATCAGAGTTCACTGCACATACCGAGGGTTGTTTTGTGAGACTGTGAAGTCTGTGTTTATGACATATGTGTTTTTATTTGGTTGCATTGTAAACTGTGTTTCTTACCGTGGGTCGAGGTCAATAAAGTTTGAAAGCCAGTAGACTAGACGGTGTCCCTGCGTTCCTTCTCATCACAGTGTCCTTTTGTGTTGTTTGCAATCTAGACTGTGCCCCAGCCAGTAAGTAAATCATCTACTTTGTGGTGAACATCAAAAATAAAAGATACTGGGGAGCCTTTAACCTGTCCTTGCAGTGGGTCTCAAAATTGGGCATGCATTTGAATCCCCCAGGAAACCGAGTAAAACACAGCCCCACTCCAGACCTTCTGTCTCAGAATCGATGAGGCAGGCGTAGGATCCTGCATTTTAACCAAGTGTCTTATGTGATTCCAAGGCAGGGGTTTGTGGGCACCTTTAGGAAATTCGACCTGCCTGTGCAGGCGCTTTTCCTGTTCTATGTTAAACCTTGTTAACAGTTCTGTGAGGTGACTCCTCCCCCCATTTTACAGATAAGGACACTGCAGCCCACATTGATTCGATTTGGTGACTCCATGGTATCTCAGAGATGCTAAGATCAGGGCCTGGACTCACGCC
Source organism: Balaenoptera physalus (assembly GCF_965194825.1). Taxonomy (NCBI): domain Eukaryota; kingdom Metazoa; phylum Chordata; class Mammalia; order Artiodactyla; family Balaenopteridae; genus Balaenoptera; species Balaenoptera physalus. The sequence goes on along the minus strand of NC_138890.1, from coordinate 165,664,643 downwards.
TAGGTCGGCCCTCCCTCCTGGGTGGGAATCAGGTGGCGTGAAATGGGAAAGATAAACAGTCCTGGTTGAGGGAGCTGCCCTCATGGGGGAAAAAAATAGGATTGTTAAAAAATGACAGTTTTAGAGAGAAGCATTTTGTCTTGGAGGCAAATACTGTTACTGCTGCTTCTAGGGCGGCCTTTTAGACACGTGCCCTCCGTGAGCAGAGCTGGAGATGGAAGAAGGGAGAGCGCAGACGGTAGACTGGGTGTCCCGTCCTCCGCCGGGCTGGGTCACTTCAGGAGACTTTCAGTCCAGCTCTGCCTCCAGTCTTGGGATCCGAGGTGACAGCTTCAGCTGTTGGGCCCAGCTGCTTCCTCTGTAAAACAAGAGCGTTAGCGGACAGCGTCTAGCCCTGCGAGTGCTTCCAGACTTCAGAACCTGTGATTTCATCTTTGAAAAAGCAGTGTTTCCTTCCCTCACCTTGAAAGAGATACGGAATGGCTAAGCAAAATGTATGCAAGTGTTTTGAGCCCCCCAGGGAGAATGCTGTAAACAGAGTCATATACGGGGTGCTGGCAGCTCGCTTCAGGCTGTCCACTGATGCACAAGTCTCAGCTGCATACTCCCAGAGCTGCTCCTGGGGAACGAGCCCTGCTTTCCAGCAGGAGAGGGATGTCAGTTGCATTCCAGCATTTCCTTGGTCTCCCACCCATCAGGCAGAGAGACTCTGGAACTAGGTTCCAGAGCCTAGGTGGAGGCTAGCCGACCCTGAGACTGCATACTTTCTTTATGTAAAGAAAGGGAGAATGATTTTCTTTCGAAACTAGGCAACTCCTTGGAGCCGGTAGTGTGTAGGCAGGAAGTTATATCCAAGGGGATTTGTGAGAACCAGGGGAAATGGTCATGTTTCTGGGAAGCTGGGCTGGTGCTGGGTAGTTGTGCATTTTTGTGGCCCTAAAAAGGTACTTTATTTTTAATTTGAAGGTTATTGTTTCTCTCCCTGTCTCTCTCTGGCACATGTACTGCCTTCTTTTTTAAAATGCGTGACATTTTATGCTCAAATTCCCATCTAATTTTGGTCTTAATCTAAGTTGGATTATAGAGATACCCACTCTCTTAAAAATGCTGTTTTATAAGCATTCAGTGCTTAATATACCCAAACCCTTGGCTTGGATCCGCAGCTGATTAAATGTGCTGTTCCTTCTGCTTGATGTCCTTCAGGGCACCTGGGTGAAGGCAGCATCCACATTTGGCCTAAAAGTAGTATTTGGAGGGTTTTTTTTTTTTTAACATTATTTGTTTATTTACTTTTAAAATTTTTGGCTGTGTTGGGTCTTCGTTGCTGCACGCGGGCTTTCTCTAGTTGCAGCGAGCAGGGACTGCTCTTCGTTGCGGTGTGCGGGCTTCTCATTGTGGTGGCTTCTCCTGTTGCAGAGCAAGGGCTCTAGATGCACGGGCTTCAGTAGTTGTGGCACGCGGGCTCAGTAGTTATGGCTCGTGGGCTCTAGAGCGCAGGCTCAGTAGTTGTGGCTCGCGGGCTCTAGAGCACAGGCTCAGTAGCTGTGGTGCACGGGCCTAGTTGCTCCGCGGCATGTGGGATCTTCCTGGACCAGGGCTCGAACCTGTGTCCCCTGCACTGGCAGGCGGATTCTTAACCACTGCACCACCAGGGAAGTCTGAGGTAAATGTTTTTCAGGCATAGGTTGCAGCCATGTTTCTTTGATATTCTACTAAATCATATCTTTATTTTGAGAATTTACATGTTTAATCTTAATATGTTTGTCCATTTTCCACTTCTTAATTTTTTTAGGGAAGAAGAAACTTGTTATATTTTGGTTTTCAGAAAGTATATGAAGCCAAAACCCCACATCATGTTCAGGTTAACCTTATATGTATTGTTTGTTTTAAGCAGAATTTCTAGCGTCTGTCTTTTAAAATAATTTTTTAAATGGAGCAGACTGATGAGTTATAAGTTACTTTACAACACTGGGTTACTATAAGAGGAGACATAGCTAAGTTAACCTGTGGTCTTTTGAGGAAGACAGTGAAGTGAAGAATATGCTAGAAGTTAACACTGAGGATGACCTAGTCTACAATGTTAGCACCATCTGAAACATATTGACTTTACACAGTTTTTAAAGGATAGAGAGTAACTTTGGAAGCCTGGATGGCTGCTTGCTTTCATGGATGAGTTATAAGTTGCTAGCCAGCAATACAGAACAAATAATAAATGAATTTTATAGAAAAAGAGTAGAAGGACTCAGAGCTGAAAAAATTTCAGCTGACAAAAAACGATTGTCTTTGAGTTGTTTTCTGGAGGCTTGACTCTAAATGGATATTGGCCTGGAAGTAGAAATTACAGGTTTGGAACAATGATAAAGAACTGAGAAACAGGACATACCACCCATGTTCAAATTAAAGAAAGAAGAGCATAGACTACCACAGTGTTAACTGCGTGTATAGGTTAAGTTCTGTAACATTATGTTAAATATATAACGTGTATTACAAGTAAAGTGTGTAAAAATTAAAGGCTATCATCATCAGTCTTATTCACTGATCTCATCCAGCTCCAGGGAAGGGGATTATACTAGGGGCACAGCTGGGCGTGGATGTCATGGGGTATCTTAGAGTTCTGCCTGCCACGGTGCTCAGTGCATAATGGCTGAACTAACAAACAGCAGGAAGGAAATAAAGATCAAAAGAAAAAGGGGGAATAGAAATTGAAAGTCAACTTTGAGTTCCCCCTTTAAGAGTCAGAGCTCTGCGACGTGTGTGACTGAATGGGGGCTGGGGTCAGGCAAGGGGAGGCAGCTGATCACTGCTGGGCGAGCCCGGAGGCCGGGCGAGGGGTCGGGGCTGGGCCTCGGGGGGGACCGCACAGACCGGGCTGACTGTTCCCGGTGGGCGGGTCTTCGCGGCACCTGCAGGGAAGGTTCCAGTCCCTCTGGCCTCTCGGGTTATTTGATGAGGCGGGAATGTTCTCTGACTGGGGTCCGCGGTCTAGGGGGAGGGCGCTTCTGGCCCTTCCTCGTGTAAAACGCTCCCTTGCCAGCTGCTAGTACAGGTGGATTTTAGGGCGACCCTGTGATGATTGAAGGCTGGGCTGGGCCGGCTGCCTGCAGCTGTCTGGTCCTGAGCAGACTCACCTGGGTGGCTGGGGGACGAGCAGAGTATGTTACCCAGGGAGCCTCAAGTTAGTAAACCGGAAATTGCAGTGTTATTTTCCAGGCTGAGTGTATCCAGATGGAAGGGTCTACATAAATAGTTTTCTTTTGCACAGTATTATTTTATTCCAAATTATAAATTTCTGGAGGCTGCGTCTATAACACACAGCATTGCTGATAAGCGTGAATATGAAGTCTGAAGCTGGTGAATCGAGAGGTCTTCATTGAAACAACTAACCTCTTCAGCCCATTGCCTTGGGCATCCAGCGTTCTGATGGGCTGACACGCACCATGGGGGTGCTTCCAGAGCCCCCCGGGGAGAGCACCAGTGGGGGCACAGCTGGTTCCTAGCCATCCTGCTCCCTGGCCTCCGCATCCCCAGGGCTTAGGGGTGGGAGGCCGGAGGAGGGAGGGCGGCAGCGGGGAAGTGTCCTCAGGATGGGGAACTCTCATACACTCGTGGCTCCTGTGAGGCCAAGAAGTGAGGCGTGAGACGGCTTTGGGGAAAACGGACAGAAATAGGAGATACTGGGTCATTTTAAGCTCTCAGTGTTCAGGCCAGGTTTTAAAATTTATTTATTTATTTTATTTATTTATTTTTGGCTGTGTTGGGTCTTCGTTGCTGTGTACGGGCTTTCTCTAGTTGCGGGGAGCGGGGGCTACTCTTTGTTGTGGTGCGCGGGCTTCTCATTGCAGTGGCTTCTCTTGTTGCGGAGCACGGGCTCCAGGTGCGTGGGCTTCAGTAGTTGTGGTGCGCAGGCTCAGTAGTTGTGGCGCACGGGCTTAGTTGCTCCGCGGCATGTGGGATCTTCCCAGGTCAGGGCTCGAACCCGTGTCCCCTGCATTGGCAGGCGGATTCCTAACCGTTGCACCACCAGGGAAGTCCCCAGGCCAGGTTTTTGTTCACACCCCTCAGTCCTCAAGGAATTTCAGGCATCCTGGTCATTCCCCCTCTAAAGCCTTCAGCTCCTGCTGTGTCAGAAAGGGAAGGGAACTGACTCGAAGACCACCGCTTGGAGAGTTAAAAGAAGGATGTTTTCTATAAATCACAGCTCGAGGAGAAAGTCTAGAGACAACACCCTGTTGACCGTCGTGGTAAAGGACGGGCATCCTTGGTGCTGTGTGAAGCGGAATCCTCGCCTGGATCGTTGGTTCCAGCGCGACCCCGATGCCGGCCCCACCCCCTCACTAGTGGGTTTTGATTACAGGTTTATTTTAGTACATAGCATACCCCGGTTTTTGTGTGTAATGCAGCCAGTCCGGGCGGACGCTCTCGTGTCTGTTGTGTGCTCAGGACTGCGTTCCTCTGTGCTGTGTAAGACAGTGTAGGACAGCTCCATGTGAGGGACGTGGCTGGGGAGGAAGACCTGTGTGTACGATACCCAGAGCCCCGCGTGGTTTTCCCCTTGTATGGAATGCGATGAAATCGTATCAGGAGGGTTGGTTTTAAGTCATACAGTAACGATTCTAACACCTAAATTGTTGAGTTTAGATATGAAATTTAGGGAAGTAACTTTAGCTCTGTTCTTCAGCCTCCATTAAGAAGTTACAGTATCGGGCTTCCCTGGTGGCGCAGTGGTTGGGAGTCTGCCTGCTAATGCAGGGGACACGGGTTTGAGCCCTGGTCTGGGAGGATCCCACATGCCGCAGAGCGGCTGGGCCCGTGAGCCACAGCTGCTGAGCCTGCGCGTCTGGAGCCTGTGCTCCGCAACAAGAGAGGCCGCGATAGTGAGAGGCCCGCGCACCGCGATGAAGAGTGGCCCCCGCTTGCCGCGGCTAGAGAAAGCCCTCGCACAGAAACGAAGACCCAACACAGCCAAAAATAAATAAATAAATAAAGCGTAAAATTTAAAAGAAGTTACAGTATAAGAATAAAGTTAGTTTTTCAGTGTGATGGAAAAAATCTCTTGAGTATAATTAAAATCCAGTTTTGCTAATATCATAGGTGTTGTATTTGAAACTCACAATGAGTACAGCTCATATTAATATTTAGTAAAGTATTCTGTAATAGAGGCCCCTGAGAGTTGCTATCTGAGCTCCCCCGAATTCAGAGGGAGGGCAGCGGCCCATGTGAGAGCAGGTTAGTGAGAGCTGGGCCCTGTCTGGGTTTCTGATGGCCGATTTCTGAACGGATGAAACACCACCCCCTGCCTCCACCCCCAAAAAGGAAAAAGGAGAAAAGGGTTTGTTTTCATTACTACCTCGTTAGGTTTGGGAAGAAACTGTGTCTGTGTGTTTTAATGTAATTTCTCACACCCGGAGTTTTAATTCTGCTGTGTGTGTGGGGGGGGTGTCAGGGGCAGATCCCTTCTGGACAGCTGTGACCATGAGAAGACTGTCCAGAGCTGGAGACTATTTCCCACTCAGTCTTCCCGAGGTCCACCCTGAGCTGGTGCGCAGAAGCTATTTTTGAAGTGGACAGATGATCAGTCTGCAGCTGTGAGTACGCGAGCCTGTGGCTGACAGAGCGTGTACTGGGAATCAGAGAACAAGTGGCTGGGGAATGTTGGAGAGAGAGTGCCCAGTGTGAGGGCAGCAGCACACAACCGTGCTTTCAGGGCCCAGAGGCTGGGGAGGACTGGAAAAACCTCACTGTACCGGTCTTGCTTCTTGCAGTCACGTGAGCTTTCCGGAGGTTGCGTGTGGATTTAACTGCAGGTAATTTACACGGGCACAAATCCCATCAGTTTGAATAAGCTCTTTAGAACGAAATTGATATCTGCTGTATCACCACTTGTTCTTATGGAACTCTTTTGACTTTAGAGGAATTTACCTGGTAGAAAAGTTTTCTCTCTTCTTAATATTGTTTGATGTATCAAATTATAATTGATGGGATCAAACCATTCTAATTGTAGGCTGTGGGGAACGAAAATCTGGACAGGAAATTTTAGATATATATTCATGAAACCAAGGAGACTAAAACTAAGACGTATTTAATAAGGAAGTTCAAACCATCCTGCTTATCTGAGACATCCCTCATGATGTTTAAATTTACAATATTGATTATGATACATAGATTTTATATATCTAAAACAGATTTAAGGTAAAAATCAAACATATCAAGGTACGTTTGATCTAGAACAGGAGTGGGTACTTCTTTTGGTCAGTGCCAGATTGTGAGTATCCTAGGCTTTGTGGACCTAGATGGTGTCTGTCACAGCTACTCTGCCCTGTGGTTGTAGCTTAGAAGCAGTATTCAGGGAGAGTGGGCTTGTCCCGCGGGTTCTTGTTTGCCACTCCCTTCCAGTATTGTCTTAAGACTTGGGAGGAGAAGCGGTCTCTCTTTTTTTCCTCTACTACTTTTAAATGAAGTGAAACTGTCAAACCTCAGCGGACAATCTCTAGAACCTATCCCAGGAGTTTCATTTAATTGATGTAATTTTCACCACCTTGGAACGGTCCAGGTAATCACATCCCACTTTGATGGGTTTCCTGTACTTTTAGGAAGACAGTGTTCAAGGCTGGATCCAGATGATTCTTCTCTTTCTTTACAGCAGTGGGTGGTTCCTAACTCCTGCAGACCCAGTTTCCCTGTTTCTAACATACTGTGTAATGCTCCATGTCCTATCCTGAAATGTAATTAATGTATAATCTAAAAATCAAAACAATGCTTTAACTAACAAAAAAGAAATGAAATAAATGTAACTTACAAACATGTATTTAAGTACGTAGATGCTGAGATATGGCCGTAGACTAGAACAGTGGTACTGGCAGTGCTGGTGTGCTGGGACAACGTGTCTGTTGTGTCTGTAAGTTCCCCAGTAACTTCCTTCCCTGAGTTTTGCTGTGGAAAAAAAAGCCGAACAAACTCCTTATCTGAGTGCAGGGAAGTGCTGAGGAGCTGGTGGGCTTGCAGCCAGTCTTCAGATCACGCTGTGGTAGCACTGCTCCAGAAGGTGTGATGATGTTTGCAGCTGCTTGCACCCATGTGTGGAGTCTCCACGAGCAGGAGGTCCACAGAGGACACCTGCTCCTGATGTGCTGTGTGGGTGACTCAGAAACCCTGAGTCACATTGCTGCTGGGGGCATGATTTCCGAAGTGAACAGCTCTTGGTGCATTTCCAGACCAAAGTAGAGATCTCCTCCATCTACAGGGTAGCTGTTCTGCTAAAAAATGTAGTGTATAAGGACCATGCCCCCAACACTGTTTCTGTTTATGCATGAAATGGAGTTAGGTTGTAAGCCCAGGATTTTCGCTTCCTTAAATATCTGGCAAGACATTGGAAAGTCAGGCAAGATGCTTAGTGATGGGTGTGTGTGTGTGTGTGTGTGTGTGTGTGTGTGTGTGTGTGTGTGTGTGTGTGTGTGTGTGTGTGTGTGTGTGTGTGTGTGTTGGAAGGCTGTGTCACATGCAGTTCCTGTCCAGCATTCCTGGCCTTTATCCTCTAAGTACTAGTAGCGTTCCCCGCCCCCCAACCTTGCGAGAACCACAGATGCCCCCGCAGATTTCCAACTACAGGACAGAGCAAAGGTAGATGTCTGGATCGGCATCTTGCTGTGCTCTCAGAGGGCGGGTGGGCTGCGGGGAGAGGAGCTCACCCTCTGCCCAAGCCTCCTCAGAACTTCTGCTGAGCCTCTTCTCTCCCCTTCTCATGGTCTCCTTCTCGGCCTTTTCCCTTCTGCCTCCCTGCCTCCCCTAGTATTGCCCCATTTTACCTGGGTCCTCTCTCTTTTGTATCATTCTCTAGGGTAAACTTTCTTGTCTTGATGTTTCAACATAGTGGTGAGTCTTATCATTTGTAAGATGTGTTGAAAATAATTTATTACTCATGGTAATCAAAGCACTGAAATTTGCAATTTACTTTTTCCAGTATCGCTTACTTTCCTATTGATTTTTTTTTTTTTTTTTACATTGCCTTTTTAAAAAAAAATATTTATTTATTTATTTTTTGCTGTGTTGGGTCTTTGTTGCTGCACACGGGCTTTCTCTAGCTGCGTCGAGCGGGGGCTACTCTTTCGTTGCGGTGTGCGGGCTTCTCACTGCGGTGGCTTCTCTTGTTGTGGAGTACGGGCTCTAGGCACGTGGGCTTCAGTAGTTGTGGCTCGCGGGCTCTAGGGCACAGGCTCAGTAGTTGTGGCACATGGGCTTAGTTGCTACGTGGCACGTGGGATATTCCCGGACCAGGATCAAACCCGTGTTCCCTACATTGGCAGGTGGATCCTTAACTGCTGTGCCAGCAGGGAAGCCCCCCTATTGACTTTAAAAATTTTTTTGAGCTAGAGAGAAAGTGGTGGAGTACAGGCTCCTGCATGTCAAGGTTCTACAGATGGGCTACATTAGCACCTTTCACGGGAGGTTGCTTGAGGAGGATTCAGCTTGCAAGATAGTGCTTTCGAATTACTTGCCAGTGCCTGCTCCATGCATGTAGTGGTAGATGTTACAAAGGAGGGAAGAACAAAGAATGGTCTTCCATGTTTCCTATTGTTTAATATTTTAACCACCCAAAGGTTTAGAAATGCAGTTTGCTTCTGCAGCTTCTCTCTCACTTTGTAATGTAACCCTGCGATGCTCAGTACTGATGAACAAGTCCATTTTCCAACAGTAGCACCTTGCCTTCCCTTTTCCCCCCTGCAGGCCAGACCCTTTGATGACCTGTGAGTCTGAGTATGAAAGTCTATGTTGGAAGGGGGACGTGTTACTGCTGTTGTGTCTGAAACAAGAGTTAAGATTACATTTTATGAAGCAACTTTGTCTATTATCAGTTGATTTTTATGGATTTCACAGTTGAGCAGTAATGAGTCATAATCAGTAGTACTTAATTTTCTCAAACGAGAGGGTAGACGCATTTTGTTCTTGAACCCTCCCGGCTGTCAGTGAAGGGGAGAAAACCTTTCCTTGGGGTTAAGTTGAAGGTCTGTTGCTAACACCTGTTCCTGGGCCTGTCTTGCTCTCCTGAGCAGATCTCTTTTTGGGAGCCTCTCCTGCCTGTCCTCTGTGCAGTAGAGGTATAGAGCTATTCCCCAGCTTTCTTCTCTACCCTTACGAGTTTAACATGATAATACGATTAGAACATAAAGTATGCAAGAACAAAATGCCTTTCCGACACACTTATTTAAAGCTTTTATTGTGCAGAGAAAGAGAAAGTAATATATTTTATTGTGGACTCGGGGATCCTTTCTGATCCTGGGGACTTATATTACTTTGGAGAGTCTTATGTAGGCATAAACCTGTGACTGAATTAATTTTTCTGACTATTTACTCATACTGTCCTAGATCATTTTGGGGGCAGGGGAAGCACATACTTGTTAGGAAATCGACACGTGCAGGATCATTCCGGCAGAGGTTTAGTGGGAACGTGAGGATTTAATTACAGCAGCGCTGGCAGCGGCATCTACCGGTCCCCGCGGTAAGAGGTACGTCAGTTACCTAATCCTAACGGCAGTCATGCCAGGGTGGGTCTCGCTATGCTCATTTTATAGCGCGAGACATTAAAGATGAGAGATGCGAAATGGTTGTCAGGGTCACGTGGCTGCTAGGGGCCAAGTTTGTGTTTTTGTCACTGTCGTCCTTCTTGATTGTATGTTTCTGTCATACTGGCCTTGTCTTAGGTCCTTGAATAAGACAGACATACCCACCTGCCTCTGGCCTGTGTTCCTTGTGGCTTCATGAACATGCCCTCCCTACACCCCTACCCCTTGGTTCAGTTCTAACCATCATTTAAGTTTTATCTTAGATGTTAGCAGATAGGCTATCTTAACCTCTACATTAACACCCCCCCTGCCCCCAGTATGTCCCCTTTATTTCCTGTAATCCCCAGCTTTCTACTTGATTGCGTTGATGGTATTCATTGTTCAATGTGTGCCTGCTTTCCTGGACTCTTAGCTCAATGAGATCAGGAACGGTCTGACATGGTTGCTTAACTTGGCATGTGGCACCAGGTGGGTGTGCAAGACATATTTATTAAATGAATGAATGGATGTTCATACTTTTGTCCCCCATGTCCTATGCAGCACACACAGAGTAGAAAGAGAGAGAGGTGTTCATCCTTCGAACCATGGGTAACACGCTTATAAAAAAAATTGCACACTAAATCAGTTAAAAAAAATGAGTATTTTCAACATCTGTGTTTTTGTTTACTTCATATATGCTGTATACTGCAAAAGTTCACCAAATTGAAACTTTTTAGAAAGGATGGAGGAAATCTTAAAACATGGAGTTTCTAACATATTTTTCTATATGTCGTAGGATCAGCTGGTGTAAGGACCTGCTGTACTTGCAGCTGGGGAGCTCAGGCAGGCTCTGTGGGAAAAGGAAGTAACTAATCCAGCTTCAGCACCTGGTGGGATTTGGGACTGGGATCCGATGGGATCTCGGGACAGATCAGAGCTTGGTCTGGAGTGGGAAGTACCAGGCTTCCGCAGGGAGGGGTGAGTGACTGAACAGAAAGGTGAAGCATCTAGATCATGGCGGAGGGGTGGGGAATAAGATTCATCAGAAAGGCTGCGACTTGGCTGTGATTGAGGTCTGAGACCCGTTCAGGGTGTAAGACCTCACCATCCTGAAATGACAGCTTGTTAAGTTCTTGAGGAAGCAGATAACTGCACCCCCCCTTATCCTTCAGTAAATATTTTCCCTTCCCTCTCTTATCTCTGGGTATAGTAGAAATAAAGTGCAGTTTATTCTATCACTTTATAAGATCTTGCTTAACTTTTTTTCCCTCTCTATCAGATAAACCTAAAAGATTTACTCTGTCCCTATCATTGAAAATGCTGATGAGGTTACTTACTCTACAAAGGATGTAATGACAGCATGATGCCATGGACTGGCTACTTTAAGCCCATAGAGCAATACTGGTAGTATCAGAGGTAGAATGAATGGCAGAGGATAAAAAAGTACAATTCAGTGTTGACATTTGGACGGGCTGGGCAGTGGATGTTGGGACCGGACAGTTGTGACCTTAGAAGCTGGTGGCCAGACCAGTGAATGGGTGAAATGCTTCTTCCTTGGCTAACCTGTGGGTAGGGTGGTAGCTGCCTTGGCATGTCTAACCTTCCATCTTGTGAGACTGCCAGCGATGCTGGTAAAAAGCCTGGTGCTGGTCAGAGGCGGATAGCTCCTGTGAGCCAGCTTGTAATCTCAGTATCTGTTTGGGGAAAGATTTAGCCCACAACCGAGTTAGGGGGAAATATACTGAGATCTGTATTTAGAGAATCAATATTGAAAAATCACATTTGGTGTAGTGTAGGGAGTGAAATAAGTAGTGAAAATTATTTCTGTTCTAACTGTAATATTGCATCTACAAATAAAGGGAAGCACTGTAATGATTGCAGATTGCAATTCAAAATGTATTTAGTCCGTTTCATGGAAGCAGATATGTCAGCCTATTAAGAGGAATGTACGAATTGTCACATCAGGTCATTTAACAGAGCCGTGGGGCATTTAAAAGTGCTTTATTTATAAAAAGATCTGAAATGGTTATTTAAAAAAAAAAGTCTGCTCTCATCTCCAAAGCTAGATTATTTTCAAGGAATGTCTATAATGCAGAATATTGGTAAGAAAATATTAGTTTGTTTTAGGTTAAAATGCATTATTTTTCTTTTTAAATGATAGTTCATAAAAACTATATAAAAGACAGAAATTTTACTTTGCCCTAAATTATATATTCCAATAATTTGGAAAATTTGATCTAAGTAAAGTATTAATGAAGACCTCTTTTTAGAATATTTGTTCTTTTTGAGGAAACTCTGATATATTAAGAAATTAAGGGGAAAATGGTATCTCTGAAAAACAAAGCAAAGCCAAGACAAAATATTACCCATTCTCACATGGCATATTCAGAATATACTGGAAACCTAGGAAGTGTATTTTGCTACTTGTAAAACATTTCTTTTCAGATAATTTTTTGATACTTTAAAAGTATATTTTAAGCATCTTATAATACAATCTAATTCATTCATACAAACCAATAAATTCTAGAAATAAAATAGATCAGATCTTTTTTTAAAAGCCGCTGGAAGACCTGGATTTGATTATGGCTTCGGGCTGTATTATCTCCAGTAAATGGTGATGTCTCATCTTTGACCCTCGAGTCCCTGGTTTCTAAAGTATAGACCATAAATGTATTTATCTTACAGGCTGAGTTAGTCATTAGGTGAGCTAATTTGGTTTGGTTACATGCTTTGAAAACTGTAAAGAACTGTATAAAATGTAATAGTTTTAGCGATTCAGAGGTGGGATGTTGGCCAGTGATCATTCTGCTAAGTCTAAAGGTGGTTTAATTTATGGAAACTGGAGATCTTCTAAAAAAAGGAAAACATTTTTTCTTCCGAAGCCAAAATGTGAAAACCACGAATGAAATTTAAGCACTTATGTATACTCATTCTAATCTACAAGCATGTATTTGTGGAATGAGTTCACAGGAAAGTTGTCAAAAGCTTTTGGATAGGGGATGTAAGCTCTTTGTGGTTTCACTGATGAAGCTAAACATTTTTGAGGAAACATGAAAATTGTAACTGAAGGTTGAACTGACTGACCCGGTCTATTAGGTAGATCACCTATTTAACAAATTATTTATTTATGGTAGGAACCAAGCTAATTTTATTGAACTGTTAATTTCTCAGAGTTAAAGTCCAAATGATATGGAATTGTGGTGGTTTGTATTGCCTTTGGTGAGGCAGTTTAAATAAAGCTTTTTGCCAGAGCATGAAAGGTCCCCAGAAACTAAAAATTTAATGGTGATTTAAGGTATTTTCTTTAAATGTGTTCAAAATCTTAAAATGTTTGTGCTTTTTAAATACAGCGACAAAAAATATTTTATGTAAAAAAGGTAGTCTTAATGTAAAAGCTGTGTGTTTATTCTTCAGGCCTTAGTCTGGTAATAAACCACTTGCCAAAGCAAAGGTAATGAATTCGTAAGCAGCCATCTTTCTATTCAGTGCATCAAACAGAACTGTTGGGTTCAGGAATCCTTAACTTGAATATATGCACCTATTTCTTCTGAGGAGTATTTGGCCAAGGTGGGAAACATTACTACTATTTTAGTTACTCTTGTATATACCAAAACTTTGTGTGCTTTCAGGAGAGAAGAAGTAATCATACTGTGTCTATTCAAAGTGACCTCTCCTCCATTCCGTAGGTATGTTTTTAATAATCAGTTACAGATAATGTTTTATGAAGAATGTCTTTGTAACATTTCTAAACAACCTTTCTTTTTTTGTGTCAACTTTACTGGGATATAACTGACATAGTGTAAAAATCACCCATTTAAAGCGTATGATTCCTTGGCTTTTGAGTGTATTCACCAAGTTGTACAGCCATCATTATGGTCAATTTTAGAGCGTCTTCAACACCAGGAAGAAATCCCACAACCTTAACACTTGCTGAGCTACTTTGTTTCTTTATGGATTTGCCTATAAAACAACCTGTTTCATAACTTAAGACAGGTATTCAGAGGGAAGTTTCTAGGCCTCTCTCCGATTGCACCATGTGATAACTTGGTGTGATAAGCTGCTGAGAGAGGGTTGGAACCCCTGCCTGTCTGCTTGTCAGCATTACGGAGTGATTTTTCCCTCTGACAGCATCCCCGAGGTATTTGCCTCCGTCCTAACGTGGCTGTGGACACGGGGACTAAGAAGTGCGAGGTGCAGCGATACGGTTGCATTGCTGCAGGTGTGGCGGGAAGTCGGGCTGGGAGGAGACGGCTGGCCTGTTGCTTCGAACATCAGAGAATCAGCATTAGTGCAGACGGGCCGGCGTGGCACGCTGGAGACGGGTGTGCACACATGGCGCCACACCTGCTGTTGCCAGCAGTTGTCGGGTGGAAATCGACAGTTGTAGCCTTGACACGCATGGAAGTGAACACAGCACAGTTGAAGACATAAAACCCTCTGGGCAGTCACTGAGCTCATTGACCAGCTTGGTGCTTAAAGTGTCTGACTGGTGCCTGAATTTAGCAGCTTCATCTCTGTCCCGGTAGACCCTTTGATTGATAGATAATTAGTTGGCCAATAATATTGGTCAGGACTTGATAGCTAGGTATTGAAGAGGGAAAACTGTTTCGAAGCTGAGCCCACACCTGCTTGCCTGGGTTTAATTTAGAGGTTGCTGTGATTTGAAGTAGAATTCATGGCCCAACTATTTCTCTTCTTTCTTAGCATTAATGCTACTATTACTTGTTGGGCAAAATCACCTTAAAATATTACTTTGAATAGTTATTTTGTTTTATTTTAGCCACTGCCCCTATCCTGCCTGCCTCTCATCAATTGAACATGCAGGAGGAGCCATGTAAGATACATTTCCCTTTTTATTTTCCATGGCTTTCTTTTTTAACATTTTTTATTTCTTTAATGTTGTATCTATTTTATTTGTTTATTTTTGGCTGCGTTGGGTCTTCGCTGCTGTGCGCGGGTTTTTCTCTAGTTGTGGTGAGCGGGGACTACTCCTCGTTGCGGTGCGCGGGCTTCTCATTGTGGTGGCTTCTCTTGTTGCGGAGCACGGGCTCTAGGCACGCGGACTTCAGTAGTTGTGGCTGCTGGGCTCAGTAGTTGTGGCTCCTGGGCTCAGTAGTTGTGGCACGTGGGCTCTAGAGCGCAGGCTCAGTAGTTGTGGCTCATGGGCTCTAGAGTGCAGGCTCAGTAGTTGTAGCGCACGGGCTTAGTTGCTCCGTGGCATGTGGGATCTTCCCGGACCAGGGCTCGAACCCGTGTCCCCTGCATTGGCAGGCGGATTCTTAACCACTGCACCACCAGGGAAGCCCCTTCCGTAGCTTTTAAAGTGATTGTAACATTCAGATGAAGTCAGAGATACAGAGTGATATTTACAGCGAGAAAGTGGAGTTTGGGTCAGATTTCTTGAAATAATGGGCATGTCACAGATTTTAACAGGAGGAAAATCAGAAAAACGCTCAGCAATTTTGTTTTTGGAGGGGGTGTGGCAGGTGTTGAAGGTGAACCTACTCCCTGCGTGCTGGGAATGGTTTTCTGTGAGCCAGGAGTTTAGATGTCGTGAAGAAAAGCACTTCAGTGTTTTCTTTGATGCCCATTTGAACCCTTTCGTTAATTCGCTCATTACTTTAAATCGTAACGTCAGCGGCAGGGTCTTTCCCTATGGTGTGGCGCGGTAGGCAGTAACCTCTGCACGTTGTGACGCTGGTTCCCAGGGTCAGCGCTCTGTCACCACACGTGGACTCATGTGCGCCGCGTCCCGTGACTCCTGCAGCCTGCGGGGGGCGGGGCCTGTGGGCACCCTGTCCCTCGTTCAGGTTCTAGATGAGGATCTCCATGTGCATATCATTCAGGACCCTAGTAAAGAGACAGTTCAGTGTTCACCCTTCTCATGTACCTTCTTACACTCTTTTTTCATTTAAATAATTCATGAAATGGTCCTTTAAAAGTTGAAGTTTTGCAGTGCAGTTTTGTAAAGAGCTTGGGAGCGCAACTGCAGTGTTTCCTGCTTGGTCCTGAATGGTGTTGCTTAGGGATGCGGGGTCCCGGCTTTCAAGTCTCTGGTTTAACCTGTGAAGTTAATTAGCCCCTGTAAACCTCAGTTTTCTCATGGAAGACAGGTAGAAAAACAGGCCCTTCGTCAGATGAGGAGATCTGCCAGCTGATGGTATCGATTCAGTGAATGGTGATGCCGAAGATGGTGATAATGACGCTTTGTCGTTCGCCTGATCTTCATAAGGATGGGAGGAGGTTACACATAACCTGGAGCTGTTGGCCATGGACTTGAGATACACAGCGGAATGCCCAGGGTGTTTTGAATAGTCAATAAAGTAAAAAAAATATTGATAATTCAACTGTTAAACTGCCAGGAATAATTCCAGAATATGTAAATGGCATTCTAACAAATTATGCCTATCCATTTGTTTTTGATGGAAAGTCTAACAGTTATTTTATAACTCTCTATTCTGATTAGCAGTACAGACCTCCTAGCCCCGTGTCCCCCCTGCCCTTCTCAGTGCTTGTGTGAGTGTTCTTCAAAATAAAGCTAGTATTCCTCCTCCTATACTTGGTTGAAATGTACAGGAGAAGAATTATATGCAGTGACTCAGTCTGCAGGGGCAACCTTCATGGTCTCAAAGTCTGGATCCGTGTTCTCTCTGCTGAAAAGAAAGGCACAAGCACAGCAGGGTGGAAGAAATAGCGTTCATTCCCCCTACTCCCCTTCCCGGTCCCCCCAAATCCCTGGAGATATGGAGATGTCAGGCAGTGAATCAGCACGTAACTGACTCATATTCACTGGGCGCTTGACCGGGAATTGATTTCCCTGTTTAATTCTCCCTGACCCCATGAGGTGCCACCCATTTCACAGATGGGGACTCTGAGGCCCAAGGCCACCCACCTGCAGAACTGAATCCTGATCTGGTTGAGCCAACTCTAAAAACCCACATTGTTTCCACCATTGTCTGCCTTCACGTTTCGTGGAGGGGGAAGATACAGGAACATACATGACTGTGAAATTCCTAATGGAAGTACAGATTTCAGTTCAGCAAACGCCGAGGGGTGGATAGAGAGCTGTGTGGAGTCTAAAAGGGGAGCAGTCCCCCCCCCCACCAGTCCCTAGGGAAGGTCCCATGAAGTTGGAGACTTTGAGACTCTCCTTAAAAGAAGGATTTTTGGGGGAGGGGACGGTGATAGGAGCAGAGGGGATATTTTCCTGACTTTGAAGTAATTTACACATAATTGATAAATTGTTCGGGAATACCCCAGAGTTCCATCTTCTAGAACGTTCCCTAGGTTTCCCTGTCTCCTTAACCGTTCCTTCCTAAACTCTTTGCCTGGCTTTTCTTCCTTTGAAACCTAAGTTTTGCTATTTTTCAGGATTTTGTCTTTAGTCTGTGAGTAACAGGTTTTCAAATAGTAATGATACAAGTTAATAGGAATCATACAGGTTTCTGGAATAAGGCTTTAGAAACTAAATGAAGCTTGAAATTTATTTGCTTTTATGAATGCGACGTGGTTCCACTGGCTTATTCTAACATAAATGATTTCTAATAATGGGGTCAGCTTTTATCTACTAAATGCAGTTCAGTAGGGAGATGCTTTCAAATCATGAGCTTCACAGTGGGGATAAATGAAGAAGAAGGGGTTCTTGGTGGCAGGAAGATCAGGAAGGACTGCTGTATTTATGTATGTGAAAATCACTGTAAAATTTTAGCTAAGCTGTTATCCTGAGCCCGTCCCCCCTCCCCTTTTTATATAACAGCAGATTTTCATTCCCCTCACTCTTTCCCTTGCTGTGAACAGTTGCATTTAAGCATTATCAGCATTAAAAACATATTTGGGAGGAAAGCCAAGCCAAGCATCTGTGAAGCAGCCAGACATTTTTCAAAACCCTTTCAGCTGCAAGCAGTGGGCGTGTGTACCACGTCCTTTGACACAGGAGGCAAGGCAGGCTGTGGGCCTCCTTTGGGGAGGGGTGTGTGGGCTTCTTCTGTAGGCCTTCGGGAGAGGGGGAGAGAGAAAGACTACCTGTGTTTCACTGAAGGTGAAAAGTTCCAAGTCATAGAAGACAAGACCCCAGTTATCAATATCTGATAAAATTCTGCAAGTCTACTAATTGGTTTGAATTTTAGAGGATCTTAAACTTGGATTTTTCTCCCTACTCCACCCCCTTCCCCTTTTATAGTTAAGATGGGATTTCTTCATTAAAGCTGTTGGCAAAATCTATTTTGGATATAATATGATAAAAACTTGAAGTTTACATTATTTTCTCCTAAACTATGAAACAGAAGTTTGTAAGAGTAGTTCTGGGGTCCCTAGAGCTTGAGTGATTAAAGTACTGGTGATAGTGTTTTAGGGAAATAGCAGTGCGTTTCATTTCAGTACATTGAAAGAAACAAAAATGTCACTTTGATTCTCTTTTTTTATTGTTTATCATTGTTAAATCGAAGCTTTTTTTTTTTTTTTCCTACTTAGCTTATTTTTGGTGAAGACTGCTACAACAGTTTGAGGGCTTCATTCAAAGAAGAATATTTTCCAAAGACCTCTCTTTCATATTAACTTACAAATATAGGCCTTGTTTTGGGCTTGTCTCATATACATTTAATTTATAGTTAATGTATAATTATCCTTTGAACATCATAAATTTGCCTTATAATAGGGAATTAAATGATACCGATTTAGGGAAATCAGGTAGAAATTATGAAGTAGGCAGATTTGGGGATGTTTTACTCATCATTTAGTTTGATTATAAAATCTGTACATAGTAACACAAGTACTCAGCTAGGATGTTCTTTATCAGATGCCTTGCGAGCAGTCTGAGAGGGAGTAGATAGAACCAGCTGTTGGTCCTGACTTTAGACTATGTGCTTTAAAAAAAAAGTTTTTAGAACCTTTTATTCAATTGAAACTCGATTCCTATTATAGGCTGATTTTTATATTGTTGGATATAGAGAACTTTTCAGTTCTACAACTGATTTTTTAGCATTCTTTGCGTTCTATTTTATCATTTTAAATAACACAGTTTGAAGAGGGCAAAGCAGTAACAACTAAGACATGTATTTGATCATTTTAGTTCTTGTTTCTTTTCTTAGCCCAGACACTCTGTAATTTTATTTGCTTCTACATTAGCACATTAGGGTGTGCTAGTTATATGAGTAGTGAAGCCTCTTGATGCCACATGTGGGACAAATTATATTCCATGCAGGCTTGGAATATTTTTTGTAGCAGTGCAGTATATCTGAGCACTATAATTTTCACTAAAAAATTAAATTATAATTATATAATTAAAAGTAAACTATATCATCCCAACAGCCTTCCTAATAACAGCAACCAACCACAGGCCTCACGGTGCTTAGCATGTGCCAGCCATTGGCCTGAACTCCTGACTTGTGTTAACTCTGACCCACACTACTGCACTACAAGGGGGATGTACTGTTTTACAGATGTGGAAACTGATTTACAGAGAAGTTAAGTGACTTATCCAAGGCCACACAGCTCCTCAGTGGCAAAGCCAGGCTTGGAATCCAAACCGTGCTCTTAACCACCTGTTTATTGTTCTACTCCATGTTTTCAGCGGACGGATGGAAAGTTCTTTTCTCCATTACGTTAACATGGCCTTACAACGTGAGTGTATGTATCTGTGTATGCAATAAAGAGACACTAAATCACTATCTTTTCTCAACCTGTGTATCTTACATAGACTATGTGGTTAACAAAGAACACATAGGAGACCAATCCTACGTAAATCTGAAGTCTGGTCAATTTTTATGATTAAAAATATGATTAAAATTGGTACGGTTTTTCCTTTGGGGAATCCTCACAAGAGGAAAATAAAGTGTTGTCTGCCAGGCATGGAGGAGTTTCTGATTCTATATCCACAGTCTCTCACAAATGAATATTAGGAGGAAGACCTAATAACGTGGGACCTTTTCATCTACTTGCTCGGTCAGCAAACCCTTAAGTTCTCACGGTCCCCTGCCGTGTGGGAGAATAAACCAGAGATGGCAAACACAGCGCCACCCTCTGTGAACTCCCTCTCCACTTGGGAAGGTAAATTACAGGTGCGCTTTGAGTCACCTCGTCCGTGAGTTCCAGCCGAGGGGACTTTGAGGACAGACACGCAGGGACGAGCAGGGGGAGTCCCCTCGCTCGGCTGCACCCGCAAGTGCACAGGTGTGGGGTGGACGCCGTCTCCCCTCCTCGGGGGGCGGAGCATGGGGCGGGGTGTGCCGAGTGAAGAGACCCGAGCTCCCCGGCTTTTCTGCTTCCTGTAGCGTTTGGGTGTTTGCGCCCCTGTCCCTGCTGCGGCCGTCACTCTCCTTTCCTCTTCGTTCACATTTACCCTCGTTCCTCAACGTTCAGCCCATACCTTAGAAAGAAAGTGGTGTCTTTTTTTTAAAAAGTTTAACTTTGGGAATTCCCTTGCTGTCCAGGGCTTCCACCACTGGGGACCCGGGTTCGATCCCTGGTCAGGGAACTAAGATCCTGCAAGCCGCTCTGTGTGGCCAAAAAAAAAAGTTTAACTTTGATTCGAGGCTATATTCCTCAATGCTAGTAAACTTCCTCCCACCCCCATTAAGTTGTTCTTAGCTTCCAGAGTCCTTGGTTGGTTTTTCTTTATGTTTGTAGCACTTGATTGAAAAGAGTTTCCATGTACCTACTATAATGGCCAGTTTCATTATGGGAATCTCTTGAATTAGAAAGTTTTGGGAATGATATAGCACTTCAGATAGAGATGATAATGACAAAACAGTGTCTTATAATAAATGTAATTTCTGGGTTTAAAAAGTACTATTCAGCAGGAGGCTATAAGCCAAACTAGTTTTTTTCCCCAGCGTTTACTTTTCTCATACATTTAGAAGGAAAACATATGTCATGAAAATAATTACGTGCATTAAGAGACCGTATTGATGGTCTTTTGTGTGCTGGCAGATTTTTTTTTCCTTATTTGTGTACATTCTTTGTTAGTTTTATGTCTTGTATGATTAGTATAGGCATGCCAGTAGCGTAGAGCCTCCTAATTCATCAAACAGAGGATATTTCTAAAAAAAAATAGCAAAGGCTTTGTCTGAGCTTCCCATTTGCTGTTCCACAAACTAGCTAGTACCCCATCACCACCTATGCAGCTGGGCTGCTCCAGGGAGGAGTGACTCAGATCCTGCACGGGGCCTGCTCGGCTGCCCTGCTCACTCAACTGCTTGTCAGAGGGGAGTTCATTTAGCATTTTATGCTTCGGGTCCATTAGTTAAAATAAAGAAACTAAAACACCGTGGGAAAATTTGGGGCCCTTTGGTAGAGCACTTTTAACACAGGGCTTGATGTTTCTTTCATGTAAGTAGATCCTAATACCTTAAAAAATATAACCTATTTTTCATAAGGGTGATTATTTTGCGTTTGAAGTTGCCAGTTTGGGGAATGCATCCTGAAGTTGTGTTTGCCTTTTTAATTGACAGCATTGGGTGTAGAAAGAAGTGCATAGGATTTCTGTCTTTGGTTCAGCTGTGTCTGCTGTAAGTGGGGCCAGCGCCGTAGAAAAGGCTGAGTTACGTCTCTGACGTTGGAGAGGACGTGGGAATTGATGCTTTCTTTCACGGCTCTCAGAGATGTTGAGTTTTCACAGTAGTATGTAGAATACTCACAAGCAACTTATGGCCAACTTTTCTGAATTGGTTATTTGTATTCTAGAATATGCTTTCCTATAGAATTGATACTTAGTGACTAGGCTTTCCGGCCAGCGCCTAGAAATCAACCTACCCTGTGATATCGCTGAACTATCGTTTTAAGACTATTAGAAGAATAAGCAGGGACCATTAAGATAGATTTGGAGTTCTGATGGGCCAGTGGGATCCCAACCACATTTGCTCCTCGCTGAAGCCCACGTAGCAAGAAGCAGCACGCTTGGCGATGGCCCGGGAGCTCTGTGCTCTGCTCCTTGTCGTCAACTTAGGGAGTAGCGATTCCTGGTGCGCCCCGGCAGGTCAGTCAGGAGTGGGTCCGGCTCTTATAGCAGGTGGCAGTCACCAGAGCTGGGAGCGCAGGGAGAATGAAGTTCGGGGCATGTGCGTGCCAGCTTGAAGGTGAGTATTTTAACTTTGAGGGCTACATGTTCAAGATTCCCTGCAGCAGACACTAAAATATTACTGACATAAAGTTTGTAAAAGCTAGTGCATCTTTTGGGTCAGTGACAAGAGAGCATTTGCTGCGACACAGTGTCTCTAGTATTGTCCCTGTGTAACCGTTCTCCACGTTCACCATTCTCAACATCCACGTGCCATCCTGTGGTAGATCCACTTGTCCGTGGTGTTTAAATTTGGTTATTGTGAAAGCTCGTTTGCACCTGTTGAAAATGCTGGCATAATTACTACATTGGTAAACCCCAGAAATCTGAGCCCTTCTTTCGCTGATGCTTCTTGTTTCAGCCAGAACGGTGCCCGGTTTCAAATGGTTCAGTCTTTTCCTGCAACAACGAAGTTTCTGATTTGGGGGAGTGCTTGCAGTCCCTACGCCCCGCCCTCCACTTTTGAATTAAGAAAAGAAGGGCTTAGATTATTTTTGAGGCAGCTGCTAACAAAAATCGTGTTTTCTTAAGAGCTGTGCTTGTCGTTGTGTAACGATGGTGTGTGTTGGCCCAGGCTGGGAACAGTTCTACTGGAATGAACGGGCGATGCCTCGGAGTAGAAGAGCTTCCCTGTGTGGATCTGCGGCCTTTGCAACAGACCGTTTCTGCGCCCGGAGCTGATTGTAAGGCCGTCTCCGCCTGTGCACACAGAGGCCATTGAGAAGAACAAGTGGGCAAAGGGTGTGCGGGGCTGGGGGTTGCCTGGTGCTCCAGGATCCAGGATGACTGCCGGCCTGTGCTTTCCTTGTCACCGCTGCCAGCCAGGGCTTTGACCTCCTGAAGCCCAACTTGCCAGATGATTCCCATTCTAATTAAATGATACAGCCTATGGAATCAGCTCTTCTTTTTTTTTCCGTTGTGGTGGGTGCGTGGGCTTCTCATTGCAGTGGCTTCTCTTGTTGCGGAGCAGGGCTCTACGCACGCCAGCTCAGTAGTTGTGGCGCACGGGCTCAGTAGTTGTGGCTCGTGGGCTCAGTAGTTGTGGCTCGTGGGCTGTAGAGCGCAGGCTCAGTAGTTGTGGTGCACGGACTCAGTAGTTGTGGCTCACGGGCTCAGTAGTTGTGGCTCACGGGCTCAGTAGTTGTGGTGCACGGACTCAGTAGTTGTGGCTCACGGGCTCAGTAGTTGTGGCTCGCGGGCTTTAGAGCGCAGGCTCAGTAGTTGCGGCGCACGGGCTTTGTTGCTCCGCAGCATGTGGGATCTTCCTGGATCAGGGATCCAACCCGTGTCCCCTGCACTGGCAGGCAGATTCTTAACCCCTGCGCCACCAGGGAAACCCTTTGTCAGTATTTTAAAATAACAAGTCTGTCCATAAAATCTCATTGCCACTTTAACTGAGCTGTCGGGACATGGGATGGAACAAACAGGGATGGGCTGGCTTCGCCTCACTTGCCTCCACCTCTTGCTAGCTTCTCAGGTAGGCCCGTAGCTGTCAGTCCTCTTCTGGGTTTTAGGATGGGGATGCTCTGGGTATTAAGGGCCCAGACCAGTTTAACCCAAAGCATCACTCTTTCATCCAACTCCAAACTCTCATCTTCCGCAGTTCAGCCCCCCACCTCCCGTTTCTGCAGAGCAGCCAAAGGGAAGGGGCTGTTGGTTTATTCTTCAGCTCTCCTCTCTCCCGACCCCCCTCCACTCATCCCCAACACTCCCCTCCACGAGACAGCTGGGGACGGGGGAAGGAAAAGGGTGACATCTGTTGGCTGTTACTATCACCTTGATTTTGTCTTTGCATCTGTCTCTCTTTTCATCAGAGACATTCTCTCCCAGCCTCCGAGAATGTCCCTAAGTGCTGGCGAGGCACACTCCAGGTGACCATTCACAGCTCCCCTCCAGAGTCTCCCCTGGAGGTGTGCCCTGCTCCGTCCCCCTCTGCTGAGACCTCACTCCACTCCTGGCCTCTCCTTGGTCCCTCTGCCCACAACGGCAGGATGTGTGTCCCCCCAAACTGAAAGGCACGGGCTGCAGAGTCTGCTGCCCCCTCTCCTTCCCCCACCTCAGCCTGCTGAGCAGGGGGCTGGCGCCAGGAAACCCCACAGAGATGCGCCTTCGGCCTGGCGTCAGAATGCATGGGCACTTCCCCCTTCTGCCCTTGGCTTCAGGCCTGAGCCAAGTTCACGACAATGGGAATGTCCTGTTACTGTCACCGTTGGGGATTTGGACTTTGCTGCTGTAATCCCTTGTTTTGATGTATGGGTATAAACCTCAGAATTATAGGGAAGATCAGTCTGAATTATGGAAAAATTTAACAATGTGCAATTTATTTACAAATGTAGTGATACACAGCTTTACATGAACAGTTTTGCTAATTTCTGTATCCCGTTACAGTAAAAAAAATAAGTCTTTAAAGGAATTCATTCTTATAGTTTAACTCAGAAATTGAAGTTACATTGAAGAAATTCTTAATCATTTGAACCTTGTTTCAGAAAGTGCACTGAATTTTGTGGTAGGTTTCTTTTTTTTTTTTAATTTTATTTATTTATTTATGGCTGTGTTGGGTCTTCGTTTCTGTGCGAGGGCTTTCTCTAGTTGCGGCAAGTGGGGGCCACTCTTCATCGCGGTGCGCGGGCCTCTGACTATCGTGGCCTCTCTTGTTGCGGCGGAGCACAGGCTCCAGACGCGCAGGCTCAGTAATTGTGGCTCACGGGCCTAGTTGCTCCGCGGCATGTGGGATCTTCCCAGACCAGGGCTCGAACCCGTGTCCCCTGCATTGGCAGGCAGATTCTCAACCACTGCGCCACCAGGGAAGCCCTGTGGTAGGTTTCTTATAGGACACACATGCATACACACACATATGCCGTGTAGATTTGTAATGTAGGCGTTTTCATTGTATTAATTAAAATGAATCTTGATTTTGTTTGAAGACTTGATAGTCTCTGCTGAGAGAGCATACGAAAGTTCATGAGTTAGACTCTGTAGACTTAGACGTCTTAGTAAAAAAGATGGACTACTTGCTGCCTTTTTGTCTTGCTTGGTTTTAACTTTTGAGTGTGGGAAATTTAAATGCATCTTCTACTTTGTAGTGTATTAGGAAATCATAGGGTTAGAAGTCGGTAATAAATGCACCAAGTTAAGGTGATAAAGGAGATTTTGAAGGAATCATGCATTTATGTTATAGCCTCCCCGCCACCCCTTTAATTAGAAAGAAATAGAATGTCCTTCCTTAGGCTTTAGGTAACTGAAATCCTGTGTCATACCCTTTTGTTAAGACAGCTGCTGTTGAAGTGTGTTGAATGTATTTTAGTAGCATTGACGGCCACTTCTAAGTGACATTGAGTAGATTAGGAAAGTAAAATACATTGATTTGAACCATTCATTACTTTGATAGTTAATTTTATGTTAATGGTAGATTGACTATAGGGGAGATGTTGGAGCCAGGGCCCCAGGCAGTGTCCTTGCACCCCGTGCTGTGCTGTAGGGGGCCGACAGAGGAGCCCCAGGTCCTGCCTGAACAGAGGGAGCTTGTGTTGTGCCTCCGCCCCTTGAGGGTGAGCCCCTCGTTAGCGCTGCCCAGGATGGGTGGCTGCCCGGACCACTGGGCACCTCTCCTCCAGTCTTCTTCGTGGTCAGGAACTGCCGTTTTAGGCTCTGATTTGGAACAGATGAGCGTCATCAGAGCTGACACTGGCTGGACACTCTTGGTGCTCAATACTGTGCTGACTTTTCCTTTAATGCTCTGCGCACGTCTGCACATGAGAAATTCTTATCCCCATTTGATAGAAGGTAACCCTAGTGCTCTAAGAAGTTTATATTAACTTGCAGACGGTACTTTGGGGGTTTGATTCCAAGCCTGAGTGATCATCAGCTCTGAAGGTGATCTCTCCTGCTACTCTGAGCCCCCTGAAAAATCTGCCAAGTGCCTGGCACAGGTGCTAGGCTCAACACAGGTGAGCAAGACGCGGTCCCCACCTGGGGACTAGTCAGGGCGGCCTGGACCTGCTAATAACCTCGAGGTCCACAGAGGGGCAGGCTGGCTGTAGGTAGTTGACCTGTGTGTTGTTTCTCAGAGGCTAACACGTGGCTTCTCCATTGAAGAAAGCAGTGGGAACGTATAAGGGAGCCTTGATGGTAAAGCAGGTTGGAAGTGGAGAGGTTGACAATTATTTGTGATTTATTGATATCTGGGCTCCAGAGCCATCCTAAACGCTGGGTGAAAGATGCTGTCGTTCTGAAGCTCATGACAGTCAGACATTGGTTAGACTTTCCTGTTTCCTGCGCCCATCACTTCCAGCTGAGGCCAGCTTACAAAGGGAGGGGGTGAGGCGGGCACCCTCCTCATTACTTCGGCTTGAAAAACAGCTGAACTCTCTGGGCTTTAGACGAGGAGATTACTGATGAAAATGTGTCCTGTGGTTCAGGCTTCATTTGGCCCTTTGTGTGTTTAATTTGCATGTGTCGAGGTCAAGCAGCTGGACAGACCTCTCGGCACAGATACTTTGTCGCCAGGGCCGGAGGGTGAGGTTAGTGCGACCGTAAAGGGCAGGCTTGTTTGCTCACAGGACGCATTTTGTGAGCAGGGTTCTCGGTAACGTCATTGTGAGCTGACTCCTGGCCTGTCCGTTTAACAGAATCGTTTAAAAATGAGCAGAGCGGTTCTGGACCCGGTGACAACCTGCCTGGGGGCTTGTTGGGGGATGTGCTTGGCTTTGTGACACCCAGAGCAGCTCCATCTTACAGCGAGAACGCCGAGACCGGGTATGAATCGGTAAATATGCCACTTTGCCCGGGATGGGGAGCTGAAGCCGATCTGGAATAAGAACAAATGTTTTGCCGATTTCTTACCTAATTTAAAAAAAACTATTTTTTTCCCTTTCCAATTTTAGGAATTACCCTGTTAAGACACAGTGTGCTCCAGAAGGCACAGAGAAATGATAAATATGAATTTGTTGGTGAAACCAAGCTGCTTGATTTTTATCATCTTGGGGGCATGTTTTATTTTTGACACAAAGGAGAAAGAAGGGAGATTTTTGCCAACGGAAACTGCAGCCTCCTCTAGCCCAGCTCTGTGTGCTGCTTAAACTAGCGAGCGGCGCTTCTCCCGCAGTTCATCATTGCACAAAGGGGATGATGTAATCTTTTTCACTGCCGGCCACGTGGGCAGCATGCCGTCACTGTCTTCACGCGGACACCTCTGCGCTGCCCAGACGACTGTGCGTTTGAAATCAAATTGCCTTCCTCTCTCAGTGTCTTGTTCCTCTCGCCAAGGCTGGCCTTCACCTGTGTATACATGCGTGTGCCTTCGCGTACCTGGATAGCGTGGGTGACTTTATTGCAGAAATATGACCAGAGTAGCATGTTGTAGAGAGCGGAGCTGGCTGTGTGCATGCATTTAAGATTGGGGGAGGGGACTCTGTTGCCATTAGCAACCACTTGCCTGTTTATTAGGAGGGTGAAATGCACAAAGCTCAGGCTTCCCCTTCCTTCCACTGCTTTCTCCTGAGCTCTGACAGCAGCTCACCTGAGCCTGTGCAGCCCAGAGGCCGTGCTGCGAGCAGCCTCATGTACATGGAAGCGCGTCCTTTCCAACTGAACGCATCCTACCACGTGTGCTGCCTTTCGGTTGCCCTTCCTCCGTGGGCGTCACTCCATCCTGTTGATTTAGGGCAGTGACCGCTGCCGTGGACTGCGCCCTTGTTTGTTCAGCTCTGGGTTAAGCACTTTCCCTGCATGTGCTCATTAGGTTCTGCTAACAACTTCGGAAACACAATTACAGAGGAAACTGCAGCCGGTGGCAGGGGTGGGGAGCTTTGCCGCACAGAAGACGGAGACGGGCTGTGGGGCACCTTGCGTTTCATCTCTGCTTATTTTTTCCCTGAAGGAAAGATTACGTTCAGAGCTTTCCTTCTCCTCACGCCGCCCTGGTGGTACTCTTGCCAGTTGTGACGAGTCTGTGGGAGTGTGAGCCCCTGGCCACTGGGGCATAGTGACCCCAGGACAGCTTTGCTTCTCTGGGCCTGGCGTTCTGGGTGATGTGATTTTGGTGGTTAGGTGCAGCTACCTGAAATACTTCAGCAACTATAAGATGTCCTTGATTTGGGGGCCCTCACACCTCTGGGGACCTTATTGTTAAAGCTGTGTCAGTACTGATTTTTTTTTTTTTTAAATGTGAATATTTCTTAATGAATGAAATATTATTATTATTATTTTTTAAATTGGTCTAGAATGTTGCCTAGGAATCGGAATTTTTTTTTTTAATTAAAACTTTCTTACAACACTTCTTAATTTTTTTTATTTATTTATTTTTGGCTGTGTTGGGTCTTTGTTTCTGTGTGAGGGCTTTCTCTAGTTGTGGCAAGCGGGGGCCTCTCCTCATCGCGGTGCGCGGGCCTCTCATTATCGCGGCCTCTCTTGCTGTGGAGCACAGGCTCCAGACGCGCAGGCTCAGTAACTGTGGCTCACGGGCCTGGTTGCTCCGTGGCATGTGGGATCTTCCCAGACCAGGGCTCAAACCCGTGTCCCCTGCATTGGCAGGCAGATTCTCAACCGCTGCGCCACCAGGGAAGCCCCAGTACTGATTTTGATCAGCATTTATGGGCTGCACATAAGGTAACAGAGCACCTTAATCCCAGATTCTGCAAGTGCCTTATTTGGAGAATTTGGAGCCTGAGTAGATGGGAGCTGGAGAGGCGCGCATGCCTGCCCGCCTGCCACGCACACCATTTCCCCCTCTGCACGGCCACTGGCCACCGTGTGGCCTTGCTGCGCCACAGGCTGGGATGGCCTGGCTTTCATTCCCTGGTGGTGTAGTTCAGGACTGGGGAGTGGGAAGCTGGGGTGTCCTGTCTTTTTATTTATCGAGCTGACGTTTGCAGAGCACCACTGCTGGGCAGTTTTTGGTGCTTTACGTGCCTCACCTCACCGGACCCCCGCAGTGTCCCTGGGAGGTGGGGACTGTCCCTGCAGTGGATGGCTGGGGCCTGGAATCCATCTGCACAGGGAAGCAGAGGGGTCGGGGAGGCCTAATTAATGGATGAAGCAGGTGCCGATAGAAGCCCTGGGATCAGGGAGAGATTATTCGAGAAAAGACTGTGCCTGTTTCTTCTTTAAAATCAGAAGGGAGAGAAGTTAGCAGTAGAGGCATTTGGATGTGGAAGGGAAGAAACGTGAGCTTGTATCTTAAAACCTTGCTCTTCTTGGTGAAATAAGAGGCGACTGCCTGGTGAAAGGGTGAGCTGAGGTCGAGGATTTGAGGAGACCAGGGGTAGGGGTTGGGGGACAACAGTCATGGCAGCTCAGGGGCCCCGGCGGCTGGCAGCTTATCACCACTGTCTGGTCACCTAGTAAACGGTTTCATTTATGGGGGTGACCGGCCTGTGAGATGACAGTAAAGCCTAACAAGCACGAGATTCTGAAGGAGCCAACCTTTAAGAGATGTTCTTCCCAAGCTATTGTGATTGTAGCCTTAACCAGATCCTGCAAAATAAGACACTGAAATAAAAATACCAGTTTGGCTTTGTTCGTACTTATTTACAAAGGAAAAGGTCACTTTCTCACTGTATACTCAGTGGTGGTAGTTTTGTGTCTTGTTCAGGATTTCGTCTCATTAAAAATTCAGCATCTTTTGCGCAAGGCTCAGTGGGCCGTGGCTCCTCCTTCTCGTCTGTCGACAGATCCGATTGCTTTTCCTTCACGATCGCTCTTCCTCCAGCCCTTCCTCACTGTCCGTCCCAGCGGCCTGACCCAGAGCCTGGCCTCTCTCCACACCACCCGCCCTCAGGCCCCGCTTCCCCTCCTTGACTTAATCATATGTGCTGCTCTGCACCCGCTGAGGGCCAGGCCTGTCATTGTCCTGCACAGGATGCCAGAGTGGCAGGCAAGCTCCGAGAGGCTGACCTCGCTTCCTCAGGTGGCCTCACCTGCGTCACTGAGGGACTCACGTCTGTTCTTGATGCGGGGCCTGGTCCAAAGGACACCTGTGCTCTCTGTTGCCACCTCCGGAAGAAGGGACAAAAGATGACAGAAGAGCCCAGGGAACGATTTTTTAAAAATATTTATTTATTTATTTGGCTGCTCCGGGTCTTATAGTTGCGGCATGTGGGATCTTTAGTTGGGGCATGCGAACTCTTAGTTGCGGCATGTGGGATCTTGTTCCCTGACCAGGGATCAAACCCAGGCCCCCTGCAGTGGAAGCACGGAATCTTAAGCCACTGGACCACCAGGGAAGTACCCCCCAGGAAATGATTAAGCCATCGCTTGAACGTTCCTTAAAACCCACCTTTCCAGATCTGAAGTACGCCCCTTAGACTGGGCTGCCTGTGTGTGAACCCAGCATAGGTTTTATTTTATTTTGTTTGTGAACCAGAAGGTGCGGTTCTTGCCATCCTGCCAGGAGAGCGGAGGGACGAGGTCCTGCCTCTCGGCAGGGGTGCAGCCTTCCCCACTTCTGCCAAGCTCGTGGGGAGGGGAGGAGGACCAGCGGAGGGCAGCCGGCCCCCAGGCAGACTCCAGGCGGGACTGGCCTGCACACTCGGGGCTCCTGGACTCGGGGTCCAGCTGTGCACACCGCCACCATTTCACCCAGTGGAGGAGCCTGGCCTGAAGTTACAGGTAGCCATGTAACTTCAGGGAAGTTTGCTCACGGAAGCACCCTCTGTATCAGCATGATTTTTAGTCCCTGATGCAGATTATCCTGGTCAGATCACTGCCTAGCGGTAGTTAAGAGGAACTTGGCTGAAGAAAAGGAAGTGCTGATTCCAGGGCGAACGGGAGCTCTTTGTTCACCACAGGGTGTCTGTGCATCAGGATCTCCTGAGTGTGGGAAGAAAATAGCAAAAGCTTTTGAAAGATAGTTATGTATAGCTTATTATTTTCAAATATCTATTTGGGGGTATACAATAGACTAGTACAATAGTACACTTAAACATAATTGGGGACATGTAGTAAAATTCTTCGGTGATGGAATTCTTGAGCAAAAGCATTTGAAGAACATTGCTTTAGGGCAGTGGATCTCACAGGGCGCTTCCAGGATCCCATGGGCTCCTCAAGGACTTTTCAGGGGATCTGTGAGTTAAAGCTGTTTCCACAGTAGGCTAATAGAGTCTGAGCTTTTCCTCACTCTCATTCTTTCCAAAGTGTATAGTGATGTTTCCCAGTGGCTGCCTGGCACCTAACATCACAGCAGATTAAAGGCAGAGGCAGATGTGAGAATCTAGATGTTCTACCAAGCATACATTAAAGCCAGTCTCAAAAGTGTAAAACAATGCCAGCCTTCTTTCTGGTATTTTTTGGAAATACAGATTTTTAAATAGAAAGTCTTACTTATTTTAACATGTAATAGATTTATTATCATTATTTTCCTTTTTTTAATTAATATATATATATGTATATTTTTTGGCTGTGCTGTGTGGCATGTGGGATCTTATCCCGACGACCAGGGATTGAAGCCCATGCCCCCTGCAGTGGGAGCGCAGAGTCTTAACCACTGGACCGCCAGGGAAGTCCCTATCATTACTTTCCAAGAAATTAATCTTTAAAATTTTTTCTCAGTTTTAGGTTTTAACGTAGGTATTAGGTACCTAGATATTATGCGGCTGGGCTGTGACAGGCAGACCCACAGAAACCAAAGCTCTTTGAGACCCGCAGTGGTTCTTAAGCGTGCAGAGGGGTCTTGCAACCAAGCCTTTGAGATCTGCTTGCTGTGTTAGAGGTCTGGTAGGCTAGTCCGGGCCGTGCAGTCCAGCAGAAGGCCCACAAGAGGAGCCTGGGGAGGAGGACCTGGCAGGTGGGAGGGCGGGAAGGCGAGGACCCCTTTGTGCCTTTGGCCCCATCCTCCCTGGGAGAGGCAGGGAGGTCTGTGCTTTTGGCCTCCACTCCTCCTCCCCAGTTCTGCTCCAGCCTACGCCAGTAGCACAGATGGGTTATTGTGTGTATTAAATAGGCTTCTGTTGGAACCCCTGAGACCCTAAGACCAACCTATGGCATTATTGCTGTGGGAAAATCCATTCCTGAAATCCAGTAACGGCGGACTCGCTAACTGAGTTTTGGAACACAGGCTGTTTGGTGGTTAGAGACCGAGTTTCTGTGCAGGTCTCCGCAGCAGTTCCTTTTTGGCAATTATTCTTAAGGAATCTTAAATAGGAGGAACTATTAGGGGAATTCAGTTGAGATAGAAATAGAAAGGGAAACATCTGGGGTATCCTGTTCTTGCAGTCTCAAACTTTCAGGACAAAGTGTAAAAATCGAGTTTTCTGTTAGCTCAGAGAGGTTAGAACCTAAAAATAATTTCAAACTAATCTCTTGTCCAGTAACATGCTTGTTTTTGTTTCCTTGTTCAACTCATTTTGGTAAAAGGTACCAAATGGTTGCATCCTTAAAAAAATATGCAAGCTCATCTGACAGACAGTAGACGCTTTAGAGAAGATGTGGAATCCAGCCATTTGGGAAAACATTTGGCATCACCTCATAAACTCTGACCCAGCAGTTTCTCCCCTAGCCGGTCCCTCTGCCCGGAGATGCTCTGAAAGTGTGTTCTGGGATACGTGGACACGGCAGTTCAGGCAGCATCATTTATAATAGCAAAAATGGGAGACAAAGCAGACGTCCATGAACAAGAGTGCAGGAATAAGTTCATGGTATAGTCACAGAATGGAGCATTAAACAAAGCTCAGTGTGCAGATTAATGCAAATGAACCATCCAAACTGGATCAAGTCACAAGAGTATGCGTGTAGTATGATTACTTTCATATGAAGTCCAAAGACAAGTAAAAGAAGCAATATATCATGTAGCAGTAGATTCATAAATGGCAAAACTCTAAAGAAAAGCGAGGGAATGTTTGTCCTAAAAGCCAGCATAGTGGTATGTCTGGAGCCAGGAGGTGGTACCATCAGGCCAGGGCGTGGGGAAGGCTTCTAAGGAATTGACAGGGTTCTGGTTCCTAAACGGGATGGCGGTTTCAAATATATACATGTAACACACATACACACCTTCATACAGACCAGCCTGACATTCTCTTCTAAGTCTGGGGCCTATTTTTGCCTGGGCTTTTCATTCTAGTAGCTGAAAGAATTAGAAAAATTGATTAAAAACCCTTTTTGTTTTACCGTACAGTGAATAATTGAATATTTAAAGCCATCAGGGCTCTTGGAAGTTATCTCCTATAATAGCACCCCCTGCTCCTCTTGTTTTGAGGTTTCAAGGTGGTACCATTGGCGAGTTGACTGATGTCATGGTGTGAGCTTCCATAGAGCCGTCTGGGCTTGCTTGTGCAAAGAATGAAGAAGGGAAACTTAGTGTGGGTTTTCGAATGAGTTTGCCTTCACCAGCGTGGGCCGAGGGGGTGGCAGCCTCGGACAGTGGACACAGGAAGACCAGCATCTTTTGGGTGCACTAAAGTTAGCTGTTGATTGCAGTGCGTATCATCGGGCAGAGTGGGAAAATCCTGTTTTTTCTTGATCATCTATTAAAACGAGAGATGACCTTGTATTAAAAAGAGAGACCGAGGGTGGAAGATGAGGTTGGAGCGTGGTCTGTACCTTCTGGCCTCGGGCCTGAGCCAGGTAGCTCCGCAGGGGAAGAGAGCGACTGGATTCTTACTCCAGTGGAGAGGCTTCTGACAACAGAGGGATGTGAAGTGGAAAGATGTTGGAAAGGGAGCGCTTTTTTAGTTATTGAAGTGTTTATTGTCACCATTTTAGTTAGAGGAGGTGATAGCTCCCCCCAAAATTTGTTCATTTCATGTGACTTCTGGGCTCATCTGTTTTTATTTCTTATTATATTCTGATTTGCCCCTTTCTACAGATAGGACAGGCTGAGCAGGACCCTGAGAAGGCTCAGGTGCAAGCGGGGTGCCCCTGGGTTGGGGGAGTGTGACCAAGGGGTCAGGAAAAGCTGCAGCCTCTTAGGCGGAAGAATATTCTGACTTTTGAACTGCCTTATAGTTCCTTAAATTATTTATAGTCAGTCCCAGGAGAAGGAAATTGCCAAACTTAATTGTTGATTTAAAAAAATCAACAGTTTTTTTTTGTGTGTGTGGCTTTTGACAATAACTGCAGGTGATGCATCTCCTTATAGAATGCCGTAATTTCAGGTAAATGGGCAAAATTTCCCCAAACCCATTTACGTAAAAGCACTTAGCAAATGCGTATGTCTGAGAATGAGCTGCTTTCTCAGAGGTCAGTGGTAATAGTAGTTAGCGTTCTCGGTGCTGTTAGTCCTGTGAGTGGTATCGTTGGGATCCTCATCTGACCCATTTCACAGATGAGGAGTCACGGGTGCAGAAAGGCTCAGTGACCTCCGTGCTCTCCCTGCTGGGAAGTGCAGACCGGGCAGCCAGGTTCCAGCCCCGACTCCTCACTAAACACATTAGTCCCTCGACAGAAAGTTCCGTGTTGAGTCGTGGCACCGTGGCTTTCAGGTGATATCCATCAGTGTGACGCGGAGGAGAGGGGTGGTGAAGGGTAGCTTTTATACCCTCCTCCTGAACGCCCCTCCGCACCTCTCGGGTCTGCGCCATCTCTACCTTGGAAGGAAGTTGTCTGTAACCCTGTGCTGGTCCTGAGCACCTGGGCAGCAGGTGCACTGAGGTCTCGGTGCAGTCCTGGGCAGGTCCTGCAGGTGTGGGCTGGGGAGTGAGTGAGTACGCACCCCTTCATTTAACTGTCCTTGCTGTGTTGCTCTGTGCCTTTCTATACGTCCATTTGCATTTCTTAACTAATTGTGAAAAAATGTTCTCTGGGCTTCCCAGTAGAGAGATACCGACTTGCTTCCTCGCTGTCAGGGACTTAGCAGTTAGAGGCTTGGAGAAAGGAAAACAGATTGCCCAGCCTGCATGGCCTACAGCTTTGAGTCTCAGCCCGCTCAGATGGGGTACTGCCGGGCATGTCTAAGGAAGTCATCTTTTGGGAGAGCTTGCCTCCCCCGACCCCTCCCTCAGTTATTTATTGTGGACCCCACAGCAAGCAGGAAGAGGCCCCATGACTCACGGTTGCACGGCCCCAGTGCGGGCCCAGGATACCTGTCTTCTCAGCCCCTTACATGGCAGCAGTTTCCCAGGTGGGATGATGAGTTTTATGGTCACGCAGCTGTAACTTCTTCCCGTCTTGTGAGGGTCGCAGCCCTGCCGGAGCACTTCTGAGCCGGTGCTGGCATCCACTTACTGAGCTCAGAGTGAATCAAGGGGAGATGCCGCTACACGTGGGCTGGTACCTCCTCAAGTTCACGGGGTCTCCAGCAGTGATTCCCTTTGAGCAAGCTTCCCTGCGGCCCCTCCCAGAGGATTGAGCCCCTCGCTGGCACTTTGGTCCTCTGTACCTGGGGAATTGCATCTTTTTCTCATTATCAATGAATATGCATAAGAATCCCAAGTGAGAGAGTCGATCCACATAAATCCATTTTTATGTCAAAATTTGTTTTCCCATCAGTATATCTGGAATTATTTGGCTGAATAAACATATTTTAACAAGAATTTAAAAAACATACTTTTGTTGGTATGCAGAAGGGAATTTGATGTGAAGGAGGTGGCAGGAGAGGTGGTTAGAGAATTGAAATGAATTTTTTTTTTTTTGCATTAGTTTTCTCAGCTTCCTTTGTAGTTTCTTAAATTTCTTATTAGGAATTCAGTAGGAAGGCTAATAATAGGGACCTATTTATTAGAATTTCTTTTCCCTGCTTGGAAATGAGGGTAAGGCAGGACAGCAGTACCTGAGTTAACATGAATGAAAAAGTTGCTTTAACCTTAAAAGCCATGAGTCCTAAAGGCTTTGGCTGCCCTCCTGGTGTAATCTCGATACAGGTCCCATTATCTGTGACCAGAGTCGGGCTGGCGTTTCTCCCGCAGGGCTGTAGCACACCTGTTGAGCCATCAAATCTTGTTATGCTAAATAGAAGGATCAGGAAGAAAACTTCCAACTTAACCATAGGTTGCATTTGGAATTCAGCCTTAAAACAAACAAGTTACAAACACTACTTTTTAAAATTTGTTTATTTATTTATTTATTTTTGAGATGTCCTTACTTAGCGGGAGGGAATTGCTCCTCCTAGGTTTCTAATCCTGTTCCAGGCTCTCTGTCCTCCACTGGTCAGTAAACATCTAAAGGACAGGACCTAGCTTGCTCCTGTTCATGTCCTCAAACATCAGATGTGTCACCATGTGTTTCAGATGTATTTCTGATAACATTCAGAAACAGATAAAGTTGTCAAAGCAGAGTAGATTAGTTGAAAAACTGAGGCACAGCAGCTATATGTAACCTATCGAGTGGGCTTCTAATGATTTTTTTTTCATAGATCTTTATTGGAGTATAATTGCATCACAGTACTGTGTTAGTTTCTGTTGTACACCAAAGTGAATCAGCTATACGTATACATATATCCCCATATCCCCTCCCTCTTGAGCCGCCCTCCCACCCTCCCTATCCCACCCGTCTAGGTCATCACAAAGCACCGAGCTGATCTCCCTGTGCTGTGCTGCTCCTTCCCACTAGCTATCTATCTTATATTCAGTAGTGTATATATGTCGATGCTACTCTCACTTCGTCCCAGCTTCCCCCTCCTTCCCACCATGTCCTCAAGTCCATTCTCTACGTCTGCGTCTTTATTTCTGTCCTGCCCTTAGGTTTTTCAGAACCTTTTTTTTTTTTTTAGATTCCATATAGATGTGTTAGCATATGGTATTTGTTTTTCTCCTTCTGACTTACTTCACTCTGTATGACAGACTCTATCCACCTCACTACAAATAACTCAATTTCGTTTCTTTGTATAGCTGAGTAATATTCCACTGTATATATGGGCCACATCTTCTTTATCCGTTCATCCGTTGCTGGACATCTAGGTTGCTTCCATGTCCTGGCTGTTGTAAATAGTGTTGCAATGAACATTGTCGTACATGAGTCTTTTTGAATTATGGTTTTCTCAGGGTATATGCCCAGTAGTGGGATTGCTGGGTCATATGGTAGTTCTATTTTTAGTGTTTTAAGGAACCTCCATACTGTTCTTCATAGTGGCTGTATCAATTTACATTCCCACCAGCAGTGCAAGAGGGTTCCCTTTTCTCCATACCCTCTCTAGCATTTATTGTTTCTAGATTTTTTGATAATGGCCATTCTGACCGATGTGAGGTGATACCTCATTGTAGTTTTGATTTGCATTTCTCTAATAATTAGTGATGTCGAGCATCTTTTCATGTGCCTCTTGGCCATCTGTATGTCTTCTTTGGTGAAATGTCTATTTAGGTCTTCCGCCCATTTTTTAATTGAATTGTTTGTTTTTTTGATAATGAGCTCCATGAGCTGTTTGTATATTTTGGAGATTAATCCTTTGTCTGTTGTTTCATTTGCAAATATTTTCTCCCATTCTGAGGGTTGTCTGTTCATCTTGTTTATGTTTTCCTTTGCTGTGCAAAAGCTTTGAAGTTTAATTAGGTCCCATTTGTTTATTTTTGTTTTTATTTCCATTTCTCT
The DNA here is from genome assembly GCF_965194825.1 of Balaenoptera physalus. Classification (NCBI taxonomy): domain Eukaryota; kingdom Metazoa; phylum Chordata; class Mammalia; order Artiodactyla; family Balaenopteridae; genus Balaenoptera; species Balaenoptera physalus. The sequence goes on along the minus strand of NC_138890.1, from coordinate 165,627,602 downwards.
AGGAGGTGGGTCAAAAAGATCTTGCTGTGGTTTACGTCAAAGACTGTTTTTCCTAGGTTTTCCTCTAAGAGTTTTATAGTGTCTGGGCTTACATTTAGGTCTTTAATCCATTTGGAGTTTATTTTTTTGTGTGGTGTTAGGTAGTGTTCTAATTTCATCCTTTTACATGTAGCTGTCCAGTTTTCCCAGCACCACTTATTGAAGAGGTTGTCTTTTCTCCATTGTATGTTCTTGCCTCTTTTGTCATAAATTAGGTGACCATAGGTGCATGGGTTTATCTCTGGCCTTTCTATCCTGTACCATTGATCTATATTTCTGTTTTTGTGCCAGTACCATACTGTCTTGATTACTGTAGCTTTGTAGTATAGTTTGAAGTCAGGGAACCTGATTCCTCCAACTCCGTTTTTCTTTCTCAAGATTGCTTCTATTTGGGGTCTTTGTGTTTCCATACGAATTGTAAAATTTTTTGTTCTGATTCTGTGAAGAATGCCTTTGGTAGTTTGATAGGGATTGCATCGAATCTGTAGATTGCTTTGGACAGTATAGTCATTTTCACAATATTGGTTCTTCCAATCCAAGAACATGGTATATTTTTCTATCTGTTTATGTCATCTTTGATTTCTTTCATCAGTGTTTTATAGTTTTCTGAGTGCAAGTCTTTCACCTCCTTAGGCAGGTTTATTCCTAGGTATTTTATTCTTTTTATTGCAGTGATAAATGGGAGTGTTTCCTTAATTTCTCTTTCTGATTTTTCATTGTTGGTGTATAGGAATGCCAGAGATTTCTGTGCATTAATTTTCTATCCTGCAGCCTTACCAAATTCACTGATTACTTCTAGTAGTTTCCTGGTGGCATCATTAGCATTTTCTATGTATAGTATCATGTCATCTGCAAACAGTGACAGTTTTACTTCTTCTTTTCCAATTTGTATTCCTTTTATTTCTTTTTCTTCTCTGATTGCCATGGCTAGGACTTCCAAAACATGTTGAATAAGAGTGGCGAGAGTGGACATCCTTGTCTTATTCCTAATCTTAGCGGAAAAGCTTTCAGTTTTTTATCATTGAGTATGATGTTTGCTGTGGGTTTGTCACATATGGCCTTTATTAGGTTCGAGTAGGTTTCCTCTGTGTCCATTTTCTGGAGAGTTTTTATCATAAATGGGTGTTGACTTTTGTCAAAAGCTTTTTTTGCATCTGTTGAGATGATCATATGGTTTTTATTCCTTAATTTGTTAATATGGTGTATCACATTGATCGATTTGTGTATATTGAAGAATCCTTGCATCCCTGGCATAAATCCCACTTGATCATGGTGTATGATCCTTTTAATATATTGTTGGATTCTGTTTGCTAGTATTTTGTTCAGGAGTTTTGCATCTATGTTCATCAGTGATACTGGTCTATAATTTTCTTTTTTTGTGATGTATTTTCCTGGTTTTGGTATCAGGGTGATGGTGGTTTTGTAGAATGAATTTGGTAGTGTTCCTCCCTCTGCAGTTTTTTGCAAGAGTTTGAGAAGGATGGGTGTTAGCTCTTTTTCCTAAATGTTTGATCGAATTCGCCTGTGAAGCCATCTGGTCCTGGACTTTTGTTTGTTGGAAGATTTTAATTACGGTTTCAATTTCATTACTTGTGATAAGTCTGTTTATATTTTCTAATTCTTCCTGGTTCAGTCTTGGAAAATTTCACCTTTTCAAGAATTTGTCCATTTCTTCGTGGTTGTCCATTTTATTGGCATATAGTTTGTAGTAGTCTCTTATAACCCTTTGTATTTCTGCGGTGTCAGTTGTGACTTCTCCTTTTTCATTTCTAATTTTATTGATTTGGGTCCTCTCCCTTTTTTTCTTGATGAGTCTGGCTAAGGGTTTATCAATTTTGTTTATCTTCTCAAAGAACCAGCTTTTAGTTTTATTGATCTTTGCCATTGATTTCTTCATTTCTATTTCATTTATTTCTGCTCTGATCTTTATGATTTTTTTCCTTCTACTGACTTTGGGTTTTCTTTGTTCTTCTTTCTCTAGTTGTTTTACGTGTAGTGTTAGATTGTTTATTTGAGATTTTTCTTGTTTCTTGAGGTGAGATTGAATTGCTGTAAACTTCCCTGTTAGAACTGCTTTTGCTGCATCCCATAGGTTTTGGCTCTTCGGGTTTTCGTTGTCATTTGTTTCTATGTATTTTTTTATTTCCTCTTTGATTTCTTCAGTGATTTCTTGGTTACTTAGTAATGCACTGTTTAGCCTCCACGTATTTGTGGTTTTTCCAGTTTTTTTCCTGTAATTGATTTCCAGTCTCATAACGTTGTGGTCAGAAAAGATACTTGATACGATTTCAGTTTTCTTAAATTTTCCAAGGCTTGATTTGTGACTCAAGATGTGATGTATCCTGGAGAATGTTCCATGTGCACTTGAGAAGAAAGTGTATTCTGCCACTTTCAGGTGGAATGTTCTAAATATCAATTAAATCTTATCTGGGCTGTTGTGTCATTTAAAACTTGTGTTTCCTTATTTGTTTTCATTTTGGATGATCTGTCCATTGGTGTAAGTGGGGTATTAAAGCCCCCTACTATTATTGTGTTACTGTCGATTTTCCCTTTCATGGTTGTTAGCATTTGCCTTAAGTAGTGAGGTGCTCCTGTGTTGGCTGCATAAACATTTATAATTGTTATATCTTCTTCTTGGATTGATCCCTTGATCGTTATGTAGTGTCCTTCCTTATCTCTTATAATAGTCTTTATTTTAAAGTCTATTTTATCTGATATGAGTATTGCTACTCCAGCTGTCCTTTGATTTCCATTTGCATGGAATATCTTTTTTCATCCCTCCACTTTCAGTCTGTATGTGGGTCTCTTGTAGACAACATATATATGGGTCTTGTTTTTGTATCCATTCAGCCAGTCTGTGTCTTTTGGTTGGGGCATTTAATCCATTTACATTCAAGGTTATTATCGATATGTATGTTCCTCTTACCATTTTCTTAATTGTTTTGGGTTTGTTTTTGTGGGTCTTTTTCTTCTCTTGTGTTTCCCACCTAGAGAAGTTTCTTTAGCATTTGTTGTAAAGCTGGTTTGGTGGTGCTGAATTCTCTTAGCTTTTGCTTGTATGAAAACCTTTTGATTTCTCCGTCGAATCTGAGTGAGATCCTTGCCAGGTAGAGTAACCTTGGTTGTAGGTTTTTGTCTTTCATCACTTTAAGTATATCCTGCCACTCTCTTCTGGCTTGCAGAGTTTCTGCTGAAAAATCAGCTAATAACCTTATGGGGGATTCCTTTGTGTGTTATTTTTTGTTTTTTCTTTGCTGCTTTTAATATTGTTTCTTAGAATGTAATTTTTGTCAGTTTGATTAATAGGTGTCTTGGTGTGTTCTCCTAGGGTTTATCCAGTATGGGACTCTCTGTGCCTCCTGGACTTGGGTGACTATTTCCTTTCCCATATTAGGGAAGTTTTCAACTATAATCCTTCAAATATTTTGTCAGACCCTTTCTTTCTCTCTTCTTCTTCTTCAACCCCTGTAATTCGAATGTTGGTGTGTTTAGTGTTGTCCCAGAGGTCTCTGAGATTGTCTTCAACTCCTTTTATTCTGTTTTCTTTATTCTTCTCCTTGGCAGTTATTTCCATTATTTTGTTTTCCAGCTCACTTATTCATTCTTCTGCCTCAGTTATTCTGTTATTGATTCCTTCTAGTGTATTTTTCATTTCAATTATTGTGTTGTTCATCTCTGTTTGTTTGTTCTTTAGTTCTTCTAGATCTTTGTTAAACCTTTCTTGTATTTTCTCAATCCGTGCCTCCATTCTATTTCCGAGATTCTGGATCATCTTTACTATCATTACTCTGAATTCTTTTTCAGGTGTATTACCTATTTCCTCTTCATTTATTTGGTCTTATAAGTTTTTACCTTGCTCCTTCATCTGTGACATACTTTTTTGCCATCTCATGTTTTTTTTCCTTTTTTTTTACGAGTGGGATTGTGTTCCTGTTTTACTGGTTGTTTGGCCTGAGGCTTCCAACACTGGAGTTTTGTAGGCTTTTGGGTAGAGCTGGGTCTTGGTGCTGAGATGAGGAACTCTGGGAGACTTCACTCCGATGAATATTCCCTGGGGTCTGAGGTTCTCTGTTAGTCCAGTGGTTCGGACTTGGAGCTCCCACCGCAGGAGCTTTGGCCCGACCCCAGGTTCGTGAACCAAGATCTTGCAAGCCACCTGGGGCAGCCAAAAAAAAAAAAAAAAAAGGAGTACAGTAACAAAGTAAACAATAAAATTAGACTAGGAAAGTAACAGCTATGTTAGAAAAAAAAATAAAAATAAAAATACAGATGAAACAACAACCGGAATGTAGAACAGAACTACAGTAGTAACAAAGAGGAGGAGGAAAGAACAAAACAGATGGAAAAGGTCTTGGCTGTGGAGGGTGGCGTCTAAGCAGGGGTGAGGTTTGGCTGGTGGGCGGGGCCTACGCTTAGGGTCCACAGGGCTGGAAAAGGCGGCGGGGGCGTGGGGGGGGTTTAGGCTCTACAGAATACAAGGGGCCCAGGCGTGCCTCCCCACCTGGGAGCCCAGCAGGCTTCCTGGGCTCAGGTGGGTGGGGCAGACACCCTCCGCTCCTCTCCTGCTCCTGCAGCCCCCTCCCAGCTGCCTCTCCTGATCTTGCTGGCCTCCCTCCTTCGTCCCCAGGGCCCAGCTGCCTCTCCTGATCTTGCTGGCCTCCCTCCTTCGTCCCCAGGGCCCACGCTCCCTGCAGGGGCCTTTGGAGGGTGGGGGGTCGGCCTGGGAGCTCAGCAGGCTCCCCGGACCCGGGTGGGCAGAGCAAACGCCCTCTTCTCCTGTCCTGCTCCTCCATTCCCGGAGGGCCCTTCCCGCCTGCCTCTCTTCATCTCCCCAGCCTCCCTCCTATGGCCCCAGGACCATCCCAGCCTGGAGGGGACCTCTGAGGGCATAGGATCCGGCCTGAGAGCCAGGCAGACTTCCCTGGCTGGTTGGGCAGGGGAAACGCTGGGCCCGCTCTCCCCTGATCCCAGCCCCCAAGGGTCCCTCCAGGCATGGGAAGGCATCCCTCCCCTCCTCTCATCCACTCCTCACGGGCGCCAGTCCTGTCTGGCCTCCACTTCTCCTCCCTCCTCAGTTCCCCCACATCCTACCGGTTCTCTTGGGGGTTCTTCCCGTCTCCTTGGGCGTCAGGGTCCCCCACCAGCATCTGGCAGGCGCCCTAGTTGTGGGGAGACGCCAACTCTGAGTCTTCCCACACCGCCTTCTTGACTCTGCCCCCCCTTCTAATGATTAAGGCAATCGCAGTGTTACTCTTTGAACATGTTATAGTATTATTCACTTCTGTGCTTTGCGGTTTTAATCCCTGCAGCAAGGGTTTCCAGCCTTTTCAGAATGGTCTGGAGCGTCCTTTTCTATGTCAAGGACTTAGTTTTAGTGCCAGTGATTGATACAAAATTTCAGTGACAAAAGTAATACTTTTAGATGGCTTTGTGTAACTAATCACAATAGCATCTACATCTTTTTTATAAATAACAGTACCTGTATTTGTAAGGCATATTTATTTGTCCATCAGACTTTGCTTGTTACGTACACACGGTTAAGGCCACTGTTTGGTCTAATGTGTGTTTTATTTTGTTTTAGATTATAAGCTTCTTAAAATCAGGAACACGTCATTCGGGGGAACATTTCTAGGGCTTAAGAGAACACCACGTGTAGATGTGTCCTTTATGAATGCCAGGTGATGAAAAACACAGTCCTACGCTTCATCCGAGGGGCTGGCTGGTAGAAAGTTCTTCCATACCTTTCTAGTGAGTTTATGTTGAAATTAAATCCAAATGGAAATAACTTTTCAGTCCTTCAGGTTCAGTTTTGAGTTGCATGGGGTTCACTTGGCTTGCTGTTTCCCTCACGTCTACTCTGCTTACAGAATCTCCTAATGAAAGCACTTTGGTGTAACTCGGAATTCTTGGGTGAAGACACTCCTGAGTGCAAAGGGGCGGGGCTGCAAGACCCGTGTTTCCTACTTAGAACCCACTTCCCTAGAGTCTTGCCTTCCTCTTGGTGGTTGAGGACGTGGTGTTGACTGAAAAAGAACACAAAGTGAGAGCAGTGAGTTTGTTTTATTCGGTGACCTCACTGAGGACTGTAGCCCAGGAGACCGGCCCCTCAGATGGTTCTGAGGATCTGCTTGCTCCGAAGAGGTAAGGGGGGAGCCAGGATACAGCTGAACTTTTTTTGCTGGAAAAACATGTGGTTAAGCATAAAAAGATCACTGCTAATTACAAAGAACGGACATCTGAAGTTAATGATTTCACTGTTTTTCTATGTGTGGGAAGATGCAGGAATCTGGGCTCACTGAAATTTTTCCTTCGGTATGCATCTTAACTCTCCAGGGGCCAGTATATGCTCTACGGAACTCGAAGCCGCTCAGTGTTCTTCCCATCACAGAAGCTTTTCATAAATAATTTGTGTGTGTGTGTGGCTGGGCAGCAAATAACTTTTTAATTACATTGCGAAAATCCCAGAGTCAAACGTTTCCTCCTTAAAAATCTGAACGAAGAATGTTCGTTGATGTACTAGATGATGTACAGGATGTGAGATGAAGGACTCACTCGTGACCGTAGCCTCCTCAGAATGAGTGTTTGGAGCAAGTTGACCGCTTTGGAGCCGTTGCTGACTGTCTGGGATGAGACGGATACTCGGCGCTCGGAGCTGCAGATTGTCAGCTGCCACTTAAAATTTCCAACTGCTTGAAGCGCTCCGAGCCTCGGGGGCTACCTAGCTGGGGATGGAGCCCTTACTGCGGCCATAGCACTCTGCTAGGCAGTGAGATGCAGGACCGTCCCATCCCTCGAGGGGCTTCCCTTATCGTGGGGCGCACCGATGGGTGTTGAGGTAATTGTAACCGTGCAGTGTGGTAAGGGTGCGGGGTGCTGTGGGAGTGCAGGATGGGGCATCTGGTCCAGCACTGGGGGCCTCCGCCAGGCTTCACAGACGGGCTGGGTCTGGCCCGAGTCTCTCTGGAGGAGCTGGGCATGGGAAGAGTGCGTGCGTGTGCGTGTTCACACGTGTATGTGCACGTTGGGAGGTGCGTGGGGTGTTTCCGGCTGGGAGGGAGCAGTGTGTGTGGAAGTTCAGCCGTGAGCGAGGACGTGTGTTCCCTGCAGGTGATGAGAATTCCTGGAGTGGGTGTGGGAAGAGGGTACTGAGTCGGGGGGAACTAGTGAGGCCACAGGGGTAAGTGGACGTCAGGTCTTGAGGGGCTTTGTGCCACATCAGGGAGTTCTGGCTTTTATTCGAGGGCACAGAGAAGCCAGTGGCGAATTTTAGGGGAGTGAAACTGTGAGATGTATGTTTAGGAGAGAGTGGCAGAATGGACCAGAGGGAATCATGAATGTCCATTAGGAAACTGTGGGAGTCCTGCACACGAGGGAGATGCTGGCCAGTGGACACGGTGCCCCTGGAGTCTGCAGGAGTGCAAGGGAGGACGGTGGGGGGCAGGGGGCAGCCTGGATTCCTGGTTCGGTTGTGGGCGGGTGGTTTGTGGGACCAGGTGCTGCGCTGGGACCCACACAGTGCGGGGCAGGTCTGGGGGGATGCGGGCGAGTTCAGGGTTAGACGTTTGGTGGAGAAGCCTGTACTGTAGGCATGCAAGTGCCCAGTTCATGACCCCTCATGGTTCCAGTGATGACAGTCTCCTGCTTGGCAGCCAAGACCAACCATAATCAGCTCCCCCCCGCCCCCCGGCAAGAATCCTACATGTTACAGGACATCTCTTACTTTGATCCCTCTGGCCCTGGTTTTTCCATACTATGTGTCTGCACTGTACAGAACTGACCACTCCTGCCGCTCTGCCAAACACACTGGGTTTAACAAGGACCCTAGATTGCACTTGATGTTCATATCACCCCCAAATCAGAGCAAATCATTGTACACTGAGAGAAGTTTTAATACCGTCAGTTTATACCACTTCTCTGTAATTGAAAGCCTTTCTGTATGTAATAATCAAAAAGATATTTATATAAAGGGAAAGAGTAGAGTTATAATTATAGCTGTATTTTCCAAAGCCTTTTATAGAGCTTGATTGTGATGTGCATTTAAAAAATTATACATGGGTATTAGAATTTTTTCTTATTTGGTAGAGGGTAAGGGTACTACCATTTATGGACTGTTTGATGTAATGATTAAACAAGTTTTCTTTTAGCAGTCAACTTAGGTTGATTGCTGTACAGTTGTATCACTGTTACTCATTTGCTACAAACTAAGTTTTTTTTTGTTTTTTGGTTTTTCTTTTGGCTGCGTTGGGTCTTTGTTGCTGTGTGTGGGCTTTCTCTAGTTGCAGTGAGCAGGGGCCACTCTTCGTTGCGGTGCGCGGGCTTCTCATCACGGTGGCTTCTCTTGTTGCAGAGCACGGGCTCTAGGTGCGCGGGCTTCAGTAGTTGTGGTGCGCGGGCTCAGTAGTTGTGGTTCACAGGCTTAGTTGCTCCGCGGCATGTGGGATCTTCCCAGACCAGGGATCGAACCCGTGTCCCCTGCATCGGCAGACAGATTCTTAACCACTGTGCCACCAGGGAAGGCCCACAAACTAAGTTTTTAAACAGCTTTCCTGAGAGGCTACTTCTTATGTAAAGCAAACCTTATTTGGAGTCTGTCAGCACACAGAACCATATGTATCAAAGTGTGTGTGTGTGTGTGTGTGTGTGTGTGTGTGTGTGTGTAGTTTAGGGTGAGTGACAGGTCTCAGGGTACAGCCTGGGTGAGCTTTCCCCAGAGGCATCTCCTGACAGGCAGTACAGGCACAAGCACAGACAGATGTCTTCTTTCTCTTGGCGTTAGACAAACACGAGGATAATGTTTCTCTACGCTTGGCCCTGTGCTGGTCCCTGGGGATGCAAAGATGAACGGCACGTCTGGGCACATGGTTCTTTTTAGATTTATGAGATTATAGAACTCCCTTTTATAACATTCCTCCTTTTTTTGACTATTGGAATATTTCCTTTCATTGGTCTATTACTTAGGCTTTTTAATTAACCTCTAACACAGTTACTATGTAATTAAATCATCAAATGTTAAAAATTCTACAGATTGTCTCATTACAGTAAAATATATGTAATAGTTAAAAATATTCTTGCTCTGGTTTTGTTTTTGGTTTTTTTGGTTATTTTGGTTTGTCTTCTATGTTTTGCGCTCAAGCCATTAAAAGCCAGAGCTATTTCAAGTTGAAATGCCCTTAAACTGCCTTGAATCAGTCAACTTATGTTGCTTTTTCTTTCTGCAAGGTATGATGTTACAGGCTATTGCTTCTAAAATTATGTGAAGGAATAAATCAACCAGTCTGACAGTTATTATAACCATAAAGGAAATAAGTAGAAATTATAGTGCTGCACTATGAAACCCCATCCATATTCCTGTGTGGTGGCCTGTGAACATGTTTAGATTCTTGATATAAATATTTAATTCACTTTATATGCATTTTATAATCATTTTATAAGTATGGACTGTAGTTACATATTTATGTAAAAATAATATAAGCATTGCATTATGTTTTGATTTTTTCATGTATTAGTAAAGAAGACACAGTACACCACTTGATTTATAACCCTATATCTACCCCCCCACCCCCCCAAAACATTTTCAGAGAGGATCCATCCAGGCTAGAGAAAATGCTTCCTTCCTACGCAACACTGGTCTCAATGCTTGCCCAACTAGAAGCCTTGGTAGCGCAAACATTGTGCCGCGCGCGCTGCCGCTCCCAGTGATCCGTGATTAATCCCGCAGGCACTGCAGAGAAAGGTCCGGCAGTCGGAACTGCGGACGGCCTGCCTGGAAAGGGTGACGTCACCCCCATCTGCGCGTGCGCGCTGCCGCTGATGGAGAGGCTTAGCCCCCTGCTCTTTGTGCTGTGGGGTGCGCGCGCGCGCGCGTGCGTGCGTTTCCCCTAAATAAACTAATGAGCAAAATTCGGTAATTACCACCAAGACTCCGTACTAATAGTGACCCTCCAGCTTACTACTTAATGTTGCTTTTCTTTGTTCTTTCAGAACGCTGCTTTCTTTATTACCACATTGTTTATTCCTGCTGCAACCTGTGTCTTTAGAAGGATGGGAATTTGTTCAGTCTCTCTGACTTTCAGTCTTCCCATTTAGTAAATACTAACGTAGGATAGCTGGCCGGCAAATGAGACCTCTGAAAACGGATGAGCAGGCAGTTTGCCTTGTGGATTGTCTTTGAAGGACAGATCCCAGTGCAGGAGGTGAGCTGGACTGTTCAGAACAAGGTGCCGGTTCATTTGGTTCAGCTCAAATGGTGAAGTGACTTGTTTTTCTTCTAACAAACACTGTTTTTATTCAATACTTTAAAAAAAAATTGACTTGTTTAATTTGAGGATTATGTAAAATTTCAAATGGCTAGTATCCACCGGTACTCCTGAGAGAAATATGGGGGAAAAAATTAACCTGTGTTTTGGTTTAGAATTCTAAAAATTTGGTTCATTTAAAAACTCATTTGATTTGTTTCATCTTAATTTCTTTTGAAACCAGCTATGGAAAAATGACTGCTGGGATAATGTGCTGCATAAAAGCTTTTTTGCTCATTGTAAAAATATTTCTGTGGTGCTTTTTTACTTCTTAAATAAAAAAGTTTGGGGGTGGTTGTTCCTTATCTGTTTTGTTGTTTTTAAAAAATCTGATACCAAGGAAATGACCAAGTGCGGGAGCATTCTGGTCAGCAGTGACTCGCTTCAAAAGGTATTTGTCAGCAGTAACAATATAGCACCTCCTTGTAGGGTCGAGGGTGAAAAACGAGAGATTGATCTGACCAGTGGGGTATTAGATAGTTGAAGTTTCAGACCATTGATTCAACTAAAAGATTTTACATTGTTGAATAACTTGTGGAATGTTTTCTCTTAGGGCAGAGAGGTTAATTTTCCTCGTTAAAAATGTAAGTCACACTGTAGGCCATCTGAGCAATACTGAGCTTATGGGTTAAACAGGAAACAGGAAGTGCTAAGGAACATTGAGGTGCTTGCATGGGGGTTTCGGGCAAGAAGCTGGAGAAGTATGTGCATGTCTTCGTTCGTTCGTTCGTTCGTTCATTCATTCAGCCAACCCACGTTTATTGAGCACCCTGTGCCTGCCCTGTCCTAGGCAGCTGGGACACAGCAGGGGACAAAACAGACCCGTCCTCTGGCTAGCAGGCGGATTTAGAGGAAGAGAGAGAAAAACTGTCCTCTTGATGGGCAACAGAATGTGAGTCACTTTAGGAAACGTGAATGATTTGGGAGCAGGGGGTTGAAATGTACCTCAGGTTGACAGGTTACTGAACCAAATAGCAGTTTGAAAAGTGGTAACAGAATCAATTTTGGCAAGTCCTATCATGCTGAACCTGGGGGTTTGAGATATTTTTAAATGAATATGTTAAAACCTCTAAATATTCAAATGTGATTGCTTTAGGAAAAGGGGTTATTTGTGTTGACTGAAACCAGGAAAGAGGAAAGAAAATCAGCCACTAACTGCATGTTTATGTTAACGATGATAAAATCAGAGTTTTAACCCAAACCCTTTTCCCTCAGTAGTGTTCAACAAATATTAACATCAAGATCTAGAGTAATGGCAAATGTTATGTGAACATTTTTTCAGGTTTGGTTTAAAAGAGCAGCTGTTGACTTCCTTGTAGGACTCCCCTGGGACACACCCTTTGCACCTTCGGAGGAGCTGGATGAGCCTCGGCTGACTGCATCCCATGCGGTGTTCACCGTTCCCTGAAGCTAGCATTTCATTAAACTTCACAGTGGCTTCTTTGTCTCAGCAAAACGTACTTTAAATCGTAACAAGTATCCAGTCCCTCGGCACACTTCAACGTAGGCCTGTGTATTTTAAAAAGTATATAATTGACGAAATGGGTACAAATACGTGTCCTCTGACTTTGACCATTTACCTCTGTTATATAGTTATTGCCTTTCACATTGCTCTTCTTTTTTGGCCCCTTCTCTCCTAGTTTTACTGAAATTCTCTCTGTGCCACCTATTAAGTTTGGTGGCACTTAGAAGTAAAGTGCTGATGACTTCCTGGCTGTGGCACTGATGAGGTCTGGGGTCTCACAGGTGTCACTCCGAGATGGCATCTGCCAGCCCTTCCCCTCTCCATGAGTGTGGGAGGACAGGTGTATGCTTCCAGGGTAGTTGCCGAGTGTATCCTTTTGTTCCGAAAGTGTAGGACCCACAGCTAGATCCTCTAACGCACGAGGAAGCAGCAGAGTAGTTGTCGTCATGTAATCTATCTGTCACGTAATCTAGAATCACTGGAATAGCACAGAAGCCATTTATTTGTAATTGTTTTGTAGTCATGCACTCTGTTTTCATAAATAGCTCTTCAGGACATGGAACAGAATCTGCCATTTGATCTGAGGACCTTTCATGGCTGAGTTCTTCTTGCTTTTTATTGAAAGTTACGTGATATATTTAATCTAGCTTTAGCATGTGTACAGGCTTCCTCAGTCCTTTGCCTGTTGGGTGCGTTTTTTTAAAAATGGAAACGAGGTTAAACATAATACTTAGGTGAGCGCCTAATAATAGCCACAAACTCAGTTTCTTTGTGTGGTTAGTTTTATATTTATTTATTTTTTTGTTTGTTTCTCTATTTTCTTTTATGTTTTAGACGTTTTCATTGTCAATTTTAATAAAATCAGCATCTCTTTTTTTCTGTGCCATATTCAACAAAAATATTACAGTAAAACTATTTAGAATTTATATTCCAGTCTATGTTCAGACATGTCCATATATCATAATAGAAGTTAAACACATTTTCACGCCAATTTAGCCATTGATTCATGCCTTTCTTCTTCCGGAAAAACTGTGAGTCTTACTTAATTTAGGGGAGATTGTCATTGTTAGTTTTGTTTCCTTCACTTTGTTTTCATATCAGTATGATATTCTTCCTGTGGGGTGACCTGGAACATGGCAGCTCTAACTAGCATCATTCACTCCATCAAGGTTATTAATAAACAGATGTAGTTCAGAGTCGGTGGGAATTGTCAAGAATGCTTTGGAATTCCGTAAGTCACACAGGCCTCTCTTGAGGTCCGCGAACTGGAATGGGGACATTCTCCTTGTCGAGGGTTGTGTGAGAGGCAGCTCCTGCTTCTGCAATGTGGGACTCCAGGACCGCGGTGGTAGTGGCAGCTCTCTGAGGGCTCTGCTGTGTCCCGGCCGGGGCACGTGCGTGCACGGGCTGTGGGGGGATGGTAGGAAGCGTGCATTTTCTTATCTGGTGGCAGTAGAAGGGGATCCTCTTTTCAAATCCCGGTAGATGGGGGTCCACAGCTGTGGCTTCCTCCTTCCTAGTACTCTGTTATTTGGTCTGCCTCCTCATTGCCTGGGTCCGTTCGTGCTGCTTACAGAACTTTCCATCCTGTGCCTTGCTCTCTATGTGTTTATGAGCTTGTCTCTGCAAAGGCTGCTGTGGTGCCTGGTTCCTCTTTGCATTTGCCCGCTGCCATCCATGTCCGCCTCAGTTGGAACTGGGATGTCATCAATCTTTGTAGACACATGCAGTGCATTACCCAATGTCAGTCAATGAATTGCTGAGACGACATTGCATCCATTCAAGAGTTTTGAAGGAACCTTAAGGATGAAATTGCAGAGCCCTTGGCTCTCGTTTTGCCTTTTATAAATAGCCACTGTTCTAAAAGCTTGGTGGGCTGCCAGCACAAGGCATGGTATATTGGAAAGCACAGTGGCCTGGTGATCTGGAGGCCTGCGTTGAGGTTCTGTGTTGAGCCATTTCACAACCAGCTGGGTAGTGCCGCCAAGCCCTTGGACCGCAGGGTCCTCGTCAGGATGTGTTTGCTGTGGTCTTTGCACAGAGGTCTCTGGTGATCGTCAGTGTCATGGTTCGATCCCGTTAAACTGGGTTCTTTGTACATGTGTAGGTATTCTGTGGACAGGATTGTTATTAATCTACTCGTTCTTTGTTTGTGTGAATGATACATTGCAGAGACTAGGTTCTGTTGGATTCCTCCAAAATGTGCTGGTTTTGTTGCTGTTTGGGTGGTTGTTTCAGCAGGCTGGACCCTGCAGCGGGCAGCCACTCCAGCCTCGGGTCCGGCCCTTAGCCTCAGCTTGGAGCTGGGGCTGCTTGGAGCTTGCCCTGAACATGCAAGCTCGGGGGGACAGCCAGAGGTTTGGGCCAAGTTTACGTACAGAATTTGGGGCTCCCCTTTCCTTTTGCACGATTTCTTTTCTTGATGACAGCTGCTGAGGTTGCCCTGAGCTGTGTCCCGACTTGTTTTAGCAGCTCCAGGTGGCTTAGGCTGGGCCCTGCCCTCAGGCGGAAAGCCCTTATAAAGTCACTTCCTTTTTCCTGGTGTCTCTTCCTGCTTTTGGTCACTCTCCTGTGCCTTGAGACAGTCGGTTTTTGTAGGTTTAATCTGTGGCAGGGCTGGTCCTCAGGAACTGCTCAGGCTCATGAGAAGCGGAAGCTCCAATCACGTACCGAGAGCACTTTTTTTGCTGCTAATTCCAGGTCTGTGCCTTGCATTGGTTATTTATTACCAAACTCACATTTTTGGATCCTTTCCTTGTACTATTTTGGCAAAAACAAACAGGAAAATAGGGATGGGGCAGCTCTCTTTAATTCTTTCTAGAGATTGCTCTGCCGTGAATGATAGTTACTTGTTTTGATGAGTATGGCCAACATCCTGAAGCTGGATTTCCCCTGGTAGAGACCTCCAGGAGACAAATGCCGAGGCATTATTACCATTATGAAGATTTCTGACCCCAAAGTCCCATGTGGGCATTCGCCCTGGAGAGCTGGGCCGGTCGTGTTTGGGCTGCCAGAGTTCCCTTTACGGAGATGGGTACTGGCCTGGCCTAAAGTGCCCGCTGCGTGCTTCCTTGCCACACTGTTTCCACTGGGCCTTCTACGATGTTCGGGGCGTGGGGAGAGTTGGTTTGATGTGAGGAGAGGGACCTGGGCCACCCAGTGAAGCGGGTGACACCAGGCCATCTTACCACGTTCGCCAGTGACATTCCTCCAGGGGCGCATGACCCAGAAAGCCTGGAAGGACAGCGCCAAGTGGGAGCTGTGGCCAGTCCCCAGCTGTTTATAATTCTGCTCTCCTCCCTCACACTGTTTAACTGGATTCGGAGATAGGATGAGGCTCTGAGCTCCCCCTAGAGGTTTTAGTGTGCCATGAATCGCAGTTTTAAAACAACCGTGTTGCTGCTTTATTTGCCAGTGTTTATGTTAAATCTGTGGAATTAAAATGAAGATTTTTGAAACAATCTGGACTGATTTCATATCCCGTCTTTTTGGGACCAAACCTTTCTTTAAAACCAGAAATGATCGAGAGCCTGCTTGGTATGGGAGCCTCTGGGTCTGGGTCTGCAAATCATTCTTGCACATTGAAATAGAAGGTAATCCTGTGATCAGAGACTTCCCTTCATAGAATTCAGATGTTTTCAAATGATGGTATTTCTCAAGTTGATTTAATGGGTGTGAAGAAAGCAGCTGTGTTGGCATTGAGCTAGGGTGGTTAGGAAATTAAATGACACTCAGGCAACCTGGTAATTTTATTTTCTCCTTATGTATTTCAGGGTTTCGCAAAAACGATGAAATGAAAGCTATGGATGTTTTGCCAATTTTAAAGGAAAAAGTTGCATACCTTTCAGGTAAAGTTTAACTTTCTAATCTGCTCTATTGTTCCTTCTGAGTGCTTTGATACAATGTCAGAGTCTGAAATGCTAAACTATAAACTAGCTCACCTGTCACAACATAAAAGCATTGGCATTTCGATGGATTTTTAACTGCTTTATTCTTGTAGTGTTGTCCTGAGAAATTAGTGCCCAAAGAGTTTTCTTCTAGCTGGCAGGCACATCATAGGTCAGATAGCATCGGTGATTAAAATATGTTGGTGTCTGTCATTCAGCAAACATTTGGCTGTTTTGCCCCAGTCAGTTAAGTAAAAAAACCTTTTTTTTTTTTTTATTGGAGTATAATTGCTTTACAATGTTGTGTTAGTTTCTGCTGTACAGTGAAGTGAATCAGCAGTATGTATACGTATATCCCCTCCCTCTTGGACCTGCCTCCCATCGTGCCCATCTAGGTCATCACAGAGCACCGAGCTGAGCTCCCTGTGCTGTGCCGCAGGTTCCCACTAGCTATCTGTTTTACACACGGTAGTGTAATCTCCCAGTTCATCTCACCCTCCCCTTTCCCCCATGTCCACACGTCCGTTCTCCATGTCTGCATTTCTATTCCTGCCCTGGAAATAGGTTCAACTGTACCATTTTTCTAGATTCCACATATATGCGTTAATATACAATATTTGTTTTTCTCTTTCCGACTTACTTCACTCTGTATGACAGACTCTGGGTCCATCCATATCTCTACAAACGACCCCATTTCGTTTCTTTTTATGGCTGAGTAATATTCCATTATATATATGTACCACATCTTCTTTATCCATTCATCTGTCGAGGGACATTTAGGTTGCTTCCCTGTCCTGGCTATTGTAGATAGTGCTGCAGTGAACATTGGGGTACATGTGTCTTTTTGAATTACGGTTTTCTCAGGGTACATGCCCACCATCTCAGCAGAAGTGGTGGGAACGAGACCATATGTAGATGTGTCCTGCCTTCCTTGCCTCTCTTTCTGGTGCTCTGGTCCTGGAATTCCTAGAACCCATGTCATGGACCTTGAAAGCCCTGGTGGTCTCTGCCAGCTGGCCCTCCACTTAACTCCTGGCCCTTCTGCAGCATGGGGACAGACTGGACCGGCCCCCCAGGCTCTGGGGCACTCACCTGCCCTCTCCTCTGCGCACAGAGGGTCAGCTTTGGGGCTTTTCTGGCTGTCTTCTCGGGGGCTCCTTCCTACATGAACAGAACAGCCGTTGGGTGTGTCATACCTTTTTAGCACCAGTTCACTTGTTACAGAACAAAGGTTTGCAGGAGTTTTCTGCTGTGTTATAGCAGGAAGTAAATCTGTAGACTGTCACGTGCTTTTAGACAGTCTTCCTGGATGTGTTTCCCTTGATAAATTTTTATCTTTCACAAACAGGCATACTATGCTGATCTGATGTCTCCTCTTGAACACATTTTATTTTAAATTTGTGACACTGCTAGCTGCTTTTGTATGTTCTGTGTGTCCTTTAAGCATGTGGGACGGGTATATATTTAGGATGCAGCTTCCTGTGGCCTTTTCGCTAGTCTTATCTTGCTTTGTGTCCAGTAGTGTTTCTTGGCTCGTGTTAAACACTGTTTGATGATTTTGCTGTAGTAAATCTAATTCAAAGTGACTTTGAGAGGTTAATAGAAGACTAAGTTCATGAAAAGGAGAAGGTGCTTTAGATTGTTGGAAAAACATGGTAAAGAAATGAAAGGGGACAAAAGGCCCTCCTGGCTTCTAATACACTGTTTTCAAATTGGTATTTGCTCCTTTCTTTTTTTTTTTTTTATAAATTTATTTATTTATTTTTGGCTGCGCTGGGTCTTCATTCCTGCGTGAGGGCCCTCTCCAGCTGCGGCGAGCGGGGGCCACTCTTCATCGCGGTGCGTGGGCCTCTCACTATCGCGGCCCCCCCTGTTGCGGAGCACAGGCTCCAGACGCGCAGGCTCAGTAGTTGTGGCTCACGGGCCCAGTCGCTCCGCGGCATGTGGGATCCTCCCAGACCAGGGCCCGAACCCGCGTCCCCCGCATTGGCAGGCAGACCCTCAACCACTGCGCCAGCAGGGAAGCCTGCTCCTTTCTAATCATTTACTAACAAACTGTAACATATGGACTCATGCCAGTTTCGTGAACCTCCTGACTAGTTTACAGGTGGATTTTAAAGACTCTACTTTAAAATATTACAGGCTTTCTTTCGTAAGTAAGGCTTAAAGAAAGCTGATCCCGCACATTCATCAGTGTTCTGTTTTAAAGTTTGGCTCTGTGATGAGGGCACCTGCTCCTTCGGTCCCTTCTTTTGTTCCTAAACCTCGTCACTGCACTTCCTTCTCTTATGCTTGTGGTGATGGGTAGGTAAAGAACAGTAGAAGATTAAGAGTGATGATTGTTATATGTACTCACTCTTTTTTTTAAAAAAATAGTGGAGCATAGTTGATTAACAATGTTGAGTTGGTTTCAGGTGTACAGCAGAGTCATTCAGTTATACATATACATGTATCTATTCTTTTTCAAATTCTTTTCCCATTTAGGTTATTACAGAATATTGAGCAGCGTTCCCTGTGCTATACAGTAGGTCCTTGTTGGTTATTTTAAATATAGCAGTGTGTACATGTACATATTCACTCTGTTCTTAAGCATTTAATACAGAATATATTAATAGATGGTGTTTCTATCTAAGTTACTGTCAAAACTAAACTTTCTCTTTCAACTAATCCAGTAAAATCAATCTTTCAGAGTTTATCATGAATCTTTGCTAAAACCTTAAATTCTGCAGGGTTAATTAAAGTTGGATGTCTTTAGTGGGGAGGGAAGTTTTGCATTGCAGCAAATCAGTCCAGAACCATTTTTAGAGATGGTAGGACTCCTACCAGCTGTGTTAGCAAAATGCAGTCAGTAGGGGCCACCACAATTTCATGGTATTTCCTAACCTGTGACCAGAATTGGCCAGTTAAAGTAGCATGAGGTCCTTGCTGATTGCCTTAGGCTTGCTGTTATCTTGTTTAGGAAGGGAAAAGGAAAAAAAAACCATTAAATTAAAAACAAATTGATTACTTATGTGGTAAATTTTTTTTTTATTTCAATGAAGGAGTAAGCTTTTGAAACATTTTTACCTCTGATCCTGTTTTTTCTTTTTTCTTGAGATATAATTCACATACCATAAATCCACCTTTTATTTTTTATTTATTTTTTAAATTTATTTATTTTTTAAATCCACCTTTTAAAAGTGTACAACCTAGTAGATCTTAGTGTATTCGCAAGGTTGTGGAAGCATCACCACTGACTGCCCTGATCCCAGAACACTTTGATCAGCCCCCAAAGAGCCCCATGCCCAGTCCCTGATTCCTCCACCCCTCAGCTCTGGAAATTGCCAGTCTACCTTTTTGCTCTGACCCCATTTTAATAAATACCAGGGGTATTTATTATGGTAACTTTGTAAAAGCTCTCCATGTGAGTGGCTTTTAGTTAAATTAAGTCTAAGTGGAATAGCCAGGGCTTTGAAAAAGCAGGCCAAAGGATCGTTGATTCTGTGAGATACCTGTTAGCCCAAGATCTCTAAGAAACCAGTGTGGACTCTTTGAACTTCAGTATTTCTGATCATCAGTCCCATCTCCGGGTACCCTAACAAGTAGTCCTTTTGAATGAGGTGAGTGACGTATCTAACTTCATGCGTGACGTCAGAGGAGGGGCAGTAAAAGAAGTGTCCTGTAGTTTATATTTAATGTTACGTCTATAAAAGTAGGTATATTTATGGTATACATATTCGGAGTATTACATATTTAATGCTGTGCGTGTGTGTACGTTTTATATATATATATATATATATATATATATATATATATATATGTATATGTATGTGTATGTATATAATGTCAACCACTTCATGTGGCTCCTGTGCCACGTGGGGTTGTGGCTCCTGGGCCACTGGGGTTTGGTCTGAGCCGTGAAAGAGCTCCCAGACAGCCACCAGAACTAAGAACACCTTTTTTCCCTTAACTTCTTATCATGGAACATTTCAACATCCAAAAGGAGAGAGAATAGTATAGAAAACTGCCATGAATCCATGGGTCACCTCAATAATCTTGTTTCATCTCTATTCCTTGAAAAGCTTTAAAAAAACCTCAATATACCATTAATAGACATAAAAATGAATAATAACTTTGATATATAAAACGCTAATCAGTATTCATATTTCCGTTTGTCTCCTAATTTGTTTTCACAGGATGTATACTGCAATTGGTTGATGTGTCTGATGTATCTTTTAATCTTCAGCTTCCTCCTCCTCCTCATTCTTTTTGTGTTACTCCTGTATGTTTATTAAATGAGGAAACAGTGTTTTCCTGTAGATTTCCCCACATTTTGCTGGTTGCGTCCCTGGGGGGTCATGTCACATGTTCCCCTTGCCCCGTGTTTCCTGTGAACTAGGAGCTGGATCTTGACGCTTGATTTTGCAGGGAAATAGGCAGAAAATTTTAAAGCGTAGTGTTGGGTAGTTCTACTGGGAGTTTTATTGGGAGAGTCTGGTTGTCTCTCTTTTATGACGTTATGATAATTATTGCTTCGATGTAATATTTTCTTAGGGTTACAAAATAGTGATATTCTAATTATATCCTTTTTTCTTCATTTGTCAAATTGGGTATTCCATAAAGAGAAATGTCCCAATCAGCTTCTTGGTTTCACTGAGAACACAGTTCATACAGGAAAGGAGGAAAAATGATTGATTCTTGTCCTTTATTAGTTTTCAGACTAATGAAAAATGATCATTAGTCATTTCAGACTAATAAAATAACCATTGAGTTTTTTTTTTTTTTTTTAAGTGTCATTTTGAGCTCATGATTTTAAATACATTTGATGTGTTTCAGTTGTACATTTCTTTTTTTTTTTTTTCGGCCACACCATACGGCTTGTGGGACCTTAGTTCCCCAACCAGGGATTGAACCCAGGCAGTGAAAGTGCTGAGTCCTAACCACTGGACTGCCAGGGAATTCCCCCACTGTATATTTCTTTTTGTCTTGAGAAGTTAAAATGTTCCCATCCTTTGGCCAGTGGGAGCCTCTTCAGAGGGGCTCCTGGATCCAAGTACCGCAATATTACAGCTTCTCTCTCTGCTGATGTTACAAGATATTTCAGGCCCATCTTGTCTGTTTCCTGCTCCATGTCTGCAATCAGCCGTTTCTCTAAAGTGCCCTGGTTCTTTTGCATGGGGAATGGTGCAGGGTACTGGGGAAGCTTGCTGTTCTGGGTGGGTCACTGTTTCTGAGCCTCTTCAATGGACACATTTAGGAAATCTGTATATATACGTTTTCTAAGTGAGAAGAGATATCATGGCTTCATACTAAAATTTCCAATTCAAATATAGAATTACAGATATTTTATTTTTCTTTGATTTTATATTTGCATCTCCTTTTCTTTTCCTTATGCTAAAAATCTTAGTGCCTACCCTCATCAACCTAATTACTTATTTACATTGTAATACTGATGTTATCACCACAGTATGACTACCAAATGTAATTTAATACTTCTGTTATTTTGTTGTCCTAAGGGTACATGCCACTAAGAATGTACAGCCCTATTACTGTGTTTTAAAGTCACAAAAAATAGTTCCTCTCCACGTAGATCAAGTTCTTCCCAACCTGAAACTCAGGATCATTTGTCTTATTTTACTTTACATTTTTAAGGCTTAAAAAAAACAACCACTTAATCTTGCTTCAGTATTAAGTAAAATGTGTACATAATTTGAGGTTTAAAAACTAAAAAAAAGTTAAAAGATAAGGTGTACTCAAAGAAATCTAGTTTCTCTCCTTGCCTCATCCACCCTGTACCTTCCCTCCCCAGTAGGTAAACTTTTTTGCTTTCGTTTTCTTTAGTCTTGGTTTATTTCTTATACCTTTAAAACACAAGCATTCTCTCTCTGTCCGTCCACCTATTGTCACCTCCCCGCCGCCGCCCCAGGCCAGACAGTGATGTACTTTGCACCATTTTCTCTGCCTTTCTGCTTTCGCCTTAAACAGTATTCTAGAGAGAGCCGTGTATAGCAGGACAAACGGAGATTCGCCATCCCTTTTACAGTTGTATGTAACTGTGTTGTGTATGCACCATAGCTTATGCAGTCAGCTGTCTGTTGACGAGCATTTGGGTTACTCTTTGAGAATAGCTTTTTTGGGGCAAGGTGAACACTGACCTCTGTAAATGGGGGAATTGACAGGAATATAGGATCTTATTGCCCAGAGGTTTGCTGTTAGTGTTGAGACCACTGACTCTAGTTCTTGTTTCAGTTTTGCAGAAAATTTCACGTTTCTTGAGAAGGGAAGGGGGACCGACCATTCATTTTGTGTATTCTAGTTAGCACCTAGCACAATCCGAGGCTGTAGTGACTGACTCGAGGGCTGGGTACTTCTAGAGACCTTCCACACAGAGTACAGAGTCCCCTTAGAGTCTTCATTCGAGACGGTGTGTAAGCGAGTTTCTGATTCCCAGGATTAGGCAGCGACAAGGTACGGGCGGTGAGTGTGTGAAGGTCAGGGCTGGCCTTCTGTTGGCCTCGAGCAGGGACCCAGTGGGCACCCTCTTACCAGAGTTTTGTTGGTCCGTAGCAGACTTAATAGATAGTAGCCATAATTTCTCTTTCACAAACGGCACTTTCTCAGAGCTTTCCTTTGGAAGAGTTTGCGTTTCATGGTTAGTGAGTTGCTGTTCCTCAGGGGGAGTGAAGAACCATTTTCAGTGGTATTGGAAACCGGAAATTCAGCTGGGGACCATGCAGAGAACAATACGGTTGGTTCATTGAAATTTACATTCTACTTCGCAAAGAATGCCTTTCTTACAGAAGAAGTTTATTCTCAATACTGTAAATCACTATACTTCAATTAAAAAAAAAGAAAAAAAAAGTTTCTTCTACTTGGGTAAGAGGTGGGTTTTTATCAATTCATTTAAAGAAAAAGGGGCGACTCTGAAACTGGCTGCTTCTGTGGTCATTCCGGGCCACACTGCTCAAGAGACCAAGTCCCCTGAAGTTACCTTTCATAAGAGGGAAATGTGTATCACTGGGTTTAGGAGAAGAAGTGTCACACAGACATATATAGCTATTACGTAGGACCTTTTCCAGCCTCCTTCTGATATTAAAATAAACCGCAGTTCATTTAGCATCTGCGTTTCTGTAGGAGTGTTCATCAGGCATTTCCATTTTTAACTTCCTGATACCTGATGGTAGGTATTTTTAATTAACTTTGTTTGGAATATAAAAGAAGAATCCGTTCATTCAGTGAATATTTATTGAGTACCTCCTGTGTGCCAGCCTGAGAGGGTATGTCAGTGAGTGAACAGAGATGCCTGCCTCTGGGGGCTTCCGTTCTAGTGGGGAGACAGACAAACAGAAAGAATGTGTGACGTGTATCGTTTACTAGAAGGTGATAGGTGCCTCACAGAAGTAAAATGTAGTGGGGTGGGGAGGAATGGCAGAGAGGATGCCATTTTTATAAGAATTGAGAATAGTGTCATTATGAACAAAAACTTCACTTTTTTTGCCTTGTTTTTCGACTTAACCCAGCATTTGGATAGGCAGATAATCCTTAACGGGCTGTTGGTTTTTGGTTCCAGACACGTAGAGGTCCAGAGGCTGTAAAGCTCTCATACGCAGATATCCTGTGACGTTGGTAGGTGCAGGAAATGGATTTCCTGCCCTTTTCTTTTCATCATAGGAACTGAGGCGCTGAGTTTCCCGTCTATAAAGTGGGACTGACATCTGTCCCTCCCTCCTCACCGTGAGGCTGGGGGTTGACATCAGACACATAGGAGTGTGTGTCTAGTAGATGAAGCTTTTATGAGCTGCAGAATCATTGGTTTTATTAGTTCAGGAACCAAAACTGTGAACTTGTGGCTTTTCTGCTTCATAACTGGGTCAGTGTTTTCATTTGTGTACCTTCTGTGACATTGGCAACCAAGTGAAATCTTGGGGAATATAATATAAACAAACATCTGTGGAGTTGATTTTTAAGCTCCTTAAGGATCAGAGACTATATTCTTCTGAACTAATACTAATGGTTCTAAGATTTTTTTTTTAAACCTCACTGGGAGGGGTCCTCATGTGGATGATTGACACGTGTCTGTCGCTGACTGTGACACACCGCAGATTGGAAGATGCACCCCCATGCAGGGAGGTTTGCAAGTGAAAAGAAATTATTAAATTATTTAATGGAAAATAGGCCATCTTTACTTCACAAGTGATTTTTTCTTAAAATTATTTTATTTATTTATTTATTTGGTTGCTTTGGGTCTTCGTTGCTGTGCACGGGCTTTCTCTAGTTGCGGCGAGCAGAGGCTACTCTTCGTTGTGGTGCACGGGCTTCTCATTGCGGTGGCTTCTCTTGTTGTGGAATGTGGGCTCTAGGCACGTGGGCTTCAGTAGTTGTGGCATGCAGGCTTCAGTAGTTGTGGCTCACGGGCTCTAGAGCGCAGGCTCAGTAGTTGTGGCTCTCAGGCTTCAGTAGTTGTGGCTCGCGGGCTCTAGAGCACAGGCTCAGTAGTTGTGGCTCGCAGGCTTCAGTAGTTGTGGCTCGCGGGCTCTAGAGCGCAGGCTCAGTAGTTATGGCTCACAGGCTCTAGAGTGCAGGCTCAGTAGTTGTGGCTCGCAGGCTTCAGTAGTTGTGGCTCGCAGGCTCAGTAGTTATGGCTCACAGGCTCTAGAGCGCAGGCTCAGTAGTTGTGGCTCACAGGCTCTAGAGCTCAGGCTTCAGTAGTTATGGCTCGCAAGCTCTAGAGTGCAGGCTCAGTAGTTGTGGCTCGCAGGCTTCAGTAGTTGTGGCTCGCGCGCTCTAGAGCGCAGGCTCAGTAGTTGTGGCGCACAGACTTAGTTGCTCCACGGCATGTGGGATCTTCCCCGACCAGGGGTCGAACCCGTGTCCCCTGCATTGGCAGGCGATTCTTAACCACTGCGCCACCAGGGAAATCCCTCATAAGTGATTTTTGATGAAGTTCTAAAATTATCGTGGTGAGTTTTCTGAAACTCTTCTGGGAAAGGGAAAAAGACAAAATGATTTTTTGCCCCTCTGTATTAAAATTCAAGTTCAGGTTTAGGTAAGCTTTTTTTAGGACCTTAATGAGGGCCTGTTTGGTGGACGAGCTCGCCGGCAGTTCCCTGGGGGTTCCTTATCAGCACCACCAGCTCGGGGGCGTCTCTCATTGACAGTGGAGCGGTCACAGAGGCAGCCAGCGCTTCGGCACACACCTGCAGCTTGTCGTCACTCCTGGAGTGAACAGAATGGCCGCGTGCACACCTGTTCACTCCCCCATGACTGTCTTAGGTGGGCTGATTTTGGATTCTACTTTTCACAGCCGTGCTGGAGCCTACCTTGCTCGCGTTGTGAGATACAATGACCCCAGAGGGAGGACAGTCGAGCAGGGGTCATGGGCATTTAGTCTCCCTAATGAGCCACACATTACGTTGCATTTAAACTATTCAGAATGGTGGTCCAGAAAAATGTGAGATGCTGTTCTTTTTACCAAAAGTGACGTGAATGTTTTAATACAAATATCATACTACATTTTTAAAAACTCACCTTTCTGTAATATGTTGATGTATAATATATTTTTTTAATCTTTTAGTATAATTGCTTTACATTGGTGTGTTAGTTTCTGCTTTATAACAAAGTGAATCAGCTATACATTTACATATATCCCCATATCTCCTCCCTCTTCCGTCTCCCTCCCACCCTCCCTGTCCCACCCCTCTAGGTGGTCACAAAGCACCGAGCTGATCTCCCTGTGCTATTCAGCTGCTTCCCACTAGCTATCTATTTTACATTTGGTAGTGTATGTATGTCCATGCCACTCTCTCACTTTGTCCCAGCTTACCCTTCTCCCTCCCCATGTCCTCAAGTCCATGCTCTATGTCTGCGTCTTTATTCCTGTTCTGCCCCTGGGTTCCTCAGAACCATTTTTTTTTTTTTTTTTAGATTCCATATATATGTGTTAGCATACGGTATTTATTTTTCTCTTTCTAACTTACTTCACTCTGTATGACAGACTCTAGATCCATCCACTACAAATCGCTACAAATAACTCAATTTCGTTTCTTTTTATGGCTGAGTAATGTTCCATTGTATATATGTGCCACATCTTTATGCATTCATCTGTCGATGGACACTTAGGTTGCATCCATGTCCTGGCTGTTGTAAATAGAGCTGCATTGAACATGGTAGTACATGACTCTTTTTGAATTATGGTTTTCTCAGGGTATATGCCCAGTAGTGGGATTGCTGGGTCATATGGTAGTTCTATTTTTAGTTTTTTAAGGAACCTCCATACTGTCCTCCATAGTGGCTGTATCAATTTACATTCCCACCAACAGTGCAGGAGGGTTCCCTTTTCTCCACACCCTCTCCAGCATTTATTGTTTGTAGATTTTTGATGATGGCCATTCTGACGGGTGTGAGGTGATACCTCATTGTAGTTTTGATTTGCATTTCTCTAATGATTAGTGATGTTGAGCATCCTTTCATGGCAATCTGTATATCTTCTTTGAAGAAATGTCTGTTTAGGTCTTCTGCCCATTTTTGGAGTGAGTTGTTTGTTTTTTTGATATTGAGCTGCATGAGCTGCTTGTAAATTTTGGAGCTTTATCAGTTGCTTCATTTGCAAATATTTTCTCCCATTCTGAGGGTTCTCTTCTGGTCTTGCTTATGGTTTCCTTTGCTGTGCAAAAGCTTTTAAGTTTCATTAGGTCCCATTTGTTTATTTTTGTTTTTATTTCCATTTCTCTAGGAGGTGGGTCAAAAAGGATCTTGCTGTGATTTGTGTCATAGAGTGTTCTGCCTATGTTTTCCTCTAAGAGTTTGATAGTGTCTGGCCTTACATTTAGGTCTTTAATCCATTTTGAGTTTATTTTTGCGTACAGTGTTAGGGAGTGTTGTAATTTCATTTTTTTAAATGTAGCTGTCCAGTTTTCCCAGCACCACTTATTGAAGAGGCTGTCTTTTCTCCATTGTATATTCTTGCCTCCTTTATCAAAGATAAGCTAACCATATATGCGTGGGTTTGTCTCTGGGCTTTCTATCCTGTTCCATTGATCTATATTTCTGTTTTTGTACCAGTACCATACTATCTTGATTACTGTACCTTTGTAGTATAGTCTAAAGCCTGGGAGCCTGATTCCTCCAGGTCCGTTTTTCTTTCTCAAGATTGCTTTGGCTATTCGGGGTGTTTTGTGTTTCCATACAAATTGTGAAATTTTTTGTTCTAGTTCTGTGAAAAATGCCATTGGTAGTTTGACAGAGATTGCACTGAATCTGTAGATTGCTTTGCGTAGTATAGTTTCACAATGTTGTTTCTTCCAATCCAAGAACATGGTATATCTCTCCATCTGTTGGTATCATCTTTAATTTCTTTCATCAGTGTCTTATGGTTTTCTGTATACAGGTCTTTTGTGTCCTTAGGTAGATTTATTCCTAGGTATTTTTTTCTTTTTGTTGCATTGGTAAATGGGAGTATTTCCTTAATTTCTCTTTCTGATTTTTCATCATTAGTGTATAGGAATGCAAGAGATTGCTGTGCATTAATTTTGTATCCTGCTGCTTTACCAAATTCATTGATTAGCTCTAGTAGTTTTCTGGTAGCATCTTTAGGATTCTCTATGTATCGTATCATGTCATCTGCAAACAGTGACAGTTTTAATTCTTCTTTGGCGATTTGGATTCCTGTTATTTCTTTTTCTTCTCTGATTGCAGTGGCTAAAACTTCCAAAACTGTGTTGAATAATAGTGGTGAGAGTGGACAACCTTGTCTTGTTCTTGATCTTAGAGGAAATGGTTTCAGTTTTTCACCATTGAGAACAATGTTGGCTGTGGGTTTGTCATATATGGCCTTTATTATGTTGAGGTAAGTTCCCTCTATGCCTACTTTCTGGAGGGTTTTTATTATAAATGGGTGTTGAATTTTGTCGAAAGCTTTTTCTGCATCTATTGAGATAATCTTATGGTGTTTCTCCTTCAATTTGTTAATATAGTTTATCACATTGATTTGTGTATATTGAAGAATCCTTGCATTCCTGGGATAAAACCCACTTGATCATGGTGTATGATCCTTTTGATGTGCTGTTGGATTCTGTTTGCTAGTATTTTGTTGAGGATTTTTGCATCTGTGTTCATCAGTGATATTGGCCTGTAGTTTTCTTTCTTTGTGATATCTTTGTCTGGTTTTGCTATCAGGGTGATGATGGCCTCATAGAATGAGTTTGGGAGTGTTTCTTCCTCTGCTATATTTTGGAAGAGTTTGAGAAGGATAGGTGTTAGCTCTTCTCTAAATGTTTGATAGAGCTCTTCTCTAAATGTCTGATAGAATTCGCCTGTGAATCCATCTGGTCCTGGGCTTTTGTTTGTTGGAAGATTTTTAATCACAGTCTCAATTTCAGTGCCTGTGATTGGTCTGTTTATATTTTCTATTTCTTCCTGGTTCAGTCTCTGAAGGTTGTGCTTTTCTTAGAATTTGTCCATTTCTTCCAGGTTGTTCATTTTATTGGCATATAGTTGCTTGAAGCAATCTCTCCTGATCCTTTGTATTTCTGCAGTGTCAGTTGTTACTTCTCCTTTTTCATTTCTAAGTCTGTTGATTTGCCTCTCCTCCCGTTTTTTCTTCATGAGTCTGGTTAGTGGTTTATCAATTTTGTGTATCTTCTCAAAGAACCAGGTTTTAGATTTGTTGATCTTTGCTGTTGTTTCCTTCATTTCTTTTTCATTTATTTATTTTATTTTATTTTATTTTATTTTATTTTATTTATTTATTTATTTATTTATGGCTGTGTTGGGTCTTAGTTTCTGTGCGAGGGCTTTCTCTAGTTGCGGCAAGTGGGGGCCACTCTTCATCGTAGTGCATGGGCCTCTCACTGTCGCGGCCTCTCTTGTTGCGGAGCACAGGCTCCAGACGTGCAGGCTCAGCAATTGTGGCTCATGGGCCTAGTTGCTCCGCGGTATGTGGGATCTTCCCAGACCAGTGCTCGAACCCGTGTCCCCTTCATTGGCAGGCAGATTCTCAACCACTGCACCACCAGGGAAGCCCTTTTTCATTTATTTCTGATATGATCTTTATGATTTCTTCCCTTTTGTTAACTTTGGGTTTTGTTTTTTCTTCTTTCTCTAATTGCTTTAGGTGTAAGCTTAGGTTTTTTATTTGAGATGTTTCTTGTTTCTTGAGGTAGGATTGTATTGCTATAAACTTTCCTCTTAAAACTGATTATGCTGCATCCCATAGGTTTTGGGTCATTGTGTTTTCATTGTCATTTGTTTCTAGGTATTTTTTGGTTTCCTCTTTGATTTCTTCAGTGATCTCTTGGTTATTTAGTAGTGTATTGTTTAGCCTCCATGTGTTCATATTTTTTACACATTTTTTTCCTGTAATTGATATCTAGTCTTATAGCGTTGTGGTCAGAAAAGATACTTGATACGATTTCAGTTTTCTTAAATTTACCAAGGCTTGATTTGTGACCCAAGATATGATCTATCCTGGAGAATGTTCCATGAGCATTTGAGAAGAAAGTGTATTCTGTTGCTTTCGGATGGAATGTCCTATAAATATAAATTAAGTCCATCATGTTTAATGTATCATTCAAAGCTTGTGTTTCCTTATTTATTTTCATTTTGAATGATCTGTCCATTGGTGAAAGTGAGTGTTAAAATCCCATGCTCTGATTGTGTTACTGTCGATTTCCCCTTTTATGGCTGTTAGCATTTGCCTTATGTATTGAGGTGCTCCTATGTTGGGTGCATAAATATTTACAATTATATCTTCTGCTTGGATTGATCCCTTGATCATTATGTAATGTCCTTCTTTGTTTCTTGTAAGTCTTTATTTTAAAATCTATTTTTTCTGATATGAGAATTGCTACTCCAGCTTTCTTTTGATTTCCATTTGCATGGAATATTTTTTCCCATCCCCTCACTTTCAGTCTGTATGTGTCCCTAGGTCTGAATTGCCTCTCTTGTAGACAGCATATATTCATGTCTTGTTTTTGTATCCATTCAGCCAGTCTGTGTCTTTTGGTTGGAGCATTTAATCCATTTACATTTAAGGTAATTATCGATATGTATGTTCCCATTACCATTTTCTTAATTGATTTGGGTTTGTTATTGTAGGTCTTTTCCTTCTCTTGTGTTTCCCGTCTAGAGAAGTTTCTTTAGCATTTGTTGTAAAGCTGGTTTGGTGGTGCTGAATTCTCTTAGCTTTTGCTTGTCTGAAAAGCTTTTGACTTCTCCATCAAATCTGAATGAGATCCTTGCTGGGTAGAGTAATCTTGGTTGTAGGTTTTTCTCTTTCATCACTTTATCCTGCCACTCCCTTCTGACCTGCCGAGTTTCTGCTGAAAAATCAGCTGATAACCTTATGGGGATTCCTTTGTATGTTATTTTTTGTTTTTCCCTTGCTGCTTTTAATATTTTTTCTTTGTATTTAATTTTTGTTAGTTTGATTAATATGTGTCTTGGTGTGTTTTTCCTAGGGCTTATCCTGTTTGGGATTCTCTGTGCTTCCTGGACTTGGATGACTGTTTCCTTTCCCATGTTAGGGAAGTTTTCAACTATAATCTCTTCAAATACTTTCTCAGACCCTTTCTTTTTCTCTTCTTCTTCTGGGACCCCTATAATTCAAATGTTGGTGCGTTTAGTGTTGTCGCATTGGTCTCTGAGACTGTCTTCAATTCTTCTCATTCTTTTTTCTATATTCTGCTCTGTGGTAGTTATTTCCACTATTTTATCTTCCAGGTCACTTATCCGTTCTTCTGCCTCAGTTATTCTGCTATTGATTCCTTCTAGAGAATTTTAAATTTCATTTATTGTGTTGTTCATCATTGTTTGTTTGTTCTTTAGTTCTTCTAGCTCCTTGTTAAACGTTTCTTGTATTTTCTCCATTCTGTTTCCAAGATTTGGATCATCTTTACTATCATCACTCTGAATTCTTTTTCAGGTAGACTGCCTATTTCCTCTTCATTTGTTTGGTCTGGTGGGTTTTTACCTTGCTCCTTCATCTGCTGTGTATTTCTCTGTCTTCTCATGTTGCTTAACTTACTGTGTTTGGGGTCTGGTTTTCACAGGCTGCAGGTTTGTAGTTCCTGTTGTTTTTGGTGTCTTCCCCCAGTGGCTGAGGTTTGGTTCAGTGGGCTGTGTAGGCTTCCTGGTGGAGGGGACTAGTGCCTGTGTTCTGGTGGATGAGGCTAGGTCTTGTCTTTCTGGTGGGCAGGACCGTGTCCGGTGGTGTGTTTTGGGGTTTCTGTGACCTTATTATGATTTTAGGCAGCCTCTCTGCTAATGGGTGGGTTTGTGTTCTTGTCTTGCTATTTGTTTGGCATGGGGTGTCCAGCGCTGTAGCTTGCTGGTTGCTGAGTGGAGCTGGGTCTTAGCATTGAGATGGAGATATCTGGGAGAGCTTTTGCCGTTTGTTATTACATGGAGCCGGGAGGTCTCTGGTGGACCAATGTCCTGAACTCGGCTCTCCCACCTCAGAGGCTCAGGCTTGACACCCGGCCAGAGCACCAAGACCCTGTCAGCCACATGGCTCAGAAGAAAATTGAGAAAAACAGAAAGAAAGAAAAAACTAAAATAAAATAAAATAAAGTCTTTAAGATAAAAAATTTTAAAAATTATTAAAAATAAAAAAATTAAAAAGTAAAAAAAGAAAAAATAACGGACAGAACCCTCAACAAATGGTAAAAGCAAAGTTATGCAGACAGAATCACACCAAGAAGCATACACATACACACTCACAAAAAGAGAAAAAGGAAAAGAAAGTATATATCTTTTGGAAAGTCCGAGGTCTTCTGCCAGCATTCAGTAGGTGTTCTGTAGGAGATGTCCACATGTAGATGTATTTCTGATGTATTTGTGGGGAGGATGGTGATCTCCATGTCTTACTCTTCCACCATCCTGAAGGTCTCTCTTATATTGTTTATCAAGGAGATTGATTCTGTTTTGAAAGGAATGAAAGATGTTGGGAAATAAAAAATACTGTAGTTGTTACTGGTCTTATCTTGGGGACAAGAGGTATTCCAAAAATACTAGAGCCAGTGATTTATCCCTAAAATTACTGTCTGGTATTTTAGAAGATTACTTCATAATGTTGTTCTACCATTTACAACAATACTGCTTCTCACTTTTTTTGTTTTTTCAGTGTTTAAGTTTTTTACTCTCCACACGTAATACAATTCTTCAGCTAAAACAAGAGTAATGAGACAAAATGGTTCTGAAAAGTACAATAGAAAAATATTGTCCACTGGTTTATTTTTCCAAATGAGTAATAGGCTATTTACAAATAAGTAGATCTCCAGTGATGTATATTAAAATGGCAAATGGTATTACTGTTTGAAATCTAAATAAATAAAAAATTTACTGCTTCTCACTTTTAATAGTACCTTTCATTCCTTCTGATATATTTATTATTTAGAAAAAAGTAAAACCACTCGTTTGAAAAATTATGCAAGTTCTTATCAGGGCGAAGGGCCCAGTTGTGATATGCTGGCATGGTCCCTTTGTCTTTATATAAGCTCTTTGAGCCTCAGTATCTTTCATGATAAAGCCGGCGTGAGGAAATCTCCTAACAGGATCATTGTGATGATCAGATCAGAACGCGTGTGTCAGGCACTCGATGCCATACCTAGCATGTGTCAGCTGTGATGTAGTGTTGTTCCTATTTAAAACCTGGGTTATTGGATTTGTATATAATTTAATATCTTCCCGGGCTTCGTAACTTAACAGTACATGTGGGTCAGTTTAAGTGTTCAGAATCAGCATTTAGTTTCATTACTGTTTAGAGGAACTGTTAATGATTTTAGGACATGGTAAAGACCCGTGTTGGTAAAAGTGTTTTTAAAATGCCAACATCTTCTGCTGAATATGTTTTTGGTATTCTAAAAGTGAAGAATTTGGTTTTCTGTTGTTTGTTTGCTTGCTTGCTTTTTTTTTTTTTTTTTTTTTTTTTGCTTACTTTTTCATTTACCTCTGCTGACAAGGTAAATAATTAAGATGAGAAAATAGTTGTTTCATGTTGTGGCTTGAATTTGGAGATCTCTTTGCTGTACTGCTAGAAACAGATGACCAGAGCTGTAAAACTAAATGAAGCATACACTTGGGAAAACAAAATTTTCTTTCTCTGTGTTCTTTTCTGAAAACCATAATAGAAGTAATAAAGTAAATATAGTAGTTTCACCAGAAATGTTCAGTGATCCCCAGCAGACTTCCTTAGGATTGTATATGTGTTCATGAGAAGTGTTTCTGCTTTCCTGTCAAAGGCCAGTCATGTGAGATCTGTGCTTAGTGTGTAATGTAATTTTTCTAAAGTTCTTAAGCTAATTTAGTTCTATTTGAAAATTCTTGTGTGCCAATCTCTCCCTCTCTCTCTCTCTTTTTTTCTTTTGTGTGTGTGTGGCTTTGTGTGAGAGAGTGGGGAAGCTTGACCACAGGGGTCAGGTACTGCCCTTGAGAGGGGAAGGTGCCCTGGATCCCAGATTATATAAAGTAGCCATCAGCGCAGAGTTTGAAGAACATTCCTGTCTTTTCCCTTTCATGAATTAAAGCCCAATTTGGTTGGTAGCAAAGAGAGAGCTGAGAGTGCAGGGGAGGGAAGGAGAGGGGACAGTGTGGAGGAGCGAGAGAGAGGGAGACAGAGAGAGAGAGAGGGCGTGAGGAGGTGGTTTGTTTTTTTTTTAAATATTTATTTATTTATTTGGTTGTGCCAGGTCATAGTTGCAGCACTTGGGCTCCTTAGTTGTGGCCGGCGGGCTCCTTAGTTGTGGCCGGCAAGCTCCTTAGTTGCGGGTGGCAAGCTCCTTAGTTGCAGCATGAATGTGGGATTTAGTTCCCTGACCAGGGATCGAAGCTGGGCCCCTTGCATTGGGAGCGCAGGGTCTTATCCACTGTGCCACCAGGGAAGTCCCCGGAGGTGGGAGTTTAAGGTGATGGAAGCACGTATACATGAAACCTTTTTTTCTCTCCAAACATGAAACTGAATAAAGGAGGGAACAAACACTGGAAGAAAGAGCCAAGGCCTTCTGTGATACCTTGCATGTGGTGTGCAAAACTCAAACTTTGTCGCCGGTGTCCTGGGAGGGATGGCATTGCTGCCTGTCTCAGGGGAGCCAGGGGCGCCGGCCTTTCACGGGGTCCTGCCGGGCCAGGAGGGCTGGGGGCACAGCTTCGCGAGAGTTGGTGGGTGGGCGGGCTGCGATGCTGGGTGCCCAGTGGCCTATAGAGCCCTGTTTCCTCTTGTTTCTGTCTGAGCCTCTTCCACATGTTTGTTTCCAGGTGGCAGAGATAAGCGTGGGGGTCCCATCCTAACCTTCCCGGCCCGCAGCAATCATGACAGGATACGGCAGGAGGACCTCCGGAGGCTCATTTCCTACCTGGCCTGTATCCCCAGGTGAGTCCCGCGTGGTCGTGGCTGGTCCCCGTCCCAGAGGTGCAGCGCTGCACACACTCCCCAGGAAACAGCCCACAGGAGCCTGGATTCTAATCAAAGTGCTGTCAAGTTAAAATCGTGACCTTTCTCCGTATTTTCCTGTTGTGACCCTCCTGGGTGCGGGGCCGAGAAGGGCAGTGTTCTGAGTGAGGAGCCTTGTGTGGTGACGATGGGGGTGGCTTGGCCACTGGGCTGGGACCTTGGGATGTGGTGCCCGAGGTGGAGCTGAAGCAGAGACGATCCTGATCACCGAGGCCCGATCCTGATAACCGAGGCCTGGTGGGCCGGAGGCTCACCAAGAAGTGTGGTTTCCAAGAGGACCTTTCTGGCTCTGTGCTGTGCTTCAGTTCTTGGGAAGTATTCGGTTGATTTGTAGCGTGAACTTTGCAGGGCATTCAGAATCCCTACCAGCTAATGTGCCAGGACATCGAGTGTGGGAACTCTCATTCAATCTGCGACCCGCTAGTGACAGCCAGGGCGATTTTTAGCGTAGACGCCGAGGAACACAAGGAACAGGCAAGGCTTTATTTTCTGGAGAGCCCTGAAGTGAGGAACCGTTAACAGCAGTTGGCCAGTGTGTGTACTTGAGGAGTCTGGCATCTTCACTTCTGCTCTAGAAACATATTACTGAGGTTTTACCTACAGAGTGAGCTGACAACTGGTAGAGGAAACCGTCCCCTTCCCCCCACATTAACATCTCCATTTAATGGTTAAGATTAATTTTTGGAAAACAAAATACTGCTCTGATATAATCCATTTAATGGTTAAGATTAATTTTTGGAAAACAAAATACTGCTCTGATATAATCCAAGCATACAGCCAGGCCTGGCATAAGAGGTGGCTGTGTGCCCGGGGTTGGAGCAGGACCTCCTGTGAGGAAGAGGTACTCTCACCCCAGAAGGGGGTGTGCTAAAGCAGGGCACGACTGACGTGCGGCAGTGAAGAGGGATTTCCTAGGAGACTAAACGAGCGCGTGAAAAAGGACGCTCGGTCATAATATAGACTAAAGAGTAACCGTAAGGAACATGTTGTGCAAGAAAATAATAAAAGATCGTCCAGCGTAATGGATTCTAAAGTTTGAGGTAAGTGTAACAGATCACCCACGGTGCAGGTCTTGTGACTCTCCGCCGACCTCTTTGGGTTGACACCAGCCAGGGAAACAGCACTGTCCTCTGGCAACCCATCCTCACTGTGGCTGAGGAAGGTCAGCTTTGGCGTCGATGGTCTGAGCTTCAGAGGGAGTTCTTGGGTTTTTCTGTAGGGTATCCTTTGTGGGAAAGCTATTACATCAAATCATCAGTAACATATTAACAGGCCCCTGCTTAAATATGTGGAAAAGTTTTCCCTTTCCTCTTGCTGTGATATTTTCTTGGCCTGTTGAACTGTTGAAATCACAGAGTTGGAAAGAGTTTTAGAAGTTATTTACTACTCACTGTCACATAAATAACAACATAGTTTACAGCCACTACTTACTGAGCTCTTACTGTGTACCATGTGCTGTGCTAATGATGAAAAAGAAATAGATACAGACGATGATGTGAAAAAACAAATCCCTGCCATCCATAATGATGCTTGGTGTATAGTTTAATGAAACACAAGTTGAATTTCACCCAGGTGATCTTTTAGAAAACATTTACATCGTTGGAATTCTGTATATAACTTCGGCAACTTGCTTTCTGGTTTTGAAATCCATATTGATTATAAATATAAAAAAATTACTTTTCTTTTCATTGATATCATAAAAAAAATCGATTCAGGTATATTTTGAATCATCTGGATGACCTACTGAAAAAAAAAATCCAAAACTTTGTCCTGGGAATCGTGAGTGTAAACAAAACTAGAGAGAAGCAAACACCCACGGGCCCATCATCCAGCTCCAGTGATTATTGGATTCTGCCCATCTTGTCTACTTTCCCAAGAAAATATAGCAAATCCCAAATATTCTCTCATTTCTCTCATAAGTTCTTCAGTGTGTAGTGTAACCCTCCAAGCACTGAACACAGTCAGTTCATTTCATTGCCTGGATTTGCTTTTGTATTTACAATTTCAAGTGACAGGCAATGCCAGTTTCTTGTTCTTGGTTAATGAGCAAATGAGAGAGACGGGATTAATTTGTATGTAAATGATGCGTTTACCAAGTGATAGTGGAGGAAGGTTTCACAGTGGTCCAAATAGAAGTGGCCACAAAAAGAGTCCTCTCCAGGTCCACCGCAGGTCCTACAGCGACTGACAGAGAGCCTCAGTGCTTCCAGGGAGCCTGCAGAGGTGGAAGCGCTCTTGTTTTAGCCAAACGGTGGGATCAATGATCATCGTCAGGAGATTAATGGTGTGTGAATTTTTTGGGACTTGTGGGTTCGCTTGTTCTTTATTTCTGAGTCTATAATTTGTTGTTACAGTTTCAGAGTGAAATACACAGTCCTGGGCAGTGGGAGGGGCAGGGGGAGGGTGTCCTGTGGGACTCCTTTCTCTGTCCACCACTGTCGATGTTTTCTGCGATGTGATGATAGCCGCTGGCTGCCCCACAGCCAGACAGTTACAGGGCTACACATTCCCAGGTTTGGAGAAGTGTGCCATCCGGGAAAGCTTGGGGGTCAGAGTCAGACGGACTGACCTGCTTACTTAATTTTATGGGTTTTCTGATCTACGAGATGTGATAGTAATCTGTACTTCTCGGATCACTGTATTAAGTAAGATTATTTATGTACATGCCCAGCACAGTGTCTGACTCATGGTAACTGTCTCAGAAGTAGTACAGTAATGTCCATCTTTCGTATTTGCTCTTCGACTTTCCTTCAGTTGTTTTTCTTTCTGCCGTGTGTTCTAGAACCAGATTATCTTGTCTGTTTTTTTCTGCGTGGCCTCCTGATTGTCTTTGCCTCTTAAAATGTGGCCCCCAGAGTTAAACATAATGTGATCTGAGAGTGGTGACTAGTTTTGAGTACTGTTGTTTGGGCCACCTTCCCTCCCCTCTCCCTTCCTTAAAAAAAAAAAAAAAATTAGAATAATAGATTGGTTTTCATATGATTAATTTGCAAGGGAACTTTTCCTTTATGTGTAGGAGAAAAGTCATAGCGGAACTTCTTCATGGTGTAATTGGGACTCCTGCACAGAAATGATAATCACGTTAGTCTTGGTGCATCTCTAGGTGTTTATTGCTCTTTTGAATTATACTCATTATGTTCTAGAACGTTTTGGCTTCTTTAGAATGATTTATAGCAACTAAATGGATAAACCACTCTGGCTCTCTTTTGTCACCAATGAAATAATGTGAAACTTTTGAGTTGATTCATTCATGAACATTCATATAAAAAGGTACCTTCTTCATCTAGGAACTGAAGAAAGGAGAGTTTTTCTTTTTTAGACACCTGAATTGAAAAAGGACCTTAATTTTATCTACATTTTAAAAAATCTCACAGCTAAAATGAGGCTCTTAGGTAAAACTGCTAAAATACCTGGTTAATAAGTCACACTTTCCAGTGAGCAGTGTCTTGAAGGAAGAGCATGGCACGGAGCCCTTCTGTAGCAGCTGTACTTGTTCATTAGATGCTCAGAAATAGAGCTGGCTTTGGTAATGTTTGCAAGTCACTGCTTTCTTAATAATGCGTGGCTTTTAACTTGATAAAGACAGATGGGTGCAAACGATGTGCACTCCCAGCCCAGTTGGTGTGCTGCTTGCTTTACTTGGAAGTCACCGGTGGGAACAGTTGGATGGCGGAGGCAGGTGACTGGTTAATCCTTCCGTAAACGGTGTAAGCTCAGGGCACCTTTTGCTTGTGTCTCTCTCCAGCTTGTTCCTCTTGTTAAGCCTGGAGTTATTCAGGATTCCTTCTAAGCCCTGTCAAGTGGAGGGGCTTTGTAGTTTTATGTACACACTGTGTAGGGCTATGTGAGGAGAAAGGCTGCCGGAGAATTTAGCTTGGTAGGGGAAGACGGATGCTTAAAGCGCAGGCACCAAACAGCGGCTCATACAACAGCAGAACTTACTGCTTGACAGCCTGCTGTCTTTGGTGCACGGCAGCAGAACGTGAGAGTCTGGAGCACAAGGTCCCAGCTGGGCAGCAGACATCCGACGTCCTCCTGCTCAGGCAGGTCCAGCCCCAGGGAGCTCTGGAGCCCAGAAGTTTCTACTGAATGGACTCTTGCAGGATGGCAAGCTCCTTTAGAACCCGAGGAAGTTCAGAATGCTTCATTTCAGTGACTTGGGGGATTTTAGGAAACATTTCTGGGAGTGCCCAGCTACCTCTAAGGATTTGTGAAGGAGACCCGAGACGCTCCCTGGATCGTGGCCCAGGACCTACTTGAGACCGGAGGAGTGACAGCACGAGGGGTGTTGAGCCAAGTGTTAACTGTTTTTCAGTTCACGTTCATACAGAAGTTAATCAGATCACTCCTCGCAGCTTTCCACACTGGGGTGATAAGCCGGTGTGTTGGATCAGTCTGTTTTCTCCTTGGGGCTTTCAGGACTGTGTTCCTAGGACTGTGAACCGCCACCTACTCGGGTTCTGTCCCCACAGACTTTTTTGCAATGTTTTTGGGAGTATGCCTCTTACACTGATGCAGTTGTCATAGGAACTTGGAGTGTCCGTTGCTCTACTGGTATGAATCAAAAGATAAGGAAAGGAATGGCGTGTGAGGGAGTGGGGAGGGCAGGGAGGCGGGGGAAGGGAGAAGGTAGGGGAGTCAGCTCATGCGAGAGAGTGTGAAATGGGTTTTAATTTCGACTTAAATTTAGGTGAGACTATGGATTTTTTTTTCCTGTCTATAATGGTCTCACTTTATTTTTAGACATTTTTTATTAAAAAATTTTTGAAGTGTAGTCAGTCGCTTTACAATATTGTGTTAGTTTCAGGTGTACAGCAAAATTATTCAGTTAGGTATATTTTTTTCAGATTACTTTCCATTGTTGATTATTACAAGATATTGAATGTAGTTCCTTGTGCTAGTAAATCTTTGTTGCTGATCTATTTTATGTATAGTAGTTTGTACCTGCTAATCCCAAACTCCTAATTTATCCCTCCCCCCGACCCCCTTCCCTTTGGTAACCATAAATTTGTTTTCTATGTTTGTGAGTCTGTTTCTGTTTTGTATATAGATTCATTTGTATTATTTTTACATTCCACATATAAGTGATATCATATAATGTTTGTCTTTATCTGACTTACTTCACTTAGTAGGATGATCTCTAGGTCCGTCAGTGTTGCTGCAAATGACAATATTCCTTCATTTTTATGGCTGAGTAATATTCCATTGTGTGTATGTACCACATCTTCTTAACCCAGTTTGTCTGTTGATGGTCACTCAGATTGTTTCCTTGTCTTGGCTATTGTTAATTGTGCTGTTATGAACATTGGGGGAGATGTATATTTTTTAATTAAAGTTTTCACTTTTCACTGGATATATGCCCAGGAGTGGGATTGCTGGGTCGTATGGTATTTCTACTTTTAGTTTTTAGAGGAACCTCCATACTGTTCTCCATAGAGGCTGTACCAGTTTACATTCACACCAACAGTGTACGAGGGTTCCCTTTTCTCCACACCCTCTCAGGCATTTATTATTTGTAGACTTTTTGATAATGGCCATTCTGACCGGCGTGAGGTGATACCTCATTGTAGTTTTGATTTGCACTTCTCTAGTAATTAGTGATGTTGAACATCTTTTCATCTGCCTGTTGCCAGCTGTATGTCTTCTTTGGAGAGATGTGTATTTAGGTCTTCTGCCCTTTTTTTTTTTGATTCGGTTGTTTGTTTTTTTGATATTGAGTGGTATGAGCTGTTTGTATATTTTGGATATTAACCCCTGTCAGTCACATCATTTGCAAATATTTTCTCCCATTCTGTAGGTTGTCTTTTCGGTTTCCTGATGGTTTTCTTTGCTGTGCAAAAGCTTTTAAGTTGGATTAGGTCCCATTTGTTTAGGTGTTGTTTTTTTTTTTATTGGAGTATAGTT
Organism: Balaenoptera physalus; assembly: GCF_965194825.1. NCBI lineage: Eukaryota > Metazoa > Chordata > Mammalia > Artiodactyla > Balaenopteridae > Balaenoptera > Balaenoptera physalus. The sequence continues at coordinate 165,587,588 of NC_138890.1, read as the reverse complement.
ACTTTACAATGTTGTGTTAGTTTCTGCTGTACAGCAAAGTGAATCAACTATATGTATAATATACATATATCTCCTCCCTCCCAGATTTCCTTCCCATTTAGGTCATCACAGGGCACTGAGTTCCCTGTGCTATACAGTAGATCCTCACTAGTTATCTGTTTTATACATAGTAGTGTATATATGTCAATCCCAATCTCCCAGTTCATCCCACCACCATTTTGCTTCTGTTTCTTTTGCCTTGGGAGATTGATCTAAGAAAATATTGCTACAATTTATGTCAGAGAATGTTTTGCCTCTGTTCTCTTCTCGGAGTTTTATGGTGTCATGTTTTACATTTAAGTCTTTAAACCATTTTGAGTTTATTTTTGTATGTAGTGTGAAGGGAGACTATGGATTTTTAACCCATGTTTATGAACACTCTGACTTCTGTTTTTTCTTTATTGCAGATGTGCTTTCTATATATTTCCCGTGTACTCAGAGGTTGAGATATAATAAAGTTAATAATTTTTATTTCTTCATCGAGGACATTCTTAAGAGAAACTGGCTCTTTTGTTTTAACAGCTAGAACGTGGAGAGGAAGAATACGTGACTCCTAGTCCTGCCTTGACTTGTGCTAAGAGCCAGCAGTGTCCAATGTGGCCTGTGCGCCACCAGCTGAAAAAGATAGACAAGTCTCAGTATTACTAGATTTTACTCCACAGACCCAGCCAGAAGGGTGCCAAGGATCCCCGGGGGCGGGTGGACCACACCTGAGAACTTCTGAGGTAGCTCAGGGGCCTGGGACAAGTTCAGGGGAATAAACTGGGACATTCAAAAACTCCTGCTATCACCAACACGCCGGTGGAGGTGGTGTCAGCTCCTGTGACCCCAGAGTCCGCGTGACTGCTGTTCACTGCTCTGCGCGTGCTGCTGGGGTTCTGTCCCTGCTGTTTAGTGGCCCTAACAGTTACTAGACAGCATGTGTGATCAGTTAACGCACAAAAGACCAGAGAAATGGGCAGGACGGTCATTGCTCTTCTCCTAAAGAGAAGGCAAGATGCAAAACCGTGGACACAAGAGAAAATGTTTGAAGGTTTTTGAGGTTGAACCCTGTGCGTGAATAGTCAGTCTGCTCTGTTAAGGTACCAGGGAGGGTGAGGACCACGGGTGAGACCTAAGCTCTTTCTGTAATGATCTCTCGTCCGCCAGCTCCCTGGGCACAAGTGCCGGCCAGCCAGGCGGTGGGTGGAGGGAGGTGCCCCGCAGGCAGCAGGAGGACGGAAGCAGAATCGGCCTTGCCCAGCAGGACTCAGACCAGAAAAAGTGGCGTGAATTGCGTGGTTTCAGCCTGTCCTTTCTTTCTCTGCAGTGAAGAAGTCTGCAAGCGAGGATTCACGGTGATCGTGGACATGCGTGGGTCCAAGTGGGACTCTATCAAGCCTCTGCTGAAGATATTGCAGGAGTCCTTCCCCTGCTGCATTCACGTTGCACTGATAATCAAGCCAGACAACTTTTGGCAGAAACAGAGGACTAATTTTGGCAGTTCTAAATTTGAATTTGAGGTAACTTCCCTGTGTAGCCAGACCAACTAAACCAGTAGGTGTGGTTTATTAACAGCTTTAACGTCATCATTTTAGGCTGGTTATAGATTTTTAAAAACCACGTATTCAACAAGAACTGCATATCTGACGTACATATGACATGCAAAATTAGTTATTGTGTAAAATAACACAATTAGGCTTGTTTCTCGCCTTATCCCAGTGGGTGTTTTGCCCATGGAGGGTTTAGGTTCCAGGCCTCTTGTTTCTGGGTAATGGGGCTACTGGGGTGTAAAGCGTGTGTCCTAGAAAGAGAAGCCTGTTTCCTTTCACTTCACGGGATAAAATAGCTTTACTGTTCAGTGCAAGTGGCTTTAGGTGGCTTCAGAGTCATCATCGTTACCTCAGCCTTGGAAATAAGGGAATGTTAGGGAGAAATGCCCAACTTCACATTTCCTGAGGAAAATGTGTGGGAGAGACGGACTTTTCATCATGTCCTGGAGAGGACGGTGTGCCATGTATTTCACACATCAGGTCTCTTGTTTATGAAAAGGGAGAGGTTCCTTGAAAACCTATGTGGGGCTCTGGATTCAATTAGCACACAAGGTCGTTGTCTTTCAGATAGTGTGTAAAACAGACCTCAGCCAGCTGACTTACTCTCCTTTCCCCTGGAAACTGCTCTCCTTAAGCTACCAGGGTTCTGACAAGGCTTTGATGAAATTGGGTTCATCATATGGTTATGGGGAGAAAGTATTCTGGCCAGCTGGAAACTTGATTCATGCCATATTCTGTAATAAAATCTAAGTATTTTCTAACAATAAATTATAATAATTTTTAGTTGACTAGATCGCTTCTTCTAGCCACTTTGCCCAAACATTAGGTTTCAGTGAATGTATTCACATATTTCAAGGTTAACAACAATAATAGTATTAAACATACCACACAATATTAATTCTTAAACTTTATGTTACATGTTACACTTTTCAGTGTCTTTTCATGGGTACATTACTTGCATTTTAAAATTTCTCAATCCATGGTACTGATTTGCAACCTGAAATCTGAATTTAGTTTTAATTTGAATTTGAAACTACACCCAAGAGGTTTAGATGAAAGGTGAAACCAGTAAGCCTTTATCTTCACACACAAGAAGAAGTGATTTTGGAGGACAGTTTGTTGGATATTATATTAGTTATTCACTTGACGCAGAATGTAGAGTGTGTTGTATTTAATGGTACACGTTTTAAGCAGAAATAGCGATGTGGTGGTATAATGTATGCAGGTTTTTGCGTGTCTAATTGTGATCTTTCCCTCTGGGCCTTTAAAAGTTTTTCCTGCACTGGCTTTTCTATTGAACTTGTCTGTACATTATCACGTGCTTCTGTCTGTGAAGTGATTGTCTCCATGGACATTATTAAAGTCTGGGCAGACGAGACAGGGATGAACCTACAGTCACACTTCAGGCAAAAGTGCTGGAGTAGGAGCTGCCCCTCTTTCTCACTCTGCTGCCTTTTGCCATTTCTTATGCCAAACAGCATAGAGATACAGTTGTAGGTTTCTCTAAGGCTGGAGGTGACAGAGATGGGGCTAAACGAGCCTTTCTCTGTTTTATCTTTTGGTTCTAGGCCACACATCTTTTTCCTTTTCCTTTGTCTTCATATTTAACTCCCCCCGCCTCACCCCCAGTTATGTTTTCCTTGAGGCATAATACTAATATTAACCGCGTCATCTTCTGATAGGATGAGATGAAGATTTCTTGCTCAGGTTGTAATTGACTAAAACTTTGTTAGATTGGAATGTAGTCGATGATGTTATTGAATACAACACTTGTACTGCTCAGAATCGCTACCGATTATTGCAGTGAATGAAGCGTTCCCTCTCTCCAACTTTGAGAGGAGAGCTTCTGCCAGCTTTCTTGCTAACCCTTGTGTATTTTCTACATTTAAAAAAAAGCCATTCATATTCTAATGTGCCTAAGATAGTGGGTTAATTTCCGCATTCTTGGAAAGAAATCTAATATCTTTAGCTGTCCTGAAATTCATATGATTCTATAATTTTGGGTATTGCAACTAACATATATGTGTTGCTCTAATGGATTTGTCGTTCACTGACTGTACTAATGCCTCTTTCATTTACATTTGTTTTTATGGGGCCAGAACAAGGTATGTTACGTTTTCTGTAAATGGATTACTTGCTTTAAGTTTGAAAATCTGTGATTAAGCATTGCAAACTGCATTATGATAAGACGGTATAAGATTGGTTCATCTTCTCATACATGATTTTTTTTCCCCTTAAGACAAATATGGTCTCTTTAGAAGGCCTTACCAAAGTAGTTGACCCTTCTCAGCTAACGCCCGAATTTGACGGCTGCCTGGAATACAACCATGAAGAATGGATTGAAATCCGAGTTGCTTTTGAAGACTACATTAGCAATGCCACCCACATGCTGTCTCGGCTGGAGGAACTTCAGGACATCCTAGCTAAGAAGGAGTTGCCTCAGGATTTGGAGGGGGCTCGGAATATGATCGAGGAACATTCCCAGCTGAAGAAGAAGGTGATTAAGGCCCCCATAGAGGACTTGGATTTAGAGGGACAGAAGCTGCTGCAGAGGATTCAGAGCAGTGACAGCTTTCCCAAGAAGAACTCGGGGTCAGGCAACGCAGACCTGCAGAGCCTCTTGCCCAAGGTGTCCGCCATGCTGGACAGGCTGCATTCAACGCGGCAGCACCTGCATCAGATGTGGCACGTGAGGAAGCTGAAGCTGGACCAGTGCTTTCAGCTGAGGCTGTTTGAACAGGATGCTGAGAAGGTAAAAGGCGGGGGAGGGATGCTGAAATGCGCCACGGAGGGAGGCTTCCTGGATGCTTGGGTCTCAGCAGCCGAGGCTGGTTTGGTCAGGAGAAAGGGCAGAGTGAAAGGGCTGGGGAAGGGTAAGCTACTCGCATGGCGTCGGGGGGAGACCAGCAGTGTCGGTTCAGAGATCAGCCCTCAGTCTGCTTTCCGGTGCTACTCACTGTGCAATGCAGAGCTCTTCTAGAAACTTAGAGTTGCTTATTACTAATAGTTTGGTTTAGAATGCCTGTAAGATAGACGAGAATATTTTCAATTAAAAGAGTGAAAACTTAGTACGATATATTATTGAAAGCAGTAGTAGTCCATGTGAGTATTTTTCTAATAACTGCTCTTCCACTCATAAAAGCCAGTGCGAAAACACCCTTCAGATCTACTGTTGAGCATGTTTTTACAATAAAAGGCGAGTAATGAATTAAAAATAATAGCTTCTGGGAAATAGAGGCAATAATTACTTACGGTTTCATGTTTCCTTATCGTGCTCCAGTCAAACCAACTGGCCAAAGTGAGCTCTTGTCTGTCTCAGCAACGTGAAAGCAGGACGCTTATTTACAGGAATACGTTGCAAGCCGTGAACATGAGTGAATTGATCCCTCTTAATTTGAGCTCACTGAATTTTTTTTCACGGACAGGAACATTTTTTGTAAAGTTAAAAAACATTAAAAATCTTTGATATAAAAGGACCTTTTGAAAGGTGACAATCCACCGCTGTTTTCCAGTAATATTATTTGGTAAGCTTTTAACCTCTCTTTATGTTTAAAGTACAGCTGACCCTTGAACAACACGGGGGTAGGCATGGTGACGCTTTGTGCCGTGGAAAATCCAGACTGCTCTCTCTGCGTCCAGGACAAAGGAACTGATAAATGACTCACCCGAGGAGAGCAAGCTGGAGCAGTTTGGGTAGAATCAGGACTCCAACTCTAGTCCTTTGGATTCCATATGTCGTGATCTCTAGTTGAACGCAGCTTTTCCCCGCACTTAGTTAATTTAAAGATGTGTAAAATGAAAATATAGGTACTCATTTGTTGAAAAGTATCTGCGTATGAGTAGACCTGTGCAGTTCAAACCCCGTGTTGTTCAAGGTTCAACTGTAGTGCCTTGTCAAAGACACTAGAAAATCTTCCTTTCAATTACTAGACAAACAGGTGACTGTCCCTGGAAGTCTCATTCACATCACAGAAGCAGTGCTAATTGATAATCATTTCTTTTTCCTTAAATGTTTTCCTGGGAACAGTGAAATTAACATCCTTTTCCAGGTAGCATCTGTATTGAATCTTAAGAGAGATGTCATTGTTAAAGTTTTCCCCTATTTCTTTTTATTTTTACGGTAAATTTTATTGTTCGCATTTTGCACAGGGATTTTTTTTTTTTTTTTTAATTCTTGCACTAAAGGGCATAATCTTTTAGTCATTGGAATTGCTGTCAGTAATCTGTGGTCACAGCAAAGCCCATCCAGAAACCTGTAAGTTTGTAACTTCACCTAATGGGTCTTCTTTTTTTGCAGAGCGTTGTGCCTAATTATGTAGTTCAGTATAGCAGAGAGACTGGGTTGAGAGTCAGAAGATTAGAGTTTTAATTAGCCTGGGGGATTTGAATACCTGTCTTTACTTATCTGCTCCTTAGTCCCTCATCTGTCAAAGGAACGCACTAGATAAGATTTCCTTGTAGCTCCTGCAAGTTCAGAGCTGCTGACTGGTTAGAAGTCGAGAATCTTCTGGGCCCTGGCGCCTGAGAGGTTGTCAGAGGAAAGACGCCGCTCTTTCTTGGTTCGGTCCCGTGCTGGGAGCCGCATCAGTCATTGCTTTTTCTGGAGTGATTCCAGGTTGTCTTTCTTCATTCCGGTAGATGTTTGACTGGATCACGCACAACAAGGGCCTGTTTCTGAACAGCTACACTGAGATTGGGACCAGCCATCCTCATGCAATGGAGCTTCAGACACAGCACAACCACTTTGCCATGAACTGCATGGTAAGATCCTGTGGGAACAGAGGTATCCTGCCTGTGAAAGTATAAAACGGGAGGTATTTACACAGATCATTCCCAGCACACTGCCGGGAGCCCATGCAGGGGCTTCTGACAGTTCAGCGGCAGCGGCTGCCCTCCAGGTGCGGGAAGTTCTCTGTGGGAGCAGTGTTTACGTAGCTTGTTTTAAGTTTTAAGCAAACAAAAGCGAAAACAAGCAAACAGACAAACCAGTGAAACTCGAACCAATTACTTGGCCCATTCCACGTGCATGGTTTTGAGGCTGGCTTCTGTGCTGTACCTCCTGGGAGCCCGCTGGGGCTCCGGAGAGCTTTTCAGAGGCCGAGTGAGTCTCCCGAACCAACCCACTGTCAGTTTGCTGGCTGCCTGCCCTTCACGATGAAGAAATAAGCCAGTCTGCTGCTCACCTCAAGGGCATCCTTCATTTCTCCTCAAACATGAGCGTTCCTCCCAAGATGAACGGAAGGAGTCGGGTCTGGACGTCAGCCGTGCCTGGAATCCTTTGGCTCCCTTTGATGCCCTGCGCCTGTTGTGATTAGACAGGGGTTGCTGTGAGACTACAGTGCAAACAAACACCCCAAAAGAACCCAACAATGAATTTTAAATAACAGTCTTATTACATTTTTGGAGTTAATATAACTACAGTAAAGCTATATGTTCTGTAGGGTATATGGTTACTTCTCTAGAGAGTTATTCTAGAAATTTTCACCTTAGAGACAGAGTTGTGGTGTGGACTTTGAGCCAGAATTATGAGAATTCACCCTCTTAGCCTTGTAACGTGCGTTAAAGAGCATTGAAACGATATGAAGGCGGGGTCTTGGTTTAAATTAGTTCAGTAGGATGCCATTTAATTAAAGTTCAGTCCACAAAGTGCTCCACTTTGGGTAGTTTCAAAGATAAGATTCAGCGATAAAATGTTTGTAATAGACACTATCCCAAAAGTTTGATACTGTTCTTGAGTTTGAGGTAAGAGAATTTTGGGTTAAATGATTCAGCCTGGGGAGAGGTGAGGAGAACGCAAATGTGGGCCTTTAGGGGAAGCGTCTTAGAAGAATTTCTTCCTAAAAAAATTCCTATCAATTTTTCAAAATATTCTGAAACTTCTACTACTGTTGAAAGGCACATTCAGCCCACCATATCACATACTTTAAAAACTGGAAATGTTAAAATATATTTTGTAAAAACTAGAAATGACCAGAAAGGGTCCTCTCCCTCCCCCCAGCATTACTATGACACATTTAGGAATCAGCAGAAGAGGAAGCATGTGTGGAAGACAGGCGCGTGTGTTATGAATGTAGAGGTTTTTAATTCTGACTCTTGTTTACCGCGTGACCTTGGGCAGTCTGTTTAATCTCTTTGAGCCTGGTTTCCTAATCTCTAAAGTGGGGATAATCTCTGCCTAACAGGGTGTTATATTATTTTACTTACTCTGTATGTGTAAGACACTAAGCAGAGTGCTGAACACAAAGTAAGTACTTGATAAATGGTAGTTATTATCAGTGATGTTATCGTCTAATTAAAAATACTGTTAGTATTTTTAGTATATTATAGTAAGTAAGAAACTCTTAGAAGTATGGGTGATTTTTTTTAGGTTTAAGTATATTTTCTGTTTTTCTATGATATACTTTTATCACTTCTCTAAGTAAAAATTTTAATTCAAAAAGGATGTGGTAACCCTGTGCACGGCTTGGCGACAGCTATTGGGAGCGCGTTCCAAGCCTACCAGCCCCTGGTTCTCAACACCTCCCTGAGTCCTCAGTATCTGTCTAGGATGTTATTTATTTATGCAGAACCCCGGGGCCTGTTAACCTTCAGCCCTTTCTTGTGCTATCTACAGTGTTTTAAACATTTTTTGACAAAGAAAATGAAAGTACTAGATATCAGTAAGCAAAGTTGATAATCTTTTAAGAAAGCATTTTAAGGGACAGCAACAGTCACGCTCATTCTCCTGTCACAGGTACTTTTAGAGGCTGTGACGTAAGAGTCTAGGTGGAGGTACTTCTAACGTAGGGAATTGTACGTTTGTACGTTGCCGTGCTTGTGTACACACTCATTTGGGCTGTGTGCCACGTGGTTCCTTCCTCCTGCGGTAAGTGACAGAGGTATGGACGAGGCATAAGCATAGAGCAGTCCTCTGTGTGCGGAGCACAGTGTGTTTGAGGGGATGAAAGTAATCCAGGGCCCTGAAACAGCATCAAGGTGGGAAGGACCCCCCTCCGTGGGCCCCACAGTGGAGCCATCCAGATGGGCAGCTCTTCTCCGGATGCTAACAGAGGGCATCTGCTGAAGCTCTTCCCAACAGACCTTTTGGGTGGATTTTCCTCTTTAAGGACACAGAGAAAGCAAAACCTAATGAATGTGGTCACCTGTCAGCAGAGAGGGAGAATGCATATGAGAAGGGCAGGCGATGCTCTTGACCTAGAGGACGCTAGTTAGAGCGTTAATGCCACATGAGGCAGTGAGGCCAGTTCCCCATGGACTGTGGCCTTGACTGACTGTCACAGCCTCACAGAGTACCCCCTCCCTGCCGCTGCACACACCCGGACGTGTGGTAGCTGATTTGAGCCTGCAGCCCAGAGAAGTACCTCGGAGACTGGCGTCTGGCTTTCTAAACCCAGATGAAGGCGACTCCACCTAGTTTAGGTTTAGGTCAGAAATGGAGGAAAGGAATGAGTAAATGAAGGTACAGAGGCAGAACGACAAGTGCATTCTCTAGGACGCTTACTTGGGTGGGCTGGAGACTCGGTGACAGTGACAAGGCTCATGTAGGGGTCCAAGTGCGAGCCAGTGGAGGACCATGGCAGGAAGGAGGAAAACTGGAGAGGAGTTTGGGCAGGTTGGATAATTAGATTTGATTTAGGGGCAAGAATTGGAGGAGCCAAAGATAAGTCTACGGTTTGGGGAGACCCATTGCAAGGTGCAGTGTTGTGATGCGTCACAAAAAATAATAAATAATGAATACATGAAGAACGACAACCTGGGATTTGTTGAAGGTGTGCATTCCTCACTCTGCCTTTGCCGCAGTGCGACCCTTAAAGAGGATTGAAGGTGGGAAGGGAAATACCACAGTGAGAACTCCTTTTGCAAGAAAAATGCTTTTTTTTTTTTAAAACCTTGCACCCTAATTTTGTAGCAAGCTAGTGGACTTGAAGACAGAGATTGCAACACAGTAGAAAAGTGTGATTTAAAGTTTGAACACAGCACTGTTCTGTTCGTACCCCAGTTCATATTCCTTGGTGAATGTGAATCCATTTACAGATTTTCTATTGGCACCAGAAAGATGACTTGGGCTTATGTAGAAAGGAGAGCTTGTTTTCACACAAAATAGCCTCTGGTGGCTAAGTACATAGTTTGTAGTTTCTGGCTTCTAGTTGCAAACTGCAGTGGTGGGTTCCTGCAGTTCTGGGTAACGGCTTGCCATCTGGACCCTTTTCAGGATTTGAGGCCAAGAAGCGAGTCATGGCGCATTTGTGTGCACCCACTTGTGTGTGTGACTGCTTTGTGCCTAACAGTATCCCTCCCAGCTAGTTGACCTGTAATTTTGCAGTTGTAAAAATAGAAACTGAAACCAGTACCTGTGGCTTATGGAAATCCAAATAGCAAAACACATGTCCTATTACCCCCCAGCTGATTCTGCTGTTAAAATGTGACTTTTCAGCAAGCGCTGTCCGCATTTCTTGGGAAGACAGCCCGTGCGCCTTCCCCTGACCAGCCCCGCTTTCTGCCCCCCTCGCAGAACGTGTACGTGAACATAAACCGCATCATGTCGGTGGCCAACCGCCTGGTGGAGTCGGGCCACTACGCCTCCCAGCAGATCAAGCAGATCGCCAGTCAGCTGGAGCAGGAGTGGAAGGCGTTCGCGGCCGCCCTGGACGAGCGCAGCACCTTGCTGGACATGTCGTCCGTCTTCCACCAGAAGGCCGAGAAGGTCAGTGCCTGGGACCCACCACCGCCCCCCCACCCCGGAGCCCTGTGTTCGCACGGCAGAGCCCGGGAGGACGCTGGGGCCCTGAAGTCCATGGCTGCGCTCAGTACCCAGCCCTCAGCCCGCTGTGCGACCTCAGGCACGCTGTTCCACCTCCTTGTCCCTTACTTTCCTCGTTTGTAAAGTGGAGATAAAAGTATGGACTTGAGGGGCCGTTTCATGGTGTAATGAGATCATTCATATTAGCTGCCTTGCACAGGGCCCGGTACGCTGTAGGGACTCGTAAGTGACAACTGCTGTTCTTTATCCCCTCCTGTCCCTCCTCCTCATCACTTGAGAATTCCACTTAGGATGCTTTGGCAGCAAGTAACAGAAAGCCTGACTCTCAGGTTTAGACATCAGGGGTTGTTGAGTTCTTTTCTCACAACACAGGGAATTGCAAAGTGTAGGGCGTTCCAGCCGCACAGTGGTGTCAGGGCAGGGTGGGCTCCTGGCTGGGCCTGGCCATCCCCTTGGGCTGCCAGGTGTGTGCCGCAGCCCCCAGCGCCGGCCCCTCTACTGTGGTGTCCCACGCGTGCAGGATAGCGGTGTCGTGTCCTCTCACTTTCGCGGGGCAACAGTGTTTGCAGAAGGTCCCTCCAGCCCAGCCCGCTTCCCTGCAGTCCCCTCGGCCAGGAGGGCGGTGCCTGCCCACACCCTGGCTTCAGGGGCGCGGGGAAGGGCAGGTCTGGGTTCTCAGCCTCCGCGGCAGGGGCAAGGCTCTGCCAGCCGGGGCTGCGGTGGGAAAGTGGCTTTGGGGTATGGTTTCCAGTGTCCCTCCCAGTTACTAAGTCATTTGTATGGATTCGGCTTCACGTCAGCTTTATCTGCTGATGTGCTGGGCACAGTACCTTATTTCAGAGGTAGCGTGTGATGTGTGCCCTTAACCTCCCCACATGCCCACAAACAGGCAAACCTGCTTCAGTGAACACGCTTGGAAAACAGCGAAAGGTAAGTGAATTGCTGTGACTCACGTGCTAGTGGTGGAAGCCTGGGTGGTGAAACACCTTTTCAAGACATAGAGGAAGAAAGCTCAGGAACTTCGGGCCACTAGGAAGACACAAGTGGTTGCCTTAATTGAAAGGAAGAACACTACTAGAGCTTCCTCAGGGATAGTTATGGGAGGAAACCTAGATTCGTAGGGATTTGCACTGACGCTTCTAAGAAGGAAATAGTATCCCTTTAATCTAGAAACAGTCTCTGTTGAGGAGTGAAGGCAACAAGGGAAGGTAGAGGCCCCAGCTTGCCTGGCATCTTGGCAAGGCAGCTGGAATGTTGCACAAGGTGCTAATTATGAGTGATCTCAACTCTAGAAACCTTTAAAGTGTGAAGCAATTGAGGAAACAGAGTGGGATAGAAAGAGGAGAAAATCTCAATAGTCTCATGTGAAAGCTGTGAGGAGGGACTTGCAGGTTTCAGTGGTCAGAGTTTTCTGCTAACTTTATGCATTTTGGTTGTTTGATGATAAAGGAGAAACAAAGCCCCCCCACCCAGAAACAGTTTGAATTAAAGTAAGAGGAGCCCCCTTCAGCCTAAAGCAGCGCTGTCTGCACTTCTCTGTGGCCGCCTCTGGTCCCTGTCATTGTCAGGGTCGTGATGTGTTGTTCCCTGGACATTATCGTGGGTGGGAGAAGAGCTGTGTGGCCCCGCTTGTGTGCCATCTGGAATGGTAGCGTATAGTGAGGGCTGCAGCCACCCCCTGGGCCGGGAGGTGTGTGAGTTGCTTGTGGGCCCCGAGAAAGGTCCTTGAAGATGATGTGAATAAAGTTGAACAAGGACAGGCTGCCTGGGGGAAGGAATAACGGATAGTCTGAAGCATAATAACACATCGGGAAAATCTCTCTAACCATGGCAGGTTTCAGAATTGCAAATAAACCCGGAAGATTAATTGCTGCTCTGACCTACCTGAAAGTAATGTAGAAATGTGGGTGCCATGGGGTGTTTTCCCCCCAGTGTTTTATTATAAAAATTTTTAGACATGCAGCAAAGTTGAAAGAGCCTGAGGTGTTTTTATTTGGATGAAATAATGGCTGTCATTTATGGATTTGAAGGAAATGCAACTAGATTGAATACATTGCGGAACAGAATTTCGTGGGATCCTGCATGAGCTCTAACAGCGCTTGCAGTCCCTGCATATCAGTGGCCAGAGAAGATGCCAAACATGACCTTAGGGACAGAGTGGGCAGGTGAGAAAGGCCGGCATCTCTCACGGGCCCGGACTGAGGCGGTGTGGCCTGCACCCGGCAACCAAAATGTGCGGACGGGACCGACCGTACGTTGGCTTCCGAAAATGTTTCCTTACCCTCAAGTGCAGGTGTAATGTGTATCTTCCCCTCCACTGACATTCAGAGGCATGGAAGAAGATCACACCTCCTAAGCAGTTTTCCTCTTCCCAGGAGAGGGATCTCCAAATAGGTTAACTTTGTTCCCTTTTTAAATGCTCTGTCTTCTAGTTATGCTTCAGCTGTTCTCATACACTCAGTAGGGAAAGGACCAGAACCTGGACATCATAAATAAGGTTTCCATCACAGCCACCCCTTTGACCCTCATCCAGTTCTCATTAAGAATTTAAATCTGATTACGGTGACAGAGGGCTCAACTCTGTGACCCTGTGGTTAATGGTGTCACTGAAGGAAGCAGCCTTCCCGGAAGGATGGCAGCTGGGCTTTGGAGGGGTGTGTGCTGCGTGCCCAGCCTGCCCCTCTGTCTCTGTGGGCGCTCTTCTGTTGGTGTTCGTTTGTGGGTTTTCTTGTCTTTTTTTTTGATTTTTGAATTTTATTTTATTTATTTTTTTAAACAGCAGGTTCTTATTAGTCACAAATTTTATACACATCAGTGTAAACATGTCAATCCCAATCTCCCAATTCATCTCCCCCACCCCCCACTTTCCCCCCTTGGTGTCCATATGTTTGTTCTCTACATCTGTGTCTCAATTTCTGCCCTGCAAACTGGTTCATCTGTACCATTTTTCTAGATTCCACATATATGCGTTAATATACAATATTTGTTTTCCTCTTTCTGACTTACTTCACTCTGTATGACAGTCTCTAGATCCATCCACGTCTCAACAAATGACCCAATTTCGTTCCTTTTTATGTCTGAGTAATATTCCATTGTATATATGTACCACATTTTTCTTTATCCATTCGTCTGTCGATGGGCATTTAGGTTGGTTCCATGACCTGGCCATTGTAAATAGTGCTGCAATGAACATTGGGGTGCATGGGTCTTTTTGAATTATGGTTTTCTCTGGGTATATGCCCAGTAGTGGGATTGCTGGATCATATGGTAATTCTATTTTTAGTTGTTTAAGGAACCCCCATACTGTTCTCCATAGTGGCTCTATCAATTTACATTCCCACCAACGGTGCAAGAGGGTTCCCTTTTCTCCACACCCTCTCCAGCATTTGTTGTTTGTACATTTTCTGATGATACCCATTCTAACTGGTGTGAGGTGATACCTCATTGTACTTTTGATTTGCATTTCTCTAATAATTAGTGATGTTGAGCATCTTTTCATGTGCTTCTTGGCCATCTGTATGTCTTCTTTGGAGAAATGTCTATTTAGGTCTTCTGCCCATTTTTGGATTGAGTTGTTTGTTTCTTTAATATTGAGCTGCATGAGCTGTTTATATATTTTGGAGATTAATCCTTTGACCCTTGATTTGTTTGCAAATATCTTCTCCCATTCTGAGGGTTGTCTTTTCATCTTGTTTATGGTTTCCTTTGCTGTGTGAAAGCTTTTGAGTTTCATTAGGTCCCATTTGTTTATTTTTGTTTTTATTTCCATTACTCTAGGAGGTGGATCAAAAAAGATCTTGCTGTGATTTATGTCAAAGAGTGTTCTTCTTATGTTTTCCTCTAAGGGTTTTATAGTGTCCGGTCTTACATTTAGGTCTCATATGCATTTTGAGTTTATTTTTGTGTATGGTGTTAGGGAGTGTTCTAATTTCATTCTTTTACATGTAGCTGTCCAGTTTCCCCAGCACCACTTATTAAAGAGACTGTCTTTTCTCCATTGTATATCCTGCCTCCTTTGTCATAGATTAGTTGACCATGGTGCGTGGGTTTATCTCTGGGCTTTCTATCTTGTTCCATTGATCTATGTTTCTGTTTTTGTGCCAGTACCATATTGTCTTGATTACTGTAGCTTTGTAGTATAGTCTGAAGTCAGGGAGTCTGATTCCTCCAGTTCCGTTTTTTTCCCTCAAGACTGCTTTGGCTATTCAGGGTCTTTTCTGTCTTGCATACAAATTATAAGATTTTTTGTTCTAGTTCCGTAAAAAATGCCATCGGTAATTTGATAGGGATTGCACTGAATCTGTAGATTGCTTTGGGTAGTAGAGTCATTTTCACAATATTGATTCTTCCAATCCAAGAACATGGTATATCTTTCCATCTGTTGGTATTATCTTTAATTTCTTTCATCAGTGTCTTACACTTTTCTGCATGCAGGTCTTTTGTCTCCCTAGGTAGGTTTATTCCTAGATATTTTATTCTTTTTGTTGCAATGGCAAATGAGAGTGTTTCCCTAATTTCTCTTTCAGATTTTTCATCATTAGTGTGTAGGAATGCAAGAGATTTCTGTGCATTAATTTTGTATCCTGCAACTTTACCAAATTCATTGATTAGCTCTAGTCGTTTTCTGGTGGCATCTTTAGGATTCTCTATGTATAGTATCATGTCATCTGCAAACAGTGACAGTTTTACTTCTTCTTTTCCAATTTGGATTCCTTTTATTTCTTTTTCTTCTCTGATTGCCATGGCTAGGACTTCCAAAACTATGTTGAATAATAGTGGTGAGAGTGGACATCCTTGTCTTGTTCCTGATCTTAGAGGAAATGCTTTCAGTTTTTCACCATTGAGAATGATGTTTGCTGTGGGTTTGTCGTATATAGCCTTTATTATGTTGAGGTAGGTTCCCTCTGTGCCCACTTTCTGGAGAGTTTTTATCCTAAATGGGTGTTGAATTTTGTCAAAAGCTTTTTCTGCATCTATTGAGATGATCATATGGTTTTTATTCTTTAATTTGTTAATATGGTGTATCTCATTGATTGATTTGCGTATATTGAAGAATCCTCGCATCCCTGGGATGAATCCCACTTGATCGTGGTGTATGATCCTTTTAATGTGTTGTTGGATTCTGTTTGCTAGTATTTTGTTGAGGATTTTTGCATCTATATTCATCAGTGATATTGGTCTGTAATTTTCTTTTTTTGTAGTATCTTTGTCTGGTTTTGGTATCAGGGTGATGGTGGCCTCATAGAATGAGTTTGCAAGTGCTCCTTCCTCCTCAATTTTTTGGAAGAATTTGAGAAGGATGGGTTTTAGCTCTTCTCTAAATGTTTGATAGAATTCACCTGTGAAGCCATCTGGTCCTGGACTTTTGTTTGTTGGAAGGTTTTTAATCAGTTTCAATTTCATTACTGTGATTGGTCTGTTCGTATTTTCTATTTCTTCCTGGTTCAGTCTTGGAAGGTTATACCTTTCTAAGAATTTGTCCATTTCTTCCAGTTGTCCATTTTATTGGCATAGAGTTGCTTGTAGTAGTCTCTTAGGATGATTTGTATTTCTGCAGTGTCTGTTGTACCTTCTCCTTTTTCATTTCTAATTTTATTGATTTGAGTCCTCTCTCTCTTTTTCTTGATGAGTGTGGCCAATGGTTTATCAATTTTGTTTATCTTCTCAAAGAACCAGCTTTTACTTTTATTGATCTTTGCTATTGTTTTCTTTGTTTCTATTTCATTTATTTCTGCTCTGATCTTTATGATTTCTTCCCTCCTGCTAACTTTGGGTTTTGTTTGTTCTTCTTTCTCTAGTTCCTTTAGGTGTAAGGTTAGATTGTTTATTTGAGATGTTTCCTGTTTCTTGAGGTATGCTTGTATAGCTATAAACTTCCCTCTTAGAACTGCTTTTGCTGCCTCCCATAGGTTTTTTTTTTTTTTTTAATGTTAAACCTCACTTTACTAGAGTTAGTTTCTTGACACATTAACTCATTTTTATTATAGGAGAGGGAAAATGAATCTCAGTTGGCTTACAAGCTAGGAGATCACTTTGAATTCTGCATTTCTTAACTGCAAACAGATATAGCACTGGCACAAAAAAAGTAGTTTTAAGCTTGTTTGCATAGTTCTTTTTTTTTAGAATAAACATAAAGCATTTATTTTTTACTTTATAGGAACTCCACAAGTTAAGGTCCCATTGTTCTTTTGCTGTGATTGTTGTTACTATTGATGTTGCTGTTTTCTGTCTTTGCTGGTTCTTTCTAATCTACCATTTGTCATTATTGGCATATGATGATCTCATGGTCACAAGATGGCTGCTATAAAACCAAGTATCATATTCTCACAAAACAAGGAGGAAGCAGAAAAAGAGTCCAAATGGTCATTTTCCTAATGCATATTTATCTTTTTTCAGAGAAAAATATCATTCTCATAAGCACAATAACAGCCTTCCCCTAATTACTCATTTGCCAAAACAGATTGATATGACCATTCATAAGACAATTCATGGCAAAGAGGGATATGATAATGACTGTCTTAGCCTAACAAGGATTTATCCACTAAAGCTGAATGCTTCACTCCTCAAAAAAATCATAAAGTTCTATGAGCAAGGAAGAAGTACTAAGTGACTGTTAAGTAAACCATCAGAGTTGTTTGTCCAGGACCATATGATTCTTTTTTTCCATTGGAAATGGAATTCATTGCCTCCCATAGGTTTTTGATCATCGTGTTTTCATTGTCATTTGTGTCTAGGTAATTTTTTATTTCTTCTTTGATTTCTTCATTGATCTCTTGGCTATTTAGTAACATATTGTTTAGCCTCCATGTGTTTGTGTTTTTTACGTTTTTTTCCCTGTAGTTCATTTCTAATCTCATTGCGTTGTGGTCAGAAAAGATGCTTGATATGATTTCAGTTTTCTTAAATTTACTGAGGCTTGATTTGTGACCCAACATGTGATCTATCCTGGAGAATGTTCCATGTGCACTTGAGAAGAAAGTGTAACCTGCTGTTTTTGGATGGAATATCCTATAAATATCAATTAAGTCCATCATGTTTAATGTATCATTTGCAGCTTGTGTTTCCTTATTTATTTTCATTTTGGATGATCTGTCAATTGGTGTAAGTGAGGTGTTATTCCCCCACTATTATTGTGTTACTGTCAATTTCCTCTTTTATAGCTGTTAGCATTTGCCTTATGTATTGAGGTGCTCCTGTGTTGGGTGCATATATATTTATAATTGTTATATCTTCTTCTTGGATTGATCCCTTGATCATTATGTAGTGTCCTTCCTTGTCTCTTGTAACATTCTTTATTTTAAGGTCTATTTTATCTGATATGAGTATAGCTACTCCAGCTTTCTTTTGATTTCCATTTGCATGGAATATCTTTTTCTATCCCCTCACTTTCAGTGTGTATGTGTCCCTAGGTCTGAAGTGGGTCTCTTGTAGACAGCATATATATGGGTCTTGTTTTTGTATCCATTCAGCAAGCCTGTGTCTTTTGGTTGGAGCATTTAATCCATTCACGTTTAAGGTAATTATCGATATGTATGTTCCTATCACCATTTTCTTAATTGTTTTGGGTTTCTTTTTGTAGGTCCTTTTCTTCTCTTGTGTTTCCCACTTAGAGAAGTTCCTTTAGCATTTGTTGTAGAGCTGGTTTGGTGGTGCTGAATTCTCTTAGCTTTTGCTTGTCTGTAAAGCTTTTGATTTCTCCATCGAATGAATGAGATCCTTGCCGGGTAGCGTAATCTTGGTTGTAGGTTCCTCCGTTTCATCACTTTAAGTATATCATGCCACTCCCTTCTGGCTTGTAGGGTTTCTGCTGAGAAATCAGCTGTTAACTGTATGTGAGTTCCCTTCTATGTTATTTGTTGTTTTTCCCTTGCTGCTTTCAGTAATTTTTCTTTGTCTTTAATTTTTGCCAATTTGATTACTGTGTGTCTTGGCATGTTTCTCCTTGGGTTTATCCTGTATGGGACTCTCTGCGCTTCCTGGACTTGGGTGGCGATTTCCTTTCCCATGTTAAGGAAGTTTTCGACTATAATGTCTTCAAATATTTTCTCGGGTCCTTTCTCTTCTCCTTTGGGGTCCCCTATAATGCGAATGTTGTTGCGTTTAATGTTGTCCCAGAGGTCTCTAAGGCTGTCTTCATTTCTTTTCATTGTTTATTCTGTTCTGCAGCAGTGAATTCCACCATTCTATCTTCCAGGTCACTTATCCGTTCTTCTGCCTCAGTTATTCTGCTGTTGATTCCTTCTAGTGTAGTTTTCATTTCAGTTATTGTATTGTTCATCTCTGTTTGTTTGTTCTTTAATTCCTCTAGATCTTTGTTAAACATTTCTTGCATCTTCTCGATCTTTGCCTCCATTCTTTTTCCGATGGATCATCTCCACTATCATCATTCTGAATTCTTTTTCTGGAAGGTTGCCTATCTCTACTTCATTTAGTTGTTTTTCTGGGGGTTTATCTTGTTCCTTCATCTGGTACATAGCCCTCTGCCTTTTCATCTTGTCTATCTTTCTGTGAATGTGGTTTTTGTTCCACAGGCTGCAGGATTGTAGTTCTTCTTGCTTCTGCTGTCTGCCTTCTGGTGGATGAGGCTATCTTAGAGGCTTGTGCGAGTTTCCTGATGGGAGGGACTGGTGGTGGGTAGAGCTGACTTGCTCTGGTGTGGCAGAGCTCAGTAAAACTTTAATCTGCTTGACTGCTGATGGGTGGGGCTGGGTTCCTTCCCTGTTGGTTGTTTGGCCTGAGGCAACCCAACACTGGAGACTACCTGGGCTCTTTGGTGGGGCTAATGGTGGACTCTGGGAGGGCTCACGCCAAGGAGTACTTCCCAGAACTTCTGCTGCAAGTGTCCTTGTCCCTGCCAGTGTCCTTGGCCACAGCCTCCCCCCGCCTCTGCAGGAGAGCCTCCAACACTAGCAGGTAGGTCTAGTCTCCCCTGGGGCCACTGCTCCTTCCCCTGGGTCCCGATGCGCACATTACTTTGTTTGTGCCCTCCAAGAGTGGAGTCTCTGTTTTCCCCAGTCCTGTCGAAGTCCTGCAATCAAATCCCAGTAGCCTTCAAAGTCTGATTCTGTAGGAATTCCTCCTCCCGTTGCCGGACCCCCAGGTTGGGAAGCCTGACGTGGGGCTCAGAACGTTCACTCCAGTGGGTGGATTTCTGTGGTATAAGCGTTCTCCAGTCTGTGAGTCACCCACCCAGCGTTTATGGGATTTGATTTTACTGTGATTGCGCCCCTCCTACCGTCTCATTGTGGCTTCTCCTTTGTCTTTGGACGTGGGGTATCTTATTTGGTGAGTTCCAGTGTCTTCCTGTCAATGATTGTCCAGCAGCTAGTTGTGATTCTGGTGTTCTCGAAAGAGGGAGTGAGAGCACGTCCTTCTACTCCTCCGTCTTGGTTCAGGGCCTTTATAAAGACTGAAACCCAGTCTTGTATTAGCTCAGTCCTTTTAGAATCCAGTCATTCCCTTACAATTTCTTCATCCTTTGGAGGTGTTTTCTCCTTTTTCTTCCTTTCCAGGTATTTGCTTTGAGTGAGAGGCCAACAATTTCAGCAGTTATAATCTCTTCACATCTTACTCATGTTTGTTTGTGGTTTTATAAACACAAATCTTGGGGTTAAAACTAGATGAGAATGACGTTTCGTAGACTGTGCTTCCAGAGATGTCTCGGCCACTCATTCTCTCCCAGCCTCGTCCCCAGTGAGGGTGTGTACAGGATCAGAATGTCAGTTTGCAGAAATGGAGACATGACCACAAGGTTACTGATTTCACCAGTAGACAGTGTCTACGGCTCCGGCCTCCACTTTGTTTGGTCATGTGTTATATCCCTTTATATTAAGAAGCTTCATAGCAAACTTGCTAGAATTACCTTTTTATAAATCAAAGAATTAAAGTGACTTGATTTTACTATGCCTTAAAATCTCCAATTTTCACTATTTAAAAAAACTATTAGAGCTGCACTGTCCAGTATGTTAGCCAGTCACCACATGTGGCTATTGAAATTACTTAAATAAAATTTATTAATAAAATAATTTAAAAATAGAATTAGGGACTTCCCTGGTGGTGCAGTGGTTAAGAATCCACCTGCCAGTGCAGGGGACACGGGTTCGAGCCATGGTCCAGGAAGCTCCCACATGCTGTGGAGCAACTAAGCCTGTGTGCCACAACTACTGAGCCTGCGAGCCACAACTACTGAGCCCATGTGCCACAACTACTAAAGCCCACCCGCCTAGAGCCCGTGCTCCGCAACAAAGAGAAGCCACCGCAATGAGAAGCCCACGCACCGCAACGAAGACCCAACAGAGCCAAAAATAAATACATAAATAAATAAATTTATAAAAAATAAAGAATTAAACTTCACCTCCTTAGTCACAGTATCCACATTTCAGATGCTCAGTAGCAGCGTGTGGCTGGTGGCTGGTGGCCTTAGCAGCACAGATGGGCGTTTCCATCACTGCAGAAGTTCTGTCAGTGCTGATAGTGGTTTACCTTCAGAGTGAGCCATAAATCTGATCACCTCGTTTTATCCATGACTGTAAGGGCCTCTATAATCAGATAATAGCCAAAAACAAAGTAACCAGGACTTGTATAGCTCTTTGAAATTTACAAAGCCCTTTAATACAAAATCCCATTTCATCCTTAGATCAGCCCAGTGAAGGACATGGGACTGATGGTGTTAATGTCCTTACATTCCGTTTGGGGAGTGATTTGCCCAAGCTGGGACTTTCTTCAAGGTCTAGGAGAGTCTTTTGCTCCTGACGTGACAGCACAGTGTTTCACAAACAAAGCACTTAGATTTATTTTCTTATAAAGTTTCACGTTCCATAAAAAATTTTAGAAGTAACATTTACTTTGAATGTATCATAGTTATCATCTGGATAATTTTATCATATGTCTGGGTTGAAATTTAGAGGAAAATATTACAAATACTGAGTCAGTATTCCCTTTTGAGTTTTTAAGGCAAGTAATACACATGTAATTTTTCCCATTTTAATGTCATTTCACTTTATTAAAAGCATAGGTCTAATTCTTGGCTTGTAGTAAAACAAAAACAAGATTCTCAATGTAGTAGAAAGGGATTAGAAATATATATCTGTATACATGAAAGAAAAAGATACTAATGAAAACAGGTGGAAGGTACTTAGAGTGATGATCGGCATATTTTGGTTCAGATTGAACCTGTCTTCTCCAGGTTACTCTTTTGGAGCCATCAGACCTGGTTTCACAAGTAGAAAATGCATGATCCCTCCTGTGACTTTGCTGGGCCGAGAAGGGAGCCCATCTCCCTTAAAGGAACTAGGAGAGTGAGTGTGTTTATTAATACTCAGGGAGTAGAAATGATGAAAGAAAAAGAAAAATTAGGGTAACATCTCCTAGGAATGAAAGCAGAAAATGAGGAAATTAGAAATAAGAAAGGAAACTCTGAAGTTTGAATTCATATATGTATTATATGTATGAAATTCAACCAGTCTTAATTTTTCCAGAGAGGAGAAAATCCCCCTAAATAAGGATTTTAAGCGTTTACCTTTTAGGAAGTTTCTTTCCCTTTGTCCCCTGAATCGGTGTAACCACCTGTGCTCAGCTGATGCTCCTGGTGGGCGTGAAGTTCACCAGGTTGGGTGATCCCAGCAAATTGGAAGCCCCTGCTCTCAGCAGATGGACAGCAGTGGAATAAATGCTTCTGAAAATAAGTTTGCTAATTAATTATCCCGGCTCTCCTTTTTTTTTTATTTTTTAAATTTTATTTATTTGTTTATTTATGGCTGTGTTGGGTCTTCGTTTCTGTGCGAGGGCTTTCTCTGGTTGCGGCGAGCGGGGGCCACTCTTCATCGCGGTGCGCGGGCCTCTCACTATCGTGGCCCGCCCTGTTGCGGAGCACAGGCTCCAGACGCGCAGGCTCAGTAGTTGTGGCTCACGGGCCCAATCGCTCCGCGGCATGTGGGATCCTCCCAGACCAGGGCTCGAACCCGTGTCCCCTGCATTGGCAGGCAGACTCTCAACCACTGCGCCACCAGGGAAGCCCCCCGGCTCTCCTTTTAAAGCTTTTGTATTAATCCCTCTTCCCTTGTCTGCCTGCCTCACTTTCGCAAACCGGTCACCTTCTACTCGGCAGCCCTGAAGTGACCATTCTGCTGAGCATCACAATCCCCAGCTCTGAAGCCGGTTCCTCGTTTGAATCCAGAGAAGCACTGAATTCCCTTGCACTCTCCTGCCTCTACCCCCAGGCTGGCCAGACACATTTTGGTCCACATTTGAGCATTTAAAGCATCAGAGACTCAACTGGTGCTCTGATCTCGCTAGAGTACAGCGGCCACTTTCTGTTGTCCTTCAGGAAGTGTCAGGCTCTATGCTGGACATTCCCCTGGTGTTCCAAGCCCAAAACATATGTGTCAGGATGGTAAGAGAGGTGTGTGCGTGTGTGTGTAGGGGGTGTGTAGTAAAGTGGTCGGATAGGTTTCTAAGCAAACACACCAGCGTCCCTCCCCCTCCCATATTCACAGGGCACATTATATTAATAGGCTCTAGGAGGTTCTATTCTATAGGTACCTGTTGAACTTGGACAGCAAACCTGATTCTGGGATGCTTTTTCTTTGTGGAATGCCTGTTAACATCCTCTTCCTTGGCTCTCCAGATAGGGATTGCTGCTCTGGCTCCGATCTCTTTCGGGTGTGGAGCCTTTCAGAAAGCATTCAGGGACTGGAGCTTGCCCTTTAGAGTCTAAGGTTGCCATCTCATAAATAAAAGACAAAAATTGCGCTTGTGCAAAAGTCCCTGTAAAACCGTGGCCAGGTTTATTTCTGTCTTTGGGGTATTTTAATCGAGTGACTTTAG
The DNA here is from genome assembly GCF_965194825.1 of Balaenoptera physalus. NCBI lineage: Eukaryota > Metazoa > Chordata > Mammalia > Artiodactyla > Balaenopteridae > Balaenoptera > Balaenoptera physalus. The sequence continues at coordinate 165,564,431 of NC_138890.1, read as the reverse complement.
ATGTGCAGAGTCCTTGTTCCACAGGATTCCTGTGTTACAAGCTATTCTGCCCTATGTTTTTAGAACTGGGCTATGTTTCTGCAGGTCAATATAATCAATACTGCTCCGGATACTTTAAGAAGTTATAAGGAAGTTAAGTAGCTACAGGCATACATAAAACTGCTCGAATGTTCCTCTTTACCGATAGCTTCAAAAACTGGGGCTGAATATATTTTAGTGGTCTTTTTGGTACAGTAATATATTAGTCTGACACTTCTGCTTATTGTGAAGTGTTGTGTAACCAAAACTTGTTTTCACCTTGTTACATCAGAAGCATTTTATCCTCTCCTTAAGAATATGTTCACCTCTGCTTTGTTTTGGGTGTTTTGTAGTGGCCATTGTGCAGGAGCAATTGATTGCTGACTTGACCTGGTGATTTATTAATGTTGATGGTTAACCTCAGTCAATTTCGTATTTGAAAAAGGTTTACAGTAATTTAAGAGTCAGCGTTAAATGCAGTAATGGAAGAAGATGGAGTGAAATAGAGATCAAGAATGCTTATAATTATCAACTTGACCTAATTGGCATTTGTAGAACACTCCATCCAAGAAATACTTAGAAATATGCCTAAGTAGTCATAAGTGTATTCATGCAGAGAGGGAGAGGTATAAAGAATTTTATTACTACCTCCATTGCCATGGTGATGTTAGGAGGGACTGTAGAGGAGGGCACTGAGGACCTTCCCCTGGGCCTGCATCAGTTTAGTCATGTTTGAAGCCATCAGAAACCACGTGCTATCAGATGACACTTAATGCCCCGGGAATTAGTTTCGAGCCCTAGGATTTGCATACAGGTGTTTTTTTGAGCCAATACGTTAATAATAAAGGGATTTTTATAAACAATTATTATTCAGGTGACTTGTCTATTTTAAGTTCCTAAAAATGTCATAAGTACCTGGGAGGTTATTCTCATATATATTTTAAGAGAATTATAGCACGTTTCTTATCTGGCAGGTCAGTTACCCTGTTTTAAATAGTCACCCTCTGCATTCCTTGATAAGTAGAAAGACGGCGAGGAACGAGAGTAAAAGAGGTGAAACCCAGGGAAATATGTCGATGTCTCTTTGGCTTAATTGATGTAGCGTCTTTACTTGGGCCTTCTGCTGCTTGCCTGTGGTGCTTAACCGCGACGGATGCTGATAGGGTCTCCCTAGGAAATTTGGCAGTGATTTCTCAGCCATTGATGAGTCCTGGGATGTGGTGGTGGCAGTGGAGAAGACAGGGTAGGTAGCAGCAGCGACCCAGGACGGCAGCCTGCAGCCCAGGCTCTCCTCGTTTACGTGCCAAGTGGGAAGAGCCCAGTGATTCCGCAGCCTCCCTTCCATTCAGTGGGCACAGCTGAGGCGTTTCGGCCCCGTTCGCTTGGTCTCCTTTGAGTCCTGTGTGTATTTGCTTTTGGAAAGGTAGACAAATGGACCCCCTGCTCTTCCTAATGATAGGCAGATGATTTCAGGAATCTTCCGTTGCCGTTTTAATGTAAGAGGAAAGCAGGAGGGCTGGGCTACGGCTCCAGGCGTAGCAGGAGGCTGAGGGGGGCAGGTGGACGAGGCACCTGTGCTTCCCATGGCTAGCAGCGCGGAGCAGTTGGAAACACGGATTCTCACGCGCAACGGGAGAGTGAACCAGGATGCCCCAGACCGCTAATGCAGGGCAGAGGTGCTCCCAGGGGCGACTGCAGAGCCACCCGAGGCTGTCATTTCAAATGCAGCTTCCTGGGCCCAGCCCCAGTTCTGCCAGAGCCTAAGCTGGGGGAGGGGGAGGGGGGCGCAGAGTCCAGGAATCTGGTTTGAGAACTCACGTCAATGCCATTTGAGATGGAGGCTCAACCGTGCTCTGTTCTTAGACACTCTCTCAACCACGCTTATTTCAAAACCACGTGAAAAAATAGCTACTTCTCAATATCATTTGCTATTGGTAGACATAATCCTTTTTTTTTTTTTTTTTAAATACCATCCCAGTATATGAGCAACGTGGACTCGTGGTGCAAAGCCTGTGGTGAGGTGGACCTTCCCTCCGAGCTGCAGGACCTGGAGGATGCCATTCATCATCACCAGGGAATATACGAGCACATCACCCTTGCTTACTCTGAGGTGAGTGGTCAGATCTACTTCAGCTGTAAAGCAACACCATTTTTGTGTCATAGCACTGAAAGTTGAAAAAATCAAATTTTTGGCTAGTCTAGAAGAAACTTACAAGTTTCGAGCTGAACTGCAGTTTCATTGTAACTTTTGAACTGGAGTTGGGGGTGAGGGCTAGTGAGTAAAGCAGGACGAGCAGAGAGCAACCTCTTCATGGCCCTGTGACGTTTGTGGATTTTCTTTAGAGTGCTTAGATTGTCAGCTGCTAAAATAAATGAAATTGTAATCTTCTTGACTACATGTATTTAGGAAATGGTATTTTGTGTGCTGTTAAGTCTAGTCAAATTCAATCTACTATTCCTGAATGAAACTTTCTAGAAAAGAGGGAAACCTGATGTACCTCATGTTCTGGATTTCAAAGCATAGACAGTTTTTTCAAGTGTGTAAAGCCACTTGCTGTTCTAGGAATCTAAGTGGAGTGTTTCCTTTATTAGTTCAAATTAATTATTTAACGTATCCCTGCTTTATTTTCCGCCACCTTCTGCGCCAGGCTTTGTTGTAAGGACGTTGTGTGATCGCTTGTTTCATGCCTGCAGCTCTGGGGCAGGGACTCATGCTAACCCGGTGTTAACGAGTGAGGAAAGCGCGGTGCGGAGGTCAGGTGACTTGTGCCTGGTTAACAGCTCGCAGGAGGTGCAGTGGGGCCCGAACCCAGGCAGGCTGCCTGTGTGTTCTCAGCCACTACTGTGCTAGATGCGGTGACAGCGACAAATACACGTAGGTCCGGGCAGGTCACTCTTGTCCACGTCGTGGTCATCTGGCCCTTCCGACCAGTCTGCCTTTATGATACTGGTTAAGTTCCTGGAGGTGAGTGGGGGGTGGGTAGGAGTTCTGTGCGTGCTTGCTTTCAGCGTCTGTGGTGAGCATCTGTAATACTATATGCTCATAGGAAAGATTACCGTGAGACTCCAGTAAGAAAATGTTTCAAACCACCTGACAGAGGGCTGAGCATGGAGTAGATGTCTAGGAAGTACAGTCAGCCCTCTGTAGCCGCAGGTCTGCGTTCTGGATGTGCGGGGCCACCTGTTCTACGCTGTTGTATAAAAGAGACTTGAGCATCCACTGATTTTGGTATCCATGGGGGGGTCCTAGAACCATTCCCCCTTGTTACCAAGGGATGACTATATTTAAATCCAGATCTTCCTTGATTTGAGCCACATCCACACCTGTCAAAGTTGTTCGGCCATTTGATTTTCAGTCTGACACGTCCTGCTTCACCAAACAGCTGTCATTCTCGTGCCCTTGGGCCTAGGTCTCCTGACCCCACCATGTCCGCGGGTGAATTAAATGAACGTGTGATGCGCTACAATATTTGCTTCACAGTGTGGTCCAGTCTCCTGCCCGTGAAAGTTGATATCTACGTGTTTGTTTCTCTGAATACTTAACATGATCCCTCTTTAACACTCTTTTATGTTGTCATGCAATTAAAAAATAGTCAACTCTGTATTATGTTTTTTAATTTTGCATCAGGTGGTTTATAAGCTAATTTGGTTATCTAGTTTATTAGAAACTGTATAAATAAGTGATAGCTTTTTTAATAGTAGAAGTGAAAGTTGAACAGATCTGTAGTTTTTTAATCACACTGATTCATGAGGAATGTGTGAGTTCCAAAGAGCAGTAAGTTCTTCCCCCGGTGTACCATCTCCATGCATCGTCTGATTTTGACCTGTAATATAGAAAATGGGTGAATGACCCTGTTATCCCTGGTATAACTAGGCCTTCACCCATCTTCTTATTAACGATTTTCTTGGGAGCAGCTTCTCAGTTGCACTGGTGGGTTCCAGATCGCTGTGGGATTGAACAGGTCACACACAAGGTGGTTGGCAGAACTGGGCTACAGTCTTCCCCTACAGGACTTACCTCGACTCAGCCTGACCTGACCGGTGTCATCCCCTGGCCTGGTGGCCAGTCAGCCTGCCCGCTGCCCCTTGGCACTTCTAGCAAAGAACAGAATTCTCTCACCGTTTCCACTGCCTTCTATAAAAATGGGGCATCTTAACGTGGGAACTTAGGTTTACCTGTGGTGTGGTTTCATTAGATTTTAAATTGGTACTAATAATTTTAAATGATTTGATGGCAAGCAGACAGCTTCCCAGGCTTAAACCACAATTTTTAGCCTAAGAACATGTTTGCAACTGAGCTGTAAACTCAAGGAGACAGTGGTTGGAACTAGATGAACAGAAAAGACTTTCAGTAGAAGAGAATGAATTGAAGAGAAACTCAGTAGAAGAGAAATTTTTTTTCCTTGTAAATAATTTAAATTTGGAGGTAGTTTCAGGCTGCAGAAAAGTGTTAGAACAAGGAGCTCCCGCATTGCCTTGACCAGATTGCCCGGTGGTTTGCGCTGCCCTCTCCCGCCGCCTCTCTCCAGCCCTCACATCGGCACTGACACAACACGACCATCCTGCCCACGGGCCATCCGTATTTCCCCCCTGTCCCAGCTACGTCTCTTTCTCTTTTCCGGCCCGGCAGCATGCGGTATGTTAGCGGACGCGTCTCACCGGCCTCCTTCATGCTGGAACATTCTTTAGTCTTTCTCTGCCTGTGTCTTAGACAGTCTTAGAGTTCAGGCCTTTCCTTCTGTAGGATGACCCTCAACCTCCCACCCATGCAGTTTTCTTGGGGAGCTGACTGGGCCGAGTGTCAGAGCAGGGGCACAGGATGCTGACCCCCTCCCACAACTGACAGTGTTAACCTTGACCACCTGGTGAGGTTGGCGGCGTCTGTAAGGTTTCTCCAGCGTAAAATCACCCTTTAAAAATTAGTCTCGGTTGAGCGTGTTGTGGAGAGAGGTAGTGACGTAACACGATGTCTGTGCCTCCTCAGACTTCTCACGGCCTCAGCGTCCCTGGTGCCTCCTGCCCACGACAGCGCCGCTGTGATGCCATCGGGCGGTGGGGACCTATTTCCGTCATTCCTTCTATATTCATTAGGTGACCTTCTGCTAGAGGAAGGACTTTATTTCCTTTCTTCCCCATTTTTTAATTTATTTATTATTTCAGTATGAATCTATGAAATCCTATTATATTCCATGGGTTAAAATCCAGTACTCTGTTTTGTCGCCTAAATTGTCCATGTTCGGACAGTGGGACTATCTAGGCCTCATGTTTCTGTGTTTTTCTGATCTGTCCTTATCGTCATTTGAGCATTACTCTCTAGCATAACAGGATGTTCCCAGGCTCATCTTGTTCTTTTCCTGCCTCATCCCCGAGGTGAGGCGTCTCACCCAGAGCTTCTGGTTCCTTGTAGTGTTGCATGGTATTGAGAAACAAGACCTGGCTGCTCGAGAGTGCTCACTTGCTTGCGGGCTGTCAGTGCTTCTAGGCCGTTTGAGCAGAGTCGGGAAGCATGTGAATGTAGATACCCACCACCCACCCACCCACCCACCCATCCATCCATCCATCCATCCATGCATGCATGCATGCATGCATGCACATACATCTACAGCTATTGCTGTGTCTGTGTCTGTCTCTGTTTTAAAACCGCACATGTTCCTACTGACACTTCCGTCTCTAATCCAGTACCAGCCTTTCCCTTTCTGTTTATAAATCCCCTTTCAGATGGCGAGAAACCTGACTCCCTTTATCCTCGGTATATTAACTTATTTGTTCGGTAAGTGCGTTTGCTCCGTCTTCCCAGTCTCCCCCGTTCCCCCGGCCTCTGATCACCCCCAGTGCCCACTCCCTTAGGAAGCCCAGCACGGGGTCACCGTGGCACCTCCACCCCTCACTGCTGCAGACCCTGGGTACCAGTTCCTCCATGCTAGGAGGGGAGGGGGAAGGGGGATGGGAAAGCAAGGATCACTCTTGTCTTTTCAGTGATTTTTTCTTTTCCTAAATCAGTGGTTTTCTAACCTGAGCCTGCTGGTTATAAGTGCGGCTTCTCGTACTCCACCCCCAGAGATAGTGAATCTCCATCTTCAGTGGGTTTCCTAAGAGATCCAGGGACTCTGATGCAGATGCTTTACAGCCCACACGCTGAGAAATATTCCCTGCCTGGCTCTCAAGAGCTGCCGGCCTGCCCAGGAGGCACTCATCCCACAGAAATTTATTGCACCCCGCCATGGGCACAGGTCACTTAGGAGGAGGAATATTGGTAAGCAGGGCTTTTGCTTCCTTTTTCTTTCACCTACTTTTCCTTTCCTTTCCTTCCCTCCTCCCTCTCTGTCTCCCTCCTTCCCTCCTCCTTCCTTCCTTCCACAATTTTTTTCTTTAAATAGTTACCTACAGCTTCTAGTCTCCGATGACAAAAGTTTGCCGTGGAAACTTTCCCAGCACTTTTTTTCCCCCCAAGACACAAACACCTGCTTTTCTGTGCTTTAATTAGACCTGTCCCATGTTCCCGTTTGTGTTGTAGCAACAGGAGCCTGCCCGTGCCTCGTCAACATGTGCTTGCTTCAGCTTGCCAGGTTTGGGGCTAATGCTGTCTGATGTAGTTGATCGCAGGAGAGTGAAGCAGTACAGACATCTGGGATAAGCTGTAGTTGTAGAAACAGCACAGAGAGTAGTCATTTTCAACATTTTATTTTAAGCAGACTTATCAACTACTTTCTCAGCAAGCTAAATTCATAAAAGTGATTTTTATCTCAGTACAGTATGCCCGTGCCATCTGTAACCCTAACCCCCGCCATCTGGATTGTGACGTGAGCCTGTGTACCGAGCGTCCAGCCACCTGCCCATGGTCTTCGCCGCAGCAGTCACAGGCGGGGGTCCTAGGAGCAGAGGAGGTGAAATGCCACGTCCACCGTGGCCCGCCCTGATCCAGTGTGACTTCAGGGTTTAGTTTCTGCATCAGTTTCTCAATTTAACAAACGTTAAAATGTCAGCTTAACAATTTAACACATTTCTCAATTTAACTTACTGCACACTTCAGCAGGACCTTGTAGAAGTGACTGATAGGCTGCCTGAAGAGCTGGTTGAGCTCCTTTTTCAAGGAGCTGTACAAGTGGGTGATGGCACGATGAGGGTTATTAGCTTAAAAGAGAAGCAAACAGAAAAATGAGTCACCTCGATAGTAAACATCCTAAAATCCTGTCTGTGGTGGGTGACGGCCCGCCTGCCTGGCTGTAGAGCAGCTTCTACAGAGCGGTTATTTCAAAGCCTCATTAAGTATTGCAGCACCGCTGTAGATGTGCAGGTGCCGTAGTCAGTGTTGGGCACAGCATCAGAGCCAACAGACCATCCGGGGGTCTCTCTCTGCTCCCCCAAACTTCAGGCCTTGCAAGGGCTTGAGATATAGGAGCAACAGAGGTCAAGCCCACGTGGAATCTGTAGGACATGCGTGTTCTGTGCATACAGTTGACTTAACTGGCTGGGCTGTGCCAGCCGGGTCCTCGTCTGGGTCCTGTTTTGGTTTTCCCTTTCTGAAGATCCCGGGTAGAGGTGTCAGCGAGCCAAACATGGTTAGGTTGATCTGGTTTTGAGTAAGAAATCTAATAGCTGGAAGAAATGGAAATAGGCTTTCAGAACTCCATCCTAAGAGCTTTGCCTGAAGACAACCATCTCAGCGGGGAGTCCCAGCCTCTAAAGGCAAGGATGTTGGGTGGCCTCCCTGGGGTGTGGGAAGCCAGCACGCAGCCCTTCAGAAGGTCACTGGCCAGTGTTAGTGGCAGCAGCTTCTCTGCGGAGCCACCTTAAGACAGGCTTGCGCTCCTGACTCAAAGACAGAGTGTTCATCTCTTTGGCTGCAAAATAAGCTGCAGAATAAGCTGGATGCTCACATGCTCCCATTCATCACTCTTCCCTGCTTTCCTAGAACCTGGGCTTGGGAATAACTTCGTGAGACTTGGAGAGGGTAGTGGGGCCCTGAAACATTCTCAGGCTCAGCCGGGAGGGCTGCGCTGCAGGCTGTGATGAGCCCCGCCCTGCGAAGGAAGCAGAGCGGGTGATGCTGGTTTGAGTCAACGCATAAAAGATTTGAAGAAGGACCACCATTCTTTACGACATGCTGAGTGTAGTCATTTCTAGCCGTGCCTTTATGCAGTTCATGTATTTTGCCTACATGGGTCATATCTTGGGAATACTGTCCGAGCACTGTTAGATCTGATATACCACCACATTTGGATCTAACTGACCTTTCACAGGTCATACTTGGTCCTTGGGTGGTGGTTTTTTGCCACCTTGAGCAATAATCTCCAGGTACTGGTCTCTTTCTGTAGATCGGAGCAACATTCTGTGTGTGAGTGAAGAGTATTCCTGCTGGAGGCTCTGAGCTCTAATCTGATCTAGTGGGAAATGTAGAGACATAAGTACCAAAATAAGAACGGGCGAGCCTCTGTGGGGTTTGGCAGAACATTTTGTAGGGTGGTACACAGGAATCCAAGTTACAGATCTTATGTGAAGTTTTGATTAAAAGTAAATAATCAAGAACCAGACCATTGTTCTTGATTTTAAACAGTTAAGTTTCCTCTTAAATATTAGGAACGAACATACCTATGATACGGTAAAATTTTAAACTTCAACCCCTTTTTTTCCTTTTTTGCATTTTTCTTAACTCATTTAGGTATTAGAGTGTATTAGTTCATATATTTATAAAATGTTACTCTTTGTAAAATGTTACTTCCACTGCCTTTCAAGTCCCTGAGTGCTGTATTCCAAGAGGAACAAAGAGCAGAATGTGAAAAAATGGCCCAATTCGATGTTTTCAGAAATTACAGCAGATAAGTCCTGCTTTTTGATAGTAAAGGTGGATTTCCTTTTTTTTTACAGCTGTGGTCTCTTTGTGGGACAGGGTTTGACTGCCTGAAAGCTAAAAACACGTTTTTAGACAAAACATATAACTTAAGTAAATTAATTCACTTGGTTCTATAGTTAAGAAATTCAGAACTATATCACATACCATAAACTTATATATATTCATTGTTTTAGTACTTAAATTATATATGAATAATTTGCTATTTTCAGTTTTTTATTTCATTAGTTTTCTGCTGGTTATTCTGTACCATGTAAAAATCCTTATTTTTATACAATAGAACAGTCCTCTTTATAAAATTCTAACATATTTTCCCCTATATAGTACTACTGTACTTATAAAGACAAAGACATTTTGCTAAAATTTACTAAAATTTATACATGGTATTCTTCATGTGCTTAAAAAATACCTTTTAAGTTGACAAATTTGTGAATGCTACACTGAAATAGAGTAGAACTATTTCTGAAAGCTTTATTGGAGAATTGCTACATATGAACACACATTTGGAGTTCCGTGGGGTCTAGTTTTGGTGCAACAGGTGTCCTCTTGACTGGGATTTTTTTCTAGCCGCTTCTGCTGGCCCACTCTCTACCCACAAGTGACACTACCAGCAGGGGCACCAACAGAGACAGTTTAATCCCTGCTGAGGGGTACCCAGAGGGCAGAGCTTTGCTTAATGTGTTCCCTTATATTAAGGTGATTGTGTGTTCACGTACTCAGTCATTCCCTCCCGCCCCTCCACCATGAGCAGGCATGTTGTTCTAAAGCCAGTAATAATATCTGCTCTCGAGCTCTGTCAGACAGTTGCAAAGACACCCAAGAAAGATTAGTTGGAATATCCTCTCTCGGATTATTTATTTATTCTCAGTAGTAGAATATTAATGGTGTCACATGGATGCCTTTGGAAACTTGGTGAGGGCTGGGAACCCATTTGTCATTTTGTATTGTGGTTTAAGATCCAAAACAACGGCTTAAGATAGAGGTTTACTTTTTACCAGTGGGATAGTCCCAGGGCTTGCGTCCCAGGGCTGGTATGGTAGCTCTGTTAGTAAGAGGATCTCTGAATCCTTTTGTCTTTTTGCTTTGCCTCTTTTAGCAGGTGGGCTACCATCCTTAAGGTTGCCTCAAGGTCATCAGTAGCTGCTGAAGCTCCAGCCATCTTCACCAAGTTATTGGCAGCAGGGAGGAGAAAGAGGCAAGGGGGGAACGAGCATACTCAGCCTCCTAGGCAGCTTTCCTGGAAGCCCCATTCAGCATTTTTTACCTCTGTTACGTTAGCCACTCCTACTTGGAAGCAAGTCTAGGAAATGCAGGTTTATAGCTGGAGTATTGCTGTTCCTGACTGTGGGGTTTGGCTATCAAGGGAGGGGCAAGTGGACTTTGGGGAAGCAGCTCTCAGTTTCTGCCACACCTTCTGATCTATATCCTTCTGGCACATGTTCACCAAGTCATATGCTCTGGTGTATGTTTCCTGACTTACGCATATTATAAGGAGTAAAACTCAGAGGAAATATTTATAAGGAATTCTTTCTAGGCTCTGTACAAATGCGAAATGTGTAACTTGGAGTATTGGTCCTCAGTCCTAAGAAATGCTGCACCCCCATTGTTTAACTCAAATTTTAGGGTACCTGCTCAAATAAAATGTATGGGTAATTATTTTCAGAAAAAATTTATGTTTGTATATATAAATTACTTATATGCTACAATATGAATGAGAGACAAAAGAAAGTGATTTATGATAAAATGTGTTTCAGTCTATAAATGCCTAAGTACATGCAAAATGGAGGAGAAAAAAATTAGATATTCAGGTGCTTGCCATATATATAAAACCATTGTGAATATGGCAACTACAAATGCAGACTGGACATGTGTTATATTAATACTTGTGACTCAAATACTGTGAATGGTATTATTGTGCTGGTATTTTAAAACAATAAGCAACTCTTGTAAAGTTTCAAAGAAGACCAAGCACTGCCTTCCTTTGATTAACATGGTTAACTGCATTCCTGGAAAAATCAGTGTATATTGGAGTAGGTGAAAAAAAGAAAAAGAAAAAAAAAAACCTTCATGTTTATATGTCAAATAGAGCCTAACTCAGATTATTACAAAAAGCAGGATGATTTTGAGGTAATATCCTGCCTCTGTGAATCTGTCGCAATAAATCCCTTCCCCCAAGTCAGTCACTGTGCCTCCCCTCCCCCAAATCATTGTATCAAAAGTGCCCACGCAAGTTTCAATGACTCCTGGGGGCAACTCCCTGCTTTGGAAGGCTTGCATTTCCTCTGTTCTTGTTTGTACACGTGCCTGACACAACTGCTGCGGTTCAGTTGGTTCCTTTTTTTCCCCTGTTCTCTTTGGTTATGTCAGCTTGGTTTGTTTCTGCCTCAGTTTTTATAACTTGATGTGTTAGATCAATTTTAATCGACAAAGACTGGTAGCCAGCCTTCATAAGGAATAGTCAGCACTTCCAGCAAAGGTCTCCGATTCAGGTATTAGGAAACAAACATGTTGCATTCCAGCAAGATTTAAAGTTGTAAGAGGATTAAAGGAAGAGATTAGAAAATTCCACAGGCCTCTCATTTGCCACCACTTTTTGGTTGCTAAAGGCTTCCTTTGGCCTGTCCCAGTCACCCAGTGCCCCCCTCTCCTCTGTCCTAAGGGTTTGCCCCTGAACCCTGTCTGCGTCTGTTAACAAGCCTCCCTTTCGGGACTTCCCTGGTGGCACAGTGGTTAAGAATCCGCCTGCCAATGCAGGGGACACGGGTTTGAGCCCTGGTCTGGGAAGATCCCACATGCCGCGGAGCAGCTAAGCCCGTGCGCCACAACTACTGAGCCTGCGCTCTAGAGCCCGCAAGCCACAACTACTGAGCCACATGCCACAACTACTGAAGCCCACGCGCCTAGAGCCCGTGCTCCACGGCAGTAGAAGCCACTGCAATGAGAAGCCTGCACACCGCAACGAAGAGTAGCCCCCGCTCGCCACAACTAGAGGAAGCCTGTGCGCAGCAACGAAGACCCAACGCAGCCAAAAATAAATAAATTAATAAATTTATTTAAAAAAAAACAAGGCTCCGTCTCGCTCCTCCTTCCCGTGGAAACCCAAGGAGGCTTTCAGGTTCGGGAGAGTCTGAGCAGAAGGGTCACGGTGGTGAGGACTGGCTTAGGAGACGCCCTGCATCACACACACAGCCCGGCTACGTTATGCGCATCTCATCCTTCTTTTTGTCCGATCTGATCATATAGTTCCTACCACATCGGGCGTAGTCATTCACAAGTTTACATGTAAAAAATACATAATGCTTTTCTTTCCATATTCTACCCTCATCTTTTCTTACTTTTTTTGGTTTAGTCTGATTGCTTTCATTTAATTGTACTTTGATAGTTAACTGCTGTAATACAGCACTGAAATCTCCTTTAAGAAATGATGGCATTTTAATTAAAATTGCTTCTTCTAAGTTAATGAACCAAATAAAATGGCACTTTTTAATTTTCTTTTTTATTTTGCGAGGTAAAATTGCTATCCAACTGTGTCAGAAAGTGAAAGTACATATTCTTTGCCTGGTGCTAGATTATTGATTTCTTTTTAAGTGAGGTTTCAGATTCAGCATTAAAATTTTGCTCCATTGTGATTGTTGTATTCTCACTAACATAACTCAAGAAAAGTATGACTTTTAAATTTTAATTTGCAGATATCCCAGCAATGAAATTTTATGTCAGCCCGTATGTCATTTAAGGCAGAATACCATGTTTATTTATTAAGACTAGCATCTACTACAGTGTTTCGTGATGATGAATCTTCTTTTAAGTCCGTGTTTTACCATATTTGGTTTTGTGATGTGATTGAAGTAACTGATGGATTTGTTTTCAATTTTATTTTGTTCTTCATATAACATGCCTTTGAATGAAACTGTGGTTTATGTCTGTGTGTGTGTGAGCATGTGTCTGTGCAAGTGTGCGCACACGCACTGAGGACAGGTTCTGCAGCATGGCCTGGGCAAAGCCTCGGGTCTGGAATAGTTGCTGGTGTATAATCGCTCGTCTGTCCTGCCGGCAGGTGAGCCAGGACGGGAAGTCACTCCTTGACAAGCTCCAGCGGCCCCTGACTCCGGGCAGCTCCGATTCCCTCACGGCCTCCGCCAACTACTCCAAGGCCGTGCACCACGTTCTCGACGTCATCCACGAGGTGCTGCACCACCAGCGGCAGCTCGAGAACATCTGGCAGCACCGCAAGGTCCGGCTCCACCAGAGGCTGCAGCTGTGCGTTTTCCAGCAGGATGTTCAGCAGGTGAGTTTCGTGGAGCCCCTGTCCTCATGGGGGTGACTTGTGCTGAGCTGAGAGCGTAGGTGAGTGTATCGTCATAGGGGGCCTGTCTGTGCTGATGAAAATAAGCTAGGCCAGATGGGAGAGAGAAACACACACAGACACGCACGCACACACCACACACACATGTGCACGTCTTCTTTCTTACCATGAGTGAAAGCGGCGCTTCGAGAATGTGTTCAGGCTGCTGCCTGCCACGAGCTAATGGGCCTGGAACACAGGAGATGATGCAGCGCCTAACCCGGAGCCCCTCTGTTTTGTTCTTGAAACAGGTCATCCTTAGTTATGTTTATTTGTGAGAATGATTTCCTCTGGTGCTTATACCGAGGTGCTGGTACAGTTTAAGATTTGTCTGCTCTCCAGTTATTTAATAATAAGCTAATCATGCTTCTCTCCCCATTTGGTGGATAGTACAGTCCGAGGGGCACAGGGGGGCTTAATAAATAGTCGTCCGATTAATGAAAAATGGGCTTTTACAGTCATTCATTTCTAAGCAGTTGACATCTTTGTTGTTGTTACAAAAGTAAGAGTAAGCCCAGTCCCGATACCATTTATTTCCTTGTTATGAAATACGGAAGATTGTCCTGCTTCCAGGGTTTTGAGGATTAACGCTGTGGGAGCTTATGAAATATGATATAGCTTTAGTAATAAATGAGATAAAAGTTGTGTCTTTGCCCTAAAACAGAGGAGAAAGCAAGGGTGTGGATGAGGTGTCAGTCTGGATGAGGAATTCTGGGAGTGCAGGGAAGCCCGTGGCATCCAGGGGAGTTGGCGTGAAGCCACAGTGATGGGTCGGGAACAGAGCCTATGTCCCCTCCCTGGGTGTCCCAGAGTCCGGGAGCATTGCTTAGACAGGTAGAGGCTCAGACTGCGCTCTGCCGAGTATCACCTGCCGCTGAGGGGGTTGTCTGCCGCGTGGACGGAGGCGTGGAAGTCGTGCCGTGTCCTGACGACACGTAGGTCCTCCATATGCACTGATCATCATTCTTCTAGTAATGGGAATCTGGTGAGTTCCAGATCCTTTTAATTGCTCTATAATTTTTAATTTTCACATAGTATGCTTTGATTTTACTGATGGTTTCTGAGTTCTCTGAAGGTTGCACGTACAAAGCGCCATAGGAATAATCATTTTGATACTGTGCACGCATCTTTACGATGTTGTTTTTGTCGAAGAAGGTAATTGCCAGGGAAAGAAGATGGAGGAGTCAAGGTCTAGAAGTTACTGTGAGAGCTGAAATTGTGAGGTTGAAAGCACCAATATCAGTTTTTCTTAATTGTCCAAAAACTGTCACAAAGTGTGGAATGTTAATAGCTTAAATGTAATTATTAAAGGATTTCCCCCCCTACCTCCGTATCCCTTGGATCAGCTGTTCATTACGTGTCCACGGGCCAGCACACTTTCTGGACTTGGGTCTGGAGCAGCAGCTGGGCCCCCCCTTTTCTCCCCCCAGCTCTCACGGCTCCTTGGGGCGCCCAGTCACATAAGAATAAGCCACTGGGCTGCTCACGTCAGAAGAGGAAGCCTTTGGGAGCAAGCTGATGAGAAAATCATCTAGTTTGGTGCCCCGTACTTACTGTGCTTGCATTTGAAAACAGCAAACATTAATTTTTATAGGTAGAAAGGTAATTTTGATAATTACGAGGCCAGTTCTTTAAGCTGTTAATTTTTTTTCTCAAGAGCCAGAACGGGGTTGGATGTCGGCAGGAGAGAGTGTTTTGCAGTCTATGGCCCTATTAGCATTCTGAAGAAATAATAATTGCTGTTTAAGGGAAACACTTTGTCGACTAAATGATCGGGAATGGTTTGGACTCATTATGCAAACGGGAAACTGCTCTGTCAGCTTGTGAAGCCAGGAGCGAAGTTGATAAGATTAAGCAAAGCAAACACTTTGCTTAGGAGGAGTCCTTAGGATGTCAGAACTGAAACTGTGTTTCTGAAACTCAAGAAATTAATCACACACAGGGAAAAATTTTGCCATCTTGAGCATAAAGGAGGAAAGGTAAGCTGAGGATAAGTGAGGAAAAGAAAATAATACTTTAGAAAGATGTTGTCAGCAGAAGATAAATTTGTAAAGACAAAAACAATCAAACTCCACAGAAACATAATAAGCCAATTAGAGATACCACAAGTGGTTTTTGTTTGGCTGCTTTGGGTCGTGAAAAGGCATCTGTAAATACTGAGGAAAAAGAAAAGCAGCTTACCACAAAAGAGGTAAGGATGATGGCATTCTTGTGAAGACAGCCCTCCAAGAAGAGTATATGCTTGTCTGTGGAAAAATACTTGAAAGAAAAGATGTGAGACCATTAATAGCGCGTGCCCTTGAGGAAGGGAGGGCTGGGGGGATGGCACGGGGGATTTCATTTTTAAGACGCGTAATTTTGGTTTAGCGGTTAGTGGTTTTTTTCATAACAAGCAAAGGCAATTTCGTAATTTCTGGATGGACAGTGGTTTGGATAGGAGTCAGGCGCTGTGGGGTAGGGGGTGTGAAGCTGCCGTCCCAGAGCACTGAGCACGGGTCCAAATCAAAGGTTGGGGGGCGCGGGTGGTAGGAAGACTTGCTGAAGACTTGCCCAAACACATGTCCTGCCTACTGGATAGCCTTAACCTTGGTCATCGTTAGCTTAAAAATAAAATTAATGCCATTTGTCCTATTTCTTGGTGGTCAAATAATATACCTATTCCCATTGTCTTTTGTTTACTGTTAGAGCAACCCCCAGTGGATGTTTGGTTGAATTAGTGAATGAAGAGTTGTCTTACTGCCAAGCGGTATTTTCCAGTTTAGGGTATGCTTTAGTTTACTCTAACAGCATAATTTATCACTGCTGTACTCGTTCAAATGAGATGACAGTTTTGGAAGCAGTCCATAGCAGGATGCCATCAAACCTGTTCTCCTGCTCACTGATGCAGTCTGCCTACCTCTTGGGCTGGTGGGATTTAGCTGCTCCCACATGTTGGGTGAGGTGAATGAGCCCCGGAAATCTGCTTTCCTGAAGCAGGCTGACTACCCCCAAAGAAGCCCCTCGGACAAGGAGACCTTCTCCTAAAAATGCCTCTGGCTCCCCCCATAGCCTTTCACCCTCGCAGAGTTGTCTCTTGGAAAAACTCCCTCCAGGTTGGTGTTGGGCCATTAGCTAATATTCTGAAAAAATGGTCAAGCAAATCTAGTCCGCTCTAGATTCTTCTCGTCCACACTTCATTCTTTTTTTCCCAAATATCTCAAATTGAATGCGTGGTATTCCGAGAGGCACAGAGGTGAATATGTTGACGAGCTCAACCTTCCTTTTCTCGAGGGATTACAGCCTAGTGAGAGTGGATGGTGTAATAGCCTCATAAATGAGCCCGTAACATGCTCAGAGTTGGCGTGTGTGTCTTTGGTTGTTGTGAGGTGTCATTTTGCCCAGGCATGAGTTTGAGTCATGCCTGTTGAGGTGCTGCCCACATGAGGGAGTGAGTAAAACTAGCCGCCCTCGTCGGTGTGGTCTGCCTGCCTTGCACATGCCATCTGAGGGGACATGTCTGTGCTGTAATGACTTGTGCAGATTTGGGGGTTCCAGGGAGCCTTGCCCGTATCCTCAAACATCGAGGCTGCAGCTTATGAGGAAGATGAAGACTCCTGTAACAGAGGTGCAAGTCACAATTGCCAGGGTGCCAGGAAAGCCCTCCTGGGAGATGCAGGTTTCCGCTGGTCTTTGACGGGTGGCTGGAAAGTCAGGAGGTTGAGGATTGTGCAACAGGGCTTGCGGGGACGGTGGAGACACAACGGGCGGGGCCTGTCCGGAGCAGCAGGTGCCCAGAGTGGACAGCTGGGAGTGTGGAGCCTGAGCTGGTGCAGGTCTGGAAGGACGACCTCCGCGATGAAGGCTTGGGAGTTGTTTCTGTGAGCTTTGGGACACATTGAGGGGACATAGCGAACCTGAGCGCCGTGAATGTTTCCTTCCTCTCTTAGTGCTCTCGGCCAGCCTGTGGTGGAGGGGTTAGTGTTTTCCCCGTTTCACCACATTGAGTTCAAACCCGTAGGCCGTGTGTTTTGACTTGATGCTGCGTGAGTAGATGACGGGATGCACTCGTGTTGGAAAGATTGCTCTGGTTGCAGGGTGACAAGTGCGGCGTGAGAGCGAGATTCCAGGCGAGGAGACAGGCTCAGGCCCCACCGTGGACCAACGTGCAAGTCAGCGGGGAGTCCTGGAGGGCAGAACTTAAGGTCCATGGGGCAGTGGTCTGTGTTTTATTCTCTGGTGTTTCCCAAGCGTCTGGGATAGTAGATGCTCAGTAGTTGCTGAATGAATGAATGAATGAATGAATGAGTAGATGAAGAAATTTAAGGAATTCCTCAATTTTGCTAATTAAAGATTATTTGGAGTTAGTCTCTTTGTTTATTCTGGAATGGGGGAGGGTTGGCCCTACGTTGGAATCAAGTCACCTAACTGGGAGAGCTTCGTGAAGGGACCAGGAGCTTTGATTAAGGTTGGGGAGTTAGGGGTGGCTGAGGAAGGAAGGGGTAATTTCATTGCCTGGGAATTTTGCCAACGTGTGAGATCTTTAAAATATTAAAGATTTTGGTCACTTGAACATAAAGAAGTGGGTTTCAGGTCCACGGAGAAGCTATTTCACAGTTCTGCCTTGGGTCCTAGGCTGCTAGCCATTTGCCAGTAAAAGTCATCCCTCGGTGATGCCTGACCCAGAGGTTCCACCTACACTGGACCTAGCTCTTAAGGGAAGGTTCCGGAACCTCATTTGTCCTGTGCTCATTAATTTAAGTCAGAAGGATGGGGTTTTCTCCTCAGGGTCATTATACAGCCCTCGCTATGTAATGATTTAACGCTCTCTTCTGTTTACATTCCCAGGCTCACAGATCTTACTGTGCGTCCTGATAAGAATGGTTAGAAAATGGCCATCTTTTCTGAGAGCTTCTCAGTTAGAATTAGGGAGTACTGGAGGGCGAGTGTTTGATTAGGGATTGGGAATCTGCTGGGAGCAGATAGAGGCTAACTGTTGACCTCTCTGGTGGATCTGGAGCCAGCTTTCATTACCTTTTGTCATAGAAACAGAGAAGAGACTCGACTGTCAGCGTAATCGTAGTAACCGCAGCTCGGAAGGAGCCGACAGCTCAATGGTGGGGTTAAAAGGGTGGGAAAAGGGACGCATCTCTTCCCCACAGTGGATGCAATACAGGAATGCAGGGCGCGGGAGCTGGCGCTGTGAGCCAGTGGGACGGGACGTCGAGGACACATTCACTCAGGGGTCAGGATGACCAGGAGCGGGCAGAGCCAAGAACAAGCCCCAGGCAGCTTGGTCTCCCCGTTGTTGAGTGTCAGCCGAATTGCCAGGGTCCCCTAAGAGGAAAGTGCCCAGGGATTAGCTGACAGGGAAGACCGCATGCATGTGTGTATGTGTATTTCTATAGTTCAGTAACTAGACTTAAGGTATACATAACGTCTGGATGTGTTTCCTAGATAACATCTAGACATATTAAGATTTTTCTTGGACAACTTTGGACTATTTTATACTTATTTCCAAATTAAGAATGAGAAAAGTAATTTTTAAAAGTTTAGAAAATTGCTAAAGGTGTTAACCCGTGTTGGTAGAGTGATGGTTTGGTTGGGGTGTGATGGGAGTATCCAAGGTGAGACTATATGAATAGTAACCTACTTACCTCCTTTCCTCCCTCCCTCCCTCCCTCCCATCCTAAGGTTCTTTGTTTTCCTTAAGAAAGTTAATGTACTTATGTAATTAAAACTACGGTAATACCAGGAGAAGTGATTTAAATTTTTTTAGAAGATGGATGGATGGATGGATGGATGGATGGATGGATGGATGGATGGATGGTGTAAAAGTTTAGAAGCCTTCCAGCCTCCTTCTGAGCCCTTCTTCCCTGATTTTGCCCAGGCTCCCTTCCAGCCAAGAAAGTGTGTGTGGAACACATGCTCCTGGCCTTTCCTGTGCTCTCATGGGAGTTAAGCAGAAGGAGCTCCTGCAATGCAGGGCATTTGGTGTTCTGTATCATATGTTTGCTGTGTGTAACTTGACAGAGGTTTTTTAAATAGCATCTTTTTCCAAGTGAGCATTAGGTTTAGTGTACTTTGAAATGTTCTAGAAACCATTTTTAAAAAAAAATATATTTCCATATTATGAGTAATTAGAAGATGTGGTACATAATACAATGGAATATTACTCAGCCATTAAAAAGAATGAAATAATGCCATTTGCAGTAACACGGATGGACCTACAGATTATCATACTGAGTGAAGTAAGTTAGACAGAGAAAGAATATCTATTGCTTATATGTGGAATCTGAAAAGAAATGATACAAATGAACTTACAAAACAGAAACAGACTCACAGACTTAGAGAAGGAACTTCTGGTTATGGGGGTGGGGGAGGAGATAGGGACTTTGGGATTGACGTGTACACACTACTACATTTAAAATGGATAACCAACAGGGACCTACTGGATAGCACAGGGAACTCTGCTCAATATTATGTACCAACCTAAATGGGAAAAGAATTTGAAAAAGAATAGAGACAGGTATATGTATAACTGAATCACTTTGCTGTACACCTGAAACTGTCACAACATCGTTAATCAACTATAGTCCAATGTAAAATAAAAAGTTAAAAAAAGAGTAGGGGCTTCCCTGGTGGCGCAGTGGTTGAGAATCCACCTGCCAATGCAGGGGACAGGGTTTGAGCCCTGGTCCAGGAAGATTCTCACATGCCGCGGAACAACTAAACCGCGAGCCACAACTGCTGAAGCCCACACGCCTAGAGCCCGTGCTCCGCAACAAGAGAAGCCACCGCAATGGGAAGCCCGTGCACCTCAACGAAGAGTAGCCCCCGCTCGCCGTAACTAGAGAAAGCCCGCGCGCAGCAACGAAGACCCAACGCAGCCAAAAACAAATAAATAGAATAAATTTTAAAAAAAGAGTGATTATATTTTTAGAACAAACTTAATTCTAATTTTGAAATATAGTGATTGAAGAAATGGAGAGTTCTTGGCTCCACTGGAGAGAAGTAAAGAAATGTGTGGGTGGAGATAGTCGTTACTGTCAGGCAGCGGTGAATGCTGGACCTAGAACGTTACTCTTTCTTCACTCAGTCCCCAAGAGCCCACAGATGCATGTGGAATTTTGTGTCTGTTTCATTTCACTGTAAATGTTATGCCACGCACTTTACAGAATTTAGAGCCAGAGGCCCTTGTGATCACGTCAGGCCAAGCCCCTCATTTTCCAGGTTAAAAAACCCCAGACTCCAAAAACTCGAGCGTCTTGGCCGAAGCTGCAGGAAGCCTAGTGGGTTTTTAACTGCGTCACTGCTGTTGACCTGGGGAGGATGCTTCACTCTGAGCTAATCAAAGAGTCAAATTGACGTCTTACTTAAGAAGGAATATTTAAGTGGGGCTTCTCAGGCTCCGGGAAGGGGCTTTCATAGAAGCTGCAGTTGCCCATCACTGCAAAGGAAAATAGCTACTGAAGGAGACTTTTTAAATATCTTCACATTTTACTTTCTCACTCACTGTTTGCATTCACCTTAGGAGTGGATGAGGGGAAACGGAGGCCTCAAGGGAGAGAGGGCGCTGACTCCCAGCCCCCAGCAGTCCCGAGCCCAGCTATTCCCAGCTCACAGCTTCGTGTTCTTCTCTGAGCAGCTCATGGCGTAGCCTGGCCTCCACTGGAAAGGGAAGAGCGTGACTAGGAGGCCGGCTTCAGGAGTAAAGTACGCTCTGAGCGCTAGGGAAGAAAGTGTCAGGCAGGCTAAGATGGCAGGGGTGTGTGAGTTCCCTCACTTCTGATTCTTAGCTTCGTGATGAAGTGTCATTAACAGCGTAATACTGGATGTCCTCCTTGCGGCAGTGGCTGAAACACTGGCCTTTAATAAAAGTTACGTTGTTGAAGAGCAGGCCTCCTTTTTGGTCCCCCATTTGAGTTTAGCAAATTTCAAATGATGTGGCTTAGTTGTTCGGTCATCCTTTGTTATAATCACTAAAATAGCATTGATTTGATCATCAAGAAAGCTCTGATCTAAATGCCTCTGTCAGGAGCACTTATTTAAAAGCAGAACTAGAACCATAGTATGTGTCCATTTCTAGATTGGTATCCTGATGATTTAAATAACAGCCAGCCTGTTGAACAAGGAAGTAACTAAAGTAAGTGAAACTGGGTTAGTTTTGGTTTTATAGGGAATCTAGGGTAGGGCTGGGAGGAAATTCATATTTTGCCACTAGAAAATCTGATTTTATATAACAAAGAACAAATTCAGAATATTTTAGAATTACCTTTGTTTTTCATTGGTTTCATGTAACCGTAGTTTTTAAAACTGAATATAGAATCAGCAGAGTTAATTGTTTCATTTTTGTGTGCTTAAAATGTGACTTAGAGCAGCGGTCCCCAGCCTTTTTGGTACCAGGGACCGGCTTCGTGGAAGACAGTTTTTTTGCACGGACTGGAGTGGGTGGGGATGGTCAGGCGGTAACGCGAGCCATGGGAAGCAGCAGATGAAGCTTCGCTCGCTTGCCCGCCGCTCACCTCCTGCCGTGCGGCCTGGGTCTTAACAGGGTTGAGGACCCCTGACTTAGCGGGAACTCTCATTATTGTGACAGAAAACACTGATTCACTAGGCCTTGTCTCTTTAAAACAGTAACTAAAATTGACAGATGTTCGTATGCTTTCCCTGAATACCGTTTGCATCCAAAGTTCCCAGTAAAAATAGATAAGCTTAATGTGCTCTTGGTGGTTTTATGTCAGAGGTCTGGTCTAGCTTTTACAAACAGTAAATCTTAGCGCTGGAACTGTAATGTTAGAAATATTTTAAAGGTTTTCATATAGTATTTACATTTCATAAAGTAACACAATATAATGAGGGGTAGGAGCCTATGTTTGGAGTCTTGAAGTCCTGTGTTTGTTTCTCTTTTTTACTAGGTGTTCTTTCCCGGGCTCTTAACTTTCCGGAGCATCCAGTTCTTGCTTAATAGAGATAATAATAAAAGTCTTCTGTCTTATTTGTAGCCCTTGGGACAAATATGTTTTGGAATTAAGAATCTCTCAGAGTTGAGAAAGAGAACAGTGTGTATACACTGTGATACACACTCTGGTGAGGTCTGGGCAGCCCCCCGTAATCAAGCACATGGAGATTTCTGCAGCCAAACGTTCAAGAACTCACACCAGAGGGGTCAATAAAGACTATTCGTAGCCTCAGGTCGGGTCTTATCGCTAGTGACTTTTTGTGACCAAGTTTTGAAAAAATATTTGGAATTTCAGAGCTGTTTTTAGCTTTTTGTGGATAAGGGGTTATGGACCTGTTTTGCCCTCTCAAGCACAGCACAGAATAATCTCTCAGTAAGTGATGCCAGAGGCAATGACGTGGTGCATGGTGATGATAGAAGGCTGTTCTAGTAAGTATTTGAAATAAACACCTCTGCATTTTCAAAGGAGAATGTCATTACATTGGTCTTTATATTGCATGTTGTTGACACATAGGCCCTTGAGAATGTCTCCTCTCTGACAAGGGTTTAGTATTTAGTTGTAAGTTCTTAAATAGTAATTACTTAGAAATATTAATCCACAAAGCATAGTGAATATTAGGTAGTAGGGGCTTATGGCAGAAAATTAGTTTAGAGATAGATAGACTGTACAGGATGGCCAGACCCGGCCACATGAGTGAAGGTAGAAAAGGCAACAGTGGCCAGTTCCTGAGGCGTGGTGGTGTTTGCCGGTTCACCTCCCCCCATTTTGCTGTCTATTATAATAGTGTCACTTCATCAGAGGTCATTTACCCAATAGCCTGAACTGTTCGAAGCAAAGCAGCTCTTTCCTTCCTCAGTTTGCCACCTGTGTGCCAGCTGTGCCGACTTGAAGAGGCAGTGGAGACTAGAGGTTAAGAGAATGGACCCTGCTTCCTGGGTCCAGGTCCACAGCCTGGCTCTTCCACTTGGTAGCCGTTGGTCCTGTGTCTTCACGTGTGAAACAGAGTCACGACGTGCCCGCATCCAGCTCTCCGTGAGGACTGGTGGTGTAGTGTACGTCAGGGCTGGCTTCAGTAGCAGGTGCTCAGACAGCAGTGCAATTATTCGTTAAGAGATGGGCATCATCATACGGCCATCGTCACGTTCAATCTCATAATTACATTACAAACAGGGAGCTAAACAATCTGTGAGATTGTCTGCACAGCTGACATCTTGACTTAGATGCTAAGACGAGTTATCTGTGTTTTAAGTCTTGGTGGCTCACTTTGGAGCGACCTTGACCTTGGGGCGATCATGGTGCCTGTTACAGGACACTGATGCACAGAGGAGCGAGCTTGCCCCACATTCCCCGAACAGGGAGGGGGCGCTGTCGGCCTCCCAGCCTTGTTCTTCTGCCTGTGAACCGGGTGCCCGTGGGAAGGACCGGCTTCTGCCCTTTTTCCTTGAGCCGGCTGCAGAGAGAAAGTTGTTCCTCAGGTGAAGGTCACAAGGCAGGGAGAGGGCAGCTGCCACCACGGCTGAGTCAGGGAGGGGGCCGGCTGGACTAGCTTGATGGAGCCCCTCACTGGCAAATATTTTTATGTTTTAAATGGAAAGGTTCCACAAGCTTGTCTTTCAAATGCTCCTTGGGCAGGTACATTCATTCAGGATTCCCTGGCAATCTGGGAAACATTCTCAGACTTAATGAGAAGCAAAAGCCTCGTGGGGAAGTTTGGTTTTGAATATGAGCTGGATTTCATAATTGTCTGTGACTGTTTTTAAAAAGTGCTTGGAATTTATACAGTCTTCTTTGAATTACTGTCATGTTTGTTGGAAATATAATTTCACTAGGTATTTACAATTCTGTGAAAAGGAACCACTAATAAAAGAAAAATTGTAACCCATTTGTAACCCTGAGTGGTTGGTTCATAATAGCTTTTATTTCCAACTTACGCTTTCTGAAGCAACTTTTCTTGGGCTTGAAAAAACAAATTCTTATTTTTTTAAAAAGACTATATTTTGCTCCCTCCAGCTCTTTATACCAAATAGTGTTTGTCTTTTACTTTTTGAAATTGTGCCCTTACTTCAAGTCTGTATTGAGTCATCAGTACTCATCAGGTTTGCTGTTTACCAAACCTCGATTTTTCTTTTTACACGATGTTGAGGAATATACAGCAGATACTGTAGCTGTAGTTTAAAAAAAGAGTCTCCTAGTCTTTCATGCAGATCTGATAGGCAAGTGGACGGTGGCATAGGTGTTACTTACGTATCTCTCAACTCTTTTCAAGCTTAATATAGTTGATCCTGGTCTTCTGCCTGGTGCTGGCCTCATACCCGAAGGCACATTCCATTAACTGTATCCATTCTTTGAAGTTGAGACATCTTGAAATTGTCATTGGGCATTTCTTTAGGAGTGAGACAGGACCTGTGTTCTGTAATATGTACTAAGAGACTGTCATATAAACAGCAGCTTGATATCAGGTGGTGAATGTGGTATTACCTACTAATGGTGATACTGAAGGTCTCTCTCTCTCTTTTTAATCTCAAGAAAGAAAAATAATGTACTAAGTGCACTGGTTAAAAAGCAATGGAATATTTCATAGCCTGTGCTACCAAAGAGCTTGACATTAGATGGAGGCTGTCTCTGGTGACAGTTTGTGGGTGGGGATGGCTTGTGTGCTGTATACCTGCCACGCCAGGATATTAAGGTGCTTGACAACTCACAGGCCCCCATTATTATCCCCACTGAGCAGGCGGGAAGCTGCGGCTCAGAAAGGCTACCCCGTGTCTGTGGGGCAGGGGGCTAGAAACGAAGGGTAAAGAGGGAGCTTTCAGAAGCACTGGGAGGTGGACAGACAGAATACAAATGGATCCAGTAGGAATCACTTGGATAGTGTGACCCCAGGTGACTGGCAGAGCGTGGTGTTGACAGGGGGGTTCAGGAATGAACTATGGTAATAAGGTAAGCGTGTACCTTTAGCCTGAGCAGCCGCTGCGAGGCTTGACCTCTGTACCCCACCCTGTCCTCCCACATGCGTGTGTGTGCGTGCACGTGCGCGCGCGCGCACACACACACACACACACACACACACACACACACACACACACACACACACACACACACACACACACACACACACACACACCCCTGCTCCTTCTACAAGGCTCTTTACAGAGGACCACCAGGGATTTATTCAGGTTCGTGAGCCATTTTATTTACATGCACTACTAACTGTGCTAAGCCCTATGCAGAAAGGACCCTCAATCAGACCAGAAGGTCACTGGTGTGGAGCGGAAGAGAACAAGTCCGGTTGTCCCTGGACAGGCCTTTAGCTGCTGCCTCTTTTTATCTAGATGTCTGCCAGCACAACTGATCTGTCAGTGGCGGAGGTAACAAAGGGCAAGGGATCACTTTTGTAGCCATGAACCTCAAATTAACGCCCCTTGTATTTATTTACTTTAAGTGAAATATAGTTGACATGCAGTGTTAGGTTAGTGTCAGGTGTACTCTGTAGTGACTTGGCATTTGCGTACATTGTGAAACAATCACCGGATAAATTTAGTGCCCACCTGTCCGCACACAGTTATTGCGGTATTATCCACTGTCTTCCCCAAGCTGTGCATTGCATTCCCCACCCTAAGGCCCCCTTAATTTTGCAGTTAGTGGAGGGCTGTGACTGGTCCCCTTCCAGGTTGCCCTCTAGACCACTGTCCTAGCTGTGCGGCTCCAGGCAGGTCTTTAGTCCAAGATCGTTTTGATCTGCATCCTTAGTTACCATGGTTACTAATTGCAGAATCCGAGGTGGCCTTCAGTACTTTGCAACACATGAACAGATGTCTTCAGGTATTTAAATATCTTTTAGCGAAAGTTTCTGGCTAAAGATGTCACTGACTTAGTTTTTTGCTGGTTATCCCCTCTCCATCAGAAAGAGACAAATGTGTATTTGATGTAGTCTTAAATATGTTGTTTGATTATGTCGGCACTTTGCAACTTCTCAAGTACAGTAGCCAGTGAACTACTCAGCCCCAGCTGTGACTTAAAACCGTTGGGTTGCCCGGCTTTACTTTTACTCTTTTTCTTTAGTGTGGTGGATTTCAACTAGCAAGAACTTTTATGTATTTAAATTCATGGAATGTTTAGCTTTCACAGCAGCTTAGTTTATAGAATAAATTATCCTCGAAGACCAGGACTGAGGCATTTAACTGTTTTGTTTTCTTGGGTTTTACTTACACGTTTCAAGTCTTTTAGAAGAGACAGAAAAACATGAACTCTGTAGTTAAACTTGAATTGTCTGAGTTGTGAAGCTTTGAGCCTTATAAAAATGTTAAGTTAAATTGCTCCTCTGTGACTTGATGACCACTGTCTCACACAAAACCCAGGCAGTTTTGTTGGCTCAGTCATGCATAAACTGAGGTGAGATTTAATTTAATCATTATTGCATGTAATATTTATATATGGACAGACTTGCACTATTAAAGTAAGAGCTGATTAAAATCATGGTGGGAAAGCTGACAGAAGATGTAATTCTCAACGTGTTAGATTACTGTCCAGTTGCTCCCAGTTTTTTTTTCTCCTTTGTTTCTTGTTTCTTATAGAATTTAGATAAGAGACTATCGTTAATGGAGAGCCCTAAAACTGATCGAGGCAGGCATGGTTTTTATGGCATATATATCTGTATTTCATTGTAGGTGCTGGACTGGATTGAGAACCATGGAGAAGCATTTCTGAGCAAACATACAGGTGTGGGGAAATCTCTCCATCGGGCCAGAGCTTTGCAGAAACGTCATGAAGATTTTGAAGAAGTAGCACAGGTAAAACAATGGTTTTTACTATTTTCTTCCATAAATACCTAAGTGGTTGGTTTTGAGTTACAGTTTTAACCCCATCTCTGTTGAGTTAGCTTTAATGAGGTATGTTTGAAGGTGATTCAGAGATAATGCTCAGATTTCAGATGAAGCTGTCATTGCCTGGGCAGAAAGATGATTTAGACAGTTGACCCTTTTGTAAATGCGAAGTTCTTGAAACAGAAAAATGTCTTGGATATTTTTGCCATATTTTTTGTACAAATGTCTGTTGAC
Organism: Balaenoptera physalus; assembly: GCF_965194825.1. Taxonomy (NCBI): domain Eukaryota; kingdom Metazoa; phylum Chordata; class Mammalia; order Artiodactyla; family Balaenopteridae; genus Balaenoptera; species Balaenoptera physalus. The sequence continues at coordinate 165,537,227 of NC_138890.1, read as the reverse complement.
TAGTTTGTAAAATTCCAGTTCACAATCAGAGAATAACAGTCCTTGAATTTCTGTAATGATGGGCCAGTATTTCTTTTCCCTTTTCTATTTCTTTTAAAGTCATGTGCTTCAGAAACAGGAGGCAGGGGTGTGGTATGTTAAGAGCATGAGATTTGTGGAGTTGGAATGTTGGCTGTAATGCTCACCAGCTGTGTGGCTTTGGAAAAGTCTCTTAACCTTTCTGAGGTTAACTTTTTTACCTGTTAAGTAGGCACAGTGAGGGCTGCTGGAGAGGAAGTGTGTGTGACAGTGTCATGTATGGCATCTCGCCCAGGTCTTTCCCACATTGGTAAATGTGCCTTTCATTTTGTTTTGTGTTTTGAAAGAAAGAGGAGTGAAGGAGGGAGAGATTACCATGCCATGATATATATGTGGAAGCTATAGGAGCTAGAGTAAAAGTTGTTTTAAAAAGAAATTGTAGGATGAATCCAAACTGAGACACATTATGATAAAACGGAGGAACACCAAAGGTAGAGTCTCAACAACAAGAAGAGAGAAATAACAAAATCACAACCGTGAGAATGACTCTTAGCTGACTTCTCACCAGTAACTGCAGATTCTGGAAGACAGTGGGATGGAGTCCTGAGGGAAAGGAACTCTGAACCCGGAATTCCACACCCAGTGGAGCTATCATTGAACAGTGAGAATAAAATGTAGACCAAGACCAAAAGAGTTTACCATTCACTTACTTACAGGAGAACTGAAGTGTGTAGTTTAGTCAGAATAATGGAAGCACCCACTGTAATTTAAACTCCACGAGTGCAGGGATTTTGTGTTGTTCACTTCTCTGTCACTAGCGCCTAGAACAAGGCTGGCGTGGTGCAGCTAAGCATCCAGCAGTATTTGTTGAATGAGTTAATTTAATGAATAAAAAGGAAATATGAGAAGAAAGGCTTGAGGTCAGTAATGAGCACAGAAATTGGTAAATATGTTTGTAAATCAAAGGATTGACCATTTAGACACAAGACAGTAGAATTGGGGGGTAGTTAAAAATAGGACGGAGCAAAGCCCCGGAGCACTTGAACACAGAAGGTGGAGAGGTGTCCTGAGGGGATGGCAGGAGGTGTTGCTTATCTTAGATTTGTAAAGACAGGGGTGCGTGTGAGCATTTTTGAATGACTACTAAATGCAGGGATAGAAAGCACCGCTTCCCATAAGTATAAAGAGAAAAGAAATACAGAAAACCAGATAAGTAAAAACTCAGGAAAATGGATCTAGTGGAAGCAAAAGAAAGGAGAACAACAAAAATCATGTCGGAAATCACAAAATAAGATGTAGCAATTTGTCCCCAAATAGCAGTAATTACAGTAAATGCAAAATAGATTATACTAGTTAAAAGAAAGATTCTCTGATTGAATAGTTTTTAAAAAATCATACTGTGTATTGTTTTCAAAGGGCAAACCTAAAACATAAATACCCAGGAATTTTGAAAGTATGTAAAGTGTTAGAAGAAGATCCACCAGGCAAATAATAAGCAAATGAAAACCGGTATAGGAATATTGGTATTAAGCAAATAGACTTGAAAGCATAAAAACATTATTAGAAATAAAGAGAGCCTTCAATTATAAAAGGAAGAGTATCAATATACATCTAATGATTTAGTCTCAAAATCTGTAACACCAAAATAAGCAGGAGTGGGTGTGTCCATGGGTTTCACATGACAGAGGGTTCAGTTGTACCCTGGAAACTGATGTGAGATAGAGTCATGGGATAAGAAAGCAAACTGCACTTCAGTCCTGTTCAGGGAAAATGCCTTTAAAAAGTTACCTCCTTTACACTGTAAAAGTCTCTGTATGTAAAGTAAAAGTGACAACCCAGCCTTCTGCATTCTTGATCTTAGAAGCGGGATGGAAGAGTCTCTGTGTTCAGCGGCCTTGCCGCACCGGGATGGGTCTCTGGATTTTTCTTTTCTGCATTACGTGTGATGTCCCTACTTTAGGTTGCTGGAAAATATTTTGCCTTCCTCTCGTAGCAGAAGAAATGTGGGAAATGTGTTCCATCTCCCTTGATTTTTCCATAAGATAAGCTACTGCTGTAGCCATGTGGTTTGAGGATGGATGTGAGATTTGGATCCTCTGAGCAAAGACTTCAGGCACCAATGAATCTAAGAGGCGGGACTGCAAACAACCAAACCCAGAGGAGACTCCTGCCCCGAGTAGCAAGTTCACCCGTGACCGTGGGCTCGACCGCCCCGGCCCCCGCCTCGCACCTTCCCGAGCGTGTTCCAGTGTGAAGGCTCTGGCCTGCCGAGTGTCCTCCTGTGGGTCCAGCACCCGTTGACCCCTCCCTCTAATTCCTGTGGTGCCTTCTGTGGCGACCCTCGCCCTATCTTTTCATGGTAATCTTACTTCTTCAGATCTAAGATGACAATCAAAGCCGTCAACACGGGCTCAGGGGGCAGCACGAGGGAGACACTTTCTTTGTAGGACACGTTTGCGTCTTGAGGTTTCTAGGGCGAGCCCCAGAGCGGAGGGAGGACTGCCTTTACCCCTGGTTCAGGGAAAGGCAGGGGCCTGTCAGCTCCCGCTGTTCCCTGGCCGAGTCTCACTGCTTTCTTATCATCTTTGGCACATTGACCCTGGGACTCTAAGGGGTACCTGGCCCTCTTTTCCTTAAATTGAAAGTCCTTAAGCCCGAGTCTGAACTGTGCATGAAAAAACAAAAACCTTAAATGTAAACACCTTTCGCTCACTTTGCAAATATCTGCACCCAGTTTCCCTTCCTCTGGTCTTCATACAATCACCAGTCGTGTGCCAGGGGTTCATTCTGCCAGGGCCTGGGGAGCCACGCACAGGCACCCAGCCTCCCCTCTCTGCGGGCCTCCCTCCTTTGCAAACCCACCGGGGGGCAGGCTCTGAGCGCTCCGCCCTGGACCTGGCCCTGTGCTCATTTCCACCCCCTGCTGGGACCTGGCCCCTCACTTCTGGCCTCTTGGCCCAGCATCTCCAGCTTCTCCTTCTCTTAGTTCTTTTCCTTCTGGCATGAAATGTTTATAGGTCCTCCCGTCTCTTGGAGAATGTCGCTTGATGCTGGTGCATGTTTTAGATACCGCTGGTTCAGAGGGAGTGCTGTGCACTTTACCTCCGCCATTGCCCCTGGCGCCGGCCATCCGGTGTCTGCGTCTCTGGTTGATAAAACTGTAGGCAGGAGGCACACAGGGACGTGCCGTTGCCCAGAGTGGGCATTCAGCAGTCTGTCATGGTTGGCTGTGAACGGGACCAGCCCCTCATATATGACGAATCCCCTCCACTTGCCTTAGGGCGAAAGTCTCTGATCTTTTCTGTCCACAGACATGCGTCCACCTCAGTGTGTGTCGTGTGACAGGTCCCGAGTGGTCCCTGATGGGCTCTGGAGTCCGGTGCTCGCCGCCCGTGTACCTGCAGATACTACGCATCACAGATCCGCTTCAGGCTGGTTCTGAAAGGAACGTGCCCTGCCTTAGAGTACACCGGGGGGCCACCGTGGACCCCTCTACGATAAGAACAGATTAAACGTAGTAAGCTGGGAGGGGGCTGTAGACCTGAAGAAATAGAGTGGGCTTCTCTCTCTAGCCCCCCCAGCTTGTTTAATAAAGATTCTTTGAGGGGCCTAAGAGGGAGGAGGGTAGCATTTTAAGCCAGGAGAGGTCTGGCCTGTGAAGTGGCTCCACAAGGAGCCGCGCTTTATTAAGACCACGTGCAGCAGATCTGGGCTAGACAGACAGTGGCCTGGGTATCGAGCCAAATCACGCTCTGTGTTTGTAGCTTCATTCATGGAAAGCTGTCTGCCTCTTCCCAGAGAAGACGATGACATCAGTCTTGCTCTGGTGCAGGGGGCGAGGCCACTGGAGGGAATGCCTTCCCCACCCTCCCTTCTCCACCCTCCTGTCTTCGATTGCTTTCTGTCAAAACAAAGTATAATACCAGTCCTATGGCAGAGGGAGATCTACGGTCATGCTTTAGATGTATGTATTTTTTGGACAGAATGGCCTTTGGAGGCACCTTAAAAATAGGAACAGAGGCATCTTTAGTGCTTAATAAAGAGCGTTTTCTCATTTTCTGAAACATACTCACAAAGGTAAAACACATTTTGGGTTTAGGGAAAAGAAATTTCTTTTTCATGGTTAAGTTTAAGGTGAGTTAGTGTGTGTCTTGGGGTTGTGTTTTGAAGGGTCCTTTGTAAAATGAATTCTAAATTGTCTCTAGACAATCTTTAGTTTCAAGATATTGAATTAGCAGTTTATTTAATGAATTATTCTTAAAGTCAGCTTCTTCAAAACATGACATGATAAAGTAACATGACAGAGATTCAGAAAGGAAGTGTCAAAAGTCTTATGGTTGAATTCATTTAAGACCTACTAAATATAGATTATTCTGTAGAACAGTTCTAGTGTTCTGAGAAGGGGGAACCCGAAAAGAGCCTCTTGTGTACTTGGTGGCAGCGAGTTGTGCAGCCGGTGTGACTTCTGCAGGCCCTCGACTTCGCTGTGAGGCCCCTGGTCTCGGGCTGTTTCAGACACTGCTAGAGCCACATCAGGAAGTGTTGGACCATTTTGGCACACAGTTCGGCAGACCCGAGAACCTCCTTGTGACTAATGTGAAGATCCATTCCTTCTTTATGTTGTACCGTGATTGTTGAGTAGATAGATCCTATCCAATGACTCCGTGCTGATGAATTTCTAGAGCGTGGCAGATGGAGCCACGTTGCATGCTCACGCAGGAGCTTTAAAAAAGAAATTAACAATGCTTTCCACGTGAAGCTTTTTGCAAGTGACTCTGGGAAAGGAAGGTGCTCTTTGACAGTCACCTGCTCTTTTACCTTCTAAATAATCGTCCAAGTTTAATGTCCCTTTTTAGATTTAAAAAGCTATGAGTACAGCAGCCAGGAAAGCTGAGAACATTCTGGTTCAAGGAAGAAGCTGGTTTCAAGAGCACAGAAGATTTCTCTAATAGGAGTCAATACATCTCTGGCGTAGCATCTTCCCGTAGGTGCCTTCTCTCATGTCTGCTTGTCCCCTGGGATTCAGATCACCTTCCAGAGACGTAAACATCTCGAAGTTGTTCTCCAGGAAGCCATTTCTGTCAGTAACTTTTTTTGTGTGCGATATAATTAACTTGTCTTCCAGGATAAAGAAGTGTGGCATTCAGGAAAGCAGGAGACCTTAAACATTCATTCTGGATTTTTAGAAGCGAATCAGGCCAATTCTCTAACCCCCGGGGTCTCTCCTGAACTCATGCATCTTTTGCAGGGAGGGTGCCCTGAGCACAGCACGTGGGCACTTTCGGCACACCTGCAATTCAGGCGTGACATGCTTGTGTTTTCCTCCTTTCCTGTCTTTCCTAGGATCAAGAAAACCCATCTGTTTTTTTTTTTTTTTTTTTTTTTTTTACCAGTTTCTAAATATAGCCTCTGGCCCTCTTGGGTAAGACCCAGGCTGTAGCTGCTGTGGATTGTAGGGAGGAGAAGGTCTGATCCTCCTTTGAAAAGGCTCTTGTGTTTCTTGAGACCTAGGACATTGTGCAATTTTAATTTACTTCTCAAGAAAATAGGAAACTCTTTGGGCGCACCCCGGCCTGGCCCTGCAGTATCTCCTTCAGTCCTCGCTGCAGGGATTGGTACCCCACGCCATGGACCAGGAACTGGGCCCCGGGGGAGATGCCCTGGGGACAGGGCAGTGGGTGGAAGAGGGGAGTCCAGTCTCTTCAGACTCAGAAACAGCCTGCTTTACCTGACACCTCCTCCCTGCTGTAAGTCTGAGATTGAGTGACTCAGCCTTCCCTTCTGAGAGGACCCCTGGCCGAGGCCTTCGTTTTGGGGACAGTCCCAGCTCTCCTGACTGCTGGCTGAGTTTTTGCACCTCTTTGTCTTGGTGTTCTGGCTTATAAAGTAGAAGTGAAATCGTGTCCTTGTCACAGGGCTGCTTCGGGGCACAGAGCAAGTGCTCCAAAGCTAGCGTTTCTCATCCATATGTTTATGAACACACGGAGGTCTATTTCTTCCATGGCCAAAGGATCCAGGGTAGGTTCTGTGCACAGGGAGGCCTTGGCCTTGGGTTTCAGAGAGGCCACGGCTGACCCTAGCTCCGCCAGCGCCTACTGCTGTGCCGAGGGAGAGTCACGGAGTCCCTCCTACTGGCTCAGGGTCTTCAGGCGTAAAATGAGAGGTGAGACGAAATGAGTGCAGTTTCGTGTCCCAGATCAGTCAGAAATGCACTTCTTCCTTTGGGACGTTGATTGTTGTAACTGTCTTTACCTGCTGGCCAAGAGGCGGAAAGCTTTCAGAATTGGCATGTGTTGGGAGGCTCTGTCACCTGCAGATCCGCTTACTAAACTCGAGAGGGAAGCGGCTTCACGGCTGTAGCGACAACAGATGCGAAAACAGGACTGGGCTCTTAGCAGGTGTGTGCGTGCAGCGTGCTACGCTGTCTGCTCCGTCCAGCACCGAGGCCCGTCGTGCCTCTGCTCAGAGCTGCCGAGCGCGGTCGTGGGAGGCCCCGCAGGGAAGCGTGGATCCCCCTAAAGCCACCGTCCCCGGGAGTGTCACCTCACTGTGCGGCCTCTGCTGAGCAGAGGCCTCTGGGGGCAGCGTGTATGCAGAACCTGCCCAGCAGGAGCCTTGAGGCTCGTAGCTGCCCATCGCGAGGAGAGCTTTCTCTGTGCCCAGGGGCTGCGCTGAGGGGCCGGAGGGCCAGCCTCCCAGGAGGGAAGGACTAGGTCAGGGGTCCGCAAGCGGTACCGGTCTGCGGCCTGTTGGGAACGGGAGGTGAGCGGCGGGCGGGCGAGTGAAGCTTCCTCTGCCGCCCCCATCGCTCGCAGGACCGCCTGACCATCCTCCCTCCATTCCCCCGCCCCGTCCGTGGAAAAAGTGTCTTCCACGAAACCGGTCCCTGGTGCCACAAAGGTTGGGGACCGCTGGACTAGGTGACAGAATCTGTGGACAGTGCTCAGGACCTGTTCCCTAGGTGGAGGCTGGTTTTCAGAAATCTGCTCTGTGTGTGTGTGTGTACATATATACACTTATATCTTTTTAATAAACTTTTTTAGACAACTTCTGGATTTACAGAAAAATGGTGAAGATGATGCGGAGAATTCTCATACCCTGCACCCAGTTTCCCCTGTTATCAAAACTCACACCGTTCATTAGTGCGGTACATTTGTTATCATTAATAAGCTAACATTGATCTGATGTCATACTAATAATATATAATATTATACAAATGTAATATTGAACCGATACTGTTAGGATTAGTAACTAATACTGATGAACTGAGGTCCATACTTTCTTCAGGTTCCCTTCGTTGCTCCCCGTTCGGGGCTCCGTCCAGGATCCGCGCTGCACGTGGTTGGGAGCCCTCCTGAGGCCCCTCTTGGCCCCGACACTTTCCGTCGCTCTTTTTTGTGTCGTCGTCGATGGCTTCCCCATCCCTCCCTCATCATTACCTGGCTTCCCCATCCCTCCCTCATCATTACCTGGCTTCCCCATCCCTCCCTCATCATTACCTGGCTTCCCCATCCCTCCCTCATCATTACCTGGCTTCCCCATCCCTCCCTCATCATTACCTGGCTTCCCCATCCCTCCCTCATCATTACCTGGCTTCCCCATCCCTCCCTCATCATTACCTGGCTTCCCCATCCCTCCCTCATCATTACCTGGCTTCCTCATCCCTCCCTCATCATTACCGCATCGCTCTGATTCTCATTCATAGTTTAACCCCTCCCTCGTCCTTCCGGCCACGAGGAGGGGTGATCCTCTCCAGCCTGGGGCTGCGGGTCACCACGTCGGCGACACCCAGGTACTGACGTGACAGCCTTTCCGTCCTGTCCCGCGGAATCTCCCAGGTGGTTTGATAATCTGCGTGAAGGGCTTCTTGTCACAAAGTCACCACTGGCAGGTTGCCAGACTGCCCCGCAGGGGATGTGGAGGCCCAGAGTGGCACAGGACGGAGAGTGGACTTTCCTGAAAAGTGCTTTTGTTGTTCCAGAGCGCTTTTGAAGTGGGCAGGTTCACTGTCTGCTCTGTGCAGGAATCAGGACAGCTTAGCTTCCCAGTGGGTCACGGTGAATATATACAAAACCCTTTAACTGTGCATTGACGCTCTGCAGTCAGATTGGGAATGACTGTGCTTTTCAAATGATGCCACATAATTGATTTCGAAGACTATGTAAAGTGTGCACATAGGCATTTTCCCAGTCTGGCCGTGCCGGTCAGTCTTACGGGGTTCTTTGACATCTCTCCCATCATTTCTCGGAGTTCTGAAGGATCCTTTGTTAATAGTGCAGAACGTTCTCGTGAGACTTGGACAGTACCAAGAAAGAAAAGTCCCCTGAAGATGGTTTTCCAGAGGGACAGGGAGATGGGGGTGACTGTCAGCCCTGCAGTGTGTGAAGCAGGGCTGCATGAACCACCGTTGTGAGGGGTGAGCTGAACAACACACTCGGTTGTTGAAAGCCAGGGCCCCTGAGTCAGACCTGGATGCGTCCCGCTTCACCACCTGCCAGCCTTGGCCTCTGAGTCTTGAGATTGCCCTCCTGGCCTCAGTCCTCTGACCTGTAAAAGGGGCTGTGGTTAGGATCAGACAGCTCAGTGCGGGGGAGGCCCTTAGACCCACGCCCAGTAAGTGCTCGTGCCAGGGGCACACTTGGAGCAGGGAGCCGTCAGCCTATGCTGGTGACGAAGAGCAGACCGCCCTCCAGCTGGTCTTTATTGTCACGTTTAAATCCCCTGTCGACACTGTACCCCCTTAGAGCCTGCCCAGGACGGACCGCTCCACCCACCCCAGCCTGACGCTTGGGCCTCGCGTGCTCCGTAAGCGTGCGTCAGCGCATCATTTTTGAGATCACCTCATACTTGTCACACTGAATGTTACTCTGCTGTAAAATTTTTTTAAACTTGCAGAAAAGTTGGAAATACAGCACAAAGAACCTACCCTCCACGCTAAACCATTGACTTGAGTGTGTGTTTCCTACCAAAGAGGACATTCTGCTATACAGCCATAATACCGCCATCAAAATCAGGAAATTAACACTGACACATGACTACCTTCTAACCCTCAGACCACGATGTCCTTCATAGCTAACGGATCCAGTGTAGAACCACCTGTGACATTTGGTCGTCACATCTCTTAGTGTCCTTCAGCCTAGAGTCGTTCCTTGGTCCTTCCTTAACTTCTGTGACATGACAGTTTGGAAAATCTGAGGCCCGTTGTTTTGGAGAATGCCCCTCACTTTGGGTTTGTTTGATGCTGCCTCATGGTGGTACTCTGGTTATACGTCTTCGGCAGGTGTATCCGGGAGTGCTGCCGTGTCCTCCTAACTCCGTCCCTTCAAGGGTTGCACAGTTTAATCTGTCGTTACCCGTGGTGTCCACTTTGATCCCTGGGTTAAGGTGGTGTCTGCCAGATGTCTCTGTTGTAAAGTGAGTCGTTCCCCCTTTGTAATTAGCAAGTACTTTGCGGGGAGGTACTTTGAAATTCTATAACTACGCCGTCCGTCATCCAGTTTTACTTTCTGTGTCAGTCGGGACTCCTGGTTTCCTATGGAGTGGATGGATTATCCCCCATCGCCGTCACTGTTTCCTCTGATGCTCAGCTTGTCCCTCGTTCGGCCAGCCTCCGCCTCCTCAAGCTGGCTTCTCTCTCCTGTCCGCATTGTTCTTGGGCTTCTCCTTGCTTTGGGGCACGGTAAGATGTCTCAGACTCGTCTTGTACTTTGTCTCACCCCAACCCTGGAATCCACCATTTCTCCACGGAGCCCTGGTTCCCTCCAGAGCAGAATGGTGCTTACCAGTAGAGATCTGGGCACTACCATGCTTAGTGCTGTTGGGCCATCGCTGTTCCCAGGCCCTCTCGGTGGATGGGGGGCAGGGCAGGGACATGAGGGTACGTGCACATTTACACACGTGTCTCTTGAAAACCGTGAACTTACGTGGCTCCTCCAATTCCAGTTCAGTGCTGCAGGGTTGACTCAAGTGTTCTCCTTCTTCATATTTGTAGCTCCCTCCTCCAAAATGAGGAACCCGCCTCTCATCCTCGGTGCATTGGCTTAGTAGGTTAATACCCCTGGAGGTCACCAGTCTCCACCTGGGAGGCTTCCCACTGCAGGGGCACCCCGTGCCCCATCAGGCTCGGGCTCCCCACAGGGGCGCCCTCTGCACACCTGGGGCCACCCCCCGTACACCTGGGGCCACCCCCCGTACGCCTGGGGCCACCCCCCGTCTCACCCATGAGGTGCGGACCCTGCTCGGATGTGGGACTGAGATGCTGGGGAAGGAGAAGGACGAAGGGCTCAGCCAGTGTCTCACGGGGAGCCGCATGCCTCTTCTGGGCGTCTCGGGGCCCTGAACTCTGATCTTTCCTGCACTGAGGTCCCCCACCTGGCTGGACTGCTCCCCATCCCCCTCGGCAGCCCTCTCGCTAGCAGGTCCCTCGAACACTGTCGGGTCTCTAACAGACCTGTTGATTTGAGGAAGCCATTTGCAGCCTCATTTATCAAGAATTAAAACAGAGTAATTTTCAGAGTATTTTAGACACCCATTGACACTCAACTCTCGGCTCTTTAAAACTCTGGCTACTTTATAGCCATTGTAGTTATTATTTCCTTTTTCTTTAAAAAACGTATCCCCCGAAGTAGAGAAAAGATAAGCACAGAATTACTGATAAGTAGAAACATGTGAAAAGAGGCAGCAGCTTATGTTTGTTTGCAACGTAACTTTTTCACTTGATCTTGGGGAATTATCCTAAAGCGGTATATCATACTGAAAGACACAAAACTGGAACTCTGCACTCTGTCATAAAACCAGGAGAAAAAGTGAAGTGGGCATTTGTGGCTACGCGCTGTCTTCTGGCTGCGCGGCAGCAAAAGGCCCAAAGCCCTTTATGAGTCACGAGACGGCCAGCAACTGCCTACAGATACCCCATCCCTGCCTCAGACGGAAAGGCTTTGCCGTGAGGTTCACAGTTTAACAACCTCAAGCGAGAATGGAAAAGGCTGCTCGTGGAGATGTTCTGAGCTCCTAAAATCATCTCTTGCCCTCCTCTTTTTTCTGTTTGATTTACAGAAAGGAACATCACACGCTGACTCTGTTCCAGTGTATTATGGCTCCCAGCCTGGCCAGTTTGTCTTTTATTCACCTTCTGTGTCTCTGAATGTTCTCTTGCACAGAACACATACACCAATGCGGATAAATTACTAGAAGCAGCAGAACAGCTGGCTCAGACTGGGGAATGTGACCCGGAAGAGATCTATCAGGCCGCCCATCAGCTCGAGGACCGGATACAAGATTTTGTTCGGCGAGTTGAGCAGCGGAAGATCCTCCTGGACATGTCGGTGTCCTTTCACACCCACGTGAAAGAGGTGAGGCATCCGGAGGCAGAGACGGAGCCCCGTCTGGAAGGGCCTTTGGACTCCGGGGGAGGAATGAGGATGGGTGTGATGTGAGAAAGCGGACCGGAGGTGGCCGTTTGCGCCGGTGGGGACAGGGCTGGCCTCCTTGCTGGCCGTCCTCACCACCCGGGCACACGCGTACCATTGCAGGGGGTGGCATCTGCCAGGAGCGGACCTGTGAGGGAGGGCGTGGCTGGGAGCTGTGGGCCAGGAGGGGAGCGGGGAAGACAGGAGCTGAAGGGGGTCCTTGGCGAGAGGCAGGGCGCAGCCATTGTAGCAGAAAGAGACGACCTGCCTTTTGGGCTCAGAGCTGTGGGACCTCCTTTCTGCCTGTTAGCCTGTCATGTGGCTTAAGTCCTGGCTGCCTTCTGATTTTATCAGGCTGTGCGGCTGCTCTCAGATACTCGCAGAAGTGCATTTTACATAACGTTGAATTTAAACATAGCAAAGACAGCATGGCCTGAATAATATTCACGTTACTGTCATAGGTATGCTGTTCTGATAAACTTGTCTCAGGATAAGAGGTAATGTGTTATTTGGTAAATGGAAAACACGTTGGTATTAATTATACCTTGCATATATGTTATTCTTGTGAAAATCATAGTCCAAAATAAGATTAAAATTAAAAAAAAAATCATAGGAAGTTACAATTGAAGAAACTATTACGTAGCTTTTGAGATAGAAGGATGTGTAATAAAAACTAAAGTTTTCGGTAGGACTACAAATTAAGATGTCAACTTACTACATCTTATTTCTAAGGTGAAAAAAATTCTTCACTTCACAGCTCTTTATAAGTTGGAAATGAGGGGCCCTGTTAGGTAATTTGAGATTGAGTGCATGAAGGCTGTAGTAACAGGCCAGGAAGAAGGATCTGGGAGGAGTTAGACTATGAGAGACACTTGGAAGGGGCTAGGCCTGGCTTGCCTTGTTTCAAGGCATCCGAGATCAGGAACCAATGAAATTGTTTAAAGGAAAAGAACTTCACTGACAGATCCGGAATCTTGGGCAGTCAGTCCTCCACCAGGCCGTTTGTTTGACTTGAATGTTTGACTTCAGAGCAGCCACCCTCACTTCCAAGTCTGAAACTTCGTGAGCCCAGGAAGATAGTGTAGGGGGCATATTTGACCAATGGCCGGGACCCTGAGCAGCCCTTTCTGCAAAGGGGCTGGTGCTTTGTGGACCCTGGACAGTTGTCAGAATAGAAAACTGACAGGAGTGGCTTCTTTTCCTGGTTTAATAGTGCCACCACTGAAAAAGACTTCACGGTGTTTACAAAGAGACTGTTCTTTTCCAAGGAGACACGTTAAGTGCACATCGGTCCATGGCAGTTTCTGATGACGGGTGCATGTGTCACCAGTTCCCCGCTCAGCTCGAATCAAGCCACAACCACTAACTAGTCTCCCTGGCTCTGCAGCCCTGCCACCAAGGCATATGAATTTGATTAGGTCATACCCTTGCTTTTGAACCATCAGAGATTCTGTGTGTGTCTGGAGCACCAGCCTGAATCGCCTCATCCTCATGCTCTGGTCCCTGCAGTTACGTACTGCTTCCCTTCACTTCCCCAGGCAGAGTCAGCTGTTCCCCCTGCACTCTAGAACTCTCTTTACACACACCTGTTATAGCACCTGTTTTGGTATAGCTGTGTGTTACCCTGTCTTTCCCATCAGTACTCGTATGCCACCTCCTCTTTCTCTTACGCATTTTTACACCCTAGCCGAGAGGGAGAGAAGATGATGCCTGTGAAAAAGCAGGTTGTGCCTTTGTTCATTAAGCTGTGACAGACAGAAAGCAGGCGAGGGGCTCTGGGCAGCCCGGACCTTCCCGAGGGAGGCGCGGTGGGTGGGTATGGGGGCTGGCATTCCTCATTCGGGCCACAGGGAGCGCCGTGGGCCTGGACGGGCCCAAGAGGAGGGGCAGGCCACTGGGCAGTGTTCACAGACTGAGCAGAGGGGAAGGGCAGCAGTGGCGGCAGGCCTGGAGTCTGGAGATGGAGAGCCAGTGCTTGTATCCTGACGTTTGTCTGTGTCACAGGCCTTAGGAATATTCTTTAGCAGGATTCATGAAGATTTAACTTGCAGTTAGGACAAAGAAAGGCTCCTTCCATGAAGCATTATTTATGCCTTCGATCCCCTTTTCAACTTTGTTATGGTTCTCAAAAAGCAGGCGTTAAAGGAAACTAGAAGGAAAGCCTTTTACGAAAGCTGCTCTCTGGAGACTACGTTTGGGTTCACTGGTTTTTGTAACAGCAGCAGCATTTTTAAGGAAAAATCTTACAGTAGAAGCATTCCAGTTAGCCAACTATGGAGCCTGTTTTGTCACTAGGCTTGGAAATTTATTGAAAAGTGAAAATACATTTTGTTTTCTTGACTTACGCTGTAGGAACTTCTGGTATGTATGAAGTTTGTAGACTGAGGAGAACTTAAAGCTGCTTTAAAGGCTAAGTGGTTCACCTTCACAACTGGAGAATTGTCAGTCCATTCATTCTTTCCTTTTTATATGAAAGACCATCACAGTAGCAGAGAAACTGGTATTTTACTGTGATTTGGTTCCTCTTAATCTCATGTGACCCCGAAGTGACCCAGGTCAGGGAAGGATTCGGTGACAGTTGGAGGCGGGGTACCTAGCAGGACACGAACACAAACATGCCCAGGTGACTGGGAGGGGCAGAACTTGAGGGGAGCTGGCCACACACAGGCATGGAATGTTGTCTGATTCTTCCCCTCGACATGCTTGGACTCCATTTTTAGCCTCAGCCATTTTCTCGGTAGATTTATTTTTTCCTGACCAGCCCCAGAATCTTCCTCAGTCTCCTTTCTCTGGGCTGCACAAATGCCCTCGGACCCACCAGGATACTTGGTAGGTTTTATGCAGGAAGGGGTGGCTTCTTCAGTTGCTGTGTTTTGAAACTTGTTACTGAAAGAAAACTTCATTTAGAACAAATTTCATTATGTGTTTTGAAACCAAATTAACTCCTTTTTTTAAAAAGTATTTTATTATTATTATTTCTTTATTTTTTGGCTGGACTGTGCAGGCTGCGGGATCTTCGTTCCCCAACCAGGGATCGAGCCCGAGCCCCTTGCAGTGGAAGTGCGCAGTCCTAACCACTGGACCGTCAGGGAGTTCCTAAACAAAATTAACTGTGAGAGGAGGGCCAAGAGGAGGAAATCATGCTAATTAAATGTGTGCTTGCATCAAGTCACTAAGTATTTTAGCATATCAGATGAATGAAAAAGTGCTAGAAGATTTAAGTTATCAGAATTAATTTTCTCAAGAAGATCATACAATTTCAAATTACTTGGAGGGAGATAGAAAAAGCAAGTGGCCTTTTTCATTCAGGCAAATACGTGAAGCTTTTTAGAAGTTAACTGTCAAAGGCTCTCCTGACGCGGAGGTTAACCTTCCTCACTCCCAGATGTTCGGCGGTGGTTTTAAGTCTCGCTTTATCCAGAGAGTAGCCCTCTAGCTCTCTCTTGTTTGCAGTAAACTTCTGGCTCTCTGATGAGCAAGTAATACAAAGGTGATCTCATTAACAACCAGCTTTGAAAAAGTGCCAGGTCAAGGTGATATCTGCTGAGTGCTGACTCAGAGATTGTTTTTAAGAATCACACCTGGGAGAAGGTTGGTGGTTTTCAGTCTCGTTGCAGACCAAGCACTTAGATTCAGCGTGGAGACCTTGGGCTCTACTCTCTTACCCCAGAGGACAGAACGCAGATGCTTGTTCCCGGGAAGAGAGAAAAGCGGAACCCCCAGCTGACTCGTGAACAACATGGGTTTGAACTGCACAGGTCCACATACACGTGGCCGTTTTTCAGCAGTAAACTCTACAGTGCTACACGATCTGCGGGTATAGAATCTCAGGTGTGGAGGAACCTCGGACATGGAGGGCTGACTGTAAATCCTACATGGATTTTCGACTGTGCGGAGGGTCGGCGCCCCTAACCCCTGCTTTTGTTCAAGGGTCATCTGGATTTTCACATGGGTGGCAAATATTTTATACCTTGAGGTTGAATACAGAAGGTGGTTGATAGAGGTGTCAGCCCAATTTCACCCTTAAACCCAGATTTGGAAGCATCCTGGGACCCTTTCCTCTTTTTTCTTTTTCTCTGAAAGAAGCCATGAGATGTTTAATCTCCTCTCAGAAGACCTGAAGACTGATAATCTGGCCTCTTTTTTTTTTTTTTTAATGTCTTTGAAGTAGTATTGTAGTATTTAAAAGGAATGCTGATTTTATTTTAGGAGAGTTTTTGTCCTCCTGTATTTTGTCCTCCTGTAATCCCTCTCTTCCCTCCAGTGTTTCTAGCATTTTATTCGCATCCATTCTGATTATAATTCTCCCGTTATTAGGCCTTTGTTACCTGTCCTCCTTTCCTTTTCAGTGCTCTTTGCACTGTTTGTTCATTCGTTCATTTACCCTTTCACTTACTCCTTTCAACGTGTCTCCCACAGCCAACTGTAACATACAGGGAGGGGGTATAAAAATGAATGACCAGTGGAAGAACGTACTTCTGCTTCTGTGTGCATCACGTACTTTAGACACCTGTTGGTTTCTCTTGATAGAGGTTAAGCTACTTGAAGGCTGGAACCCTGTCTCACTTGTCTTCGTAGCCTGCCTCCCAGACTTAGCAAATACTCCGTCAGCTTGTGGGACAAATGATGTCTATTTCTAGCCCATCCTTCTGAGACTTAATGACAGAGGGACATAGTTCCATTTTCAGATATAGCAAAGGCATAATTATTTTCATCCATTCGTTCTCTTCAACTTCATTCTCAAAATTAGGTCCCGAGTTAATTGACAATTACCTTTGAAATGTGCAGGTTATTTGAGGCAACCGGGTGGTGACACTGAGTTCTCAGCCAGAGTTTATTTCTGGAATCGATTCAGTGGCCTCGAGCTGGTTTTTCTTCACTTGATTCCCAGAAACCATGGTTTCCCAGGAAAGATCATTCCCATTTGAATGGGGCTGTGATTCTTGCTGGGTTACGTAAAGAAGCCTTTTGGTTCTGCTTCTGCAAACTTACACACTGAACTGGGACAAATGTTTGTTTGGGGTGATGCCTGGGAAAAGAGGAACCTTTCATTTTATTCAGAAGTCAAAAATAAAGGCGTCCCAAGCACCTGGAGGTTTTTTGGTCACAGCATACCAGCCTGGCTTCATTTTCATGCCTAACGGTTAGGCAGGCAGACCTCTTTCTTTACACCCGGGCCAGCGCCCAGCTCTCCCCGGGGAGGAGGGAGAGCGCCGTCCGGATCTCGCCCTGTAGTGGGTGGCGGGTTACGAGGTGCTCGCCGCTCCTCTCCTCCGGGTGTGGAGCTTCCCAGCTGCGTCTCCCGCCATCCTCACTGAGTTTGAAAACATACCCAGTGCCTTTTCAACCAGCCACCACTCAAAGGGCCCGGATTCCTTTTCTATTCTTCCCCCGTGGAGCTGGAGAACCAACCAGTCAGGCATCTGCCAGGTAAACTAATTCAGGAAACTTGACTACAGGTAGCTGGTGCTCCCCGTGGAGACCAGCTGCCCTCTGACGGATCTCGGGATCATTGGCAGTCATGATGCAGACCTGTTCAGGACGCCCAGCTTTCCAGAGAAGCCCCGTGGCTGTTCTGCATGGCACGACTCTCGGCGGGGGGGGGATCCCAGCCTCTCGGCATCGGGTTCTTCCAGATCCCTTCTGTCTCCTATGCAAAGATCTCTAAAATTTGGTTTCCAACTTTCAAGCCTTTTATTTTGACCTCCTCAGCTGGATTTTACTGATGACTCATCTCTCTATATTCTCTAAAATGATTTGGTTTTTTGTGCATTCCTATGTATGGGTGATACCTTTAAACATATTTCTCAGCTTTTTTAAAAAAAAACTTTTTATTTTGAAATATTTATAATCCCTGAAAGCTGGGAAAAAAAGAAACAGACAAGGGGGTCCCTGCACCCTTCTCCCAGCCTCCCCCCAGGGGTCACATCTCGCATAACCACGAGCACTTTCAAAGCAGGAAAGTGCCTTTGCCACACTCCCCAGAGCTTATTCCTAGATTCTGCTTTCCCCAGGTGTGCAGTGCATGCACTCATGTGTGTGTGTGTGTATGTGTTCGCGTGCACACGTATGCTTAGCTTCGTGAGATTTTATCGTGTGTAGATTCGTGTAACCACCACCACTTGGAATGTACAGAGTCAGGCAGAATCGTCCCGTCACCAGCGGGCTCCCTTCTGCCGCCTCCTTATACCCATGCCTGACCCCTACCCCCTAACCTCCAACCGCTGGCAGCCACTAGTCTCTTGTTCTCCACCTCTATAATTGTACTTCAAAAATGTTCCATAAATGGAATCATACGATATGGACCTTTTTGAGATTGGCTTTTTCTACTCAGCAGAATTCCCCTGAGACCCATGCCTGTTGTTGCGTGTGTCAGTACTTTATTGCTGAGTAGTATTTCATGGTTTGGGTGTATCACAGTTTCTTAACTATTTACCCTTTAAAAGACAGTTAAGATATTGTCAAGTTTTGGCTTTTCCAAAAAGAGAAGCTGTGGACCTTCATGTACAGGTTTTTGCATGAACTTAAGTTTTCATGTCTCTGGGATAAATGCCCAAGAGTACAACTGCCAGGTCCTTTGGTAAACGCATTGTTTTAAAAGAAACTGCCAAACTTTTCCAGAATGCCTGTACCATTTTACACTCCCAGTAGCAGTGTATGAGTGACCTCTAGCTCTTTAACATCTCAGAAGTCCAGTGGGAAAGGTTAAGATCAAATGCATAATATTTTAGGAAGTAAAGTTTACCTTCTATGATCAAATCTCGATAATTTTTATGTTAATATTCAGTTCCTTCGATGAACTCTCTAAATACACTCTTAAATGTTTGATTTCTTTAGCTTGTTTATCTGATATAGACAGAAACGAGCAATTAAATGGCCACAAGCCAGAGAAAGCAAGAGGAAACTCAGGGCCTAGAACCATCTACTACATCATCGCCCCTTGCAAGACTGAGCATTGGATTTGACTTTGGTTTCAAAGTCAACATTCAGTTGCTACCTACTGCTTTGGCAATTATGCCTTCACATAGATTGTGGTATCTGGTTTTTTTGTTTTTTTTAAACTTTGGGTTTGTTTATTTATTTATTTATTATTTATTTTTGGCTGTGTTGGGTCTTCGTTTCTGTGTGACGGCTTTCTCTAGTTGCGGCAAGTGGGGGCCACTCTTCATCGTGGTGCGCGGGCCTCTCACTGTCGCAGCCTCTCTTGTTGCGGAGCACAGGCTCCAGATGCGCAGGCTTAGTAGTTGTGGCTCACGGGCCCAGCTGCTCCGCGGCATGTGGGATCTTCCCAGACCAGTGCTCGAACCCGTGTCCCCTGCATTGGCAGGCAGATTCTCAACCACTGCGCCACCAGGGAAGCCCGTATCTGGTATTAAAAAAAAAAAAAAAAAAAAAAGGTGGTCTTCCCATAGGTGGGAATATCCAAAAAAATAGATCTAATCATTTATGCTTTCTTTCTGTAAAAATATAATCTTTATTAAAATAATTACGAAAGTATACTATAGTGTAGCACATCCCCTTACTTAACTGGCTGAGTGATCTGGGACAGGCTGCTCTGTGGTGCCTCAGCTTTTTTTCTCTCTGCAGAATTGGGAATAACAGCGTCTCTGAGGGCTGTGGACCAATTGGATGCAATTACACACTCACCATCCTAGCTGCCAATAAGTGTCCTTGTTTCTCCTCCTCACCTGCCTTGTTGCTCGACAAATGATTGAAATATAAGACACAGAGGTATAAATACCTGGGTCTGAATACTTGGGTATAATCCTGATACCTTCCTTACTCATCTTTGAGCAACAGGAACTGCTTAATCTGCTTCTGTTGCCCTTTCTCAGGGTGAGCGCCTCACTCTGAGCCTTCAGATCGGCAGTCGAGCCTTGCTGGGTGTACAGCTCCAGCGCTGCGTCCAGCTCAGGGCAGAGGAGGCTGTGACAGAGAATCTTTGCTCATGGTTCCGTCACATTGGCATACATTGCTTTGGTCACATCACTAACGACTTTTGTTCCCAGCCAAAGCTGCAAAATAAATGAATTTTTTCACCAAGTAAATATCTGTAAAACATTTGGGTTGGCCAGTGGGGAAGAGAGATGTTATTATCTAAAAGGAAAATCCTTTTGTCAGTTTAGTTTAATTCATGTAAAGCTTTTTTTTTTTTTCTCCTAGAGAATAGTTTAAATTCATGAAGTTTCTGTTTCTTCTTATCGACCCAATATTTTGAGGCAGAGAAAATTTTTAGATCAAGAGAGAAATTAGAAGTTAGTGTGTAGAACTGTAGGGAACTCTAATATACCTGACAGAGAATAGTCACTTAGTAGATGATTATTAAATGGATGAATGAATAATATACTATTTTATCTTTATTTGTAACTCACTATTACAATGGGGACTAAACATATATCCCTGTGCACTAACTCCAGATTTTATCATTTCTTATTGAAGGGAGAGACTAAATGTCTGCTTCTAAACAGAGAGTCGCAAATGTCTGCTTTAATTAGTTGTTTGTAGATTGGCCTCAGTTAATGTAACCAGGAGGTGAGGCACTTGTACAGAAGTTCGGGGAATACAACATTAGGTCTTAAAATGCCCAGCTGAAAATGGATGTATGTGTAATCTTCTTTACTTGTTAGACTTCTTTTTAGAGGGCATTTTAATATTTTGATACTCAGCTTCATAAACTAAATGTGATAGGGCTTCGGTTAATTGAGAGAAGTAAACTATCCATGTGTATTTCTGTCATGTACTATTTGTTACTGTTTATTGTTCTTATTGAATAAGTGGTAGGAAGATTGATCACCAGCAGTGTTTTGTCAGAAAGCTTAAAAGTTGTAGGTAAGGGCTTCCCTGGTGGCGCAGTGGTTGAGAATCTGCCTGCCAATGCAGGGGACACGGGTTTGAGCCCTGGTCTGGGAAGATCCCACATGCCGTGGAGCAACTAGGCCCGTGAGCCACAACTACTGAGCCTGCGCGTCTGGAGCCTGTGCTCCGCAACAAGAGAGGCTGCGACAGTGAGAGGCCCGCGCACCGTGATGAAGAGTGGTCCCCACTTGCCGCAACTAGAGAAAGCCCTCGCACAGAAACGAAGACTCAACACAGTCAGAAATAAATAAATAAATAAATAAAAGAACGTGACTTTCTTTAAAAAAAAAAAAGCAAACTGGGCTATTCATTTCAGTAACAGTCAAGTGGTCTTAGAAAAAAAAGTTCTAGGTAAGCTGGGCCTATAGAGACTGAAAAGGCTTTTTTGGTTTTGTTGGTGTTTGTTTTCTCTTCCTTTTTATAAAGCACAAAATGCAGAACCACAAGATCAAGGAAGGGTTGGGCTTTCTGCTTGGAGCCCAGGATGTTGATGGATACAAGTTGATGACCAAAATGGGTGAAGATTTTTATAAGAACGAACTTATTTCTCCTAAATGATTTCAAGTCTGTATTCCAAGACAAATTAGATCCCTGGGTAGTGAAAGAACTTGATAGTTAGTTCACCAAATTTGGTGTATTGCTCTCTAAGGAACTGTGGGAAAAGGAAGAGATGCCAGAAGGCCAAAAATGCACTTGTGCATTCTTAGGAAGGTAGATTTCACATATTACTCAGGTTGAGGTCACTCCTAAGCAGAGTTCTAGAAAAGACAGTTTATAAACTGCCTTTTAAAAGGGAAGAAGTGAATGAACAAGTTACGCCATGTGAACTTTATTTCATTCTTTACTAGGTTTCTGATTTGATGAAGAGTATGCAGTGGAATTAGTGAGCATTTAACCAAGCGTTTGACATTTAATTTGTACACAGACAGAAAAATATGGGCTGAATCACTGTGAGAAAGAATCAGTTGAGGGTGTCAGTTAACACAAGACCAAGACTGTCCTTATCCTCCCTTACTGATCTCTGAGTAGACCATGCCAGGAAGAAAGTGTTTGTGATGGGAAGACATTGCTCATACCCTGCCTGTGAATGAGGAAGTCATTTCCAGCCCAGACCCACAATTGGATCAGCTTTCTGATGAAGGGGGTTGATGGGAGGTGGTAGACCAGTCATCCCAGGTGGACCTGAGGCCCCACAGACAGATGGTTTTAACCCCTGGTGTCACCTGCTGTAGGGGAGCAGCCTGTGCAGTTTCCATGTCTTTGAACTGCCTCCACCCACCTATTCAGAACTTCTGCGTCCGTCTGGGACATCTGGAGAGATTGTACATCCAAGTCCAGGCACCCTGAAAACTTGCCTTTGTTGTGTTGAGAGCATTTTATCTTGAAAGTGGTCAAATTGCCATAAAGCCAGGACAGACTCGGTGCTGAAGCAGAAGTAATCATGGCTGCGTTAAAAACCTTACAGCTGAGGCTGGCAGTGGGAGTGCTGGTTAGTGGATGACCTCAGCGGGGCTGGAGGTGGTTTGCACTGCAGACCTCTGTCTCTAAGCACGAGGCCTGTGAGTGGGTGGATTGGCACGGAGGGCAAGTTGATCAAAGTCTAGACCAGGGGCTGCCAGATATATCAGATAATAAAATAGAATCAGAAAAGATCCCAGCAAGAATAAGTCCAAATCTATGACAGAAATTTCATTCATGGGTTTTAATTCATGAGTCTGTTTTGAACCAGAAGTAGGCGGGTTACAGAGGTAACGTAAGCCACATAGGTGGCAGCAGCATGTGTTAAACAAAGAATATTCCTACCTGTGTTGATGGACAGTGTCCACAGTAATTCCTCCCCCAGGGTGACGTATCTGGCCGTAACGAGTGAAGGCAGAGTCACGCCGAGGGGGCCAGTCGTCCCGCCCGCCCACTTGCTGCTGCTTGGGTCACGTCTGGTGCTGCCTTCAGTGCTTCAGTCCCCAAATTGGGGGGCGGGGAGTTCAGAGGAGAGCGATCTGGTGCTGCCAGAGCTGGCCGAGTGCAGGGATAACGTGTTAGTCTCCGGAGAGGGAAGCCAGGATGCAGGAATAGGCACTATCTCCGGAGATTTGAAGAACTCAGGAGGAAGTACACTCAGGCCAGCTGCGCACTGTTTCGGGGAGACGGGGTTGCACTCAGAACGACCCTGGGTGGCGAGGCACTTTCCCCCAACTTGATGCCTCAGGGAGCGACAGCTGCTGGAGGGAGTGTCTTACCCACTAGGGATGTGGTGGAATAAAAAGAAGATTTAAAATTCTAAATCTCAAAACCTGTTTTTAGCAAATTAGACTTCATGGAAATATCTGGGAGGTTGAGGTTCTGGCACCACCCTGATCTCCGAGTCGGCCGTGGGCCCAGCCGTGTCACCTGTGCCTCACCTTGTCCTCGCGTCCACCACAGAGCCCGATGCCCCCCTTCATGGTGTCCCTCCTTAATGTGTGGGCTGCCCTTGCCATGCTCCTGGGGTTTCCTCCTTTTCTGTCCCTCCTTACACATATTTGCCTTGGTATTACTTCATGATACTGACTTTATTTGCCCTCTGCCCCTCCCTCCATACATCCTTCACACATTTCATTTCATCATACTAAGGGATCTTTTATCACCCATCCAAGAATAATCGGTACTCCTGAAACCCTTACTGCTCAGTCAGGTGACAGGCATGTGCCCCCAAATCACAGTTGGTCATTTCAGGCTAAAAAACATGCTGTTCGTGGCTGGAGCAGTTCCCCTTTGATCACTGCTTCCTCTGCCTGAAACGGAATCACGTTCTGTGCTCATAGCAGGTGCCCCTGAAATTCCCCCTGCAAGTTGCCACCTGCTTCTGTTCCCGGCTTTTTTTTTTTTTTTTTTGGCTGTGTCAGGTCTTAGTTGCGGCAGGCGGGATCTTCGCTGAGGCACGCGGGATCTTTCGCTGCGGCGCTCGGGCTTCTCTCTAGTTGTGGCGTGCGGGTTTTCCCTCTCTAGTGTGGCGCGCAGGCTCCAGGGCGCATGGGCTCTGTAGTTGTGGCACGCGGGCTTCAGAGCGCGTGGGCGCTGTAGTTAGCAGCACGCGGGCTTAGTTGCCCCAAGGCATGTGGGATCTTAGTTCCCTGATCAGGGATCCAACCTGTGTCCCCTGCATTGTAAGGCGGATTCTTTACCAGTGGACCACCAGGGAAGTCCTAGCTCCTCCCGGCTTTTACACTGCCCACGCTGGCCCTGCGGCTCACCCATCCCCACTGGTACCTGAATGATTGTCAAAAACAAGAGTAGGGAAATGGATACCAATGGTGGTAGCTTCTGTTTACAGAGTGCTTGTGGTAATTGAGCACTGCCACGCATTTGTGGTCATCTCACTTGATTCTCAAACTCATGGTAAAATGATCCCATTTCATAGATGAGAAAACTGAAGGCAGAGAACTCCAAGGACTTTTCCCAAGGTCACACGGCGGATAAGGACCCCCCAGCTGATGTGTTGTGCTCCTACCTCCAGATGGACCAGGCTTGTAGCCTGCGTTCAGACTGTGCATCTGGGAGCGATTGTAGCTAGAGCAGTCCCCAAATCTTGGGGGTCCCATCTGACCACCCACTGAACCAGCTGGAGACTCAGTGCTTTCCTGGGGATCCCTCTCTAGCGAGGAAGGGGCTTTTTCAGGGGCTTTCTCCCAGCAGAGCTTTGGCTCCTTCTTTAGGCTCCAGCCAGCACAGGCAGTGAGGGGAAGGGACTGGGATAGGGGACGCACAGGGGTCAGACCCAGCCGGATGCTGCATCGAGGACCAGGCTCTCCCACAGCTTATCACGGGAGTTTTCTTCCAAGAACTCCATGGGTCTTTCTAAACCAGCCTTCTCTCTGGATCCTGGACCGTGACCCAAGTCTGTACGCACCTGCACCCCATTCTGGGCTGGGTTCAAGTTCTCCTGCGTGGAACGCTCCTGGCCACAGCTCGGATGGCCTCTAGGGGGCAGCGTTGCCTAACTCCGGCTGCCTGGCCATCACCTGGCTGTGGGCACAGTTCTTCTCTTAGAAGTGGATTCCATGCTGCTGAGAACTTGGATAAAATACAACTCCTCTCTCACTGTCGGGCAAAGACTTTTCTTTTCTTTGTAAATTAACAGCATGCACAGAAGTACAGTTTTTTTTCACTCTCAGGAAGTCTATGGTAAAAATTTCACAGGCATCCTAGAGACTATTTCTCATTCCTTTATTCAGACGTTATTTTGGGCATCACATGTACCACTTCGAAAGCTTAAAAATAGACTTTGTCTGACTCATATTGTATCATGATATGCATCAGTTCATCATCGGTTGGCATTGGAAATGACCTTTCTCTGAGACTTTTTCCTCCAAAATGAATGAGCATATTTCCTGTAGGACCCGACAGAGAAATTCTAAAGGGGCAGAGGAACTTTGGGCGTTTTAATCATGGACTTAAATGTAGTCTCGCTCCTTCTACTTAGTTATTTTCCCCTTTTCAACTGCGTGAACCCCTCCATAGCTGGGCCCTTCCCTGGCTCCGCAGCCGGCTGGGCGGCGTGCACCCTCCACCATGGATGCGTGTCGAGATGTCCAGGCTCTTGAAGGAGTTAGCTAGTTCTTTCAGAACTTACCAGGAAGAGAGGAAAGGGTTTGACCCACACGTACTTGTGGCACTTTCCCCAGAACCAATGGGAAGAGAGTTCTGTAGGATCTGGACTAATTCCAGCACCTCTTCCCTCGTACTGCACTGTTTTTAGGTGTAAAAAGATTTAAATGCGGCACGGTATTCAGTTTACCGGACTAAGTGACATATTTTGAACAATTGGTTGGAACTTGGACGTGTTTTGAAAAATACCCAGAGAAGGAACACTTCTAAAAACTTTGTGATTCTTATCATCAAAATTTCTCTTGCAAGAACAAAACTATAATAGTGGCTAACATATGTTATTTTGAAGAAATATGTATCGTCTTGTTGAATCTTCTCAGTAACTCCCTGGAGTAGGCATTATTACCATGTCCATTTTATAGATGAGAATGCCGAGACGTGGATCCAGGTAAGTTGCCCTAGGTCACACCCTAGGAAATGTTAAGTCAGGATTTGAACTCGGGCAATCTGGCTTCAGAACCCATGCCTCGTAATCGTTATTCCATATTACGAGAAAAGTGTTTTTTAATTATTTGTGGATAAAACGCTTTTTAATTGAGATATAATTGACATATTATTA
This sequence comes from Balaenoptera physalus, assembly GCF_965194825.1. Classification (NCBI taxonomy): domain Eukaryota; kingdom Metazoa; phylum Chordata; class Mammalia; order Artiodactyla; family Balaenopteridae; genus Balaenoptera; species Balaenoptera physalus. The sequence goes on along the minus strand of NC_138890.1, from coordinate 165,511,742 downwards.
GTTTCAGGTTTACAGCATAACGATTCAGTACTTCTATATATTGTGAAATGATCACCTTCCCGTGGAAGGTTTTTCATGGGAATTACTAGAGCAAATTGGGAGATTCTTTATGGTCATAATGCTTTCATCCTTCCTGTTATTTATAACTGCAGCAACCAGTTTCATGAGAATTTAGAGAACAAAACAAAATGAAAAACAAGAGTATGTTATTGATTGGACCCTTAATAGATGTGCAAAGTATCAGTCCGTATTTGGTCTGTCGATGAATGGCATTTTTTCATGTTGAAATGCAGTATCCATGTGAAGTGTGACCAGGTCTGGAGGCCTCCTTCCTGATACTGTACTGGCTTTGCTCATAGGTTGGCGCTGCTAATAGGTTTGCCCATGTTGTTCAGGTCACTTCATCACCTCTGGCCTCTTTTCCTTAATCTGTAAGATCACAGAGATGAACCAGCCTCTGTCTAAAATGCCTATAATTAAAATCCTTGGATTGTATGAAATTTGATATCTTACAAAGGTGGGTAAATAATATGATACAAGTTGACATTTTAACATTTTTAGTAAAATTAACTCTTAGGACCCCAAGTACTTGACTAAAAGTAAGTTCTTTGCCAACACTTCCCTTATTTTTAAATTTACCTGCCCTATTTAAAATACTTATTGACCTGACAAGAGCCAGCTGGCAATACTTTGTTTTCAACTGAATATATATGTTTAAGAACAAAAGAACTCTTAAAAGGTTAGTTTGGATTTGCCATCATTAGTCATTAGGGAATTGCTAATTAAAACCATAATGAGATACCCCTCATTTTGAATGGCTACAATTAAAAAGACCGACCACCGCGGTATCCATAACGATGTGGAAGGATTGGAGCTCTCATACACTGCCGGGGGCAGCGGGGGCCGGGGAATGTGAAATGAGCCACTTTGGAAAACAGTTTGGCATTTTGTTAAAAAGTTAAACATACACCTACCATATGATCCAACCACTCTGCACCTAGATGTGTACCTACAAGAAAGGAAAGCACAGGTGCATACGGAGACTATACACCAGTGTGCATAGCGGCTGTGTTTGTAATGGCCCCAAACTGAAAACAACCCAGATGTCGTCAACATCTGAGTGGATAAATTGTGGCGTTGACACAGAATGGAATATTACTCAGTAACAAAGAGGAAAGAACTGTTGATACACACAGTAGTACGGATGAAATCTCAAAATAACTATGCGGAAAGAAGCCAGACCAAAAAAGAAGAGGACCTACTGTATGATTCCGTGAATGTAATTCTTTTTTTTAGAAAATGCAAGCTAATCTGTAGTGGCAGAAAGCAGGCTGGAGATCGCCTGGAAGGAAGACAGAGGGAGGGATTACCCAGGGGCACGGGAAGACTCTTGGGGTGATGGAGCTAGTTACTGACTTGATAGCGTTGATCTTTTCATAGGTTTACATGTGTCCAAACTTATCAAATTGCGTATTTTAAACTTGTGCCGTTTCTTCTGTGTCCGTCAGGCCTCAGTAAGCAGTGGTGCTCTGTCAGCCACGAGGCCGCGTGGCCGGCAGGGTCGGGGCCCCCTCTCTCCCCGCAGCCGGGGCAGCCATCTGTAATGTACACATACGTTACGGTACGGGAGGTGATTATTCCATCCCCCGGGAAGCAGGAAGCCTTTTCTCCACGCACAAACCGCTCCCAAGCCACCAGGGCCCTTTCAGTTTAATTTAATTGTCCTTTCAGTTCGCTGAATGGCTACCCAGGGACCTGGAAGAGGCAATGGGCTTCCCAGAAGCGGGCGAGGTGCTCTGTCCCCGTCAGGCTGGAAGCAGTCCTTGTCCCAAGTTGTCTTTGCCTATCCCCGTGTGCGAACACCTTGTTAATGGTCATGGCAATGAAAGTGATCAGGTGTTTCCAGTATGTACTCCTGTCGTCGAAGGACTGACCTATGTCCGGGTTGACCGTGGCCTGTGTTGGGAGTGGGGACCTGGCAGAGCCGCATCCGAATCTCCCGCCGGGCGTGGTGACGGGTTGATTTTACCACGTTATATGTTTCCTTCTTTTTGAGGGATGTAAAGCCCCCCTGTCTGAGCAGCAGTTTAATAATTAATAATGGACTGTCATGCTCTTGCTAAAAATAAAACTATCCATCTGCTAAGTAAGAGTCAGAAGACGCGTAGAAGAATGCCCGTTACGTTTAGCAGGCGTTCCAGCTGTTGGAGGGTTTTTCTGTTTCCTGTTGCACTTGGGTTGGGTCTGGGAAGGACTGGGAAGAGTCACTGCCCTCCCCTTTCCTTTCTCTCCTTTGTGACAGTCCCCTTGGGCTCTCTGCCCAGTTGTTTTTTCACCTCGCGTCCTGCTCTGTGTCCCGCTGGCCGCCGGCCCCCCTGCTGCCCGCCGGCCCCCCTGCTGCCCGCCTCCCTCTCAGCTCCCTGGGACCTGCTGCCGCCGGTCCCCTCCCGGCCCGGACCCCCCAGCCCCGGGGAAGCGGGAAGGGCCGGGCTCACAGCGCTGTCCCCGCAGCTGTGGACATGGCTGGAGGAGCTGCAGAAGGAGCTGCTGGACGACGTGTACGCCGAGTCAGTGGAGGCCGTGCAGGACCTCATCAAGCGCTTCGGGCAGCAGCAGCAGACCACCCTGCAGGTGACCGTGAACGTGATCAAGGAAGGGGAGGACCTCATCCAGCAGCTGAGGTGGGCCACGCCCCGTCCCTGTGCCCCGTCCCCGCGTGGACGCTCTGAGGTCTGCAGGGGACTTCCCCTCCCCCTCACTTTTTGGAACAATTAGCTATAATTCTCTGTCCAGCTAGGCAGAGAACGAGTAACAGCCATGCGTGCAAAGGAGACGAACATCACTCTCTCTTTTCTTTTTCTCTCTCACAGTTTTTTTCACTCTTACGATTTTTCTTATTATGGCATTGACTAATACTCCTCCCCAGGATTCAGGTCTTATTAATATTTCCTTTTAACACCTACCTAGAAATTACTGAGATTTCTTTACAAACCAGATGAACTTAAACCTCCCAGGACCGCGTCCTTCGGGCCCTGAGCGATCTGCTTTTCTACGGTGTGGTGGGCGTCCCTCCTCTCAGGGTCCAGGCTCGGCAGGCCTGGCCTCGGGGGGCACCAGGTGGCACTCAGGTGCTCCTAGTGGCAGGAAGAGGGGAGGCCGACTGGGGCAGAGAGCATATCCCTGTCCTTGGGTCACAGGGAACGGTCGCGTAAATGCAGTGCCCCTGCTGGATCCCTCGGGGTCGCTTATCTCATTGCCCCTGACAACTTCCCGTGATGCTTGCTTTTCTGAGAGTCCGGCAGACTTCCTCGATAAAGGCTCAGTTGGCTGCATTACAGCTTAACCCCACAGCTGACGTGGCTTCACCATTTGTAGTGAACGGGTGCCATCTGTTCTCTACTTACGGAGAAAAGTGCCTGAAGATGAAACTCTGCGACATGACTCACGTGACTGTTAGCCTTCTTCTAAGAGAGGGGCTGTGAAAAAGTGCGGAAGGAGTTCCTCAGCGTATCCTGAGATCCAGGGAGGAAGGCCCGGCTGGTTTGGCGGGAGGGGCGGCTGATTCCGTGTTCGGAGCGCGGCAGTCCCACTTCCCGCCGGCTTCTTTCCCGAGGCCCCAGCCGCCGGTTCTGGCCCCCGGCAGGGTGAGGCTCTCCCATCCAGTTCCTGTTTGTCCCTTTCCGCCCCTTCTCAGGGACTCCGCCATCTCCAGCAACAAGACCCCACACAACAGCTCCATCAGCCACATCGAGACGGTGCTGCAGCAGCTGGACGAGGCCCAGGCCCAGATGGAGGAGCTCTTCCAGGAGCGCAAGATCAAGCTCGAGCTCTTCCTGCAGCTGCGCATCTTCGAGAGGGACGCCATCGACGTGAGTGTCCCCCCCGCCCCGCCCACCCTGGCCTGCTCCCAGAGCTCCAGCACCCCTCCTCTGCCCCTCGCCTACTGCTCCAGCCTCTGTGCCGGGAGTGGGAGGGGGAGGGGAGGAGGGGGAGGGGAGGGAGGAGGAGGGAAAGGGTGGCTCCTCCCAGCTCGGCCCTGGGAGAGGGGGCCTGGCTCTGGGGCAGGCAGGTGGGCAGCGGGACAGACACCACACAGCAGGACAGCAAAGCGAGCAAGCTTTGAGAGTGGATCCGGGCAGGGCTTCTGCAAACAGGGCCACCTTGTCACCTGGCTTGTTCGTCCCTGATTGGACCCCTCACGGCAGCCCCTTGTCCTGGAAGCAGGGGCACAAGCTCAGGGCAGTGGTGCTCTTCCTCCCTCCTTCCCTCCCCCCCCCCCGCCCCCGCCATTCCCCTCCCTTCAAGAGTGAGTGTTCCCTGAGCCTGTGGTCATAAGGTTGTACTTCCCAGGAAACCCCATTTTTTTCCCACAGAAATGTTCTCGGGCGATCTGTAATTCTTACCAAAAAAATTGGCTTTTTTACCTTATATGTGACCGGGAGAAAGAAGGACAGGTTTCTTTTCTTTTTCTTTTCTTTTTTTTCCGAAAAAGGTTTCTTCTTCTTCTTCACAGAAATGTTCTCAGGTGATCTGTAATTCTTACCTAAAAATCAACTTTTGCACCTTATATGTGACTAGGAAAAAGAAGGACAGGTTTCTTAAGAGGGCGGTTCTTAATTCTCTGCCAGGCAAGATCTTTTATTTTTGAACTTGATGAAGTACAAGCAGAAGTAAGTATAACTGGATGACGCTGAATCTGTGTGTGAAATATGGTAAAAGGAGCCAGAACTCCCTGGGTGGGCCTGGCTTCCTGGAGCCGGTGGGCCTCATGCCGCTGCTGGCAGGGACCTGCTGCGTGTCCAGATACCTCCAGGCATCCCAGGTGGCCCGGGCCTGGCGGCCAGGATCTGTAGAGCCTGCTGTCTCCATATCTATCACTTGTCCTGCGTTTGGAACAGGGCCTTGAGGACAATGGGGTCCAGACCGAGGTGCCACCGAAGGCAGAGGGATGGCAGGGCTGCCACAGCTGAGGGGGACCGTCTGCCTGAAGTGGGCCTTGGTGCTAGTCCCTCGGTCCCGCCCCGAGTGGTGGTTTGGTGTGTGTGCCTCTCACAGGGGCCTTTGGTTGCCTACTTGTCTAAACTTCCATCAGTGTTTTCATTAAAGAAAGGCCGTCTTGGCTGTTTCATTGTCATCACTGGTTGATGACAAGAAGGGAGTTAAACCCTGCACATGTTGCCTGGTAACAGCTACTCAAGGGCTCTGGTCTTGACCTTCCCATCCACGTGGAGCCACATGAAGAAGAGGTGCGCTGGTCTCAACTCCCGGTGCCGCGCCACAGCTGCCAAGTTACAGCGTTTGGGGGTAGCCAGGGTCAGGGTGCATCGTTGGTGGGTAGCCAGGGTCAGGGCGCATCATCGGGGGGTAGCCAGGGTCAGGGTGCATCGTTGGTGGGTAGCCAGGGTCAGGGCGCATCATCGGGGGGTAGCCAGGGTCAGGGCGCATCATCGGGGGGTAGCCAGGGTCAGGGTGCATCGTTGGTGGGTAGCCAGGGTCAGGGCGCATCATTGGGGGGTAGCCAGGGTCAGGGCGCATCATCGGGGGGTGACCAGGGTCAGGGCGCATCATCGGGGGGTAGCCAGGGTCAGGGTGCATCGTTGGTGGGTAGCCAGGGTCAGGGCGCATCATTGGTGGGTAGCCAGGGTCAGGGCGCATCGTTGGGGGGTAGCCAGGGTCAGGGTGCATCATCGGGGGGTAGCCAGGGTCAGGGTGCATCATTGGTGGGCAGCCAGGGTCAGGGTGCATTATTGGTGGTCAGCGAGGGTCAGGGTGCATCCTTGGGGGCTGGCCAGGGTCAGGGTGCACCGCTGCATGAACAGAAGAGCCAGTGTGGCTGCCTTCCTCTCTGACCTCCGCTTCATGGGAATTGCTCCTGGTGACTTAGCTGCTTACGGAATAGTTTCGATCAAGGAACACAGAGCAATCAGAAGCATTATTGGAAGTTTTCCTTCCAGGACATTTTGATATTTGAAAAAAAATATTGGCTTTACTTGTATTAATGTTATCGCAAAGGGAAGAATTTTTGTTGTTGTTGTATTTCTGCTTTCATAAAACTACTGTTTTAAAACGTAGATCAGGAACCAAAAACATACATTTTCCCCACGTGATAGCCGCAGAGTTCCACATGGCCTCAGCAAAGCCCCCGCCCTCGGCCAGGGAGAAGCGCTTTCCCAAGCTGGGAACGTAACCCTGCAGTTCGGTCACAGACCAGCTAAAATATAGTTTAAAAGCTTTTAAATGTCACAGCCTGAGAGCCTCTGTTCTCTGGAGTAATCCTGAAAATGTGAAAAACCTGAGCAGTTTAGGCTCTGCAGGGATTTCCTCTCCTGTCTGGGAAGATGCCCCCTCTGACTGCCCATAGGAGGCGTGGAGTTATCTTTGTGGTAGAAATTCATCTGTTAGCTGGTCAGTTGGAAAAATCCCCCGTATCACTTGTATTTCAATTGAAATAGCACTTCCATCTCTCAGAAGTGGAGCAGGGTTTCCTATGGCTTAGAATATTGCTATTTCAGTCTCCAAATATTCCATGTAAAATCTGCTCTGTTGGTCTAAAAAGAACAACAAAAGCCTTACACTAGCATCTTGTGACAGTTTAGTTATGGAGAACAGTCATAACTATCTGTGCATTTAGAAAGAAAAACAGACTTTCTAAAAATTCGGGGCTACATTTTAAAAAATTGTGTCAAACTTATTTCTTTAAAGAATCCCTCTTCAAAAAAACCTTCCACTTTCTGGAGCTTTGTTTGTGCCACAGATTTCTTTTCTTGGCTTGTGTGGTTATTAACAATGCTGAACGCGAGGGCAGGATTTTTCCTGATGATCCTGGATCCTGACCATCGCCAGCGTTTCTTTGTGCTCAGTGAGTGTTTTTGAATCCTGCTGCTTTTAGCACATTGACCTTTGTTTATTGTCCATTTCTTGAGTGTTTTTTGAGCCTAATGTTGTCTCCATGAGGCACTGTCGCTGAGTCTGTAACTCACCACCACACCTCTCTTCTCCCTCAGTGCCAGAAAACAAACAAACATTAAGAAAGAAAATTCCCGGACTTCCCTGGTGGCGCAGTGGTTAAGAATCCGCCTGCCAATGCAGGGGACACGGGTTCGAGCCCTGGACCGGGAAGATCCCACATGCCGCAGAGCAACTAAGCCCGTGAGCCACAACTACTGAGCCTGTGCTCTAGAGCCCGTGAGCCACAACTACTGAGCCCACATGCCACAACTACTGAAGCCTGTGAGCCTAGAGCCTGTGCTCTGCAACAAGAGAAGCCCGCGTGCCGCAACGAAAAGTAGCCCCCGCTCACCACAACTAGAGAAAGCCCATGCACAGCAACGAAAGACCCAACGCAGCCAAAAATAAATAAATAAAATTAATTAACTAATTTTAAAAAATTCCCCTTAGAGTAGAAATAAAGATTAAAGTTATGGTAGTTTTCTTCCTTTTAAAAAATATTTTTCTCGTAGCCTCTTGGTTTGTGTCTAATTTGGTGTTGTTTAAAATGATCACTTTATAAATTGATATAATTTAATACAATGTGCACATGTATTATGGAGACCAAGTAATAAAAGGAAGAAATCAGGAAGATTTGGGCAATAGGAATTTAGAGAAGCCTTAAGATGTTTATTACTTCCCATCTCCCAGCTGGATTCTGTGTGAACTCTCTCACATTCTCAAATTCTCAAACTAATTTCCTTACAGCTCCTGTGGACGAAGTAAATGAGGGTCCATGGGAAATGCTATTTCATTGAAGCGTAGAGTATAATATTCTTTCACAAGAAGTTTTTCTCCTCCTTTCTGGATTTCATAATTTTTGGTCTTAATTTTTAAAAAGTATACCGTGAAAGTTTTCAAACTACACTGAAGTAGCGAGAACAGTACAACGACCTTCCAGATGCCTGTCCTGTAAATTCAACATGAGTTTCCCCCTCTTGCGTCAAGTATCCTCTTGCTATTGCTGTGCTGTAGTATTTCAGAGGAAAACTTTGCCAGCTGATTCAGTCCTAAAGGCTTTGTAAATATCTCTAAAACAGAGGCCATTTTCTTGCATAACTACATCCTAAGCACCTCGCCGTTAAGAGTGATGCTTTGTTGTCTGCTAATACCCAGGCTCTGTTCAGATTTCTGCAAGTGCTGCAGAGAAGAGGCACGTGGGGTCTGCTCCTGCGTTTGGTGGTTAGTCTTTTCATCTAGAATCCTACCCCCATCCACCATTCTCTTTTTCCCGTGTTGTGACTTGTTGAAATAACGTTCAGTTGTCAAAGGAACCAGGTCCCACATTTTGCATTTTTTCGCTTGATCTCTGGTAGGCTGTTTAACTGCTTTTCTTTCCTCGGCATTTCCTGTAACCTTAGAAGGCAGATGGGAAGACCCAGTTAGGTTCAGGTTCATTTTGGGACCAGAAGCTGCGCAGGTGGCTCAGCGTGGTTCCTCCTGTCAGGAGGCGTGTGCTGTCTCGTCCCGCATCTTCGGGGATTCTGCGGGCGGCCTTCGGGGCAGGAGGTGCAGCCTGGGCCCCGTCAGCCTCTCCCGTGATAGTTCACTGGGCACTGATGACCTTTACCTGAACAGGTGGTGTACTAGGATTTTCTTTTTGGTTACAAAGAAGTTTTTTAATTTTATTATTTCTACATTTAATAGCTAGATTTAACCGTAAAGAGGAACTTTCCTTCATCGTTGTGTGCTTAAATAATTAATTTTCTCCTTTAAGAACCAATTTTGAGGATAAAGGTTGGTTCCCTTTAATCAAAACCGAAGAGCTTTTCATTGAATTTTTGGCTTTTTAGCTCTTCTTTTTTTAACATCATTAGGAATTAATGGACTTTTGTATATTCAGCGTATCTTATTCAAGGTCTCATGGTCCCAGTCACCTGTCTCTCGTGTCCTTTTGACACAGTCGCCTTAACTCTTCCTTCCCTACCTGGCACAGTGAGATGTCACAGCAGATATTTATTTTTTAAGCCTTGGTCCTAAGCAGATGCTCTCCTCTGTCAGATCATCTCAGACCTTGAGTCCTGGAACGACGAGCTTTCTCAGCAAATGAATGACTTTGACACGGAGGACCTCACAATAGCAGAGCAGCGCCTGCAGCACCACGCGGACAAGGCTCTGACCATGAATAACCTGACCTTCGACGTCATCCACCAGGGGCAGGACCTCCTGCAGTATGTCAACGAAGTGCAGGCCTCCGGTGAGCAGCGCGTCCCGCCCTGGGGCGGGTTTCGTGTCCCCGCAGGAACGCGTCCGGTTCCTTTCAGGGTGATGGCTGCGCAGGTCACTTACCCCTGTGATTGAGGTGTTATAAATACCTGCTCTCTGAAAGGGAACGTTTTGCTTTCTTTCACCCACATAATATGATCACGTTTAACATTGGCTAGTGTACTTACCCTTCATATTCCTGCATGTTATTTCAAGTGGCACGAACTTTAGTTTTACAAATTATATATTGTTGGATCTCCATGAATGAAGTGTAAACCCCAAGAAAATATTTTCATGTCCTTTATTTTTTTCTTAGTTTATATTTTACCAGCAGATGTCACTCTAGGCTCAAAAACATAGAGGGAACTGTAGTGTTAGAAACTTAGCAACAACCTGTGTCCTACGTTACTCATTTTACACAAGTCAAATTAAATGCTTCCTCAAGAGTGAACGGGTATACAGTGGATAACAACGGAAACAAACCGAAGTTTGTGCATTTAAAAAGGACTCACTTTCATCAGATATCAGTGTAGGAGCAGAAGTAGATTGATAGGAAATGGGTTTGCTTTGATTAGCTGTACGTTACATTTGGCTTTGGACCACATCGAATTTATCCTCTGAGACATGCTCGGAGGCAGGCATAAACCTCCTCTGCTGCCTCTGCCCTGCTCAGACTTGGCCTTCACGGTAATGGCTTGGCCCGGCGCCGGGCAGGTAGTTCACAAATGCAGCATGTACGTCAGGCTCCCTTAAGAACAGGTTGAGTTACGGTGTTCTCTGGGTATATGCCCAGTAGTGGGATTGCTGGGTCGTATGGTAGTTCTGTTTTTAGTTTTTTAAGGAACCTCCATACTGTTCTCCATAGTGGCTGTATCAGTTTACATTCCCACCAGCAGTGCAAGAGGGCTCCCTTTTCTCCACACCTTCTCCAGCATTTATTGTTTGTAGATGTTTTGATGATGGCCATTTTGACCTGTGCGAGGTGACACCTCATTGTAGTTTTGATTTGCGTTTCTCTAATGATTAGTGATGTTGAGCATCCTTCCATGTGTTTGTTGGCAATCTGTATATCTTCTTTGGAGAAAACCATAATTCAAAAAGAGACATGTACCACAATGTTCATTGCAGCACTATTTACAATAGCCAAGACATGGAAGCAACCTAAGTGTCCATGAATGGATAAAGAAGATATGGCACATATATACAATGGAATATTACTCAGCCATAAAAAGAAATGAAACTGAGTTATTTGTAGTGAGGTGGATGGACCTAGAGTCTGTCATACAGAGTGAAGTAAGTCAGAAAGAGAAAAACAAATACCATGTGCTAACACATATATGTGGAATCTTAAAAAGAAAAATGGTTCTGTTGAACCTAGGGGCAGGACAGGAATAAAGACGCAGATGTAGAGAATGGACTTGACACGGATGGTGGGACGAAGCTGGGATGAAGTGAGAGAGTAGCATGGACATATATACACTACCAAATGTAAAATAGGTAGCTAGTGGGAAGCAGCCTCATAGCACAGGGAGATCAGCTCGGTGCTTTGTGACCACCTAGAGGGGTGGGATAGGGAGCGTGGGAGGGAGACGCAAGAGAGAGGGGATATGGGGATATATGTATATGTATAGCTGATTCACTTTGTTATACAGCAGAAACTCACACAACATTGTACAGCAATTATACTCCAATAAAGATATTAAAAAAAAAAAAAAAGAAAAGAACAGGTTGAAGTGCTATTTGAATCCCGGGCCTCCCTCCAATGTCCGCAGGCGTGGAGCTGCTTTGCGACAGAGATGTAGACATGGCCACCCGGGTCCAGGACTTGCTGGAGTTTCTCCACGAGAAGCAGCAGGAGCTGGATTTAGCAGCCGAGCAGCATCGGAAGCACCTGGAGCAGTGTGTGCAGCTCCGCCACCTGCAGGCCGAAGTGAAGCAGGTAAACAGAGGGCCGGAGAGAAGGGGGCCCAGCCGACACGCAAGCGCTCGATGAGTGCTGTCCCGGGAACTCGCACGTGTGAGCCTTGGGGCAGATTGTCCCCGATCAGAACACAGCTGTCCTGGTGTAGAATACAGCACACCCCCTGACACACCACAGCTAGTGTGTAAAACTGAGCCAGTGCCTGGGCGGCTCTGTGTTTACTCTGTAGTGGAAAAGCCTTCGTCACCCAGCAGCTGGTCACTTGAGAGTCACCTCCACTTAGCTTGTTTTGTTATTGGTCGTCTCTTGCCTGAAACCCTGAGCACATTCCTTCCCGGGCTGAATAACTATATGATTTATTTATTTTTCCCAAATAGACTGTTATCAGTCTGGCCGGGATCACAGGCTGTGTATGGCTGGGGTCTTCTTGTGTTAGCAGGATACGATACTGCCATCTCCCAGATAGCATGGCAAAATAAAAATGGGACATTTGGAAGAGATTGCTTTTGGTTCAGTGCCAGTGGGATTCCATGCATATGTATATTTAGCATGTCCGTGACATTTTATCACGGGAGCAGGGAAACCGTGGAAGTGTGGCTTTCTGGGATTCTTGTAGATGTGTAGAAAAGCATCTGCTTGTTTGATTGGAGGGGACTTAATGGTTGCCAAATGGCTGTTGTAGCCCCAGCTATCACCTCCACATTCCAGGTATCAGGAAGGGGAAAGCATATCAAGAAAGAGGCAGCACCTGGATCAGAAACGAAATGTGTTCCCCAAATGGCCCAGAAGCCCCTGCTTTGATCTCAGTGGCTAGAATTGTGTCATATCTGCAACCAAGCTGTCATAGGAGCTGAGAACTGGCTTTATTTTAAGCTCTTTCCCAAGTTGGGATTTTCTGAGTAAAGGACGTGAGGAAAATAGGTACTGGTTAGGTAACCAGCAGTTTCTGCCACATATGATTACCCAGAATGACCTTCCACATCCCTGTGGCTTCCATGGTCAGAACTGACTTCTCACTGTGTGATGCTGAGAATCTGGTGCTGTGGCCCTGAGCGTTAGCGGACAGCTAAATTCACCCTTGGGTTAGTGTGCTGTCTTAACACTGACTCTAAAGTGGAAAATACGTTAGTGAAATAAAACAGTTCCCTTATCAAGCAGTTTGCTAATTCTGCATGTTCACGAGGCCTAAAAGGAGAGAGAGATACATATTTTTGAGTATCAGGGAATTCTTTGCAATTGTAGGTTTTCTAGTGTGTGAGCCTCAGTCTGCTTTGACCTGTTGACTCATGATCAATCCGCCGGACCCTCCACCTTTTCCAGCTCCCACTTGAAACTAAACATGACAGAATTAATTTTAAAATGCAGCACTTACGATCAGATACCATGGAAAGGTAGCAGGGTGTCGCCCATAGGATCACGAGGAAATCACTGCTTCGTAGCTAAGTGAGCAGCTCGACCGCTGCGCACGCGGCCTGCGTCACTGCTGGCCCGCGGCCTGGATGCCCCGGAGGGGCTGCTGCATGGAGTTCCCTGTGTCGCGTTTCAGGTGCTGGGCTGGATCCGCAACGGAGAGTCAATGCTGAACGCCGGCCTCATCACGGCCAGCTCGCTGCAGGAGGCGGAGCAGCTGCAGAGAGAGCACGAGCAGTTCCAGCACGCCATCGAGGTGGGGACGCCCGGCCGCCCGTTCAGTCCCCTCACGCGGCACTGACCCTGGGAGCCCAAGGGGGTTCGGTGGAGCCCAAAACGGCTGCGCTTACGAACCCGCAGTTCGTTACGAGACGGGGAAGCAGTCTGGCAACTGCAGTGATGTGAGGCTGTCCATGCCTACCAAGGCGACCTCACCGCAAGGGTCCCAGAGGCCGGGGGTGACTCTGTCCCCTTGCTGTGAGGGCCCTGGCAGGATGCACCTCACCTGTCAGGAACATCTCGGCACCAGGGAGCCCGAGCTGGGGTCTCGGCTGAGGTTTTTCACATTTTGCTGATCTTATAGGCAACAGTTGCTGCTGTGTAACCGGTCTTGAAAAATCAGGGCATTCGGGGTGGCTCTTCAGGACCGGGTGCCAATCGCCAGTTCCCTGTTCCTCATAAACAGTGCTGTGCACATAGCTCCTGTGACCCTGGGGAAAAGCAGCGTCCCTCACCAGAGGGTTTTGTGCCTTGACGGGGTCAGTGCTGTGCCGGGACTTGAGCAAAATGGCTCGGCCAGTCACTCTCACAGCATATGGATTAATTCATTTTAGAGTTTTTTTTGGAGGGGGGGAGTTAATGATTGTGATGGGTGGTCTCAAGGCGCAGTCAAGGGAAAAAGAGCATTTGATCATGGAAAACTTGTTTCCTGCTCTAGTTATATACATATTGTCAGCCAGAGATGAAAACCAAAGAAACTACCATTAATTTCTTCCCTAGATTAATTTACTCTCAACTATTCAGCGCCAGTGGACAGACACTAACACTTCTCCCTGAAGCCCAGACTCTGGGTGAATCTTGTGAAAATCGTACCCTGTGCCAAGTGCCTTCTAGTAATTAAATCACTGATGCGCCCCACCATCTGGGTAACGGACAGGAATACGCTGGGTACAGTGTTTTATGGGGCCATTAGTACCACTTCAGGTGGAACGCAAAATTTTGCCGTTTAAAAGGAGAAAACTCAGTGTCCACAGAGACCCATGTGCTTCCCCCTGACGGCTGCCCTGTCGGGCCCTCTCGTTTCCCCGAGGAGCCTGACCTCAGCCCCTCACAGAAGCTTCTAGTGAGGATACGAGAGCAGGGGTTGTTGCCAGATTTGCCAGTTTGTTTTCATAGGTTCATTGTCTGGCATGGACCTCCAGAGAACACAGTTGGTTCATTTTTAGCTTTTAACTGTGTTTCTCTCTTTCTCTTTTTTTAAATCAGTAGTTTTTGAAAACCTTTTACTTGAGTCCAGAGTTTAAGGTAAAAGTGAAGTAAAGGGCATTCGCTTAGGCCGCCTTTTTCTCCACTTGTTCATCCGCCCCTGGCTGCTAGTGTAAGGAGAATCAATAGGAGTAATAAACTTGGAACGTTTCAACAGTGTTTTTAGCATATTGGCTGCTAAGGGTTTTTCCTGCTATTTCTCAAAAGCTGGAAACTCCACAACCAAGACCCATTCTGCAAAGTCCTAAGGCATGTCATCCTTCCCTGGGTAAATATAAATAGCTGTTGGGAGGCATAAGAATTTTTTTTTTTTTTTTAACTAACCTGTCAGCTGTGTTTTTCGAAGCGTCCTGATGCGTATTAAGTGAAGTCGTTTCCATAAGAGCAAGCAGACAGGAGGGCTGCGGCCTTCCCGCTCCTTCCCGGCGAGTGCGCGGCACCCCCGCTGAAGAGCTCTCCGCTCTCTCCCCCCAGAAGACCCACCAGAGCGCGCTGCAGGTGCAGCAGAAGGCGGAGGTCATGCTGCAGGCCAACCACTACGACGTGGACATGATCCGCGACTGCGCCGAGAAGGTGGCCTCGCACTGGCAGCAGCTGATGCTCAGGATGGAGGACCGGCTGAAGCTGGTGAACGCGTCCGTGGCCTTCTACAAGACCTCGGAGCAGGTGGGCCGCCGCCGGGGCCGCTGCCGCGCCTGCGCACGGGCCGGCGCGGCCGCTGCTGGGCCAGTCGAGCAGAGACGGGCAGCGTGATAGAATTAAGATGATTCCGGCTTCCCTTACGTATCAAAGCATGACAGGTTGGAAAGGATCTGAGGAGACGTCCCTTTTCCCCTCATTTAAATGCACGTCCTGACACAGGGCAGAGAGAGACGGGAAATTCACCTTTCATTTTGCCCTTGTTCCGAAAGGCCTGCGTGGCCGCGCGTCAGGGGATGGTCTCGGTCCTCGGGCCAGCACCTGTCATGCCATCGGTGCCAAGCGGCCCCTCTGAGCCCGGGATTCTCTCCTGCTGCAGGTCTGCAGCGTCCTCGAGAGCCTGGAGCAGGAGTACAAGAGAGAAGAGGACTGGTGTGGAGGGGCCGACAAGCTGGGCCCCAATTCCGAGACGGACCACGTCACCCCAATGATCAGCAAGCACCTTGAACAGAAGGAAGCGTTCCTGAAGGTACGGAGCCGGCCTTCCGGTTCTGGTGCCTCAGTGGCGGGGTTCGCAGCCCCCCGAGGGTCCACCTGAGCCAGTGGGGCGTCCGGACCGTCAGTCCCACAGCTGCGGCCACTCCTCCGTCCCCTCCTGCCTCACAGCGCCCCTGCCCTGGAGAGAGATTGGGGTGACCCTTTCTCAGCCATAAGTCAGCTGATCGGAGAAGATCTTAAAATCTTTTTTCAGTTGTGATTTGTACTCTCCTTCTAGTTTTCATAGAGAAAGAGCTAGATAGAAACCTGTGTGCATAAAGAATGGGTAGAAGTCACAATACCAAGTGATTCTGAACAGACACATGCAGAGAGATTGATTTGGGGGAACAAAAATGCTTAGAGCTTAAAGTAATCTTCCTTTGGAAATTCAGCCTTTTTAGGAATAAAGACTGTCTCAGAACATGTGTGAGCCCAGTGTAGAGTGGACACAAAGCAGGAACACCCCTTGTGGTTCACAGGACCAGTTACTAATACTGTACTTATTCAGGAAATGTTTCCTGCAAGAGAAATTTAATCCCATTCAAGGCCTGGCTGGAAGTTTTAACTCTGAGAAGCTTTAAATGAGGCACTTATCAAGCCTGCTTTGTCATTTGTATATATAGTCATAGCTGAGTTACTGGTGTGCTTTGCAACAATTAAATTTTAAAAAGTGGTCAGAATGTTTAGATACATTGACTTCTTTGAATGTTTCCACGTTGCATTCTTTCACTTGTGAAAAAGATCTCAGGTTCTGCTGGTGGCCACTCAGACCTATGAAAAATAGTTGTGGTGTTTACTTTCCATGCTGCTTGGTTTAGTTTTCCTCATCTCCAGCATCCTGACCTCTCTGACACCATTTCCTGTCACTTTTAATCATTTCTGTTTCTGTTTCATTTCTGAAGGTGATCCTCTGAGCTGACAGAGAGTTATTGTTTAGTCTGGGAGAACAAATTGTAACTCTTTGAAAATTCTTACCTGGTAACTTATTATGAGCTTCCACCACAGAGATTTTCTTTTTAAGCAAATCAAGGTGGGAAAACAGTTGGAGCTTCCCAGGATCATTAGTTGTAACTATTCCAAACAGGACTTGAAAGCCCCACCCCTGCTTGTCGCTGCTGTTAAAGTTTATGAAAAGTCCACCACTATTAGGATGTTTTGAGGTGGAATCGTTACAATTGCCTCTCTTTCTCTGGAATCCATTTCGTATAAAACAAAATTACATACTACTTAGTTAATATAATTAAGAAAGATATTTAGGTAAAATTACAAAACAAAAATAATCACAGACCTGGTCAGATTCTTTCATCCAACTAGGATTATGTCTTTGGTGTGTTGGATATCTTTAAACTTCTTATCATGGAAGTTTAAAAATGCGTATGGAAATTAAGAGAATGGATAATGAACCCCCATGTACTTCTCACCAGCTTCAATAATTACCAACATATGGGCATATGCCCACCTTTACTGGATTATTTTAAATTCTAGATATTATACCATTTTATTTATAAATACCTCTGTGTGTATCTAAGCATTAAATTCTACCTTTCTAAAACCATTCTACAACCACAATACCATTATTGGACCTGAAAAATTAACAGTAACTCTTATTTTATATAAAATCCAATGGTGTTCACATTTCTCTGATTGTCCCATAAATGTGTTTTTATACGTGGTCTTAATCAAAATCCAAACAAGACCATGCATTGATTTGATTGGTATGTCTCTTAAGTCTCTTTTAGTCTAAATCCCACCCTCCCTTTTATTAGCATTTGTTAATTGAAGAAATAAGTTATTCATACTGTGGAATTTCCCTCATTCTGGATTTCGTAATTGCATCCCGTGGAGTCATTTAGCACCATCCCGGATTCTCTACATTTCTGTTAGTTGGGTTGAGGGCCTTGATCCGGTTCAGGTTTAAGTGAGTGTGTGGGGTACACTTAGGGTACCTGATGGGTGGTGTTGCGTACTTCCAGTGGCATTGCTCCAGGACACACACAGGTCTGCTTCTCCTGCTGTCTCTGTGATATGAGGGCTTTTCAATGCTTCAGACGTCGTAAGTCCACGTCATCCATTGTGTACTTCCCCATCAGCCTTTCACCCACTGGGTTTAGTAGCCAGTGGTGATATTGTTTCATTAGGAGTTGCAAAATGGTGGTATTCTATCATTCTTTCTGCCTTGATTAGCTGCAGTTATTCCCTCCTCAGCTATTTGGTTATGCTAAAATAGAGGTTGTCCAAAAAAAGAGGGGGGAGGTAAATGCTTGATTCCTTCCCTTTATGATTTTCAGAATAATGATCTGTTGCCCTAGCAACCTCTGCATATGATTAATTTGTTCTTTTAGTATCATCATGGATTTTAACATTTGGTGTGTTTCAATCAGTTACAGTCATTTATCTTTTTATATTCAACTTGTCCCACTAGTGGGAGCCCCTTCAAGTCAGGTTGGCTCAGATGTCCTTTTGATGTAACTCTAGCAATCTTTACGGCTTCCTTGCTGTTTGGTATGACAACTTATTTCAGTCTTATCAGTAGAGACTCATGATGTATTTTTCTCTCAATTTAAAAAAAAAAAAAAAAAAGGTATTGCAGCTCCAACTACTGAAAAGGCCTAGGAACGATGACCAGCATCCCTGATATATGATAGCAAGCATCCCTAGTGCCCACATTGTGGGCTTTCAGTGCCATTTACCACAAGAAGGAGACGGAGCTCCTTGAAAAAAAGATTGATTCCAGATCTGGGCTAGGAAATGTGCAAGATATTTCCAATTCTATTATAATTAAGGGATTTTTTTCCTGAACCATTTTGATTTTATATTTATATCTCTTTTCTCTTAAATAAAACTTTTTTAAATACATTAATGAAATTACTTACTTGGTTTACAAACATGGAATTTCAGTTTTCTGTTACCACAATAACACCATATAACAAACCACCCCACAATTCAATGGCTTAAAGGTTAGCAAGCTAAGCCCTGAGGGCTAAATCTGGCCACTCCCATTCACTTAAGTATCTTTCGAGGCCGCTTTCATCTACAATGGGCAGGTTGAGTAGTTGCAACAGAGATGGAGATGACATGACTCGGAGAGCTGAAAATATTTACTGTCTGCCCTTTATAGACATCCGGGTTCAGCATAGCCACCAGGTCCTCTGACTGAGGGTTTCTCCCAAGACTGTGATCAAGTTGTTGGTCAGGGATGTGGTCACCTCAAGGCTCGACTGGGGAAGGGCTTTACTTCCTCTCGGGCTGCAGGCCATGGGTCACCCTCAGTCCCTGCCCACCTGGACCTCACCATGGGGCAGCTCTCAACATAGCAGCTGGGTTCAGCAGAGCAAGGGCTCCAAGACAGAGATTTTTTTTAAAGTTGAAATAGGATTTAGCCTATGTATTCTCCAGACACAGATTGGCCAGATGAACGCTTTAGATTAAGACCTATGTTAGAGCCACGTGACGTCATCCATATACACTGAAGATACATGTCTGTATGAGTCCCATGAACACGTTGCTCTGCATTATTTCTTAGGCTTGCACGCTTGCTAGGAGGAATGCAGATGTCTTCCTGAAATACCTGCACAGGAACAGCGTGAACATGCCTGGAATGGTGACACATATCAAAGCCCCTGAACAACAAGTGAAAAGTGAGTACACCTAGGAGTCAGCTGACTGATGAGCTTGACAAGACATGTTCTAAAATCTTGGTCCAGGGCTTCATTTTGAATGTCCTTTTCATATCATTAAAGTTCTCCTAAGTTATCTTATTTTAATAATAAAATATTAAGCAAATATATAGGTTGATAATTTATTGAATAAAGTTGAAGAATATAAACAGGGAGAAAATACAGCATGTTCATGATACTTACTGGCATCGACTGTTTTGTTAAAAGTAAGTGAAAATATAAGTCAGGAAAAAAATGAAAGCCAGAATTATCTACAGGCAAAATACTTTTAAAAGTTTAAATCACAAAAATTATATACCCATTTCATTGCTATAATGTATCAGTTTTACATACTTAAAGCATTATTAATAAAAGCAAATTGCCAAAGAATGTTATATAGATAGATGGGTATCATTTGAGTTTAAAAATGTACAAAACCGTACACACACACACACATATATATAAATGCATAGAAAAAGACCTGGGAACAATTATACTAAACTGTAAGTAGGGTTGTTATGGGTGGAAGTTAAGGGTACTGATGATTTTTATGCTGTAGAATTCTGATTGAATATTCTGCAGTAAAAATGCATCCAGGTGATATATCATTTTAAGCTTAATCATAATTTTTTTTAAAAGTTTAATTGAAATGACATGGAAGTGGGTCCTCAGAAAATGATGGGAGTTGTTTAAAACAGTCTCAATATTCAGGCCCTATTCTATCAGCTTTAATCCTCACCTGAGCTTCAGTCCTGCCCCAGGCAGAGGCTACGGAAATAAGAGACTAGAGAAGACTTACGCTCATTTTCGTTTCATTTAAGTGGTAGCTTATTTTTTGGCAGACTTCAAATTTCAGTGCTAATTTGCTTCACTAAACTAGTTCACTTTTCAGTCGAACAAAGATAATGTAACAGGACCAACCAGTGAGCTGGCGGGTACATGCAGCTCTCAGGCTCCTGTTTCTCACGAAGTACTCAGCCTATGAGGAACTCGGTAGATATTTGTGGAGAGGTTATTATTTTTAAAGTTTTCCAATAAAGTTATATTCCAGGTACCACTTATTTGATTTGCAATTTCAGTCAGGGAATCTTTTTCTGAAGTTTTTTTATCTGTTTACTTTGTAAACTTCTAGAGTAAAACAGACTCGCTGTAAAGAATGTTTAAAGTGTACAAATGTATGTAAATTATCTAAATTCCTTTGCCAGTGGTAACCACTGTGAAGACCTTTTTGTGCATCCTTCTATGCACATAAATGGAAATATGCAGAGAGATACAAACATGTGTAGCTTCAACTCACCCATCTGGCTTTTTAATTTTTTTATTGAAGTGGGACTATATTCCCCTGCAGTTTTCTTCTTACGCTTAGTAATAATCTTATTCTATATCAGAATTTGGAGATCTGCTCTGTTACTTTTAACGTCCAGTATGGTGACTTTGTAATTGATGTAATCTGACCCCTAATCGATGGGCTCATACGTTGCTGCCAGTTTTTCCGAACAGCACCTCAGTGTGCGTGCATCTGGGTACAAATTGTGTTGAGAGCTTGTGTCAGCACCGTATCTGAAAGACAAATTCCTGGTTCAAGGGTGCGCGCCACTCGGTGTCGTTACCTGTCACCAAATGACCTCTGCAGGGGTTGTGCTCCATTTTCCTCCCTCAGTAATACAGACACACAGGTTTCCTCTGTCCCTTCTAGCCCTGGGCAGCGCAGTCCTTGCCAGGAAATGGCGTAAACTGATCTCATTGTTTGAGTGAGACGAAACGTTTCTGTATTTTTAGTGGCCATATTTCATTTCATGTAATCATGACCTCCATGTTTATATGCTTTGCTCACTTTGCTAACAGATTATTCATATTTTTCTGTTGACTATTAAGTAAGTTAGATCCATCTTCTGTGTTCCCAATAGTTTTTCCTGGCTTTTTGGTTATTATTTGGTTATGAGATTTTTAATTCTCATGTAATCAGATTGCTGTTTTAACTTTTCCTTTCTAGCTTCATGCTTCTCAACTTCATTTCCTTCCCTCTCCTAAGGGTTTATGCTTTTGGTTTTGTTTTTAAAGCCCGTCATTTTCTTCTAGTACTCCACTGTTTCATCTGACATCTTTTGATGTATACTAAATTCCTTCCGCAGGAAAGTTCTCATGGTCTTGCACAAAACATCTAATACTGGTGTTTTTCCAGCCATTGTCAGATTGCCCCAGCAGGGGACTCAGTAGCTATCCCACCGACCCAGCCGACCTGAGGGATTAGAGGCCAGCTCGAGTGTCCAGTGATGTCAGTCCCAAGAGTAAACTGGAGTAAGAGAACGAGGAGAGGCCTGGACAGGCGTGTCAGGAAGGCCAGGCAGGCAGGCCGTGTGGCTCAGTGACTGATGCTCTAGCTCACAATGGCATTTGCGTTAAAATGTCTTTAAATAAAAATGAACGGGATTTTGTGGGTGTTTTGCTCGACGGTGAGCACCAACGTGCGGCTTTCTCTGCATCCTCTCAGATATCTTGAATGAACTCTTCCAGCGGGAGAACAGGGTGTTGCATTACTGGACCATGAGGAAGCGGCGGCTGGACCAGTGCCAGCAGTACGTGGTCTTTGAGCGAAGCGCCAAGCAGGTCAGCCATCCCACGGGCCCCCCCGGCGCCCTCCTCTCCGCGCTCAGGCCTCCATCGTCAGATGGGCAGCTTCTGACATGGCAGCAGATGGGAAACCACTCCCTGATGATCAAAACAGCCTTGCCTTTTGCTTAACAGTTTGTTGCAAAAAATACCCCCCAGCCTCGTAGAAGTGTGTTACTCAGTGATTTTGGCCTCAACAGGTGTGCCATTCAGCTCTGCCCAGCTGCCGTCACCCCACAGTTAAGACAGCAAAGTACGAGCAGTCATGGTCATGATGATTTAAGTCACTGTAAAATAATATGGTGGGCAGTTTTCCATGTTGGTGTACTTATATTTTCAAGACAAAATTTTGTTCTTCGGATAAACTGAGCTAAAATTAAGTAAGAAATGTGGCAGAATTTCTCAGAATTCAGTATACTCAAAAAAAAGGTCATGCATTTGGCTAAGGCAAGAGGGTACGTTTGCAGTGTCCCCGCCCCCCGCCTCGGAAGTCATTTTGGGATCAATGGCCAGTCATGGAGATCATTTTAGGGTAAAGTCTGTCCGACTGTAACTCAAACAGGAAGATGCCTGTCACTTCTCTCTGGCCTTAACAGTAGCATAAGAATCCGTGCCCATTAGTCCAGAATTCGGAGGGTCAGGAGGGAGTGGAAGGGAGAAGGCTTGTTCTCAGAACCCTCCGTGGGCCACCTCACATCCTCCGCATCCCCGGGGCCTCCTCAGGGCTGTCGGTCCCTGGTGACCACGTGTGACCTGCTCTGTCACCTGGCTCCACCTGGAAACCTGACACGTGCCTGACTCAGCATAGGCATTCGATAAAATCCTTTCAGCTCAAGAAAGATTACATTTTCCTCAGCACAGGTTTCTCATTTGGGGAACATATTTTGTTGAATTTGGTAAATGTCAGTCTCTCATTGGGCAGCGCCCAGAGCAGCTAGGTGTCCCAGGGCGTGAGCAGGAGTTCGTGGTCCCTGGACCTGGCGCCCTGACCCGGCCTCTCCCTTGTCTTGACTGACTTTCCCAGATGCAGTTATCATATTCCCAGCAGGGGTGGCAAGCAGTAGTATTTTTTAATGTTTAAATTCCATTTTCTTAACATTTTATTTAAGGATAATCTAACCGTATTTCAGATTTATGGGGGCCTGATTTTATTTCTAATTAGAGATTATTTCATAATCTTTTCTCACATCTTTGTTTATCTCTCTGTTGAAAGACAAGGAGTCATTCAGCTACAGAGAACAAAATTGTAAATAATTCCCTTGACAGAGAGAAATAATGGAATATGCTGTTGCTTTTTCCTAAAGTCAGTTCACGTGCCAAAAATAAAATCATTCAGTTTCTGCCGTTACAGATGATGGCCCGTCAGCCCCGCGGCCCTGTAGGGTTGGCTTCTGTGCTGTACAATAGCAACAATCCCACAGTAAATACCGAGTTGCGGGTGGGGTGTGGCAGGTGACTTCCAGCCCCTGCTCTGCTCTGGGCGCCTCCTGCCTCTGGGCTCCTCCTCCCGGGCTGTCTGTGCCCCCCCTCCCTTATCTCTGCCTCCGAAAGTTGGCTTTCAGTTCAGGGCTTGTTCTTGTTTCTCTTTCCTCTCTCCTTAGCTCTCACTGTTGGTGTCTCCCAGCCCTGACCTCCATTTCTGGTCTCCAGACGTAGAAACCCCAGCTCCCTCCTTGCGTCTCTCCACTTTGGCCTTAACCAAAGCAGAAGTGGACCCGGGACTCCCCGTCTGCCGTGTCCCCGCCCTCATCTTACCTGATTCCTGCCTTTCCCTCATCTTCCCAGCTTCACCCCTTCACCGGGGCCTGATGCAGCACATCTGCCCCCTCCTCCGCCCCTCGGAGCCATCACGGGTACCAGCCCAGCCGTGTCTCGTCTAAACCCCTGGACCGGTTTGCTAACCGGTGTTGCTTCTCTCGCTCACTCTCCACTCCAGTCCCTTTTCCATGTGGCAGCCCCATTCACTTCCAGACCAAAGTCCAAAGGCCTGTGGCCTCCGAGGGCCCCCTGTCGCCCTCCAGCCTCGCCTCCAGCCTCCCCCTGTGCAGGGCCCCTTTCCTCCCGAGCCCATCCCTTCTCAGCCTGCGGGTCGCTCCTGGTCACAAGGGCAGGGCCCAAGCCTCTCCCACCCCAGCGCCCCTCTCAGCACCTGCCTGCATAGAGGGCGCTTGGGCACGATTCGCTGTGTGAACGGAGGAAGTAGGGACCTTTGAATAAATTGACCAAAATGCCTTTCTGCCTCGGTGCACTGTCATTGTCAGCATTATGTCAGAGATGGGATAGCCATGCTCGGGCAAAACGGAAGTAAATTCCCAGCCCGGAAGCTGCATGGTAAGTAATCTGGGTCGTGGCTTCCTTTTCATTTTTTTTCTTCTAAAATGCCGTAAATGCTGTGCAGTATCTAACAGTGACGGTGACGTTTCTGTTCCAAGACCAGCAAGTCACAGCGGACGACTCAGATACTGTGAAGGGCAGATATGAAAGCTTCCGTGTTTTTATGTTTCTTTTCCATAGTGTTGCTTTTTCAGATGTGTATGTTTAAGTAAGATTTCACTTCAGATATTTGCACATAGAAGGGAAAAAAATGGCTTCCATCTGAAAACATGAAAGAATAGGAGTCAGAATGTGTCCTTCTGTTGCCATCTGGACCTTGCCGGCCCCCTTCCTCCCAGGTGGGGTCATCTCCCTCCTGCATCTGGCAGGTTAAGCCACTTCTGCCGGCATCTCCCCAGAGCACCTTTATGCATGATGATGTTCTGCAGGAGCCCCCAGAAGGCAGGTGAAGTGGGTGCACGCCTCAGTGCTCACTGAAGGCAGGGATAGGAAGAAGCGGCTAACGTTGTACATTTGAAAGCTGGGAATTTGCATCTGCTTTCTTTTCCTTTTTAAAGTTAGAACACCCCAGGAAGGCTGTCAAGTCCCTCTGACGTGAATGTCTCATTATTCAGCAACGCGAGGGTCTCAGACTTCCCCTTCCCCACGCTTTCTCAGTATTCTTGAGGGAGGCTATTCATTGGACTCTTATTGTCCTTTAGGTTCATGCTTATAAGAAACTCTTGAGCTTGTTATCGTTGATGCCTAAGCGACATGATTACAGTTTCCTAGAACGTCAACTTTTAATTTTGGAATTAAGATACATGTTTCAGAAGCTCATCTCCCTTTGAGGGAGTGTTTCTTGATGCTCCTGGGCTTGTGACTTTGCGTTTAAATGAGATCCTGAGGTATTGGGACTTGCTTCACCGACGTTCAGCCGTGAACATGTTTCCATTCCTTCCGTCTCTAGGCTTTGGAGTGGATCCATGACAGTGGGGAGTTCTACCTTTCCACACACACCTCCACGGGTTCGAGTATCCAGCACACCCAGGAGCTGCTGAAGGAGCACGAGGAGTTCCAGATCACGGCAAAGGTGAGCTCGCATTGGGTCAGTGCCTGCGTGCCTGCCTGGGTGCTTCCGAGATAACCTCGACCAGGATGCTTTGTGTAGAAGAGGTCTTTCTTAAAAATATCACTGAAGAAATACCTTATGCAATTGGAGGAACGGGGTGAGCCAGATGGACGGTTAGACCCTAATTTAGTGGTAATTCTAAGGCCTTTCACACTGTCCTCACTTGTCCCTTCGTTTATCTGTTTCCTCTTGTTCCTCTGATTTCTGGAAACGCCTCCCACCTCCTTCCTTTATGTTTTCTTTCTTCTTTGTCCTTTGCATTCTTCTCTTATTTTCGTTCTGTTCTATTTTCCACGTATTTTCTGAGTACTCGCTATTTTTATGGAGTACTGGTGTTCCCAGCCTGACTTAGATGGATCCTGTGCGTGTTTCCTTCCTCGTCTTGAACAGTGAAAACTGCTGCAGTAGCATCACGCCCAGTCGTCCAGTCACGAAGCTGTCTGGGTTTTATAGTTGGCAGAGTTTATGTCAGTGGCTGTGCATAGGCTTATGAAACTGGAGGCATTTTCACTTTTCTGCTGAATTAAATACATCTTTATGGCATATGCAGTACATGTGACTGTGAATTTTTAAGCAGATAGGTAAGAATTCACACATGGACACGACTGATTTCTCAATTAAAATATTTGCAGGGGCTAATTCCTTCTTTTACCTCAAAACAATTTTGAGGCTTCTAGGCTTCCCTTCTCAACCTGTGGTGTTTTTGGTTTTGTTCTTCAAAGTTCTGAATATACATTCTGTGTACTGTTTTCAGGAGCACCTCTGTTTTTGATGATAGAGTTAAGGTTTTAGAAAAAATTGGAAATTAATTCACATTTAAAAGTAGAAAATAAATGATGAAGCTGCATAATAATTTTTGGGTAAAAAGAAGTGTTCCTGAGGAGACACCTTCAAGATAGTGGAGGAGTAAGACGTGGAGATCACCGTCCTCCCCACAGATACATCAAAAGTACATCTACACGTGGCACAACTCCAACAGAACACCTACTGAACGCTGGCAGAAGACCTCAGACTTCCCAAAAGGCAAGAAACTCCCCACGTACCTGGCTGTGTGGCTGACAGGGTCTTGGTGCTCCGGCCAGGTGTCAGGCCTGAGCCTCTGAGGTGGGAGAGCCGAGTACAGGACATTGGACCACCACAGACCTCCCGGCCCCACATGACATCATTTGGCAAGAGCTCTCCCAGAGATCTCCATCTCAACGCTAAGACCCAGCTCCACTCAACAACCAGCAAGCCCCAGTGCTGGACACCCCATGCCAAACAACTAGCAAGACAGGAACACAACCCCACCCATTAGCAGAGGGGCTGCCTAAAATCATAATAAGTTCACAGACACCCCAAAACACACCACCGGACATGGTCCTGCCCACCAGAAAGACAAGATCCAGCCTCATCCACCAGAACACAGGCACTAGTCCCCTCCACCAGGAAGCCTAGACAACCCACTGAACCAACCTTAGCCACTGGGGGCAGACTTCAAAAACAACGGGAACTACAGACCTGCAGCCTGTGAAAAGGAGACCCCAAAAACAGTAAGTTAAAAGCAATATGAGAAGACACAGAAATAAGCAGCAGATGAAGGAGCAAGATAAAAACTCACCAAACCGAACAAATGAAGAGGAAATAGGAAGTGTA
The DNA here is from genome assembly GCF_965194825.1 of Balaenoptera physalus. NCBI lineage: Eukaryota > Metazoa > Chordata > Mammalia > Artiodactyla > Balaenopteridae > Balaenoptera > Balaenoptera physalus. Next base: position 165,485,212 of record NC_138890.1, on the reverse strand, counting down.
CCTGAAAAAGAATTCAGAGTAATGATAGTAAAGATGATCCAAAATCTTGGGAATAGAATGGATAAAATACAAGAAACGTTTAACAAGGACCTAAAAGAACAAAAGAGCAAACAAACAATGATGAACAACACAATAAATGAAATTAAAAATTCTTTAGAAGGAATCAATAGCAGAATAACTGAGGCAAAAGAACAGATATGACCTGGAAGATAAAATAGTTGAAATAACTACCACAGAGCAGAATAAAGAAAAAAGAATGAAAAGAATTGAGGACATGTTTCAGACTTCTGGGACAACATTAAATGCACCAGCGTTCGAATTATCGGGGTCCCGGAAGAAGAAGAGAAAAAGAAAGGGTGTGAGAAAGTATTTGAAGAGATTATAGTTGAACACTTCCCTAATACAGGAAAGGAAATACTCAGTCCAGGAAGCACAGAGTCCCATGCAGGATAAATCCAAGGAGAAACATGCCAAGACATATATTAATCAAACTATCAAAAATTAAATACAAAGAAAAAATGTTAAAAGCAGCAAGGGAAAAGCAACAAATAACATACAAGGGAATCCCCATAAGGTTAACAGCTGATTTTTCAGCAGAAACTGCAAGCCAGAAGGGAGTGGCAGGACATATTTAAAGTGCTGAAAGGGAAAAACCTACAACCAAGATTACTCTACCCAGCAAGGATCTCATTCAGATTTGACGGAGAAATTAAAACCTTTACAGACAAGCAAAAGCTAAGAGAATTCAGCACCCCCAAACCAGCTTTACAGCAAATGCTAAAGGAACTTCTCTAGGCAGGAAACACGAAAAGGAAAAGACCCACAATAACAAACCCAAAACAATTAAGAAAATGATAATAAGAACATACATATCGATAATCACCTTAAATGTAAATGGCTTAAATGCTCCAACCAAAAGACACAGACTGGCTGAATGGATACAAAAATAACACCCGTATACATCATGTCTACAAGAGACCCACTTCAGACCTAGCAACACATACAGACTGAAAGTGAGGGGATGGAAAAAGATATTCCATGCAAATGGAAATCAAAAGAAAGCTGGAGTAGCAATTCTCATATCAGACAAAATAGACTTTAAAATAAAGACTATTACAAGAGACAAAGAAGGACACTACATAATGATCAAGGGATCAATCCAAGAAGAAGATATAATAATTGTAAATATTTATGCACCCAACATAGGAGCACCTCAATACATAAGGCAAATGCTAACAGACATAAAAGGGAAAATCGACAGTAACACAGTAATAGTAGTGGACTTTAACACCCCGCTTTCATGAATGGAGAGATCAACCAAAATGAAAATAAATAAGGAAACACAAGCTTTAAGTGATACATTAAACAAGATGGACTTAATAGATATTTATAGGACATTCCATCCAAAAAAAACAAAATGCACTTTCTTCACAAGTGCTCGTGGAACATTCTCCAGGATAGATCATATCTTGGGTCACAGATCACACCTTGGTAATTTTAAGAAAATTGAAATCATATCAATTATCTTTTCTGACCACAACACTATGAGACTAGATATCAATTACAGGAAGAAAACTGTAAAAAATACAGACACATGGAGGCTAAACAATACACTACTAAATAACCAAGAGATCACTGAAGAAATCAGAGAGGAAATCAAAAAATACCTGGAAACAAATGACAATGAAAACACAACGACCCAGAACCTATGGGATGCAGCAAAAGCAGTTTTAAGAGGGAAGTTTATAGTAATACAGTCGTACCTCAAGAAACAAAAAACATCTCAAATAAACAACCTAACCTTACACCTAAAGCAATTAAGAGAGGAGAACAAAAAAACGCCAAAGTTAGCAGAAGGAAAGAAATCATAAAGATCAAATCAGAAATAAATGAAAAAGAAATGAAGGAAACAGTAGCAAAGATCAATAAATCTAAAAGCTGGTTCTTTGAGAAGATAAACAAAATTGATAAACCATTAGCCAGATTCATCAAGAAAAAAAGGAAGAAGACTCAAATCAACAGAATTAGAAATGAAAAAGGAGAAGTAACAAATGACACTGCAGAAATACAAAGGATCATGAGAGATTACTACAAGCAACTATATGCCAATAAAATGGACAGCCTAGAAGAAATGAACAAATTCTTAGAAAAGCACAACCTTCTGAGACTGAACCAGGAAGAAACAGAAAGTATAAACAGACCACTCACAAGCACTGAAATTGAAACTGTGATTAAAAATCTTCCAACAAACAAAAGCCCAGGACCAGATGGCTTCACAGGTGAATTCTGTCAAACATTTAGAGAAGAGCTAACACCTATCCTTCTCAAACTCTTCCAAAATATTGCAGAGGGAGGAACACTCCGAAATTCATTCTACCACCGTGACCACCATCACCCTGATACCAAAACCAGACAAAGATGTCACAAAAAAAGAAAACTGCAGGCCAATATCAGTGATGAACATAGATGCAAAAATCCTCAACAAAATACTAGCAAACAGAATCCAACAGCACATTAAAAGGATCATACACCATGACCAAGTGGGCTTTATCCCAGGAATGCAAGGATTCTTCAATATATGCAAATCAATATGATACACCATATTAACAAATTGAAGGAGAAAAACCATATGATAATCTCAATAGATACAGAAAAAGCTTTCGACAAAATTCAACACCCATTTATGATAAAAACTCTCCAGAAAGTAGACATAGCGGGAACTTACCTCAACATAATAAAGGCCATATATGACAAACCCACAGCCAGCATCATTCTCAATGATGAAAAACTGAAACCATTTCCAGTAAGATCAGGAACAAGACAAGGTTGCCCACTTTCACCACTATTATTTGACATAGTTTTGGAAGTTTTAGCCACAGCATTCAGGGAAGAAAAAGAAATAAAAGGAATACAAATTGGAAAAGAAGAAGTAAAACTGTAACTGTTTGCAGATGACATGATACTATACATAGAGAATCCTGAAGATGCCACCAGAAAACTACTAGAACTAATCAATGAATTTGGTAAGGTTGCAGGATACAAAATTAATGCACAGATATCTCTTGCATTCCTATACACTAATGATGAAAAATCGGAAAGAGAAATTAAGGAAACACTCCCATTTACCGTTGCAACAAAAAGAATAAAATACCTAGGAAGAAACTTACCTAAGGAGACAAAAGACCTGTATGCAGGAAATTATAAGACACTGATGAAAGAAATTAAAGATGATAACAAACACATGGAGAGATATACCATGTTCTTGGATTGGAAGAATCAGCACGGTGAAAATGACTATACTACCCAAAGCAATCTACAGATTCAGTGCAATCCCTATCAAACTACCAATGGCATTTTTCACAGAACTAGAACAAAAGATATCACAGTTTGTATGGAAACACAAAAGACCCCGAATAGCCAAAACAATCTTGAGAAAGAAAAATGGGGCTGGAGCAATCAGGTTCCCCGACTTCAGACTATACTACAAAGCTACAGTAATCAAGACAGTGTGGTACTGGCACAGAAACAGAAATATAGATCAGTGGTACAGGATAGAAAGCCCAGAGATAAACCCATGCATATATGGTCACCTTATCTTTGATAAATGAGGCAAGAATATACAATGGAGAAAAGACAGCCTCTTCAGTAAGTGGTACTGGGCAAACTGGACAGCTACATGTAAAAGAATGAAATTAGAACACTCCCTAACACCATACACAAAAATAAACTCCAAATGGATTAAAGACCTAAATTTAAGGCCAGACACTATAAAACTCTTGGAGGAAAACATAGGCAGAACACTCTATGACATAAATCACAGCAAGATCCTTTTTGCCCCACTTCCTGGAGAAATGGGTATAAAAACAAAAATAAACAAATGGGACCTAATGAAACTTAAAAGTTTTTGCACAACAAAGAAAACCATAAGACGAAAAGACAGCCCTCAGAATGGGAGAAAATATCTGCAAACGAAGCAATGGACAAAGGATTGATCTCCAAAATATACAAGGAGCTCATGCAGCTCAATATCAAAAAAACAGACAACCCAATCCAAAAATGGGCAGAAGACCTAAATAGACATTTCTCCAAAGTAGATATACAGATTGCCAACAAACGCATGAAAGGATGCTCAACATCACTAATCATTAGAGAAATGCAAGTCAGAACTACAATGAGGTATCACCTCACACCCGTCAGAATGACCATCATCAAAAAATCTACGAACAATAAATGCTGGAGAGGGTGTGGAGAAAAGGGAACATTCTTGCACTGTTGGTGGGAATGTAAATTGATACAGCCACTATGGAGAACAGTATGGAGGTTCCTTAAAAAACTAAAAATAGAACTACCATATGACCCAGCAATCCCACTACTGGGCATATACCCTGAGAAAACCATAATTCAAAAAGAGTCAGTACCACAATGTTCATTGCAGCTGTATTTACAATAACCAGGACATGGAAGCAACCTACGTGTCCATCGACAGATAATGGATAAAGAAGATGTGGCACATATATACAATGGAATATTATTCAGCCAGACAAAGAAATGAAATTGAGTTATTTGTAGTGAGTTGGATGGACCTAGAGTGTGTCATACAGAGTGAAGTAAGTCAGAAAGAGAAAAACAAATACTGTATGCTAACACATATATATGGAATCTAAAAAAAAGGTTCTGAAGAACCTAGGGGCAGGGCAGGACAGGAATAAAGGCGCAGATGTAGAGAATGGACTTGAGGATACGGGGAGGGGGAAGGGTAAGCTGGGACAACGTGAGAGAGTGGCATTGACATATATACACTACCAAATGTAAAATAGCTGGAGGGAAGCAGCTGCATAGCACAGGGAGATCAGCTCGGTGCTTTGTGACCACCCAGACGGGTGGGATAGGGAAGGTGGGAGGGAGATGCAAGAGGGAGGATATACCGGGATATATATATGTACAGCTGATTCACTTTGTTATACAGCAGAAACTAACACAACAATGTAAAGCAATTATCCTCCAATAAAGATGTTAAAAAAAATAAAATAAAATAAAAGGTTATATTGAAAAAAAAACACCAAAAAAAGAAGTGGTGTATATGTACTACTGTATTTAAAAAGGATAACCAGCGAGGACCTAGTGTATAGCACAGGGAACTCTGCTCGATGTTATGTGGCAGCCTGGATGGGAGGAGACTTTGGGGGCGAATGGATACATGTATATGTATGGCTGAGTCGCTTTGCTGCGCACCTGAAACTATCACAACATTGTTAATCGGCTATACCCCAATATAAAATTAAAACTTAAAAAAAAGAAGTGTTCCTGTACAGTAAAAAGATTGGATTTCTTGTGTGGCCCTTGACTTGGCTTTGAAAACGTATCCATGGGGAATTTTTAAATCGTTTAGAATGACAACAGCTACTTTGTATTATGTTTATTTTTACTTTTTCATACATTCTGTAACAGTTTCTGACTCCTGCTGTTCTTCCTGGGGCTCTCTTCTCAGCTCCCCTCCACCCCAAGCTGTACGTGTACTTTTTCCATTCAGGCTCTCGGTGCCGGGCTGTGGGAACCGCTGGTCTCTGTTCTGGAGGACACACAGTCCAGCGGGGCTCAGTGGGGAGGCCTGGCAGCAGGAGCATGTGGGTAGGGCGAGCCACACCCAGAGGGGCCATGAGCGCTCCGAGGGCGCCCCCGCCCGCTCAGTTGAGGGGAGCTGGCCTGTCGTACCTCTGCAGGTAAGGATCATATCTTTTCCTTCCTCTAGCTGCAGCACATGTTTGGCCATATAATTCTTATTTTTTGTTAAGAATTGGATAATAAATACAGTTATTATGTGCCTTATATGATTTATATTTGTTTCATTGAATGTCCTTTGGTTATAGATAGTAAGAAAATGCCTAAGATACCACTCAGGTAGATTTAAGCTTTGCTCCTTTGCACTGACTTAAATTTCCATGGAGGCTCCACTCTGCAAGCCACGTGTACAGCCACGCAGCTGTTCACTGCCCAGCTCCAGGGGGCGCCATGCCATGCACACAGGTTGTGGTGGGAATGTCGTCATCTAGAGCTGAGTAGCGTGGCAGCTTTGTGCCACCAGTGGAGCACGTACAAAGGGATTTTTCCATTATTTCTAGTTTTCCCTTTTCCTCAGACGTGGGTTATGGTTTTTGGAAGAATGAGCAGCAACAGGCATAGTTTTGCCTGTATTTTATTTAAAAAATAAGCATCTAAAATCATAGGTGACATCTGATCTTTCTGTTTCCCAAATAGACCTGTTTCTTTTGTTGGGTATATTGAATTCGTTTTGCTAAGAGGAACTGATAGGTTTTGAAAAGAGCACCTCTCAGGTTTTTTTCTTAGCATTTTTTCTTTGGTTTCTGGCTCCTTTTCTTTTAATCAGAAAGCACCTGCGTTGGTGCTTGGAGACATCATTTAGTGTTTCGTGTTGAAATGATGCTCTTGTTCTCCTTCTGTCCCTCTGTCTTAGTGTCTTCTAAGAAGTCATTTTTCTCTTGTTATGTAGAGAATCCTTCGTTCTGACGTGACATCTTCCGATTCAGTAGTTACATAATTAATATTGTAACATTTTTAGGGTTAATGGAAATGAAACCTCTCTTCACTATCTGATTAAGACTCAGCTCGATTCCTTTGCAACTCAAGGCAGTAATTTCTCAAAATGCTTTTAAGCACCACCGGCATCCAGGCCATGGGTGTTTACTTAAAAGCAGATTTCTGTCCTCACCAGGCATGTACTGCCTTGGACTCTCTGGGGGCAAGGCTTGAAAAGGAGCATTTCTAACAAGCCCACCAGGTGGTTTTTATGCACACTCAAGTTTGAAACCCACTGCCTTGCTAAGACCTTCACAACTTTGTCCCCAATGCCAAATGCCTTACTTTGCTAGAAAGTGTCTGAGACCATTGAATGTGCATCCTTTCTGGGTTTCTGATTACCTGAGAACATGGTGAGTAAAGCTCTTGTGAGCATGTGGACGTAAACATTCGGTCTGCCTTTATTTTTCTCCAGCCCCTTGATTATGCCTAAAGATGAGGTGGTTCAAATTACATTTGCATTCTTCAAAAATGAAAATCCGCTTTCATAACAATCTCTTATACAAACAAGGAGGCAGCTGTGTCCTGATAGTGAAGGGCAAGCAAGAGTTGTTCAATGAAAATGCTAGGTGCCAAGCAGTGCTTATCGTAGGCATTTATGCAAAAAAGGAAAGGGAGAAAAATACACACATATTATACATACACGCACTTGCTTGTATGTAATAAAACATCTCGGGGGTGATACCCAAGAAGCTGATACAGGTAACAGGTGAATGTGGAGTGAGAAGGCTTTTCACATTGTGTCCTTTTGTACCTTTTGAATTTTGAATTCTGTGAATGCATTTAAAAAAATACCAGTTAAAATAAAAATACACCGTTATAAAAGGTTCATAGATTAGCAGGTTCATCCTACTTAATTTGATCACACCATTCATTCACTCAACAATTATTTATTGGCCTCTACAGTATACCAGGAACCACTCATTGGTGCAGAGCTCGTGGACTGCACGTTCTAGTTAGAGAAACGAGCAATAACATGATCAATGAGTAAATATATATATACATACATGTTAAATAATAAGAGAAAAAGCCACGGGGGAGGGGAGGGTTGCCATCTTTGATAGAGAGGCTACGGCAGGTCTCCTCAAGAAGCCTCTGACTATCGGATGAGCATTTTTGTTTAAATGAAGTTTACAAATGGAAGATTTATAGATTTACCAGGCTTTGCCTATAGGAAACCTTTTGTTCTGTATCTAATTTCATAGAATCAGCCTATTGGTGTCACATGCTTGCAACTAGTCTGTTTTGTGATGTGTTTTGACATATATGAAAATCTTCCTTTAGTTTCTTGGTGGCTTTTGTTTTCTGTTCAATGTAGGTAAGATGCATTATCTTTTTTATCTTCACTTCTATGTCTCCACTGCTTAAAGCATGAAATAACTTTCTTAACCCCTTTAAAGATTAAGGGGCCCTTGGACAACACGGAGTTGAACTGTGTGGGTCCACTTATACTCAGATTTTTGTCAACAAATACGTACTGTAGTATTGCCTGATCCCATTGAAGCCTCGGATGTGGGCTGCATGGGGGCGGGGTGAGAAGTGAGGTGCAGGGGTCAGCACCCCAACCCCTGAGTTGTTCAAGGGTCAGCTGTTTGCAGTGCGCTCCACTGATGTCATTCATGACAGTGGAAAAGAAATGCTTAAATGGTGGTAAAACACAACTTCCCTGTGCTTTTCAGAAGGTTAACATCTTGGTAAACAGCAAAACCTTCTTTAGGCAACCTGATTTTTTAAAAATCCTGTATCAGCCGTGTTAATTCTCTTTGATATTAAAATTTAATAATGTTTCTAACTTAAATCCCTTTTGGAATTTATGCTTCCAAGTCTGAAGCTTTGATTTCTTACTTCCTTGATGTATAATTAGGCTTCTCTTAACCAGAAAGGTATCGTGTTGATCACAAGTCAGAAGGTTTGTTTGACAGATATTTTCCTTTTAGCTCACTCTAGGTTGAGTTCATTTCCACACAAGATGAAGGCCCTAAAAACTTTCAGAGTGTTTTGTTCGGCTGACTTTCTCCAATAAACAGCTTTTATACAATTTGCAATAGCAGTTCTTTTCACAGAGGTATTAATGTCTCTGGAGTTCTGTTTTCCTGTAGTTTTTTTGCAAAGTATGTATTCATGCCAGTTAAAAGTAACTACCACTCCCATTAAAGTTGCAGGTGTATACACACTTGCATAAAGGACCTAATGTTAATTTATTATCTCAATAAATATTTGGTAGATGGCCACCATGTGCCAGACACATAGAAGGTGTGTGAGATACTAGGGAACAGAGTGAGCAAATGTCCCTGGCTGCTGGCAGGTGCATTCTAACCAGGAGAGAGACAGGCGGTGATCTGAGCAAGTGAATTCCACCTCTTTGGAGGGCGAGGCGTGCTGTGGGGCAGAGCAGAGCAGGCAGGGTGAGGGAGGCGCGTGGCAGTCGTGAGGGTTAGGGAGACCGGTGAGAAGTGGCCTTTATTCGAGCAAAGCGTGAAGGAACCATGGAGACGTCCAGGGGGACAGCATTCCGGGCGGAAGGGGCACCGGTGCACAGAGGCGGAGGCCAGCAAGCCTGGAGGGGTGGTGGGCAAGCTGGACCCTGCGGAGGAGCCCGGGGTGGGGGTGGGGGGTCGTGTAGAGTCTGAGGATGCTTGCAGCTGGCTCTGCAGGCTGCCTAGTGAACTCTGCTCAAAACTTTTACTGTACAAAGTAAGATAGTTTATCCAGGTTTTGAACCCTGACCTCCTTCCTTTGGGGGATTTTTAAAGTCAATTTCCTGAGTGTTAGTCATAAAGATTTTCTAGTTAAAGCCTAAGTGAGAAAAGCAGGTTCCATAGCAGAAGAGTAACTGTACTCTTATGAAGTGCCAGTGGGAATGTTGAAGGAAGCCTAAGGACTAAATGAAATGGTAACAACAAATGATATAAGTAGTAAGTCATAATGAGTGAAATAATAAATGAAATGGATGTGACGAAAAATCTGTTGAAGAATCAGATTTGAGTGAAATCACTGCCGTATGTATGTATGTATCTATCCATCTATCTGTCGGACCAGTGTTTTATGGTTATCCTTGGCTATAAGAGTAGGAAAGTCATACTTAAAGATCTTTCTATGTGCATATAAAATGAAATAAATGTATTTCTGAGAGAGAGTTTTAAAACAGGAACTAAGTTTAAAATACCTCTATGAAGGCAGCTTCCCTAGTCGTGACTTTTCCTCCGGGTCTACTGAGAATTAAAGAAGAAACAAGCGCATGCTGTGGTGCCGCGGCATCAGGGATTTGGTTGAGTATCTGCGGGGGGCGGCGGCGGGGGCTTAGCCACATAGGCTCCAGGAGAACGAAAATCTCAGATGGCTGCTGCCCTAAAAGGGCTTTCGGTCTAACTGGGGACACAGAATAAACAAGCGTAAGGCGGGAGGTGTCTGTAAGCAGTACCTCCGGCCTTCGCAGGAGGAGCGTCGTGGACTGTAGAGGCCGTCCCGAGTGAGCGCCCACTTGTTCATTCTGCAGAGTGACCGAGCGTCCACCAGGTGAAGACACCGTCCAGAGACAGTCCAGGCTTTTTCCTCGAGGTCATAAAAATGCCATTCATTGCGGAAGAGCTGAGGAAACGGAGCCAGTCTAGGATCGGGGAGATGAATTGGGTGGACTGAGGGTTTCAGTCTGAGTCTCTGTCACCAGCAATTATTTTCCTGTTCAGAGCTCAGAGTTGTAGGCAAGTTGCCACTATGTTTCTGGTTTCTGGCAGTTGGGTTCATTTGCTTCACAATACTTTCCTGTTGTTTTTTTGCAGCAAACCAAAGAGAGAGTGAAGCTATTGATACAGCTGGCTGATGGCTTTTGTGAAAAGGGGCATGCCCATGCGGCAGAGATAAAAAAATGTGTCACTGCCGTGGATAAGAGGTACAGAGACTTCTCTCTGCGGATGGAGAAGTACAGGACCTCTTTGGAGAAAGCCCTGGGGATTTCTTCAGATTCCAACAAATCGGTAAATTGCTTTGTGCAAACTGAATAAATGACTGTTTTCTCCTTCGTGTACTGTTTGTCGATTTAATTAACTGAAGTTCATTGACTCCCTTGTTCCACAGAGTAAAAGTCTTCAGCTAGATATCATTCCGGCCAGTATCCCCGGGTCAGAGGTGAAACTCCGCGATGCCGCTCATGAACTTAATGAAGAAAAACGGAAATCTGCCCGCAGGAAAGAGTAAGCTTGTCTTTAAGAGCCTGCCAGGATTCATTGAAAAAGTGAAGAAAATGTCACTTGGGCAAAGATGCTTACTTCTGTGTGTGCTTTGAAATCAAGCAGTGTTAATACTTTTCATTGCTCTGAATGTGCTTAGTTTTTACAGCAAAAATGCCACCGTGTCCACTGTCCCCTTGTCACCTGATGCAGAAACAGTATCCTGTTGTTTTTGTCCATGCGCCCCCATTTCATATGTGGTTGACAAGTTGTTTTAGTGTCATTTGTCATCAGTAGGTCATGAGTAATAATACTAAGGAGAAGAAATTAATAACACAAGTGCAGCTGTTTGGAAGTTGCTAATTAGTAAACTGTACTAGATATTAATAAAGACAAAAGATTGCCCTAAACCAGTGGTTCTCAGTCGGGGCCAGCTTTGTCGCCCCGGAGGGACATTTGGCAATATGTGGAGACATTTTTGGTTGTCACCCAGTGGGGAGGGGGGAGGGCTACTGGCATCTAGTGGGCGGAACCAGGGATGCTGCGAAACGTTTTATAATGCACAGGACAGTCCTACAGCAAAGCATCCTCCAGCCCCAAACGTCAGTACTGCCAAGTTGAGAAACCATGACCAGTAGGTACCTTAACAAAATTTTTTCCAGAATGTGTTTTCCTTTGAATTGGTTACTGGATACTGTTAATTCTTCTATCTATTCTTGCTTTAATTCTCCAGAACATATCACTGACTAATGCTTTTTCAACCACCTTATTATCTCATAGACCCTAAAAGTAAATAGTTAAAATAAGCATGTATCCTGACTGTGAACTAAACTAGTTGCTGTCTTTTCCTCTGCTTTAAGGTTCATAATGGCTGAGCTAATTCAAACTGAAAAGGCTTACGTAAGAGACCTCCGGGAGTGTATGGATGTAAGTAAGTTTTTCTGCTTATTTATTTAGATGGAGTATAGTGTTGCTGTTTATTCTTACCTGTTGGCAGTTCTTAAAATAATCACGTTTTGTTGTTATTTTTGAAATTTGAAGTGTGCACGAGCCGCCTTCTGTGCATGTTGCTGCACTTCTGTGAAGTTCTAGGCGTGTTTTTGCTCATTACAGAGATGATACAGCACTAATCCTCTCATTCCATTTACCACATGATGGCCTGGCTGACATTCTCTCTGTGTAGAATTTTACAGCAGCTTCAGAGAAATGTGCCTACCGATTATGATTGGCACCTGATGCTCAGTAGTTTAACGAATATTTGCTGTACCTTGTGGAGTAGGTTTATCCCAAAATTTGAAGCTGGGAATACATTTAGAGCTGAAAAGTATGGAAACTATTCTCAAGTATTAATAACAACTGAGATTTTAAAAAAATAGTTCCTCATGTTTTTTTTGCAAAAGGTTGTATTGTTAAGATGTATTTTCAATTATACATTAACTCTGGGTACGTATTTACAGAGGTCAGGAGTACCTGTTTCTTGAAGGTGAGGTATGGGTTTTCCTCTAACCCTCTCTGTTTCCCTCCCGGCCAGACCTACCTGTGGGAAATGACCAGTGGTGTGGAGGAGATCCCGCCGGGCATTGTGAACAAAGAGCTCATTATCTTCGGGAACATGCAGGAAATCTATGAGTTTCACAATAAGTGAGTGGCTTTATCTTTGGGGACCTCATTAGCTACTCTGGAAATCTGTGCTAAAGTTTCATGACAAATGAAAGTTTCCAGTAAATAAGCATAGATTCCAGTGATTTTGTTGAAATTTGAAGGAAGCCTGCCAGACTTGCTTCACAAGGACAGACATTCTAGAGACTATTTTAGCAGAGACTCAACTTTGTATTTACTTTTTATAGAAATGAGATTAGGAAAACTGAAAGCTGTTTTTGTAGGAACCCTAACTTCTCTCAAGCCTTTGTCATCAGCTGCTGCATCAGTTACTTCTTAGGGTTAAAAGAAAGAATTGCCCTCTGTGGGCTGCCGGCTGGTGTTTGGTCTTTTCTAAGAAGAAGGAGGAAGGAACTGAGGACTGAACAGATGTGTAGTGTGACCAAAATAAAGTGCACTTTCCACAGGCCATAGGAGGCACATGGTTTTATTTTCAAGATCAAAAACAAGGCAGCAGAAGCTCCTCTAGGTGGAGTCTTTGCAGCCCAAATAGCCTGTGGAAAGATGATGCTGGACCAGAGCAAGCCGTGTCTTCCTTGCTTCCCTGCCCCCGACCCCAGCAAGGACGCTAGCATCTAAACGGGTTCTCTAGGTTGAGTGTTTACCTCCCTAAATTATGTCCTTAGCTACTAAACATACCACTTCCCCAGAAGTAAGCTACTGTTGAAAGTGTTCAAAGGCTAAACTGGTTAACTCTTTGAAAGTCGCAATAACTTACCCTAGTTCAGAGCACTTGCTCTACATTTTGTTAAGTTAAAATCTAGAAGTTACAGTTTTCACTGCATTTGATTAAAATGATGAAGTTTGACATCGTCTGAATTCACAGTATGCTTGGTCTAATTCCCGGCATATCGCACTAGTCAAATGTTTTAAAACACCGTAATCATTTAGTATCGTTTTCTCTCTCTGCAGCATATTCCTAAAAGAGCTGGAAAAATATGAACAGTTGCCAGAGGACGTTGGACATTGCTTTGTAACTTGGGTAATGAAACCTCAGCTGCTTGTTCTGTCACAGTTGCTTTGAGGGAAGTTGGAAGGAATACTGTTCATTTCTCAAGTGTTGCCATTTTCTCCTGGTGTCTACAGAGAGAGAAGTAGACTTTACCTCAAAGAATTACGTTCTCCAGCTAGTTATTAATGTGGAATAAGCTTTTTATTGATAGTCGTGATGGTTTGAAATAGAATGTTGAGTTAGTGTGTCAGGCCTCTGCATGGCCCTGGGGATTCGCAGGTAAATCATGAGTGCCCAGCCCTGCCTGGGAGGATTGTGCGGTCGGGAGGGAGGGAAGGAGGCAAGTGACCTGGTGATCAGGCCCTGCTCTCTAAGTGTGACACTCACGCTTGCACATAGCATCATGGGAAGAGGGGCCGGCATCCAGCCCCTACTCTCCAGGCCAGGGGAGGACGTGTGTCCTATTAGCAGGATGTGTTTCTTATTTTAATAGCTTTCTTTATAAAGTAGGGTTTCTTAAATTGGGGGCTTGAATTTCATTTATACACACAGCTTCTTTTCTACACAAAAGTTTATCAGAATTTGATTTATTGTCATTTGAAAGAGATAGTCTAATTTTCTTTTTGTTTATATAGGCAGACAAGTTTCAGATGTATGTCACATATTGCAAAAATAAGCCTGATTCTACTCAGCTGATATTAGAGCATGCAGGATCCTACTTTGATGTAAGTAATAGATTACTAAAGAAGCTGTGATATTTTCTAAGTTGCATTTCGTGTACACAAAATGCAGCATGACTCATAACTGTCACCTCATGGATGGCATGATACCATTTTTTTTTTTAATGTATGTCTGTATTATTTTTTAAATTTTTATTTATTTATTTATTTATTTATTTTTGGCTGTGTTGGGTCTTCGTTTCTGTGCGAGGGCTTTCTCTAGTTGCGGCAAGCGGGGGCCACTCTTCATCGCGGTGCGCGGGCCTCTCACTATCGCGGCCTCTCTTGTTGTGGAGCACAGGCTCCAGACGCGCAGGCTCAGTAGTTGTGGCTCACGGGCCCAGTTGCTCCGCGGCATGTGGGATCCTCCCAGACCAGGGCTCGAACCCGTGTCCCCTGCATTGGCAGGCAGATTCTCAACCACTGCGCCACCAGGGAAGCCCCGGCATGATACCATTTTTATCTGTCACATTTATAATGGGATATTCTTATATTCTGTTTTTAAAAGATGCTTCTCAAATACTGCAAGCTGTATATCTGTAAAAAATTCAGATTTTAATATATACATGTGTATATATGTCATTACTTACAATTTATATATAGTCATTAATTTTTTCCATGTAATATCATGTAAAAAGTATGAGTATAAACTATTAAATTAAGCTTCTTTTCCCCTCTATAAAAAAAAACTTTGAATCTTTTTCGATCATTTATTTTTCCCATTTCAATTTCATGACGTTATTAACTTCCAGAAGTGGCCTATCAGTAAAATTTTACAAATAGCACTCTAACAGCTCAGACCATTGGGAGGTTCATTAATTATATTCTCATTGGTGTAAACATAGTTCATCTTTTTTGAGACCACGTTGCAGGGAGGTTATTTAGTACGAAAGGTGATGGAGCCTCGTGATATAATATATAGAGTGATTTGGGGGTTTCCAGAACAGAGTCAAATGTGTGCCAAATAAATTTTGATTAAAAGACAGGGTGCTTTCGAATTTTATGTATAATTTGGTGCATGAGGCCACGAGGGTATCAGACTTGTTTCCGTCTTTACGTTTGTACATGGCCGAGTGTGGTCATCTTGCTCTTCTCCGAAAGTCTGGGAAATTAGGATACATTTTAGCTCCTGTCTTTTGAGGTGGAGCCCTGCCTGTAGATGCCCCTATTTTCGTTGCCATTCTCACGACCAGTAGTTACACATCACTGCCTGGGTGCATATGAAGCCTGCTCCCAGCCCAGGGAGGCCTTTTCTTTCTGGTATTTCACACGACCCTGGGTCTTGGCCATTATGTGGAGCTCAACACTGTAGTTCCGTGCAGTTAGGATTATCGAAGGCCTCATTGAGCATATGGCACGTGTGCTGTTTGGAATCACAAGTCATTAAAAAAAACCCTTGCCCTAAGGAGGATGCCAAGAGCTAAGATACTGCAAATACAGTAGGTTGGTGTGAAAATGAGAGCAAGCAGGAGAGAGGACTTCCTTATAGCGAGGACGACAGGAGCCTCCAGTAGGGAGGGTTGCGATGTGGTCTGTGACGAGGGTGCGCACGTGGCCGAAGCTTCAGGAGCCGCAGCGGGAGAGTCTGACTGCCGGGCGGGCGCGGTGATGCCGGCACCAGGAGTGGTTGGCTTCCCTGCTTGACCTCTGCACGTGAAGGCCTGTAATACAGGGGAAGCGCTGTGTCTTTAGTATTTAAAGTGATGACCGAGACTTGTTATTTTTACGTTGAGCTTATTAAAAGAAGCAATAGTGATTTCTACTTTAGAAAAAGTGGTTTGTGTGTATTCATCATGGGGGGTAAATGAATGTAAATTTTTAGTTCCTGTTATCTGACTTACACAGTGGTGTGTGTGTGTGTGCTTTTTTTTAATTCAGGAGATACAACAGCGGCACGGGTTAGCCAATTCCATCTCTTCCTACCTTATTAAACCTGTTCAGCGAATAACAAAGTATCAGCTCCTTTTAAAAGTATGTATGAAGCCTCTTCAACCTGAAAAATTTTATGCACTGTGCATTATCATTTTGACATTGTTTTATGTATGTAAAGTACCCTGAGTTTTTGAAATAACACCTAGCAAATTAATGTTATTTTATAACTCATTGCCATTTATTGCCCCGACCGACTTGTCAGTGCCATCTGGTAAATAATAGTATGTCTCGTGATCACGCACCTGAACTTTGTTGACTCACCCTAGTCCCTAACATAAAATGAGAAAGGAAGGAAAACTTGTCAGTCCTGGATGATTTAGTACCACTGTTCCCAGTATGACTTGTATCAGACTGACCTCTGCTGTCTCTTGGTTATGAATGATTATAGTTAAAATCACACTTGTAAAAATCAAATAATGATTAGTTCTGACAATAGAATGCTGAAGAAAACTTAGAATTTGTGATAAGAGTTGTTACAGAATTCATTACATATAATTGACGCACGTTTCCTTGACTACAAGAAAAATAATTTACAAATTCTATCTCATGGTGTTTACCCCACCGTTTCCTTGGCTGGTGAATGTTATTAAACATTAGAACGTACCCACATCCATTCATCCCAGTAAGAACACTGCATGAACCCAACTAAGTCCCCAGTTCGGTCCTAACACAGCAATAGCAGATGATCATGTAATTTTTCTAGATATAAAAGAAATACAGAAGATGAAGTTATGAATGCCTGAAACCCTAATTTTTACCCTTTTTGTTAATACAAAAAAATCTAGAAACAGTAAAAAGTGGCTACATTCTTTTGTGAAGGGATACCATTATGGCATTCTTATATTGGAAAAGCTCTCCTGCACTTCGGTATCAGAACCCCATTAAGTGATTTTATGACCACCACGGCAGAAATATGTGGTTGCTATAAACATGAAATAAAAGTCAGGAGGCTAAGTTGTTTATATTCACGTTTGCCCTTTGCTTTCTAATTCTGCAAAGGCAATTTACCTCTTAGTGTCCTCAGGATTGATGGGTTTTGTTTTTAGCACGAGATTCTAGTAAAGATCTCTTCCTCGGTGACCTCACATCTAGTCTTTCACTGTTAAACCTCTGCTTTAATTTATAAAACCTGACTTTATTCTGCCCAGGGGTTCTTCAAGAGAGCAGTCATGAGCTATGCTGGCTCCCCAACGAGGAGGGTTTTCTGACAGTGAAGTTAGTCTCAGCACATTGCAGTTTTAAGGCACTTTTTGCCAAGCTGCTCAGAATAATAGGTGCACATCATCTGGCCATGAGAAGAGGGGCCTGTCAGGCAGCTGCATTGCCCGAAACCATCTAGGGTATGGCCAAAGCTGACTGCAGGGCCACGTCCCTCTTGTTGAGCACCAGGACACAGAAAGCTGTTGTTACTGTTACTGCCTGATAAAAATCATATATGCGCTGGTGAGAAAATATCTTGGAGCCCACCAGAATGTGAATCTGTTGTCCTGCTGTCACTCATCTAATGACAGGTGTTCCCCTACGCAGATCTGAAATGTAATTATGCCCGGGGAGGCGTGCTGCAATCACTAGAGCTTTCTGAATGTCCCAGCACAGAGAAGAAGCGTTTCCCTGTAGGTAACTGTGCAGCGATGCTGTTCCCACTGTGAGACAGGGCAGCTCCAGGGCAGAGGGGACGTCATGTTCGCGGCACCAGAGGGCTCAGAATCATGCTGGGATCCTGTGCAAGCAGAGCAGTGCTAATTGGACTCTGGCTTGACCTTCGGATGTAACCACTAGCTGACTGTGCTTTGCTACACTGATTAAATATTTTATTTGTCATTTTTGAGGCTCGGTAGTTGACGTGTACACTAACTTCGTTTTAATCTCTGACTGCATCTGGTTTCCTCTGAACTGAAGAAACGTCCTGATTTGCGCAGGACAAACCCTTGCATCCACTGGATTAAGAGGCAGTTCAGGTTTATCATTCGTTCTCTATGCGAATCCCTGCCCAATTGACCACAGTCTGTTTTTATCGTGAAAGTCATGGATTTTCACAAACTCTTTCATTTCTGCAAAGACCTCCGTAGCGGAGCATTTTGCTCTCTTGGGCTCGTTCACGGTGTTGGTTTCCCACAGGAGCTGCTCACGTGCTGCGAGGAGGGGAAGGGGGAGATTAAGGACGGCCTGGAGGTGATGCTCAGCGTGCCAAAGCGGGCCAACGATGCCATGCACCTGAGCATGCTGGAAGGTACGTCGCCCCGCCTCCCGCCGGCGCCACGTGACCAACCCCCCCCCCCCCCCCCCCGCGTCCGGTGAAGTAATCCTGCCCCAAACGCTTTAGCCAGCTTGTGTGGTCACCACAGGTCACATTGAACGGTTTCCCAGTTAGGGCAGAGGTGCTGCTATTTGTTAGTTACAGAGACCCCCCAAATCAGAGGCCAAGCCGGAGCACCTTTTCCCCCTCTGATGTAAAATGCCGGGCTGGTGGGCAGCCCTCAGGGCGTCACCAGGGACTCAGGCTCTGTCCAGCTGCTCTCTCTCCACTCCTTGGACGTTTTGCTGGTTGGCCAGCTGCAGGGTGTGTCAAGGCCACGTTAGCCTTCCATCTAGCAGGATGTGGGGAAAGAGCGGGGAGGGGACAGCTCGAAGGGCAGAAGCCGGAAGTTGTGCCCGAGTCTCCCCGCGTGGCCCGGGCGTAGGTGAGCGTGCGTGTGGCTGCTCCTGGCCGCAGGGGGGGCTGGGAAATGTAGTGCTGGCTTGAGCGGCCGCGGAGGGGCTTCTGCTCGTCGAGGAGGGGGGCCCCTGGAGGCTGGCACATGGCTAGCAGCCCCTGCCCGGGTGTCGGCCACTTCAGGAAGAGACAGCCGCAGTGAATGGCAGCCAGTGACCAGAGCGCGACGGACGCGCTTGAAGAGCTTCGTGTCCAGAGGAGAGAAACCCCCCAAGGAAGGGGACGTCTCCCAGAAGGAAGGCCAGACCGGGGCCTTGAAGAAGGGCTGGGACTTCAGCAGAATGTCCGGGGAGGATGTTCCAGGCTGAGGGAGCAGAGGGTCGAGACGCAGCTGGAAGTTGGTGGCAGGTGGGGGGTGGTCGGTGAGCGCTTCTGGACGGAGCAGGCTTGTGTGCTGGAGCGCTGTGAGTGACGCTGCGGGCCGGGCTGAAAGCAGATCTCACGGGTGAGGAGGTGGGACCTACAGAATAAGGCTGCGTTTGTTTTGAACACGGGAAAATATATGCAAAGTTGTATTTGAGGAATAATGATCCTCTGTCAGTGCCGGGGAGGCTGGAGCCAGAGGCCCAGATGGGAAACTTTAATCGGAGATGTAACGGATGGGCGTTTTGCAAATGTTTAAGTAGCCATAATGCTACTACTGCATCATTTTTCATTTTCTTTCGAATTGACCGTGCCTCCTTTTTTTCGTGTTCTAGGGTTTGATGAAAACATTGAGTCTCAGGGAGAACTCATCCTGCAGGAATCCTTCCAAGTGTGGGACCCGAAAACCTTAATTCGGAAGGGTCGAGAACGGCACCTCTTCCTTTTTGAAATGTCCTTAGTGTTTAGTAAAGAAGTGAAAGATTCCAGTGGCAGAAGCAAGTACCTTTATAAAAGCAAATTGTTTGTAAGTATAGGCCTTCAGAATTGTAAGCTTAAAGGTGACACAGTTGCAGCTTCTTGTGGTCAGAGAAAAATTACTGTGTGTGGCCTTCAGTTTAACCTCCCAAACTCCTGAAGTGTGACTCTGAAGCAGCTTCTTCAGTGAAATTCGAACAGCCTTGAGTCCACTAGAGGGCGCTTGTGAGTTTGAGTGTCCGTAGACTTAGGAAACTTGCTTTTTCTAAATTCCGTAGAATCCAGCTGCAGGGTAAGAAGACACTTTGTAAGTGAACTTAAATTATTTCTCTCCTGTGTGCCTTAACTAGCTTTATAAATAAATCAATCATGTTAGACTATGACTAAGTAAGGTCTCGTATCCTTATAATTAATATTTCATTCACCGACATTGGAATTTATTGAAGCAGCCTACTGGGTGGCTCACTGTGGGCTCTTAATGATGAAGTTTGATGTTTTCATTAAAAATACAGATACGAAAAACAGCAGCAGAATACCATTATTAGAGAAAATGTATGTTGTAAGCGGAAATCGTTTTAAAGATACACAACCCCACCTGCCTGGAGACAGCCTCCCTTGAGCACCTGGTAGATAGAGTGATGCATCTGAATTCTTCTTTAACTTGTCGGCGTACTTCCGGGCAAGAGAAACACACCTGGTGCTCTTTTCCACGGCTGGCAGCCCCACACGAGTATCTATAAACCACAGGTCAACGCTCCGAAAAGTCTCGGGCAGGTGTCATCCTCACCTTGCCTTCGTGGGCGATATCTCAGAGGGCTTTCAACACAAAATTGCTGGGCGGGGGAGGAAAAAAATCACAATCAGAGAATAGAAAATACGGTAGAATTTGGTTTCTTCACAAGATATGGCAGATCACTTATAAATATTGGTAGATGTTTGGACTTTGGACAACTTATACATTATACGTTTTTATGATATCCACGTATTAATCAAATTCCCAAAGTAATAGAATACTACCAAGTGTAGAAATCATCTTAATAATAATCTGGAGTTTGCAAGTTCAAGCTAATGATAGGCATACCATTTTCTTTGGCTTGTTTCCTGTTTGAGATTGTCTTTTGGATCACAGCCCACCTTACATCATTTTAGATCATATTGTAACTGGAAAGAAAACATGAAGCATTGCTGGCTAATAATTTCACTTGCTGGCCTTAATCAGTCCCTAGGGACCAAGCTAGTCTGTTTTAGAAGCTGATACATCTTCACTTAATTTATCTTTTAAAAGTTAAGGTTCCCTCAGAGGCCACAATTATGAATCACTTCCTTTGCTGGAAGGGAGAGAATGCATTGGGGTGAACCTGATTGCGGGGGAGGATGAAGATGTTGACCTTCATCTACACTCTTCCGTGTTCTGCATCTCCTGCAAATGCATGTATTATAGAGAGAAAGTTTGTCTCTTAGCCCTTAACATGATTGGCGAAATATTAAACATTAATGCTATCGATAAACACATTGGAAAGGAACTGCGTTTTAAAATATCATTTAGCTTCTTCTGTGAAGCTAGCTCGTTAATGAAGGTGCATGGTAGCAGCTCTTTTGCAACTAGGACAGACTCATTTTATTGTTTATAAGGTTGAAAATAGTCAACTCTTGATTTTCCAGATAATAGGAAATAGGACTTTCTAGATATTTTGGTTTTCTTCTTCTGGATTTGCTTGCTGACCTGCATCAGGATTTCCAGTGGAGGTGCTCAGAGGAAGCGAAAGAGATGAAGCCAATCATGTGTAGCCTAAGAACAAAATTTCCTCATTTTAACTAAAGTGAGGTCTAAGGAGTATGTATCAGTGTGAACAAACTGTGTCATTACAACCTAGCGTGAGCACAAGTCACCAAAAACGGTTTCCTTTGTCTCTGTTCTATATCCTGCCAGAATTTTACTGTTGCCTAATTATGTAATTGTCTTTTTATCCAGACCTCAGAGTTGGGTGTCACAGAACACGTTGAAGGAGATCCTTGCAAATTTGCACTGTGGGTGGGGAGGACGCCAACTTCAGATAATAAAATTGTCCTTAAGGTACGTCCATCCGAAGCTTGGGAATGTGCTTTGTGACAAGATTACCACGTCTGTGAGTGCTTTGTCCTGTTGTTGAACCATATTGGTTTTCATGTCCTTTTATTGTTCCCTTTGTGTTCTGTAGAGATTGGTGATTACCACAAAAAGAACAGTAAGTAGAATAAATTCAGTTTGGTATTCTAGTGGTGAAATAACTCGAGCTAAATTTTTGCTTGCCTACAAAAGGTCACTTGGAGAAAGGTCTTTCTAAACTTCTCCATTCTTCCAGTCTTGCAAAGAATTGGATGATTCCATAAGAGATGCAAGAAGTTGAGGTACAGGAGGAGGGAGATATGGACCAGTAGCTCCCATTGTACACTTGACCTCTGGTTTCCAAAGGAAAATAGGCACCTGATGAGTCTGTGAGGGCCTTTGACAGTTTCAAGGCTGAACGTGCCAGGAGTCTTCATGGGGTCCTAGACTCTTTTTGGCTTTCCAGTTTGGAGGCAGAGAAAAAAGGGGGGTCGGTCATGGTCAGGTATAGGGTTTGGTAATGTTATCATTTAAAGTGTTCAGAAACACTAAGGGTGCTTTGGAGTATGTAGTCTTTGAGGGAGGAATATATCTTTGAATATTTAATTTGAATGCTGTTTTGAGTACACTAACCTCTCCTAGGAAAGTTGGAGGGCTCTAAGGGTGTCTTGTGGACTTCCCTCCTCCTGTGTTTGAGAAAATGCAGATGGAACTGTCTTTCTCTGAGCTATCTGGAAAGACCATAAGCGACTTCAGATGTAGCTGAAGATTTGTAGAATATTGGGAGATGAGCCAAAAGCTTAATGGGCCTCTGGTGTGTGGACTTGCATGTCAGCAATTTTGTCCCTTACATTCCTTTTGAATCTCTCTACGGTATTTCCAGCAACTGTGAGTTATTTAACAGTACGGCGCTCTTGTAGAGCCTGTACTTTAGTGACCGCTGACTGTGGAAGCCATTGTGTCCCTAAGGTCTTTATTCACATGGAAATGATGGATTGTTTTGCGATGAATATATGACTACCAACCCAGTGTATTCTCGTCAGTACTGGCGTAAAGCCCTATAAAATATAAATTGCACTGATAGCTCGATATTAGATAGCTGAACTTTTCTAAGGGATAAAGTTTTGAAGTATACTCAAGACCTTGAAACTTCCAACCTATGAGTATTTATCCAGATTAGCTGCAGTGACACATGCCAAAGGGTACATCTGAGAAATAGTGCCAGATGTTTTAGCCAGATATGGACTACTTTCATTTAGGACATAATAAAATACTCATGATGCAATTGAAGAATCAGATTTCCTTGCAGGGTTTACCAAATGAAAGTTTTCTAGGGAATTTGGGGTAATATTTTTCTGACTTCTAATGAGAGGCTAAAGGAAATGATGTCCTTATTAATTTTAGAGACTGCTTAGTGGTGGTGGTGGTGGTGTTGATGGCGTAGATGGTGGTGGAGGTGGAGGTGGTGGATATTTTAGCAGTGGCGATGGTGGTTATGGTGTAGATGGTGGTAGAGACGGTGAGGGTGTAGATGGTGGTGGAGGTGGTGGTGATGGTGATTTTAGCAGTGGCGATGGTGGTTATGGTGTAGATGATGGTGAGGGTGTAGATGGTGGTAGAGATGGTGAGGGTGGAGGTGGAGGTGGTGGATATTTTAGCAGTGGCGATGGTGGTTATGGTGTAGATGGTGGTAGAGATGGTGAGGGTGTAGATGGTGGTGGAGGTGGTGGTGATGGTGATTTTAGCAGTGGCGATGGTGGTTATGGTGTAGATGATGGTGAGGGTGTAGATGGTGGTAGAGATGGTGAGGGTGGAGGTGGAGGTGGTGGATATTTTAACAGTGGTGATGGTGGTTATGGTGTAGATGGTGGTAGAGATGGTGAGGGTGGAGGTGGAGGTGGTGGATATTTTAACAGTGGTGATGGTGGTTATGGTGTAGATGGTGGTGAGGGTATAGATGGTGGTAGAGATGGTGAGGATGTAGATGGTGGTAGAGGTGGTGAGGGTGTAGGTGTAGGTGGTGGATATTTTAGCAGTGGTGATGGTGGTTATGGTGTAGATGGTGGTGAGGGTATAGATGATGGTAGAGATGGTGAGGGTATAGATGGTGGTAGAGATGGTGAGGGTATAGATGGTGGTAGAGATGGTGAGGGTGTAGATGGTGGTAGAGATGGTGAGGGTGTAGCTGGTGGTAGAGATGGTGAAGGGTATAGAAGGTGGTAGCGATGGTGAGGGTGTAGATGGTGGTAGAGATGGTGAGGGTGTAGAGATGGTGAGGGTGTAGATGGTGGTGGAGATGGTGAGGGTGGAGATGGTGAGGGTGGAGGTGGTGGATATTTTAGCAGTGGCGATGGTGGTTATGGTGTAGATGGTGGTGAGGGTATAGACAGTGGTAGAGATGGTGAGGGTGTAGATGGTGGTGGAGATGGTGAGGGTGGAGATGGTGAGGGTGGAGGTGGTGGATATTTTAGCAGTGGCGATGGTGGTTATGGTGTAGATGGTGGTGAGGGTATAGACAGTGGTAGAGATGGCAATGGTGTAGATGGTGTAGACAGTGGTGGTGGTAGAGGTGGTGACAGTAATGGTGGTAATGACAGTGATGGTGATGGCCTGGTACTTGTAGAACAAAATTGTGACCTTTTTTTACTTTTATAGTCTGGAAAGGAGAATTTTATTTCTAAATCCTTTCTTGAACAGATTGAGACTACTGAGAGTATGAAACAAATTATTCCCTTCTCTTAGCCAAGTGGGGCCTTTGCTTAGTACTCTAGCTGGGATACCTTTCTTTTACTTTTTCTGAAAAATTGGTGCCTTTTTTCCTTGTTTAATTTCTTTAAGGTTAGGAGAATTGCTCTCCATAAATGTAATGGTCAGTTTGCTCTACTTAAATTATGAGAATTTTCTTTATTTCTGAACATGGTACAGATCTCCAAACTTTGCCAAATGTCCTTTCTTTGTTTGTCCTTCCCTTTGTTTAACGTCCCAAACATTTGTATCAGGCATTTAAATTCCAATAGTTCTGTGTTGTTCACAGTTTTCCACCCTGAGACGCTTAGTTCATGCACAGCCTCCCCTGTTCCCTAGTCACCCTGCCTCCTACCCCAGGAGAAATCGGTTTTACTGATCTCCAGGCATCAGATCTGGGGAGAGGAGCAGGAGGCCCCTTTTATCCTTCACTTATTTCTCTGTTACTACCTCTCATTAACTTTGAAGACACATCCTCCAGTGAAAACGTTTTATTTAGAAAGAGAGTTCTCAATTTTAATTTCCTTTCCCAGCATGGGCTTTGACTTTGTATTTTCAAAAACAAGGTCCACCATGAGAAAATGCTGGGTTCCCCTCCCTGCGTGATCTCATCCATAATCCCACTGACGATTGTTTTAATCATTCACAGGGAATTATGCTTATATCATAGGAGGTTGATGTTTTCCGTAAGGAAATTAAAAACTGTTACTAAGGCCCAGAACATGTAAAAAGGAAAAAAAAAAACCCACCTCCTTTGAGGCATAGTGAAAGAAAAAAATCTGGAAAAAGTGATGCCATATGTGTTCATTCAACCGATGCTTGTTGAGTATCTACGATGTGTCATTTCCAGAGAACCTTTCTCCAGTGTTGCGGTGGAGTTGAGGGAAATCCACCATATGTAACTGGCAGTAGGCTACCCTGGTTTGTCCCAGTGGTCTAACCGGAGGTGGATACAGGCAGAGGTTGGGGGGGTGGGCTGGGGTGTCCACCTGCCAGGAATCCCGGCTTCTTCACCTGCTGGCAGTGTGGCCTGAGGCACATTTCCAGTGTGTCCACACTACAGGTCCTCAGTTATAACAGGAGGATTAGGGAGGTCCCGACTGCATAGCGTGCAAGTGGGGATGGGGAGCGGACGCAGGTGGGGAAACGGTGCAGCTGCACCTGTTGATCGTGAGTCCAAGGGGGCGAGGTGGCAAGCTCTGGGGCACTGGTTCAGGCTCCTGCCGATGCTCCACGGGCCACTGGCCACTTGTCTGCCTAAAGGGCCTCAAGACACTTGGGTTTGGGGGTGGCTGTGTTTTCATATTTACCCAGAGCTGCTTAACAGGTCTTAGGGCTGGAGAATGATTGATTACTAGAATATTCAGAGATGTGGAATAACATGAACGCTATAGAATAAAAACGGTCTTGATGACAAGATATTCAAAATTAGAGTCATTTATTTGGTGGGAAATTAAACACAGGAGCTGGTTGCTTTTCTGCTGAAAAGTTATTTTTTAAATGGGCAATTCCAGGAATGCGGGGACCTGAGTGTGGTTAGTGCAGGTTCTGGAAAAGGCCCCTTCTGTATCCTGATTGATTCTAACACTTTGTCAAGGCCTCCAGTATAGAAAACAAGCAGGACTGGATCAAGCACATCCGGGAGGTGATCCAGGAAAGGACCATTCACCTGAAAGGCGCCCTGAAGGAGCCCATTCACATCCCCAAAACAGCTCCGGCAACGAGACAGAAGGGGAGGAGGTCAGTGCCTGGGGATTTTTTTTGTAAGTTTGCTTTTATTGAAGGAAAGGAACAAGGCAATGTTAACTTACTATTTTTCGAAAATCATTTTTCTCAAATATTTTTGAGAAATATTGAGGAGTAATTTTTTAAAGAATACAATTTATATATAACATCATTCTTAGTAATGAAATTCCTTTGTCAAGACAACAGCCTCCTTCAGCTTAAAGTAAATGAAAGTCTATATACAAACCCCTAATTCTTTTCCTTTTCCACCCCAAGTGTTAATCTGTGCTCATGTGTAAGTCGTGCCTGTGACCTTGGACAAGTTAGGTAGCATCTAGACGTTTTTGCTTCTCATTTCTAAAATGGCGGTGACCCTGTCAACTGGATTTTATTACTGTGAGAACTCAGTGCAGTGGTCGATGTTAGACTCTCAGCCCAGGGCCCAGCAAAAAGCCTGTTCTCGGTGAAGAGTCATCTGTCGTCATTAATACCGTGGTGGCAGCCGTAATCCCAGAGACCGATTTGCACCTCTTTAAACAAATCTGTTCTTCCTCCAATGGCTGATAGCCCATCTTTACCATTCTTGAAAAGCAAATCCAGCCATGTCAGGGCTTTCTCTGTGTCTCCAGGGATGGAGAGGATGTGGACAGCCAAGGAGATGGCAGCAGCCAGCCTGATACGATTTCAATCGCGTCCCGGACGTCTCAGAACACGCTGGACAGCGATAAGGTGAGCCTGAGCTGGCCCGCTCTTTGGGCCGGTGCACGCGGCCGGTCTCCGGTCGGTCGATAGATGGCAGTTTGTCATCAGCATTTCAGACAGCTGCCATGGCTTAGAAGAGGTGCCCGGACATGGTACCAGGAGCAAAGATCTGCAGTGTCAGGGCTAGCAGACCTGAACCGCGAAGATTCAGGAAAAAATCACTCGCCCTTCCCAGTGCCGTTACATGGTTTTCTATGCGCGTGTTCTAAGGCAGTGTGTTTAAGCTTTTTTATTTTATATTAAGCAGAAGACCCTATTATTTTAAATGAAATCTTACACAGAGCCCTGGTGTGTGAAAGCGGGGTGCTCTGATCGAAGCCGGGGCGGCGGCATCTGCGGGTGGGCCCTGCGGCGCCCGTGCACTAACCGCCAGCAGGGAGGGTCTGATTGGCAGCAGAGAAGTCTGTGGTTTACCTTCTGCAGCAGCGGCCTAGAGCGTCCTGTGGTTCTGTCTTGATAGAATCCACAAACCTACGAGATAAACTGATGGGAGAAGTTGGAACCCTGGGCTTACGTGATGCACAGGTGACCAGAGTCCCCTGTACAAGCCGGTGGAGGCATTGATATCCGCAGTCTGCAGTTCCTACTGAGATGAGCCCCTCTTCTGTTCTTTTTCTGGAAGGCTAGACCAAGCTCTTAAAGCAAGTTTTGGACAGCAAGTAGGGGTTTCATTGAAGTTGCCGTTGGTCCAGAATTCCTGGGTTTCTCAGTGCCTGGCACGGCTGGACTTCCCCGCGAGAGGCCTTAGTCCCGAGGGGATGGAGAGGTCTGCCTTTGCACGGTGTCTCCGCAGCCACTCGCTGTCCTGACCTCCTGTCACTGGAGACGGCCGCTGTCACAGGAGGGGGCCCAGTGTCAGGGTTTGCTTCAGGCGGCAAGTCTGGGTCCCAGGCTTCGGTCTTTTCTCACTTGCTTTTGCAGAATTCACGGTGTTGAATGTTGTTTCCAGGACAGAAGTAAGTAGGTTTAAAAATACTGGTTTCCTACACTGATTTCATTTTCAGAATCCTTCTAATTTGAGTAATTAGCTCTTTCTCAACCTCCTTTTTGACTTCACTAAATAATAAGTCCTAGAACTTACAATGCTTAGAATAACAGGACTGGAGAACAAAAACAGTGTCTCGTTTGATTTTGTTCGGAGCTCAGTGTATTACGTTCAGCAAGTATTTCTCGCCAGTAGTAATAATGAGGAATAAGATAAATGACATGTTCAGTCATCTGGTCCCTAATAGCCTCTCTCCCCGAGGCACCCCCCCCCATAGTCATTCAGTGAAGAAAATAAAGTTTGAACTTGGAAACATTTCATTAGAGTAATCCCAATTATTTTCTTTTAAAAAAGTAGTAATTGAGGTGACTGGGTTATCTTAATAGTTACACAAGACTTCCACCTGAAGGAAAAGTCCACAGTAATCGTGGCTCCCGCCGAGGGGACCAATTCACAGCCTCGCCGAGGCTGAGCATTGCCGCCCCAGCTGGAGGTCCACCAAGCCCCAAACTCACAGTCTTACCCAACGTCCTCCCATGGATCTGGTCTGGGTTTACCTGAGTTTAAAAGTTTATTTAAAAAACAGGTTATTTGAATGAAATTGCCAGAGAAAAATAAATGTAAAAAGTTCTGTCTTTTGGAAGGGGTGTTAAGATTTTTCTGGTGGTTGGCCCAAGAAGAAAGGGTGACTTTGCTTCTTGGGTGGTTTATGTATAAGTGGGTGGTGGTGGGAGTCTGGAAACGCCCCGTGCATCTGGGAAGGGGCTCCTGGCTCTCCAGCCCCCGGCTCTGAGATGGAGCTGCCTGGTGCCAGGTTGTGCCTCTGGCCCACAGAGAACCGTGTGCTAGTGCCCCCGGGCACCCTGTCCCCTGACACTGGGGGCTGGCAGCTGCGGGGCGCCGACCGGGATTCACAGGAGGTTTGCCCCAGAGAGAAGGCTCTGCCCTGGAGTTAGGAAGAGGCAACTAGTTCTACTTCGAATCTATTATAGCAAAATAGGCTTATGTGAACTTGGATTTGAGTCTGTACAACTCCTGTAGAAAAATAAGGCATTATCCTAGGAACTGTTGCTTTTAAGACGACACATTGTGTACCCAGTGAGAGAGAAGGGATACATCACTAACAACAGTATAGGTTTGAGGAAATTAATCATTTTACACTGGGGATCTACTGGGATATTAGAATTATTAAAGAACTGCCTCTTAAATATTTTATCTGTGAAGGTAACTCACCAGTTTCTGTTTACCTCATCTCATACCTTACCACCGAACTTCATTCCATAGCTCAGAAATCCCCCCAGGGCCCCTTCTGCAGGTGCCGCCTTGCCTGTGCTCCCGGGTGAAGCTGTGATAGCAGCCTCTCACTCAGCCGCTCTCAGCCTACCTGATGTTCTCATGACTCTTAACCACCTCGCGTAGTGACATGCCAAAACTGTTTTCTTAAGTGGATGTGGCATGTATTTAATACCCCTCATTGAGGCCATAGGTCCTTAATAGGAAGTACACAAAAAGGATGAAATGTCTTCCTAAGACCGTAGAACTGCAACGGGTTGTCTTCTTCCGTTCTTGTGTTCTGTATTTGGGAGGAAAATAAGCAGCGTGTGAGACTTAATATGGATAAGTCAGAATGTGGAGTTTGGAGGGGCCATACCCATGAGGCCTTGTACAAAAGAAGGCCCACGTTTGCAACCACACGTATGCCTACACATGTCTGTTCTCTGCTTTGGGGAGGTTTTCTTGTAGCCATCTCCTTTTCTGTGCTTCTCTGGTAGAACATTTCAGGGTCAGTAGATGATTCAGGAGAATACATTGAAGAAACTGCATCCTTTATGGAGTCAGTTTGTAAAATGCACTGTTCCTCTGAACTAGGCTTAACCAGAAAACCCTGTTATCTCTGATGGCAGTAACTTTTCATATGTCCCAAGGTTCTTTCCACCCTACATATTTCAAGTTTAAATAGCCTCTGATGACATGGGCAGATAGATCTGGCAAGGGAAATTACTTAACCATATTCTGCCTGTTTGACTTAATTTATGATGTCTGTTATGAGTTAGTTGTTATCATGGAGTTTGGTTCCATTTCAGAAACTGGGTGGGGGGATGTTTTCGGCTTGGCCTCTTGGAGAACTCTTGAGGAAAAGTTGTCTGCCCAGGGCTGTAGTAACTCTCAGATGAGGCACAGGGTTTTAGAAGAGTCGGTTAAGGAGGGGCCTGGAGACACCCTCTCTCCAGGGACACTGTTAGCAGATACAGACCACAGGCCCCCCGAGCACCTTTCCTTCTTCGAAAAGGTCGGTTTTAAAATCTGCCATCTCTTTGTTCCAGATGTAAGTGTAGCACTGATTCTTGCCCATATTAATGGTGCTTGTGCTGATAAAGTGATCTCACGAAAATATAATTTGGGTTCCAAAGAAATCAAATGCTTGCCAGATTCTTGTCTCATTTGTCCTGAGCTTGTCTCCCTGATGTTGGGAGGGGACACCTCCAGGTCACTGCGGGGACGAGGGAGGCCAGGTGACCCTCGCAGGGCCACCCAGAATAGAGAGCGGAAGCCAGAAACGGAATGTGGATCTAATTACCTGGCGGGGTCTAGACCCTGTTATTTCACACTAGAGCTGAGGAGGAGCTAAATATTTTGGCGTATTAAAGAAGCATTTTTAATATTTTTTCCTTCTGTATGCATTATTAGTCTGTGGTTTGCTTCATATAACAAAAATTTATAAGGAAAATAGAAAATATGCGAATCAAATATAGGCTACTACTATAGAACAAACCATCTTGAGGTCAGGATGAAAAAAATAACCAAGGCCAGACAGGGCAGGCTGTGGAAAAGCGGCCCAAGCCAGCAGGGGGCCAGGTGTGCGCCTTCTTTAGATCTGAAGCCGTGCCGTGCTTATTTGTAATGAACGAGAAATTCAGTTGAGACTGATACTTGGCACGAATTGCCCCTAAGCTTGTGATGTGAGTATATGAATTCACACATTTAAAAAAAATAAATGGTTTCAGCTACTTTTCATGAAGTATACATAGCACTTGTTGGGGATATGAAATTTATGTAGTTTAAAAAGTCAATAAACCTCTGTGAAGTGGCAGTCTGCACCGTAGGAACTTGAACGGATTTACATAAATTGCAGCGCTGAGGTAGTATATAAAGTAATTAATGCCAATACGTTTTAAAATGAGGCTGGATTCAAGTTTTGGAGAAAGGAAGCCTGCATTCAGCCTACTTAGGAAGTGCCTCACGCTTGCATTCAGCCCCGTTCCTCACATACCTGGCCCTGTGTGCCACCCGCCTAAGCTCACACTCCCCTCTGCCTGCAGCTGCCAGAAGCAGGAGGGAGCCTTGGCTCCAGGAGCTGCCCAGCCTGCTGCCCTTGCCAGGGTGTCCCGGAGCCTCGTGTAGGTTGGCCCGCGTGGGCGTGAAGTTGAGTCGCTTCGTTCAGAAGCCTTTCTGGGGACAGCACATGGTTTTAATCCCAGGACGTCAGTTACGGGTCCCGACTCTGCCCAGAGGGTAACAGGGTCGAGTAAGCAAAGTGTTTAGCGTCCAACAGCAGATGGTTAAGAGCAAGGAGGTGCTCCCCAGCCAGGCCTCTGAGCTCTGCTTCTCAGCAACCTCTCCGTGCCTCAGTTTCCTCATCTGTAACAGGGGACAGTACGACTCCCCACTCTAGGGCTGTGAGCATTAAAAATGTGCGTTTGGAACAGTGTCTTACACGCCCTGAGCACTGCCTAGATGTCGACTGTCACTGTGTCTTCATTTCAGAAATTGCCTTCTCCCTCACTCGTTACTGGCTGTTGCCGACCGCCGTACATCGGCCTCTTAGCGCTCTTGACTGCAGTGCATTTAGAAGCTAATTGTGTTCATTAGGAGCTAGAAGCTGTGCTAAGGGTAAGTTGCTCAGACTCAGTTCCTGAACTTGCACGTCCTGGGGGCTCAACAGCAGAATACTGATCGCGTGTTGAATGGGCAGCCTCTGAAGAAGCGGGAGACTCTCGCTGGAAACGTTTTCCCAGCCACTCCCCTGTGATCGTGCCGCATCAGCCGTAGGATGAGTCCGTGCTCTGCACGAGGTTGGTTCGTGCCTTCGCAGGTGCAAGGGCATCAACGCCTGTGCAGCCCAGGACAGGTGCTGCTCCACGGGCACAAGCAGAGAGAGCCCTCCCCGCCAGCAGCCTGGCGAGGCTGGCCGCTGGCATTGGTTCCCTCTGTCTTTCTAAGTGACTGTGGCTTTTTGTAGTTTTTAACAAGTTTCTTAAGTGCTCTCATAAAGCCACAGAATGAATGCAGTCTTTGCTGACTTTAGTTACTCAATCAGAAACACAAAATCCCCCACGCTAGAGCAGAGAGCCTCAGTTCTAAGAAAAGGCAGATTTTTCAAAACTACAACTTCAGGTATAACTGTAACAAAAGTGTTTCTAAAAATAGCGGTGCATCGAGAAGTGCTTTTCCATGTAAATTTTACAGTCCTGGTCAAAGTCACTGTTGACAATGACGGCCCATCTTTGATTCAGACTCGAGGCTGGTGGTTTATTCTGGTGGTTCTTCCTTTGGGTGAGGGACCCAGTCGGCCGGTCACCTGGCTGTCATACCTTAGATTTTCAGGGGAAAAAAAAAGAGGCCTTTCAAGTGGACTTTTATGGATAAGGTCTGCTTACTCAGGAAACACAGCAAACAGGCTCCTTTGGGCTCAGTTGTCCCAAGAGGGGTCTTGCTTTCCAGGACCTGTGATTGAAAGTAGTACAGGTGGGGTCCAGCCGACTGCTTCCCGAGCCTCGTTCATTTTTCCGCTTTTCAGCCAACGCAGCGTTTTATTCATGCCCCGCGGCTCAGCCCTCGGCGCCTCTCGTTCTAAAATGTTCAGAGTGAGGGCAAGTGTGGCATTGGTCCAGGCCAGCTTCTGCTGAGCCTGGAGGCCTGGTACCTCGGCGCTGACCTCTCTCTGATCTGCCTGCCTGGCTTTTTACACTTAAAGTTTGCCTTTTCAAATATATCTTTTAAATTTAGCTTCTTGATGTCTAACTTTCCGTTGCACCTCATGTGTATCACAGTCAAGGAAGGCTTCCAAGGGATATTTTCATGTGTCAAAACCAGCGTGTGATCACATTAGCAAAGAGTAAAGGATTAACCTCCCTGAATATTATACTCAGTATTTTTTTTCTGGGTAAAAATGTTGGGTAGGGTAAGCTGCTGCTTTTGAAAAAGTTTTTTCTCACAGATTTTCTTTTCTTTTCTTTTTTTCTTTTTCTTGGGGGAAGGGTGGTGAGAAACAACATTTTTGCCATCTTAACCATTTTTCAGTTCTGACAGATTTCTTTTTGCACCCCAATCTGTGAGAGATTCACAGTGGTCCTCTTGGAAACCCAGCAGTAGATTTTGTGACGGCTTCTCCTGTGAACTTGGCCTTGGGTTTGGGGTGAGCAAGGGGCCTGATGGTCCCGTGGTTAGGACGGCCGCTGAGAAGCCCAAGCCTCCAGCCTCCGCAAAGTTGCCCAGGGAGAAGCTGGGGTAACGCGTTTCCTTGGGGAATTGTTCTGGCTGCCGGTGGCGGCCTTTCTCTTGTAACCACGGAGCTGGTAATTAACAGAGCTCTACTTTCTAGTCCCCTTTAACCGAGGAACCACTCTTTGGTCTGCTCTGTGTGAAGCCTGCACAAAACCGCAAGGCCCTTTTGTGAGGTTTCTAGTGCCTGCACCGTGCTGGGCTGTAGGATGTGACTGTGGGTTGGTACACTCTGTTCCATAGGGGAAGGTGGCTTTTAGTAGAATGCTTCCCCCTCTCCTTTTGAAGCGCTCTCGGAAAGTTGGCCAGACACCCACCTGCAATTGATCTTAGCTTCTCGAAGCAGATTCATTTACAGAGAGGACTACACCATCCGCGTGTCAGTCGTAAAGAGCCCCTGTTCCTCTGGCGGAGCCCGCCCCAGAACTCAACTTGCGAGCCAGTCATTCAAATCAGGTGTTTGCTGTTGTCTCTCAAGAACTGTACGTTCTTGTAAAGTAGACATGCCTCATTACAGAGCTCCAGGGAGGGGATGCCAGAGCCCGAGCGGTGGGTGAGAAGCGCCCAGCCACGGCCCTGCTTCAGTTACTGTCTTTAACTGGGTTCAGGCAAAGCAAAACAATATACCATGGTTTCTCCAGAAAATGTAAAAAGTAAATTTCTGTCCTGTGTGACGGTTTTTGAAGGTTCACGTGCCTGCGACCAGGTGAGTATTTCATTCTTTTGGGTGAAACACAGCAGCCTGTTCATTTGCAGTCATTGAGGGAACTCAGGCAAAGGGGCCCTGGTTTGGTTCTGCTAATTGTCTGTGCTTCGACATCACGGGAGTTCCCCCGGCAGCCCTTTCGGAGGGACATGGCTGGTCTTGGAGGAGGCACTTCATTATAGTATCCATGGTCCGTGCTCCAATTAAGGCCATTTTACTGTCATGCTTTTTAGTCACCACATTTAATTTTTTTAAGGTGAAAAGCAGAAAGATTGGGAAAAAAATATCTTCTGATGAGAATGTCACAAGGGTTAATGTGAGTCATGGAAATTGAGATTTTCATAAATTGCAATCCTAAACCAAATGCTTGTGGTAGGGAGCCCATGATACAAGTCCATAAAATATATAGATGTGAAAAAGATAATGTGAAAACTTTCACAAAATATGGTTGGAAAGGAAAAGTGAATTTTTAAACTAGATAAATGGAATGGTAACACTTTCAACATAGTGATGAAATTGTGTCACTAGGCGTAGAAGTGTCACTGTAGATAA
This sequence comes from Balaenoptera physalus, assembly GCF_965194825.1. Taxonomy (NCBI): domain Eukaryota; kingdom Metazoa; phylum Chordata; class Mammalia; order Artiodactyla; family Balaenopteridae; genus Balaenoptera; species Balaenoptera physalus. Next base: position 165,450,574 of record NC_138890.1, on the reverse strand, counting down.
TAGATAGGATAACCCAAACTTTTTCTAATTAGGAGTTTAATTCTACGTAAAAGGCTGTAATGACTTGCATTGATACTCCAAAATAGTTATTTTAAGTCTTTTATACAAAATAAAAAAGTCTTTTTAATTAACAAGCCTGGTTTTAAAGACAAGCTTTGGAATAAGTTTAAAATATTCAAATGCGAACATTGAGGCAAAAATCCATGGGTTGTCTCCTCTCTGGACTAGAAAACGCCCATTTAATCCTCCCCTTATAGATTTGTGCAGGAGATTCTCATGGGAAAAGTCAGTTTATTCTTAGGGGTAGAGCCAAGAAGATATGGTTTTTTTAATGATAATTCTAGCACTGTTTGAAGACATTCTTCTGGTACTAGATTTTGTTACTAACTCTCTAAAGGCTTTGGAAAAGAATTTTGACTCAGTATGCGATTCTTTGTCAGAACAGGCTTGATTTTCATTTCTCAGGCTCTGTCAAGTGCACAGATGTTTCCAATAGTTCTGATTACTCTGTGAGGGGCTGAAAACTCACTGCCAGAAAGCAAGTCTAGCTTCATTCCTCTTGGCAGCCGCTTTCTCCCTTCCCACCCTTCCCCCACCCACAGAACACACCGCGTGGCTTTGAGCAGTCTGAAAAGTTCCTACAGCGGGAGAAGGAGACCAGCAGAGGCTGGTGATGAGGCAGCACGTCTGAAGCGGAGCTTCCCAGGGCCGGGGGTGGTGACACGCGGGGACCACGTGCGCAAGCGGGCCCAGCAGACGGGCGGCTCGGCCGCGGGAAGGCTCCGTAGGGGGTGCAGGCCTGAGGGGCCTCGGCAGGCTGGGCTCCCCACGGGGCTTGTTCACGGGTCACGCTTTCCCCAGGATGGGAAACATTCCTCCTTTTCGTTACAGGGATTAACCACTTCCATAACGTGGGGTTTTACGAGGAAGATTCTTCTCCGGGCTGGGCCTCTGCTGTTAACCTTTTAACATTAGCATCTTCGACTGTTCACAGAGAAATATGTGAGATATGTGAGATTCAGCATAGTAACATTTAGAAGGGGGTTAGTCACTTGGGGAAAATGTCCTTTGTAGCCCAGCAAAGACAATTCCTTTTGTCGATATTTATGCTTCATTTTGGAAGAGTTTTGTTTTGTTTTGCTTTCTGTGGTTGTCAAGTGGACATGTGTTTCTTATTCTAAATATCTGAACTTTCTCTGGAAAGACCAGGAGGGCAGTGGAGAGCATGGAGCGTGACAGAGGGCCGGCAGGCAGCCGAGGACACTGCAGGGCTGCGAGCCCGGGTAGGAGTCAGTTCTCTGCCGGGGGTGGGGCTGGGCGGCCTCTCTGGAACAGGATGTTTCCCGGCAGCGGGCCCGGCCGCCCCTTCCTCCTGCACATCGCAGCTCAGCCCAGCGACCGTCTTCTCTTCTTCTGTGGTCTCCGTGCTGATGCCCAAAGGGGGGACAGGAAACACACAGGCAGAGTTCACTCCCGAAGTCACAGAGGAAGAGCCCATGTTTTGTTTTGGTTTTCAAGCAGCTCATTTTTACAGCAAACCTATCTTACCTTTTTCACTTCAGCAAATGTGTGACCACTTGCTGGGTACAAAGCACCGCCCGAGGCAGCTTTAGGAGAAGCCTGCTCCTAGCTTCCTCTTACAAGCTGTGCGCCGGCCCTTGGCACTTGGGGGCTCACACACTGGGCATGGGAAGGTCGCAGAAGAATGACACAAACCTGCTTTCTGGTGCCGAGGACAGACACACACACACACAACCCAAAGCCTGGCTGGTGTCAGACTTGAGACATAATTTGTTTAAGGACAGAGTGGTAAGGACAGTACAGGAGCAGCTTCTCAGAGGGATTTGACGGGGGCTGAGACGAGACCAACTGGGGAGGTGTGGGCTCCAAGCAGAAGGGATCATGGACACACGGCGTGCAGGACCCACCTCAGAAGGAGGGCATGGCCCCTCTGGGCCGTGAAGCACGGGAGAAGCAGCCGAGCCTGCCCGGGGAGGCGGGCTAGGACCCGGTTACGGGAGCTTTGCGTCTTACACTAAGCAATGTGTGTCTAAGGTTCTTGCATAGGAGGATGGCATGTGTGAACATTTTAAGAAGGTAACTCTGGCAGCGGTGTTCAGGTGGTTTGGAAGGAAAGCCTGGATCGGGCAGGGCACTCAGGAGACCAGTGCAGAAATCCAAATGAAGTGATTGGTGTGGGCGTGCTGAGGAAGGGAGGAGTCAGAAACACATTCTAGAGTCCGTTTGACCGCGTTTCGGGGGTGCAAAGGAGTGCGGTTGACTGTGATACCGTTACCCAAAAGGCAACGCTGGAAGAGAAACAGATGTGAGGGCGAGTAATGAGTCACGTCCCAGACTCACTGCTTTGAAGGGCTGGGGAAGCAGCAGGCCCGGGTGCCTGCTTGGAAGTGCCCAGCACAGAGGGTACGGTGTGCAGCCTGAGCCTGGGGCTGCCCGGATTGGAGGGCCAGAGGGGGTGGGCCTAAGACGGGGAGCTGGTCACAAGATCCTCCTGTGGGAGGGGCGATAGTGAGCATCCCTGTGAGCTGTCCCCAGCGAGTGTACAGTCTAAGGGAAGATGGATGGCAAGCGGTCGTGAGAAGGCCCCGCACCTGTTTTCCAAGCAGGATCATGGCGTTGATGCTCTTCACAGAGTTCCTGGGTGTGCTTCAAAGGGCCGAGACTTAGAAGAGTTCGGACAGAAGATGGGAGTGAGCGGAGAGGAGAGGAGAGAGGAGGGAAGGAGGGCAAGGCCCTTCAGGCCAGAAGCCACGTGGCACATGAGGGGTCAGCCGGTGCCCATGCAGCGTGTGGAGGGGCGTGTTGAGGCTTGGGGCGGGGAGGGAGCCCGGGAGGAGCTGGGGTGGGTGGCAGAGGGTCGGGAGGGTCGCGCTAGGGAGTGTCCTGGGGGCTGGCGAGGGCTCTCGAAGGCTTTCGGAGAGAGAAGGGCGTGCTCCGCCCGTGTTTCCGGATGCCGGGCTCCCTGCTCTGCGGCTGCTTCTCCCAATCCGGGGGGCACAGGCGCTGAGGAGCCCGCAGTGCCCCGGCCACACCGCTCTCGCCAGGCCGGAGCTGGCCTCCATCTGATTTTATCACCGTATTTCACAACAATCCCCCAAAAGGCCTACAAGCAGAGTTCCTACTAGTTTGCCCTAAGTTTAAAAATGAGTGCAGTTGACCTTTAAACAGACGCAGTGCCCTGGTCCACTCATACGTGCGTTGTTTTTCAGTAAGTACATATATGTGCTGAAAATGTATTTTCCCTTCCTCATGATTTTCTTAATAACATTTTTTTCCAGCATACTTTAGTGTCAGAATACAGTGCGTAAAGCATATGACATACAAAATACGCGTTAGTCCACGGTTCACGTCATCGGTAAGGCTTCTGGTGGACGGTAGGCTACCAGTCGTTATGTCTGGGGGGAGTCGAAAGTTAGACGCAGATTTCTGACTGTGCAGGGGGTCGGCACCCCTAGCCCCCCATGTTGTTCAAAGGTTTGTGGCACTCTTTGAGAAGGGATATATGTCTCAGGCACAAAAGTAGTTGGACACTCTCATGGAAAACCATCAGATTCTGACAGTGTAAGACACAGAAAATCATTATTGTACGCTAGAATGTGAAAAAGTAGATATTCGAGTGTTTTGCAAGGGACGTAAATTAAGGGACAGGGACACGGGAGAGCCCTCATTAGGCTTGTGCCCAGTGCTCTGAGCCAGCTGTGGAATGGGAGCTGAGCTCCCGGCCCAGGCGCCAGCCTTGCCTGCTGAGGGCCGGTGGCCTGGGCTCGCTGACCTGTCCCCTCCCTCCCCAGCTGTCCGGCGGCTGTGAGCTGACGGTGGTGATCCACGACTTCACGGCCTGTAACAGCACCGAGCTGACCATCCGCCGTGGCCAGACGGTGGAAGTCTTGGAGCGGCCCCACGACAAGCCTGACTGGTGTCTGGTGCGGACCACGGACCGGTCCCCCGCGGCGGAAGGCCTGGTGCCCTGCGGCTCCCTGTGCATCGCCCATTCCAGAAGTAGCATGGAGATGGAGGGCTTCTTCAACCACAAAGGTAGGCGTTCGCGGGCGTGCGTGGCGATGATGGTCCTGCTGGAAACGACACCGGTGCTCTGTCCCCGCTTCCTGCAGCCTCATAATAGGTACGATGCCTCCTGGTCACTCGTGCCCCAGTCCGTTATCCCTGTGTCTCCGGGACTTCTTGATCCATCTGGAGCTGAGATGGAATAAGGATTTCACCTGTCACTCAGAAATGATGAAGCATCGCCTCGTTTCCCAAGGCCGCGTAATAAGATAGCGGGTTGGCGAAGGACAAGGGGGCTGTTGTTTTGGGGGCCAGTGTCATTCATAAATGGAGAAGACAGAGAAGGCACTGTTCTCTTCCAGGTGATGTTGAAAACAGGTAGGGGAGGTGGGGCCAGACTCAGCATCTTCGTAATCAGGTTTTCACATTGTGGATTCTTTATTTTGTTAGTGTTCAGTGCTAGACAGTCAAGCATGCAGGTCCTGAGAGTTTGTCTTTATAGCTTGGTAAAGTGTCTCAGGGCATCCCAAACGCCCCAGGTTCCCTGCCTGGAGAAGGAACGCAGCTGGACCCCCGGTGGGGAGGCTGGCCGAGTCAGGCAGGGCTCAGTGTCAGGGGTCTGCAGCTGTGACAAGAGAGGTGGCTTTTGAAAAAAATGCTTTTCAACTGAAATAACAGGATATTGGAACAAAACGGCATTTGGCACTGGGGACTCCTTTAGAGGCAGGCAACTGTAGCAAGGCCGCTTTTCCACGTGTGTCTGGATGGGTCAGTAATGAGCTCCCTGCGAGAGTACGAGAGTATGTTTATCCTGAATGTCCAACGTGGTCCCTGTGGGACTGATGTGGCTTGAAACGGGACCTGTCTGGATTGAGCTCGTCTGCAGGTGCAAAATACACACTGGATTGCAAGACTTGCCATGAAAAAAGAATGTGTAAATTATTTTATAGTCATTGCAAAGTGGTATGATAACATACTTTATAGGGTGGGTTAAATAAAATGTATGATTAAAATTAATGTCACCTGTTTCCTTTTACTACTTAAATGATGGCTACTAGAAAATTTTCAATTACATACGCAGCTTGCACTGTGTCTGTTGGACCGTGCTGGTTTAATCTCTCATCTCACTGAGGAGCTAATTTGAGGCTGTAAGACCTTTTCAGAAACACTGAGCTGTAGCTTCTAGAAAAATGCAGAGCGGGTAGAGTTTATATGCTTCGACCCGCATTAGGTCAGTCTTTGTTTTTCTGCCATGCTGGCAGATGGCCGATTCTTCCAGATCTGGGGGTCTGCGGTTGGTTTACCCTTCCTGAGAGAACTCCACTATATTCTGCATATTCCAGTTCTTTTCTGTTAATTTTGGGACATTCCAGTTGCTCCCTCCGTTGGTCAGCTGTGCCCTCTTTACATTCATCCTGACGCGTCCTGGGGACCATCCTCTGGCTGCTGAGGGGTCAGTCCTGGCGGTGAGCTACGTGAAGCTGCACAGGAAACAGCCGGTGACTAGCCCCCTCGGGAATTACAGGCCCAACCATGTTCCGGATCCCTCGGGGCCTGAATGTGACTGTATCGTCACCTCAGTAAGCAGCTGGAAGAATTAGGCTACGGTGTCTCCAGGGATCCAAAGAGAAAGGCAGGGAATTTCCCGGTTCTGCCCCGAAGCTGAGGCATCTGCTTGCATTTCCGGGGGAGCCGCCCCTGAGTGCCGGCAGCCTTGGTTGGACCTGCCCTGCTGTGGTACCGAGTTCTGAGTTCAGATGGCGGCGTGTGCTGGGCCACCCGTTGGCCTGGGTGTTTCCAGAGTTGCACAATGTATTTAAGTCCTTGAGTCTGAGTTGAAAATGAAGTACGTTTTCTTCAAGTTCGTCTATTATATGCAGAGGAGCCCCTGTGAACTTAAGCTGCAAGTAACGTTTGTTCTGAAAGATTTCTTTTCACATGTGCCTTTCCTGTGGTGTGTTCTCTACTTCCTGGTGTTCGCAATTGCAGGCTAGCCAAGCAGAAAGAACCGTGTAGTTATCACACTTGCCTTTGTCCTGCAGACTTCCTACAGAGGTTGGGTTTGTGCTTGGCTTTTGGCCTAACTACCATTCTGTCCCCTGAGCCTTTTCCCTCTGACATTCTGTGACTTTCCGGCACCTGAGGCGTCACTCCTGCTCCTCACAAACCCTCTACGTACTGAGAAGGTGTCTCTTCGTTGAGTAAAACCTGTTGTGAACTAACAGTCAGTTCATAGATTGGGGCTCGGAGCCTTAGGCATTGTTTTCCTTCTGTTCCGAATTTTTGTTTTTCCTGTGGTGCAGGGAAGCTCTTGAGGTGGTCTGTCCCCGGCAGTGTTGAGACTTGGGTGGCAGATGGGGGAGGGAAGATCCTCCTTGGGCCCTTGGACAAGCCTGTGCCAGAGCCTCCTGTGCACGGTCAAGTCCAGGGAATCGGGCAGTGACCAGCGGCTCCGTCTAGGAGAAGAGTCTCCATCGGGTAGTCGGGGCAGCAAGGGGTGAGGGTCCAGAACGAGCCCCAGGGACTGCGGGAAGGAGGCCGCCACCCCCCTGGGGAGCAGGCGGTCCCCAGGGCCTCTGCTCGGGCACAGCTCCCCTCCTGGCTCTCGTGCGCAGGGGACCGCGGGCTGTTCGCGTACCGCCGTGCGCTGGGCCGGCGTCTGCTGGCGCGGCGGCGCACTCTGAGTCCTTTCCGTTCTGAGAGCCGGGCTGGGCCGCAGGGCCACTGCAGCGAGGGCTCCAGTGCGGCCCCTCCTCCCACAGAAGTGGGTGCCCCGCACCCTCTGGGCCTCCTTCGCAGAGTCGCACGCGGGGCCGTCTTGCCCTTCACACGCTTCAGAGCTCCGGAGCGCTGGGGGGGTGTCGTGATGTCTCGTCCCTGGTCACTCGCTGTTGACCTCTGGTTCCTTAAATGTCTGTGATTCTTTCCGCTCTGACCTTCCAGGTGGGGGAACAAGCACATTCGCTAATCTCTAGTCCCCCAGTTTTCCCAGCCTTAGTGCCTCAATTTGTTCGCAACTCCCCAATCCAAACACCTTAAGTTTCCAGTGTGAAAAACATGCCTGTTGAGGTTAAATGTCTGTGTATTTGGTCGTGTGTGATATTTAAGAATTGCAGTGTGGCTGTGAGGATCAATACTCAGGTCGGCCCCGAAGGGCCCGTTACACACTGTGAGTGCCGCCCGGGTCGCCGGCGCTCTGGGGCGTGGCTGGAGTGGGAAGTCTGCTGGGCCACACGAGGACTTAGGATTTATGAGCCCCGGACTCCTTGGATCATGCTGTGTTTCCGTGGGTGATGTCGGGGGAGGATAGAACATCACCGATTTAAATGAACAAGAAGTATAATTGTACAGTTTGTTCTTCAAGAAGATACTTTTGGGTCTGAGGCTGGACTCCAGTGTGGACGTGATCCGGGGGAAAGGTCCGGACAGGAGGGGTGCCGCGGAGCGGTGTCTGTCGACGGGCAGCCTTGGCGTCTGGCATCTCGCCCTCATCTTGCCCTGGCCGCCCTTGTCCCCGCTCACAGCCTGTCAGTCACAGGTGGCAGCCGGGCATCAGCCAGAGCCAGCAGAACGGGGCCCCAGCAAGTCCCTGTGCCCCTCCAGCGCGTGTGTGTGGTTCACAGCACCTCCCGCTGCGAAGCTTCTCCTGGTCTGGGGCCCAGCGAGTCCGCCGAGCCGCCGGATTGAGAAGCACTGGCCCCCAAACCCCCGCGTGTGATCATTGATTGACTGCTGATACAGGGTCACGGAATTATCTTTAGTCCCTTAGAAAATCCAAGGGATTTTTCTGTCCTACTCTCTCAACGTGGAAAGCTGCCACTGTTCTCTGTGTATTTACTTAGTCTTGGTCCCAGAAAGTAAACAGGAATATCAGAAATGTTTATATTCCCAACGAGGCCCATGCACCACATCCCCTTTTTGGCGCTACCCTAGACTGAGTGGGTCAGCTGTCCTCTTTCTTCACAGCCAGAACTACCATATGTGATAGTGTTTGAGAGCTTAGCTCCATGGTTCGGGGATAACCCAGCGAGCATCCCTGGAGCAGTGCAGGGGCCCTGGATGGGCAACAGTGCCCAGGGTTGGTGGTGAGCGGGTGGAAGATACTCAGTAAAAGTAGGATTGTCTCGGTCAGTAACCGGACAGAGTCGCATCCCGAGCTTCCTGCAGGACGCATGCCTGAAGCGCGTCGTGGCAGCCTTTGGACTGTATTTGCTTTTTTTAAGGGTAAAGCAGTAATCTGTCATCAGTCTTAAGGAGGTCCTTCCTCTCTCCTCACACCCAGATTATTGCATCTGAAAGACTGCCCATGTGACTGTCATGGTGCCACTTGTCGCTTGAGGTCTTCCGCTGCCTGGCCTGGCCCAGTTGGAGTTGCGCTTTTAGCCACCACTGAACTGTTTTTTGCTAAAATTCAGCTTTAAGAGGAGACATTTCGGGGGTGAGAGTGACATTCATGGTGGAACATTTAGAAGAGGTGATGTGTTGAACTCGCAAGGTCTGTGCTTTGTGTCAGGAGGACCCGCATTCTGATTCCATCTCTGTCTTTGGTGACGTTGCAACCCGGGGCCTGAGGTGGGTGGAAGTGGGTGGTCCCTGAGGCCCTCCCCAGCTCGGACGTTCTCAGGTTATATTTCTCATGAGGCCTTTCTGAATGAAGGCCAATTTCCAAACCTCCCCCTTTTCCTTATGCTGACCCCTAATGAGGTGGCCAGGTGGTGTTTTTGCTGGTTTGTTGATATATTTAGGAGAAAATACCCACTTAGGAACCTTAGCCTTAATCTCTCTTAAAGTTGTTTATAAAGTTTTTCTCTCTGGGATAGTGTATAGGTCAGTACTTGCATTTCACTTTGAAGACGTTAAAAACATGATGTTTTTCGCTCTGAATTCTTCATTAGAAAAACAGAGGAACAAAAACATGAGAAATAAAATTTGTTGCTTGCTAACCACTTGGGCCTCTTACACCCTGGGGCTTTGACTCAGCACACGACACTTACTGAAAACGACGTTCCAGAAATAATCCCCTGTGGTTTCCGGTTTACCACATCACTTACAGAAAAGTGGGTGCCATCAAAATCAGGTAAAAGAGAAGACCCAGGAATTATCTTTTATAAATGCAGTGATGCGTGATTGATATCAACGAAATGGGACGTTTTCTTTAATCCAAATGAAAACTAGGAAAGTGAGAGATTTTTCATGAGAAACTACCTGAAATGTAGGTTTTTCTCTGGGCTCCACCTTGGGCTGCCTCCTTGTCTCTCTCAGAACTCTCTGCCAGGGTTTTCCTATCCATCCTTCTCTCTGCCTGAATATTTGACTCTCTCAAACATTCAGTCACTGGACTGTCCTCCCAAGTTTTTGTGACTGGTTTGTTTCACTTAACATAATGTCTTCCAGGTTCATCCGTGTTGTGGCCTGTGTCAGAATGTCCTTCCATTTTAAGGTTGACTCTTACTCCATTGTAGGGATAGATGACAGTTTGTTATCCATTCCCCTGTCGATGGGCACTGGGGTCTGCTGTGAGCAGTGCTGCTCTCTTCAAGTCTCTGCTTTCCGTGCACTGGGGAGGAAGCCCTGGTCCGGGAAGATCCCACATGCCGTGGAGCAACTAGGCTCATGCGCCACAAGTGCTGAGCCTGTGTTCTAGAGCCCGTGAGCCACAACTGCTGAGCCCGCGTGCCACAACTGCTGAGACCCGTGTGCCTGGAGCCCGTGCTCCACAACGAGAGAGGCCACCGCGGTGAGAAACCCGCGCACTGCAACGAAGAGTGGCCCCCGCTCACCGCAACTACAGAGGGCCCGCGTGCATCAATGAAGACCCAACACAGCCAAAAATAAATAAATACATTAAATAAATTAAAAATAATAATAATAGCCCTTCCTGTCCAACCGAGGCTTTAAAAAAAAACAAACAAAAAAACCCAGACGTGGAATTGCTGGATCATGATAGTGTTGTTTTTAATTTTTGAGCATGCCTACCACATTTTGTTACCTTTATCTAAAGAGTATATTTCAAGCATATTCTCGTCTTTCCATTGCCACCGTTGCCTCCTTCCCACTAAGTCTCCCAGCCTCACTTCTCACCCTCTTCTTGCAGCTAAAACACAGATCCGGTCAAACTGTGCTCTTGCTTAAATTTTTTCAGTGTCTTGCTGTTGGTCACGGAATAAAATCCAGTTTCCCAACATGTGCCACAAGGCGTTGCCCCTCATGCTCGTGTGCACAGGTACACACACGATGAGTGCACACATCCCCTCTTTCTCCCCCTGGTGTGGTCATCAAGTAACGGGGAGCAGGGGTTCTTACTCCCTTGCCCCTGCCTGACACTCCTGTCTCTTCTCACCAAATAAAAAACCCTACAGGAAAAAATGAATGTATCCAGTGAGTCTGGGGGGGTGAGAGTGCAGTTAACAAGTATTTCAACACAAAGGCTAACATCAGGGTAACCTGAGAAAGGCCCCATGAGATGATGAACTCCAGGGACCACTAAAGACACACAGGGAACCTCATAGGAACTCACTGAAAGAACTTTAAAACGTTTTAGTAGGAGCGATGGGTGCAGTAATAGTGCTGAACTTACAAATGTGATGGAGGAAGTACAAGTAACACAGGCTTTAAACAGCAGGGTTGATGAGGGGCAGAGAGCCTCCGCCCACAGCCGTCGTGGAGAGAAGGGACCCTGAACGGTGGGCACGAGGGCTTTAAATCGAGGCCTGGGGACCGGGACTTGCCTTGTGGTCCAGTGGGTAAGACTCCGCACTCCCAACACAGGGGGCCCGGGTTCGATCCCTGGTCGGGGAACTAGATCCCACATGCGTGCCACAACTAAGAGTCCACATGCCGCAACTAAGAAAAGTCCGCAGGACACAACTAAGGATCCCGAGTGCCACAACTGAGACCCAGCACAGCCAAAAAAGAAAAACCGAGGCCTGTAACTTGGGGGGGAAGGGGTCTCAGTAGTGTTCACAGGCAAATGAGTACGGTTCATCATAATCCGCTTTGTCCAGTTCTGTTCTGTGTTTTTTACTTTAAAGGTACACACCTTACATAGATAAAACCATGGAGCCACTGCTCAAAGTTGTGACAAATGGACATACCATTTATACCACATGCAATCTCTTAGAATGAACGAATGGATGAAGTGCCCTGGTCCCAGACCTGGAGGTTATAAACTCCACATCTGATTCTCAGGGTAACCACTGGCACGGCCACTAGGTGAGGGTAAAATTAGGGCACCCAAGTTGCAGTGCGTCTGAGCCCCTGTTGCCCTCCCTCCAGGGCTGTTCTCCTCACCTGGCCCCTTCAGCCTCCCTCTCCACGGCGGGGCCCTGTGAGGTCGTGGCTCTGCCTGCTTGCTGGGTGGCGCCCACCACTGCCGCCCCGCAGCTCCCGTGCCCCTTGGTCCCGTGCCGTACAAGTGAGACCAGGTGACAGGACTTAGCAGAGGTTTGCAGATAGTGGAAAAGTAGGACTCAGAAGGCCACTGGTGCGTCTTCCCGCAGGAATCCCAGGCCCTGGCCTCACCACCTGCGTCCCCAGCCTGTGCCCGACATCTGGTTTTGGCTGGCCCCCAGCTCAGGGGCACTTTAAAGCGGTTTCCCTGCTCGGAATACAAGCAGTTACTAAGATTCCTCACCCGCATCCAGACCACCTTCCCAGTTCCTGGGACGGCATCCGCTGCATACAGCCCAGCCGGCAGAGGGGCGCCCCATCCTGGGAGAGGAAGCCTGGCCTCTGTGCACGGGGCAAAGGCCTCATCCTGTGCTCTCTCCCCAGCCCCCCTGCCACCCAGAAAAGCAGCAGCCCTGCAGATGCTCAGGTGCTTCTCTACCTTCGATAGAAATCTGTGCAACCAAAAATGGAGCTCCCGGTCCCGGGCCTCTTGCATTTCGCCAAGGATATTGGGGACAACTTGGTTTAAATTTGTTCAACCCAAATATATCATCTTTCCCAAGTCATGAAACCCTCCTCCCCAAGGATGAATCTAAGTCTCCTACCACTGATGACTGCTGATGACTTTTAAATGACATGTATGTTTTTGGAAAACGTAACGCATTAAAAAGGCTTTAATAATGTTAAAATTTTTAGTTGAATATATTGTGATTCTGCTGTGTTTAGACATTTGCTTCGTGCCAGGTTGTCCCCGTTAATCAGAAAACACATCCACCCCAGGCCCACCAATGCATAGACGTTCGAACCTGTATCTGCCCACACGTTCTTTAAGAATATATATAATGGAAGATCTGTATTTTTTTTTTTAATTAGCTTGGAAAAGAGCACTTTTTCGTCTGTTTGAACAGCTGCTGATGTAAATCCCTGTGGGAAGAAAAACCGAGGAACAGACAGTTGCACCAAGAACAAAGACTTAGTCTCTCTCCTGAGCCCTGTGGATCCGGGGCTCGGGGATCAGCCCGAGACCTGTGATTAAGGAGCACTTTGCATGCAGCGTGTAATTACGGAGCCTCATAAGCGGGCCGTAGCTCTCTTGAGTGCTTCACGTTGGAGGTATTTTCATGCTCCAACTGTACGTGAAAGTGTTTATTAAAACAGGAAAAAACCATGAGCAGGTATTGACGCCATCCATAATTAGCTGATCACAAAAAATTATATATACAGCAAAGCCATAAACAATGAATGCGAACACCGTCTTCCCACAGCCAGTCATGACACAGTGTTCAGGCAAAGGTATGTAATCGGGGGAGAGGTGATCCCAGGGAGAATTGAAACGTGTCTTGTTCAGGGTGACCCGGGCCGGGCAGGGTGGCTGCTTCCTGCCTCTCTGGGGACTCGATGGTTTTCACTACCTCCTTTCTGACGTGTACACATAACCAGATGGGGACTCGATGGTTTTCACTACCTCCTTTCTGACGTGTACACATACCAGACTTCGCAATTTACTAGACAAACTGGGGCTTCTCTTTTAGATGTACTCACTGTAACTAGCGCCTGCAGAAGCTGTGAAAGATTACAGGGAGATGATGTGTTTGGTAAGAGGTTGTTCGGTAGTACAGTGAGCTGGTTTTCTTAAGTATTTTGAAGATGAATACATGCTGTACCTGGAGGGGATGTTCACGTATGTTTCAGTCAGAGTCAGTTGGCACTTGTTTCCTGATAGTATTTACTAGGTCGTGGTTCTGAGGACACCTGATGAAACAGCACCTAAGCGCCCATGGGCAAGTGTGTGCCAGAAAAACTAAAGTGTGTTTGGCTTTGGCTTCTACGTTCCCTTCTCTGTTCTGAGAAACGTGAGATGATTTTGTGATTATTTTGTGTGCCTAGAGCTTACTTTCCCATCAGCAGTCAGAATTTTGAAAGATTTGACTGTAGATCCTAATAGTTGAGCTGCGAATGGCAAGGAGAAGGGAAAATACCTTCAGAGATCCTGGCTGATTCTGAAGCAGCGTGCCCGGAAAGCTTTAGAATCACGCGTCCCTGATCAAATCTGATGGAAGCTGTGGCACCTAGTCCCAGAAGAACGAACATCAGTACAAAACTTTTACATACAATTTCAGCGACGCCACATGCAGAACTTCTTTTCTAAAGAAGGGAAGAAATACCAAATTTTAAAACTTATTTTTAGATGTTTCGCGTGGTTCAAAAATAAAGCTGAAATGGGTTGAAGGGTAAATGCATTCATGGAGAACGAACTTTTGAAGAAGAGTCACCTGAATCATAAATTAATCACATCAGAAAAAAAATCACAGTAAACATGCTATTTAATGACATTTGCTTTTACGTATTTTTAATTCTTGATCACAGTCGTGATATTTGCACTGTACCGAACCCCTTGAGCTCTCTAATTTCATCTTACCCACCTAGGAAGAACAAAAACTGTCCCCTTGAGTAGGAGTACTCTTTAAAATCATTCATGTAAATGACATCAGAAGTTTCCGTGTGACTCCTGTGAGATGAGATTTTGGTGGACGTTCTCCCACAGAACTCTGCACAGGAGCGTGCAGTGTTAGTGCAAATAATATTTCACCAGTGTCTGCATTTTACTGCAGATTCAGTCAAAGAGGTGCAAATTAGGAGTTTGACACTAAATGTAGAGTGGTCGTAGTTTCCAAAGAATGGGTAACCTCCCATAGTGTGTGTCTAAAAATAGCTTTTTGTGGCGCTTCTGTTTTGCTTTCCACCTGTGCCAGGCTGCCTCGGAATCCAGGCCACCCGTCACCTGTGAGAAACACATTCAGGAGACGGTGCTGTCCGTGGTTGTAATGGGCTTTGAAGTCTCCATATAATCTCTATACTTTCTGAAGGCTTCACTTTCCAATCACGAACATTTCACAGTGAATTTTGAAACATGCTGTTTTTTTAAAACCCTCCCCAGTGTAACTTTTTTCTTTCTTTACTGACACTCTGAAAAGATTTTGGAGGGAAGAGAAGAGTGCAGGAGGCTGGGGGTCAGTCAGAGGGTTCAAGAGGTTGACCTTTGAACTCTCACTCCCGACCCAGCTCTGTCTAGGAGAAGGGTCCTGCCCCCTTCCTGGTGCTCTCTGGACAGAGCGGGGCTGCCCTGGAATCTTCTGACATGCTTTGGTGCTTGGGCCTTCAAGGCGCATTGTAACGTGGTCTGACCAGCGGTGGCTGGGATGCTTTGGACAGCTTGGTCGTTCCACGTGGCCAGCTACTCAAGGGGGTCGTCATTTTCCCAAAAGTCTTACGACCAAGCTCAGGACAGGGGACCCAGCATGTTTGTTGTCTGAGGGCCCTTTCAGACATTCGAGAAGACAGTAAATAGGCTCATTCACCTTGGCTGCGTTGCAAGGCAGCTCTGGAATTCTGTATTCTTTTCCCTGTGTATTCAGTTGCACCCTTTTCCTCCCCCACCCCTTCTCCTGAGTCTGTAGAACTTTGAATTTACTAGAAGGAAAGAATATTAAGTTCTGTTCTTAGAGATAGATTAGCTTCCGCCTCAAAAATAATGGGACCATTTCAGTCCCAGATTATGGAGCAGATTGTTATCAGACGGGGGCAGAGGCTGCATTAGTCATCTCGGGGTGCCATAACAAAAACCACGGAGTGCATGGCTTAAACAACAGACGTTTACTTTTTCATAGTCCTGGATGCTCGAGGTCCAAGATGAAGGTGTGGGCAAGGTTGGTTTCTTCTGAGGCCTCACTCCTTGGCTTGCAGAAGGCCACCTTCTTGCTTGTCCTCACGTGATCCTCCCTGTGTGTACACCCCTGGCGTCTCTCTGGGTGTCCAGATTTCCTGTCCTTATAAGGACACCAGTCAGATTAGATTAAGACCCACCCTTACAGCTTCATTTTAACCTGGTCACCTTTTTAAAGACCCTATCTCCAAATTTGGTTACGTTCTGAGGTACTGGAGGTTAGGACTTGAACTTAGGAATTTGGGGGGGTCGTAATCAGCCTACAGCAGAGGGACTGTTGGAGCCTCCGAAGAGTAGCAGTAATAACAGGTAGGACATGTTGAGGGCTTGCCCTGTGCCAGGCACTGTGCTGCTTTTCTGTACATGTAATCCTCAGGATACCCCGATGGCAGTGTATACTATTATCATCCCTGTGTTAGGATAGGGAAATGGAGGCACAGAGAAATTAACTTGACCACGCTTAGTAGGTGATGGAAAATGGGGTTTTAAAAGCAGCGGTCAGCCTTCAGGGCCCAAGTTCTTAGCCACTGTGGGTCCTGTTCTCCATACAAGCTGGAAGGAGCCTTTGGTCCCAGAGGGAAGCTGTAGCCTCTAGAGACAAACTCAGTTGCCCAAGGCCAGGCAATATTTGTGGAAGAGCTGATTCCAGAAGCCGGTCTCCCAGGTCCACCACACTCGAGGCCATTTGCCTTCCGGGGGCTGTGGACATTCCCAAGACCACCCCACCACCACCCCCAGCAGTCGTTTTTCTCTGAGAAGGATCCATCTTCAACCTTCTGATTTCACTTACGATACGATAATTCTAATTGCTTTCCACCACCCGAAGAAGCCACCTTGATGGAAATCTGTCTTTTTCTTCTCTTTAGGCCCCTTCCCTCCTCTGTGAGTCAAGCACAGAACTTGACCCTCAGGGGGCTTGTTGTGAGTCAGTGAATGGAAGAATCAATAGCAAGAGTGAAAATGAATTTTTTTTTTTTTAATCAATTTGCATCCAGGAGCAAAATTTTTCTCCTCCCTCCCTGCCTAAAAAAATAAAAAATCTGCCACTTGGCCTTCCTTGGAAGAGCTGGAGAGATAAGCTTCCTGTCAGGGCTTCCCATTCACCCTGACCCCTCCCTGGGTGCTTCTGTGGCCTGTGGCCTCGCTCTCTGACACTTCACAGAGTTGGGACATGAAAGGCGCGTATTGGCTGCCAGGAGTTGGCGACATTGCTCTAATTTTTTGAACACTATTGTTTTTGTTAGTTTTTTAGGGAACGTTCTTGTGAGGTTACCATCTCATATTGCCATTCTGCAAATAATCCACATGCTGATGCAAACAGAGAAGGTCACATAGTGAGTTAAAGTGGGAAAGAGGAGTCCTTGAATGTTGGTTTTGTTCAAGTAAGAGAAAAACTCCCACCGTTTGTGAAAAGATAGTAAGTAAAGCAGTGAAAAGGAGCCTATCGAATTTTTGGCACCCAGATGAAGAGTTTGAATGCCTCAATAAAGGTGCTTTTGTGGATTGGCAACTGCGCTAGAAAGCGGCAGGAAATAATGTGCTGAATGGGGCCCTCAGATGCAGGATTCAGTCGTCCTGTCCCCTCCCTCCAGAGCGGGAGGTGTTATCTGCGGGGTAAGAAACTGGACAAAACGTCCTCTGAACAGGAGTATCTTTGTGCGTGGAACCTGAGAAACTCGATCCCGGCTGTGCAGCTGTGCAGAGGCCAGCGCTGTGGGCTCGCGGGACAGAAAGGAAATGCCGGGAAGGGAGGGAACCAGGGCCGGGGAGGCAGGATGGGAAGCAGCCACGCGAAGCAGTGGGATCTCGGATGGTCCAGCTGCAGCGCTGCCTGCTTCTCCTAACAGTTGAGGTTTCAGGACTGGATAGAAGATACGACTACTGAAAACTTACCAGAATGGTCGGTAGTGTTCCAGGTCTCAAGAAAACACTATTCATTTTTAGAGGAGATTATAAATGATATTCCTCATAGTTGTGTTATTTGAGTTTCCATCTCCAAATGTAGCTGCTGTTGTTTTACGGATCCCATCTTTGGCTTTTAAGATTTCGAGGACCTTTTCATCCTACATTAACTGCCTAATTATTAATGTTTGTTCCCTCTTCAAAAAGTGCTATAATCTTAATAGAAAGACTTTAGGTCCTTTGGTTCATCTGAATTTTAGTTTTACAAATAGCATTAAGTATATTTTTAGTTCTGATGTAATAAAGCACCATTTATATATGGACCTATTTTATTGGTGTGAGTTTTGGGGGGTTTTTTTGTGTCTGTTTTTTATTTTTGAGACGACCTTTGACAAAAATGACCTTGTCTCATTTTTTTCTGAACAGATTAATAACGGGCACTTGAAATTTGAAGTTCTCATTTTAAATATTTGAGGATTAATTATCACAAGAGAAGCTTACATGAAAAGTAATTTGGGTGGTGGGGGCATTGATTTTGACCAAAAGAATTTCTTGTCAACCAATTTAAATAAAAATACCTTTATTTTCATGAGAATGAGATTGGCTATTATAATTTTACACACAGTTGTGCAAAGGATGATTTTATATTTCTTCAGTAGATTTTTTTCAATAAATCAAAGATCCCTTTGTTCACAGGTGATCAATTTGCCTAACAGGGTTTTTTTTTTTTAATAAATTTATTTATTTATTTTTATTCATTTATTTTCCGCTGCGCTGGGTCTTCCTTGTGGTGCCCGGGCTTCTTCTTGCAGTGGCTTCTCTTGTTGCGGAGCACGGGCTCTAGGTGCGCGGGCTTCAGTAGTTGTGGCACGTGGGCTTTAGTAGTTGTGGCATGTGGGCTTCAGTAGTTGTGGTTCGCAGGCTCTGCAGCGCAGGCTCAGCAGTCGTGGCACACGGGCTTGGTTGCTCCGCGGCATGTGGGATCTTCCCTGACCAGGGCTCGAACCCATGTCCCCTTCATTGGCAGGTGAATTCTTAACCACTGCGCCACCAGGGAAGGCCCCCTAATAGGGGTTTTTTCCCCCCCACAGAAGTTCTCTGACTTTGCCTATTTCTCTGGTAACTTTTTTTACACTTTCAATTTCTTTAGCTGTTTACGTATCTATAACAACATTCAATTTTTTATTTTTAAAAACTTTTCATTTTGAGATTTTTTTTTTCTTCTTAATTTTTATTTATTTATTTATTTTTTGGCTGCGTCCCGTCTTAGTTGCGGCACGCGGGGTCTTCGTAGAGGCATGCAGGATGTTTCATTGTGGTGCGTGGGCTTCTCTCTAGTGGTGGCGTGCGGGTTTTCTCTCTGTTTGTGATGCGCAGGCTCCAGGGCGCATGGGCTCTGTAGTGTGCAGCGTGCGGGCTCTCTAGTTGAGGCGCGCGAGCTCAGTAATTGTGGCCAGTGGGCTTAGTTGCCCCGTGGCCTGTGCGATCTTAGTTCCCCCACCAGGGATTGAACCCGCGTCCCCTGCATTGGAAGGCGGATTCTGAACCACTGGACCACCAGGGAAGTCCTGAGATCATTTTAGACTTGGGGAAAAGTTGCGGAACTAGTATTGAGAATTCCTGCACCCCTTTACCTGGCTCCCCTGGTGTGACGTGTCACATGACCCTGGTTCAGTGACCAAAACTAGGAATCCAGCCTAGTTAACCGGGCCACTGATGTGATTTTGGATTTTGCTTTAATGTCTCTTTTTGGCTCAGGATCCAGGACCTATGTCGTATTTAGTTTTCTCTAGTCTGTGGTAGTTCTTTGGTTTTTCATGAACTTGACACTTTAGAGGTATTAGTCATCCCTTATTTTGTGAGATGTCCCCCAGTTAGGGTTTATCTGACGTTTTCTCATGATTAAGTGGAGCTTACGCATTTTTGGCAGGAACACCACAAAAATGATGCTGTGCCCCACTCGGTGCATCATATTGAGGGTGCAGGGGGACCCAGATGTGTCTCCTTGCCGGTGGTGGTGACCTCGGTCACCTGGATAAAGTGATATCTGCGTATTTCTCCACTCTGAGGTCACAGTTTTTCTCTTTGTAGTTAACAAATACCTTGTGGGAGATGTTTTGAAACTGAGAATATTCTATTTCTCCTCTTGCCTTCACCCACTCGTTTCCATCCATCCGTGGGTCTTGCCTACAACAGTAATTACTGTGGCGTTTGCCTACTGGTGATTTTCTGTTTTCCTCTTTCCTGTTAAATTTATTCATTAGAATTCTGTCAGGAAGAGTTCTCCCCCTGCCTCGTTTGTTTATTCAATTATTTATGTTGGTACAGAGTCATGGATATTTATTTTATTCTATGAGTCATTCTCCAATACTGTCATTATTTATTTTGTGGCTCAAATTATTCCCGCTTTGGCCGTTAGGAGCTCCTTCAGGTTGGTTTCTGTGTACTCTGGACACATCGCATCATTTTTGGAGCGCTTCCTTGCTTTCTGGCAATGCACGGTGCTCCTGGCTCATCTTGTGTTTTCCTTGCTGCAGTGCTGGGTCAACTGTTTCTTTTAGGTCTTCTCAGCAGACGTGTATGTGCACCTACCCATGTGTGCACACATGTCTATAGCCATGTTCTGTGTCCCCCTCTCTCTCTCTCCATATATGTATGTGTGTGTGTAGACATAAAGAAACATACTTTCACATCACGCTGAAACCTCTGACCTCTGTCAAACAGCACAGCATTCATTCTGCCTCTCCTCTGCCTTTCCTTCCTTGGAACCATTTTCTCTGACAGTGAGAGACCTGCATCTCATTATCCAAAATATGTTTACTTATTTGTTCAATCCTAGTCCAGAAGCCCATTTTTTTTCCTCTTTGGAAATTAAATATTTTCTTTACCTAAAATGACTTGACTTTGAAAGACTCAACGCTACCTTTTCTCACTGCCAACCCATGACAGGAACTTACAATTCTTGTTGTCTTTGGTTTTACAGTATACAATCAAAATACTGTTTTTCAAAGTCGCTTAGAAAGCTCTTTTCTTCCCCACCTTCTGCAGTGTGGTTATGTTTTTCCCTGGCAATACAGCTAGGTTCATTTGCTACTGTGTTTACCTTGCATTTAGAGGACACATCCCAATCCTCATTGATCTTAATTACTTCTTTGGGGGTGTGTGAAACATAACCATGGTTCCAAGAGTCAACACCCCCGGTTTTCTGACATACAGATACGTCTTATTTTTTCTTCCCAGCACCCCTTGCTGTTGAGCCTTACAGAGAAACACTGGGTTAATGCATTTAAACGCACTGTCTTCGGCAGTGCATCTTCTATTTCTTTTGTGACGCTTTTAATTATATGTCTAGCCATCAAATGAAAGCAGCAAAAATACCAAAAAAACCAGAATTTCTTGTTTTCCTTCACAAAGTCCACTTTTTAATTTCTACATTGCATATCTCCTCTTTTGCCGCATGCCTAGAATGTTGTTCTTTAACCCACCCCATTTAGTCAGTTTCCATGTCTGTCTGCCTTCTTTGCAAAGCTCACCTCCATCTGTCCTACATGAGCTCAGTGCTCCGTCCCACTCCCGGGTCTCACACTGTTGTCGTGGTCTCCTGACCACCTTTCCTGCCCGCTAGCTCACACTCACGCTGCAGATAGACTCATTCTGTGCTGGAGCTTTAGCCCCACTCCACCCATTCTGGAGCCTCCCGGTCGCTTCCTTTCTGGTCATGGCACGTTATCGCCTCTTTTACAGCCAGTCACCTGAATTCCCCAGCCTCTGTTCCCACCACCTGCTCCCTCCCACCCTCAGGGCCGTGGTTCCCACAGGCTTTGCCCCCCAGCTCAGCTGAGGTCACCCATGCGTCTTTCTCACCTGAACTTGGTTCAGACTCTTGGAGTCCCGCTCATACCACCGAGGTAGAAACACGCCTTAGAGGCAGAACTTATTTCCAGGAAGCATTTGCCAATTGTTTGGACTTTCTTCCTTTTCCTCAATCCTCTCCCATCCCTTTCACTTATTCACATCAGCACTTCTGTTGGTTCCATGTTTGTCTGTCCAGCGGTTAGATTATCACCACTTCCAGGTGAGGGCCATGTGGTACCATTAGTTGACATAATTTATCTTTACTACTTTTTTCAAAATTACATAGTAAACACTCTGTAATCTCACACTTCCATGAATAGAAGGAAGGAGGAGATGGAAAAAGCTTCCTTCCTTCCTTCCTTCCTTCCTTCCTTTACTCCTGCTGTGCTACATTTCTCTGACAGATGTGAACTTGAAATTTGAAGAGAGCAGTCACTGAGGAAACTTCTCATATATCTTAGCCAAAATTATTTTATTCGTTTTTAAGCATCATTCCCTGCCTCTTGAGTAGAGAACATATATTACACATAAAGTAATTAATTTCCCTGACAGCTCTTTTTTTTTCTGTTTTTTAATTAATGGCCCTCGCTTGGCGGTCTGTATTTTTGGAAAGGGACAAAGTAAAATATTTAATAAAGGTTGTAGCAAATGAAACCCTAGAATGTCAGTTAACTTGATTTCCTTTAGGACATAATTTTTACTGCTTTTTTTGCCAACAAGAGAGAGGGTTATTTATTCAGTAATAAAGTTTTCTTTTCTTGCATAAAAAGTGCTCTGTGCAGAATTCCGCCTCTTGCTTGGTCCTGGCATAAGTATGCCATCTGGATCTATCACGGGACCATTTATAAGGAAAAACAACCTTACGCTTTGTTTCTGGTCTTTTAAGAAGAATATGAGGCCTAATGTGGGCCTATAAATGACAAACCCCACTTTGTAGCAGTTTGTTTTAGGGAGGTATTACAGTGCCGGGGACAGCTTTCTTTGGGCGCCCTGGATTTATTCTCTTCTTTTCCTTTTTTAAATAGTTCTTAATTGTCCTAAAATGAGAAGGAAACTATTCAATAATCCCCCCTCGGAGAATGTTGAGGAAACTGAGGGCCACGTCACAGTTTTAGATGTGTAAAGAGTATTCCAGGTGACTGTCTCACCGCAGGAGCTGGGCCACGAAAGTCGAGGTTGGAGAGCCGTGTGCGTGCTTCTCGAATTAATGAGAAACAGGAGAGGGAGTGCGTCCACTTAGCGTAGAAGTTGAAAAGTCCGACTTGGTGATTGTTAAACAATGGATACTCCCCTAAGAAGCCGCTGTGCTGTGTGAGACGGGGAGAAGACACATGTAAACTTTCATAGAGAGAGTGAGGGTTTCTGTAGGCTAAATATCCAGTTTCTGAAAAGGACAAAAGTAAGCTTTTAAGATGCTCTACTAAAAACGCCTTTACAGATCACAAGTAAGGATATTTATTTTCACTCGTACGGCTGCTTTTTGTAAGGAAGGATGAAGATATGTTTTTAATAAGCGAGGCGCGGCATTGCAGTTCAGTGATGTAACCAGTTGGCTATAGACCGAATTACGTTTCTTTTTGTTATCAAGTCACATCAGGAGGCACTGTTTGTTGTGTGTCTCAGAGAAGCCCTCCATCCAAAGGCACACAAAGCCCAAGTCAGAGAGCCCGGTGAGGGGAGGGCAGCTGGCACTTGACGTCTCCCTGAGTCAGGAAGTCGCAGCTCTGGCTTGTGTAGGAGAGGAGAAACATCTGGCTCCCAGCGCGCCTGCAGAATTTCCTTGAGCTCCAATTAGAGTGACTGTGGTAGAAAGCAATCCACGGCGGCGTCTGGCTCTTCCCACATGTGAAGCCCACTGCAAGGCAGTGCTGGGCCGCCAGGCAGAGGGAGCGGTCCCTCACGCCTGCGTCTGAGTGCCCGGGGCACTGGCGCCCGGTTCACTGCCCCCAGGGTCGCTCTGGCTGCCTGGAGGCATAGGGAGGGTCAGGGTGCTGAGCCTTTAGGCTCGGGTCAGCCCGGCCGCACCATGCCAAACGGAATTAAGCCAGTTGATCCGCTGGACTCGCTTTCGGCCGTCAGCACAGCCTACCGCAGCGGCGGGCAGCCCGGCACCTGCAAGTACTGGATCCTGGACCTAGGTACACACCTCCCTGCAGCCCCAGCTGCTCTCCCCGGCCTGTGTTCTTCCAGGCAGCTGCCGCATTGGTGGCGGTGGGCTTGAAAACAGAAAGGGTCTGTGCTTGACCGCTGGGATGCGTAATCTGCCCACCG
Source organism: Balaenoptera physalus (assembly GCF_965194825.1). Taxonomy (NCBI): domain Eukaryota; kingdom Metazoa; phylum Chordata; class Mammalia; order Artiodactyla; family Balaenopteridae; genus Balaenoptera; species Balaenoptera physalus. Next base: position 165,427,407 of record NC_138890.1, on the reverse strand, counting down.
CCTTGTAAGAGGGACTGCGCGGCGGGGGGGGGAGGTTTTGCGGGGGACCTCTAGGAAGGGGATGAGAAACGGGAACTGGGCTCTGTGCAGTGATGTGTTGGTTGATTGCTTTGTTGTAAGTTGTTCTTAATATCTGGGGATTGCTTTGATTATCCCTTTTTTCTTGTAAATGGCATAAAACAGGCTAAAGTAATCTATGCTACAAATTGCCTTCTTGTGGTCGTATGTCTGTTTCAGGTTTAATGTTGTTTAGGGTTTTCAAACTGTTCGGGTGTCCTGCATGTATATTTAGATTCTCTGTTCCCTTCTCTTAAGAACTGCAGCCATAGAATAAGGTAATATAAAGTCATACGCGGGGAGCGGGTCTTCCAGTAACCACCAGTCTATTTCAGGGGAGTGTGTGGGCCAGGCTGCGGTTTATACACAGAACTGGGGTCAAGACAACAAAACATGATTCCTGCAAAGGTCATTTGAGAAGCAGATAAATTCCACTTTGAGGAAAAGTCAATAGGATACAAAAGAATGAAGCCAGGGAAGAAGTCAGGTCTGTGGGTCGCGGAGAACCCCTGCCCTGCAGTGCTCCAGAGGAGGCGAACTTTCCAGCCATCGCCTTTGACATCTGTCCAGTCTGTACAGCCATGGAAAGGAATTTCTCTCGGGCTGTCTCCTGCATACCAGCCGGGATGGCTTCTACCAGAACGTTGGTGCTGGCCTGGTGTGCATTTAATGTTTGCCTTCACTCTCCCACCCGCTGTTATTCACATGTGCACTTAGAAGTGGGCAGCAAGCAGGAGAGAGCCCAGGGGACCTGGCGAGACCTTTGGGGGCACTTCAGTGTACTGTGAGCTCAGTGGACAAGGTGGAGGTGGAGGGACCCACCAAAGAAGGGGGAATCCGAGGAAGAGGGAGGCGCAGAAATGTGCTTTGAGCATCCGAAGGGGACATGGCACTGTTTACATGTTTGTGCATGAAATGCCAGAGGAAAACAACCAAATTTCTTTGATTAACGGGCCCCAAAGGAGCCCCAAAGGAGGTGTCGGCTATGTGAATATTGACTTCGTTGGTGTGAACGTGGGTTTTGATAATATTCCTCGTATTTTTTTGTTCACAAAGCTATCAAAGCATTTTTAAGTCACTGACCATAACTTTTGTCATATTTATGTTAATTACATTGTTCAAGAATGGCCTCCCTTTCTGGAGGGGTCCAAGCTGGGCAGGCCCGTTGGTGATTCTGTGCACTGGGAATCTGCCCCGGGGGTGGAAGTAGATGGTCTGTAAGGTCTCTTTATTGAAAATAATAACGTCTGTGCAGTGAAAAGAACAACCGATAATGTCAAAAGTCAGATTTAAAGTCTCAGTCACCCAGTAACTCTGGGCCTCGAGTGAATGACCTTCTCTCTCTGAACTTCACTTCTTTGTGTGCAAAATGGGAAAAGCAGTAGAGCACCTCTCTCAGTGGATCATAAACACCCCCAAAGTGTAGACAAAAATATTTTAACAAACCATTTTGCTAAGATTTTCAGAAGACATGGCCTTCTTCTTATAGAGGGGATTTTGAATCCTAGCAGCATTTTAGATCCTTAGGAATTCTTCCGAAGAGACATGATTAAACTAACTTTTTACATACAGGAGGATCGTTATGCTGTTGTAGTTTGGGTTTCCCCTGGATGTATTTTTGTCCTGGTAATTCTCAGACTGTAATGGAAACTCCAGGTGATGTTATCCAAGCTGTCACACAAAAGTTTTAAGCTAACACAAATTTGGAAAGAAATAGATGTCCACTAGAATTTTCATGGGGGAAAAAAAAAAAAACAAAACTAATCTCTTCACAGTAAAGACTAGAAGAGGAAAGCAAAACTCTACTTTGATTTTTTTCTTTTCCCTAGAGAAATATGACTGTCCATCTCTTTCTAAACCTTCATAGTAATTCCTAGGCAATTTCCTGAATACCATGTTATATCAGAGTGATATTTTAACACATTCTGATTCCACTCATTCAGTTGATTATGGGGACATATACATGCATCAGATTGGGAAATGAAAAATGATGATTCTGAGTAATACGCAAGAAATGAATCCCAAAGTAACTTTAAAATACCCAACAAATCGTAGAGAGTGATTGCAAAGCCTTTCTTTATACCCGGCAGCAATCTGGGAGTTCATTTATTGGAGTACGTTGGGAAAAGGCAGTTTTTCTGCTTTCTGACGTATGCAGTGGGGCATTCTCCTTGTCCAAATGTGAATTAGTCTCGCTTGGAATTTTATTTGCAGATGTTGCCATTTCCCGTCACTCACACAGCCATAAGCCCTGAGAGTTTTACTGCTAAGCTGTTGTTAGGAAAAGGACTTAAGAGAAGGTGCGGTCAAGAAGAACGATAAATTATCTTTTAAGAGGGTTCCAGTGGGAGAGCCCATTCATACTGATAAGATAGTGGGACTATTGAGTTGGTTCTCATTCTGAAATGAGCATTCCCGTTTATGGGACACATGGAATCTATCCCAGTGCTGGAAAAACAGAGAGTAGTGATCCTCCTTAACGTTAAACAGACCCCTGGACACAGGGAGCTGTGTGCCTCAACATTCTTCTAGAACTCTCTTCAAGTCGTCTTTGTTCTTTTTCGATGAGGAGTGTGGATTCTCACCAGCGCAGTTTTTGTTTTTGTAAATTGAAGGACAGACCTTTCAAAGACTAAATATAAGAATGTGAAACTTGTTCTAAAAGTATGCAGGTTAGCAGCAGTGCCCACTTCACATCAAGGAGCCAGCGCACAGGCCATCAGTCTCCTGTGAGTAAGCGAAACCACAGAAGCACTCGGCACAATACTGTCTTGTTCCCACGATGAAGACTGACTGTTGCATGCAAGTACCGTGCAAACTAAATTCTATCTTAAATCTTTTTTGCTCTTTAAGTATTTTAAGTGAATCCGCGTTTAAGGCATGGTCTGCACGGTAACACAATGGGAGTAGTGTGTGTGTGCACAGCAGACCACCAGTCTGGGCTCCCGCCGCCAGAGTGAGCCAGATCCTTGCTCATCTTGCTCAACTGCAGTTTCCTCGCCTGAAAAATTTTTAAAAAAAAGGAAGCTTGCTGCTGCTATGGTTATCACGCTCTTCAAAAACTACTACATTAAAGGTTATTTTTTTTATTTTAGACAAACCACAATTATAAAATAATTTTAATTCGTTTTCTCACTTTTCACTTAATCAAAGGTGTATTTGTCCCTCTGAGCTTATGAGGGCAAGTTTGGTGGGGGGGAGGAAGTGTTACGTGCCGAATTTGTATACATGTATATTTCCAGCCAAAATGCAAAGAAACGTTAAGTTACTGGGCCTTATTTAAGGTGAATATACACATTTTGAAATAGTAAAGCTTTTTGAAGTTCATGTGGAAAATAGGCTGAAAAGTTCCCTCCAGGTGCCCTGAAGGTCCCAGGTTTGGAGCCTCCAGACCAAGCGGCCTTGCCTTGTTCTGGAATCCTTTCCTCTCTGCGGACCAGGACCAGGCCCCCTCCTCCTCAGCTGTCGGCTCCCTTCGGTGTGTGCTCTTTCTATCCCTTCAGCTGGGCTTCGTGGGGACACCCGTTTATGGCGTTTTATTCTGAAGAATTTCCTCCAGGTGCTCCAGTTGGCCTCCGGGTGGTAAGTCCGAGGACCCGGCGCCGTCTGCCTGGGGGCGGGTAATGCGCCTGGGAGTTCATCCTCTGAGGCTCCCGCCTCCCCTTCCTGCCTCTGAGGATGGGCGGGAGAGGCTGGGCTGAGGGGCCACAGCCCAGATGCTCCTCCTCAGTTCTGACAGTTCTCACATAAAACCGCACAAACGTGAACACAGTGTACCAGCCCAACACAGAGTTGGTGTTTCTCTGAAACTGTATGCCAAGGGTTTAAAGAAAAAAAAAAAAAGAAAATTCACAGACATATGGAGCAGCAGAGGGGAGGAGAGAACGCCCACAGGCAACCAGGGACAATGTTCAGACAAATTTTTAGGCTTTTTATATGAAAAAATGATGTCTCTTTTATTGATACTTTTAAAATTTGACCGGAAGACATCATCTCTCAATGCTTTCGACCGTCCATTTTCTCAAGTGCACGGTTCAAGAAAGTTTCTATTGTCACATCTTGTTAATAGTAGTAACGGTTCACACTGTCATGAAAATGGACCTGTTGCAAAAAGACCAGAGTCATGCTTCCTTCTAAGGATGGAGCCACTGAGAAACATCTGAGACAAAGGACATCGCCTCCAGGCAACCCCCCTTCCTCTTTTATCTCTTAAATAAGCTGATGGATTATTTTAAGAAATGGCCCAATGGCCAGAAGCACATGTGAGGGTGAAGAAGAGTCTTTAGGAACAAGGAGGGACCGTGCTCATTATGACATAGAACTGGAAATTGAAGGTTTTTCCCTTTGTCTCTCTTGGGCACACAGCGCTTACCCAGCCCTGCTCACCCCTGCCCCGTGCGGAGGCTGTTTGGTTGTTTCCTACTGTTGCTTCCACCACCCCCCGCCCCCACCCCGCCCCCGTCCTCAGCAGTGCCGTCCTCAGCAGTGCCATTCTATCACACCGGGCACTAATTAAAGCCAAGGACAGGATTTGTGCCGTTAATTGGTGTTCAGAGCAGAGGCGTTCTTTTCATTCCCTTTGTCTCTGAGGTGGCTTTGTTCCTTCCTGGAATAACTCCAGGCCTCCCTTCCTTCCTTCCCACTGTAGTTGCTCAGCTGCTTGAGTAACACCGATGTGGGGAAGGTGCTAACGGGACAACCTATGCGTGAGGGGTGCGGGGGATGCTAGAAGGCCGCCCTGGCCTAGCGCGCTCCTCCTGGGACACATCACAGATGGAGATTTCACCTCCGGTGTTGGAGACATGAAGAACTCTAGAAACAGTTGCCCCGATCCTCTTTTCTTTTTGTGTTTTGGCTTTTGTTGTTGTTGTGTTAGTATGTGATATCCTGGAAAGGGAGTGGGCAGTCCTCAAGAAAGTATGAAATAATAATTTGAAAAATAAAATTCAGTGCCCTTCAGTTCTTATAGGGGAGTGAGGGGGCAAGATGTCATAAAATCAAACGAGATAAGGTTATGGGATTGCAACCCTTAACCCTCTGTGTGCTTGGAAGTGGATTGTGGATGTAAGATGCACACACGCAATTGGGCAAAAAGCCACAATTGTGTGGTTAACATTTTAATCCCGTTTTCAAGTGCTTAGTTTTAGTTAGAGCAGCATTTTGCCTTTGGTAAAGGTGTTACTAAAATATAGTTGTAAAAGGAATTCCTAATTGGTTAGGGCTTTTTGGCTCTCTGATTTTGAACCAAACAACCACGGACCCTAGAATATAATGTACTAGATACTTGCTTTGTGGTTTTGGGGTTGGGGGGATGGAATCGTCCATTTCCTCATTCTCCACAGCTGTAACTCTTTCTAAACTAATATTCTGTCCCTTGAGACCGAAACTTCAGCTAACCTGCTGGGTGGATGACGTGAAGAGTGATAGTGCTTGGCAAGCTGATTGCAAAACATTCCAAGGCCAGTTTCTGTTTCCTGATGCTCTATAAAAATGAGTATAGGGCTCTATGAATGAGTTATGTGGCTCTAAGAAAACGTTTATAAGCTTGTGTGGTTTATAGCATATTTTGATTAGAAATGTTCTTATGTAATACATGCATTTTCTGGAATGTAGGAAAAAGACTCACATGTTGGCATTCTGAATCTGGTCTCAATTAAAAATAATAATAAATTTATATACGAATGAAGAGAAATCTGTCACCACCTGAAATAAATCAATCACGTAGTTTAAATCACTAACTGCATAATGTTCTCTTAAACCATTTTGCAGCGGAATGTCTTTGCACGTCCCTGGCTTCGCCTAGAGCCATGTCCAACTTAAAAAAATCTACAAACTGCCCCCTAAAAAACTTCTTTGGTTTCCTCTTTAAGAAGGTAACCCAAGTTATTTTATCTTTTTCAACAATATGAAGACATTAATCGAAAGCATCAATATCCATCATGAAGAATACAGTTCCAGATGTCAGCCTCCTTCAAATAAGATTCGATCTTCCACTGACTAACACTTTGTGTTTGACAGCAGGGACAATTTTGCCCACGGGTTAAACATTCATGTTTCTAATTAGCAGTGTAAGAACCTCTGAAAGCCAGGATGAGATGGAGGGAATATTTTGTGAGCACCATGTGATTCCTTTTTACCCCCGCAAATTAACTTTCTGTTCCCTTAAAAGATGATTATCCATTCAGGGCAATAATAAATACTGTATTGCCTTGGAAATAGCTTCCCAAATCAAGAAATTAAGAATCAACAACCCACCATTTTATCACAGAGAAAACCTCATTATCCCTAAGTCAGCAGTATACTAAATACTAAGCAATCTGAGAAAGACGCAGAAATTTTTTTTTTTTAATTATGTTTTCTTTGCATAAAGAAAAGAACAGCCATTTGACTTTTGCGGGGGAACACAGAGGATCTCAGCCTCCGAAAAAGCCGAACAAACAGAGGCGCCTTTCGGAGCTTTTCCGGTTTCTAAGCATTTAAGCAGCCCTGGGCGAGAGCAGCGGGCCGCGGGGTGTCATTCGTCGCCAGCGTGGCGGTGTGGTCACGGCGGTCCGGGGCAGCACCCTCTCCTGCAGGACCTCCACAGAAGCAGCCTGGTCTCGGGCTGACACCTTTCGTTTAATCACCTAGGAGGGGGCCGTGGAGCCAGGTGAGGTGTCAGAGGGCCTCCTTCCCCCACCTCTGCCCTCACTGGGTGTCAGGGCTGGTGTCATCAGTCACTTCCAAGGCCCAGGACTTCACCTGCAGCCAGCGCCGCGTGGGCGCGGGGTGGGCAGCAGGACCACTCGCTGGCTGGAGAGCTTTCCACGTGAGGCTGCTGCTAACCGGCCTTTTACCCTTCAGACATCCCCGGTGGTGGTGGGGGGACCCGGGGGGGGACCCGTCCATTCGGAGTATCGAGGCTGGGTTGGGAGAGTGTCAGGATGGGGATGGGGGCATGGGGATGTAAACGTCTGCCGCTTGCAAGATTTGTGTGTGTGTGTTTCTGGTCTCACTTTTATGTAATGTTTTTTGGAAAAGTGTCTCTCTTTCATCCAGCAAGGATATCTTGAAACATCTGTTTTTGTCCTTGTATAAAAGTCAGGAATGAGCCCAAACCCCTTTCCAGCCCTCCCTGGCAAGATAGCCCTTCAGGAATTTCTTTTCCCTTCTGTGGCAGCATAGACTTTTGGTTGCAGGAAAAGCCTGCTGTTCATCTCCCCAAAAATATATATGTCAAGGGCTAGTTCACATTAAAAACCAAAACAAAAGAAAACCAAAAAACAGAGAAAATGGCCCTGTCATTCCAAGGAGACAGGAACATGGGCTAGAAACTCTCCTCAAACAAGGCCAGTGTTTGTCCAGAGTAGAGAAAGATCCCCTTAGAAGTAAGCCCCGGCATAACATTGGCATTCGAAAGAAGAGAGCTTTCTGGCAGTCGTCGTTTTGTGACGGTATGGTTTTAACCGTTCCAGGATGTCTGCTCCGGGCCAGCAGGTGACCCAGATGCTCCTGCCCCTCCCCGTCCCACCCCTGGGAGGGCGTCAGGCAGGCAGGTCACAGCACAGCGGTGCCGGGGGATTTCATCAGGCCCTCTGTCTCTGCCACGGCCCCTTTTGCCCCTTGGCACGCGGCTGCCCTCTCCCAGCGTTCCGGTCACCAGGCATGGCAGCTCCCAATCTCATCTCTTCCTGGAGGCGAACAGCCTGGTGATAAACAGTCACCAGCCGCAGACCCACAGATACCTGGAATGTTCCTGATCCCACAGATGAGCCAGGTCCGATTTTGTTGCGGGCTTCGTAACTCAGTTCACTAGATTTGTATTAAATTCCTGACATTGACCCAGACAACCCGTCCTTTCCATTATCCACTGTCAGTAATGACTCCTTCCTCATCATTTCATTTCTGGGGTGTTTCAGCTTTCCGCTTTGGCAGTGTGTGATATCCTGATCATCTGATTAGCCAAGGAAAGGATTATGCCATCTGCTTTTATCTTTATTTAATTTCTTCACATTTCCTTTTTGGAAGTTCAAGCAGTGAAATTCAGATGGAGGGAAAACCTTTAAAATGAGATGGGTTTTGACTAGAAATTCTGACAGGTTAGCGTTTCTCACAGGAATGAATTTGAGGAGGAAAAACAACGCTTGAAGTTTTGTGTTTGTGACATAGCCACATTTTCCAAAGACTATGTAATGTTGTAGGTGTTTTCAGAAACCACACTAGGAATAAATAGCATTTAGAGGTTCCCTAAGGTTCAAAGAGCGAATTGCATGTGCAGCTTCTATTTGCATGTTCTGTTTGGGTAGGGGTTACAAGCCTTGTATCTCTCTTGCTCGTCACGTTGGTGAGAGGACGCTCTCTTTTTATGGCACAACTCCCTGAGACTAGTGCACCAAACGGGTCAGCTGCTCTGTGTGTGCACACACACCCTTGCCTTCAACCTTCACAAAGAAAAAGGTAGAGCAGTTGCTTCCAGTTGAGTCCAGTTGTTTCTAGTTGAGTGTTTTAATTGATGCCAGTAGTTTCCTTGTGTTCTTCCATTCAGGGGTCCCGGGAGGTGGCCTGCGAGTGAGCGCTCCCGTGGTGTGAGTTCGTGGAAGGGGGCTGCACAGGGAACAGTGAATGTGTTGGTCATTCATGTGCATTTTCTCAGGCAGCAGAGACCATGTGTTCTTCATTACTGCGTGATCCGTGGCCATGCTGTGCTGGACCTCTGGTTAAATCCAGGGATTATTTAAAAAAAAAAAAAAAAAGCTAGGGAATTTATCTTGCTCCTTCATGTTTTTTGTGCTCACTTCATATGTGAAGCAAAGACAAAGTTCCCATTTTTGCACTGAGGACCCAGTGCACCAAATTGCGAGTATGTAAAACTGGTTTTTAATACTCTTATGCCACGTGTTTAGTCATTACCATCCCACATCTGCGCTCGGTGCCTCTGTACAGCTTCTAACTTTTTAAAAAAGATTGTTTCCCATGTTAACATGCATTTGCCATGACAGTGACAGCCCGGAGTGAAGCCCTGGACCACCTGAACCTAGGGGTGTGCAGAGGAGCAGATAACCCACTGAGGATGCAGTGTCCTATCCAAGCCTGTGTCTCGACCCCTGGTGCATCTTTATTGTGCTGAGGAACAAATTAAGAACCAAGGACTCTCGTAGACAGAAGATGAGCGAGGTGACCAGAATGGAAAATTAGGAGTCTAGCAAGAAGAGTCTTCAGCTACTTATTCACAAATAGAAAGAGGATTTAAATTTGGGAAAGTATTATAAAATACTTGCTCTTATACTCTGACCCACCAAAAGTGTAACCATATCACCAGGCAGTCAGTTACTTCTTCTTAGTTCCTTAAAGTTCTCCAAGTAATACCGCAGCTTCATCTCACTCCTCACTGTCGTGAATTAAGACACCTAGCCTTCCCAGGCAGTTGTAATCACTGTGTAAATCAAAGAGAAGATGTGATCCCGAGAAATGCATCTGGAAGAATGATTGGGGATGACCTCACTTTTTGTGTGATCTTCAGGAGAATTTCTAGTGTGTGATCGTTTTCAATTATTATTCCCCCCCAAAAAAGTTACCTTGATTCTAAAAGCAGGGAATGAAAATCCGGTTTGAAAACTGTAGAGACAGATGACAGTCGTTTACTCAGAAAATTTTGCTCTAAAATACGTTAACCAACCCAGTCATCAATCATAAGCTAACAACTTACTCTCTCTTTGATTTATAAGTAATCTGTAGACCCGATTTCCACATGTACATTACAGCCTTCCTGATACAGTGGAAGAATTCCCTAAATAAAAGGTGATTTGGGGGCTTCCCTGGTGGCGCAGTGGTTGGGAGTCTGCCTGCCAGTGCAGGGGACGCGGGTTCGAGCCCTGGTCTGGGGGGATCCCATATGCCGCGGAGCAGCTAGGCCCGTGAGCCACAATTACTGAGCCTGCGCGTCTGGAGCCTGTGCTCCACAACCAGAGAGGCCACGATAGTGAGAGGCCCGCGCACCGCGATGAGGAGTGGCCCCCGCTTGCCACAACTGGAGAGAGCCCTCGCACAGAAACGAAGACCCAACACAGCCATAAATAAATAAATAAAATAAAATGTGCAAGTCAACCTTTTAAAAAAAAAAAAAAAGGTGATTTGCTGCATTGAATTCATGTCAAGACGGTGGTTTGAGAAACTGCCAGAGGCCAGGCATACCTGATCAAACCCTGCCCAGTCTGTCCTAAAATGGTCTGATGGAATTGTTTTCAGCCCCAAAGTGTCCTTGAATTATCTTTTTCTAGCCCATGGCAATAACGGCTAAATAAGCATTTCTTTAAGTCCTTAAAACCAGAACTGTAAATTAGCACTTTGCTTTGGGAGGGTGCCAGGCTCTGAGTTCAGCTTACCCTGTTTGGAGTTTGCATCAAGACAGCCCTGCAAGGTTCGTTTGACAGATATTTTTGAACACCTACAATGGACAGGAAGATGGGAATGTCTTTCTTTAAAACAAATCAGCTAAAATCGTTCCGGGAGCCTCCGTGGAGGAGCGATTGAAATGTGAGTCAGCTGTTTGTTGGAAAGTGTCCCAGTGTTGAGTGTGCGCCTCTGCGCGGTGGTCGTGCCTCAGACGTGACCGGCCATCGGCGTGGGTCCCATGTGTGCACGCTTGGCTGATGCTGCAGAGTGCGGGGTGCCTGTCACAGCAGACGCTCGGTGACACAGCGAAGGCGGCAGCGCCAGCCGTCGGAGAGATCACGCTTTGCTCTCCAACTGCTCTTTCTTCCTGCTCTCAGCCCGGGGTGCCTGTCTTTCAGAGGGATCCTTACACATCTCACCACCCCACTGCATCCTGTTTTATTGCTTGTCTTTCGCCGTTTCTTTTTCTGTGTAAAAATGTGAGTACTGCCTCGTGTTTGTGTTAGGCTATACGTTTACAAAGACCGTTTTTGTGCCTTTTCCCTGCAGCAGCCTGGTAAGGAATCGCAGTCACTTCACTGTTAGGAAACTGGAGGACTTGTCAGATACCCACGCCCAGTACCTGCCAGGGAGAGGCTGGAACCGCTGCCCCATTGCGTCGAATGACCATTCATCTATGAGGCGCTCGCTTGAAGGGAAAGGCAAACATTATGCTCTAGAGATACAGTCTGAACAAAGCAGCAGCGACCTCTGTCCTCCTGGAGCCCCTATGCTGCTAGGGCTGAAATGAAGGCAAGCAGGAGGGCACGTTGGTGAAGCGTGTTCAAACTCGGGGGCGGGCGTTTTGAATTCAGGGACAGCATCCTCAGCAGCCCGGTCTGTACTCTGGGACACTTAGCAACATCTTCACGCCTTCTTACCATCGTGAAAACGAGGAGAGGGTTAAAATGAAACGTGATGCTTTTCTCAGTCTGCAGCTAGCAGGATACGGTCCCTTTTCCTTTTTTTCTTACATTTTAAAAAAAAAGGCTTTATTAATCACAGATGTCTCAACTGCCGAGACTGGGACTCGAGGGCGGTTTCCCTCCTCCCAGCAGTTTGGGGCTGTGTGTGTTCCCATGGTGGAACTCTTCTGGGGCGGCCGGAGGGGCAGGGCTCCCGCTTCCCCCTCCTTTTTTTTTTTTTTTTTTTTAGTTTTTTTCTTAATTTTAAGAAGAAATCTAGCATGGACTTTGGGTGAACTCTGACTTCAGCAAAGAGCCATCTTTGTGGAGTTGTTTTCCCTTCAAAATAAGAGAAACTTTGATTTCCCCTCTTAGGGCTTCAGGCAGCTCACAACTGGCTTTCTCTTATACACACATGAGCGTCTTTTGAAATGAGTGGGACGTGCTGACAGTATCTTTATGCTACAGTTTACCCTGCCCTCTTAATAAGGGACAAGTTATTTTTTTAAATGGAAACAGAATGAAGTAATTCATCTACATTGCTTCACTCATCTTTCATAGGTCTAAAAATGATTCTGAGTATGTAACTGATTACCACGCTAGGCCTGTGATTAGAAAATCATTAATCCACATCGCCGTTGTCTGGGTACTCAACAGTTTGCATGCATGTAATGTAGCAAGTTCTGTGCTACCAGGGAGTCCGGGAGAAGCTTGCCTCAACCATCTTATGTTTGCAAATAGCAGTTTACAATTTGCAAAGCTCGTTCCTTCTCGTTCCTTCATGTAATCCTACCGTAGCCCTGGAAGATGAGGGAATTCAGGTGCCAGGATGTTGGCCTGGGTCAGGGCTGTGGCGTGGCAGAGCCAGTCTCAAACTCAGACCCTGTGACAAGTCCAGAGTCCTTCCGACGTCCTCAGCTGATCTCCCACCTGGACCTTGCATCAGCGGAGTGTCCCCAGGCTGGGAAGAGGAAGGCACATCCCAGCAAGGCGTGTTGTGAGTGCCGGCATCCTCATAGACGTGGACGGTGGTGACAGGGTGGAAAGGCAGCGGTACTGAATGTACTGAGTGTTGAGTCATTTTTGTCTTCCAAGAAAGTAGGAGTTGAGGGGAAGGCAAGAGATGGTAACTGAAGATGGGAACAGGAACAGTACAATTGCCTTGAGTGACAAATGAGTTTTCCATCGTCTTTCTCAGGTGAGTTCGGTCCCGACCCCTCTTTTTGCCGCCTCGCCCACACCACACGTGCTGGGGGGTGTTCACGTGCTCCCCACCCTCACCAAGGGCTCCTGGGCCTGGCTCTCGCCTGCAAGAAGGCATCGCCTAGCGCAGGCCGGTACAGGGACAGCTGTCATCTACTCTCAGTTACCATCTTGTAAGTACATAGTTCACAGACTCACAAACTGGACTAAAATTAGATGTGACCTGTAGCTCGTCTCCAGACTGGTGGGGTATAGCACCAAGTCAGGACGTCACCGTTCACGGGGTCAGCGTAAGTTATCAGGCTCCTGAGCTCAGGCCGGAAAATAGCCTGTAGCTGGCAATCGATTCACTGACTCACCCGTTCGGTTGTTGTTTTTTTTTTTTTTTTTTTTTTTGGGTGCATGCAGGATCTTAGTTCCCCAAGCGGGGATCGAACCTGTGCCTCCTGCAGTGGAAGCTCAGAGTCTTAGCCACTGGACCGCCAGGGAAGTCCCGACCATTCGTTATGTATTCAACATAAACTGATTAAGCTCCAAGGATGTGCCAGCTGAGCACGTAGCTGTAAACAAACCAGACCCAGCGCCCGCCCACGTGTGGCCTGGAGTCTAGGTCACGGTGGTTTCCTGTCCTGACAGTTACCCAGCTGGAACTGCAGTCATGGAAGGGAGATGCAGAGCCTGGCCGTGGGCCTCCGCCCTAGGATTACTGTTGTCATTGGCCTGAGCCGCCCACAGTCCGCCTGAACAGAGAGGAGGGGGTCTTAGAGGGAGGAAGGGGGCCTTCCCAGCAGCGTCTGTGCCCGACCGTGACCCTTCAGACGCAGCGTGTCACAGCCACCGGGAGCTCAGCTGCGTGAGGCACCTGGGTGCAGACCAGTAATTTAGGATCTTCCCAAGGAGACCACCAAAAGCTCGTTTATCGTGTGCGTCACGCTTACCTTTTGCCCAGTAACACTGGAGACCTTCATTCTACTAGATGTCATTAGGACATGTTGTTTAATTTAAAATTTGCATCAGAGCAGTGGGTCTAGTGGTCAAAGTCTGTTCTTAAGGTAACGAAAAATAATAGCAGGTCCTTTATTTCATTCTATTAATAATTGACTTAAGTTTAAGTAATTTTTAAGTGTTTTAAAATCTGATTTATGCATTATGTCACAGAGCATGTAAACGGACTGTTAAAACCCATTGATGTGGGCAAAATGAGTTTCTATGTTGAAAGGAAAAAAATAAGATTTTTGGGTTTTTTTTTGGAAAGTGTCAAACAGCATGAAGAATTAAGTATTATCGTTAAAAACAAACTGGAGAGAGAAGGAATGTATCTGTTTGCTTTAGTTTGTGGTTATTTTTTTCATTGCTAATCCCCCAGATTGTGACTAATGTATCAGATCTGCACAACACGAAATATCTGTTAATCTTAGAGACAGGTGAAGAAATTTTCCCTCTACATTTTCAGACTTCTGAAACAAAATAGTTTTTCAAGGTAAAATTTAAGATACGACAAAATTTTCTTCTTAGTTTGTAATTGCTGCTAGCATATTTCTAAGTCATGAATATTCCAGTAAAGTGAAATAGTGTCACTTAAGTGACGATAAATAGCAGCTCAAGAAGAGAACCGCTATTCCCTGAGAACAGCGTTTCGTCTGCAGCACTGGTGAGCTCTGACCTTGGACAGCTTTGCCTCCCTCCTGGGTCTAGGCTGGACTGGTCAGGCCACGGCCACGTTTATAATGCTCAACCTGCCAACTGAGGGAAAAAATCTCTTTTGAACCTACTTCTCAAAGTGCAGAGAACCAACTCCTATGCAGCTGAGCACACAGAGAGAAGCTAGGCAGTGTCGTCTCTAATTTCTTTTTCTTTTTGAACCATTTTGACCACCACCATCTCCTTTCCTAAGCAAGGCAGGGATGCCCTGAGAATCACACTTGCAAAGCCAGCCGGGTCCCATGAGGCATTGGTGATGGACTGCAGTTCATCGCCTCGTGCCGCCTAAGGCCGCTGGGGCTGCTGACCGGGGGCGAGGTCTGCGTGTCGGGGCAACGGCCCTCAGCTGCCCACCCAGCCCAGAGCTCTCACTTCTCCACAACCCTGCACGTTTGGGGGACACAGAGACCATGTCAGGTCTCCCGGTGGGCGGCCTCTTCACTGAAGGTTCGTATTATGTGCCGCGTTGCTCCCGTGCTGCGTCCCCCCAGATGCTCGCTTTTAGGCACCCAGACACGTGGAAGGTTCGTTTGTTGTCTTAGGCGGTGTCCCCTCACTTGGGACGTGTGAGGGTTCTGCTGGTGACGTTAAGGCCTGCAGTTGATTTGGTTTTATGAAAGCGAGTCTGCCTCTGTCGTTTTCCTACCATGGAGCTCTCGTCACCTGTCGGGGACGGCCCCCCTCCTCCACCCGGGCGCCACCTTCGTGGTTCTCTGTCTTGTGTGCTTGCTCGGCTGAGTGACTATTCCTCGAAGAAACACCCGTCCCGAGAATAGGGCTGTGGATCAGCTTGCTCTGTTTCTCTGGGCTGGGATTTCTGCTGTTTCCAGTGGATACTTCATAGGTGCCTGCTGTACGCCAGGCACCGCGCCAGGCCCTGGGCACACCTCCAGAGACATGTCGGACGAGGCCCCCGCCCTCCTGGAGCTTATGCCCTTGTGAGCTCCTCCTAATGGGTTATTCAGGCCCAGCTCCTTCAAAGGCCAGCTTCAGCGTCACCTCCTTTAGGAAGGCCTCCGTGATCCCTCCACCTGATTCCCCTTCTTCTCAACCTCTACCAGGGTTTGTACTCGCTTACAGCATGAAGTGTCACAGTTCTGCCTGAATGATTGTTATGTGATCACTGAAAGCCCTGCAGGTGGATCCCCTGGGTAAAGGATGTAGGTTTATTCATCTCTGTCCGGTGGCAAGTACAGGGCTTGGCTCTGCATCCCAGCACAGTAAACGCACAGTAAATGACTATGAAATATGTCCCCTGCTGTGGCCAGCACCGTGCCTCGCTAATACTGATAGTTGGTACTTAGAAAAACTTTAGCTGAATAAAGTATCATCTACATGAGGCTTGTCCAACCCCTCCTCTTCCTTCTGTCCTTCCTGTTGTCACTGCAGCAGGAGTGCCCGAGGGTAGCGACCGTGCCTGCCTTGTTTGCCCTTTACCCTGAGTCAGCACCTGAGAAAGTCCCCAGGAAGCTCTTTACAGCAGGCGCGTTGTTAACTTCATGGCTTCGTCTGCTACCTCTTCCCGATGGTACCTGAGGAAAACGAGGCTGACGTGGGGACGTTTTAGTCACTCTTCTGTGAAAAGAAATAAAATAAAAATATATGCTCACACACACATATATACACGAGGAGGGGGGAAATGCTGTATTGAGCCTGAGTCTGCCTCTGAGAAAATCTAGACTTTTAAGAATGAGCGATCCAGCTTGAAACGCGTCATCTGTTTATGGAAGATTATACCCTCTCCCCTGCAAGGCTCGGCCGAGGAGGGCGCGGGCATCAGTCAGACGGCGCTCCGCTGTCTCGCCCGGGCGTCTGAGCGTGAGCGGGAAACTGCTGTCAGCTCTCTCGTACATGTAGTCACAGGACTGGGAGGAACTAACTGTCTTGCTTTTTAACTGCAGCAGGTAATGGTCTCCAGTGCCGCAGAGGTAAATACAGCTAATACAGGTAGCTGTGTGAAATCATCTTTTTGAAGACTAATTTTAATTTATTTTCAAGACTTATTAAGATTTAAGAAAATAACAAGCATAGCGAATGACCTTGCTCTTCCATTTCCTAAAGTGAAGCGTTTTATTCCGTTTTGCCGTGGGAGGAGTCCTCCGGAGCCCAGTGCTCGGGAAAGGGCCGAGAAGTGTCCCAGGTCACTGGTCTTCTGTCTGTGAAGTAACGTCTCACGTAATTCCACAGATCTGTTGAGTGTCAGCTGTTACCTAAGTGTGTTTATATCTCCTTTTTTCTCCTGAAAAATTAGCAACTCAGGGTCGACTATATTTAATTTTTCAAATCCAGTGAGAAGATTCATTTGGATATATTTTCAAGTAACATTTTGGTTACTTGAGGAAGGTTTCTGCTACTCACATTTCTTTTTAAAATGTCTTGTTGTTTTCTTAAGTGTTACTGGTATTTTCTCCAACACGTGAAGTAACTTTGCTGAGGCTGAGAGCAGGGGCTGCAGATGCCTGTGTAGTTCCAGAGAACGGCTGGGAAACAAGGGGCCATGAGCCGGATTTCCCAGTGAACCAGCCAGCTTTACCCTTCCACACTGAACTTTCTAGAAGGGTGCCGTTTGTCACAATGCCTGACCAGCTCACGTCTATACTGATTTATACACCCACGCACGTATACATACATACAAGTATACCTCGTTTTATTGCACTTTGTTTTTCTGTACTTCACAGATGCTGCATTTTTAACTAATTGAAGGTTTGTGGCAACTCTGCATCGAGCAAGTCCGTTGGAGCCATTTTTCCAATGGCGTTTGCTCGCTTCATGTCTCTGTGTCACATTTTGTTGAGTCTTACAATTTTTCAAACCCTCCACCAGCAAAAAGATTACAGCTCGCTGAAAGTTCAGATGATGGTTAGCATTTTTTAACAATAAAATATTTTTTAATTAAAGTATGTACATTTTTTTAGACAATGCTATTGGGCACTGAATAGACTACAATAAGTGGAAACGTAACTTTTATATGCCCTGGGAAACCAAAAAATTTGTGACTCACTTTATTGCGATATTGGCTTTATGGCAGTGGTCTGGAACCAAACCCACGACGTCCCCAAGGTGTGCCTGTACTTGTGTTTGTTTATTTATTTATTTTTAACATTTTATTTTATTTTTATTTTTTTATTTTTGGCTGCATTGGGTCTTTGTTGCTGCGCGTGGGTTTTCTCTAGTTGCGGCGAGCGGGGGCTACTCTTCGTTGGCGGTGCACGGGCTCTACGCACACGGGCTTCAGTAGCTGTGGCTCGTGGGCTCTAGAGCGCAGGCTCAGTAGTTGTGGTGCACAGGCTTAGCTGCTCCGCGGCATGTGAGATCTTCCCGAACCAGGGCTCGAACCCGTGTCCCCTGCATTGGCAGGCGGATTCTTAACCACTGTGCCACCAAGGAAGCCCATGTTTATTTATTGAGTGGTACTTTTATTCACTGGGAGTGCGTGAAACTGTACATTTATCCACCAGGATTAGTTTTTAATTTCCTTTAAATTCTTCCCTAAGCCATTCTTTCTTGGTTCTTGTCTATCAAGACAATAGGTGAAGATAATTCAAACAGTGTGTCCTCCAATGTCTGTGATATTTTAAGTGACAGTGACATTTTGAGCCTGTGCGATAATGATGCTGGTCTCCAGGATTGGTGACCTGGGGGTTTTTGGAGGGGGCAGTACACCTGGAGAAAAATCACCTCTAGCAGAGCTCCAGTTGGGGAGCCATTTGTTGGGTGAGCGTGTGGGTCGGGTCTCCCTGGACATTCCCCCCCAGGGCAGAGCCACCAGACACAGCTCCCGGCGGCCCCCGAACGTGGTGTTCACCTGGGTGGTGACGCTGCTCATTGGCACAGTGGCACCAGCCAGGACTCGGGGGGCTGCCAGTCACACTTGTTTCTCTCTCGCCCCGCAGACTCGCTGTCCGTCTCCAGCAACGATGCCAGCCCGCCCGCCTCTGTGGCCTCCCTCCAGCCCCACATGATGGGGGCGCAGAGCTCCCCGGGCCCCAAGCGCCCAGGTAACACGCTGCGCAAGTGGCTGACGAGCCCGGTGCGGCGGCTGAGCAGCGGCAAGGCCGACGGGCACGTGAAGAAGCTGGCCCACAAGCACAAGAAGAGCAGGGAGGTCCGCAAGAGCGCCGACGCCGGCTCGCAGAAGGACTCGGACGACAGTGCGGCCACCCCGCAGGACGAGACGGCGGAAGAGGTCAGGGCCTCTGGCATCTCCCCCCGAGTTGTGGGAACAGTGAATTCACTCGTTGGGTGGTTTTCCCTACGTTCTGGGAAGGAGCAGGGTCAGAGCCCCACTCAGTTCCTCCAGCAGCGTCTAGAGTCAGGGACCCACGCGTGGCCTCGGGTCAAGAAATCAGAGTGCCGTGGGCAACCCCGCCTGCCTCGGGAAAACGTGGTGCCCGGCCACCTTAGCCCCCTCTCACCTCCATCACAGGCAAAGCCAGGGGCGCCTCCCGGGAGGCAAAAGATTTAAGTGGCTCCTGAGGTTAGCAGTCAACCACGGGGGCAGCATTTTGCAAGGAAAGCACCAGTTTTGGACTTGGAAGGACTAAGGGAATGTTTGCATCCTCCAGTTGTCTGCACCACCACCCCTGCCCCCGTATTCATACATATTCATGCTTATGTCTTGTCCTGAGTAGAAAGCACACAGTTAATATACTTTGCTAACCCAGCAGTAAACCCTGGATTATTCCCATGTCATCGAAGATAAATGTAGGTCAGCCAGGAATTATTTTTAATTTCCCCTTTTTTGGAGGAGGTGGGAGCTTAAAATTATACTGCAAGGAACCGAATTCCTTCATGATCCCCAAGATGGGCCTTCAGCAGTGTGGTGTCAGTGAGGGGCCCTCAGAGTTTTTAACTTGGACCCCTATCCCCCAGTTCCCTCACAGACTCAAAAAAAGGCAGAGAGAGAGAGAGAGTGAGAGAGAAGACAGGATTTGTATCGTTCAATTTATTTTGCAGATGTGGGGTTTCTGCTGCTTTTTTCCTGGGCGTGTTTTTGCCGTGGGTTTTCACTGGAGCGTGTGGTTCATGTATGTCCTCATCTATCTGTTTTATATACTGTGTCCTCGTGATAGAAATGAAAAGCTGAAATTTTTTTCTGAAAGTAAGAATAGGGGAAAATTAATGGGAATACTTAATTCAGATTCTTAAAATACACCTTGAATTCTATTTTTCTTTATGCCCTCCTGATGTCAGTGAGTTTTATTTGAGCAAAGTAACAAAAAGTGAAATATGAGACTAGAGAAACTAAGGGTTATGGTTCAAATTTTTGAACCTTCTTTTTAAATTGGCTTCTTGAAGATCAGATGTGTTCAGAGCCTAACGGTTAACGTTGGCAGTCCCTTCCAAAGACGCTCTCAGTGGCCCTTCCCTCGTCCAAGTTGGCAAGCAAGGGGAGCTTGGGTCGCTGGCGGGAGTGGAAGCTCCCGTCAGGGTTGGAAGGAGCTTGTGCTTGATTTCTGCTCTCAGTTTCGGTCCGGGCTGTGCTTTTCCAGTTAACCCCTGAGGGCTCAGTTTCTGTGAACTGACGTTGGCAGTCGGGGCCGGGTTCCAACGGGCGAATGTCGGTCTGGTTTCAGAGAGGCCGGAACGAGGGCCTGAGCAGCGGCACGCTCTCCAAGTCCTCGTCCTCGGGCATGCAGAGCTGCGGGGAGGAAGAAGGGGAGGAGGGGGCCGACGCCGTGCCCCTGCCCCCGCCCATGGCCATCCAGCAGCACAGCCTGCTCCAGCCGGATTCACAGGACGACAAGGTAAGGGGGGCCCACGCCCACACCAAGCCTCGCCAGGGGAGGGCCTGGCGGTTGCCTGCCGCTGTGCCCCAGCCTCCTTGCAGGGCGTAGAGAGCGACCCGGGCTGTGAAAAGGCACCTGGAAGATGCCTTTCACCCCAAAAGTATAGCTAGCAAAGGCCGTTTAGACCAAGCTGTAGGAACACGCGCAGTCTCTCGTACACGTGTACGTGTATAAATACGTTCAGTGCATTTTTCATGGATGCTTTCGTAATTGCTACTTTTCAAGTCATTTTAATTTTTCTCACTGTAGTAACCAGGGTCCCTGAGAGGGCAGGGAAGTCGCACGCCACCTGCGTGATTGCGTCCTAAACGCACACGAGCCCATCTGGTTCTCTCTGTTAGGTGTCTGCACACAGGTGTGGTTTTTCAGGTGGGATGGTATTGCTGTCCAGTTCCTTTTTCCAACATGGCAAACATCTGGGTCAAACTGGAGTTTGTCAAAGCATAGGAATCAGTTCAAAGCCACGAATTTCCTCTTTGGATGTATGCAGAGGCTTCAAGCCAAGTAAATCTTATTTTTTGTTTTCTGGGTTTTTTTGAGTTCTTACATAATCTAAAATTACTCTGTACAACCCTAAAATATCAAGAAGGAAACCTGGTAACTGTGGCTTATACATCCTCTCGCATTCTGGCCCATCCTGCTTCTCCAAACTGGCAGGTGTTGAAAACCATCCTATGGAGTCATTACTGGTGATTTTTTTTTTTTTTTTTTTTTTTTTGGCAGAAACTGAGGTTTCTGAATAAAACAGATGTTTTCATCAGTTTTCCCCCTTCTTCCCCTTTTTCCTTCCCTGACTTCCCTCAGTGCTAACACAGTCACTCGCTGGATGGGCCCGTGCGTGATGACCCGGGGTCGCCCTGGCTCAGTGATCGACGGCCATGAGGCCGAGGCCGATCACGTGTTAGTCGTAACCTAAGGCGCCTTCTCTGTAGAACTCCTCCTCCCCCTCCTCCTCCGGGGCCCTCAGTGCGCAGCAGGGGCGCAGTGGGCTTGGCAGAAGGAGGGAGCTTGGGTTCGAGTCTGGGGTTTGGAGGGCATCTGAGGTGCAGACCCCGTGCCATGGGGGTGGTGGGCAGGGTGGCCTGAGATGGGAGAGAAGCTCGCGCCCCACTGCCCAGAGCAGACCCGCCAGGAAGCCAGGCTCTGACAACTCCTCGGTTATTTTGTAGCGTTCTAAGCCATACCTCTTTAAAAGCAGAAAACTGGAATTGTGTAAATCTGGATGGTTAGCCGAAAGTGAGGTGCCAGGCCTGGTTGACTTATTCACCAAATAAGAGGGTATTTTTCTCCATTGAAAGAGTGGATTGCACTGTATTCTTCTGTTTGCCAAAATCATTTATTGGTTATTGTGTTACCTCATTGGGTATTACCCATAGAAATTCTTCTTTTACAAAAGTCTATAGTGATGTTCCCAGAGAGTATATTATCTTGTGACTAATGTTTTGTTTTGTTCTGTTTTCTCTTTTTGTAAACTTTCACTGCAGCATTATGTTGATTTGTGTTCTGTGTCTGTTTTGGCTCAGTTTCCTTACCTCTCCATTTGAATTTTTTCCTTGTTTTCTTCACCTCATCTTCCAGATTTCATTAGACCAAGCCAACATTTGTTTTGCCAAGTGCATATCTGGATCCGTATTGTAACAGCCTTGTTGTAAATGTATAAACCCGTATCTGTCTGCTGTGAGACATGCATCGTTAGGACAGCTAGCCGTGTGTCACATGCATCTCTGCTGTCCTTAATATGAAGCAAGGTTCATATTACACCCCTCTTCTAGTTTCCAGTAAATTAACGGTGCAAGTAATCCGCAAACACAGCGTGTTTGCTAATTACTGAAACTCGAGCTCAGTAGCCCCTCTCCCAGATTCCTTACCTGTCCACCCCTGTACACCCCGACTCTAGCCGTAAGTGGCATCTGATAGCTTGTGAGGCCACAGATCTCCTGTCCTCTGCACTAATCACTGGGGAAGTGGATGGCACAGAAAATGGTGAGCTTGTCCCCCTCTTCCCTGTCTGGCCGGTGCTCCCGGTTCCTTTCCTTTTCTTGTTTCTTTCTTTTAACCCCGTCCACACAGTAAAGCCATTTTTAGTATCCAGTTTTGTTTCCCGATTTTTTAAAGGGTTCACTCATTAGCCCTTAAGCCTTTCACTCTTCCGTTGATCAGATTCTCTGCCTTTTCCTCCTTAGCCAGTAGCCTAGTCAGCAGTTGCAAAAGTTAGAATTTTCCCGTGCCCGGTCACCTCTTTGAAAAACATTCTGATGGTACATGACTGCGGATTAAAAACAGACTTTGTCTGCTTTCCACATGTATCCCAGACAGGTCCTATTTAGTATTTCATGTCAGAATATTGTAAATTTTAAAAGATGGCTTTAAATAAATGCAAACAAAGACAAACTTGTGGTCTTTTTGTCTGGAATTACTTTTAGAAGGAGATTGAGCTTGCAGGAGAATTCTGTCTGCCCAGTGACTAACACGAGGCATTTCCCTCCCCCTCTCTTTTTCTCAACTTCCTCCATAGGCCTCTTCTCGGTTATTAGTCCGCCCCACCAGCTCCGAAACGCCGAGCGCAGCCGAGCTTGTCAGTGCGATCGAGGAACTCGTGAAAAGCAAGATGGTAAGGCTTCCCAGAGACTCAGGCTGAGGGCTGGAAGTTGCTCCAGGGTGCTGCTTGTAGGCGGGTGGGCCCTCGTCCAGCTGTGGCTCTGGTCTGCAGGACGGAGTTCGGGAAGCCCAGGACCACCCTCAGTTTCAGTAATTGGCTTGAAAGACTTAACAGAACTTAGAGAAGCCGCAGTTGTGGTTCATTGCCATGAAAAGACACAGGTGAAGATCAGCCAGGGAAGATGTGCAGGAGCAGGTCCAGGAGGGTCAGGTTCAAGCTGCCATTGTCCTCTCCCAGTGGAGTCACGTGCACAACGCTGGCTCTCCCCGCCTCGCACAGTGTGTGATGATACGTGCAAGGTATCACCAGCCAGGACACCCTGCCCCCGCCCCGCCGAGCCTTGGTGTCCAGAGTTTTTATTTGGGCTCAGTCACGTACACGAGGGTGAGCTCACATGGCTCAGCCTTGTCCCCTGCCTCTCCGGGGATTAAGAGAGGACGTGGACCGAAGCCCTCACCCAAAGTCACGTTGTTAGCATAGACTGTCTGTCTTAGCCCAAGAACCCCCGGTAAACAAAGACTTCATCAGGCAAGACATTCCACGGGCTTAGAGGGACCTCCCAGGAGCCAAGGTCAGTCCTTCCCTACACCCACATTGTCTGCAGTGCTGGGACCGTCATAGCCAATGGGGTCAACTCCAGTCTTGTCCAAAGTTGTGCACAGGGTCATTGGACTCAACAGGTACCACTGGGAGTCTCTCTTGCTGTCGCTGAGATCTTTCACTTGGGTTTGCAGTGTATGAGAGAGAAGGGTTTGCATTGCTGTATAAGGGCTTTATTCTTTTTGTGACCTCTCTGTTGCCAGTTGGTCAAGATGGATTCATTTAGTAAAAGCCCCAAATCAAATGTTGATTCATTGAAGTTAGACAGGTTTGCATTGTTTCTAACTGATTCAAATCAATAAATTTCTGTGTTTCTTTAGTTTTCCTGTGAAATAGAAAAACCAGTAATGGTAACAACATTTTAGACTAGTATATCCTGCTACCCTACAACATCTTTTAAAAGTCACACCTCCTAAAGTAAAAGCCCTCGGCCTCTCCCACATTCCATTCTCCATAAGAG